>NC_138500.1:36517337-38917337 GCF_964252035.2 Podarcis erhardii | reverse complement strand
AAACACTTTTATGGCCGAGTACAGCCAATCTTAACACTAGACAGTGACAAATAATTGGTTTGGGTTTCTGAAGTCCCAGTCTTTGTGCCTTTACTGTGGAAAGCATATATATATATTTACTACATGTTTGCAAATCTGGCACATTAATCTGCATCTGTATTGCAGTGGATTAGTTTTAAACATGAAATTGTTTTACTTGGTCATCGCTTCAAGATGTTTCAAATGAAGTGATTCATAAACAAAACAAAACAAAAATCAATTATAGAAGGCACAAATTTAAGCACATATGAAGATGTCTCACCTCTGACCTAAGAAACATTAATTCACTCCTCAACTGCCTTATAAGACTCTCAACTCGATCTATCTGATATGTATTCATTCGCAGGCCACAATCAAGTCCTTCATCCATGTGTTCTACTGGCCATGATTCTGGAAAATAGATCTGGTCTTTCCCCATCTCTCTCATATCAGTTCTTAAATCCAACAATTTTATTTCAGAATTGTCCTTCTCATCTCGCAAAAGGACCTCCTGCACTACGTAGGAGGACACTGGCTTTCCAAGCAGAGAAAGAGGCAGCCCTTCCTGGAAATCCAGTGACAGGGTCTGAACCCGAGATGCTTCAGTTCTCTTCATCTGCCTTTCCTGTCTTTGTCGGCTTTTACTAGCCCTTTGTTTCCCTTGCATAGCAGAAAATGATAGTGGACAGTCTGCTCTCAGTTCTTTCGATTCACTGTAGCTGACCGGACATAAAGCTTTCCCTAGCATTTCTTTAGATTGCTGCGTCACTGAACTGTAAAGTTCCTCTACTGTAAAAGACTCGGAGCCATCACAGTTATCATTCACTTGTATCTCTGAATCAAGCTGAAAACTCAACTGAAAAGAAAAGATATGCTTTCACTTTTTCAAAGAAATAAACTTTTAACATGTTCCAGATCTTCTCAATCCATTCCTCAAAGTTTTACATTTTTCCTCTGTTGCCTCCCACAACTCTGAGGGAAAAGAGTATTGTTTTAGGAGAAGCTATGCTTTTCTTTCTGTACTACACTACTTGCTATTTACAGAATAAAGATCAGCATTCATTATACGTGAAAGCAATTAACAAGATTGCCACACATTAAACAATTTCAATATAGATTTTTTTTGGGTATACAATGCTTTATTTTATTTTTATTTTTAAAAAAGATACTTCAATATACGGCAATCTAAGAAATCAGTCAAAATGGAATTTACAATGAATAAAACTTAGGCCATTACCTTTTCTTTAACCTCGTCAACGTTAACTGTACTCATAAACTCATATTTACTTCTTCTCATCTTCAGATCTTCAGTAAAGGTATCAATCAGCTGTAGGTCATCTGTATCCAATCCTAATCAGAACAAAGTTTACATAAGAAGTACTTAAAAATTTAAAACAATGCAAGGCTGACCTCAGTAGTGATAAAAAGTCTCAAAAGCAAGTCATGTGAAAAAACTCTGTATGCAACTTAAAAGAAAGATCTCTCATTATCTCTGAGGAGCCTGCTCCACAAAAACATTGGTCCTCAGACATCCAACCTGATTTAGGAAGAGATTAAGGGGGCTAGATAGAACACAGATAGGAACTGGCCAGCCCGGATGCCGAGATCTCACAGGAGGTAGATATTGCTTAAATGAAACAACAATTTAGCAGATCAGATTACCTAGGGAGGTTTAGCATCTCCCTCTAGATATATATTCAAAGGCAAATGCTATAATCATCTGTTTAGGACTGTCATAGAAACCAAAGACCACACTAGATTCCCAACAAGAGTTAAATGAATTTGAGAAGGATTGTTTAATTCGTTTCCTCAGCGGTACCAAAAATTCATTATTCAGACTGCTCCAAGAGATAAACAAAGATGTTCTTCTGGAATCATCTATTGTTTGCTGCATGGCGCAAAGTAACTTCAGAGACAGCCTACCTAATGTTGCAGCTCTTCTTCCTTTCTCCTGAGCCAGTTTACGAATATGTTGTTTCAGGGCAACTCTTTCTTCTTCTAGTCTTTCAATCTGTAACGTATTCCAATGCCTAGTGTTATTATTAGTATTTCAATCTTTTTGGAATGGTATGCAGATGAATCAACTGAGATGCTTAGAAAGAAAATCACGTCTATGTCCATTTATCACTTGCCTCTTTCAGCAGGATTTGGTTTTCAGCCTTGTACTGCTGCTGTTTCAGGGCTTTGCTGTTTCTAAATTCCGTTAAATCAATCATTGTCTTGGGATCAAGACCTGAAATGTAATACATTGCAGAAATTTGTATATTCAATTAGAATAATTCCAGTCAAGGATGATGGCCTGAGGGATCTAGGGTAGGGAGGGAATTGTAGACCTAGATATCACTCAGTTGGATATTTTTGCTAAGATCCTCATTTAGCCAGCCACACTAGAAGCAGTCCTCAGCCGTTGCTTTCAGCTTGTTCATTAAAGGCAGAAATATGCTCTAGAATTCTCTAACTGCACTCTCATATACACTTATGAACATGCACTAGGTGGTAGTTCTAGACGCTTTCTAATAATGGCAAATAAACCAACTCTCAGATCCTAGTGAAACGTTTCTCACACTGTCCCTGGTGCGGCAGTGAGGGACTACTTCTTCTGTAATTATTTGCACTTTCCACTTTTGGCACAGGAGTCATAATAAGCCCTGGATCTCTTGCTCTGAGGGAAGGTGGGGGGAAAGAGGACCCAAACTCATGATTACATGATGTCAGATGGTCCTTCCCCACTGCCACAAAAAATTCTGCTGTCCTTGTCCTAACACTGGAGCTTCAGTGTCATGGGTTTGCTGGGGCATACCAGGGGAACAACTGGTTCCTAAAGATCCAACACCTTTCCAGTGTCCCAACATGTTCCTAAACCAGAATGATAAGCCCTGAAACAGGGGTAGTTCAGTCCCATTTATTTCACTTCCATTGTTTCCAGTGAGAATAAAAAAATTAAGGGGAAAAGGATGGAACAGCACAATAGGATCAATTGCCTTCAGTTCACAGTCCCCCTGGTCATAGGAAGGTTAGCTAAGGGCCACTGTACAATTAAATATTTCCAAGAGTTAACATGATACATACCCAGTTGTCCACGGAGGTCTTCATTTTCATCAAGAAAATCATTGATTTTAAGTTCAAGTTTGTTAACTTCTTTAATTAATGTTTCAATTTCATGATCCCTTATTTTAATTTGCTTTTTTAAATCTTTTATTTCAGCAACAGCATCTTCCAGGCCATAAATTCCCTTAGAAAAGGAAAAGCAGATAAACTAAGAAGTGCATTAACCAAATGGATTAACCAAGAAATATAGTAACACAAATTCACGGAAGATAAGGCTATCAAAGACTACTAACCCTGATAGATATGTTCTACCTCTACTGTTGGAGACTTTTGAATACCAGCTGCTGGAAACCACAAGAGGGAAGAGGGCTGCAGCTTACAAGCTTCCCACAGGCATCTGGTTGGCTCCATGAGAACAGGAGGCTGGACTAGATGGGCCACTGGCTTGATATATATATATGCATAATTCAGCTTAATGAATTTTCATCTTTTCTGTGGTTCTGCTATCATGATCACAAGACATCGACCTATTAATGGTCTAACAACTTTGGCTAATTTAATATATTCAAGGGAAGGGGCAGATCTGGCATGGACAGAAATTATAAATAAAGAAAAGGACTCCAGGACAGATTCTTTCATCACCTCAGGGACATATTATTTAAAATTATGTGTGACCCATTTAACAAATTTGCTATTTGTCTTCCCCATACCCTTTTAGAGTATTGTGTCAAATCAAACTACATACCGATTCATAATCTCTCATTCGTTTCAGAGTGTCAATAAGTTCTTTGTCTTTCTCCCTTGCATCAGCTTCTGCAAGTTCTGCTACCATTTCAGCTTCTTTGGTTTTCTGTTCCAACATATGTAATTTCTCTTGGATGACCCCAATATGGCCCTGTTGAGCAGAAGATGACAGACCTAAAAAGATACAACAGGTGTCCATAGAAAGTTGGTGAGAAACTAACTGGAAGACATACTGACAGTGAATGAAAATTAAGAGAGAAACTCATAGTGAATAACAATTAATCAAACCTCCTTCCCATCATATATATCTAATTCAGGAAGGGAAGAGCATTAAATATTCAGTCTTGCATACAAAAAGCAGGAGCTCTGTAAGAACTTGCTTCCATGCAATAAGCAGGACCAGAACTGGGTGAGGTTTTCTCCAAAGGAAGGTCAAACCTCTACAGTTATAAGGACAAACCTGCATGTGGAATGTGTGAGACCTCAGGAAGAATGGTTTATATTCATAAATGCCCCATAAGACATACAACAGGAAATGAAATATCCATAAAAGGTTCAGGCCATTGGTGGGGAACCTCTGGGCTTAATTAGATCCAGCAGGACATTTGGAATACCTCTCCCATACCTAACGTCTTCTGATGCAGACATGGGGAAAGCTTCAGCTACTAGGAAAGGAAGAATCCTCCTTCACAGCCATGGCTTGAAGTTTCAATCACCTGACGTCATATTAACTCAGGTGATTGACTGGTGGGTAGTTTGGCCCACTTGTGGAAGAGGCCTGCAGAGGATTGGCCTCTGCATGTGGCCCTCCAACTGGTTGAAACGTATCATTATGAGGCCATGCAGACATAATGCTCCCACTCAGTAGTGGTCCACAAGAATATGTACTTTCTTGTCTCATGCGCAAAATCCACAGTATTAGTCACGATAAATGGTTCAGTACAGACAAGAATCATGGTTAACACTAACCAAACTTTAGTCTTAACCAGGTTATAAAATCAGTTTCAAATCCAATCAAAACACATATGGCTAAAGTTACACAAAACACATAAACAAGTTACTTTTTTCTTTTTGAAGTTCTCTTTTCATGTCCTCAATAAGCACTGTATTCTTTTCCATCTCTTTCGTATACTGTTCAACCTGTTCCGTGAGCAGTTTGATCTGACTGTCTCTTTCTTGAACACCCTGAAGAAATATAATTTGGTACCTAATTACTAGCACTGATAGTAGGCCATTAACAAACAAAAGATCAATGTTAAAAGAAAAACAGAAGTACTTACAACATAGAGTTCTGATATTATCTAGAAGAACGACAAGGAAAAGCAAAAGCAGCAAAAATAAAAGCAGAGAGGTAAAAATAAAATGCACATCCTGCATCATCATAAAAACGAGGAACTTTTTAAAAGCTAATCTCAATTTAATTTGTACTTTGGTCCAGACAGATATTACTTACCTTATACTGTTATATGAAAACAGAACTAACATTTTAACTGCATACAACAGTTTTTTTCATAATTTACACTAGGGTAACATATGCCAAAGAGCCACACGTTAGTTACTATGGGTACACAGTACATGCATGTGAAGTTTCCAAATTAAAATTATAGCATAAGAATTTTCCAGGGGTCCACAGATTTTTGGGGGAGAAGTGCTACCACCCTCCTCACTCTGTGCTTTTGGAGAAAGTACAAGCAAAAGGTAAAACAGAGGTTGCTGTTCATTGTTGAAGGCCCCACAGGCAGGAACAGGCAAAGAAGTTGGCATGCTTTCAAATAGGGCCACAGCCCCACTGATGAATAGTGACCCTCAACTTCAGAGCTAAATGTTTAGTGTCTGAAGACCATAAGTTATACTCGGAGTGGATCCATTGAAATCAATAATCTCAGGTTAGTTTAAATTCCTTGATTTCAGTGTGTGACATAGTTGGGTATAATATAAGATTATAACATAATAAAATGTAAGCATGTGAAAGAAGGTATAGTTCATGCTGGAAAGGATATATAGATGTTTCAGCTGAGTTTATAGTAAGTTTTAATACATGCAGCTCATTAGAAAATGAAGCACTGTTTCAACAGATACACATTCTTGGTCTACAACACCTATTAAAATCCTAACACATGGAGAAGTCATCAGATTTCCCCTCCAAATGAAACTTAGGTTTCATATTTCATAAGTAGGAACCAGTGACGGTGAACCAGTGAACCTACTCTATAAGTAGGAACCAATCTGAACCAGTGAAGGCGGTGAAGGTCTAGTGTGAGTGTCTAGTGGTGGTTGGAGGATGGATGGTGGCTAACAGATTGAGGTTGAATCCTGACAAGACAGAAGTACTGTTTCGGAAGGACAGGCAGGTGTAGAGGACTCCCTGGCCCTGAATGGGGTAACTGTGCCCCTGAAGGACCTGGTACACAGCCTGGGAGTCATTTTGGACTCACAGCTGTCCATGGAGGCACAGGTCAATTCTGTGTCCAGGGCAGCTGTCTACCAGCTCCACCTGGTATGCAGGCTGAGACCCTACCTGCCTGCAGACTATCTCCCACTTGGACTACTGCAATGCGTTCTATGAGGGACTACTTTTTAAGGTGACCCAGAAACTACAACTAATCCAGAATGCGGCCGCTATACTGGTGACTGGGAGTGGCCACTGGGATCATATAACACTGGTCCTGAAAGGCCTACATTGGCTCCCAGTACATTTCTGAGCACAATTCAAAGTGTTGGTGCTGACCTTTAAAGCCCTGAACGGCCTCGGCCCAGTATACTTGAAGGAGCGTCTCCCCCCCCCCCCCATTGTTGAGCCCAGACACTGAGGTCTTCCTCTGAGGGTCTTCTGCTGGCTCCCTCACTGCAAGAAGCGAGGTTACAGGGAACCAGAGAGAGAGCCTTTTTGTTAGTGGCACCCTCCCTGTGGAACACCCTCTCTTCATATGGCAAGAAAATGAAAGCACATATATTGATGGTAAAATCTGTAATATCGCCACTCTAAAACAGGGACATAAAGTAAACTTCTGTTCATTGTGCAGTACTCTATACTCATGCATAGATTTCTAATGTTTGTTTAACACAAATATTTGTTTGGTTTCTTCTTATTGGACAGAAAACTACCTGCTGGAGGGCCATAACGCTGCTCTTGTCAGCATCAAGGTGGGCCATTTTCAGTTTCTCTCTCAGAGTTAACAACATTTGCTGATACTCAATGATTTCTTCATCTTTAGAAGCCAAGATTCCCTGCAAAGCAGAATATGGTAAGGTGGAAAATCTTCAACAAAACATAAATCTTAAAAGGTAGCTGAAATAAAATATGCAATACCTTCCATTCTTCCACTTTTTCATTCACAGCTGCCATGAGAGGGTCATCTTCTTCATTCTTTGCTTTAAGTTGCTCCATTAACTCATGCACCTGTAAGATACCATCAATATATGATGCATGAAATATGACGTATGAAAATACAAGCTATGAGTGTATTACTCCAGATGCATTAACAAAGGGAATCAATGGTAATCCAGTTTTTACTCTATTTGCTTACTGGATCAAATACTTATTTAATGATCAATTTGTCATCACTCAGTGGTCACGCAGGATGTGTCATCTTTCTGATTTGATCTTTCTGTTTTGGTCCATTGCATTCCAATTTTAAGGTCTTTTATAGTTGTACAGTATCTTTACTAATCTGCTTCTGGAAAGAAGGTAGGTTAGATTTTACCTGAAACTTATACTGTTCCTTTTCCTTTTTTAGTTGGTCCACAACAATGTCAGATTGCTGCACGATAAGCTTCATTTTATTGTACTCATCAGTCATCTTTTCCATTTCTTGCACAGATTCTTCTAGATTCTTCCTCATTTCCTGATTCTGAGCCTCTAATTTTTCATTAGCTTCAGTCAAACTCTACGAATTTAAAAGTAAAATATTTATAATGAGAAACCCATTTCAAAATTGAAAAAAGCCAGCTCTGGCAAACTCCAAAATGGACTGATAGAGCCAACCCTGGATCCAAGTAAAGTAGGATTAATTTTTACCACAAGACCACCACAACTGACAACCACTGCTGAATCCACTGAAATATATTACTCACTTACTTCTTAGCCCCAAAGTCTAAAACAAAGCCATCTGCAACATTAATAATCAAGAGATCTTAAGACCCATATCCTAAGTGTCATATTAACGTCCATCTAGAAAAATTGGAGGTATGCCATCTTCATATCAGCAGAAGATTCAAAATTCACTGAATGCTGATGTTTTAAATTCTTCTGCTATTTTCGTGCTGCTGATTGTATCAATATACAGCAAAAAACAATTTTAATAATTTTAATACGCTGATACTTATATGCTGTTTTGGCCATTATTGTAGAAAAGCAGGATAAAAATAAATTAAAACACCACTGTAACAAATTTCTCTAGTTATTGAAAGGTGAAGTACTCATCACAATAACCCAAATTCCTAACTAAGTATTCTTGGCACAAGAAAGACTCCGAAAGTCCACTAGATAGAATGATACAGTCCGAAGATTTATATTAGATTCAAAATTCTGAAAATAAAGACAAGACAAGGGCAACCCCTTTAAGTTTACCTGAATTTCATCTAGATACTGGACAAGCTCAAAGTTCTTTTTTGATAACTGTGACCTGTAATCTGATTCTTCTCCTCTTCGTGAAAGAAGGGTTTCTTTTTGTGTATCTATCTGTCTCTGATAGTCAATTACATCCTGACGAAGTTGTTCATTCTGCATAAGACAAACAGGAGGAATTGGGAAAATTATACAAATCAAGCATTTGAAGTGTGCCAACAAATGCCACAAGTCAATGTGTGATCTACAGTATCTGAAACAAACTACAATATCACACACAAATATATCCAATAATCCTACAAACTATTAAGCTGAATACTCACCCTCTTTTTTCTTCGCTTTTTCTTCAAAGGAAATAGAGTAGAATAAGAAAGAAAATCAAGGCTAATTAACATATAACTTAGGAAAGCTTAAAAGTAAAAAGAAGAGAGCTGTTCATAATTGGCCAGGAAACATCAAAAAAGCACATTAACAGCGTAATGCTATGAAATTTATGTTGGCAGTGGCTAATAAGTTAAAGTGAGAGGTCTTTGTGCAAGAAGGTGAGGACTTCCTTTCTCCTTGCATCAGAATTCACCCATCACAGTGATTTAAATCATTCCAAATTAATGGGCCTAAATTTTAAAAATATATTTAGGACTTGGATACAAGCCAGAGGTAAGAAATGATAGACAGCAAGTTAGAAGTACAGTGCCTGATAAAACAGTTGTGACAGTAAGACAAAGAAAACAAGCAGGTTATAAAGAACACCTATGAAACAGAAAATACTCCTTAGTAACACAAGTCCTTGCCACCCTACAACAGAGTCTCACTCTAAATTATTTAAAATACTATTTTAAACCAGAGGAGGGAGGGAGAGCTGCATGCATGGGAGGAAAGGTCAATCAAACATTGATTCCAAAGTTCTTCACTAACCTCCCTTCTCAACTTGCTGTTTTCATTTTCTGCATCCTCATTCCGAAGAGCAAGCTAAAACAACAAAATTAGTTAGCTAGGAAAATGTATCAAGTACAAAACGAAGGCATATTTTCCAGAAGTATCAACACTCCTGGAGTACATGAATAGTAAATATTGTATTATATATGCATAGATAGGTAGGTAGGTAAATAGATACACACAAACACACACAGGAGGAGGGCAGCTCCTGCTCACATTTCTCATCAACCCTTCCTACCAACTACCCCAACAAACCCTTCAATGCTATTGCCAGTCCACTTCCTTTACAACTCACCCAAAGCCCACATCCCCTCACAGCTCCTTAAATGAATTCAACTGATCTCAGCCTACCTGCCAACCCACCCCCACTATATTGCCAATCCCTCTCCCCTCACAGCTTGCTCCAATCCCAAGATCCCTCTGTACTGCTGCCACTGGGGAGGGGCAGGGGATTGAAGAGAACAAAATATTTCATCCCTTTGCTCCTCTTAAAACTGTACAAGACTGCACTGCATTACAGTGGTACCTCGGGTTACATACGCTTCAGGTTGCAGACTCCGCTAACCCAGAAATAGTACCTCGGGTTAAGAACTTTGAATGAGAACAGAAACCGTGCTCCGGTGGCACGGCAGCAGGAGGCCCCATTAGCTAAAGTGGTGCTTCAGTTTAAGAACAGTTTGGCGTTAAGAACGGACCTCCGGAACGAATTAAGTACTTAACCTGAGGTACCACTGTATATTTCTTATTTCCCGGTCTCATAGTGTATACACAACCTCTGTTTCGTGCAAATGCATACATCATTAACTTTTTTTCCATTTCTATTGCTATTATTCAATACAAGTCTTCAATTTTATATTATTTTCCACAGTTTTACAGATGTCTACTTAAAATACTGCATACCTGTTCATTGACTTTCTTTTCTTTCTCCAGCTCCTTCTCCATATCTGCCAACTCTCTGTCTTTTTGTTCCATCTGCCTTTCCAGCTGACGGATCTCATCACGCAAAAAGCGAGTATCACGACCACCAGTAGATCGATGTGCTGCCTTAAAACACCATTAAAATATAACAAGCTATGAATGTGTTTCCAGTTAAGGTAAGCAGGACAGTACAGAACTGTTTTAATCAAAATTTCAACACACACACAAACATTTTGCATTCATTCATTCTGCACAAGTTGGGAAAAGTCAGGTTATACTTGACTTTAATCTAGTATTTGTACTGCAGGGTATTTCAGCTTCAAAAATTCAAATGGTTTAAAATAAAGGTATGTTTTAAAGGACTAACTATGCACAATTATATATTTTTAGCTGTTTTACATTCCCATTATATAAAGGAAAATCTAAAAGTGATTTTGTTATAGTGTGCAGTAGGAACTTGCCTTTGCTACATTCTAAAGGCACTATGCTACAGATGAAACCTGTGATCAATATAGCTGTGATTTTGACCAATAAGGGTCTGACCTTCCTACAGTTAAGCAAATTCAAGTCCTGCTTATTTCATTTGCCTTTGAAATTGCAGGACAGCGTTTAAAAGTATCTAACTTTAAAAGGTTGAATTACACACTTACAATTTATAGTTATGTCCCCAAATGTTCTGTTTATGTTTAATCAAATAAAATAAAATGTTAAAAATAAAGACTAGAAACACAATCCTATTCTCCTCTCCAATGTTTACAATTGGAAGGGATTAGGATTATATGTAGTTTCCATCCTCCAGGGGGAGAAAGAAAGCTAAACTTTCCTCAGGCACATGGAAAGCTATCACCAGAAGTTCTCGCCAGTATGAAGCTGGGATGTTCCACAGTGGGGTTTGGGTCTCGTAAAGGTGTCAATTATTGAACCCATCAAGAGTGCCAGACTCAAGCTGGCACAGCAGAAAATATGTTCTTTCCCACTTCTTCTGCCTTGGCCAGAACGAGCCAGCAGGACTTGGAATGTATTGCTGGACTTGCTGTTCCACTCCACCACTGCCCTGCCTCTCGTTAGGATTGTTTGCCAATGCCCATAAAAAAGAATAACTTAAAAATGCAATACATCAACTAGTACCACCAAGAACAAAATAAATAGTATTAAATGCAACTTTACATTTTGACATACCTCTAACTCCTTTTCCAATTTCATCACTTTAGTTTTTAACTGATTTTCTGTTAGAATAAAGACACACAAAATTACCAAAATATATTTCCATAAGCCTCCAAATGAAATCTACAATAAGCTTGGTGGCAACCTCTGCTAACATTACAATGAGTGACTTATTTGAATCAAATTTTAGTAACAACAAAATTGAAGCTATATTACGATACTTTTTGTAAAAAAAAAAAATACTCTTTACATAGTTTTGAAAACAATAAAACAAGCAATAGAGGAGAAATTGCGAATCACATGTTGATGGACTGTCAATATAAATCATATAAATGACTAGTGTATCTTATACTTCACAGAAAGAATACAAAAATAGGAAATGAGCTGAAAAGAAAAAATGGGGACAGGATGAATCAGAGGAGCCAGGCGTAATGAAGTTCAAGACACTGAACTCAGGAACTTAAATATGCTTTAACTTCTAATGGAAGTTTCCATCATCATCTACTAACCCTGCTGAAAATTGGAAATATACAAGTATACATTTAAGTGTGTGTTACTTATCCACAAAAACTGATGCTACCAAATTTGGCTTGCTCCTCCCCAGCTTTCTCAACTTCTTCCAATGCCAGTTCTACTTCTTGATTTTTCATCTACAACAAATATAGGAGTAAGACAAGTGCCCAGAACAAATAATTACATATGAAGCTACAAGATTATGTAGACTAAAATAAGATGCATGTTACTACACACAGATAAACACAATATAAGCAAGCAGAGGTTTTAGTCTGGAGGAATGCACCCGTTATAAATTTCAGCAGATCCTATAAAGCAAGCAACAGGGAGCGATTCATCCAGCTTTTTCCAAATGTGCCCTTTTGAAAAATGACCATGCCTACTTTTCAACTCCTGGGGGGTTGGGAATGGATCCATGCAGCCCTTAGCTCAAAAAAAAAAAAAAAAAAAAAAGCAACCTCTATACTATGCATCAGAAACCAAGAAACTTTCTCATTTTCACACTTGCAATAGGAATTGGGTACAAAACTTTATGACCCAAAAGAAGAACTCCAGGGAAATTAGACTGTTTCCTAACAGGGTTATTCAGACTAAGGACTGGGAATCTTTCAACGGGTGTACACCTTCCTATAGACCAGGAGGACAAAACTCAAATTACTCAGGGCACTGTCACTAGCATTCAAGAGGGTTGCACTACTGCATTAACTATGAAAAAGCATTTCTGTCACATTTTTCCTAACTGCATTTATCAACCAAAGGAACTGTAGATGGGCAGGCCAAAATGACATGCTTCACTTCAAAATTCTAATTTATCCCTGTCTAAAAACAGTAATTACCCTGTGACACAAACATCAGAACTTCCATCATAGATTAAGTGAAAAAGACTGACTTTCCACAACAAGATGGACTTTTGCCATGCTCCTGACAGGAACAACTGCACTTACTACTGTTGGGGCACCTGCTGACTTGGCTGGAGGGGAAAGGCTGCAAGCAGAGAGTTTGCCCTAGGATGGAGGAAACAGACTCTGCATTGCTGCCTAGCCTGGAATGGAAAGCTCATGCTCATGCACAATTTGCTTCTTATAAGTAATTAGGACGCACCAGTACTGACCCTCATTAGTGACTGAGAAATTTTAAAAAGCTGAATTAAACGTTCAGGGTTCTCATCCTTCAGATCACTTCCATCAACCTAAAGATAAAAGCAAAATACTTTATTACTACAGTATTAAGCAGTTTAATATTAAGCATTATATCCATTTAGTTTCTTCGCATAAAATGCTCAATTCTCTGTTCAAAATACCTTTGCCAACATCTCCAGCAAAGTATCTGCTAGCTCCTCCTGACGAGGTAAAGAATCAGGATCTACTCTCATAACCTTCTTCCATTCTAAAATGGGTGCCATCTTGAATGTTCATTTATCTCTGAACAAAAAGAAACGGAAAGGTATTTTGAGAAGACATGAAAATATCCACAAAGGTAGTCATTCCCTTTACAAATATATTTATAAAGGAAGCAAAAGACATTTACAAAGATATTTACAAAGGAAGCAAAAGTTTACTAGACATTATGTTCATGATGTAAACAGAAACACAAAACAGGTCATTATTAGAATCAAAACATTCTTGCTTGTGCGCTCAAGTGCTTCAGCATCACTTCCATTTTTAACATCTCTAACTGTACCAGGAGTAGTTCAGGAGGGGCCATCACTTATAGGAGGGGCCCTCCTGAGCTACTCGTGTCATACAAGAGAGGGAAAGGACAACTCTAATGGTATATGTGCATGGCTTTGTTGATCTGACATGGGATTGAATCCCACAACTTTATAGTCGCTGCTAAGAAAACCCTAAAGTACAGACGGTGCCTTTTGTTTTTCATACAGTAGTTGTGAGGTTTCCACACGCCACTTCTATCCCTCATCCAACGTAGCATATACCTCAAGTGAGGATAACATTGTAAACCATCAAACTTGCTCCCACAGGAGACTGATGATGGCTAACAGCTTGGATGGCTTTAAAAGAACACTGGACAAATTCATGGAGAAAACCATTCATGGTTACCAGTCAGGATATGTTCCTCTGCTGCTACAGTTGGAGGCATTAGAACCAATTGCTAGGTACCACAGGAGGGCAGAGGACTATCTTGCGCCAAGGATCCTGCTTACTAGATTCCCACAAACACCTGTTTATCCCCTGTGAGAACAGGATGTAGGGCCAGGTGAGCATGGCTCTTTTTTTATGTCCTTACCTGATGCAGTGGGCTCAAGGCCACAACCCCTATGGTCATGAAGCGCACACACTTTCAAGCGAGTACACCTTAAACCTATAGAGGTATATAGCTGTACCTCTAGTTCACGGGAGGGGGGTATATAGCTGAGGTATATAGTTATAGGTATATAGCTTATAGAGGTATATAGTTGAACCTATAGTTCACGGGGAGAGAAAAGATTAACAGATTGGCTGGTCTTTCAATGTCTACTACAAGACTCTCTAAAAGGAGTTTAAGTTACAGATAGGTAGCCGTGTTGGTCTGCCATAGTCAAAACAAAACAAATTCCTTCCAGTAGCACCTTAAAGACCAACTAAGTCAGTTCTTGGTATGAGCTTTCGTGTGCATGCACACTTCTTCAGATACATGCACATGAAATTCGTGCATGCACACGAAAGCTCATACCAAGAACTGACTTAGTTGGTCTTTAAGGTGCTACTGGAAGGAATCTGTTTTGTTTTAAAAGGAGTTTAAACACACACACACACACACAGGCCTTCGCCATAAACCTCTCGAAAGCGCCTCTAGACCCTCCGAAGTGGGTCAGCTGGGAAAAGAAGCGAAGCTATGAGCCTTTTTACCCCGGATACCTAGGATGCGGAGGCTCCACGCAACCTCTCCTGCGCGCTTCGCAGTGAGCCAGTGGGTTTACTCCAGAGGAAGCGGGTCGAAGATTGCAGCCATTTGTTTCCCCAGGCAAGGAAACGCCTCTCCGCTCTCGGAGCCAAACGGCTTGCGAGGAGGGCAGCCTAGTGGCCGCTAGTCCCCCCCCCCTTCCGGAGCCCCGCCTCGCCCGCCAGCTGCAGGCGACGTTAATCCGCGTTTATTTGTTCACGAAAACCTCCCTCCCTCCTTCTGGCTCGCTGGTTTCCTCAAGTCGTTCACCGAGGAGGCGGAGCAGGCCGCTGCTGCTAGGCGACGCCCTCAAACACTGCTCGCCCTCAGCCGGAAGAACCCGGATCTTCTTAACTGGAGCGAGAGCCGAGTCAAAACTCCCGCGGGACTACAACCCCCATCATGCCCCAGCCGAAGACCACAAGTCCCGGCATGCCTTGAGGTGAACAGACCGAAAGGGAACAGCCGCGGTGTGGCGCGCGCTGAGGCTGACTCCCCACTGAACAAGGGGCAAGCGCGCTTTCCCGAATGAGCGTGCCTGCGTGCTTGTTCACGGCATGCCGCGGCCTTCAGCAGGGAAAAGATACCGCCGAAGGAATCTTAGGCTAAAGGGCGGGAGCCACGGAGAGGACTACATATCCCAGGCTGCTCCGCGCCGTCCAAGAGGCAGAAGTCGGCGGAGTATCCGCCGCTTGGAATGCCGGGGGAGGGAGTCGGGCTTCCCAGCATCCTTTGCCGAGCTCCGTGGGTGACAGGGGGAAGTGTCCGCGCGTGCGCACTTTCGGGAGGGAGGCTCCGATCGCTCGCCCCGGGTTCGGTTTTCCCAGGGAGGTGCGGCTGAAGCACCAGCGGAGCGAGACATGGCGGAGAGCGTGTGCATCGCAGGCGGACCCAGGTACAGGATCGCGCGCAGCTAAGAGCTGCGGGGAGAGTCTCGGGCCGGGGTTCTGAGAGAAGAGAGCGGCTGGCTCTCTGGCCCCCACGCGACGGGGACGGGAGAGGGACGGAGGGGAAGAGGCGGGGGTGCCTGGCTCTGCCCGGTGCGGTTTCTTGCGCGACTCTCGAGGAGAGCGCTGCAGCTTCCATGCCAGGTACAGGATGCAACCCGATGTAGGAATGAATCGCCTTTGCTTTTGGAATTGCGCGCTGGACCTCGCGTGCAATTCAGCAGCTCGCGGTCTCCCTTAAGGTGGGAGATGTGCTGCTTAGATATGGTCGTCCGAAGGAAAGGCTTGCAGTGTATAGCGTGCGTGTTCACACGTGACGCTTGTAAAGACCCCCGAGTTAAGTCGTGGATTTCTTCGTGCATATGGGGGGCGGGGCAGAGAGGAAAGTGCTGTCTGTGTAGAAAATAGTGGCTGCAACGAAATAGTTGCACATGCCCCATGGGAAAACCTAAGTGTTTCCCAACTTCTTAGTGCACCGTAGGCCCAGCACAATCCCGTGCATCTTTACTCGGAAGCAAGTGTTTGTGCATTTCATAGGATCTACTCCGGAAGTAAGCGAGTTTAGGATTGCACCCTGAAGCCGCAGCGAAGTTAAATGGCCGCAGATTAGTTCCAACTGAGTGATACGATTGGTTACACTGTGCTTAAGCGCTACTTTCTCTTACTTTCTCTGTACGTATTTATACTGTGGAGATTCCAGTTACTATATAACAAGTTATGAGCAAACCTTCCAAATAACGTGTGGCGTTTTTCATTATGATGTTGATTTCATCAGGTAGATAGTAGCAATGCAGAGTAAAGTGACTGCTGTTACGTTTTGTTGATATTCTACATGCTATAACATTTTTAAGGAATGCTTTGGAGATCAGGCTGCAACAAAATTCATTTTGGAACAGGAAGAGGGTAGAGGAAATATATACCCGAGCACACACACAGAAATTATATATAAACTTGGGTATCACTTTCGTTCTGCATAGATAATTTATTAGCAAGGTTTAATGTTTGTTGGTGACTGTATCTATACTGTATCTATTCACAATTTACAGACTATGAGCTGGGCGGGGGGGGGCGGAGCTTGAAACTTTAAGGCAAAATGTGGTTCTGACTGCTTATCCCCATCTGCAATGTTGCTTTATTTTATTTGACCTCTTATCATAAGCAGCCTTGAGCAGCTTGAGTAAAGAACAGTCCAGTAATTGGGATGCTCAACAATACTGAACCAAAGGCATTCTAATTGTCTTCTTTCATTATTCATGTCTCCTTTTTTTGTTAGCATAAGCCTGACAAAGAATAATCTGTTACATGTGAATATTCTTGATATTATCAGCTTGTCACTTCCCAGACTCTCTTTAAGAACCAATAAAAAGATCATAGCTCTCTTGTAAGTGCATTATTGCTCTTTTTATGCTCGGAGACAAGCTTGCATACTTTACAAACAAACATTTTAAAGCAATTAGTGCAATGCAGAATGCCAAATGGTTGTTGCAAAAGTAATAATTGACTCTACTCCAGTTCGACAAAGATGTTTTTAATATACCATATAACTGGATGTGGTGGTTCAAGCCCCAGTCCAATAGCTATTCTATCTACTCTGTGTGAGCCCAAAGACTTCTAATTGTCCTGTGGGACTTCTAAATTTTTCTCTTCCAAACAACGGATTTCCACACCATGTCACAAACTCCTTTTGAAGATTTTGGGAAGGGTTGTAGTGCAGTGCTTTGCATGCAGAAGGTTTGATTGGGAATGCCCCATGCCTGAAATCCTTGAGAAGAGTTGTCAGTAGTGCACTGTAGACAGTACTGAGCAAGATGGACCCAATGGACTGACTCAGTATGAGGTCACTTCCTGTGTTGCTTGTTTGAATTTTAAAAATGAAAGCACCATAGAATTGTACAGTTGGAAGGGAACCTGAGGGTCATCTAGTCCAACCCCCTGCAACGCAGGAATCTCAACTAAAGCATCCATGGCAAATGGCCATCCAGTCTCTTCTTAAAAACCTCCAAGGAAGGAGAGATCCCAAGGGAGCCTGTTCCACTGTTGAACAGCTGTAACTGTCAGAAAGTTCTTCCTGATATTTAGTTGGAATCTTCTTTCTTGTAACTTGAAGCCATTGGTTCAGTTCCTATCCTCTGGAGCAGGAGAAAACAAGTTTGCCAGCAGTTCAAACTCATACTGTAAATGTTTCTAGGTGTGTGATCCTCTGGATTTGGGTAACTATGTGCAACCAGGTGTGGAGAATGGATTCATATTACAATTCCGCACTTCATCTTCCTATATTTGTCAGATTACCATCAGAAAGGTCAGCATTCTAGATCTTCCAGTTTTTTGCCTTTATGCAAAGTATAAACTTAAAGCAATCCTGTCAAAAAGCAACAATCAAAAATAAGAACCAGCAGCAGAAATTATACAGTTGAAACCTTCTAATATAAAACATGTTTTGTTTCCATATAAAAAGATACCAGGAAGGTACTCCATAGTCCAAGCACTACGGCCAAGAAGGCTTTGTCTCTCATGCTTGTTCACATAACCACCCAAGATGTTGGCATAAAGAACAGCAGCTCTGGGACAGACCCTTCTTGAGGTAGCAAGGTTCAAGATTGTTTAGCAGTGATGGCCAAACTTGGCCCTCCAGCTGTTTTGGGACTACAATTCCCATCATCCCTGACCACTGGTCCTGTTAGCTCAGGATGATGGGAGTTGTAGTCCCAAAACTACTGAAGGGCGGAGTTGTTGCTTTGAAAGGAGCCTAGAAACCAAGTAATTAGTGAAACTGAAACAAGGTTGGAGTTCTGTGCTTCAGTTGTTGGGCTGCAGGCAAAAGTCTGACTACCACATTTTGAAGAAATCAACTTTTCACCATTCACATTTTAACAAGGCAAGTGCACAATAGGCTTCTTCCTCAAAACAGTTTGTAGCACACATCTTTCTGTTCACAGTGAGTGAATTCAGGAAGATTTACATCACTGAGTTGCCCTATATGATCTATTCAATGTCTTAGTTATACTATCTAGTTTTGTGCAACAATATGTCCAGACACTTCTGTTCTCCCATAGGCATTGGTGCTCAGCATTGTCATTTGAAATGTAATCCATGGTTCATGAGCTGTCCGAGTGAATCTACAGAGGGATGAGCCAGACCCATGACTCATTTTTCCGAACACATTTTATTTCTAATAGCCAAGATCCCTTCCATTTGGGGAGATCCTTACCTTGGATGTTAGAAAGAATTGAAGCATGGCCGTCTCTGTAATTTCCAAAGGGCCAGTCCAGGCCTGGCAACTCTCTTTCTAATCTTCTCAACATGCTATGTTTGAAACACCTGTTGGGCTACATGCAAGATCTGCAGACACTACAAAGAAAAATTCCAGCTGATGTTTTAACAAGCAACTCTTTAAGTGATCATACGTCTTCAATTAGTTTTGTGCACTGGTGGTCAAACCCTTTACTGAAGGGGAGACTCCCAAAAATTCCTTCACCTTTGCAGGCAAACAATATTTTCAGTAGCAAACATTCTCCTTGAGGCCTAAAAAAAGGGCAAGACTAGTGGTATAATTCCACTTGCCTGCTCTTACATAATCCCTCTTCATTTGAGACGAATTGTGAAATCATTTGTAGCTGAGTTAGCAAGATGGGAAGATGCTGAAGATGTAAACAAAAGATTCCCTTGCTCCCTTGACTCATGGGAAGTCCTTGTCTGTTCCAGGTTCTCTACAGTAGGCTAAAGGTAAATTCACTGGGAAATACGACATTCTGTGTCTCTAGAGATCTTTCCTGTGGACGTGCACCAATACACAAGTAGTCCATGTACATGCCTAGGGATGAAGTATTACCTTGTCAGCTACTTATTTATTTCATATAAGTTATATACCGCTTAATCGTAGAAAAGAACTCAAAGTGCTTTCCAAAAAAGGTGCAACAATGATATTATCACTAAAAAAAATACAGTCATACCTCGGGATAAATACGCTTCAGGTTGAGCGCATTCGGGTTGCGCTCCGCGGCGACCTGGAAGTAACGGAGCGCGTTACTTCCAGGCTTCACTGCTCGCGCATGCGCAGACGGTCAAAATGACTTCACGTGCATGTGCGGAAGCGGCTAAACGCAGCATGCGCAGACGTACTGTCACGTCTTATATTATGTTCAGGATGTGAACCGGGCTCCAGAACGGATCCCGTTTGTATCCCAAGGTACCACTGTATACAGCAATAGTTTTAAACATGCAAAAAGTGAAAACAAAAACAGGCTGAAACAAATTAAAACTTGCACCAGCTTTCTAAACATCTGGGTAGGCTTGTCTGAACAAGAATGTTTCTAGCAGGTGCCAATAAGAATTCAGTGAAGGTACTTGATTGATATTAATAGTCATATGGGTCATATGAAGGCTCAGTTGCCTGCCCAGTCTTTTGGGCAGCAATGGGGAACCTGTGGCCTTCCCAATGTTGTTGGACTCTGAACTCGCACCATTCTATCCAGCATGTCCAACGATCTGGGGTTATAGGAGCTATAGGCCATCAACATTAGGAGGCCTACAGGTTCCCCATCCCTGCTGTAGTGAGAACTTGGTCCATGATGGCAGATCAAAAGGTAGTCTTCTCAAGAGCAGTCTGTGTAGCTTCTCTAGTTGAGGATGCCAAATGGTTTTCTCTCGTGGTTAAAGTGTGGAACTAAGACCTTGTGGGACCTGGGTTCAAATGCCCACTCAGCCATGAAGCTCATCTTGGGACAATCATTGCTTCTCAGTCTAACCTACCTCACAGGGTTGTTGCTGGGATTAAATCAGGAGAACCACGTATACCAACTCTAAGAAGATTTTTTGTTTTGTTTCAAAAAAGCTAACAATGGGGAGAATCTAGCTGCATCTAGCTGTTTAGAAATGATCCATTTTCAATGTAGATTTTGACTCCTATATATGCCTGTTAGTTTGTATTAGAAACCTGCCCATTTCCCATTGGGTGCCTATATCCTAGCGACATCTTCCCTGACATAAAAATTGCATCCCTTCTTTGTGCATTATGGCAGGCAGGTCTCCATTTAACTGCTCTTTAATTAGCACTAGGAAGAAAAGAAGACAGAGTTCTCTTTGTTGGTTTTTATCTTTTCTTTTTCTCCTCTGTAGTGTTTTTCTGGAGATCTTAAATGACAGCTTGTGAACTTTCTGATGTTTGGTTGTTTTTATTTTCTAATTCCCAGAGTGTGAGATACATTCACTGTCTTCTGATTTCTCACCTATGCATCACACCAAATGTGTGTGTGTGTGTGTGTGTGTGTGAGAGAGAGAGAGAGAGAGAGAGAGAGAGAACCTACTAAGCATGTTTTAATTCTCTGCTGTAGAATGTTAGGGATGTGTGTTTTCTGAAAAATGTTGGCATAGAAAACATTCCTACGTAAATTGAAGCAATTTTCACAGAAAAATTTATAATGCCTTAGAGAACAATCTAGTATAACATGTTAGTTTTACTTATACTGAGTCAATTAAGTTAAAAATGGTTGCTGCCAAGCTTGCCGAATACTGTACATGCAATTGGCATGATTAGTAATGAACTCAAAAAATGGACAGATTTCCATGGGAAAGCAAAGCACTAGAAAATTCCCACCTCACATCCCAATTTTTTATTCCATGGCATAAATGTGTACTGTACTGGAAATGAATACTTCACCTGAAGTTCTGAAGGACACAAATATGCAAGATTCAAGTAGGTAGCCATGTTGGTCTGACGCAGTCAAAAGAAATAATAATAATAAAAAATTGTCCAGTAGCACCTTAGAGACCAACTATGTTAATTAGTCTCTAAGGTGCTACTGGACAATTTTTAAAATATCTTTACAAATATGCAAGCAGAACATTGCACAAATGGAGAGACACTCATATTCATATTGGTGCTTTAGATTGCTCTGTGCAAATATATGCATCTGGCTGTGATCAGTGAGGTGAATGGCAAAGAGCTCTTGCACAGAGATGTTTATGAATGCTGTGTATTTTTGACTCTGCGCCCCCCCCCCCAAAAAAAAGATGCACAAAGAAAATGTGAACTTTATGCAAAATTAAAGCAGTATAGGTATATTGCTCACTTTTGTAAAACTTGACCTGTTTCTCCTAGTCAGACATAAATTGAATTTTCTCTGGGTGAAGCATGGGCTAAACCTCTGAGTTTATGATCCCTCTTCTGAGCATTCTTCACACACTTTCAAGACTGACTTTAAAGCTTCTGTGAGCAGAAGAGGAAGGCAAGCAATGTTTAGCAACTTCCGCTGCCCCTTGCAGCCCCTTGGAGACTCCCCCAATCCTCTGGAGCAGATTTAGGGGATGTAGGGAGGGGGAATTGCCAAAAACGTCCTCCCCACTCCACCTAAATGTTTAACTGTATATCTGGGACGTGTACATTGTAACATGCTACAATAATATACCAGTTCTGATATATTAGAGGCCAAGTTTGTTAAACAGGTATCTTCAAATTGTTACTAGTTACTGTTTATTAATGTATAAATTGCTTATATGCCAAGTTAGATTCTAAGCTATTTACATCTATAAAATCAATTATAAAATAGATATAAACTAATGGGGTTCCCTTTGCCAGTTGGAAAGCCCTATTTATGCATTGAAACAGAAGATGCTTTTGGAAGTAATTTAAAGAGTGGTTTCCTAAATTATTTCCTGTATGTATGATTATTTGTATACTATCCTGTTTATTACACCTTGCAGTATTTTAAAATATATATTTTGTCAGCTTTCAGCTATCAGGGTGTGAGGGCTTTGTAATTGTATGGAGAAATCACAGTTCTTTTAGCAAAATGTCAACTATCTTGCTAATAATAATTATTATTATTCTCTGTTTTTCTAGTAAAGATCCATAAAAATCCAGTGCTGATCACAGTGACTTCAAAACAGATTTTAAAAGAAGAGAATGCTTAAATGAAGAGATACTGTGCTTGAAACGTGAGTCAAAGATTTTATTAAAGATGTTCAGCAGACGCTGGTCATCAGGTTCATACTGCTTTAAATTATTACACGCACACCCCAAATAAGATCTAGGTAGTTGTTTCCTTCTAATATAAAGAGCAAAGCTGAATATATATTTTTAGCAGCAAGCATTCTTTGTGATATTTTGGGGCATGTCTCTGTGTTCCTGAGATCAGAATGTGAACCCCAGGTTGTTAATAGAAGCCAGTATCTGCAACTAATTCCTGTATTTTTTTTTATATAATGTGGCTGATCTCACTGATGGGGTGGGAAATGACCTGAAACCCTGACAAGGAACAACTAGTGAAAGAATAGTTTGAATTTTCCATCATTTTGCTTTTGGAGACCAGCACTGTATGGTGGTTAAGAGACAGAGCTGTGAAACTATAGTGCTGTGAGCTAGGAGTAATTATTTACTGCTGGGATACTTCAGTTGGTGGAGCATGAGACTCTTAATCCCAGGATTGTGGGTTCAAGTCCCGTGTTGGTGAAAAGATCCCTGCATTGCAGGGCATTGGACTAGATGACCCTCAGGGTCCCTTCCAGCTCTACAATTCTCTACTTCTATGATTCCTATAAACTCAATCTAGCAGCTCAATCTTAAGTATGTATTCTCATAAGGAATCATCATTTGTGTTCAGTAGGGCTGACTCCCAGGTATGGGATTGCAGACTAAAATCTTATCCCCTCGCCATCTAAAACAGGGATGAACGCTACTACCCTGACTCCTCTTGTTATCTCAGGATTCAGGTTTGTAGGTTTCTCCTTTGCACCATTCATATGACCGCACTGGCAAAATACCAGTAGGTGAGAACACTGAAATATATGGCTTGGATTTAAACACTCTGGGGGGCACCAGGTTGGCAAATGCTGTGCTAGTTAAATCAGCCATTTTGATTTGCAAATGCCGATTTTTACGGAAAAAAAGATTGTTAAGACATGTTTGAATCTGTTCCACAGCTATAATTTTTGAGAGCTCCGGAGAAGATGGCTTATGTTAACCTAAAGGAAATTGCACTAATAGTTGGAGTGGTGGCAGCTTGCTATTGGAACAGCCTGTTTTGTGGCTTTGTTTTTGACGACGTTTCAGCCATTTTGGACAACAAAGATTTGCATCCTTCTACTCCTTTAAAAAATCTCTTCCTGAATGACTTCTGGGGGACTCCTATGTCTGAGGTAACTGGTATTCATCCTGTAGAAATATTGACAGCATTTTTGAAATGTCTTGCTGAGCCGAAACATTGGCCACATTAGGACAATCATATATTGGCTTAAACTGGTTTTTGATTGAGGTGGGGGTTTTTTGCCTGTGTCTGCATCCCCTTCCCTCCCATTTTGCAAGCTTCAATTAGGTCAGGAAATCTCTAACCATGATTTCCCATTCCACCCATACTGGGAAAGTAGGGTTACCAGACTTGAAACGAACCAGAATGTTTCACAGTTTGAACTAGTTTGAGATCTTGGCTTGTTCAGAAACCAGTAACTCAACCTTCCCAGATTGGGAAATGGTGATTTGTTAGAAATTTCTTGGTTTAGATGTTACTCCTGCAAAAGGAGGAGTGAAGGGGCTTTCTTCAAAAGCTGTATGCAGACAAATGCCGGCTCCCTCGGCCTATAGAGTGAGATGAGCGCACAACCCCAGAGTCGTCCGCGACAGGACCTAACGGTCAGGGGTAGCTTTACCTTTATTAAGCTGATGTATAATTATCTGAAGTAGGCCAGTGGCTCGCAACACCCAAACTTTAAAGTTTTTAATGAGATTTTTTTAAAAGCTGAAAAATTAGTATTATACCTTCCATAAACTTTATTTTGTAATGTATATGTTCATAGTCTTGATCATGGGTAGACAAACTAAGGCTTGGGGGCTGGATCTGATCCAATCGCCTTCTAAATCTGGCCCGAGGATGGTACAGGAATCAGCATGTTTTTACATGAGTAGAATGTGTCCTTTTATTTAAAATGCATCTCTGGGTTATTTGTGGAGCATAGGAATTCGTTCATCATTTTTTCCCCAAACTATAGTCCGCCCCCCCCCCCAAGGTCTGAGGGACAGTGGACCAGCCCACGGCTGGAAAAGGTTGCTGATCCCTGGACACAAAGGAATACAGGGACATTGAACATAATTCAAGCTGTAGTACCAAGAGAAGAGCAATATTTCTTTCTCTATGTCCAATTCATGACTTCATGAGCTGGTACAAATGTTGCCAAAATAACAGCACCCTTAAAAAAAAGATGAGAGGTATTGGCAGAGCCAGGTAACCATGAGGTTTGCAGGAGCACCAAAAATGTCTGTTAAAAAAAACAAGTAAGGACTCAATGGCTATGGATTGCTGTCTGATTGGGTTGAGTACAGGATTGTAGAGCAAGTGGGAAGTGGAATGGGGCCACTAAGAGGAAGAGGAACAAAGATATAACAAGGTACAGACAGAGAAGGGAAAGAGTGGCTAGAACCCCGAACAGAAGCCCTCCAATCTGCAGCAGTTTGTTCTAGGGTTCTGCTTGTATGATCTAGACACCGAGCCCCATCTGCAAAACTGCAAGGTTTGCAGTAAACAAATAATCAAAGGACATAAGCTCACAGGGGAGTTGGGACAGGTTCTTTTTATATGCTACTGGGGTGAACAGGCAGAATTGGGGTGAATGCATCCAAAGCTCAGAAAGACATCAGGGAACCTCCCAAGCTTCCATCAAGTCTTCTCCACAAGCCAGCAAACTTGGGAGAGCAGTGGGAAGTTCTCACATTGTGCTGAGCTTTATTAATGTAGAGTATGAGGCTTTCTTATGAATTCTGTACAATGCCCAGCAATCTCAGGGGCAAGGATTTGTGTGTGCAGTTAAACAGAATCCGTTCTGGAAGTCCGTTTGTCTTCTGAAAACCAAAGCGCAGCTTCTGATTGGCTGCAGGAAGCTTCTGCAGCCAATTGGAAGCAGCGGAAGCCCCATCGGACGTTCGGCTTTCCAAAAGAACGTTCGGAAACCAGAACTTCTGGGTTTGTGGTGTTTGGGAACCAGAATGTTCATCTCCCAAAGGATTCAGGAGCCGAGGTACGACTGTATTGCTCAAGGTAGGGTTTTTTTGCTGCTAGTGACCATATTTGTGAAGCCTGCATCTGAGCAATATCTTTCTGAATGTTGGGAGGTTTTCTTTTATGGTGTCTGCCTTCTTGGGAAGACTCAACTATTTGCAATATGTCTTGCTTTTAGGCTTCTGATTTTATGCTCTAGTTGAGCTATTTTACCACAAAGATGGATATATCCCCCCCCCCCCAGTTCGATCTACATGTGGGTCTGTGTGTTTTTGTTTTTTAGGAGCGAAGTCACAAGTCATACAGGCCGCTCACTGTGCTCACGTTTCGTTTGAACTACCTGTTCAGCGAGTTAAATGCTGTCTCTTACCACTTCCTGAACGTCATCTTCCATGCAGCTGTTTGTATCGTCTTCCTCAAGGTCTGTAAGCTTTTCTTGGACAACAAGAGCAGTTTGGTTGCTTCCTTACTCTTTGCAGTGCATCCAGTACACACTGAAGCGGTAAGTAAGCCTGAAAAGGCTCTGTTGAGTTCTTGTTAAAGAATAGTTCTCTTAACAACAAATGACAAACCATCAGCAATGACAGTCTTCTATCTATCTTGGGAAGGAGAATAGGAACATAGAAAGCGGCCTTGTATTGAGTCAGACCTAAATCAGACCGTGGTGTGTTGAATTTGTCAACTTTCAAATTCCAACAATCTCAAGAAGTTGGTTTGGCACTGTAAAAAAAAATTCCAAGAGTACAACAGGAGCAATTTTTTGTCATCTTCTCTGTGGTAGGTTTCAATGACAGGCATTGAAGTAAGCTGTCACTTGTCTTTAAAATGAGCTTACCTTGTTGGCTGTGGGAATTGTATCAGGGTTAACTACAAAGAGAATTCTGCTAGCTACATAGTTCATTTGCATTTGCATGAACAAATCCTTTGGATGATGGCCTAGATTAATATGTTAATTTTCTCTCTCTGTTTCTTTCCATCCCTGTTAGGGCATGGGCTGAAGCTCAGTGGTATAGCTCATCCTTTGCATTCAAAACACCCCTCTCTGTAATCCTGGGGAATCATGGCCAATGATGACTTTACAGTGGTACCTCTGGTTGTGTATACTTAGAAGTATTTTTCCGGGTTTTGCTGCATGCGCAGAAGCACTCTACCGTGCGCATGGACAGAACAGGCACCTCCAGTTGCGAATTCCTCGGGATCCGACCGGAGCTCCGGAATGGATTCCGTGCACAACTGGAGGTACCACTGTACTGAGCTATAGGGTCTGACTTCATATTAGGCAGTTTCCTTTCTTCCTGTTGCAATGTTCAGTTTGGGCAGTTTCATAAGCCTGACTGCTCCTTGAGCCCCTTTTCAAAAGATACACTTTGTCTGTGAGTGCCATCAATATCTTAGCTTTTGCATCATGCCCTCCAGATGTTGTGAACTCCAGCTCCCATCATCCCCAACCAGCAAGTCCAGTGCTCAGGAATGCTGGGTGTTGAATTCTGGTCGGCTTTTCATTGTCTGGTTTAGTGCTTCAAAGGCAGCAAACGGCACTTTGAACTAGACCAGGAAACAAACCAATGCAAAGGGTATTACGTGCTCCCATCACTTGGTTCCGGCAGGCAGCTGCCTTCTGCACCAATTGAAGCTTCTGAATTTAGCCAGATAAATCAGTGTAGAGCAGTGCTTCTCAAGCTATCTGATCTGGGGGACTGGCAATCCCCACCCCACCCGCCATATGCCAGGGGCCTGTACCATACAGTGGTACCTCGGGTTAAGAACTTAATTCATTCCGGAGGTCCATTCTTAACCTGAAACTGTTCTTAACTTGAAGCACCACTTTAGCTAATGGGGCCTTCCACTGCCGCCGCTCTGCCAGAGCACGATTTCTGTTCTCATCCTGAAGCAAAGTTCTTAACCCGAGGTACTATTTCTGGGTTAGCGGAGTCTGTAACCTGAAGCATATGTAACCCGAGGTACCACTGTATTTGGTCCATGAAGCATCCTGCCCAAGCTGGGCTGTGATGTTGTTGTTGTTGTTATTTATTGAATTTATATACTGCCCTATACCTGGGAGTCTCAGGGCAGTTCACAGATGGGGTAATAGAGTCGCTGAGGATGAGCAGCCAATGACTTGCAGACCAGCACCAGCCTGTGTACCATCAGTTTGAGTGGGACTCAAGTAGAAGTTTAACCGTGGATTTGAAATGCAAGTTCTAAACATGGCTGATCAGTTGTAGAAATAAACAACATTGAAGGTTTATAACAGTCAAACTCCAAGCACTCAACTCCTGGGAGATGGTTCTGCTAACTGAATATGCTCTATATTCTTCTGTGGTGCTTTTATAAGCTACTAAAAGCCTCAAAAAATGAACAGTACATTTATTATGGCAAAGGCTAGTCTTCCCAACCTGGTGCCCACCAGATATTTTGGGCAACAACTTTATTCTGCACCAACCAGCGTGACCAGTGTTTGGGAATGGTGGTGGTCTTGTAACCCTTGGAGGGCGCCCTGGGAAAGGCTGAGCCCTCTGGAAATTGGTGCATGCATGTCTTTTTGAGCAAGCACTTGTGCATGTTGCACATGGTGAGACTATAAATGCATCCGCCGAAAATGTCATTGGTTCGGCATGCTTTCTCACAACGTTTTGTACATAAATAACAGAGCAATCCTAATTAGGATTTGAGTACTTCCATTTATCAGCCACATGAGGGCACAATAATGCTATACTTGACATCGTCCGTCACCAAAGTAGTGGAAGCTCATTCCACTTGTCTTTGCTTTTTTATTTAGTTTACTTTTAGTACAGGTGCCCCTAAGGATTGCATTTATCCTGTAGTCTTTGTTCATCACTTGCATAGCTGCTTTTATCTTCTGTCTTTACATCCTAATTTTGTTTACTTAATGATCACTCTCTCCTCTTCTGTTTAGGTAACTGGTGTAGTGGGCAGAGCAGAGCTCCTCTCCTCCATCTTTTTCCTAGCTGCTTTTTTGTCATATACCAGGTCCAGAGGTCCAGAAAACACGATTGGTAAATACCTGCTTTGGGTCATGTAGTTTTATCCACAGACACAATGACCTTTAAGGGTGTAGCCCGCAAAAGAAAGCTATCAAAACTGCCCTTTGTGTTGGTCTCTGGTGCTCCTTTTTCTTCTGGAAAAGGTGGAGTACTAATAGTGCAATCCTAGTCGTAGTAGTTCTTACTACGAGTGGTATACCAGTAGTAGTACACTACCGGTAAGAATTGGTGAGTGTGAGTAAGAGGCACTCTTCTTAAATCAATGCATTCTGATTGTTTTTACTCCTCATTCAAACCCTGTTTGACCTCAAGCATCATTAGGAACATAGGAAGCTTCCATTGGTTATCCATTGGAACATAGGAGTCAGACCATTGGTCCAACCAGTTCAGCATTGCCTATGCTGCCTGGAAGTGGCTTTTCAGGGTTTTAGATGGGAGTCTCTCTCAACTCTGCCTGGAGATGCTGCAGGTGGGAAAGGAGCTGCTAGGATGGATTCTTTTCATCTGAATGTGCTTGTTAAAATGCCAGTTTTTAGGTTCATTTTTAAAGGAACATATAGCCCTACTTGCCACCTCTAAAAACTTCAAAAACAGGCAGCGTATACAAGGATTGCTTTCTAAGTCTGTGTCAATAGGTGAGAATGCTACATTATTGTTAGCTTTTGGTACAGGTAATACCTTGGTTCTCAAATGCCTTGGTACTCAAACAACTTGGAACCCAAACACTGCAAACCCAGAAGTAAGTGTTCCGGTTTGCGAACCTTTTTCGGGAGCTGAGCGTGCTCCCTTTGGAGTGTTACGCTGAGGTCTGTCTGTTTTTGCTATTTATTTAGCATTTTTGCTTTTGCGGCTCTTTTTGTTTTCTTTTTGTAACTGTGTGGAACCCAGTTCAGCTATTGATTGATTGATTGTGTGACTGCAGTACATTGTTTATTGTTTTTATTTTATGGATCAATGGTCTCGTCAGAAAGTAAAATTCATGTTAAATTGCCCATTTAGGGGTTGTTTTTAAAAGTCTGAAACAGATTAATCCATTTTGCATTACTTTCTATGGGAAAGCACGCCTTGGTTTTGGAACGCTTTGGTTTTGGAACAGATTTCCAGAACAGATTAAGTTTGAGAACCAAGGTACCACTGTACTAGCAGTAGGAATGCGCTTTGCTTAACCCAGTATGATTGGCTTGTCCACCTCATTTAGTCTACAAAAGGATAAGGAAATTGATGATAGCTCCCAATTCATAAAGTATTGCTAGTCATGCTCTCAGCAATTACAAATGACCTTTTTCTTTCCCTAGATTTTTTGCCAGCTAACCGTTTGTCTCTTTTGCATTGCAGTGTGGACTCCTATTGCAGTGACTGTGTTTCTGGTGGCTGTGGCAACATTATGTAAGGAACAAGGAATAACAGTGGTGGGAATCTGTTGTGTCTATGAAGTATTTATAGCTCAAGGGGTAAGGAACTCGTGCAATCTCATTCTAAGCCTGTGGTTAACCCAAGAATTGTGCACATTTCTAATTTTGTGATAATACGCTGTGCTCATGTGACCACTTATTTCATTTTGTCATGCTTGGGTGGGTGGCTTGCACCCCTCAAAAGGTTTGTGGCAGCATAGAACTAAAAATCACCTCAAGATAATCTAGTCAGTCTTGATGTGCCAGAACAGATGGACTGAAAACATTCCAGGCTGGTTGACTCACAAGGTACAGTGCCACTGTTGGAAAAATTTAAAAGGGGTTCCTAGACTGCAGGTTACCCTCCCAGAAACCAAAAATAAAAAGGATGCAGGCTTCAAGTGAAAAAATTGGCCTTTATTGAAATACAAATGTGCATAGGGACAGCCTCAAAAATGAGGAGGCTGTAAAAGAACCACATCCAAAGAAATGGGCTTTTATACATTTCCAGTTTACACACATGATTTCTATTCACAAATCAAACCAAGCAAGCTTAATAAATGCAACCCATCATCCTGAACCAATAAAAATATTTTGGCTCCTCAGATCAGCCCTCATCATAATATCATGTGATTACATATAACCGCTTTTCAGTGTCTGTCTTTATTAAGATTTTGATTAATTTTCCTAGTCATTAAATGTCTCTCAGGATCCTCTTTCACCTGTCTTCAAAGCAATTCAAGATTAATCACCATCTAGAGATGTTTGGAAAGCATCCCTCCCATTTAGCCAGTTGAACAGAACTTCCTTAGCATCATTCCACCCTATTACAAAATCCTGGCTTTTCTGAGAAGGGCGGAGCAACTGGGCAGGAAAGCGCAGACTCTTTCATATTTCTAGAGATCCACTTCTGAGCTAATAGGGGAACAAGTAATCAAATAATCGCCCTTCGTAAATGTATGCTGCTTACAGTATAAAAGCTGGGGGGGGGGGGGAGCATGCAAGCACCCAACAAAATATCAATAGAAATGTTTTCAATTTAAAACAGGCCGACTTTTTAATTTGGTGAACTTTAAGACTTTTTAATTAAGGTTTAGAAGTTATAATTGTGGTGGTTAAGAATTAGACAGATAAGTTTCCTCCCCACACAAACACCCAGTCCTTAAAATTAACTTGGAAAATATGCTATCCTCATGTTCCTTGAGTCCTCCTTGTTCTCTTCTTTACTGAAAAGGTTCTCTGAAGTTGTGTGTGTATATATAATATCTGCATTCTTAGATATTTTGCAAGTTTTGGTAATAAACATTGTGGGGCAGGGGACTGTCAGAAATTGGATTTTGGGTTTGATACATAGAGATAGATAGATAGATAGATAGATAGATAGATAGATAGATAGATAGATAGATGATAGCTAGGCAGATGGATGGGTTAGTGGGTAGGCATCTTTCTCCCTTAAAGCAAAATAGTTAGGCCTTTATTTTCAGAAAGATCTTTTGTCTGAGATCCAACAAATGGGGAGGGGGAATCCTTAATGATTTGGTGATGACTAGGCGGTGCAGTCCACACCGCCAGGGCCAGATTGCTCATGAGGCACACTGAAGCAGCCGCTTTGGGTGGCAAAATATTGTGGCGCAGCACTCCCATGGGTGCCCTGCCACCATTGGGGTTGTATGGTGGCGGGTTCCCTGGAGATCTCACCAGAAGCTGCCACAGCTGCACAACCTCAGTAAGTGAGGCGGGGGCTGCGAAATGGGATGGCTCATTCCTGTGTGCTGCACTGCCATGCCATGACTCCCCAGAGAAAGCAACCCAGCCTGGCAAACCTCCGAAGTACATGAAATCAGGGGCACTGCATGGCCCAGCAGCTATGGAGTCTTTGCAGAGGCTGCTTTGGCTGAATAGAGCCACCACAAAAGCTTCCAGCAGCTGGGATCCATAAAAAATACAGCAGCATCAAACCATTAATGGCATCCATAGAAGCACTTTACTCTTGCAAGGCTCGTGGACAGTACTTATGGCTGTGCTTACTTTATGCTGCCTCTTGTTGCCTTTATGTGACTTTATTGCTTGCGCTTTTATTGTACGCTGTTTGGGGAACTTCAGAACTGAAAAGTGGTCTATCAATTTAACTAACCATAACTGTATTCATTGCTGGTGTTGGTTCATGGCAGTGAATGGCACTGAAAGGGTTACTTTGCTTGAAAACTAAGCTTTTTCTCTCCCCCCTTTTTTTTCAGTATACCTTGCCTATTCTTTGGGTTACAGTGCTACAGATTCTCCGAGGCAAAGGCAGCATTCCTTACTGTATGCTCCAAATGCTGTTGAAGCTGATAGTTCTGATGTTCAGTACTCTGCTTCTTGTTGTGATCAGAGTCCAGGTCATTCAGTCGCAGTTGCCAGTGTTTACAAGGTAAAGAAAAAAGAAAAAACACCCAGTATATCATTAAAAATAAAAGAAAAAGCACCCAGTATATCATTAAGGGATGGGGTGGCGCTGTGGGTTGAACCACAGAGCCTAGGACTTGCTGATCAGCAGGTCAGTGGTTCGAATCCCCACGACGGGGTGAGCTCCCGTTGCTCAGTCCCTGCTCCTGCCAACCTAGCAGTTCGAAAGCACATCAAAGTGCAAGTAGATAAATAGGTACTGCTCCGGTGGGAAGGTAAATGGCATTTCCGTGTGCTGCTCTGTTCACCAGAAGTGGCTTAGTCATGCTGGCCACATGACCCGGAAGCTGCACACCGGACCCCTCAGCCAATAAAGCGAGATGAGCGCCGCAACCCCAGAGTTGGTCACAACTAGACCTAATGGTCAGGGGTCCCTTTACCTTTATATCATTATGAAATATTACAACTTGGTGATGAGTAAGTTTCCACCAGATGTCCACTTGAATTTATTGCAGAGCTGATATTCTTTTATATCGTTAGATTTCTCTGAAAACTAAGATATGTCCCTAATTCATGTCCTTAAGAAGAAGATATGCAAAGCCTGCTGGTTCAGTCCAGCGGCCCATCTTGTCTGTCATCTTGTTCTCACCAAATGCCCACTAAATCACAATTTAGGGTTACACAATGAGCCTCGGCAAGTCTTGGGCTTGAACGGCCCCCCTCCTCTGGCAAAGCCACAAGGAAGGATATGAAAGGTTTTGTGTACATTTTAGATTAACCACAGCTTTCCACGCTGGCTAATCTTTACTTGTTCTTGCTAAGTATAGTTATGATATGAAGAGATCTTATTTTCACTGACGGTAATGGAGATTAATAACCACAGTTTTGGGTTCAGGCAGCATGCCTGTTAACTGTGGTTAATCTAAAACTGAAGTGGGAGCTTCCAGTCTCATTTCAAATACACTAGGAGAGAGGGAAGGGAAGAAGTCTCTTGTGGCTCATCTATCTAACTCGAAGCCATGGCCAGTTCTGTCATTGCAGATGGAATAAAACAACTTTTTTAATTAAAGGGAGCGTTTTCAGAATGCTAGCTATTCTTTTGGAAGTGACCTCATGGTAATACTTCAACCTTGATCTTGATGACTGGCTGCATGGCTGATGTGTGCTTCTGACAGAAGCACAGTTCTACACCGGTAGCTCATGCTATTGAGACAGAATGTATGAGGCAGATTGATTCTATTTTATAGTAGTTCAGGTGGATAAGAATGCAGCCGGACAACGACTAGGCTATCTCTTTTCTTCAGTGGTTTTTGTTCTAAGGTAAGGCTCCTGAAGGAGTTGCTGGGGGAACAGACAGGCCTCAACTTGACCTCTGCTTGTGACTCATGATTAAGTCATTGCAAAGACTTGAAGGCAAAGGGACTTACGCACAGGGTGTTAGAAAGCAGAAGGCACATGTAGCCTCCCCCTTGCAGGCCAGATGTACTCTTGCATGATTCACTTGTGGACTTCAGTACACTCTGAGGTTCTCCTTAATCCATTCTGGTCGCTGAGCAGCAGTTTGAAAGAGTATACACTGTCAGATTGACTTAACTGGTACGGCCCATGGCTTATATTTGTTAATCTTGGCAAAGCTTGAACAATTATGGAGTTGGAGATTTCAAGATTTTTCTCCTCACTCCAACTTTTCTTACGGCAAATTACTAAGATTTAAGTTCAGAATCTGCTGTTCTTTGCAGTGTCTTGGGATCTCCTCTTACTCAGAACGGTTTAAAACGGAACCTTTGTTGTTGCTTTGAACTAGGTTTGATAACCCAGCTGCCGTCAGTCCATCTCCTGCAAGGCAGCTGACTTTCAACTACCTCCTTCCTGTGAATGCCTGGCTGCTTCTTAATCCCTCGGAATTGTGTTGTGATTGGACGATGGGCACCATACCTTTGGTAGAATCTCTTCTAGACATCAGAAATGTTGCCACCATAGCCTTCTTCTGCTTTTTGGGAACATTGCTCATCTTCAGTCTCCGCTATGCTGGAGATTCTTCCAAGACTGTGTTGATGGTAAGTGATGTCTCACTGTGACTTAGAATTGAAATAGAAGAATGGTCCATGACCAGAATTCACAGGAGAAAATCATCTTGGCTATTCTTTCAGACAACCCTTCCCCTGCTCCAGTCTCCTGGTGCCTGTCTCCATCCTGCCACTGTACCTGAAAATATCCATATTCAGATTATAATGGAAACTTTTTTGCAGGTTTCTTCATGAATCTGATTCTGAGAAGCTCTTTAAGTCTAACACTAGATGCATCAAAGGGCCCTGAGTGCCAGAAAATGAAGATGCATTAGTGTTGATAGAATGATTCCTTAAAGTGCTGCTTAAACTGGTTAACAGGGAAATCCATTTCCTTCCTTTTAGAGCCTTTGGGTATGCGCTGTGTTCATACACCTTTTAGGGGCCATGCACCAGGGACTTGCACTGCCAGATTCCATTGCTTCATATTAATTGATCCTTGCTACATATGTGCTCATTCACCTTCACTACTTTGCTTCCTTCGTTAGACCATTTTGCGTTCATTCGCTGACATGTGGGTCCTTTTGGACCTGGAAAAGGGTAGAATGGACTTAACATGTGGTCCGCTGATGAACGCGAGGGCCAGGAACGTAACCACTAAATTAACTCTCTTTTATATATTTGTTACCACTACCTAGTAGGTCCTAACATGGCTTTCTATTATTTAGCATGACAACATATCAAGCTGAGTTAGATCAGTGCTCCTAAGAATGTTTTAAAGGTAAAGGGACCCCTGACCATTAGGTCCAATCGTGACCAACTCTGGGGCTGTGGCGCTCATCTCGCTTTATTGGCCGAGGGAGCTGGCGTACAGCTTCCAGGTCATGTAGCCAGCATGACTAAGCCGCTTCTGGCGAACCAGAGCAGCGCACGGAAACACTGTTTACCTTCCAGCCGGAGCCATACCTATTTATCTACTTGCACTTTGACATGCTTTTGAACCATCAAATTGGTACATTGTATAGCTATAGTTTAAGGTTGCATGGTATGTAGTGTTTGTCAATAGTTTGCCCCATTTTTCAGTGTATCTCTAACTTTGCACTGTCTGCTTTGCAGTGTACTTTCGTGACTGCCGATTTCCCCCTCTACTCTTATCGCCCCTTGTAATGTATCCCTCCCCTCCCCCTCGGTAATGTGTTCACGCAATGTGGGCCGTGTTGGCAGCAAAGTTTTTTTGTCAGTTTACGACGACATTATGCCTGTAGCACCAGGAACAGTGTGAACATTAGGACCGGATGATTTTTTTCTCTCTCTCCCCCACACGCTCATTCTAGGGATGAATCAAAATTTGTGAACAGCAAGGATGCTGGCAGCTGCTCTATTACTTGTTAACAGCCATCCCTGCTACAGAAATGGTGTGAGAATTCAAACAAAATTCAATATAGGAGCAGTCCCCAGGGCGATTCAGGACTCTTGAGTAGGCATGTCTTGCAATCTGGATCAGCTGAAGCCATAACAAGATTTTTCTTCCGTTCATTTTACAGCTCACTTGTTCTACAGATTTGATAAAGTGTACTGTTGGTCATGGTTTCGGTAGAACTGAAGGCATGCCGTTTGCACTTCAAAATTATTGTTATTTTATTATGAATGTCAGAGTGCCAAAGAAGAAAGGTGGTGGTAAAGAAATGTAGTGAATAATACATTATATGAATATATGCACAATTTGCAATTCTAGCTAGTGTTTGTGTGTCTTTTTTTCTTTTGCTTTTTTTAGGCACTTTGTTTAATAGTGTTGCCATTCATCCCAGCCTCCAACCTTTTTTTTCCTGTTGGCTTCGTAGTAGCAGAGCGAGTGTTGTATGTTCCCAGCATGGGATTCTGCATGCTAGTAGCCCATGGGTGGAAAAAGCTCTCAAGCAACAGGTAGGTTAAAAGTTACGGCTTGCGGGTGAGAATGGGGTTCACGGGGCAATTTAATGTTGTGGCGTTGCATGCATGGCAGCTGTCTCTGTGGCTCAAGCTCTTAACTCACTTTACCATCTTTTTCCATTAACATGATTAGCAAAGTCATGGGTTAATGTGCCCTTATGTGTCATTCCATTTGGCCAGGAGGCCATTTTTGTGGCTATCCCGTGACAAATGTGACAACTGCGACTCTGTCCTTCAATATGAGGATAAAGCTCCAACAATAATTATTATCAATATTTAAGAATTTATAACCCGCTCTTTCTAAAAATGCGGCTTGAACAAAATCAACACAGTACAAAATAATACCATTTTTAAACGTCTGATGAAAATCTCTCAGTTGTATGCAGTGTGCATAGCATGAAATTGCCTTGTTTAAAATGTAAAAATATTTTGAAAGTAGCTATTTAGTAATTTGCAATGGACACCTATGTTTGCCTACCCACCATTGCGTTCAGTGAGGCTTACTCACTGGAAAGTGTGCACAAGATTGCAACCTTAAGACACTCCTTTAGGCAGCAATCTTATACACACTTACCTGGAAGCATGTCCACGTGAACTCAGTGGTGCTGAGGATTGCCCTGTTAAATCAGTCTTATAAACAATTCTACAGAAGTTACTAGCCTGCAGAAAATGTTCACTAGCCTTGGGATTGATGGAGGAAAGACAGGCAGCTCCATCTCTTTTGCAGCAGCCCACTACATTTTTTAAAATGGTTGGCATGGAATGCTTCCCTGGCCATTCACTCTATTCCTCCTGTAATATGTTTGCCTACATGCAGTCACTTTGACTACCAGGCAAGTGCTTAAATGCAAGGCTGTATAAAATGGTAAATACCCTTCTGAAATGAAAAGTTACTCTGGAACTTACGCTGGAATGTACTGCAAAATATTTCAAAACGTTTAACCTCTTTTATGCCCACCACAGCAGTTCTTCCATAGTCCAGTAGTGAAGTTAACCCCATTATGTTATCTAATAAGTATTTGTTAAAAACAATCTTGAGTACATCCTACACACTGAGTAAATTTTTCCCCCTTTTCTCTTTCCCTTGGTTCCCATAGCTATTATGTATTTGTGTTTGCTTCATATAATTTTCCACTAAATATGATAAAGGGATCTTTTTAAATATTTGATTGAGCACTTCTTATAATTGAAACATCATGTGGCTATTATAAAATGGTTGTGTTTTCAATTTGAAAACAGAACTCCTGCTTTTCCATAAGTTGGAACAAGGAAGGAAAAGCAGATTGGGGAGTCGTCTCCATTGTAGTTTAACTGTACAGCTTCGTGAGGCATGATTTAAAATCCATACTTGTCATCGCTTCTCGGCCTTTTGCTAAGATCAAGTGTAGTATCTGTTCTTATCAGTTTAATATCTGATATGTCCTCTATTTGAGGACTATATATTAAATGGATTTTTGGAGTTGGGAAATGGAATAGGGGCTTGCTCCATCCACTCCATGCATCGACCTGGTATTGCAGTACCTCCAGGAACGGTGGAAAAAAAATAAAAAATAAAAAAATATCCATACTTGTCTAAAAGAGTAATTTCCTAAAATACATCTCAATAGCTGACATTATAGTTTAGGGATCACTAACCCATTGCCCACAGGCCCCAGGTTGGTGGCCCTTGTGTATTAATGGCTGGCACTTCCTTTGCCCATAGAAGAGTTTTTCTAAATGGGGAAGAGGAGAGGTTTGAATATTGTGGGTGGGATGAGATTGAGAGAGGTTCCCTGTGGTAGAGAGGGAAAGAGAGAAGTGTGTGTGTGGTCTTTGTGGGAAGGAGGTGTGGTGTGTGAGAGAGGAAAAGGCGTAAATGGTAAGTGAGAAATGGTGCCTATGAGTGTGGTCTGTGAGAGACAGAGAGACATGTACGGGCAAGAGCAAGTGAGTGTGGTATGGTCACCTCGTATCAATCTCTATTATGATTGATCAACCCCAAGCCTGTGCATCTTTTGTATATTTTTCCTGGTACTGAGGTATGCTTCTTCCTGATAGATGGCAATAGCATTGTTGTGGGGAGGGGGACCATATTGTATGACCCCCCCCCACACACACAAAGTCAGGACCAGCTGGACATAGGTGACTTCCTATGGAAGCTTGAGGTTGTCGTAGGGGCAGTGAGGATCAGCAAGGACTGTATTTACCCTAATTTGTGTTGGGCAACTGTTGCATTATAGATTATGGTAGTCCCATCCATGGTAGAGAAACGGGGTCCACCAGTTTGCGCATTGCCACCTGTGTCCTTTCTGTGTGCTGAAGAGCACAAGGGCACTTTCCCTGCAAACAGGGACCCTTCTTGCTTTGAACCTTATTCCAAGGATTCCAGTAGGCAAGGAACCCTTCTTGAATCCTTGCAATATCCCTATCCTCTCAATATCCCTGCCCTGAACTGAGCCACATGGTCATCCTGCCTGCCTATTTTCCTATATAGGACAAAGAAGGGGCCTTAGCCTTCATACGCCACAATAATGTGTGTGCATGCACAATACCTCCATTGACACAAATGGGAAAGCATGAGTAGGAGATCTATATCTACACCTCAGATGCGCACACACAGAGAGAGATCTCTAGATCAGGCTTTGTGTTCTCAAACCAAGAGTCAGATATGTTTTCAACATCTCTTTGAAAGAGCCATAATTGCTTTCCAACATTGTACTTGGTGTGAAGGTATTTGTTACAGCTTACTAATTACACTTCTAGCCACGCTAATCCTAATAATTAGTCTCAGATCTTTTTATATCAAAGAAACAAATGATTAATTTTGTTTCTCTCTTACATTGCTCTCTCTTTTTAAGAATGAGAACAAAGAAAATGTAAATTAGGTATATCTAAGGAGAATCTGTTCCAGCTTGACTTTACTGGAGGGGGAGATACTATCAGTTGCTGATTCCCCCCCGCCCAACAGATTTTTAATCATTATTATGAAATGAGTTGCAGTTTATTAGGTAATTAAAATTCCTTTTCAAAAGTACATTTTCATAATATCAGGGGCTATATATAGACGCAGAGTAATATCTATGAATACCAAACATGCTCTCTAGCCTTAATCATTTGAATCCGTCTTAAGAGCTTAGCAAGATGTAAAATAGCACATCATTTTGGTAATTTATTTCATTTTCCCCCATGAGTGCGGAAGATGCCATAAATCCATCAGCAGCCTTGACATGTATATGAACAGAGGCATGTAAATTGCAATACATGCTTCTGATGGGATCACAACCACAGTGAATCAATACATGGCAAGAATTCTGAATCTGTGGCACAGTAATGCGGTTTTCACCAAGTGTTGTTCTGATTCCAGCCCCGTGTGAATTGTACCAGCAGCTGTTGCTTAACCGGTTATTGTCTCAGCACACAAACAACACGGTAGATGGTGGAATATGATAGTTGTGATCTACCTTTGAAAGCCACTCTCTACATGTTGTGCTTTTCCAACTTCTTAGTGCATTATTCAGTGCTGCCTAAACATTGCTCAAGCTCTCTGTCCTTTGATATTAAAAGTAAGGTGATTATTATCTAGCGACAAGGATCAGCCTGGAAGTTTCAGTACTTAGGGTGACATCTGTGTGTAGTTGCCCTTGTCCGCCTCCATGCCCTCTCTCAAATCTGTTGCAGACTCTCTGGAGAAGATGTTAAGGTTGCAGTGGGTGGGGAGTGGGCACCACCTTAAAATTAGGAGAGGCCCCCATTAATGTCACATTTAAATTTTCAGTGCTTTTTTATTACTCATTATTTAAATTATATATCAGCTGTTCTGATTCCCTCCATTCAGATGAAGGTTATATATGGTCTGTTTCCTTTTGCTTTGCCTTTTGCATCTTCACATTTAGTGCTGTTTCTCTAACTTCCTTTTGTGAACTAGCCTCACCCTCCCTGCTCTAATTGTTGTTTGCCCTCTCTTCTGCTGCTCATGGTCCCTTCTACTGCTTATCCCCTATTAATGTCTTGTCTGTGAATTATTTAGATTACCTCTTGGATGAGGACTATAAAACCACAGAATTTCTGGAATGACATGAACAGCAGAATTATTGGTATCGGTCCATGAAGCACAGTATTAGTGCTGGTATTTTTAAATCTGGAAAATACAGTGGTACCTCGGGTTACATACGCTTCAGGTTACATAAGTTTCAGCTGACCGACTCCGCCAACCCAGAAATAGTACCTTGAGTTAAGAACTTTGCTTCAGGATGAGAACAGAAATTGTGCTCCAGCGGCACCAGGAGGCCCCATTAGCTAAAGTGGTGCTTCAAGTTAAGAACAGTTTCAGGTTAAGAACGGACCTCCGGAATGAATTAAGTACTTAACCTGAGGTACCACTGTAGTATCAATAAGAAACCAGATAAGGAATAACTTTTACAAAAGCAGCAGAAATACCTTACAGGTATTAAATGTCCCAAACCATTAACATTACAGAAATCTGGTCAAATGTTTCAGATTGCTGTTTATTTGTCGTATAGGCAGACGTCTTCATTAATTTGGCCATTACAGCTAGATTCCAAATCTTTGAAAGCCGTTACCTAACAGTTGGAGGATTAAGAGTCCTGCCATTTATGGGGAGTTAAGATTATAGCCACAGTTCATAGACGTCAAGCCAGTTCACAATTCTCTCAACACAGAGAGCCTTCCAAGCATCCTAACAAAATCCTCGGAGAATTGAATGAAAGGATATAACCAATTATAGCATTAAGAGCAGAAATGACTTCTGAAAGGTCTTAATCCCCAGTTTGAAGGGTGGATAAAAATCAGCTGCAGGTTCAGAGCATTTCAGGCACCTTAACATCCATATTTTATTTTGCTTTGTTTCCAAGCTGTTTGAAACTATGTAGGCAACTCCATGTGGCAGGCTCTGTACTCTAGTGGGGAACTAAGTGTGAAAAGGTGGAGTAAATGCATGACTCTGATGGGGGTGGGTGGGGGTGGCCAAGAAAGTAAGATGGGTTCATATGGGGCAAGTATGGTATTTGCTTGCACGGTTGGGGTGTCTCTATCATCCAGTGATAGAAATGGAATTAAATGTATTTTTTTTAACTTGCTCCTCCCGCCTTTTTCTTCCCAGTGTCCTAAGAAAGCTATCCTGGGTTTGCCTCTCTCTGCTGCTGTTTATCCATGCCTTAAAAACCTTGCACAGGAACTGGGACTGGGAATCGGAATATACACTGTTCATGTCTGCCTTGAAGGTACAATATTGCGATTCCAACTTTCTCTTACTTCTCATCATAGAAAAGAACTTCAGATCTGTAAAAACCTTGTTGGGTGTGTTCTGTACAGTGGTGCCCAGGATGACCAAATTCTGTTGGTGTTTTTTTCTTCAAATGTGAAACTCTGAGCTTCATATCTAAAAGTCCACATCCAAAAATAAAATTGTATTATGGCTTCTTACAGATAGTTCATTTAAAACCCAGAAAAGGTTCCTCAATTTAGCCCCTTAATACAGTGTTGAATTGAAATCTGAACTTCTAAAGAGGGTTGTGTTGGATATATCTGTTGTTTGATAGGTAAAGCTATTGGGGAAAACACAAGATTCAGTTTAAATCTCAATGGAGTCTCTATAGGAAGAAAGTAGATAGAGGAGTCAGATTTCCCAAGTGCACACGAAATACATTTAGGGTGAAAGGATACCTGGATATTACAGGGAAACATTGTTGTGCCTGCCCCTGTTTTAGATTAAACGGACTGCTACAGGCATTTTCTGCACAAGCCACTAGGGAATACGTGTGTGCATTGCTGCAATCCACCATGAGTTAAAAAAATCATTTTTCTATTATGAGTTCTGTAGATTTTTTTCTCTGCATTGAGTAGCTCAGTTTCAAAAGTCCTTTGAAGTTACAGTGCACACATGGAACTCCCATGTATGAAAGACGGTCCTACACAGACAGGTACAGTGGTACCTCGGGTTACATACACTTCAGGTTACAGACTCCACTAACCCAGAAATATTACCTCGGGTTAAGAACCTTGCTTCAGGATGAGAACAGAAATTGTGCTCTGGTGGCAGCGGGAGGCCCCATTAGCTAAAGTGGTGCTTCAGGTTAAGAACAGTTTCAAGTTAAGAACGGCCCTCTGGAACGAATTAAGTTCTTAACCCGAGATACCACTGTACTTTATTGAGTACAACCCTACATCATAGTGTGCACCAAACGACTTCCACAAGTGCAGTAGAACTACCCCCCCTTCCTTCCTTCCTTCACTTCCTTGCACACCACCTGCCATGCCCCCCAAATCTACTCCAGAGTGTTGGAACTCCAGAGCAGATTAGGGGGACGATGACGTGGGGGGAGAGAGAGGGAAAGTGCCCTTGTGCTTGGAGAAGTTACTCCATGAGGAAAATTATTTGGTTGGATATGGGTGTTATCCAGTTCCCCTCCACCCAGTCCAAGGGATTTGGCAGATAGGCTAATGCTTTCACAAATCAAAAAAATTGCATTACTTAAATTTGTATGGCACGTGCCTCTGTTGGATGCACTTAAGTTTGTTTCTCTGTGGTCAGGTAAATAAGAACAATGCTAAACTCTGGAATAATGTGGGCCATGCTTTGGAAAATGAAAAGAATTTTGAAAGGGCATTGAGATTCTTCATACAAGCCACCCAAGTGCAACCTGGTGAGTTTGGAAACAATTTTCTGGAGGGACTGGCCAGGAAATAAAGATTGTACTCTGTCTTTGCATAATTACAGACTGCTTAATACTGTGAAGTCATAGGGGGTCTGTATTATTTACGAGGGTGTATGGCTGGCTAGCTTATTTTGTATCCTCAGTTCAACAATAGCAATATTTCAAAAAGGTATTGAAAGGGGTTTTCTCTGTTTCACCTAGCTATTGAGAAACTGTATTGTAAAACAGTATTAGCCACGTGTTCTCCCAGAGAAGACAATCACACCATGCCTTTATTTTGCAATGTTTGGTTTGTTTTCCAGCTTGTCTAGAGTGGAGATGATCAAACAAACTATGGTTAAGGAAAGATGACAGCATTGCACATTCCACCAAGCCATAGTTAAAATGAACTAAGGTTTGTGAGCCAATAGGAAACCATGTCTTCAGATTTTGGTTCTTTGGTCGCAAACATATTTAAGCCACTGGGCTGGGTTTGGACAATCGAACAAGCCTAGGGTTGTTGTTTTTTAGCAAACAATGGCTTTATGTTGTATGAGAACCAGGCAATTGTATTCAACCATACTTGGCATAGATGTATTCTGAAAAAAACTTGTGCCTGTTTATTCTATCTTCGGATGCCATTTAACATTATTCCCAAGGCAAATTTTTTTAGGGGAAAAGAAATATGAATATTTGTTTCTTTACATGTGAAGATGATATTGGTGCCCACATGAATGTAGGAAGGACTTATAAAAACTTAAACAGAACCAAAGAAGCTGAAGAATCTTACTTGATTGCAAAATCATTGATGCCACAAGTAAGTAGGACAACAGTTCTTCAAATGTACTTTCAGTAGATCCAGAATATCATTTTAAAAGCAACAGTTTCTTCTTCCTTTTCATTAATTATTTGTGTGGATTACAGCATCCTGACTTAACCTTTCCGTTATCTTGGAAAAATGTATAAAATTGTGGTCAAAAGAAGCTATGCATTTATTTGCACAATTCATCAAGATCCAGAATTTCATTCGCTTTTGTACAGTGTGGAGCAGCAAATCTTTGAAAGCCTGCCCGAGTGGTAGCAGTGGAACTTAACTCTGTTCTGCTTCCTAAAATTTCTGCAATCCTTTAAAAAAATTACAATGATGCAGTCTAGATATTGCCTGCAGGTCATTCACTGCATGGCTCTGCAATGACATGTTTACTTTTGGTGCAAATGGAAGTAGCTCTTTCTTTACAAATAATAATATTTTGAGATATATCTTCGTTTAAGCAGTTTTTAAAAGATATACATAAACCTGCTGTTTTTACTACATAGCCCTGGTTTGCAGGTCACTTTAAACCATAGTTAAGATTAACCGCAGCTGAAAGGTGAATGGGCAAGCATACTGGTACACAGGTTGAAAATCATAGTCCCTGCTGCTGGAAGCTAAGGTATTATTTTCCTTAGTGTTAGACACAAAGCCAGATTTGTAACCAAGGTTTGGTTTTGGACTCACTGCTCATGATTTGTCAAGGGAAACAAACTATGAGCTTCGGTTCAGATGCTAAGCCAAGCCATGTAGCAGAAGGGAAGAGCTGTGCACCAACATGTTGTGTCCTTCAACCCTTAAACTATAGCTAAACCTAACTATGGTTTAAAGATATGTGTGGACACTGTTGCTGATCTTATCAAAATAAATTTTAAAAATTAACAAATTGTCCAGTAGCACCTTAGAGACCAACTAAGATCTTGTCATTCAACTCAATTTAATGCCTTCAAGGCCTAAGAACAGTTTCTTCTGCTGTCAGATTATTCCAGGTAAAAAATACGCTGCCCGAGTCGCTCCTAACCACCTGAATGTTTATATCAATCTTGCAAACCTGATTCGAGCAAATGAGTCTCGCCTTGAAGAAGCAGACCAGTTATATCGCCAAGCCATTAGCATGAGGCCAGACTTCAAACAGGCGTACATAAGCAGGTATTTATTATGTTTTGAGATATTTCCAGACATTCATTAATGTAAGCAAAATAGTGTGCTGTGAATAAGGGGGCAAGGTATATTGCTTTAAGACATCTCTCAGCTGGGCAAGAGGGTTATCTCTTTATAACCTTGGGCCTTGATCAGAAGAGAGTGCCTCATAGCCTACTATAGTCTTTGCCAACCTGGTGCCCTCCAGCCATTTTGGACTACAGCTTCCATCATCCCCACCTAGCAATGGCTGCCCTACTGCATAATAATGTTGTCCTTCACACAGTTTTTTTGCTTCCCAGGAACCTGGTCCCCATTTCCATTGACTACCTCCTGTAACAATCAGCTTTGGCAAGATGCATAGGTGTGAAAGGTTCAGGTTCAAAGTTATTGGAGCAGGAAAACATTTCACATTTCCCTAAGTTTCAAAGGAAAGGAGTTAGATTACCATCATCTACACCGGTCACTTAAAACAAAAAGTTTTGACCTTATGATTCAGCATCAACAAAGATGCATAGTTAGAATTCCCTACAGATGTCTCTCCTTCTTTGCAGGGAATACCCTTGCACACAGCCAGAGCAGCACACCATTATCCGTCCATATTTAGCGTTAGATTCTGGACAGAGACATGTTTAAAGTTCTTGGTGTAGACTTGTCATAACACTACAACTTATTTTTTGAGATGATCTGGGAAAGAATACATGTCCAGTCTCAAGGGCTTTCCCCTGTACACTGGGTCTAACTCCAGCCCCGTGACTGCTTGGATAACACAAAGGAACTATTTAGAATGAGCAAGGAATGTACTGCTTTAGCCAGCCAAGCTGGATGGGTTCTCCTTTTGCATCTGGTTGTAGCTCTTCATCCTGTGTACACTTCAGATAATAATAAAACAAAGGAGTTCATGGGCTTGGAATGCACTCTTGAAAAGGCCAGGCTGGGCATTCCTTCTCCTTCCAGAATGCTATTAAGAAATGGGAACAGAACCTTTTGGCACTTAAGAAGCTGACTAAATGCATCATGAGCAAAATAGGACAGAGGTGGGGAACCTGTGCCCCTCCAGATGTGGTTGAACACCCATCAGCCCTTGCCAGTATGGCCAGTGGTCAGACATAGTGGAGTCCAGAGAACATCGGCAGGGATTCTCTGCCTCCAAAATTGACTCTTGAAGGGTGTAACTGCAAGAGTGGGCAAGCCCATAGATCAGCCATGTCCAACCTGGTACCCACCATGGTCGTTGTGGGACTGCAAAGCCCACCACTCCTGATCACTGGCCATGCTGCCTGGGGTTGATGGAAGTTGAGGTTCAAAACATCTAGTGGGCACCTGGTTGGGAAAGCCAGCCAATGCTCATGTTGTTCATTTCTTTTCGGGATGTGTAAATCTGTTCTATAAATTGGTCTATGTTGATCTCAAGTAACAAAGGCCCCCATTTCAACTTGAGATCTTGTTCTTCTAAAGAACCTGAAGATGTGGGGCCATCCAGCTAGTCTCTCACTCTGGAAACCCTGCGTCTTACTTTGTATTCAAAAGACGTCAGACTCATTGAGTTCGATTCCTCAACAGGGGCGAACTGCTTCTGAAAATGAACAAACCTCTGCAAGCCAAGGAAGCGTACCTTCGAGCCCTCGAACTGGATAGGAACAATGCAGACCTGTGGTATAACTTGGCAATTGTTTACATTGAACTGAAAGATCCGACGGAAGCTCTGAAGAACTTCAACAGGGCATTAGAACTGAATCCTAGTCATAAACTAGCACTATTTAATTCTGCACTACTAATGCAAGAATCCGGTATGTGTGTGTGTTCACTTAAAACTCACAAATGTATTACGTGCACACCAAGGGCTGTGTTATGTTTCTTAGTACTCAGCTATGCAGCTGCAAATATACAAATGTGACTCTAGATGGCGATGGTGAGCTGTGGCAAATTCAATATATTTTTCAAAACATTTTTTTAAAAAAAAATATTTCCACAGTGTTTTTTTATATGTGTGTAGATTCCACCTTAGCTTGACACAGAGCACATGAATACAAAACAGACACTGAACCCCTTTAAAAGCTGCATGAGCAGGACAGTGTTTTATCTAAGTACAGCAACCTCAAAGTACAGCAACAAATGGTGCAATTAGTACAGTTGGCAGTGTTCAATGATGTCTCCTCCGCTGATAGAGAACATCAGTTGGTGAAGGAGGGTGTAAAGATGATTTCCAGTGATTTCTCTTCGTCCCCACCCCATTCCCTCCCTAAACCTGCTCCAGAGGGTGCTGGGACCATCCAGAACAGATTGGGCTGGGCAGAAGCAGGAGTTGCAAAAAAAAAAATCCTTTCCATCCATGGAGGAGACAACAGTGAATTCTCATTCTTTTCAGCTTCAACACCCTTGCATGGTTAAGTAAATCCTGAGTACTATTCCAGTTTAGATTTAATACTAATGTGTTAAATGTACTCAATACTATAAATGTACTCATGGCCTTGCCTACAGCATAAGTTTTTTTTCCCCCTTTAGGCTCAGTATGCCCATAGCCCCCCTAATCCCTCTTATTATTCACTGGGGGTTCTGGTGAGTCTTTTATTCCTCCAGAACAAAATCTCAGACTCTTCTCATCATAGGGCACCCATGGACACTATGTGCTGTGTTTGACTGCCATTTTCTAGTTACTGAACCCCTCAGAATTCTGTATTCATGGCATTCACATCTCTCCTGTCATTAGTGACCTTGTAGAAATCACTTCCTCTTCGGGTCCAATTTTATGGGTCTGGTGTGCTGCAATGTCTTCCTGCAATGTCCTCCTTTTGCATTCAAAGTCAGTTGCTGTCAGTCATTCGCTGAGGCTCTGTCTCTCCTTCCTCCCATTTATTATTATTATTATTATTATTATTATTATTATTATCATTATTATTATTATTTTACTGGAAAACAGAGCATGCACAGCATGCAGCTAAAACTACATGGTGATCACTTTCGTTTAGAATATATTCATGTTCTGTATTGTCACAGCTGTGCAGCAAAAGGACAATTTCATAATACTTTTCTCCCTCTTTCCTTTAGGTGATGCTAGACTTAGGCCGGAAGCTAAGAAAAGACTTCTAAATTATGTGAAAGAAGAGCCTCATGATGCAAATGGCTATTTCAACTTGGGCATGCTTGCAATGGATGACAAAAAGGATGCTGAGGCAGAAACCTGGATGAAAAAAGCCATAAAGCTGCAGCCGGGCTTCCGAAGCGCTCTGTTCAATTTGGCCCTGCTTTACTCCCAGACTGCAAAGGAGTTGAAAGCTTTGCCAGTTCTGGAAGAGCTGCTAAGATACTACCCTGATCATACCAAAGGTTTGATCCTGAAGGGAGACATTTTGATGAACCAAAAGAAAGATATACGGGGAGCTAAGGAGTGTTTTGAGAAGATTCTGAAAATGGACCCTAACAACGTACAAGGGAAACACAACCTTTGTGTGGTTTATTTTGAGGAGCGGGACTTGATCAAAGCGGAGAAGTGTTTGGTAGAGACTCTGGCCTTAGCGCCGCATGAGGAATACATCCAGCGTCACTTGAGCATAGTCCGAAGTAAAATCGCTTTGCTTGGTACCGGAGAAGCAGCTACCATTCCCTCGGAAAAGACGACAGCTTCAGAGGGAGGGAAAACTCCTCCTGAAGACTTGAAAGGGGCAAAAAATGAAAACTTGAAAGTGGCCAAAAATGAAGAGAGGAGCTCTCGGACCACAAACAGTGACAGCAACAAAGGGCAGGCGAAGCCCAAGAAACAAGGGGAGAAGAACACCACAGACAAAGAGACGAAAAAGAAGTCTACAAAAGAAATCAAAGACATTGAGAAAAAAAGGGTTGCCGCTCTGAAAAGACTAGAAGAGATTGAGCGTATATTGAATGGCGAATAATTTCTTGGGAATACCTCCAGTGCCGGAGGTTTTTTGCACCTACTTCCGAGGTTCTGTGCGCCTGTGCGTCTTATGTTCAGTCGGTATTACTACTAGGCAGCTTTTGAATTTGGAAAGAATACTGAAACCATATCATCTTTAAAAAGAAATGCAGGAGAAGGCTGTTCCTACTACACAAAGAAATAATACGTCGTAAAAATAATGGATTTTAATCTAATGTTTTTGGTTTAGGGTTTTGAACATAACTGACAACATGGGGATTTTCCAGGTACAGCACCTGCTGCTGTTGAGAACTGCAGGCCGAGTCACAGGAAGCAAGCCCTGCTGAACTCCAGTGGTGCTTGCTTCAGAGTAAACCTGCTTAGGTCCAGGCTGCAAATTACTAGCAATCGGGTATCTTCAGTTCTTCGTGTCCTCTAAAGAACTGTCAAGTGCCAGAAGGCAATTTTTTAACAGGGGTACCTCAGGTATGATGGCTTCCAGGCTGACTGTAAGGGAAATTCACTGGTGCAAATGATTTAAGAACACAGCTTTCGTTTGGATAACTTTCTTTGCTTGGGTTTACTCATCAAGTCATTGGTGATTTTTATAGGTATTAAGTTATGCATCATACAGTCCATTTCTACCTACACCCTGGAATTACAGGCATTCTAGAATGTGTTGAAGGTTAACTAGGAAATATCACTCATGTTATGTATGTGCATGAATGCATTTTGTAGTTTTTTCAGTCCTGCGCAGATCATATTAAAGGTGCAGCGGTCAGCTATGCCGGGGGGGGGGGGGACACCCCTGCAAAAACCCCACAGAGGTTTGTATTCAACAGTGACACTCAGTTGACGCTAAGGGTTTCATCAGTGGAGCAGAGAGAGAAGCAATTTTCAACTGTTTCCCTTCCCCCTAAAGCCCCATCCTTGTGTCACTCACTGGGGTTTGCATTGGGAAGGGAGATTGCTGAAACTTGCCTGCCTTCCCATTCTGCCTTACTCCCAGCTGAGTGGCTCCACTGAATATTATTCAAGTTTATTGAAATTCCCTGCCCCTTATGCTATTTACTGCAATCCTATGGAGCTCTTACGTTTTAGAAACAAATGTGATTGTTTCTCAACAGCCCCCGGCCATGCTGTAGGGAATCACTTTGTGTGAATCCAGTGTGGAAAATTTTGTGGGTTTTCTTTTTCCCCTTTGCTTTTCAATTAAGCAATATTTGTGGGGCATCCTGTGCTTTTAAGTTTCTCACAAATTGACTCCCAAAATTTTATGGATTGCAAAACATCACTACTCATTATTTTATTTTTTGCAATCACTGTAAATGTGCTTTAACTTTTTGACATAAACCAGTGCTTGTCTGTCTAAGGTTGCAATCCTGCGCACACTTCCTTGAGAATAAACCCCACTGGACTTAATTGGGAAGATCCGTAGCTCAGTGGCAGAGCACATCATTTGCATGCAACAGGTCTCAATCAGCCCCTAACAGCTGTAGGGCAGGCTGGAGAAAACCACTTCCGCAGGACCCTGGAGGACCACCTGATCAGCCTTCCCCAACCTTATTCCCTACAGGTGGTTTTATACTACAGCTCCCATAGTCCCTGGCCATTGGTCATGCTGACAGAGGCAGATGGGAGCTGTAGTTGAAAACATTTGGAAGTACCAGGCTAGGGAAGGCTGTGCGGTAAAAGCACTTCCTGGTAGGAGAGAGCATGCAACGTGTGTGGATCATCATGTGTCCATAAAGCAAATTATGATGATCACACATACACCTAATGTATATTCCATTTGGAAATGATGTGTAATCTCCAAATTCTGCATTGCTTCCAACCTTGAAAGACTGACTTCTGGTTTGATTGCTAACACACTAAATGTTTCACTTTTCATGTCAAAAGTTCTAGGGCTTTTAATTAAATATTTATTCAGTCTGCTAAGTTTTCAAATGGTTTCCACTAATGATATTGTTTTTCTAAAATGAGTTAACCCAATTCCTTATATGAAACATGGATTGATAACTTCTGCATTTTATATTGGCGGCTATGCATTCCCCCCCCCCCATCTAAATATATTGCTGGATTGCCTAAAAAAATATGCTGCTTTTTGTTTTGTTTTACTGTGAACTCTTCAGTGTGTTCAACACTGGGAAGTCAAGAGTAATTGACGCAAGCAAACATTTTTCATCTTGTATTTAAATTGATCGCATGAAATACCTTGGAATTAATTTAGTGCTTAGTTTAAGCTCTGAACACTCAGGATTGTTTTGTTTGTTTGTTTGTTTTTTGGAAAAAGGGCAGCCACAAGACCAGACAGTTTGTGCACACCAAAAAAGGATTTCAACTTTTACCAAATCACAAACTGCATCTCAAGTTCCTGCAAGTGCAACAAAAAATCCTATGCTTTGGAAGGAATAAGAACAAAGGGCAAATGCTACCAGTCATTCACATCTAATGTATGACCGCAAAACACAACAATAATACATGTATTTCTTAATCCCTGGTTAAGAATACCAGGATTCTATGTGCCAGTGACTTTTTATTCAAAGTAAGCAAGAGATAGTTTAGGCATCTGGAGGCTGGGCTTCCATTTATTCAAAATATAGTTCAACTGATACATACAGTGGTGCCTCGCAAGACGCAAAGAATCCGTTCCGCGATTCTCTTTGTCTAGCGGTTTTTTCGTCTTGCGAAGCAAGCCCATTGACAGCTTAGCGGATTAGCGCTATTAGCGGTCTAGCGGCTTTTAGCGATCAGCTGAGAGGCGGCTTATCAGCGGAACAGCTGATAAGCGGCTTAGCGGCTTAGGAAAGGGGGGGGGAAGCAGGGAAAAACCGCGGGAACTCGCAAGATTTTTTCGTCTTGCAAAGCAAGCCCATAGGGAAATTCGTTTAGCGAAACGCCTCCAAAACGGAAAACCCTTTCGTCTAGCGGGTTTTCCGTCTTGCAAGGCATTCGTCTTGTGGGGCACCACTGTACTTTCAGAAAGCTGTGGTTGAAGCTGTGTATATACCATATAGACAGCTTCAACCACAGCTGTACTATAAACACTGACAACTGGGAAACACTGGCCTGCAAGCGCTCCAATTGGAGAACAGTTTTTACCAAAGGGGTTGTGGGCTTTGAAGATGCTCGAACTCAGGACGAAAGGTAGAAATGTGCTAAGAGGAAGGCACACCCTCACTGTGATCAACTCCCGGCCGGAAACCTATGTCCCCACTGTGGAAGGATGTGTGGATCCAGAATTGGCCTCCACAGTCACTTACAGACTCACTGTTAAAACTGTGTTTATGGAAGACAATCTTACTCGGCTACAAGTGATCGCCAAAGAAGAAGAAGATACCAACAGTTCAAACTTGGAAGCAGATTGTAGTGAAGTGAGGCCTTGTAGGGTCAAGTGACCTCTCCACATGGATTTAGTATTTGGAGCATCTCTATTTAGAAAACTTTGTCCACACAGCCAGAAAAGGTAAAAAAGACTATCTCAAAAGGACCTGGACAATGCATATGGATGTGGGGAGCCCGTTGTCCTCCATCATCCTTGGCAACACTGGCTGGGAGCTGGAATGCAACAACATGCCTGACTTAGGCAAATCTCATATGACTTATCACATGATAGTCCTTTGATGCACAGAGCTACCAATCCCTGAGTTTCTGGGGAGGAGGTATTGCTGCTAAACCACTCTGAGAATTGTAGTTCTGTGAGGAGAATAGGGGGCTCCTCACAGTTTTCAGCATCCTTAACAAATGACTTCTCCAAGATTCTTTGGGGAAAACCATGTCTGTTTAAAGTAATATGATACAGCTTTATATGTGTTGTGCAGATGGACCCCCAGCCAGGTTTCAACCCAATAATTGTATTCGATGCCCGTGTTATTTGGCCTTGCAAAAATATTGGGGAATGCAACAACCTCCAGCACCTCTCGGATTAGATAGGCAGTGAGTCTTCCAAACTCACCGTGTGTGTGTGTGTGTGTGTGTGTGTGTGTGTGTGTTAAAGAAAATTAGTTTCAACATCAGTCTTGATAGCCTTCATTTTGGCTTAAAAAAAATCAAACCCTGATCTGAATCACTGCACCTTCAAAGGGGCCTTTTTCAATGGATGGCTTAACCCCAAAGCTTCCTTTCCTTTATGAGCACATTTTCGTTCTCTTGCTTTTTACTCACCTGCCCAACATAGCAAATTTAAAGAGAAACTGTGCAATCGAAATTCTATAAATTTTATGAATGATCAGACCAAGGGTCAGTGAAAACCTCTGTAAATAGAACTCTTGTTTATCTGAATGTGTGGAATATTTTGGACATCTGGGACAATTTGGACTAGTTAAGAGTTCTTTCTTTCCTTTTTTGTAATGAGGACAACATTTTCAACTCAATAATAATATATTATTAATTATAATCCTAACTTCATGTTAATATCTTAACTATAGCTGTGTTCAGACCCACATTCTGAAGTTTTAGCTGCAGATGGAGAAAGGGCATGCATACAAACAAGTTCTAACCCCCAGAATCCCAGGGGTGCTCTTACAATCTTTGCATGGTTAGCACAAAAGTGTAGACTGGGTTTTAAACTGTGTTTAACATGCTTAAAAACCTGCCCACAAACAGAAAATCTGACTTATCAGAGTTTTGAATCATGGGAATTCCTAAACTGAGCACTCTTAAAAATCATGTCCAGACCTTTGTAGTAATTGTACAAAGATCTGAAGAGCAGCCTAGGCATCAGGATGCTAGGGGCATGGCTTTTATTTGCTGCTCTGCACCACCCCCAGAATAACCTTTTGTGTGTTCTGGCAAATATTTGAGCATTGCTTATGTCATCTTGGTTCTTACAGTGGTCAACAGCATGCCATCCATTATTGGTTTGACTAGGATGCTAGCTTCGAGGTCTTCCCCACCTACTCGATTCATCCTCACAGCAATCCTGTGAATTCTGTTAGGTTAAAAGACAGTGACTGGCCCAAGGCCAACCAGCAGGCTCCATGCCTGCATGAGAATTTGAGCCCGGTTCCCAGTCGAACATTAACCAAAATATCACACCACAGAAGACTCAAATAAATAGTTTGAATTGCACTGGTGAAATCTTATTTCAACACTGTACCTGAGTGCAGCAACAATCTGTCTTGCAGCAGCTTGTTTTCACTCTATGCCCTTCATGGCACATGCTAGAGGGTGGATCGCAAGACCTGCCATTTTCCTCCTATAGGCTTATATGTTTCCTTACTACAGTCTCTATTTTTGAATGTTCAACAAGGCTTTCCTTGGAACAAAAGGCTATATTTGAACAGGAAAAAGATCATGGCAAAGCATCCACAAAGCTCTTTAAACGACGCAGATTCATTTTAACTTATCAGTACACTGCTTTGTAGTTATAGTTGTCACAATCTCAGGGAAAATCTAATTCCAGCTAGCTTGCTCATGGAATCTTTTCAGTTTCGGTGGCCTTCCATTGTATGCTTTTATAAACCTATGTTTTTAAAAAGATATCAAACTGGCTACCTCGATATACCTGGAAGGTAGTCCAGCTGAACTCAGACAGGCTTATTTCTGACTAGATATGCATATGTTCCACTTGTGTTCTGAGAGGATAGATGGACAGTGAGCTAGAGAACATACTTCAGACATATGTAGGATTATGCCTCCACAGGTAGCTGTGAACCCAGGCATAGAGACTGTGTTGTTGGATGAGAGGGAACTGTGAACATTGAACCATAATAACAGACACAGTGCAGCTTGCATCTACGCAGCATGTCGCTTTTGTGCTCATCAACTTATAAAGAGCTGGTGTATTTTAAGCTGTGATGACCAGGGTACCTATATTTGTAGTTCATTCATGTGCACAATAGGGGAGATTTTGGGGAGGAAAGGATCACAATTCTAGGAAGTAGCATACTGTACGTGTGACTTTTGGTTTCTAAATATTTTAAGAGCATTCTCACCTTTCTTTGGGGTTTTTTTTTTTAAAAAAAAATATTGGTAACTGCTGTGTAGTTTTGATGCCATAGCTTTTCTTAACAATAGCCTTTGTCAAGGCAACAATGAAATGCTTAAATATAAAATGTACAGTGAGTGAAAGCAGAGTTTTTATCAGTATTATTTGTTGCTAGAAATTAATGCATTTCACCCTCAAAATAGACATGGGAGAGCAATGAAGCTGAGACACACACACACACACACACACACACACACACACAGATACTAATAATAATTGAAGTTGGTTCTTCTGTGTCAGCTTTCAGTGTAGCAGCTTCTGGTGTGTGGGTGTATCGCTGTGTATCAGCTCAGAAAACAGCAACCATTTCGTGCCAATTCTAGAAGCATTTAATGACTTCTCTACAATTGTTTAAAAGCGTGTACCCCCTCATTATCAGTCAGCAGAGGTCTGAATATAGTATGTGCAGAACTGCAGGGTTGTGAGTGATTGGAGGAAGCAGGAACTTATGAAGTAAGCTGCCAAGCGCTATTCTCTAAAAGGTACAAAATTAATGGAGATAGGGGAAAACTATGTATCGTTAAGAGAGTGGTGTGCCTCACTGTATATTACTGCAAGTCAAAGAACTGATAGATAAAAATCATTAAGCATTGTTTTGTTCATGACCTCACCAACAATGCAACATCGATGCAATGCAAATTGTATAATAATTCCTGGAAAGAAAGAAAGTGCATGTGTGTGTGTGTGTGTGTGAGAGAGAGAGAGAGAGAGAGAGAGAGCGCGCACACAGATGCTGTTTCTATGGCATGTGTAAAGGGTCATGTTTCTAGCACCCCCATCTATAAGCATTAACAGGAATATATTTTCCTGGAATACACGCAGGAGACTATAGCAGCTTTCATCACTCCATCCAGCCCAGCCAATGGTCTGGGACAATGAGAGTTGTCACCCAAAACTTATGATAGCTGGAGTGCCACCTGGCTGAAATCTTATACACACATTGAGCTGAGACTAAGTCCCATTGAATTTAATGGGATTTACTCCTGAGTAGATATGGATAGGGTTGGACAAGATTCCATTGGCAGCCCAAAGTCAGGCACCAGAGACCTGGAAATGTCCACTCGTCCCATTCTGCTCCATCTTTCCCCAAACAGAAATTTCAACAAGTCTGTCAGCTCCTAGGAAGCTGTCAACAGCCATCTCACCTAGGTATTGTGTGTCCCAGGGATCGTTTGATCTTCATTTTCCCATTCCATCTGCATGTTGCAGTTTCAAAATACCATACACATGGATGCTCATGGCACTGACAAAAGTGTCACTGAGGATGTGACAAACACTTTGGGTCTGTTATTACATTAACTGCTGCCAGCTCTTCACACCATTCCACCCCCCCCCCCCATTCTTTCCACTGCATGGCAGATGTTTGCTAATTGTGCAGATGTATTGCAGAGGCCTCGAGAGGTGATGAGACCACTGTTTCACAGTTTTGGTGACTTGTACGCTGGACTGAATGGTGTTTTTTCTCACTTCAACATTAATAAAACCCAATCCAAGGGGGAATGGCGATGACAGACTCCTAAATGCAACGTAGCAGCAGCCAAGTCTAAATGTACTAATGGATAGTTTGTTACTACCTGCCAGACTAAATTGCTACCAGATGAGGCGGCTCTTAAAATTCAGTTTTATTAGGGTGATAGCAATGGCATAAAATTAAAGTTGCCGGGATGCAAAACTCTACTTACTGGAACTGCTGGCTTGAATTGTGGTTTACTTTGGGACAGCCTTCCCAGTCTTTGTTTTGTGTTTTCCCCAAAAAGATAACCCTCATCCAGTCCCACCCAGGATTCAGGAGAACTTTCTGATGGTAAGAGCTGTTCAGTAGTGAAACAGACTCCTTCAGAAGGTGGTGGACTCTCCTTCGTTGAAGGTTTTTAAGCAGAGGTGGAATAAGATGCCAACTTCAATGTACAGGGCAGTATTAATTTTACGTACCTGTGGATTCACTGTATATACGCAGATTGTAGCTTTGTATATCATCTGCCACCTGGACAGCTCCTCCAGCTTTTACTCTTATTTTCCAAGCAAGTGTTTAGCCTCCCAAGTTTGAAAATGTGCAAATTCTGAAAAGTTCTTAGGTGTGATCCTCTTACATATTGCTATGGAGAGATGTAGGAGTGTACATCTCCTTGTAAATGTAAACAACTTTCTTTTGTAGGGTATGTGCTTTCATTTGTAGAACAAAAAAGTTTGTTTAGTGGTCCACAGAGACTCCTGGCAATTCTCAGGTGATCTGCATGGGAGGCGGGGGGGGGGGGGCAACAACTTTGAGAAGTACTGAATTAGAGACCTAGGCATGATCCTTCTTTAGGTGTTCACGCTATTTTATTTTTTATTTTATTTTTGCATGCGATTGAATAGCACTTTCCCATCTGCAAATGATTGTGAGCTGTTATGAAAATGAAGTGCTGCCTTAAGGAAAGATAGCTAGATCTTTCAACTGACAATTTAGGTTGCCTTAGATTCCACTTCAGGGACAGGACGTGCAGGGTATAAATAAGTAAATACAATGTTGTTCTAACATCAAAGCTATTAAAAACAATGCAGACACCCTGGAAACAATAACAACACACAATAAAATGATGTAAAAGCACTGTAACAAGTAACAATGTCAGGAAGCAATGACATCATTTGGCTATGAGAGTTAAACCAGTTTCAGTTTACTATGTAACCACTCATAGGACTGGTTTTTGCAATCTGTGCTCTGTTTGGTACAATGGAGGAATGGGTGCATGCTTGCGTTCACTCCATGCATTTGATATAATGTTTGATATGAGTGTACCTACACATATACATCAGATCAGGACCAGATTTAGGTTTGATGAGCCCTAAGCTACTGAAAAGGATGCGGGTGGCACCGTGGGTTAAACCACAGAGCCTAAGATTTGCCGATCAGAAGGTCAGCGGTTCAAATCCCCGTGACGGGGTAAGCTCCCGTTGCTCGGTCCCTGCTCTTGCCAACCTAGCAGTTTGAAAGCACGTCAAAGTGCAAGTAGATAAATAGGTACCACTCCGGCAGGAAGGTAAACGGCGTTTCCATGCGCTGCTCTGGTTCGCCAGAAGTGGCTTAGTCATGCTGGCCACATGACCCGGAAGCTGTACGCTGGCTCGGCCAATAAACCGAGATGAGCACCGCAACCCCAGAGTCGTCCGTGACTGGACCTAATAGTCAGGGGTCCTTTTAGCTTGACCTAAGCTACTGAAGGTAATGGGGCCCTTTATATGTCCAGCTGTCCTTTGTCAGCAACAAATTGTCACTGTTTTTTGTGTTGAATATATGCTATATGGTAATTTATGGGCATAATAGGTATCTAAAGCCATTTGCACATAACAAAATATGTATTTTATCAAAGTAATTGTTGAACTGAAATACAATTAAGAAGCATATTAATAGTGATAGTTATATTTTAGGGAGCATTCTAGCAAGCGGGGCCCATTACTTACATCATAGGAGCATACACAACACACAAACACTGTTGCTGCATGTAGGTTTTATTTTGTTTTTTATCTTATATTTTGGAAATGTACATCCAGGGTTTTTTTCCTTTAAATCTTTTTTGGGGCCCCCAAGAGAGTGGGACCCTAAGCTATAGCTTGTTTAAAGGTAAAGGGCCCCCTGACCATTAGGTCCAGTCGTGGCCAACTCTGGGGTTGCGGCGCTCATCTCGCTTTATTGGTCGAGGGAGCCAGCGTAGAGTTTCTGGGTCATGTGGCCAGCATGACTAAGCCACTTCTGGCGAACCAGAGCAGCGCATGGAAACGCCGTTTACCTTCCCACCGGAGCGGTACCTATTTATCTACTTGCACTTAGACGTGCTTTCAAACTGCTAGGTTGGCAGGAGCAGGGACTGAGCAACAGGAGCTCACCCTGTTACGGGGATTCGAACCGACAACCTTCTGATCGGCAAGCCCTAGGCTCTGTGGTTTAACCCACTTAAATCCAGCACTGTATCAGACACTGGAACCTTCCCATTTTATATCTCCTCCTCCACACCACACAAAAGGATGCTGGGGATGCTGGAGACCTCCCATAAATCCAGAGCCCATTTGGGAGAACATGTGCTATTTAACCACAGCAGACACTCTTTCTCAGCAGCATACCAGGGAAGCATCTAAGGATAGAGAGCTAGTTCATGAATATAGCATGCAGTGCTCTGCCTAAGCTGAACAGTTGCTGTGGATCATTTTCTCTGATTTATTCCATTCTTTGTGAAGAAAATCGAGTTTGTTCAGACTATTCAATGTCATTTCTACTTGATCTTGGAAAGAGGAGCTGGGGCAATATAATTTACTACTGTTACCTCATTTTAGAGAGATGAGGTCTGCATGTACAAATCCATTTAAATGGGAGCACTTTGACTTCAGCTGATTTAGTGCCATTTACGGTACTTCAACAGAGTAGCTGTCTTTAAGTATTGTGGCTGGTTGATTTGGAAGTGAAATGCAGGAGTCTGTTGTTCATCGAGGTCACAGCTTGTTAAGAAAGCAAAGCTGCAATCCTTGAATTCAAGATGACTCACTTCTGAGCAGGCAGGCATAGGAAAATGCTGCCAATCTATATTCTGCATAGATTACAGAACCTTAAAAACTTTGGCTTAGATCCGTGATCAACTAATAATTTTTAGATATCATTTATTATTCCTTTTAGCAAAACTATTAAGCTTTGCTGAGTAGATTTGCTTTTTTTCTGATTTTTTCACTTGGAATGCCTTAAAAGATGCTGGCATGCATCGGTGTTAGGAAAGTGTGTGTGTACACATACATACATACATACATACACAGACACATGTGCACATAGACATTTCAGAAAATCCAGGTGTGCCTCCTAAAGGTGTAGCAAAATAAATCTTGATTAGATTGTTCTGGAAATAAAACTGTACAACGCTGGCACAAACACTTTGTGAATTTCAGCCTGGCAGAAAGTTTTCTTGTATTCTTTTCTGTTGCGGTGGGTGATGGGAAGGCCTGGGTTCTGCTGAGGAGATTGTGAAAAGCTTCAGAGGAAGCATGTGTCTCCTAATGATCTCCTGTAACCTGTAAAATGAAAGTAGAATTGTAGAATCATAGAGTTGGAAGGGACAAGGAGGGTCATCTATTCCAGTCAAAACCCCTGCAATGCAGGACTCTTTCACCCAGTGGGGGGCTCAAACCCACAATCCTGAGATTAAGAGTCTCAAGCTCTACTAACTCAGCTATCTTGAAGATCTGCTATTTGGAAAGGATTGACTATGCCGTCCCTTTCCCTCTGGTTATTCATTTCTTCTGTCTACGATCTCTAAGGACAGATTTTTCTAATGCAAGGTGTGCAGCTTGTGTTAACCACCTATTAGGAAGGTCACTGGGTAGTTCTTTTAAAATGAATCTGCATGACACTCCCCACAAAAGGTCTGGGACAGTCAGTCGTGCAGTGTGCCTAGCTGAGATTCTTGTCCATGACAGGAGGCATGAAGCTAAGCCTTTTCACATGATTTATACTTCCTACAACAGAAAATGTCAACAATAATAGGGCAGGTGACTTACGGTCATAAATATTGCCATAAACCAATTGGGAGTAATTTTATTTCCTGAAGCACAATTGTAGCAAAGTACATGTTCAGCGGTAGCCAATTAGTCCAGGGAAATATATAGTTATTACCTTTGTTCAGTGCAATTACCTTTTACAACCAGCAGTCAACTAAGATTGTTATATTATGATGTTAACCCTCTAAGGTGTGGATTCAGACATGCATTTCCCATTCCATCCCAAATCAGCAGAATTAGGTCATCACCAGTCAAGTGAGAGTTAAACAGAGTTAGGGCGCCTTAAGGAATACAGGGAGCAATTGACTGCACAGGCAATGCTAGACAGACAAGCAAAAGTCTTTCATGTGTTGAGTCTTTCCAGTAACAAAGGTGATAAGGAATGGACAGGTATGGAATATTGGCCAAATGTGTTCAATCAGAAAAACCCCCAAAACATTATTTACATTAATTAAGGATTGGAAACTTATTATGGACTTTTTGTGTAAAAAAGAAACTGAACTTGTAAAATCTGGATTTGGAGATTGAAAAAATAGTGGTTTATAGAAAATAGAATAGTTGGATGTCAATCTGAGTGAATACTTTGAACAAGTTATTATATTTAGCTAGCAGACAGAGAATCAGAAGTCTTTTTGTCTTTTTCTTCCCTTTTTTCTTTTTCTCTTTTCTTTTTCTTTCTTCCATTTCTTTTTTCCTTCTTTGTTCTCTTCACTCTTTTTAGATTAGATTTTTAAAATATTTCTTTTATTCTTGTATATTATTAAAAATATACTCAATAATACTTTTATTCTTGTATATTATTAAAAATATACTCAATAAAAAAGTATCTTAAAAAAGGAATATTGGCCAAACGTGATAGATTATCTGCATAATCCATTTAATATCTGTCCCAACTTTATTAAAGGGCAACTTGTAATAATGTGCGGCTGCAAATCAGTAAGAACAACACAACTTGTACTAAATACATGTCTGAACCCTCCACTCAAAAAACAGCTCTTTTGTTATCGTGGCAATGGTTTCAATTTATGGCTCTGGCAGACATAAGACATTATGTAATTGTGATGTCTGTCGCATGTGACGCCAATGTTCAAATGAAATGAGGAGAGTTAGTGAATTTAGCGTTGGTTTCTCAGATGAGAAGGTATAGGCTGGCTGCTGAAATAAAAAGGTCAGTTAGAGTTCTTGAGGCTATTAAAAATAATGTATCATGGCCATAACATTTCCGCCATCAGCTCTTGCACTGCTAATTTTAGCAAAGTATTGATTTGACTGTTGAGAAAGGGACAGCACAGATTTTAGGCATCATGACATGAGTTTTTATTTCTTTATTTTTTATTTATTATAAACTATTATTTATTATGAAATTCTTTTTATTTTAAAAATATTAGTCACAAGCTTTTCTTGCATGAAGAAACTTCCGAAGCTACCCATAAAATCTCAGCACAAAAAGTTACTCATTACTGTGTGTGTGTTTTTCAAAAACCAACACTACATTTTCTTGATTTTGTATTTTTGAACCTGTAAATTAATGTAGAGAGGAAGGCAGCAAGTGACATCTTGTGACCTTTATTTGGCACTGGATTTTCAGCTCGCTCAGTTCCAAGGAGGAAGAGATCCTTGACCTTTCAAAACTTGCAGGAGAAAGTCATGCCAGAATCTTCATGGTAGTTTTGCATGTATAGAGAAGCTTCCATGGGGGGGGGGGCATTTTGGGGAGAAGTGGGTGGGGAATAATCAATCCTCCACCTCAGATCTGAAATGGTAAGAAGACCAGAAACAGCTTCAACACATCACTAGGGCTGTTGCTTGTGTAGGTGAGTGCAGTTTTCCCTGCCAAAATACTCACAAGGCAAAGGGAAATCGTCCAAAACATCTAGCATTTAGAGGGAAATAGATGCACGTTTGTTTATTTTTCCTAACTGAATGTGTAGCTTTCTTCCTCCAAAATATTGGGTCTCTGGTTACAGTGTGTGTGTGTGTGTGTGTGTGTGTGTGTGTGTGTGTGTTTGTTTAAGAAAGGCACTTTTGAAATCTATATGTGAACCATGGTCAGACATGGTACCATCAAGAGTTGACTTTGAGGGCAGACATCTAAATCCTGCTCATCAGAATGAACAGGAGAGCCCTCAAACTCATCAGGATTGGCTTACCACATTTTGAAGCATCATCTTAAAAGGGTGGCAGTAAAAGACCATTAAGGCCAGACTCTAAAGTAAAAATGTAAAGGACCACTGGACGGTTAAGTCCAGTCAAAGGCGACTCTGGGGTGTGACGCTCATCTCGCTTTCAGGCTGAGGGAGCCGACCTTTGTCCACAGATAGCTTTCCGAGTCATCTGGCCAGCATGACTAAACGGAACACCGTGACAGAAACCAGAGCACACGGAAATGCCAGTACCTATTTCTCTACTTGCACTGACATGCTTTCGAACTGCTAGGTTGGCAGGAGCTGGGACAGAGTGACAGGAGCTCACTCCGTTGTGGGGATTCAAACGACTGACCTTCTGATTGGCAAGCCCAAGAGGCTTAGTGGTTTAGACCACAATGCCACCTATGTCCTTAGGCCAGATTCTGACATTATGTAAGTGCAGCATAGTGGTACAAGAACAGACAGTTCTGGTTGCATCTCATATGAGGAGTTGTCATCAATGTAGTGTTGGCACCAACGCCCAGATCCCTGAGTGACAACATTTAGTATCCTTGTGCACAAATCAGAGAGAAGTGGGGGTCAGGAGGAGCCCTGAAAAAGCTGGTAAGGGCAACTGAGGCCTTATGGTGAAGACAAAACAGTTGCCCAACTGCTGACGGAATTTAGCTTGGAGCAAGCAGTATGATCCTAAAATCACCAATCTTCTGGCCAAAGTCATGCTTTGTTTATTAATTAAGGTGGTTTTTCTGATGTAAGAAATAAAATTCCATGGAGAAGAACTCAGTTGAACCATCTGGCTTCTGTGTGTTTGTGTTGGTTAAACACATGCATGTAATATGTCCAACAAAGAGGGAGGAAGCCAATGAAGAATTTCATGCTTGACTTCAGAGAGAAAACAAAAATAATATGACCATAGGACTACAAAGGAAACTTTGAAACTGAAATGCATGGCATATCCTCCAAGTGCCCCAATGCTCTAGGGACATTCGTATTTCCCCAGCCAGCACTGCCACCGCCAAGCTCGGGGAGGAGGATGAGCTGGTCTGTCTCCCAAATGGTGGCCATGGCAAGGGAAGTATCCTGTTGTGTAAGCAGTTGTGTAAGCACACACACAGAAGGAGACAAGTAATTAATACCTTTTCAGCCCAGGAAGGAAGAAGAAGAAAAAGTGATAATGGAGGGGGGGGTGGATTTCCAGGTTTCTGTGAGAGGTGAGAAGACATCATCCCTGTATTGGAGATTTGAAGTCATTGGGCCAGAAGAAGAGCTTTTTAAAGAGGCGGACATCAGATTCTCAAATCCTTCACAAGCCACCTGATCTGGTTCTCAAGTGCGTTCACAGTTAATTTATCATGCTAGAAACTGTGTGTCTGAGAAGTCAAAGAAGTGTGTATCACAGTAGCTTTCAGAAGTAGATGTTTATTGCTACAACAATGGGGGATTGTAGAATTCCATGCAAGACACAGAACTGGGTTGATAAGCTAGGATATTATTTGAAAGTTTTCTTTAAAAACTTGGCAGGCTCTTCACCAACTCCTGGCCAGCTTTTTACTAACTACTGCATTATGTTTCAAAAATGGATAAACTTCCTAGAATTGTGTGAAGACTCTTTAAAAAACAGAACTCCATGCAGTCATAACATTTTTTTTTTAAATGAACATACTCCATTGCTTTACAAATTCAGTATTCTTATAAAATTCTGGTCCTTTGTGTTATTGCATATTGGGTGTATGGAACTGAATTTTTGCAAGTGGGTTGTACTTCATGGGCTTACAGTTTGTCCTCTTGTGGTGGTCTCCATTTCTTCTGGACTACAACTCCCATCAGCCTCAGACAGCATGGTCAATAGTCAAGGGTGATGGGAGCTGCAGTCCAAAAATTTGTAGGGTACCACAATGGCTCCTTCTTCAGTCTGTGCCTCCTTCTCCAGCTGTACAGATTTAACAGAGAATAACAGAGGGGAAAGAAGCAGGCTATATACCTGGAAAGGTATCATTGCATGGATGCATGTGATAGTGGTGTAGTAAGCACTGAAAGCAGGGCTAGAAATGAAAGGAAGAGGTGGGGCAACCAGTGGGGGAAAATTATCACCGTAACCACCTTTGTTATGGAATGGCACAGGAGCAAACCTAATTGAAGCAGAAAGCAAACACAGCATTTCTCACAAGGTGAAAAGTAATACCTGCTCATTGTTTTTTCAGATGCCAATCACAGTCAAAACAGTATGTGCTGTGATTAATAGGAGTGAGCAGCAGTGTACTGTTACTTGTGAAGTTATAACAATTGCATTTCACACGGTAAAGGAATTTGCAACCCTATTTGTTGTTGTTTTTTAGTTTGCAAGATTAAAGTACTGCACAGTGTTCTATTTTGGCAGCAGCACAATTAGTACTCCTACTTCTAGCGAATATTGGTTAGAAATATATATCAGCAGCTTCTGCTTTTAAAACGAGGAAGGTTTATGTTAGTTGTGTGAGTTCTCAATAAAGGGAAAGTTAATATTGACAGCTTCAGGAGTTTATCAGTTAAACCACAGTCCCAAAAGTTACACCCACGCCAAAAAGGTACACATGATTATCCATGCCTGCTTGATGTAGGTATTAAGGAGCAGCCAACAGGAATCCACTTCGGTCTTTGGTTTTTTTTGCCTGCTAGTGAGCTAGCTAGTTTTAAAAAGCCATGGGGTTTTTTTGTACTTAAAAACGCTAATAAAAGTTGGAACAGCATATCATTTTACACTGGATCAAGTGCAGAGCTAATGCAATGTGAACATAGATACACACTGAACAGAACTGCCCTCCTTATATGGTGGTGGTCAACAAAACATGAAAATACAATAAAATAGAGAATATAATAAAACAATACATCTTTCAATATGACTTTCTATAAAAGACCAACAGTTCTTTTCTGAATGTATGACAACCTGATACAGCTAACTTACCCATTACATCCGCATAAGCAAAAGAAGCTGGATATTGAATAGGTAACTTTGTACAAAGCTGGTCTTGAATGTTTACTGGAATTTTGGTGAAACAAACTACTCACTGACTGCTCCTAATTTATTGTGACTACTAAATAGAGAAAAGACTAGACTGTTAGCATATGATAATGTGGCATTTTCCTTTCCTTTTTACACTTCATTTTTAAACAAATCATCTGAACCTAATAAACTTTAAATTAAATAGGCCCTTCAGGTTGGGCCAAAAGAAAAAGAAAAAGGAGAGAATTGCAAGAAGGAGGAGAGAATTCCAAGGAGAGGGTGCCTTAACTGAGTTGGCTCTATTTCTAATCCTCTCACTCCTTAAATCTGAGGACAGGGCCATTCAGACAAGTTCCTCAAAAGGATGAACATAGTACCTAGACAGATTCATGAAACAAGAACAAAAGGGGAATTTGCTTTGTAGAAGAGATAAGGGAACTCTCTGTGTTTTCATTGAAGCCAATGTTGAATTTGTTCATCATGGTTTTCAGGAAGTCAGTGTTTCATTGTCTGATTTAGATGCTACCACTCTCCAATTCCATTGGTCTGACTTCTTCATTGTCCATACAGTCCATATAGTCATTTCACTTTTCATGATGTACACAGAATCTGAATCCTCTGATGTAAAATATAAACAGGATGTACAAACTGTCCACGATATTGCATACAAGAGGCAATGACTCTAAAGGAGTCAGCTCCATCATTTTCTGAATTTGTTTTCAGCAAGCCTTGATTATGGCTTAGACCTAGGGTAGGATCAGCAGAAGGGTGGTGGTGGTGGAAGGCAACAGCTTCCCAAGCCCCTCAAAAGGCCTCTCCTAAACTATACTGTGGAGGAGGAGGCTAAAACCAGAGGCACCTTCTGTGACCAGGATCCAGGCATAAACCTTGCTGAAACAACAACAACATATTATTTATACCCCACCCATCTGGCTGGGTTTCCCCAGCCACTCTGGGCGGCTTCTAGCAAAATAAAATACAATAATTCATCAAATAAAATACAATAATTCATCAAATATTAAAAGCTTCCCTAAACAGGGCTGCCTTCAGGTGTCTTCTAAAAGTCAGATAGTTGTTTATTTCTTTGACATCTAATGGGAGGGCATTAACAGGGCAGGTACCACTTCCTACAAGGCCCTCTGCCTCATTCCCTGTAACTTTGCTTCTCTCATACAAGAGAGGGAACTGCCAGAAGGCCCTCAGCGCTGGACCTCAGTGTCCGGGCAGAATGATGGGGGGGGGGAGACACTCCTTCAGGTATACTGGTTCGAGGCTGTATAGGGCTTTAAGGTCAGCACCAACACTTTGAATTGTGCTCAGAAACGTACTGGGAGCCAATGTAGGTCTTTCAGGACTGGTGTTATGTGGTCTCGGTGGCCACTCCCAGTACCAGTCTACATGCCGCATTCTGGATTAGTTGTAATTTCCAGGTCACCTTCATAGGTAGCCTCATGTAGAGTGCATTGCAGTAGTCCAAGTGGGAGATAACCAGAGCATGCACCACTCTGGCGAGACAGTCCGCGGGCAGATAGGGTCTCAGCCTGCATACCAGATGGAGTTGGTAGACAGCTGCCCTGGATACAGAATTGACCTGTGCCTCCATAGACAGCTGTGAGTCCAAAATGACTCCCAGGCTGCAAATCTGGTCCTTCAGAGGCACAGTTACCCCATTCAGGACCAGGGAGTCCTCCACACCCACACACCCCCTGTCCCCCCCAAACAGTACTTCTGTCTTGTCAGGAGTCAACCTCAATCTGTTAGCTTCCATCCATCCTCCAACCACCTCCAGACACTCACACAGGACCTTCACTGCCTTCACTGGTTCCTATTTAAAAGAGAGGTAGAGCTAGGTATCATCCACATACTTATGAACCCCCAGCCCAAACCTCCTGATGATCTCTCTCAGTGGCTTCATGTAGATGTTAAAAAGCATGGGGGAGAGGACAGAATCCTGAGGCACCCCACAAGTGAGAGCCCAGGGGTGTGAACACTCATCTCCCAACACCACTTTCTGAACATGGCCAGGAGGAAGGAGTGGAACCACTGTATAAGAGTGCCCCCAGCTCCCAGCTCAGGAAGACTTGGAATGGACTCTTGAAAATCTGGCCAGGGACACCTTTTGTGAGCAGAGTTCCTGCTCATGGAAAGTGCCTTTGCTCAGTCTTCGGTTAACTTCCAGTCCCTGCTCAACCTCCCACACCACTTTCTATGCCATTCCTGATGGTCAGGAGAAGCCATGGGGCTAACAGGGTAAGGAGCAGTGGGAAAGCCCCTTTTTACCAGTGCTTCTCTAGCATCAAGGCAATATCTTCTAACAGTCAACATTGCCGCCATGCACCAGTAAGCCATTAATTGAGGAAGTTATAGAACTCCGGATGTTACTAATAGAATATAGCTAATTGCAGTATACAAGGAAAAGCAAGAATGATGGTAACTTTTGCCAACCACCACAATGGAAGAGCAAGTAAACCATTCATACAGTCCACAGTCATTGAAGGCAATTAATCATACAGTTGCACTGTCATCATTCATCTATTTGTCTCTTTGTAAGAGCCAGTACACAGAATTTATGGAGACCTTTTACAAGTTTCTTATTTTAACGAAAGTTTGCAATCCACAGCAAAGGAAAGTCCCTCCCCTGTAGGGAGTAAACCAGTTTGAGGAGGGTGTGTTTGAGAAGAAAAACAGCTGGAGGGAAAAGTAGGCATTCGTTCACCACCCACTTTTTTTTGCTCCCAATTTCAGCTTCCAGAGGCTATGTTTCATTTTATGAAAGTTACACAGGATTCTGGAAAATGTGCAAATTGGCACAAGCTCAAAAACCAAAAAGGCTATGCAGGTTTTATACGAACTAGTTCATCATGATAGGAACATTTTGTTTTCATATTTGAAGACTGAAATGCATTGCCCAATTTCCATCCATCCATCCATCTCTGTTGACCTGCCATGGTCTACCTGACTTCTCTTTCCTCCTGTGTGTGAAAAACTCTACAAAAACAGTGGAAAATATGTGACCCCCCAGTCAGCGATTATGAGAGTCCTAAAACATCAGCTTCATATAACCAACATGTTTAACTCTAATGAATGCATGAAGGGGTTAAGAGCATAGAGTAAGCTGTCCCCCCAAGTTTAACTAGGCCACACCCCCTCATCCTGGGAAGAGGGGTTACCCAACTCTTTGTTCTCTTTCTTCTACCATGTGAACCATATCAGTAAGGAGGTTTAAGAGGGATGCTCCAAGCTTAGACTGTGTGGTTTCTTTGTGTTTCTGTACAAAAAAGTTAGAAACATTTACCATTTCAGAACCTAAATTATGCAGTGGTACCTCGGGTTAAGTACTTAATTCGTTCCGGAGGTCCGCTCTTAACCTGAAACTGTTCTTAACCTGAAGCACCACTTTAGCTAATGGGGCCTCCTGCTGCCGCTACACCGCCGGAGCACGATTTCTGTTCTCACCCTGAAGCAAAGTTCTTAACCCGAGGTACTATTTCTGGGTTAGCGGAGTCTGTAACCTGAAGCATATGTAACCTGAGGTACCACTGTACTGCCTATCTTTTCTTGCTGCTGTATGGAAAAGCACATGAATCTGACCTTTGAAGAGTTTTTAAGTAAAACATTTTTAACTTACCAAATATGTGGTCTCTTTCTATGCTAAGGGAAGTGGGGAACTTTGGAAGCAACTTAAAAGGGGATATTTTAAAAGCCTAGCAGCTTATATTTCCATGTTTTGCTTGGCTGAATGTTTCGTGATTTTAATTCTCTGCTGGGACTCTCTCACCAAATATTATTTGTCCCAAATATTGATCTGGGCATCCAGGGAATTTCCCCTTTTTAATTATACCATATCTAGTATTTATACTTTTAACCAAGCCAAAAACTAACATTATCATGTGACAGCCCCATAGCCTAGTAGTGAGAAGATGAATCGGGCACCTTCACAAACCTGCCCCAATATAAAACTATGGAGACAGTTCTATAGTTTTTAACAGACCATGTAGCATTCTGAAAGGTCAACTCTTTGGCAGACTCTTCATTTTAATGTTATGTTAAAGTAAGTAAACACAGTCAATAATTCATTTCTTTTGTAAAAAGAACAGATGAATAATGAAGGAAGGTTCTGTTTAAGAAGTGTGGGGAAATCATTTATTTACTATACTGTGATTTCATAGACATTTCATCAAGAAAAGGTTGAAGAGCATTATTTTAATATGGAAAAAGGAAGCACTACAGGTTTTTCTTTCCCCCACAGGGAGAAAAGAAAGGCCATAAAGAATTATGCAAGAGTCTTCTCAGGTAAACTCACTATTTAAATAACTTTTTTTTAATCTCACAAAGGAGTTCAGAATCACGTACATGCCCCCTCCATTTTATCCTCACAGCAGCTTTGAGGGGTAGACTGGGCTGGAAAAAAATGGTGACTGGCCCAAAGTCACCTAATTAGCTTCGTGGCTGAGTTGGGATTTAATCCAAGGTCTCTAGCTCCATGTTCAAAGATTTTCATCCTCCCACTCCCTTCTTTGTTTTCAGTTTAACTGTGAATCTAAGCATTACATCATTGGTTAGTTCTATACTATGATTCTCTGTTGGGAACAACAACTGAAGCATAAACAGCTAATGATCTTAAAACAACAATAAAATCAGAAACAGCAATCATAATGAAAAACAAAGACCTATCAATAAAATGCTACAGGACATATGAATAACTAACCAGCAACAATTAACTAATACCATGATCTCATCTTATGTCAGACCACCAAAAATGTGCTCCAAAACAGCCATGCTTTTAGATGCTTGCTAAAAGATAAAGCATTGTCTGTTCTGAATCCTGCTGTGGTTTGTATGAGTCCAGAAAAATCCTTTTCTCCAAGAGAACCTGGAGTAGTCCCAAACAGCCCACTCCATTATGCAGCTACTAAATTAGATACCAGTCTAGAATTGTTTATATCAGAGAAAGGGGGCTTTTCCTATAAGGAGAAAGTTACAGCTACTTTTACTTGGTCCCCCGAATGCCCATTTAAAAGCTGTCAAAAAGGAACTCAGCAAAAACTGGTTGGTTTTTACAAGCCATGATGATCAAGGGCAACTCCCACATTTACAATTTCCAAAAATCTTACCCAACAAAATGGCACAAGCAGAAACTTCAAATACAATCACACCTAGGCCTGCAAAAATGCCAGAATCCGAGTTGGGAGAAATATCAACAATTGTATCTGTAAAATATCTAGGAAGCTGGGCACAGCAGTCCATTGGCGATTATTTACACTTTGGGAAAACTGAATGTAATAAACGCTTTCCTATTTGGCAGAACTCAACTAGAGGATGTCGATCAGATGCTGTGGTGCCAGAGAAAAATAGAGTTTTGCCATCATCAAATAGACTTTGGGGTGTCCTCTAATTTGCACTCAGTGTATGCTCTGGCTATCTCTCTTGCAACTTCCTATCTTGGAGCTCCTGTGATCAAGCCAAAAGGGCATCAGCCACATTCACACCATATATTTAAAGCACTACGGTCCCATTTTGAACAGGCAGCATTTCTCCCAAAGAATTATTGGAGCTGTACTTTGTTAAAACTGCTGAGATTTGTTAAGAAGCCCCTCACAGAGCTACAATTCCCAGAGTCCCCCATCAAGAGTATTTGATTGTGGTTCGAGGACCCGATCCCCGCTTAGTGAAATGAAGACACACGGACACGTAATATATGGTTAATGGGCAAGAAAAGGCCACAACTTTATTGATTACAGTATTGGATCATGACAATAGACTCCACCCACTCAAAGAGGGGTGAGCCTAAAAAGGGGGTTTATTCACCAGTAGGTGGAGCCTGTTGATGCTAATCCAACTATAAGCTCTCCCCTGATGTCACTGAGGGTTGTGCCATGGCCCCCCGCCACACAGGCATCGGACAGGATCCACGACCACCAGATTCCTTTAACGGAATACCCAAAATTGAAGGCATAGGCGATGGCCACACCTAGCCCTTCCACACACCACAAACACATTCCAATGCCTAACCTACCCACCAATACCAAGAAAGTTGTAACGATTGCTACGAAGTAGGCAAAAAAACCACAAGGGCTAATGCCAAATGGAAAAATTCCTACCAGGCCCCCTGGACAACCTGGGCGACCAACCTAAGGTCCATAGCAAGGCCAAGAGAAAAAAACCCAAACCCTGAGCTCTAAGGGAGTGGAGGGTGGGTGACGGGAAGGTGGAAAATGAGGCCGCATGGCTGGCGCAGCAGCAAGTTGAGCTGCAAACCCCACCCCCTCCAAGCCACCCTGTGGGCGAGGTGCGCCAGCCAGGTGAGTGGGGGGAGCAGGGGGCAATGCCCCCTGCATGAGGCAGACATCGGGTCCTGCCCACAACCCCTCCCCTCTTTGCAAGAGGAGAGGCTTTCTTAAACTACTCTGAGAATTGCAGCTCTGTGAGGGATATCCTAAAACCTTTCAGCACCTTTAATGAAGTACAGTTCCCAGGATTTTTTGGGAGAAGTGCTGCCTGTTCAAAATTGGATTTTAGTGCTTTAAGTGGTGTGAAATGTGGCTTCCTTTGTTTTCTTGTCAACAGAGAGGCCATATGTGCATTGTCATGTCCAAAGCATAGTCCTGTTCAGCCATGCTCTTTCCATGCACTCAGTTGTGTGCAACTGCATTTAGCTGCACTCACAGAGCACCCCTCCAGTATTCGTATGTGTGGCTGAGCATAGATAGGTCAGGATGTGGTCTGCAGGTGTACTCCTCCCTCATGCTTAAGAACAGGGGTTGGCAACCTAAGGCCTATGGGCCACAAGCAGCCCATGGAGGTCATTTAACCGGCCCATTGACCCCCGCCACCTGCTCGGGGACCCCTGCCGCCACTTGGTCAGCTCCTGTGTGCTATGCTAAAATGGCACAGAGCAGGGACCACTTTCCGTGATGCCAGCCGGCTTCCCATTGGCTGCACACCTCCTCCACACCAGAAGGAGTGCCAGAAATAGCATTTGCGCATGTGTGCATGCACACACACACACACACTCCGGCCCACTGTGGCATCTGTGGGACCCTGAACTGGCCCAAGCCACAAAAACTTTGCCGACCCCTGCTTAAGAAGAAGGCCTCAAGAAGAAAGGCTGTGGCTGAAACCATTGGGTCCACCAAGGTAGTGATAACCCCAAATTACCAAGGCATCTCCAAATCATTCTAAAAACCAAGTGGATTCACAAGTCTCTGTGGGTGAAGCATCATAGCTCCTATGCACAGAACGAACTTTCCTCCTAATGCAAGCAGAAACTTTAGCAACTTGCAGGAGAGGACATGGCTAAACTCCCTTTCCCCACCTACTGTGATCCTGGTAATCATCAGCCAAACTCCACAGTGATTGCTATTTGCATTTTTAAAAAAACAAATAAATGTGCATGCCATGTTCAAGGAGTCATTTAATGTTACATCTAGCTTGACCAATAAAGCTGAAGTGTTTAGAACTATATCGTTCCTGTGGAGTAATGAATCATAGGGAGATAGACTTGGGTAATACTTAAAAATCATGGCAAAGGACCAAAATGTAGCTAAATCACTTGGATTCCAAAATGTACTGCACCAGCCTCTGATGCTGTTACCCCAAGACACACCAGTATGTGCTGTGCAGCATTGTCATAAAATGTGATATCACACCAGGATTGCAGTTACAGGTAGGTAGCCGTGTTGGTCTGCCTTAGCTGAAACAAAATTTAAAAATTCCTTCCAGTAGCACCTTAGAGACCAACTAAGTTTGTTATTGGTATGAGCTTTCATATGCATGCACACTTCTTCAGAAGGATTGCAGTGACGCTCCAAAAATCTCTATACCACACTAGATTGTTTCCCACAAAACTCATTGCTGATGATTACTTGCAAGGCTATGATGGGGTAGAGTGAGCTGCAGATGTTATAGTTCTGTCTTTAAGGCAACTATTAAAGTCGCATGAACCCTGTCCCCAAAAGAGTTCAGAAACCCATGGGAAAGGGACAGGAAGGTTGTCTTCAGCCGGACCATGACTCATCTTTGTAACTTATTTCCGGCTATCATCAGCCTAGATAATGGCTGGAAATTAAGCAAAGGGACTATGGTCAAGTCTAAAGGGAGAAGGTTTGGGGAGGGGGGAAGGAAAGCAGGGGGCACAAGGACCTCCGGCAACTAAACCTACAGGGAGTAGTTTGAAAACATGTGGTCTATGTCTGCTTGAGGCTCAGAAATGAAACAAATCTGTGGGTGGGGATTGGAGAGAAATTCAATTCAGGTCTCCTTTGAAACTGAACCTATCGAATTCACACTTTCTGGAACAATTATGAGAACTGAAACACGTATATCCCTTGAATTTTGCACTTACTGTGCAGTTTGCCAACCTTTTTTTACACATGCACACAAAATGCAAATATGTTTTTAAATGAAGCGCTGCATCTGGTAAGCACGTGATGGAGAGCTTGGCAAGCATCTCTTCAAGCAGGACTGTTTAGATCCTTTCACACGCAGCCTGTTCCTCAGTTTTATGGGGACACAGTATCATAGGATTCAAGACTTCCTTTCAAACAAGTCCAAATCCTGGTGATAATTCTTTTGAAATCCTTGAAATATTGCTTGACCTTCACATTACTCATAAAAGAAAGCTTATGGAATTAGGCTCCCTGAACTCTTTCATGTTTTCTGTTCCTTCTTACAGATTTTAGGGAGCTTATTGTTAATTGCTTTTAATACAATTCTAAACACTATAATGCCATCTCTACATTAAAGTATTCCCCTACTGGGGAAAAGTTAAACAACACGAGGATTTTATCTCCTTTGGATGACAGAGAACTCCCTGGAAACTTTTTAATGCCTTTGTACTATTTGCCAATATTTGCTTGATTTACAGGTAGACAAGCAAATGATGGCAGTCCTATAGCAGGCAGTGTATCTGCTTAGCCTAATTCAAACAATTCCAGAGAAGGTAAAAACAAAAAAGGTGAAGGACCCCTGGACAGTTAGGTCCAGTCAAAGGTGACTATGGAGTTGCAGCGCTCATCTCACTTTCAGGCCGAGGGAGCTGGCGTTTGTTCACAGACAGCTTTTCAGGTCATGTGGTCAGCATGACTAAACCACTTCTGGGGCAATGGAGCACCATGATGGAAGGCAGAGCGGACGGAAACACTGTTTACCTTCCCACCGCAGTGGTACCTATTTATCTACTTGCACTGGCATGCTTTCAAACTGCTAGGTTGGCAGGAGCTGGGACAAAGCATTGGGAGCTCACCATTACAGCACCCCCACTTTAGCTAACTCTAGCTAAAATTTTGGCTCTCTCTCCCCAAATTCAAAAGTGCAAACTCTTTCCTTTGCTACATGCATACCTCAGCAGTGCATTGTGGTCACAGATTCCACTTCTTGCAGATAGATTGATGAGGGGTAGAGAAATCTTCAAACTATTATCTCCTCCTGAAAGAGTTTTCGACTGTCCTGGATTATCAGCAACTCAGCAGCCAAGAAAGCTGCAACAACACAAATTTAAATGGCACTGAACCATCTCTTGAGAGAAACGTGGTATAGATATGCCCCTATCTTAGGAAATATACTGCTTCTATTGGTACAATATGGTGAAGGGTTTTATGTAAGTAGCTACAACCAGCAAAGCAAGAGAACACCGAATACTCTTATGAACCCTTCTTTATGAATCAGCAGAACCACAGATTTATTCAATGCTGTAATATGTTCTTTAATAAATGGGCATAAGAGTGGCAAGTGGGTTTGGGTTTTTGACTCCTTTCCTTGACCCTACTTCTCCCTGGAAAGGAATTAGCCTTTAATAAGCTCCTGACCTCCAGGAGGATGTGTCCTGGAGTCTAGTGCACTCTCTTAAATCTCACAACCTCCTAAATTAAGATTCCCACATGTGGGAATTTTCAGGTTTCCAGCCCATCTGGATTCATATAAAATGTCAATTTAGCTATCTTGGTGATGCTCCAAATCTCATAAATCCACTAATCTCTTGCCATTCTTTCTCTCTTCATTTACAGCAAGCCATTTGGCTGATCAGTAAATAATTTACAGTGCAATGTTAATGATAGGTACCCAGACTGAAGTCCTATTGAATTCAGTGGGGCTTACTCTCAGGTAAGCGAGGTTAAAATTGGAGCCTAAATGAAAGATCCTCCTTGTAGAAAGGGGGAGACAAATAATCTGCCTTCCAATTTGCTCATCTAGCTGAGTTCATGCTTTTTTGAAGCAATTATTGGCATTCTTTCAAATGAAAATATAATCATTTTAGTGATTTGTTAAGTTATATATGTATCCGTGCACCATGGAGGGGTAGCAGCAAAATGTTAATGGATGTTAGCACTAGTAGGAAGTTTTTTAGTCCCTTGTGGTGCTAAAAACCAGATAATTCTTTGCTCTATTATACAACATTAGTGTTATGTTCCCAACAGCAATCAGTATTTCTGGCTGGCATTTCGGACAGATAGATTTCCTATCAATCACAGTTGTTTCTGAGGTGCAGTATGGGCAATTTTCCTCTTACAAGAAAATAGTAAGTAAAGACTAAGTAACGTAGAACAGGGAAGACTAGGAAAGATAATGGAAACAGCTTTGCTTCAATAATGGGAAGCCATCTCAGGAATTGATTGTGACAGGACAGTCTGCTTCAGCTGTTTGTGAGAAGAGAGACCTACCATTGATAAGGAAGAAGATGAAGAGTGGAAAATAATTGCGACTGACTGAAGACAGAGCCAACACATTCGAGTTTGTAATGCAATTTGCTGCTAGGAAAGAAATGCAAGGGAAACTGGCACTAAAGCAAAACATAAAATTAAACTGAATGCAAATAATAAGTATTTTTAAATATATATATCTCCTCCTCCCCAAGTATTATGTTAAGTAACTGTATTCCTGAATTGAGCAAAATATTTTGCTTTCTCAATAACAAGGGGCATGTTCAAACTGTTCTTTATCATGTGGCATTACAATGGCCTGGTTCATGAGTCATGATAAGCCAAACGGTGACTTACCTGGACTGTGCAAACATGTGAACTCCCAGAGAGGAGCTCACAGCTGCTTTGCTCCTTCCTGGTAAATTCTCTCTTCACCAACCACAAGTTGAAGCTGGGGTTTAAAGCCATAGTTTAATGTGACCTGCCAACCAGTCCAATGAGTGTGAATGATGAGATTTCAGATGGACCAGAGGGAGAGAATATCACTTATAAATGCTAACACCTGATGACAATCTTCTCTTGAAAACATGATACCCTCCCAGTGATGGCCTGGCGCTGGTCCTCTTAGTTATTGTAACTTTCCTCGAACAGGAACATGTTGTGGGCTTTCCCAAAGAGTCTAGTTTGTTGCTTCTGCTTCTTGGGGTCACTCTGGAAAAGACTCTCAGCAGACAGGCCAAAGGAATTAGTTCTTTTTAAAACTGTTTTTAATGCAAAGTTTTTTATGATACGGGGGGGGGGGACAAAAGTGGGAGGGAAGGAAGAAAGAATAATAAAAACACAGGAAAAAACCCCACAACCACCGGTTAATTAAGAATACAATAAACATCAATTCTTCCATCTTAGTTTGCATACAGAGTGATATAAGCTAACCTAACATTTGAACAGGTATCTAGGCAAAGTTGGTGTTTATCAAAAGCATAAGTGTACTATGGGTGTTAAGGTCTTTGGACATTTGCATAATCAGTGGTGCTGATTCCAGGCGCTTAGAGACCATAACGGTCCATAAAGTCCATTTTTGTCATCCTGCCATTAATCCCCATGCAACTGGAATATAAGCAAAAAGTACATGAAACCCCACAGATATCAAGGATTTCACCTTGCAAAGTTAATACAGGGGTACCTTGGTTCTTGAACGGCTTAGTTGTCAAACAAATTGGCTCCCGAATGCCTCAAACCTTGAAGTAAGCGTTCCAGTTTGCAAATGTTTTTCGGAAGCCAAATGTCCGACGCAGCTTCTGCTTGAGTGCAGGAAGCTCCTGCAGCCAATCGGAAGCAGCGCCTTGGTTTTTGAACAGTTTTGGAAATTGAATGGACTCCAGAATGGATTAAGTTCGAGAACCAAGGTACTACTGTATGGACAACGACTTCATACCATGTGCCTCAGTGAGGCATTTCTAGGATTGCAGCTCCATGACCTATCTGAATGAGATGGCGCCTTCCCACAGAGATGCTGTGGAGTCTACTATACCTGAAATATAAAAGGAAGTCATTAGTTCATTGAAGGCATTTAGTGCCACAGGGTGTGGTCATAGCCGCTGGCTGTAAAAGATGCTGCACAAATTTGCCTACATCCAATCACCAGTGTGCTACTAAATACTAATGGTTTCTGAGCAGTGGTGATAGTGGGAAATGATGGTAAGGGACTTAATAGAGGCCTCTGGTGAGTACTTCTGTGAAGCAGGATCCTGGACTAAGTAGACCTTTGGTGTGATTCAACAGGGCTCATCTTATGACCTTTATCTTATTGTCTCATCATTTTGCCAGCACCATGTCCCTTTCGTGGTCTCCATTACAATAGAGTCTAGATTTATTAACATTGTTCTTTCAAGCTGTGGTTATAATTCCTCAGAGAGCCCTGTCTTTTATCATGGGATCTTTCCAAACTCACAGGTTTTACATTTAATTTAAATGTTACTGCAGAATGATCTATTGCTCTTCCTTATTTCTTTTGGATACAGGTGAAGAACTGCTGACTTTCATAAATCACTGCACTTCTTAGAATTCAGCAATATTCACTCTCAAAGGTAAGTGTCCCTTAGTCTCTCCTTTCACATGTGAGAACAAAGAACTCTTAAACACCTGTGGATTTTCTTTGTGAGCTGGATTCATTAAATAAATGGCATTTTACTCAACTTTGCCAACAAAGTTGAATAGCTTCACAGTTATTGTTTCAATATGATTTGAGTTCTAATCTCACATTCAGACTCCATTTTGCTTTCTAGGTGGCTGTAACCTCACAGTTACCTGTGGCACACAGCACAAAATGCAGCCTTAGCATTAAACTGGATGCCAGGATTTTTCTGTGTAATCATTTTATGAACCGGTGCTACAGTTCCAGGTTGAAAGACTCTGGGTAATTAGTTCTGACAATGGTGACAGAAGTGGCTCATTAGCTTCAGCTTGGATTCAGTAGGAGGTTCAACTGTTAAAGAAGAGGACTCTGTGGTGGAACATATGTTTTGAAGGCAGAAGCCTCCTAATTCAAGCAGATCCTGTCTTCAGTTCTGGAGACTGATTGATTATTTAATTTACACACCACTTAGCATATTTAAAATACGGCTGAGTGGTGTTCAAAAAACTGAAGCAGCGACAAACAACTTGAACAAAAAAATTACATCAATACACAGTTACATATAAACATGTTACATCAATACAAAGTTACTAATATATATAGAAATCAATATCAGTTCATTTTCCTTCTGATACACCGTCCCTCTCAGCACCAGGGTCTAAACAAACTCTCAACTCAACCACAAAAGTCTCACAACTTAGAAGGGTTCTGAAAACAGCAGACATCACCCTAGTCTTTCACTCTAGACTTGCTTTTTGTGGGCAGGCCCAAGGTGGATGCTATTCCCTCAGACAGCCCATAGCTGTGTCCCAGACAGCTGTGCTCTCCACACCCAGTTCCAGAAGCAGTCGGTTTCTTGAGTTCTCCAGGAGGTCCAGAGGATGGGAACCCCCCTCCACTCATAGCTCTTTCTTCACCCTCTCCTGCTCTACCAGCTGGAGAGCTTCTGCCATTCAGTTTAGAGACAGTATACATGGCCATGCTATTGACACAGGAAGCTATAGCAGGTATCAGCCCAAACTGGTGGTTTTGCACAAGCCAAATTCTCTTCCGCTTGTGCCACAGCACCATTGGGTGCAAGCCAATTCAGAAGAAAAGTTTCTGAGTTGGGTTCTCTGCTTTTAGCAACAAAACAACTGATGGAAGTCCTTTTATTTTCCAACAATCAAGTTGGAAGGCGGGGTTGGTTATAGCTGATTGACTACTCTATATCAGTGATCCAGATTGCAAATGGAGTAACATTAGGACTTTGACCACTGAGCTTATTAACAAACATGCCGGAACTTTTGATGTCATTTTCTGAACTGCAAATTTCCTGTCTTGCTCCACAATTCTGCCTTGTGTTTTTATGAATTAGGATCCCGGTTTTCTCACAGGGTGCATATACTGAAGCTATCTTTCATGTCCTTAAACACTGTTTGAGTAATCAGAGTCTCTTTCTGGTTATGAGTTGTGGCCGAATGCTGCTGGACAAAGGCCACAGTTCTTGGCATGAAGTCAGCAACTGCTTGTATGTGTGATATGAAATCGATGTTCAGATTAAGGCCTGTTTCCGTATAAATCGAATCCACAAACGATAGATTGGTGCAACGTTGTTTTTCAAAAGTGCGTAATTTAATTCAGAAAGAGTAATTTTCTTTAGCACTTTTCCACTTCAGTTTAAAGGATTAAAATATTTCCTTCACCTAATTGTTCTTGCAGGCTGCATAAATAATAATAATAATAATAATAATAATAATAATAATAATAATAATAATTTGAATTTAGCATGAAGGGGCTTAAGTTATTAATTTGGTTCTCAAGGCCCTCCACAATACAAAGCAATTCATTCCATTTTTTATATTGAAGGTAATGAAGTTCTTTGCAAATTAGGATAAACCTTTTTATTTGAGCTTTATGTGTAGTTCAGCACTACACATACTAGGGAGTAGGCCCCAATAAAAGGCAGTGAAACTTACTCTGGAGTAAACATGTGTAGGGTTGTGCTGTGAAGCTATATTTCACGCACCATTAAAGCTTCTGTACATAACAACAAAGCAGATGTGCTTGGGAAAGCTCATGGAGTGTCAAGTTTAGCCCAGTGAATGAAAACCAGTTCATTCATAACACTACTGTAATCAAGCATTTATATGAAAACACAGATGTACACATTCCCATAGAAAAGTGCTGATTGACAAAGACACGCATTAGCCTATAGCTGTATTCTGTTAACTGTAAGTTAGAGCTTGCTGAAGTTTTCCTGAGCAGGATCTATGGTTGGGTGAGGAGATGGGAGAAGCCGAGCAAAACAGACAGCAGGGTGGGTGGGTGAGGCTGAAAATATGACTGAATGTTCACTAAAATCTATTCCACATGCCTAAGGGGTAGATAGGCTTTTTTCTTTAGCTTTTCGATGAAGGGAACACTAGTAATCGTCCTTTAATTTTCAGGAGCTGGAGGAGAAGCACAAACACCTTGATTCTTCCAGTTCTTTTCTACCACTGCTAAATGAGGGTGATGGACAGCAACAAAGTCCTTTGACAGATGAAGGAAGCTGAAAAATGACCAGAGCTTGTTGCAAATGTCCCACATTACAAATTTGGAATCACTGTTGTTTGTTTGTTTGTTTTTATCTCATGTTTCCTAGGAAATCATTTTCCATTGCCAAATAGACAGGGAGGCCATCGTAAAGTTACAACTCTCTCTTAAAGGCTGTACTATCTGTAGATATTTTCTTTTTAAAAAGGAATTTAACCACCCACTCCTTCCTCCTAAAGGCTCCCTGAATAAAAAGGACACTGATAACACAAAAAAATAAAATAAATGATTTATTTTAGAATGGTAGAACCAGCATAAAATCAGAATGAAAACCTAAAGGATTTCTTTAGGGTGAGAAAACCAAACGGGGGAAACATGTATGTTGGGTTCTTTAGTATTTTTAAAGTGGTCCACATTGATGGATTAGCTGTGACCCGAATGTGCACTGTCGTGAATAAGAACAGCTTTGCTTCCTTAAAGTTAGATGACAGTATTGCTTTCTAGGGGTGAAGACAGATGTGTGTAGGGGCCTCCAGAGTGTTGCTGTTTTGTGGGAGGAATTTAAGCGCATATCGGAAATCGGGATTTGTGCAATCAAAGCAGAACAAAGCATTCTGTCACCCTAGTGCAACAAATCTACTTGGGGGTGGGAAAGATTTTTTGCAGTAAGGGCAAGGAAATGCTCTGAAAAGTGTCGAATTAATGAATTTCTAATGGGAAGACGTATAAACACTCTGTAAGCAATTCAGTATGAATGTCCCTTGTTGTATAAAGGTAAAGGGACCCCTGACCATTAGGTCCAATCACAGACGACTCTGGGGTTGTGGCGCTCATCTTGCTTTATTGGCCGAGGGAGCCGGCGTACAGCTTCCGGGTCATGTGGCCAGCATGACTAAGCTGCTTCTGGCAAACCAGAGCAGTGCACGGAAATGCCGTTTACCTTCCCTATTTATCTACTTGCACTTTTGACGTGCTTTCGAACTGCTAGGTTGGCAGGAGCAGGGACCGAGCAACGGGAGCTCACCCCGTCGTGGGGATTCGAACCGCTGACTTTCTGATCAGCAAGTCCTAGGTTCTGTGGTTTAACCCACAGCGCCACCCGTGTCCCCTTGTTGTATAGCCACCCCTCAAACAGATCAGAACTGTTGCTCAAAAGGTCCAGACATATTCTAACCTCCATGTAAGCTTTGTGTGAGCAAATCAGGATGAATGATCAATAAACTGGTCATATGGAGCATTTACACTAATTTGAGCCTGCCTTCTCAACAGAACAGTCAAATGATCTTAACAGGATACCATTCTGGTCTTGCTTCCTACTACAGGTGACAACCATTTTAAGCATATCCAATTTACATGCGATTGCTGACACGTGGGTCCTTTTTGACCCAGAAGAAGGCAAAATGAGGGCAGAATAGGGCAGGGCATAAGGTGCACTTATATGTACTTATATGTGCCCCACTGACACAGACTAATATAACACAGTGTTGCATGTTATTTTCACTAATGTATACATTGTTATACACACTTTCCCCTAGGCCATGCATTTTGGAACACATTACATGGCTGGAGAATTGCATTGCAAAATGTGGAGATGTCTGAATTTTGAATGATGGGTATGTTCACTATAATTCAAATATATCATTGCTGAAAACAACCTTAAAAATACTGTGGTACACCTGATGTGATCTCTTGGCAGCCATGCTACTTTAGTGCACGTCATGGAACCTTTAATAGCAGCAGAAATACTTGCAATTACGCTGAGATTGAGGTAAACATTGGATCAGTGTAAGTATTGTACCCATTAGTCACAGAAACTGAGCACTTAAATCTGGAGCGTCATTGTTCCAGTATTGAATGTTATGTTCTTTAATCCTTTGTTCATCATTCAGAATTCTGCAAAATTCGTTGAGAGTCTGTGTACTCACTTGGCAATGTGCCTTGCTTTACATCCCACTAGGAAAAGATTTTTTGATCCACATGCATGACAGAGTATTTTATTCATATGTTCATAAATCCCTTAAAACCTAGGGTCTCTAAGTAGTCATAAATTAAAGGTACCTTTTAAGCATTTGTATGGGGAAGTAGCTGTGTTTGGCTTGAGATTAACCAGAATGGTAAAAAGGAGCTTTGGCTAACAAAGCATATAATTCTGGAAACAGTCTCAACTTGTGAGAAAGACCACAAATATGAAAAAGAAATGCTTGTACAATTGCTTGTACAATTAAGAGATGTTCTTCTGAAATAATTCCTCTGTGTTTTAGGATATTAGATGTTCTTCAATTGTAATTAGCCAACAAAGCTATTATTTGTCTGTATACTTTTGCCTTACAGGTGGTAAAACCTAGCCTTACAGGTGGTAAAAGGTAAGACCCCCTGGATGCTTAAGTCCGGTCAAAGGTGACTTTGGGGTTGTGGCACTCATCTCGCTTTCAGGCCAAGGGAGCCGATGTTTGTCCACAGACAGCTTTCCGGGTCATGTGGCCAGCATGACTAAACTGCTTCTGGCACAACAGAACACCATGACAGAAACCAGAGTGCATGGAAACACTGTTTACCTTTCTGCTGCAGCAGTACCTATTTATCTGCTTGCACTGGCGTGCTTTTGAACGGCTAAGTTGGCAGGAGCTGGGACAAAGCAACGGGAGCTCACTCTATTGCGGGGATTCGAACCACCAACCTTTTGAGCGACATGCCAAAGAGGCACAGTGGTTTAGACCACAGCGCCACCTGCATCCCAACAAGTGACTGTCATCCCAACTACCCACAGCACTTAAGAACAAACACAGATATATCTACGGTAGCCCCATCACAGTTAAGGATCAGCCTTATAACAGTCTTCCTCCATTTTTATGTACTGAAATGTTCAATGTTGAAATGTGTGTTTGTTGGATTCATAGCTTTATCATTAGGTTGGCCTTATGATTCAGGGGAATTAATTTTATTGATTAGGACAGATCAGCCTTGGCCAGTCCAGTGCTCTCCAGATGTTTTGGAATACAGCTCCCATCTGGAAGGTACACCAGGTTGGTCAAGGCTGAGATAGATGTTTACTTTTACTAATTTGAATAAGGGTGATGTCCTATCAGACTCTTGTGAGAAGAAAGGCAGGGATTTCATAACTTCCTTACTATTCAAGCTCTCTGTGAATGACATATTGAAATCATTGTAACATGAAAGATTTGGTTCCCTGAAAACTGGGAATACAAATCTCTTTCTCATGTATGTTGACAATATGATATTCATACGTTTCCTCTCAATCTCAAAGATTTGTGAAAGTGAAGCCTGCATGCGGGGGCAAGGGGGGCTTGTAAGCATGCTCCTCTCTTTAAGCCAAGACACATTCACCTCAGAGGCCCAAAGACTGTGGTGAGGACTAATGTAAACTTAAAATCAATAATCAGTTTTGCATGTTGGTATCATGCCCATAAACTTTCACTGGATAGTATCCAAATCAAACCGGTGGGATCCTTTAAATATCTGGGAACCTTTTCTTTTCTTTCATAGTAAGCTGGAAATGTCAACTTGACGATGCTTAGTGTCCAAGAGCTTAGTGTTACAGGTTATTATGAGGTTTCAGTCAAACAAAGCAGCAAGCCTGTTTCTGCCTGCCCTTGAGGTTTCCTAAAATAACCCAAAACCTTATTGGCTCCTTTGGGGCACTGAGGTTTGGCACCCTTCTACGATAAAGTATCTGAAATAACATTTAATACCACTTTTTTTTTGTTCTACCTACACTCCTGATTCCATTTTGGGGGCTTGAAACAGATTTAGCTTCTTTGAAATGTAAAATTGAGGATTTTCTCTTTAATTATTGGCTTAGGTGTCATTAAAATAATCTTTAAAAAGTGATGCCTTGCCGGGTTGCTCATAATCTAAAAAAGTTACTTTCCAAATGATTGGCTCACCAAGCAGCCTTTATGGCGAAATATGCTTGCATGCTTATTCAGATGCATACAGGATGCTAAAGTTATGAATAATAGAAAATGAAATGATTTATTACTGCACTGAGCCTTGCACTCAGTGGCTAATGGTCTTTTAGGCATACAGACCCCTTCCTAAGTACAATTTTAAACTTCTCTCTCCTCTTCTGCTTTCCAGAATATTTATCTCAGACTATGTAAACAGGGATCACAATCTTGCATACAAAAGTTTGAGGCCCTCCACCTGTTAGTAACTGCAAACATATAACTTTGTCCTGTGCATGCTTTCTGAAATGTAAGTCCCGTTGCGTTCAAGTGTGCATTTAGGATGGTTGCACAGAGGGGAAACTTTCTAGAGTTAGATGAAAGAAACAAAGTTTCAAAACTGGTTACCTCCAGAAAACCTGTTTATTGAGCATTTGCCATAGCTGTCAACGTTTCCCTTTTTTAAAGGGAAATTCCCTTATTCCGAATAGGATTCCTCGCAAGAAAAGGGAAAAGTTGACAGCTATGGCATTCGCCCTGATTTGTAGATGGGAGATTAGAAGACACTGGTTATTTACTGAAGGTTCTTATGAATTGTTTGCAAGGACATTAGATAGCACTGCATCTAGCAAATGCCTCCCCCCACTTTCAGGGACCTTTCAACATTGCTTTCCTTTTCATAAAAAGTTCAGATTTGAGAGGAAGCCGTTTTCTTGCACAAGTGCTTCAAATCCACTATGATTGTGCAACCTGAATTTACCAGGATGTGAATGAATCTCACCTGAAAATAGTGAGTCAGAAAGCACCCTGATCAAGAATCAAGAAGAATGAGGGATGATATATAGCACTGTAAATTTAAACAGGGAAAACAGGTAGAGAAAAACAGGACTCCACATTGCCATCTGGTGGCACAATGTTATATCACATATACAACACATATAAATCACTTTTTCTTTACCAGTCTATCTGAGTCCATAGAGTGGGCTGAGCTACTGTAGCATAGCCAGCTCTGGCTGAATGCGGAGAAGGCTTCCATACTAGATAAAAGTCCTGCTGGGATAGCTTAATAGAACATGACACTCTTCATATCAGGGTTATGTGTTCGAGCCCCACGTTGGGCAAAAGATATGACCCTTGGGGTCTCTTCCAACTTTACAATTCTCTGATTCTATCAGAAGAAGCAATTTGAGACTTCTGAAAATATGTTTTCAAGTTAAATTCCTTCTACCATTTGTCACCGCAGGAGCATGATCTCCACGACATCGGTTGGGACAGACGATATAAATAAACACAGGAGATCGGTACTTGGGTTAAAACAGGCCACAAGTTTATTTATTACAGATGTCAGTAGGTGAGGCCAAGGCAATGGGTATGTATTTCATATCATGCAGCCCACATGTTGATTGATAAAGGCATTGAGATCGGTCCTGAAGTGGAGAGTCACCCCTGACATGAACCAGGTGACATGACCCTGGGAGAGGTGTTTTGGCCCATCAGCCCCTTCCTAGACCCCTTTATTGGGGTACTCACTCAATTAAGGTTCCAACCTAATGCCTTATCAAGGTAAACAATTTCTTCCACCGTTTCTAAGTGAATTTAGTTCTGTTTCCAGACTGTTAACAAGATTCAGTCTTTAAACCAATGTGACAGATGTCTGATTTTCTCAGATGCTAACCAGCTTAGTATTTCAGCAGTCCAGTTATCTGACATTCTGAGTCTTCGAACAGCAGATTCACACTTTACAGAGCAATCTGTTTCCTGGGTGTACACTACTGATACACCAGCATTTACTGCAGCAAACACATAACCAACCTTGGGTGCCCAGATCAGGGGTGGAGCTGGGTGCTCCGGGACCTGAAGTAGAACACATGCTGTGCACCTGGGGGTGGGGACAATCCACCCATGGGGGTGGGGACGATCCGCCCAAGGGGCGGGGTGATCGGCCAATGGGGCTGATCAGCACGGCTGCACGATCCTCCCCTACAGCGAGCCAGGGGAAAGCGGAGAGCCACAGTTTCGTCGCTCGCTGCTTTGCTGCTCGCCAGGCTTGGAGATGTCACGGCGGGGAGCATGCTGAATGTCACCCCCTTCAGGATGACACCCGGGGAGTACCATACCCCCCATACCCCTCCCTACAGCCCTGGCCCAGATGTGTGTACAGTGGTACCTCAGGTTACAGACACCTCGGGTTACAGACACTTCAGGTTACAGACTTCGCTAACCCGGAAGTAGTACCTCCAGTTAAGAAATTTACCTCAGGATGAGAACAGAAATTGTTCTCTGGCGGTGCAGCGGCAGTGGGAGGCCCCATTAGCTAAAGTGGTACCTCAGGTTAAGAACGGTTTCAGGTTAAGAATGGTTTGTAACCAGAGGTACCACTGTACTGTGGTGTTTACAGATGAATTCCCGTGCATTAAGTCTTCACAGGAAGCGCTACTGTAACATGCCATATACAACATTATTGAAACACAAGCCGAAAGAATGGAGTTTCTCTAAGACAATATGTGCTTTCAATTCCATTTTGTTATGTAAGTTAGCTGTTCAAAAGTTTGCAGAATATTATTTGCTTTTGTGCTTTCCTCATATCTACCGGTCAGATATTTTGCAAGAAATTGTTCAGTCCAGCTTATTATGTTCTCTCCCCCATTTATAATACAATACAATACAATTGTATTTGTATTATAATTTGGCATTGTTATAATGAGGCTACTATTGGACCATAATGACCGCTCCCCGCTTAAAACGGGGGCCGCCCTTTGCGTGGACGCGCGCAGCCCCTAGATCTGAAGCGGCTCCAACAGCATAGGCTTGGCTTTGCCTCCCTCAGGTGGGATACCTAGAGGTCTCCGCCTACCTCAGTCAATTGTCCAATCCCACCTGGGGAAGGTATTGCCAAGGAGACCAGGCCAGGTAGGGGAGGGATTACCTGCCCACACAATAGAGGGAGGATCTTAACTGGGAATCCTCACTTGGCTCCAGAGCTTCTCCCACCCTACCCACCCTCAGTTAATGTCTTCTTTTGCAGGTTAATTTTCTTCACAGGTTTTGCAGGTTAGCTTTTCTTCACAGGTATGCGGGCGCTGCTACGTTAAGGTCGCTGTTAAAGGGCCAGAAAGGAATTTCCCTGCATTGGCAGGTTTCGCCTTTCCCGTAGCAAAACGTCACAACTTTGGCGGTATCAGGCCTTGGGCGGAATCCTTTAGTCCATCTTCCTCTTTGCGGCGGCGATACCAGGGTTCCCCGTTAAAGGGGTTTCTGAAGGGAGGCTTTGACCGTATGCCGAAAGGTCGTCATTGCTCTCCCCTGCGGTGGCGGCATACTGGGGGCGGCCTATCTCTGCTTGAACATATGTTCTCCAGAGCAGGCCCATCCCCCCCCACACTGGATAACCCTGATGCTCCCTAGGTCCCCGGCTTGGGACTGGGGAGCGAGAACGCCCAATGCCTGAGCCAAGGTCTACCAACATTTGAAATTTAATAAAGTTGTGGCCAATTTAATCCCATAGCACGTTGTCTTGAGTCGTTATTCCACATGACGGGGGGGGGGACCGCGTGGGATCTGGGGACTCCGCCTGTCCACGCAATTGAAAACTAATAAAAATTATTATATATAAAAATATGTTTTCTTCCCAGCAGCATTATTGTTATGGGAATTTTTTGGATGGTATCATTACTAGCCTTAGGAGTTCCTGATATAGCATTGGCACAGTCCTCACAGCCAGATGAACTGCACCTTGAAGTTGCATGTAGTAACTGGTATAGATGAATTATGGTTTGGAAGGATATTTATATTACATAATTTGCTTACTGTGTTATGTTTCCTTTCCTTTCGGTTCTATCTTGTGTTCCATCTCTTCCATGCTGAACTATGAAACCATATACACTAAGCACCTGGAGCATTTATTATTCCACCTACTTTTGACTTTAGAGCTCTAGACTCTCTTAGCACTGGCAGGTGATCCCTGGAATGCAGCTCTGGGACTTATCATTGTTATTCACCCCTGCTTTTGACCAAAAGGGGATTGCAACTTGCTGAAACTACTGATAGTCCACTGGTAGAGATCCCTACTCAGCCAATGGTTCTCTGGGGAAAGGGCAGCTTATGTCTGTGGTAAAGATACACCCAAGGAGGATACCTTTATAAACATCTTTATTTTTGTGCTTTATGTTTCCCACATCCCTCAAAATGGTTCTGAAGCATTTATTGTGCAGGGTCTTCGTCAGAACAGAACAGATAAATCTGAAAATTCCACAGGGCCACGTTATTTTGAGGCTGACTATATCACTCTATCACCTGCATGTTAGCTTAATAGCTCTTCACATCCATCTTTCAGGTTTTCTTTTCTCCAAGTCCATACGCTTTGTCTCTCTAGTTTCCCTTGTGAGCTAATGATTAAATTACACCATGCCCAGACTATTACTAGAACAAAATACATAAATCTTGTGACCATCTTTTACAGTTTCACTGCTTGTACGTTCTTAGCAGGTAATAAAATGTTGCTTAGGAAGCAAGTATGATGCTATATATCTACTTAGTAACAGTCTGGGGGGCTGTTAAAATGGATATAGATTATTAGGCTCACTGTTCTGCAGCCCCGGTGGAAGCAATTACCCTTAGTATTTATTCAGGTGATTCTCTCTCTCTCTCTCTCTCTCTCTCTCTCTCTCTCTCTCTCTCTCTCTCTCTCTATTATTCCATAGTCTGATATAATTATTCAGCAGTGTCATTTACACTTCTTATTTCTTGCTCCAGAAGCAATGTGTTCAAAGTTATGGAAAACTCATTTCACTGGAGAGAGAGAGAAAAAGCTGCAGAACTTAGCTGCAATCCCGCAGCAAGGTGACACAAAATCTTTAGATGGTCTGAAGCCACACAGTGCCACCTCCTTGCTGAAGCTAACCAAATCTGTGTCTAGTCACTTTCTGAACTGGAGACCTCCTAAGGACTACATGCGTGTCACCTTAGGTGAAGAAGGTGGACTATGGATGGAAGAGAATATGATAAATGTCTGGTGCAAATAAATAGTTCAGGAAGAATAGATACTGCCCATGCACTGAGCTCTGTAAATCTTCCTCTGTTGTGCAAATTATCATGTGTGGGGGACAATAGGCAACTGCAGTTGTACCTTGGTTTTTGAACAGGCATTGGTACTTGTACATTTTGGCTCCTGAACGCTGCAAACCTGGAAGTGAGTGTTCCAGTTTTCAAAAGTTCTTTGATACCCGAATGTCCGACACGGCTTCCACAGCTTCCAATTGAGTGCAGGAAGGTCCTGCTGCCAATCACAAGCTGAGCCTTGATTTTTGAACATTTTCGGAAGTCGAATGGACTTCTGGAATGGATTACGTTCCAGAACCAAGGTACGACTGTACTTTACATCAAGTCAGATTGTCTGTACATCTAGCTCATATCTATTCTCAACTTGAGTGAACAGCAAGTCTTCTACAAAAGTAGAATTTAGGACCTTCTGCATGCAAAGAGCTGTCACTGAGCTACATTCCCTTCTTGTGAAAGATCTAGTGGTCAAGGCTGTCAAGTGCAGAGATACAGTTTGACTGTGGGTACTGTTGGATGTTGTGCCACACCATGCACCAAATCTTATAGCTTTGCTCCTCAACAGTTCCCCACTTACCGGTATGTTCCTGCCTCCTTTGGAGAAGATGCTCTAGAGTTTAGTAGCTGCATCTCTGAATGTGGCTGTGTATGTGGTGCTCTGTTGCAGAATGTCATCCTCCCTTACATTCTTTATTCTCAGAGTAGAAAACTGTTCCTGTGCTGGTCCAGAGATCCAGATGTGCTTAGCTGTGCATGCAGACTTCCTGCATAGCAGACTTGCTCTGCTCATTGAATACAGAAACTTAACCCCTTATGCACATTGCCTTTATGGATATGGATTGGGTCCTGATGTTGAAAAAGAATGAGGAATCTTTTTGTTTGCCCCAGAGCAAGAAATGGTAAGGAAATTTGCAGAAGGAAGCACAGGGAAGCAGTGCTAGTCTTAAAACAACAGTAGCCCCCAACACTCCCAGCTGCAGCATCTCAGGAGCCCCCCCAAAAAACCCACTTCATTGAACCACTCAAAAAGCTTAGAACTTCTTTCTCAAGTTCGTATTATACAGTCTCCTCCTTTCAGCCTCTACCCTGTGGGTTAAATGTGGCTTCCTTTGTCTTCTGCAGTGAGCTTTGAATAAAGATGGGCCATTAATGACTATTAAGGAAACCTCTAACATTTCTCACCGATCTGCTGACTTTACAAGAACCTAGGAGGAGTAGGTGAGACATTTGATTGGCACTCTGAACATTATCGCCCACAGGAGGCTTTTGCAGCTGGGATCAGAGTTCCTTCCTTAATAATTGATTGCTGGATTGGAATGTTTTTGTTCTGAAGCCTGGGGTGTTTCCAGGGAGCTCTTCAGCATCCATCTAAGCACCTTGACTCCAGTTATTTCCATTTTCCTTGGCACACACTGACTATGCAGGCAGCTAGGGCTGGAAAGTTCTAGTTTGTATTTGATTACCTTGGTTTATATTAGACAATGAGGTACTCTTGTTAGGTATGCATACCAGCATGAGAACATGCAGATGCATTTCTTACCTTGCAATTCATAACTTACTCAAGGCTCACGAGCTCAGTCACAGTAAAGCTTCACACTTAAAACATCTTCACTGCTGGTCAACCCATTAATAGCTGTTAGTATAGTTTAATGGTAGAAAACTTCCACCGGAGGTATGTGCAGGACATCCAACTATTTGATGCTCATCAATACCTTTCCTTCTCTTTGTTGTTGTGCAAAGGGGGAAAGATCTCTGGCTATAATTTGACCCATAAGAGGATTCCCAATTACCGGTAGGTCTCAGTGTTCAGTCTTGGGTAAGCTCTCAATGGGTTTGTTTTGTAGGTGAAGGACGTGGTCTTACTTCGTGGGATGCTCAGGCTTCTCCAACAGCCTCCTTAGCTTTATTTCCTTTCTTCCTTCTTTCCTTGGTTTCCAATGCCCTTTTTTATTCTGTATTTTTGTGGAGTTTGATTCAGGGATTGGAGAGAGGAATGTATTCTTTTTTATTATTAATTTCAAAAACGTTATACTGAAAACTGGAACACTAATGCATCCTACACTCCAGTTTTGATGAATGGGGAACTTTGGTTCTTAAATCATCATCATCATCAATGAGCAGTTTCTGTCTGTGAGTAGTACAGAGGGATTCATTGCCCGGTGTACATGCAAGGATACTGGAGGCTCACAGTTGCTGAATTGTTAACTGGCTGTGCCTCACTGGCTCATGCTGTGGAGGTTCAGTCTCACATTTTGTGACTTTTGTGTCTGACAGCATAGAGTGGCATGGGGAGGGAGGGATTGTCCCACCACTGAATGAGGATTGGCTCCATCGGCACCTGGCAACTGTTGACATAGGGCTCCATGATTGGTGGGAGCATTGGCAGTCTTACCACAGATGCTGGCGGTGTGCTTGATAAAGGTGCTCTGTTCTGTGTCTCTTGTGTTACCTTTGTTTTCTCCTTAGTATAAATTATACTAAGACTGTGTACACACTCTACCTTGAAATCACATTTGAAGCACCTAAGGGCTGCTGGGAACTCTGTGAGGGGTAAACTGCAGTTCCCATAATTCTCTGAGAGGAAAAATGTGCTACAAGTGTGATTTCAAGGTGGAGTGTGTATGCTGCATCATGCCAATGTTATGTCAGTGTAAGTGGCCCTCTCGTGTGCCAAGACCATAGGATTGCCTGGTTAATGTGTAATTAATGTTGTCAAATCTTGTTCATTACACAAGTTCTTAAAAGATGCTGAAACTAAAAAAATTCAAAACCTTCAAAAACTCACCTAGTAACATCAGTAAGAAGGCAGAACCTGTTTATGGAATAAAGCACTGATATTTACAAGCATGCAGATGCAGATTGAGATTAATGAGGAGGTATTTAGTGCTGTGAGTGACTGTAAATCTGATTTCATATACAGTTTGACAATGAACAAAGTTTTGTACAAGTTATTGCTTGCACCAACACTCTTGTCAAATGCTTTCAGGCTAGCCAAAAAACAAATGCTACAAATGATGAGCATTTCAATGTATGAAATGATAAAGTTTTCTTCACATAAGATATTTTAATTTTGCTTCTTCAGGTGCTAATAGTTTGACATGGTATTGCTGCTCCCTTGATTACTTCCTGCCTGAAGTGGCCTGTCCAAGCCACTTCTCACATGGTTGGTGCCTTGTTTTGATCCAGCAGAAGACACTTGTGGAATATCCTCTTATTTTGTGAGGGAGTGGAAAGCGTGCCAAATTACAAGATGGCAGGACCAGCATTATCATTAGGAAGAGCGAGGCAACCCCCTTTGGGCAGCTGATGTTGGGGGGGTGAGGTGACGGACAGGTTTATTGATGGGGGCTGAGGTGTTGGAGAACAGCCCTGTGTGTGGCACATGACTTATTTCTCTCCCCCTACCCCTAAGTGAGACTGGCATCTTGTCTACCTTAAAAAGATAACGGACCCCTGACAGTTAAGTCCAGTTACAAACGACTCTGGGGTTGTGGTGCTCATCTTGCTTTACTGGCCGAGGGAGCCGATGTTTGTCCACAGACAGTTTTTCCGGGTCATGACTAAGCTGCTTCTGGCGAAACCAGAGCAGTGCACAGAAATGCCATTTACCTTCCTGCCAGAGCGGTACCTATTTATCTACTTGCACTTTGACATGCTTTTGAACTGCTCGGTTGGCAGGAGCTGGGACCAAACAACGTGAGCTCACTCCATTGCGGGGATTCGAACTGCTGACCTTCCAATCGGACAGCCCTAGGCTCAGTGCTTTAGACTACAATGCCACCCACGTCCCTTGTCTACCTTAGGGTGAAGTAAAATTCAACTGCCTGCCTAGTTTGCTTTCATTTGCTGCCTGGTTTTCTTTGGCCACAAACAGCAAAATATTTTGGGCCAGTCCTGCTTGCTTCCCACAGAAATTGGGCTGATTGAATGTGGTTTAGTTAGCAGTGTCTGGGAAATCAATGTTCTCCATTTAGCATTGCTCATAGCCCTTTTGGTGAGTGATTGTGGTGATTCTCTTAAGTCTCAGGTGGGATTTAAAATAAAGATCCTGCATTTAAATATTCTGCATTAAAATATTTTTTAAGGGCTTTGTCTCCATGTGCCAGAGTTCATTTAATGAAGATAATGAATTTTCTGGGAGTTGCCTCTAGCCTGTGTTTCTTCAAAGAGTGTCTGGTGCTTGCACACTTGGCAGAATGTGGCAAAGAGTCTTTCCTCGTGCAAAGTGGCAGAGCTATTTTGATTTCCATGGAAATCTGTTTCATAGTTGCTGAGGACCTCAGCCTTCCCCGCACAAGTATGCTTTCAGAGGCCATTTATTTATACTGTAAGGTGCCCTTGGTTCTGAGAATATACCATGCTGGCTTGGCAGATGCACAACACAGCCCAGCTAGCATGTCTGCCATTATTAATCTGAGCCGGAGCTCAGTCAAGGAAACCAGCCAAAGGAATCCCCAAATAAGTTTTTCTTCCCTAGCTGTTGACGCTTTCCTCCTGCCTGTTTCTTCTCAACTGGAAGAAGTATTCATCCCTGTCCCACTGAAGTTTATTTACACTGCAAAATCTGTAGTTCTAAAGCTAAATTTTAAAATGACATGCCGTGTGGTTTCCACCTTCTTTGGAGTATGCAAAGAATTGTAAGCTTTGTGGCTATCCAAACAACTCCTGCGGAATTCAAATGACTCCATCATTTTCAAAGCAGCACCCTTCTCTCCAACTCCTTATGCAGTACCAGAAGTAATCTCATTAGCAGTTCCACACAAAAACTGTAACTTTTACAATTCCAGCTACATTGACTAGGCTTTGTTCCTATAAGCTCCTTGCTGTAATCAGATTTGTTGGGGAAGCTGCACTTACCTTCTTTGCTGGAAGAAGCCAATTAAGCAAAATTAATAACCCTAACCATGGGGGGGGGGCAGGAATCTCCAGTAGCTTTGAGCACCATTGACCTAAATTTATCCTCACTTAGGACTTATCCACACTTCTCCATGTATCTGAGGGGAAACTACTCTTTAACACTCAATCAGAGCAAACAGCAATTTGGGTCCCCCCCCCTCTGAATTACCATTTGTTCTGCACACTTCTTCAGATACACTGAAACAGAAGTTTCCAGACCCTTCTATATAGTGAGAAGGTGGGGAGGGGTATTACTCAGAAGGGTGGTGGGAATGGGTGATTGGCAGATAGCTGTGATGAGCCTGTTGACGACTCTTAACGACTGCAATAGGTCTTACAGGAAAAAGCAAGGGGTGAAAAGGTGAAAAATGGCTTTGTCATGTATAATGAGATAAGAATCCAAGGTCTTTGTTCAGACCAGGTTTTTCCATGGTTTTGAGTTTGGTGATAAGTTGTAATTCAGCAGCTTCTCTTTCCAGTCTATTTCTGAAATTCCTTTGTAGTAAAACAGCTACTTTGAGATCTTGTATAGAATGTCCTGGGAGATTGAAATGTTCTCCTACTGGTTTCTCTGTCTTGTGATTCCTGATGTCCGATTTATGTCCGTTTATTCTTTGGCGTAAGGTCTGGCCTGTTTGTCCAATATAGAGAGCTGAAGGACACTGTTGGCATTTTATGGCATACACAATGTTAGACGATGAGCAATTAAATAGTCCCGAGATGGTATGTGTGATGTTGTTGGGGCCAGTAATGGTGTTGTCCGGGTGTATGTGGCAGCAAAGTTGGCATCTGGGTTTATTGCAGGCTCTGGTGCCAGTGTCCGTGTTAGGTCTGGTTGTAGTATTATTGTGGGTTAGGAGTTGTTTAAGACTGGGTGGCTGTCTGTAGGCAATGAAAGGTCTTCCTCCCAGAGCTTGAGAAAGAGAACTGTCATTGTCCAGGAGAGGTTGTAGATCTCTGATGATGCGTTGTACTGTTTTAACTTGGGAGCTGTATGTGATGACTAGAGGTGTTCTGTTATTTTCTTTTTTGGGTCTGTCTTGCAGCAAGTTCTCTCTGGGTATCAGTCTGGCTCTGTTGATCTGTTGTCTAACTTCATCTGTTGGGTATTTTAGTTCTAAAAAGGTTTGTTTAGTTCTTTAGTTTGTTTAGTTCTAAAAACCTTTTTAGAACTAAAATACCCAACAGATGAAGTTAGACAACAGATCAACAGAGCCAGACTGATACCCAGAGAGAACTTGCTGCAAGACAGACCCAAAAAAGAAAATAACAGAACACCTCTAGTCATCACATACAGCTCCCAAGTTAAAACAGTACAACGCATCATCAGAGATCTACAACCTCTCCTGGACAATGACAGTTCTCTTTCTCAAGCTCTGGGAGGAAGACCTTTCATTGCCTACAGACAGCCACCCAGTCTTAAACAACTCCTAACCCACAATAATACTACAACCAGACCTAACACGGACACTGGCACCAGAGCCTGCAATAAACCCAGATGCCAACTTTGCTGCCACATACACCCGGACAACACCATTACTGGCCCCAACAACATCACACATACCATCTCGGGACTATTTAATTGCTCATCGTCTAACATTGTGTATGCCATAAAATGCCAACAGTGTCCTTCAGCTCTCTATATTGGACAAACAGGCCAGACCTTACGCCAAAGAATAAACGGACATAAATCGGACATCAGGAATCACAAGACAGAGAAACCAGTAGGAGAACATTTCAATCTCCCAGGACATTCTATACAAGATCTCAAAGTAGCTGTTTTACTACAAAGGAATTTCAGAAATAGACTGGAAAGAGAAGCTGCTGAATTACAACTTATCACCAAACTCAAAACCATGGAAAAACCTGGTCTGAACAAAGACCTTGGATTCTTATCTCATTATACATGACAAAGCCATTTTTCACCTTTTCACCCCTTGCTTTTTCCTGTAAGACCTATTGCAGTCGTTAAGAGTCGTCAACAGGCTCATCACAGCTATCTGCCAATCACCCATTCCCACCACCCTTCTGAGTAATACCCCTCCCCACCTTCTCACTATATAGAAGGGTCTGGAAACTTCTGTTTCAGTGTATCTGAAGAAGTGTGCATGCACACGAAAGCTCATACCAAGAACTGACTTAGTTGGTCTTTAAGGTGCTACTGGAAGGAATTTGTTTTGTTTTGACTATGGCAGACCAACACGGCTACCTATCTGTAACATTTGTTCTGATTTATCAACAAAGAGCAGGTTTTCCCTTGGAAAAGGACTGGGGCAAGGGGAAACCACTCAGACTCATGTCTAGAAAGTTCAGGTCAAGTGAAAACCATTCTGTCCTGCACATTCAAGGCATAGCACAAGCGGAGGTTTGGATGAGCCCTTATATTTCCTGTAATCCCTTACCATTGACTGGGATGTTTTCTTGAGACAGGGATAGAAAAGGCCTCAGTCACCCTGAGCTGAAATGGACACTGTTACATGCTACAAGTTTCACGTGACAATTTTGGCAAGGGTAACACAACATGTTTGAGAGAAAGAGCATCTGATTCTCCAGATGATTTCAATATATATCTGGATTTCTTGTAAATTTGTTGAACATATCCAAAGAAGTCTGGATGAAATCTGTCTGTCTGTCTAATCTATACACACACCCAGACCCATCTTACCCATAGAGGCTAGTGGCGCAGGGCACCAGGGCACCAAGTTCTGGAGGATGCCAGGTGAGAGTCCAGGGAACACTGAATGAGTGTGCTGAGTGCACTGCTCCTGCTGAGCGTCAGCTCAGGTTTTTCCCTTTTAGCCTGCAGGCGCCGAATTCTGCGGGGCACCTGAAGGCTAAAAGGTAAAAAACCTGAGCTGACGCTTGGCAGGAGTGGTCACACACCCTTGTTCACTCAGCGCAGGCCCACTTGCTCAGCATGCTGCCTGCTGTGGCCAGCTGAGCCAGGAAGCGCTGCGTCCAGCCTTCACCTCTTCTCCGCTGGAGGAGCCGCCTGCCAGCCTCCTCCAGCCCTAAATAAAGGTCAACAACTCTGGGAAAGGGGGGAGGCGCCGGATATGCTTAAGATGGCCCTGCACACAGCTTTATTAAATACAATGAAAGAAAATAGTGCACATGTTTTGCAATTCCCCAGACCTCTTTACCAATCTTTATGCTACAAAAAACAAGGGGTGGAAAAAAGCCATTTTTTCAGTAAAAAAGAAAGTGTTTTACTGGTAATTGATTATTAGTATTGGTGTCACTCTAGTGGAATTGGATTATATTGCTTTGATTCCTCTGCAGTTTGCATGAAATCTATAAATTTGATTTAAATACTTGCTGGCACTGCAACATTAATTACTTATGGCTGTGATTATCTGTGAACGGACTCTTGCTACCATCTACACTTCTAGTCAGATGCATAAGTGTTAGACAGTATTTGCTTAATTAATCTAGAATCACAAAGGAGTCTTTGTTCAATCCAGTTATGTTCTGGAGAAAAATCAGGCTCATTTCTCCCCGATCTAAAATGTATACCTTTCAGTCTGTGGTTTCTGAGACAATATGTTCAGCTTGTTTCTAAATTAATTTCTTAAATCTTGCCTTCCCCCTATGTATGCCACAGCAAGAGTCATCCATAAGAGTCATCATGGGCAAATGGCAACCTGCTTAGAAAGACACATTCTTCCCAACTTGGTTTCAGAGCGAATTGTTCCCCCTGTACGTTTATTCTTATTATATCCTCAATCACAATGTCTGCAGGGTGGAACTGTTCAGAAGAGAGCCAGAATTCCTTAAGAACTTGAAAATGCTAAGGACACACCAAACCTCCTGATACTTGCTAACGGGAAGAAGCGTGTAAGTTTTTGCAGGTGTCCCCATAGCCTGACTTCTGCTCTGCCAGTATGGGAAGCATTTGCCACTGCGAAAGCTGCTGATACTTTAAAGCATGACCAACTGAACACCACTGGCAGCTGTGTTCCTGCTGGCTTTGGCCAATGTGGTGCCTCAAAATGGAGCATTATGGTTAGCAAGGGCTGGGCATGAATCTACTAGATCATAAGTCAGTCCATTACCTGGAGAAGGGCCTGATTCAGATTTGTTGTCTGCAAGCCAATGTTCCTGCTATGCAGCAGAAATGGCAGGAAAACTGCCCTCACTTTCTAACACGACTAGCCTAAAAATGTTACCCTGAGGAAAGTAGCTTTGGATAAAATGATCTGACCTTCTCTGTGACTATCCCACCCCGCTCTGCCACCACCTTCTTAAATTCTGTCAGCTTGCTTATATCGTGCAAGAGGAGCAGAAGGAACAACAGCTTTGTGGCTTTAAGGAGACCATTTGCAGAATCTTGAGGCATCAACATTAGAGCCTCTGGGATTTAGTAAGGCCTTGCGCTCTTTGCAGCTTGCTCCATGGACTGTATACACTTAGTGCCAGTTGGCTGATGGATGGCATGGGAAGCTGTATAAATATTTCCCAACTTTTTGTGCATTAGATTAAACATGATAGGTGAAGGGAGGGCTTTTTGTACTGAGCTGCAATACTTCATAGGAGAAGAAAAGAAAAGCCTTCATCTCTAAGGCTATGTCCAGAACCTAATCATCATTGAATATATCGCATTATCTCTTGAGACCAATGTTTTTATTTTCAAAATAAAGGACATGCTAGGGTACTTGCAGAATTTCTCTTCAAGCTAGTATCCTAAAACCATCTGTTACAGCAGGATGTAGCAAAGTGAGAATAGATTAAATGAAGAAAGAGGAGGAGGGACTTGCTGGAAGGCCTCCAGTCTAATTATTTTAAATGGAAAAGAATGCACAAGATACTATTTTTGCAGAACCACAAGAACACATTTTTAATAGAAGTGTACTCCCAGGGATTGGTCTGTGGGAAAAGTTGTAACAAATCATCTCCCACCATTGTACTGCCAGGCAGACTAAAAAGCAAATAAACAAAAGTTTCCTTTCCTTTTATAGAAAATTTCAGCTGTTTATGAGGTTGCTGTTCTTTCACTCCTCAAACACCACAAGGTCTATATTAGTGGGCAAGGACGTGGCGAATTTCATAATCTACCCTGAACCAAATATTCCTGGTCATTTTCAACTAAGTTTTTCTCAGAGTTACAACCATTTAAATTAATGAACATGACTAAATTAGGTCCATTCATTTCAGTGGTTCTGCTCTGAGAACCAACCTCTATATCCGGACATAATAGACTTTTAGAAAAGTCAGTCTTTTTTCTTCAAAGCAGAATTCTAGTGACCAAATGCAGTGTCAATTTGTTTTAAATTTCATCAGTGGACAGTCACCACTGGACATGGCTCAACGCTTTTAATGTCTAGTATCTAAAGGGGTATTTTAATTGTTTTATTTAAAACATATGCATCAATTCTATGTGCACCTACTCATAAGTAAGTCTCAGCCCTCCAGAGCTGATTGGCAGGGTGCACATGGGGCTGAAGGAGGCACTGGAGGAAGAGGGAGTTTCATTGCTTGCATGGAAATCCCTTGCTTCAACAGAACTACAGTGTTGGATATGGTTCATTCTTCTCATTTAATATTTTTAGGTCCATTACAAAGAATAAAAGAACAGTTGACTACCAAATCATTCTGACTTAACAGAAAAGGATCTGGGTGGGAAAGAAGGAAAGGAATCCCTTGCTTGCTTATTTACTTAGAGAACCTATGGTTCACCTACAGTACAGAGCAGGGTTATCCAAATTCTGGTCCACAGATGACGCACTTCATTCATGTGGTTCACAGCATGTTCACATTAAATATTCATATTTATTTTTATTGTCTTTCTATTGTTTCTTTTATTTCTTATATTGTATTGCCTTACAATTGGCATTCCATAGAATTCAAACGGCAATACAATAAAATACAATATAAGAAATAAAAGAAGCAGTAAAAAGACAATAGAAAATACATGGCATCTACCATAGCACATTACATTTGCAACAACAGGCAGAAAAATCTACTAAGACCATCGGCAGTTTTCAAATGGGAAAGTTTGGGAACCATTGTTCTAGACAGGGAAGAGAAATATACAATTCAAACATCAATAAAATGATCCGAGGGGGATAATAAACAGATTAAAAGTACAGCTACCAATATAAAAGAAAGTAAGCACACCTTGCAGCAACTGCCCAAACAGGTTACACATGGATGCCCATCTAGATACTAGTTGGCTTACCTTTTGATGTTCTATTACAGTCAACAGCAGAAGGTGAATATGCACCACCAGATTCTCGGTCAAGAGAGTCAGTTTGGTTCCTATAGGCCAAATCCAGATTCTAAGTGTTTGTAGCATGAAGCTTGGCAACTGTCCTTGTTGACTGTCGAAGCTAGGATTTTTATTAGGCTGTGCTTGTCTGTATCATTCCTGAGTTCTTTTCAAAAGGTTTGTTATCACAGCAAGCACAGAAAATTTAAATGTAGGTTTCTGAGTGCGAAAGAAACACTACCATATATACATAGTTTGCCTAGATTCCTCTGTCCTCTGAAGAGATGACAAGCCATTCTGCAACACATAGAACTAGAAACCTGGTAGCCACTAAATGAAAAATAAATGAAGGAGTTTGTGTCATTTGCATAACAGAGGTTGAACAGCTGTCACACTAGACTAAGGGCTTGTCCACACCTCTGCTTGTCCCATGCCTAGAAGGCATGGGTTCAAGACAATTTGCCTTTGCCCCATCACTTGCCCCCCTCCAAATCCATAGAAAACTCAATTGCCATTTGTTCCAATCCATCGCTAAAGATTGGGGTTCCCCAGGGGAAAGTGGTGAGGCAAATGGGTATGTTGTTGAGCCCTAAGCCACTGTTTTCTTTTAAATTTATGATGCTGTCATTCTTTGTGACTTTAGTTGGTGGAAACAATGTATTGCTTTAAATACATGTTCAGATTCATATCTATTTTTGCTAATGGTCATGAATGATGAGAGTTGCAGTCCAGCAATATCGATAACGCCAGAGGTCTTTCTCTACCCTCGTTGTAGAGGACAGTCTACATGGTGGGAATAATAGAAAGGCAAATACTAATACTGTCATTTTCCTGCCAATAATTCTGGGACTGACCACCCCAACCCCTTCTCCAGAAGAAAAACATGCTCTGTCACGGTTCTGCCATTCCACAGATCTCAGACAGTGCTATTTCCTTCTCTTTCCATGAATTAATTCCTCTTTAATTCTGTTATGTACTGAATTGAATAGGATCCAAACTGCAGCAGTCTGATTGGTCCTAGAACAATGCAGCAGTATGATTGGTCGGCAGGAGCCACCCAATCCAGCTCCAGATAGAAGTGAATCCACAACCTGATTGGCTTACAGGAAAAGTCTGGAATTAGCCAATCACGTGCAGCCCATTGTGTAAATAACGTATATAAAGCAGATACTTTGCGGGGACTTCCATTCCTCCTCACCACTATGAGCTGAATAAAGAGCATGAAATCGCTTTGCGACTCTGAGTATATTTCAAATTCTCAAATCTAAGAGCACTGCTTTGCATTTGTTTAAGCTGTGGAGGTAAACTACCCCCATTTTAATTAGCAAACCCATCTTTGTTGATATATGATGATGATTAAGAAAAAGTACTACTGTACAATAATTATCGCTCACAGGAGCATTATCAGGATCATGGCCAACTAGCAGCATTCCAAATTCAACTTCCTTAAGCTTAATTCTATGAGATGTCGATTGTGGTGTTTGGCAGGACTATTTGTTTTTTGTGGGGGGTTTTTTTCTTTAATAAGTCCTAAAAATCTCTTAATTAATGGTTTGAATGCATGCCATCAAACCAAATTAGGCCAAGGAAGCAATCCTAAACACATTGCTAGGGGATATTTTGAACTAGGAAGGATTTTGTACCTAGTTTCTGTGACTTTTTGTGGCATTTGAACAGAACCCCCCCCCCCCGATGCATTTTTTTTAAATTTTTATTTTTGCATTCCTTTTAACTCCCTGGTCCAGGCACAGCTCCAAATTTCTGGGACGCAGGGTATCAGTGGGCCCTTGGCCTCTCCCCTTCCACCTCAAACCATACCCCTTCCTCTTAACCCTACCCATTTAAACTAAAAATTGTGTCCTCCCTAAAAGAGGATGTGTGTTGTGGTGAGACCTAGAGACTGACCCCCTGCGTTGTGGGTGGGTTGGATTAGTTAGCCACAATACCCGATTGGTAAGTCCCTCGATGTTGGGTTCAAACTGCCAATGGAGTGTAGTCTAAATGGATCGAGGGACCTATATATACCCATGCACGTGCCCAGAGCTTCCTCTTTCAGCTTGTGCATTCGGAACACCCGCCCACCTCTCCCTACTTTTAAGGCTTGTGCACTTGACCTTGCTATGCCGTCGTGTGTCGTCTGTCATTGGGACAGGGGCAAGGCAGGAATTTCCCCACTTGGCTGATTGGCTGTTGCTATTTGGGTTTCACCTGCCGCGAAGCAAATCGTCACAACTTGTAAGGTTGCGGATAGGCTCTGGTTCAGGTGATAGGGATAGGAGAGCGGTCTTGCCATCCCTATGTGAAGGGTATTCTGTTAAAGGAATCCAGGGATTCAACTGGTTTGGTCAACCCACAAGAGGGGGTTGTGCCCATGCCTGAATCCAGCGGGGTATCTGGGTGGCGAACATAGTCTGTTCCCAGCTGTTCGCCTTCCCAGGTGTTCACCCTTGGCTGACCTATGCAAGGGTGCAGGGAGCTAGTTGAACCAGAGCCTGTGCAACCACTCACCTTCTGTAATCAATAAAGTTGTGGTCTAAATTCTGCCAAAAACCAAAACTAAAATTTTAGTCATGTGTGAATTTATTTAGTGGGGAGGTCTCTGGGTCTGAACACGCAAACAAATGGTGAGCAATATCTCACTCGGGATTTGGATGTGAACCAAATCAGGCCACTTCCAAAGTGCTTTGGACCAAAAGCAGGTTGTGTTCTGAAGCATTGAACCAAATCTTGTGGTTGGTGCACACCCCCAATGTACTTTTCAAGGTGATGAATTCTGGGAGGTTCCTCTTAACTGAGAGCTACTAACTTTGTTAATGCACTTGATGTGCATGGTAAATCCAGATCAAGAAAAGCTCAACATCAAGACCCTTCTTTTGTTCAAATGTTTTCTTTTAAAAATATGTAACAAATAATAACTTTACTGACTTGTTTCCCTCTTCTGAACAGTGCTAGTGCAGAGTATGTTCTTTATCCCAGAATGGGCCCTTGAAAGCCACAGAAGTATCTAGATGGATTGTTGGCCTTTCTGTGGAAGACTCAGAATAAAAATCTGATTCCTTATCCTGCCTGTTGGAACATATGCAAACGCCTGCATTAAGTTTATTAGAAAGTAATTAGGTGATTGGATTTGTTGCTGGAAAAGCACTAATGTTTTTTTTAATCTGCTTTGACACTTTGATTGAATTTGTTTATTTGGCCTTTAGATGGCTGATATGGTTTTCCTTCCTTACTAGTTGTTTGCCTATTTTTTTATTATTATTTAAAAGGGTCTCTTTATCCTCCCACTGTTTTTTAAAAAACAGCTGTATTTCAGTGATTACAACATAGCTGTCAACTTACAGATTTGAAAATAAGGGACCAGCAGCCAAAATAAGGGATTTTAGTCAACCAGTTTAAAGGGATCAGAAAATTTTGGAGAGCAGCGCCAGTTTTTAGCCCTTCGTTTCCAGAGGTTGCTGCTCAAGACACCAGCCGATGAAACACTGCAATTAAATAACTACAAGCAGCAACCACTTTTCGCGCAAAACGAAGTCCAAGCTATGAAGATGCTGCTGCAGTTCTGTATCTTTTCTCTTGTGCTCCATCTGCAGCTCTCAATTCCATTAGGTGTGGGGTGGGGAGGGGAAATAGCGCCCAAAGTAAACCCGCAGATCAGACCATCTATGCTAGTCTACCACTACAAATCTATGGGAGAAGCACTTGTCCTTCCCTTGTAGCCCTTGGAACACCTGCCCACGCCTCCGCCTCCTCCTCTTCCTCCTCTCTCTGAACTGCTTTCTCTATGGTTGCCCTCGCTCTCCTCTCAAGGCTCCTCAGCAATTCATAGGCCATGCCAAGCTGCCCATCTCATCCGGGTCCTTCGGTGGCACAGCTGCAGTACAGCCTAGCGGGAACGGGAGTGGCGGTGATGGGCAGAGGGGAGGCCCCAGGCAGAGATGCTCAATTCGGCAGCCACAAGGAGGATGGCGGCGGAAGAGCCCAAGGCTCCCGCCAGTCCCAGCGGGGAGGGGTTCCCGGGGGCCGAGGCTGGTGAAAGGAGGCTAGAGGAGGGTGGACCGGGCAGCCAAGCAACACAGTTGGAGCCTCCCTCCTCCCTGGCTGGCAGGGAGGGAGGGAGAGGAGCTGCTTCCTTTGAAACCTGGGAAATTTAAGGGACATCCATCAATAAGGGACAGCAGTGGGACATGGCGCTGGGATAAGGGACTGTCCCTCCAAATAAGGGACGCTTGACAGCTATGGATTACAATCTTTTGGTATCTCTTTCTTGCATGCAGCAAAAGTAAACCACTCATTACTCACTTTTTATGATGTTTCTTCGATGTCAATGTTCAAAAGACAGTTGTCATGATAGTGGTATAGATGAAAGGGTTCTACCCACCTAAGTCCTACTCAGAATAGATCTACTGAAATTAATGGGGCTAAGTTAGTCGGGCAGATGGTCTTCTTGGTGGCGGCGCCTGCCCTGTGGAATGCCCTCCTATCAAACAACTATTTGACTTTTAGAAGGCAGCTCTGTTAGAGCGGAATTGACATCTGGGGGGAATTTCCAAAATGTGGCGCTTTTGCAAGTCAGTTGCAAAATTGCATGGTGTTTGTTTGTTTGTTTTTTTGGTGTTTCTGTAAAAAGAAAAGCTCAACTTTGGGAGTTTCCTAAAAAAGTTCAACCGTTTCAGTGGTTTCCTCAAACAAACAAAAAATTCAACTTTGGGGTCTTCCTAAAAAAAAAGCTCAAAACTTTTGGGGTGTCCTGGTTTTTACTTTTTGAAATGTTTGATATTTTATTGTGTTTTTAATATTTTGTTGGGAGCTGCCCAGAATGGCTGGGGCAACCCAGTCAGATGGGCGGCGTATAAATAATAAAATTGTTGTTGCTGTTGTTGTTAGTCGTGTCCAATGATTTCAATGTAGGGCTTGCATTGTATGCAACCCATAGTCTGGACCAGGAGGGTCAAACGTTTTATACCAAGTGGGCCACAAGAGTACTTCAACATGAAACCGATGGGCCACACACTGCCTTGTCATGGTGTGTGTGGATTCAACACTCCCAGCCCTCGTGCAGCCTACCCAAAGCCAGCTAAGTGAGGCGCCAGGCTTTGGGAAGGAGGTGCAGAGTTCTGGTAGGTTCCTAGAGCCCTCCGTCCTCCTTGCGTGTTGAGGTCCACAAGCCACCCCAATAACTCACATTTCACATGGAATTTTAAAGGTTTTTGGCATAATTTTGGCCACAACTTTATTTAAATACATAACTGTGATTGGTTGCTTAGGCATTGGTTACGACTATCTGTCCTTGCCCCAGGGACAGAACTGACTTCCGGATTCCAGCGGAAGCCAGTCAGGGAAAACAATATTGGGGAGCGATGAGGCTGGGCAGCAGACCCTCACCTCATCCCCGCATGCTCCCAAAGGCTTGCGCGGTCCAAGCCCGATGCCAGGGACTTGGACGAAATCATGGCAAGCCCCTGGATTCCTTTAATGGAATTCCCTTACCATCATTGTGACGATTTGCTAAGCAGTAGGCAAAAATCAAATGGCTGCAGCCAATCAGCCAAATGGGCAAAATTCCTACCAGGCCCCTGTCCCAAAAGCAGGTGACCCCATGACAGGCATAGCAAGGTCAAGTGCAAAATCCCTGATTCAGGGAGGGTGGGCGGGTGATCCAGTGCATGCAGCAAAAGAGGCCGTTCAGAGCTGCGTGCCCAATATTTAAAACCTTTGAGCCCAACCCACAAATTGGCAACATCAAAATCTTCCCAGAAACTCAAGTGCCCAATCATAGCCTGTGGCCATCCAAACAGATCTGCCCAGCAACAGTGGGGTGGCCTACAAGACCCCACCGCAACATGTGCTCTCTGTTAAGGAGAACACACTTTCCAAAAGCTGGGAAAGCACTAACAAGGCACTGAGAAAGAGACAGGAGGACTCTGGGACCCTGTCAGAGCCCTCACGCCTTTCTCCCAAAGCCCAGCACCTCCTTACTTTGGTTTAGGAAGACAGTGTGAGGGCTGTAGGCATGAGGTGTAAAATGTTGTCGAGGGCCACCAAAAAGGCATAGAGGGCCACTTGCATGTTAGACTGCCCTGGTTTGAACTGTTTGCATACTGCAGATGTTTATTGCTACTGTTCAGCATGCTACACAATCCTCACTTATTCTGGGTCAGGGAAATAAGTCTTGCTTGTGTGTTTGTGGCAAGCATCCAGCAGGTAGCAGTAAAAGAGGTAACTGCCCAATGATCAAGTTGCAGAAGAAACAAACATACCTTGGAAACAGGGAACATTTTTCTGCAGAAGGGTCATGCCCTCTTCTGGGCAACTTTCTGAGGGAAAGCACATGCCACTGGGGGTGGGCCAGAGGCAAAAGTGAGCAAAGCAAGAAATGGAATTTTTACTTCTGTGCAGTAGGCTAGCTTCTACACACATTAATTGCCTTTTCCTTTTATTTGCTAAGAGAGAGGGGAATAACACTTGTTTTCCATTAATAAACATATGGCTCCTCCTTTGTTGGTAGTCCTGAAAGGATAAATGTTAAAAGACATTCAGTTCCATGGGCAAGACAGATGAATTGTCATAATATTCAACAAGGAAAATGAAAGCTATGAGGAGGAGGAATGTCTAACATGCAGGCCGTTTGGCATTTGTGCTCTTTGGTCACTTAAAACTGATACAAGCCACACATTCTGCCTTTCAGCTTCTTTAATTGGGCCTATTTTACTATTACACTTCATTCACCATGGCACAATAGCTTACAAACAAAGAGGCGCTTGTAGTCTCCAAAGAATCTTTTTTTTCACAAGTTCAAGAAAACCTCTCATTTTGCCAAAAGAGACAGAAAACTGCCCCTGTGTTCAGGCCTGGACAGAAGCCCAAAATGTCACATACGTCTGGAAAAAATGAATCTGTGCTCTGAGTTTCTATTCTTTTTCCATGGAATTTACCAGAAGGGGCTGGAGGTCAAAAGGGCCATACTTGTTTATAGAGTCAGCCCTGTATTATGCCCAAGTTGTTGAAGATGAATGAAAAATAATTTAAAAAGACCCTGGGGGGGGGGGAGTAATAGCAATTTAGAAACGAGAAGCTGAATCAATACCTGCCAACATTTTGCAGTGCCTAGATTTACAATAATATAGCCTATCATTTTGTTTGTAAGTATTTGACATTTTGGACCAGTTACCATTAAAGCTCCCCTCCGCCAAAGCTATTTTCTATTCAAGCATTGTAGATAAACAGAAAGGATTATAGAAAGCTGTCTATCTAGCTCAGTATTGCATACCCTCCAAGTGTCCAGATTTTCCAGGGTCAGTCCCAGAATTATGAAAGCTGTCCCAGCTTCTGATTTGATCCCAGAATGTCCCTATTTCCCCCACTGCTGCCGTCAGTGGCTTCTGTAATTCCTGGACTGTCCCTGGAAAATTGGGACACTTGGAGGGCATGCCAGACTCAACCAGAGAAGAAGTGGGTATGAAGTGGATGACCTCTTATCAAAGGAGCTCCAAGTGATGGAGCTAACACTGGCCACTGTCTGGAATCTGAGGAACCACTAGGTTGCTTGTGCAACCTGATGCCTCAGGCGTCTCTTCCATGTGGAGTCTCTTGGAAAGTCCTACAAGCGACACAATTAAACACAGTTAGGAGCAAAATAAAATTAGGCAAGTTCCATTTGTGTGTGGAAATGATGCAGGGGACTTTTGACCCAGGCTAGAGCAAACATTCTGTTTTTAAAAAATGTATAAGAACATATTAGTACATGACTGTGTGCACATATGCGTGCACACACACACACACATTTCAGTTCCTTTATAATTTATTCTTATCCTTAGAAGAATTTCAACCATTAGTTTGTAAATAATTGATGGTAGAAGTAGACGGAGAGCTCCAACTTCTTAAGCTATAGTAGAACTTGAACTACTGAACCTGCTTGCCCCAGTAAAACAAGATAATGTTCCCAGGTTTCCAAAACGTCCTGTAAAAATGGCTTTTGATAGCTCATATGGAAACACTCCATGTTAACATGTCAGCTAGAATTACATCTGCATCACTGGGTTGGATTTTTGTCTAATGTAAACTGATGTAGCAGTAGGAAAAGGCATACAGCTATGAAGTTCTGCAGCAGCCGAGAGTCAGAGTTATAGGTGAAAATATTAGCGTTTACATTAATTGCGGGGACATTTTGGTTTCTATTACTCTGGAAAAGGTGGCCTGGAAAACTGGCCTGTCAACCTCCCATCTAATTTTCAGAAGCTCATTTGCTTGTAAAATTGGAGCGACAGGCTTGTAGGCTAGGTGATGCTGTGAACTATTATAGTGTATTCATACCTGCTTTCCCCCAGAAGATCATGTCCAGGAGCAGCTGGGGCATTTTGTGTCACATTCCCTGTGGAGTCACTGATGGGCAGAGCAACCCAACCCCCCCTTGTCTTACGAGTGGTTTTCTCATAGCTAAGCCAACCTGTCACTGCCCATGTGGGAACATCCATGGAGGACCAGGGCAGGTGCTGTCCCGACATGCACGTGGGCATGTTCCCAAGGGGTGCAGAGGGTGCTCTCCCACGCGCGGGGTAGCCATGCATGAACCCACCCATCCTGCTTCCTTCCTCTCCCCTTCCTGCTCGCCTGCCTCCTCCAGCTGGGAGCACGGGGCAACGGCACACCGCCCACCCTTGACCCCCGTGCCTACTGCCAACTGTCAGGGGGAGGGGAGGAGCTGCTGCGCCAATGGCTCACAGTAGGCATGGAAGTCCGAGTCACGGGTGGGGGGAGCACCAAATGTCACCCACACTCAGGAATGACACCTGGAGCGTTCCTCCGCCAGCAGTCAGCACAATGGCTCTGAACAGAGTTTACCAGAAGTTTGAGGGGGGCTGATGCAGTTGGGAATCTATTGAACCCAAGCTCGCCTCATTGCCATCAGGGCTGATCACTGAACCAGCTCCAGGCTGCTGTCCTTCTGCCTTGGCTGCTGTGTTCAGAAGGGTTGCAGATTTGGCTCTGCCCCTCTGGAAAGTGTGACTGGATTGCAGCATCACTGTGGTTACAGGAAACCATGTTCCTCACCCAACACAGCATGACTTGTTATGCTCCATGTAACATCTAAAAAGATGTTGCCCAGATGTTGCACTGCCTTCTTCCTCAGCAATGAATTCTGAAGGAAAGTTTTGTTTCTGCACATGACTAGAATGTTCAGTTCACATTGAGTTCATGAAAACATTGCATCCTGACCTGTTCTTAGTGCTTGGTTGACCACATCTACGGATGAATGCTATATATTAATCACTAGTAATAGATTAAGTCTTGCTATATCAATCACTGGTAATAGTTTAACAAGGAGATTTTCATGCCTGTCCAATTCTGTGTTCCCTTTCCCAGCCTTTAATCTATTGATGATTGATGCCTATATGCAACCTTTGCATTGTACTTGTGTTGACCAATCAACAACAAGCACATATGTGGCAATGCTGTAATATTCAATAAAAGAGACTCCCCGAGACATGCTCGGGAGATGCCTCCCATATGACACCCACCACTCGTCTGCCGTTCATTTCAACCCAACAGAATTCAAGGGCTGCGATGTGCGCTATGGAGTGAATCTGTTTTGGGTTTGGTTTTTTTGTGAGCCATGGAGTGAATCTGTTGAAGATGAAGTCTGATCTCCTGGTGACTAAGCACATCATCTTGGCATTGTTTAACCGTCTAGAGGTTCATGCAATTTTCACCTCTGAAGCAATTTGCTCCAAGCAAGGAAGCAGGGCAGCCCGGCTTCGTGCAGTGCTGCAAGGCATGGCATAGAAGCATCCAGTGTTCTGCACCCACTGAAGATTTCACCTGTCAGAAACAATGCCCAACAGTAGAGGTTTTTTCTTTCTCCCTACCAGGTGCAATGGGCATCACCTCTGTTTGCTGGGCCCTCACTTGTGGGGTGCCTCAGGGTTCCGTCCTCTCCCCCATGCTTTTTAACATCTATATGAAGCCACTGGGAAAGATCATCAGGGGGTTTGGACTGGGTGTCCATCAATATGCAGATGATACCCAGCTCTACCTCTCTTTCAAATCAGAACCAGTGAAGGCGGTGAAGGTCCTGTGTGAGTGTCTGGAGGCGGTTGGAGGATGGATGGCGGCTAATGGATTGAGGTTGAATCCTGACAAGACAGAAGTACTGTTTTTGGGGGACAGGGGGCGGGCTGGTGTGGAGGACTCCCTGGTCCTGAATGGGGTAACTGTGCCCCTGAAGGACCAGGTGCGCAGCCTGGGAGTCATTTTGGACTCACAGCTGTCCATGGAGGCGCAGGTCAATTCTGTATCCAGGGCAGCTGTCTACCAACTCCACCTGGTACGCAGGCTGAGACCCTACCTGCCCGCGGACTGTCTCGCCAGAGTGGTGTATGCTCTAGTTATCTCCCGCTTGGACTACTGCAATGCGCTCTACGTGGGGCTACCTTTGAAGGTGACTCGGAAACTACAACTAATCCAGAATGCGGCAGCTAGACTGGTGACTGGGGGCAGCCGCCGAGACCACATAACACCGGTCTTGAAAGACCTACATTGGCTCCCAGTACGTTTCCGAGCACAATTCAAAGTGCTGGTGTTGACCTTTAAAGCCCTAAACGGCCTCGGCCCAGTATACCTGAAGGAGCGTCTCCACCCCCATCGTTCTGCCCGGACGCTGAGGTCCAGCGCCGAGGGCCTTCTGGCGGTTCCCTCATTACGAGAAGCAAAGCTACAGGGAACCAGGCAGAGGGCCTTCTCGGTAGTGGCACCCGCCTTGTGGAACGCCCTCCCATCAGATGTCAAAGCGATAAATAACTACCTGACATTCAGAAGACATCTTAAGGCAGCCCTGTTCAGGGAAGTTTTTAATCTGTGATATTTTAATGTATTTCTGGTTTTTATGGAAGCCGCCCAGAGTGGCTGGGGAGACCCAGCCAGATGGGCGGGGTACAAATAATAAATTATTATTATTATTATTATTATTATTGCTGTGAGGCACTGGCAAAAGCCAGGTCTCCCCCTCCTCCGCTAGTGATTGGTGGTGGTAGCAAGTAGCTCATTCACACTCCTGCATGTGCTGCAGCTGAGTGCACAATTGCTTATCACAACATACATATCTTCACAGGAGCCACTCCTGTTTTCAAATTTCAGAGGGAGAATGCTGTAAAAAACAGCATCACTAGATGTGGCAAATGTTAAAACCTCATCATCTTGCTTATACTCATGCACTAAGACCAAGCTTAAGTCTTTGCTAATAGGGTTTATCAAGTTTGGGCAAGTATCTAAGAAATTGAGTTCCACAGGTGTAGGACTGTCGAATTTGCTCCTTACAGGCTTCTTTTTTCCTCCAACATGGGCACACATAAGAAACTAATTCAATGCCAGCTGAACAGCTGGCCATCTGGCACAGTTCCTTTGGTGAGCATTATAGTAATCTAGCCACAAGCACAATGGCTCCAGGGTCAAAATCCTAAGGCTGCTAGCTGTTTCACTAGAATATAGCCTCTCTAAGTCACAAGGTCTCATTTGTCACCAATGTTTCATGATTGTCTGGATTCAACTACAATTGAGTCACATGCACCCAGTCCTTAAAGGCTTCGATTCCAAACATCTGGCAAAGTGCAGTACAGTGGTACCTCGGGTTACATACGCTTCAGGTTACATATGCTTCAGGTTACACACTCCACTAAGCCAGAAATAGTTCTTCAGGTTAAGAACTTTGCTTCAGGATAAGAACAGAAATCTGGCTCCGGCAGCCCGGCAGCATCAGGAGGCCCCATTAGCTAAAGTGGTGCTTCAGGTTAAGAACAGTTTCAGGTTACGTACAGACCTCCAGAACAAATTAAGTACTTAACCTGAGGTACCACTGTACTAACAAGAAATACATACATTGACTGTTGCAAAAGGTTTGACTAATAGCAAATGTGCTGATATTAGGAAACAGCTTTGGGACCATTAGGAAGAGGATTTCCTTAAAGATCTAGAGAGCTTTCAAAGCTCATTAAGAATATAGCAGTAATAATACCATGAATTCCACAGACGATGGAAGGAATCAATTAGGGATATGAATTTGTGTTAGTACCGTGTACACATCAGTGTATATAATATTGCTGCTGGTGGAAAAGGGATGCCATATTTAAAAAACTGCTGATCTTCCCCAGGAAGCCTCTCCTTATGGAGTGAATGAAAGGAATGAAAGGAAAGCACTCATTAAACCTCAGTGCATAAAATTCATTGTTTAGAACAATAAAGCATATGTATATAATTTCAGATTCAACCAATATAAAAAAGGACAGGGGTATACATCTATTTTTAAGAGGACACATAAGATACACATTACATTTTATAAACTTGGTCAATTAACCTTCAGTCAGATTACAAATACACATCAAAATATACATAATCTCAATCCATGACCGAGCCAGCAAAGGAATATATCTGTCTGATAAGAAGGAGCCTGAAGTTTCTGAGTTCCTAGGACTTAAATATATTTAATAATAATATTTTTTTTTTACATGGCTTCTTTTAAAAATACAGGTGAATGAAATTACTAGTGATACAGGGGAAACTGTTATGTAATTCTCAAACTCTTATTCCAAATAGCTGAAACAATACAAACGTAGCTTTTTGATTTAACAATTAAATAGTGTGTAGTCTGGAGAGTCAACCACATTCAAAAGAGAAAGGAACATAGCATGGCACATTTGTATTAAATATGGATCTAGAATGAGCTTGCAGTGAAATAAGTACCATTAAGTTATTCAAGTAAAACCTCTTGTAACATAGCATATTGAAATTTGCCCTATGTAGCTAGCTGCTTCTGTTTCCACAGAAGCTATCCATGAATTCACTAGATGCACTTTCACGAGCTCCATAAGGGATAAAATGATGTAGGCTTAATTGATCTATTAATTTTCTTTAAAAAACAGCATTTTTATTCTTTTGGAGGAATATACAGTCGTACCTTGGATCCCGAATGCCCTGGAACTCAGACGTTTTGGCTCCCGAACTCCACAAACCCAGAAGTGATTGTTTTGGTTTGTGAATGTTCTTTTGGAACCTGAACGTCCAATGGGGTTTCTGCAGCTTCCGATTGGCTGCAGGAGGTTCCTGCAGCCAATCAGAAGCCGCGATTTGGTTTTCAAACATTTTGGAAGTCAAAAGGACTTTCAGAACAGACTCCTTTCAACTTCCAAGGCACGACTATAAGGGCCCCTTGCTGCAAAACACCCACCTCCCCCCCCCCCCAAAGAGCACTACATACACTACACAAAGAGAAAATGTTGGATCTGGAGATAAGTCACTGGGGGAAAAACATGGGCAGTGTCACTGATTTGCATACTGTTGCACAGGAAGTAGGTCTTTGTTCAACACAGACTTTGCACAAGCACACATCTCGAGATGTTGTGCAACAGAAGCACACCACTGGATTTCCCCATGGAAGGATCTTGTGCTGTTGTTAGGAGTAGCCCTTCTGTTTGTGGAAGGACATCACTTGATCCAACCCAAAGGATGTTTAAAAAGGTTTTTATCTGAATGATAATGGTGGCTCCTACCCTTATACTCAGTAATCAACAATCCAAAAGAACTCATAAGCACAAAAGAAAACCCCGCTGGGGTTCTGCCCACACAAAAACTGATTCATATCCTCAGTCTACTGCTAACTATGCACTGAGAAGACAGAAGAAGTTCCCCCATCCAGATTCTGAATTTAACTGAATTCTTAAATGGTATTGGGGTGATTAATCTGCATTAAGTGATCTTCAGTATGTGCTATGCCAGCTTCCCACCTCTATTTCTTTTAAAGAGTGTTTGCCCCTTCTCCATGCTGTTGTGAATGATCCCTTCACGAAACACTTGGAGCTGCAACATCGCACACACAGTGATTGGCATTGTCGAATCTAAAACAGAGCTCTGTGACTCATGAAAGCTAGACAGCCATGCTCTACTTCCCATGAAGAACAACTAACTCATTCCTTTAAAAAGAAATCAGATAATGTGGCCACTCTGAACTATTTGCCTTGTTGCCCAGAGTCCTGGCTGTGACCAGGCTGGATCCCAATTCTGGCACAGATACCAATTTTACCTTTCTGGTGTAGTCATGCTCTTAAACTCAATAGTAGCCACTTTGACAATTCCAGAATTCAAAATCTGGCCACGAATCATTTTAATATCACAATAAAAGGGAAATGAGCTATGTCCACAACCAAATTTAGGTACAAAATAAACAAACTGGATTTGGATCCAAAGATTGTTCTTCCTCGGATGGAGATATCCATCCCTTTACAGTTTTCAAAGATTAGGTTGCCAAATGGTAATCCTAAGTAGTGAAGTAGTCTCCAGATATTTCATCTTTGTGACATTCAACTGAGATGGCCCAAACCACTCAGTCAAATGTCTTAAGCATAAAATGCCAAGGAAATGCTATTCACTGTCAAAATGATTATTCAGTATTCAGCTTTAGTTTTGATGGGATGGTATTCCACTTTGTGCTAATGGAGGTTATTTACATTCAAAGCGAGAACAATGATTGTTATGCAAGCATGGTAAGGCCAGTAGGATTATACTTGGAATTTTTCGTTGGCTCTGTAAATGCCTCTTGACCTTAAATTTGTCTCGTTCTGTTTTTTTGGGAAGGGAAAAAGAATGTGGCATTGTTATAAACCCTGCAGTATAAATGAATCTTTGCACAATATGTACTGCAGTTTCCAACAAGTATGCAACGTTACCTTTAAAGCCATTTTAATCAAGCAACAAATGGGTCCTTTGTTCCCTTCTGAAGATTTTTTTTTTTTTTTAAAAAAAGCAGGTTTCGGATATTGCATCCACAACTGTGTTCCAGAACACTTACTGGAATGTGAAATGTTGTCCATGTTTATGATGTGCATAGTGATTTACTGAGGCATGTTACTATTGACTGAGGCTCTAGTTTCTACCTTGTCGGGGCCTGCACTAGAGCTACATTCAAGCAGATCTTCCTATATCTTTAGGTTGCACAGAGATTTTCATGATTTTCCAACTCTAAAGATGGACAGTCACAATTGTAGGCTCTGATCTAGCTATGGGCTATAGTCACAGACAGATGCTGGTGGACCTAGGCATCATCAAGCCAGCTCAACAGATCAGCTCTGTCATTTGGACTGCAACATGCTTCCCAAATATGCCTCATAGAATTGTAGAATTGGAAGGGACCCCAAGGGTCTTCTAGTCCAATGCCCTGCAATGCAGGAATCCTGCTCAAAGCCATCCATCCCTGGGTAGGCTCCAACCACCAACTTTCTGGTTAACAGCCAGACACACTGATCTCATCCTAATTTCTACAAATGGTTTTGGTGGTACGTATGCTGTCATTTGGCTTCGATGCCAGCCAAAAAAATAACAGGACAGAGATTTTAGGAATGCCAGATTTGTGTTATTTTTAAATCTATCCTAAATACATTCTATAGCTTTTCATATATTATTTCTAAGAGTCTGTGACATATATGAAAAATAAATAAATATGTGAAAATCTTTTAAATAAAGTATCCCTTAAGCATAGGTAATTTAATCACTGCGTTGTAAATGAGCATTTTAACAATAGTTAAACTTTTAGTTTAACAAGAGTTAAGATTATAGTTTAAGGTTATTATTGGATTAGTAGCTTGGAATGTAGAGCAACCCAGCTGTTTCACAGAATACAATATCCTGTGAATATCTCTTCCGGAAATAATAATAACTTAAGTAAATTCTATATGGGCTCTGATTAACTTTTAGTGCCCTCTTTTAAATTTATGAATAGCAGGTTATTTTCAGTCTTGGATTTGTTGTCCACAGCTTTGCTACAAATAATATCAAGAGGCTGACAACTATTAAGAAAGTTTTCTCTTTTTTTATTTGAGCTGAACTAATATAATAATTGATGGAGAAGGCTAAGTGATGAGAAGTATATTACTTTTAAAATTCATTTGCAAATATGAAATGGCATACAGTAAAAGCTAAACTAAACCTTAGTATCTTTGAGATGACATGATTTTTTTGCAAATGTCAAGAACAAAATTGAATGTTTATATGCATTTTAAATAGACGTCATGGCATTTTTTTTTTTTATTCCTGAAGCTGACTTCTTTTCTCTCTCTCCATTTTCTCACTGGAACATTAATAGGAGTCTCCCCAACATCAGGCAGCCAATGTTCCATTCTATTCCAATTGCCCCATTTTCATGATCCAGTGTTTACTTCTCCTTGATGGATATTAACAGCTTTGCCAAAGTGTATGTTTGTTTTCTGTGACATGGAATAAAATTTCACTTACAGCTCGACAGATATCCAATCTTATTTAATATGAACCCAGTTCCACCGATGAAAGAAAGCTAGCACATTAGTCCACTGCATAACCTTACTTGCAAGTCTTATGTACAGTGCTGAAGATTTGTATTCTCATTCATTTCTGCGTTTTTCTCCCATTCAGAGTTTCCTTTTGTACACAAAATGCAAATCTCCTGATGACTTTTGGAGTTGGATCACATAAATCCAGAATTATTTGTTCATGCATTCGCAAAATTCCACTGCAAATTTGAAGATGCAAAGAAACAAATCTGTCTGAATATAAAAATACAGTCCATTTCAGTGCAGACTCTTCTTTGATGTTTAATTCAACGTTGGTTTCACAGTAGCACACTCTTTGTCCACAGCTCTATATTCTCAATATGGAGTCACGGGCAACAACAACAGATGCAGACTCAGTCTGTCACTCCAGAAGGAATACAAATATGCTTAAAGCTGCTTCATTTATGAAGCAAACATGGAACTGTTAGCTGCCTAGTAGAGAAGAGAGGGGGAAAAGAAAAACGCAATAGCTTTTGGGAGATGTTTTCTTGAAATTTGTTTAATTTCACAAATTAGCAAAAGGCACCTCCAAATGACAAAACCAAGCAAATTCCTCCATGTGAAGCAGTTTCAGCATACATGCATTATGTCTGTAGCAGAATGGACTTGCCCTTTCAGGGAAGGAAGTGATAGCATCACGAGGTATCAGGGAAGAAGGAAGAGAAGAAGATATAGGAAAGAGAGGAAAGAAATGTTGGGCAAAGTGTGAAAATTTATGAAAGGAATGGACACAGAAGAGGGTTAGAGGATAGGACCGTGGGATGAGAATATGGGCAACAATGAAAGCATAGAAGAATATTATCCCACGCTGTGTTAACTAGGGGTGTTTGTTCATATATTACCTTCAACATGTCTATGTGTGCCATGCAGACGTACGAGTTGAACTGTGCATTTGTAGTTATAAAAAGGTAAAGGTAAAGGGACCCCTGACCATTAGGTCCAGTCATGGCTGAGTTTGTGGTTGCGGCGCTCATCTCGCTTTACTGGCCAAGGGAGCCGGTGTTCAGCTTCCGGGTCATGTGGCCAGCATGACTAAGCTGCTTCTGGCGAACCAGAGCAGCGCATGGAAACGCTGTTTACCTTCCCGCTGGAGCAGTACCTATTTATCTACTTGCACTTTGACGTGCTTTCGAACAGCTAGGTGGGCAGGAGCAGGGACCGAGCAACGGGAGCTCACCCCGTCATGGGGATTCGAACTGCCGCCCTTCTGATCGGCAAGTTCTAGGCTCTGTGGTTTAACCCACAGCGCCACCCGCATCCCATATTTGTAGTTATACAGATGCAATATTCAATGAGCAGTACTTTTTTCTAAAAAAAACATGTTTACGGGGTACTTTCATTTTCCTACTCATATTGAGCCCCTCAATGAGGCTAAACTTAGATTCACAAAATGTTTAGGGGTATGCGTACCCCTGCGTACCCCCAGGGGGGAAAAAACACTGTCAGTGAGTATACGGTCTGTGTAGCTCTATACACAATAGTGTGCTCTTTCACATCATAAACACATGTATGTGTGTAAAGATAGTTTGTACCTGTGTTCAGTGTAAAGTAGGACAAGTCATGTGTTAGTGTATGCATGTTTGAGAGGGGGGCGGAGAAGAGGAGAAATGTTATGGTGTTTGCCAGCAAAAACCTTGGCCACAAACCTCATTTTATGTACATTCTAAATCTTTAACTTAAACTCAGTTCACATCTGAAACATATTGGCCAACTTAGCTTAGTCTTGTCAAAAAAGTCAACCCCTAGATACAATTGACAATCAAATTATACCAGTCAAGGAGGTGAGATTGTCTTCAGGAAAGCAGCAGTGAAGGGAGGTTTAAGCCTCCCTGGCTGTGATATTGATGAATATCACCCCCTCCCTGCCCTGGATTAGGTGCAAATTGTAAAGCTGCTATAGGTCGAGGGCTGGATTCCCCCCCCCCCCATATATGGCTGCAATACAAAATGAATGCTATGGTGGAAACTGGAAACCCAGTGAAGGCCCTTATCAACCCACTATATGGATAGGCCATAGAATGCCATATTTTAAAGTGGTCGTTTGTACCACAGCAACTACTTTGCAGGTAAATATCCTTTAATACTTTGGAATGCTAATGCAGAGTTTCACAGGAACACATGAAATTGCTGTATACTGAGTCAGGACCATTGGTCCAGCTAGCTCAGTATTGTCAACACTGACCGGTGGTGACTATCCAGTATCTCAAGCAGGGAATATTCCTAATCCTATATGTAGATGCTGGATATTGCAACCGTCTGCATGCAAAGCAGATGAGAGTTCCTGGGAGTGCCAGTACTAGATGAAATTCTAGCCCCAGAAGGGCACAAGTTGTGTTTTTAGATACTAGAGCTCAGAGGTCTCATTGAATAGCCTACCATCTCTTGAATGCCTCTCTAAAGGGAAGCAAAGGGGCTTGCTTTCAAAGGCTGTGACTCTACTGTTACTGAAGCAGTACTTTTTAAATTAACAGCCTGTTAGCTTCAAGTTTTATAAAATAATCCTTAGGGAATAGTTACTACACATTTCAACAGGCTAATCATTAGAAAAGGTTTGTGGGCAATTCAAAATTGTCTTTTCCAGAACTTACCAAGACATGAAACAGTAACAGTGTATATATATAAAAAAGCAACAGCTACACCTGTAGAAGTATTTTCTCTTTTTGCTGCAGCATACTGAAAGGTAAACAAAAACCAAAGTGCATTTTTTATCATATGGGCAGCAGAGAGGATCAATTTTAACACAATTTTAAAGGTTAAAGAGCATCCATTTGTAGAGAAAGGTCATAGGTGGGTTTCAGACTTATTGTAAAGCATAATTGGATGAAAATTATGATTTTTCTGTTCTTAAGACTCCTCTGAGTTTCCTGTAGGTAAGACCCAGTTATTCAATGGGCCTTATTTCGGAGTAGGCATACAAAGAACTGTGTTGGAAGCTGGCAAAAGAACTGCAGTAAACCTGACGTCTGCATGGGAAGAAAGCTTTCTTCTAACTTTTCAGCTGTTTGTTTTACGTTCTGACAGCACAATCCTTTTGCATATCTACTCAGAAATTAAGTCGCCCTATGTTACCCTGAGTAAGTTAGCTTTGTACTGGAGGCTTAATGGAATATAGTATATGAGACATGACCCAAAGTTTTCCCTCAGATGTATTTCATGTTCAGGCCTCACCTTCTTCCTATCCCTGAAGCAGCACTGCACAGAATCAAATCCCCTTGATTACCAGCTGCTAAACAGGAGGAAGAAGAGTTTGGATTTGATATTCCACTTCACTACCCTAAGGAATCTCAAAGCGGCTAACAATCTCCTTTCCCTTCCTCCCCCACAACAAACACTCTGTGAGGTGAGTGGGGCTGAGAGACTTCAGAGAAGTGTGACTAGCCCAAGGTCACCCAGCAGCTGCATGAGGAGGAGCGGAGTCGTGAACCCGGTTCACCAGATTACGAGTCCACCACTCTTAACCACTACACCACACCCATCCTGCATAGTGCCAGTCACTACTTCTCTGTGAGTGGCTTCCCTCACATACATGAAGCCACCTGCAAAGGGGTAGCTTCCCATGGGATCAGATTATTTAGCTTACCAGCAGGAGGATTTGATCCTACGTGGTGCTATTTGCAAAGGAACAGCACACCTCAGGAATGAACCAACATCCTCTAGTCAGCACCGCCACCTACCCCCACCAGCTCCTGTTTGTTAAAATAGGGTTTTAAAAAATCCTTATGCCCCTTCCACTCCATCCCCCAGAGCAGCACAAAGCAGATTGGTCTGATCCAGGAGCCATGGAATTTATTTATTTTTTAATACCTTATTTCGTTATCCTCTTGGCAGATGTTTGATTCTGTATTCTGGTCACTTTCTGAAAAGTGTTTGCGGGTTGTTTTCTATAGAAAAACAGTGGTATATAAGTATTTTTACATGTCAGCAAATGCATAAAGTAAGCCAGCGTTCTATTTGGCATATCTCACCTTCCAGCACAGAGCTCCCAAAATAAAGCCAATAAGAAGAGTCACCAGCCCTGTTAGTGCTATGCTGATTCCATGCATGCTGGCGCTGTTGAGGAAACCCAACTCTGCGTCTGTAATTGAAAACATTTCCAGTTAGTTTAGGCAGATTTCTTTCTTTTTAATCTCCGGGGTAACATTGTTCATAACAGGTAGTTAGGTATCACCTCTGCAGACCGTACATTGCAAGTTATACCTTGAGAGATTTGTTTGTCATTAGGAAGCATTTGGCTCCCTGAAATTCACAGCTTTATTTGCACTCCCTCCGGAAAGGCAAACATTCTGGCAACTGTATAATAACAATTTTACCATCTGCGGAGCAACATTTACCAAGCTATTTTCTTCCTCTCTCTTTGCAGCAAAAGATCTCCTCTCCCCGTTCACCTCCCAAGGCCGCTTAGCAGAACACAACAGACTTTTCAGCAGGAAGATACTAGGAGTAAATTTCATATATGGGCTCACAAGGGACTGAGCACTATAAACTTAAATACTCTACCACCCCGGAAGTATTTCCCCCCACTTCTCTGGAGTAATAATAGCAATGCTTGGAAATGAGCAATGCTGTTGACCACTGGATGATGCTGACCACATATTTCCAATTTACAGGTTATGATTTTAATTAGCAGCCTGGAAGTAGCTCTGTTATATGCAACAGAGCAGAGGTGTGGGGGTGGACAAAAAATGAAAATAATAACAACAACAACAACAACAACAACAACAACAACAACAACAACTAAACCAATGAAAAATGAATATCGGTCCCTATTCTTTGCAAGCAGCCTTTGCTTGTTAAAAAAAAATCCTTTCATACCAAATGGAAACAATTCATTTTTAAAAAATATTGCAGCTTTGTGTAAAAATATTTGATTGAGCAACCTACAAGGTGTGTTTATACGTGTTTCTCACACACTGTTGCGTTGTTTTACAGTTCAGAAAGATGCTAGTGGCATATGTGTGTGGTGCTGTGTTATGTGACACATAACTGGGCAGGCTGATACCATAAGTGAGTGATATCATTTGGCCCAGAGTACTTAAGTCTGTGGTTTTATCCCTCCGACCTATATCAAGATTGCGTCCAAGCCTCCATTTCATGATCATGACAGCCACGATATGGCACGTTCCCACAATCTTGACTAGGCTGCAAATCCACTGGATGTCTTTTGAACTACAGGGGAGGAGACATGAGAGCTACCTACTGTTTAAACCAGGGGTGGGGAACCTGATGCCCTCCAGACTTCACTTCCCATAATCCCTGGCAACTGGCTATTCTAGATGGAGCTGATGGGAGTTGGAGTCCAATAACATATGAAAGTTCCCTATTGGGGCAATCGTAGTCTTGGATGGAGGGGAGGTTGTAGTCTCTTTGCCTGCCCCTCCAAATACTGGGGTATCCCATTAAAGGGATCTGGGGGGGGGGGGAGTTGCCTGTGGGGTTCACCCTATTTGATGTAAGTATTAGAAACCCCTGCACAGAATGACTGATAGCATCACTTTCAGCAGGTAGGCTGGAATAATTTGATTGCCCCATGCCCAAGCCAAACCTCTTTCATCTGTATTCAATAAAGTTGTGGCCTGTTTTGATCCAAACCAGTCTCAGTTGCCTTTTACTTCCTTGTGGGGTGGGGGACTGGGGGGGCATGACGCCTGGGCCTGCAACATCTAGACCAGGGGCAGGCAACCTAAGGCCCGGGGGCCAGATGCGGCCCAATTGCCTTCTCAATGGGCCCATGGACGGTCTAGGAATCAGCATGTTTTTACATGAGTAGAATGCATCCTTTTATCTAAAATGCATCTCTGGGTTATTTGTGGGACATAGGAATTCGTTCATTATTATTTTTTTCAAAATATAGTCCGGCCCACCACATGGTCTGAGGGACGGTGGACTGACCCACAGCTGAAAAAGGTTGCTGACCCCTGATCTAGAGGTTACCCATCCTTGCTCTCAATCAGGGTATCCCAAACTTGGGTATCTAGCTGTTTTTGGACAACAGCCCCATCATCCCTGACCACTGGTCCGGCTAGTTTAGGATGATGGGTGTTGTAGTCCAAAAAATATCTGGAGACCCAAAATATCTAATTTCCCAAAATATTTGGGAAACGCTGATCTAAACCAAGCCTGTCTATTCCTGTCACAGTGCAGGTGAAAAAAAACTATTGTTGCATGTTTTAGTTTCGATCGTTTTTCCTGCAGACAAGCAGCTAAAAACTCAACAAAATCAAATTAAGCACACTAGGGAATGGGATAAGCAGCAGCTAAGATGTGCCGGTATGATGTGGTGCCAGATATACTCGCCATTCTGATTCCTTCCTGTAGACTTTCTATTCATTAGGAACCACTTCTTCTGCCGATGAGATTTTATTTTCCCACTTCAATTCTACCACAAAAATCCTGCCCACTCGAGTTCAAACCACATCTCAAGCCTCAGTGCAAACAGGGACTGACAATTTACAGTTCATAAAGCTGTCTTGGATTCTAAACCTTGTTTCTAATCAAATCTCTAGCCAACATTGTTTGAACTTTGCGTAGCCCCCGCAGGTGTGCCAACTCTAAAAGGAAATTTTAGTCAAGCAGAACAGAAACTTCATGATTGCATAATGGGAAGGTGGTTATTTTACACCATGCACGCTAACCGTAGTAGATAAAAGGTGAAGCTCTGAAAAAAAAACCTTAGTAGAAACTTAGGAAGCTGCCCTTTCCAGACTTGTGTCCCTGCCTGGGGCATCTAGGTCAGTGTTGTTTGTGCTGACTGACAGTGGTTTTCCAGGTGACTTGGAAAAAAGGCAGGATACTCCCCATCCAGCTGCCCTGTGGCTCCAATCAGGCTGGACCAACCTGCTTCAGCCTGGATCTGGTCCCAAATTAGTTCAGTGAAGGGACTAATGTTTAATTGGATTTTTAAAAAACAAAAGCAAAAAGCAAAACCTTAATTAAGCATCCAGCTAGGATGGGGGCGGTGATGGGAGATTTTGCATCTTTCAGAGCAGGTGCAATCTGTCAAAGTACCAGAGTAATGGACTTTCCCTCCTTGCTCTGCCAAGTGATTGAAGTGCTTTCAAGCTTGTCTGTTGCAGATTTGCACAGAGCAGGGGGGGCTTACCTGTCTCCCCCTGCCCTCCAGGATGCTGATAGACTTAAACTCTAATCAGCTTCAGCCAGAATGACCATTGGCCAGGGATGATGGATAGTGCAACTACAATGGGGAAGAAGTGGCACCGGTTTGCCACCCCTCGCATAGAGGGAGTCAGAGGATGAAGAAGGTTCTTTTCTTTTCTTTGATGGGGTCGAAAAGTAAAGAATTATATAGCTGCTGGCTTCGGACCTTTGGTTCAGGGTGTTTTATAAGGTGAACCTCTGCAGTCAGCAGTAGGCAACAATGGAGCAAGCAATGGAGCTTACTCCCAGGAAAGCATGAAGAAGATTATGGTCCTGTTATTCTATCTACAGCTGCCCTATGCATATAATGGATCAACCTTCCTGCATTTTTGGATTCTATTTGGAGGCATGGACTCTCCATAGGGAGTGATCAATGATCCTGTATCACTTTATTTTATGTTTTCTTACAAAGAATTTTATTTGCCATTTTGCTGCCCATTTATCTAAGTTTGGAGCCCTCTGCAATTGACTTGGGCTTCCACTCTCCTGAATATGTTGGTTGTTGTTGTTGTTTAGTTGTTTAGTCGTGTCCGACTCTTCATGATCCCATGGACCAGAGCACGCCAGGCACTCCTGTCTTCCACTGCCTCCCGCAGTTTGGTCAAACTCATGCTGGTAGCTTCGAGAACACTGTCCAACCATCTTGTCCTCTGTCATCCCCTTCCCCTTGTGCCCTCAATCTTTCCCAACATCAGGGTCTTTTCCAGGGAATCTTCTCTTCTCATGAGGTAGCCAAAGTATTGGAGCCTCAGCTCAGGATCTGTCCTTCCAATGAGCACTCAGGGCTGATTTCCTTCAGAATGGAGAGGTTTGATCTTCTTGCAGTCCATGGGACTCTCAAGAGACTCCTCCAGCACCACAATTCAAAAGCATCAATTCTTTGGTGCTCAGCCTTCTTTATGGTGAATATGTTGGTATCATCTGCAAATCTGGCTTCCTCACTGCTTGTCCCAGAATCTGGATAATTTGTGAATAAATTAAATAGCAATAGTCCCAATACAAATACTTGGGAAACTTCACTGCTTAGTCTTCTTCACTGTGAACATTGTTTGCTTGCTCCTACTCTCTGTTTCCACTTGCACAATCAGTTACCAATCCACAAGAGGCTATGTCCTCTTATTCCATGCTGTGTTTACTCTGGTGAAAGCATTTGGTCAAAAGCTGGATCCATCCAATCTACATTCTTGTTGATACTCTCAATGTACCCTAAATGAGGCATGCCTTCCCTTTGCAGAAACCATAGGGATACTACCTTGCAAAGATTTGTTATTCTATATAACTGAAGGGTTAAAAAATGCTTTCCCTGCTCTTACCAGGAACAGAAGTCAATGGACATTTTGCTTCCTTGATCTCCCTTGAATTCTTTAAAACAAAAACAAAAACCTGGCATTGTATTGCTTACCATCCAGTCCTTGGAAAGCTAATTGATTAGTGGCAAGTTGCATTTTGTTTTTGAGTTCGTTAAGCAATCTCTGGTGTAAGTCATCTAGATTTTGTGATTTTTTCATTTTAAATCTGTCAATAAGCACTCAAGCTCATCTGGTCATCGCTATATTACTCGGCTCTACAGATGCACCCCCAACCCCCACCCAATGTAGTTCAGTTCTGAGTCTGTCCAACAGTTTTTTAAGTGTAAGGTAAAGGTAAAGGGACCCCTGACCATTAGGTCCAGTCGTGGCCAACTCTGGAGTTGTGGCGCTCATCTCACTTTATTGGCTGAGGGAGCCGGCGTAGAGCTTCTGGGTCATGTGGCCAGCATGACTAAGCCGCTTCTGGCGAACCAGAGCAGCACACCAAAACGCTGTTTACCTTCCCGCTGGAGCGGTACCTATTTATCTACTTGCACTTTGACGTGCTTTCGAACTGCTAGGTGGGCAGGAGCAGGGACCGAGCAACGGGAGCTCACCCCGTCACGGGGATTCGAACTGCCGCCCTTCTGATCGGCAAGTCCTAGGCTCTGTGGTTTAACCCACAGCACCACCCGCATCCCTTTTTAAGTGTAGGTGGTTGCAATGAATTTGTTTGCCTTCTCTTGTAGTAATCCTTTCACATCTTTGCTTCCTGGCAGCCTGAGTGCTAGCTTCTTGCTTGTGATTTTCCCTTTTTTAAAAAATACACCTCCATCAAGCACATCACCCCATTTTAATGGTTGTGCTGATCTGGTTGTTGTTGTTTTCCTTCCCTCAAACTCTGCTGCTGAAGCTGTAAACTGAAGTAGAAGACTAGTTCTGAGAAGAGGCAGTAGAAAGAGGGACTCACCTGTCTCCCCCTCTAGAAACTGCCGCCAAAGGGAGACAGTTAAGAAGTTGCTCCTCTGCCCTCCCCATGCCAGTCTTCTGCTTCAGTTTACAGCCTCCACTGCTGCATTTTGTAAAACACACACACACACACTAGGGTAGGGCACAAACTTGCACACATGTATAGCTTGGGTTTTAATCAGCAAAGGCGCTGTGGATCTTAATATTTCTATTGTAACATCGTCAAGCTTCAAGAATGCAGCAACTCCCATCTGGTGCCAGGCAAGGTGAATAGAGTTGGAAAACTGACACAATGAACCACATACTAATCCTGCTGCCAGCTTTGTCACCCATGGATTTGCTCCAGATTAATTAAGACAAGATTTTAATCTATGTTACTTCAATGCTTTTCACACCTGCACATTTAGTCATATAATTAAAAATAATTGGGCAGAGGAACAAATATGCAGAGCCGATCCACTCTGCTTTAAATTGCAAATGTATTCATTCTTAGGGAACTTACTGACTGAATGCCATGGGTTTTTTTGGTATTGCTTTTAAATGTTTGATTAATTGGGGACATCAGAGACTGAAAACATGGAGCCACAGAGATCAGAAGGGTGGTTTCTGAAAGGATGCGTGCCAAGCTTCAGCCAAATGGCAGAGGATGGTGCTTTGCTATAGCAGAGAGTCAAGCTCTCTGTGAAATGCAGTCACTGATACAGAGGCCAGTCGGAGAATAATACAAATAAATACAAAATGAAGAATGTGAAACTGGGTAGCTCCACATATTGCATTAAAAAAGATCCAAAAACAGCTTCTCTGCCTTTCTCTCCATGCAAAAACCTTGCTGGAGAAGGCACCAGAACACATCACGTCACTCTCTGGGGCACCTGTGAGAAATGACTATTAGCCACTGTATGGGATCTCGAGGAGATAGTGATCTGACATGGTCCACCCTTCCGTCTCTGGTCTCTTCATAATTCTCCTATCTGTATTTTATTACTTTCAATATCCCTTGTGAAAAGGCCTTGGATGTACTGATGACACTGGTCAGCAAAGCCTTTGATGTATAGCCTGGCATTTTTGTCTTTTGATGTAGAGTAGCTCTGGTTGAGCCTGTATCATCCTAATATAGGGGTCAGCAAACTTTTTTCAGTAGAGGGCCAGTCCACTGTCCCCCAGACCTTGTGGGGGGCCAGACTATATTTTGGGGACAAAAGAAGAAGAACCAATTCCTGTGCCCCACAAATAACCCAGAGATGCATTTTAAATAAAAGGACACATTCTACTCATGTAAAAACATGCTGATTCCCGGGCCGGATTTAGAAGTCTATTGGGCCGGATCCAGCCCCCCGGCCTTAGTTTGCCTACCCATGTCCTAATAGGACACAGGTCTATAAAATACCTGGCTATGGAGCATGCCAAGTAGAAGCTCAGCAGAGTCTATCGGTCATAGAGCTGTGCACCAAGACTATCTGGGGGGACACTTTCCCACTCCTTCCAGGCTTCTCAGTGGCAGATTGAGGTGCTGCTTGGTAATGTATATTTTGCTTGCTATATGTAATAAAATCTGTAATCTTCTTACCCAATTGTGTTTGTATTGCTTCTGAATCTAATCATTCAAAGAACCATCTTGCATTTAGCAAAACAGCCACAATACCCCCACAGATGGAGACAGCAATACTTCTGAATACGAAGTTGCTGGAATCTACAGGTGAGGAGAGTACTCTTTTGCTCAAATCCTGATTGCTGGTTTCCCACAGGCCTCTGGTTGCCACGGGATGCTGGACTAGATGGACCATTGACCTGATCCATCACGACAAGTTGTAGTGAGGAGTTAGCAGCCCCCAACAGTTCCTGTTTAGCTGATTGCAGCCTCTGGGAGCTTGTGGCCAGGACTTGTAAACAGGGGTGTTTGCGAAGGTGTTTTGAGGGAAAGGCCCAGAATGCGGTCTCGTGGTGTGCATAGGACCAAGAGACAGTGACCTGCAGCATCCTTGCTATATTTGTCTTCCTGCCTGAGAATGTGCACTATTCTACCTGCAGCAAGTGCAGTCTGGTTGCCTTGCTGGAAGAGAAGGTGTAGAAACTTGAGGCCCACCTATAACCACACTTCAAGCTACTGGGCAAGGTGAGGAATTTCTCGATAGAGCTGAGTGGACAGTCCTGGAAGAGCAATGCAGGTGGGGTGCCCCCAAGGAGGAGGAAAATTTCCTATTCTGGGAGACAAACCCCTGGAATTATATCTCCCCCCTACACACACATGGATAACCTCCAAGTGCCCTCACACACCTGCCTTTTTGCTGCACATTTTAACAAGGTAAACCCCTGACTTGGATTCTGAAGGATAACCAGCTTGGCTTACCATCACAGCCAGATGGCTAAGCAGAATAGTAGCTTGTCCTTCTTTGGTTGTCCACTATGGAACTATGCCCTGGCTCTTGAGACAAACTTCACGTGGCAACTTCATGTGGCAATTTTGAGTCATCATTATATTAGATGTTAATGTGTATTTCCAGCCCCTAACAAGGTTCCCGGAAGCCTGAAACAGGACCTTGTGTAGCCATGTACGGGACTTAGCATATACTACTGAAACCTTCCAGCAATGTAATATAGTGCTAAGAGAGAGGTAGCTCACAACCATAGCATACATTTAAAGCTCAAGGCTTCCTCCAAAGAGTCCCAGGAACCGTAGTTTATTTAGGGTGTTGGGAATCGTAGCTCTGTGAGGAGTAAACTACAAGTCCCAGAATTCTTAGCGAAAAGCCATGTGCTTTAAATGTATGGTATGAACACAGCCAAGTTCTCTTGAACTTGACTGGGAAGCAGATTCCACAGTTGTGGTGTTAATAATACCAGCCAATCATTTGCAATATGGACTCCATCCTGCAATTCCTAATTGGCGCCATTATATAACTTATACAGTGGTACCTGGGGTTACAGACGCTTCAGGTTACAGACTCCACTAACCCAGAAATAATACCTCGGGTCAAGAACTTTGATTCAGGATGAGAACAGAAATTGTGCTGCAGTGGCACAGCAGCAGCGGGAGGCCCCATTAGCTAAAGTGGTACCTCAGGTTAAGAACAGTTTCAGGTTAAGAACGGACCTCCAGAACGAATCAAGTTCTTAGCCTGAGGTACTACTTTACCAGCTGTGGGGAACCTTTGTCCCTCCAGATGCTTTTGAAGTAGTACAACTCTCAGCCCCATCAAGCATTGCCAAAGGTCAGGGTTGATGGGAGTTGTAGTTCGGCAATATCTGGATGGACAAACGTTCCCCACACCTGCCTTATAGCAACAAATAAAAAACAAACCCATGTGTTCTTTCTCACTATGTTGCTGCCTCCACCTTAGAAGTGATGTCAATTCTAAGTGTTATTACTACTTACTAACACTTATAACTGCACAATGTGCTTGCAATAAACTGTATTCCTTTGCAAGCACAAATGCTGATTTATTTATTTCGTTGATATTCTACCTGTCCTCCAAGGACCTCATACTTCTCTTCCTCCCCATGTTAACCTCACAATAACCCCTGTTAGGCTGAGACCAAGTTCACCCAGTGAGTTTCATGGGTCAGTGTGGATTTGAACCCCTGTCTCCCAGGTCCTAAGTCCAGCAATCTAACCACTACGCCACATTAGATACTGACAACACACACCCATTCCCTGCACAATGCAGTTGTTTCCCCCTGTATAAATCAAATACAAATGGGTACAATACTTACGCTCGCTGCTATCTCCACTGCTGTCATTCTTAAGAGAGCTGGCAGCAACAGGATGTAACAAAATGGGCTCTGTGACACTGTTGCCGGCATCTAAGACAAACAGAGTGGATTGGTGGTCTATATTTGGGGAAACTGCAGATTATTTTGCCTGTATTATAGCATTTAACCAAGTCAACGGAACTGTTTGCAAATAATATTGACCAATAGCAACAATGCAAATATAAAAAATGGATAATAGTGACCCCCCCAAAAAAATCTGTTTTTTAAAACTACTCAGCTGTACCTCAGCTCAAACTTCAGAGCTGTCTTTCCTATTGGGCTTAGTGGTGCGTTGCACCAGGGTGCTGGCCTTTCAGGGGCGCCCCAGTGAGTGGGAAAGCTGTGTGGCTTTGCCGATGGCCTCCCCTTTCCCTGCACGCCCACCAGCTGTGCCCTGTCAACCATATGGCTGGGGGGCATGCAGCCTCCTTCCCAAGCCTCCGCGGGAGGAGCGCGATCTCCGCAAAGGCTTGGGTAAAGGTCGACAACTCTTGCAAAGGGGGGGGGGGCGCTAGAGGGATCTTTGAACCACGGCGCTGGATATGCTTAAGACGGCCCTGTCGAACTCCCTCATAATAACCCCAGAATATGCTTGCAACCATTTTAAGAAATAGTCACCAGAAGGCCTACTGATGTGGATCAGCCCCAGTATATTGGAGGGAGGTGGAGAAAAACAGGGGGATTCAACCCTTTGTCCTCTCTGCAGTCCCGATCCAACTTCCCCCAACACCTTTCACCCCATTCACATAGGGAAGAAACCTTCCATTAACATCAAATGATTGTCACATTCAGCAGCTGATTGTCACTACTAGTAAGATCTATGTCCATATATAATCAGCTGCAGCTTTATATAACTATATGTGCCATATTATACAGAATTAGCACAGTCTTGCTAACAGTGCAGTCCTGAAGTTGGCATGCGGGGCAATCCACAGGTAGTTTAGCTGTCCAACCAAATCCCTACTGGGCTCATTCCTGCAGGGTGAAAGTGAGTTTGGAGGAAACTCATACGGTTCTCTGTCCATTTTGTAACTCCCAGCAACAACCTAGATTGATGGGATGGAAAGAAAAGTCACAGGTGGTTTGGGATACATTGGAACCAAACTGCTTCCCAGTCCTCTACAACATGCCCATGGACCTCAGAGCTCAGAAAGCAGCTGGGCCAGGGCATCAAATGTTTCCAAGGTGGCAGAACAGGGAAATTTGATATTGGACCTCCTTCTCCAAAATCTGAGACGTCTCTTCAGTGTCTGAGTGGAAGATTAGATATTTCCTCCGGCCCCTGAGATAGCTTCCCGGGGACCATAGATGATCAGAGTTTGTGTCATTTGAGGACACATCCAGATAAAAAGGAAGTCTTACCATTTGGGGAGGGCTCTGTTGCCGAAAGCAGAACACAGTCGCTCTGTTCTGGTGCTTTTGCAATGCTTTTGTAGACATCAATAGTGCTATTAAAGTGCTTAAAGAACTCTTCTGGAAAGAATTTACCTTCTTCATAAAGATGGTCATTATATTTTCTAAAGTTCTAAGGGGAGAAAAATAACAAAATCCATTTGTAAAGGAAGCACAAATAAGCTGAGCTACCACAGCGTGAAATGGTATGGATCATGAATAGATGGAAATGGGTTTAACAGGTGGTACAAACTGGGAGGTCAAAACTGTAAATTATAAATGTCAAATTCAGTTGGACACATTTTCCTTGATACAAAAGCTCTGTTCCCTGGATTGCAATTGATTTCTTTCTTGCTGCAAAACTTTATCAGTTAATGGCAAAACTGGCTCCAAACAATATGGTTTTCAGTTACATCATACTTCTTTAACATGATATTTCAGTTAACTACTAAAACATGGTTACTTTGTGTATTGTAAACATGGGGATACCTTGGGCCAGATTGCGCAATACTCTCCTGATCAGTGCCATGCATTTGTTTGTTTTTTTATACTAAGACTTATACCCTGCTTCCCCCTTCATTTTAACCAGCAAGTTAAGACAATAATACTAAATTCATGAGGCAGGGAGTTCCACATGCAGTATGCTGCCACCGAAAGGCCCTTCTGCCACCAATCATAACACAGAAGTGGCTGAATCTAGACTCATCAAAGAAGTGTTTCAGTTTAAAGCGTTGTATATCGCACATACAACACATAAAATCGGTTTTTCTTTACCTGTCTAGCTGAGTCAAGGTCTTGACATGCAAGAGGGTATCAAGGCAGCTTCACGTGGGCAGCAACTGATACTGATATAACTTGATCCCAAGATGTTTAGGTCTTTAAATGGAATACCTAGTGCTTTGAATTGCACCCCTAAATCATATGGCAGCTGGTGCAACTGATAAAATAAAAGTGGTGAATGAACTCACCACTTGGCCCCTGTCAAAATCATGGCAGTGGCATTTTGCACCAACTGTGGTTTACAGGTTGTTTTCCAGAGCAACTCCATGTGGAATGTGCCACAGTAGTTTAATCACAATGTAATAAAGACACATGAATCCATGTGGCTGAAACAAGGGCAGGTTTTACACCTGCCTGCCTTCAACATCATGGGAGATCTATGTGAAGGCATAATTACTTCAACAGTATAATGTTATATGCCAGTAACATTTGTAAGATTGCTATCACTTAAATTTTGGGGTAAGCAGTCCTTGAACAGATTTCCTAAATCTGTTTTAGCTATTCCCAATGGCTCAAATGTGCAGTGACTTTGCTTTTGGAAATGTGTGTGTGTGTGTGTGCGCGCGCGCACACACGCACACACACAAACTATGCAGGTGGCGTGTACGAAACTGCCTCAGAAACTCACTTAGATTTAAAAAATAGTTCTGTAGATGTCCAGAGCTTCCTTAGGTGTGTGGAGCCTTAGGTGTGTCTCCCAGACAACAAGGAGTCCATCCATACTGTATATAAAAAGTAGTATTGCATCCCCAGTCAAATATTAAGGATGCAATCCAAAAAATGCTTACTTGGGAATAAGTACTATTGAGCTCAATTGGGCTTACTTCAGAGTAGGCATCTACAGAATCACACTGAAATAAATGATAAAAAGTGGACAGGAAATCTAGTTGCAGGCAGACTGAGGGTCTTAAATATAATAGCAAGAAACTAGTACAAAGTGAAACAATCCTAGAGACAAGATAATTTCCGTGTAACACTCAATAAAGATTTAGCAATATAGGCATAAGCAAGGGCAAGCCCAAGCAAAGTCTTGGGCTTGTGTTTTCCACACACACACCCCCTTCTACTATGATTGGAAAAAGGACCTCTGCAGCATTTAGTTTCACTTTTAGAAAATCCTGGCTTGATGTTGTTACCTGTGAACTACAGACCATGGTTTAAAACAAATTCCAAAATTTTAAAACAATCAAACTGCAAACTGACTTGTTTAATTAACAACTTTAGAATAAATGTCTCTGATTTGCACATGAAGAGCTGGGATTTTCTGAAGGCAAAATGAAGCACTGCAGAAGTCTTTTGCCTGGCTGTGCAGGAGGCCGAGATGGAAGCAGGTGCTGAAGCTCAGCCAGGATCCTTCCCACTACATACAAACCAGTCTATTCTGTTCTGTTCTGGTCTGCTCTCTATACACAAAGGTATTATTTTGCAACCAAGAGGGAAGATTAATCTTAGATTATTACCTTATTTTTATTAGTAGACAGGCATGCCATTAGATCATTGATGATCCTTGTGAGATTATTGATGATTGAGTAATTACTTAAGACATCTGACATATCTGAAAAGTCTTTAAATCTGTGCAGAAGATTATTCAGACTCGCTGACAATTCAGGAACCATCAGATACAACCAACAATGATTAGGCTGTCAGGGGTGATAAAAAGAAAAGAGAGAGAGATTACACTCCACACACAACTGTTTAAGTAATTTAAAGTGTGTAAAAGTAGATTAACGTGTCCTTTCCAATAGGTATTAGCTTGCACTTTGTCAGATTGAAAATTCAGCTGCCATTAGGTTACCTGCTGTTTTCTTGAGTCCTTTTTGGAATTCCTGACAGTCCTTCTTAACATAACTAGGTCAGCCATGACTGTCAGTAGATGTTGCCAGTTCTGCTTTATCCCTGAGTCTACCAGCTTCAAAGCTGTCAAAAAAATCACTGCTAGCGTTTAACTTCTTTCACACTGAAGTATGCGGGAATCTAACACACAATCTTGTTCTTCTTTACACAATGACTTGTAGATTGATTATTATGCCTTTTATTATTCTAATTATGCTATACTTTTTTTAAAAAAGTGTATCTTCACATTAGGTTCCACAAGACACCTTTGCTGTAAAACGCATTATGCAACCCCACCATCCCACAATTTATGCCTTGAATTTGTCTATCTCGATGTCAAACATGGTTTACTAACACTCACAACTAAAGCACAATTTGAGATCTTTAATGCAACGATTCGGTGGAGCTGCACAGGGCAGGGATGGAGAACCTATGGCCCTCCCGATGTCACTGGATTCTAGCTACTGCAAAAATCTTAACTGAGAGCAAACAGAGATGTCAAAAGCAAATAAACCAATACTGTAGAATCATCTTGGAAACTGACCCAAATGATGAAACTCATGGTGTGTTCATTTGAGAAGCAGAAAGACCCAACTGAAGAAGCCAAGGGCCTCATTTACAAATTTCATGAGGACGAAGTACAATTTTGACCTGAAGTATATCAGTCTATTGCATTTATTTAATGAGCATTTATATGTGCCTTTATTTGTATTTGCACCCACTGCCCTACATGCAGAATTCTACAACACAAATCCTCGCTGCTAATTTCACTATCCTTTTTCTGGGTGGTCCACCATAAAAACAGTTGTTGGCAACAAACTAGGAAGATGGTGGGGGGAGAGGAGTAAAGGAGAACCATAAAATTCACTATACAGCTTGGTAGCATATTTCAGAGATAAGAGAGTAACTCAAATCTATTAATTCTGCTGCTCCTACAAACACTAACTTTCAGTAAAGAACATCAAGTTTATGGAAAACTGAACTTAATAGTAACATTTAAATCATAGAATCATAGAATTGTAGAGTTGGAAGGGACCCTGAGGTTCATTTAGTCCAACCCCTTGCAATGAAGATGTCCCGTATGGGGATCAAACCTGCAACCTTGGAGTTATCAGCCCCATGCTCTAACCAACTGAGCAAGCCACAAAACTTGGATTACCCACCCTATCTTTTTCAACACTCGCAGAAGAAGGTTCTTCCTCGTTCATGCTTCCGTTTGCACATGCAAGAATGCACACACACACATACACACACTAAAACCATTTTACTTACTCTTCCTGCCAGCAAACAGACTTCCTTTGGCCTTTAACTGAGCAGCACCCACCCACACTATTCTTTGCAGTTTGTACATTTGCTTTTTGGCCCACAGAATTAGATGCTTGGCTGAAAGTAATTTGCAATGCATTAATTTTTTTTATTAAAAAAATGTTGGCATTGGATGCATTTTATAGATCTGTGTTGCTGACACATTTTGGCTTGGAATATTTTTTGTTGCACCAAGTGCCAAAATCTAATATATTTCTTCAGTTGACTGAAAGCATGCTAATTGGGCTTGTTCCACCTTGCCCTCCCCCACATATTGATTTAAGTTTAAAACTGATTTAAGGGCTATCACATGGAAGGTGAAGAAAGCTTGTTTTCTCCTGCTCCAGAGGGTAGGACCCAAACCAATAGTTTCAAGTTACGAGACAGGAGATTTCTACTAAACATCAGGAAGAACTTTCTGGCTGTAAGAGCTGTTTGACAGTGGAGCAGACTTCATTGGAGGTTTTTAAGCAGAGGCTGGATGGCCATTTGCCATTGATGCTTTAGCTGAGATTCTTGAATCACAGGGGATTGGACTAGATCAGTGTTCCCCAACCTTGGGCCTCCAGCTGTTTTTGGACTACAACTCCCATCAGCCCTCGCTAGCAAGACCAGTGGTCAAGGATGATGGGAACTGTAGTCCAAAAACAGCTGGAGGCCCAAGGTTGGGGAACACTGGACTAGATGACCCCCAAGATCCCGTCCAATTCTACAATTCTATGGTTCTGTAAGAACTTCATTAGATGTTTTGAAGGGCGGTACTGTTATAATACTGATGATCTGCAGCTTTGGCTTTCTTATTCATCAAAGCAGAGCTGTACACTGTGTAGATGAGGCAGCATGAAAACACACCAATGGAATTTATGAATGACCACTTCACATCCAAACTATTGTAAAGAACAGTCCAGAATGGATTCAGTGTCCATGTGTTTTTAATTTAAGGTACTGAATATTGTGAGAAAACTGCACCACAAGTATGAAAACAAAAAGCTGCTCCACTGATGTGGATATATTGATAACCGCAGTTCCACATTTTGGAACACTTGGGGGAGGGGGAATAGTGGAAGGAACTAAGGGCCTCAGACAAAAGAAACTCAGAACAGCTGTGCTGGAGCAGACCAAAGGACCATCATTTCTTATGCTGGCCGGCTGGACGCCTTGGGAATGCATAAACACAGCATGAAGATCAAAGAAACATTGTTGTTGTTGTTGTTGTTTAATCGTTTAGTCATGTCCAACTCTTCATGACCCCATGGATCGGAGCACGCCGGGCACTCCTGTCTTCCACCGCCTCCCGCAGTTTGGTCAAACTCATGCTGGTAGCTTCGAGAACACCATCCAACCATCTCATCCTCTGTCGTCCCCTTCTCCTTGTGCCCTCCATCTTTCCCAACATCAGGGTCTTTTCCAGGGAGTCTTCTCTTCTCATGAGGTAGCCAAAGTATTGGAGCCTCAGCTTCACGATCTGTCCTTCCAGTGAGTACTCAGGGCTGATTTCCGTAAGAATGGATCGGTTTGATCTTCTTGCAGTCCATGGGACTCTCAAGAGTCTCCTCCAGCACCATAATTCAAAAGCATCAATTCTTCGGCAATCAGCCTTCTTTATGGTCCAGCTTTCACTTCCATACATCACTACTGGGAAAACCATAGCTTTTACTATACGGACCTTTGTTGGCAAGGTGATGTCTCTACTTTTTAAGATGCTATCTGGGTTTGTCATTGCTTTTCTCCCTAGAAGCACGCTGCATTATACCAAGTCAGAGCCTTGGTCCAGCCTAGCTCAGCATTGCCTTCACAGACTGGCAGCAATTTTGATGGCCTCAGTTGGGATTTTTTTGCAGATCAACCTGGAGGAGATCTTTCCATGCAAAGCATGTACATCAGGCAAGCAGCAATGTTGAGAGGCTCACACGGCAGTCCAAGAAGTAAGGATTCCCATCTCCTCTTTTCCTTGTCCCACTCCCAGTCCTATATCCAGCCTCCTCCCCTCCCTATTTTATCGCTTAATATATCTGGATACTTGTCCTGGAAGCTTACTGTCTTTTCCACCTTTTCCCTCTACTGGTTGGGCAACCTCTATCAATTTGACACTTTCTAATCTTAGCTTTCACTGTTATTACAATATTAATATTTTAATAATAATGTTTTTTATTATTTGCTGGGGGCAGGGAGTGTATTAGCAGAAGAAAGGAGCTATGTTGCCCCATTTGAAAACATCTTCCAACATCACCTAAAAAGGAGGGAGTCTCTTTCTGGAAAGAGAATTAACCCCTTGTGGCATTGTTATTAACACAACGGGGGTGTTAATAATACCAGTTGTAGGATTAATTATTATGTTCTAAATATAGTTTGGGATGTGGGTGGCGCTGTGGGTTAAACCACAGAGCCTAGGACTTGCCAATCAGAAGGTCGGCAGTTCGAATCCCGCAACGGGGTGAGCTCCCGTTGCTCAGTCCCTGCTCCTGCCAACCTAGCAGTTCGAAAGCACATTAAAGTGCAAGTAGATAAATAGGTACCGCTCCAGCGGGAAGGTAAACGGCGTTTCCGTGTGCTGCTCTGGTTCGTCATGCTGGCTACATAACCTGGAAGCTGTACGCCGGCTCCCTCGGCCAATAAAGCGAGATGAGTGCCGCAACCCCAGAGTCGGCCATGACTGGACCTAATGGTCAGGGGTCCTTTTACCTTTTTAAATATAGTTTAAAATATACCTACTAATGCAAAATTAACCAATCTCATAAATTTGTTTTTGCCACTCAAAACAATGTTAATCTGAAGGGAAGTGTCCCTGTTTTAATATTCCTCACAAAACCAAACAATACAGCACTTAAGAGCTCTTACCAAGGCTAACAAAATTTGCAGGCATTTCGAGTTTTATTCAACTAAATTATACTCATGAGTAGAACCACGGAACTCAATAAACAAAATTTAACAATGGCCATTAACCATGTCCAAACTTTCTACTCTGAGTGGATTAACACTGAATACACTGAATACACTGATTTATTTATTTATTTTATTCTACAAGCATCTGGATATTTCTAAAACAGCATGAATATTGCATTGGAATAAGGAGCATTTAGGACTGGCAGAATTATGCAAGAAAACAACAAAGAAAGGCATATATGTCAGGGAAATAAAATATACTTTTGATTACCCAGTGCATTCATTAAAGAGATAATCATAATAATTATCACAACTAAAGAAGCTGTTCACCTCCTTTATCTCTGGCAATGTCTTGTATGGATTTCCACTGTGGAAATGATAATTATACATAGGCTTATCCCTTTTGCTGCCAAAGTCACTGTACAATAGGATCGAAAATATAAATCAAAGATTCAAACCAAAAATCTATGTTCTCTGCCTTGCACACTAATGAGCATTTATTGCATTTTATCACTAAAGAAAAGATATGGGGCACTCTCAAGCAGAAATATAGTGTGGTTAATGGTAAGGGGAAAGGTTTAAGTCAGGGGTTGTTAGATGTTGTTGTTTTTCCCCTGAGGGCATTCACCTGTGGTCCAGGCTTGGGGCAGAGCATCCCTTTCTGGGTGTGGCCAAAAAGGGGCATTGCGATCCCACACTCTTGCATAAACTCTCTCACAGAATAATAATAATAATAATAATAATAATAATAATAATAATAATAATAACTTCAAACATTAAAAACTTCCCTAAACAGGGCTGCCTTCGGATGTCTTCTAAAAGTCTGATAGTTGTTGTTCTTTTTGACATCTGGTGGGAGGGCGTAGCACTTCAGTGCCCGGGCTGAACAATGGGGGTGGAGACGCTCCTTCAGGTATACTGGGCCAAGGCCGTTTAGGGCTTTAAAGGTCTACACCAACACTTTGAATTGTGCTTGGAAATGTACTAGGAACCAATGTAGGTCTCTCAGGACCAGTGTTATATGGTCTTGGCAGCCACTCCCAGTCACTAGTCTAGCTGCCACATTTTGGATTAGTTGCAGTTTCCAAGTCACCTTCAAAGGTAGTCCCACATACAGTGGCGTAGCGTGGGGGGTGCAGGGGGGGCCGGCCGCACCGGGCGCAACATCTGGGGTTAGGGCAAATCCACGGGTTAGGGGGCGCAAATCCACGGGTTAGGGGGCGCAAATCCACGGGTTAGGGGGCGCAAATTACTTGCCTTGCCCCGGGTGCTGACAACCCACGCTACGCCACTGCCCACATAGAATACACACATGGGAATATAGGCCTCCACATCAGCGGATTTGGGCAGATCATTTGAGGAAGTGTGATTAAAGCTCACCTCCATGCATTAAATGACTGATCCGATAATGGGTGAGGAGGTAATTTCTGTCCCAATGAGGGTGTTGGGCTGGGCAGAGCATTGCATATATTTACCCTTCTTAGATCTGCCCAAATTTGTGGGGGTCATAGGGTGTGCTGAAGCTTAGCCACTCCTGGTTTAAGCTTAACTCACCCACAGAAACCACTGAGTCTTAGTACTGATCAATATCTTTTGAAGTAAATAGCTTTTGAAAGGCCTTTGTTTAGTAAGAGCTTTAACAAAACCTGAAGTTCTCATCTCATAAGAGCAGAAAACAAGAATCATCAAAGACTCTCATGGTTGTTTTACAAAGAATATAATTCAAGCGGTTGTACATACCAGACTGTCCATCTTCCGGACATATTTAAGGGTTATCATATAATCATTTGGAAGATTTCCAACCTACAGACAGACAATAAAGGACATTAAAGGTTATTTAGTGGTTCTATATAAAATAAAGCTTAAATTTAATTATGTGCTATATAGAAAAATATCATTAAATGTTCTGCTAAAGCAGGGGTGGGAAACGCATAGCTCTTCAGATGCTGCTGGACTAAAACTTCCATCATCCCTGGCCACTGGCCATGTTGACTGGGGCTGATGGGAATTGGAGTCCAATGAAATCCTATACAAAGGTAGTGCATGAATCCAAGACTCATCGTGGCTTGTGCTTATTTTCTGTTCTGAACTGGAACAGTAGGTTATTGGGAAAGGCTGCTAATTCCTCATCCCAGTCATTGCTGGAGAAGATTTTCAGCTTGCCAGATGGAATGATTCCCCCATACACTGTTCTTAAGGTTGTCCGGATCCCCCTAAGCCAGTTTGGGGAGATGGGGGCAGAAGAGGAGGCAAAGCCCCATTGCATTAGTGGAAGTCCTTATGCAGGCATCCATGAGTCGAATCCCACCCTGTATTTCTCATCATCCTGACAGCAGATAATTTGGGATCCAGCAACAGCCACACTTCAAGCAAAAGGGAATACATTGTTTTCCATACTCGGTATGCAGGAAGGGACTTGATACTTAGCAATGTCAGCAACTGTATATTCCTTTAAGAAAGGTCACTGCAAGATTAAATTTGTTCCAGATCAACAAGCACTACAAGAATTGGCATGCATTATGTATACAATCTACTTTACCGGCATCAGGGCCTGTCAAGCACTTTTCACGCACAGTTAAAAAAAACACACACAAAAACGTAAGTGGTCAAGACTACAAATTCAAGGAGTAAGAGCATTACTTCCAAACAGAAAACAACTCAGCATGAGGCAGCTTGTGCATGACAGTGGATAATATATATGCATGGTGTCTTACTCAGAAAACTTTCCTTAATTGCAAATTATTTATAGAATTGTCTATCAAATATAGTTGTAATTTTGCAGTCTCATCTATGTCCAAGTCACAGCAAGTCCAAAGTGGTCACATGGATACTATCTCAGCAAAGCTCATACTTAGAAGGATCCTCCTCAGAATCCTAATCCTCCAACCCTTTCAGCCTTGCATTACCTTCCTTGATTTCCGAAGTATTTGCCTTTCCTGCCTCTCTTAACACTGTCAGCTGATCTTCTTTGAAGGTTGCATGCCTCCTCTGATGTCACAGAAAGCACTTGGATAGACCCTTACAATTTAAATGTCCACAGCCAACAGTTGGGAAAATTACATAAATCATGTGAAATTCAGTAAGACCTTTCAAGGTCTCAGTCAGGGAGATAGTTGCACACCCTTTGGCCAAAAGATAACACAGGCCTGTGTATCACTTCCTTAACCCATTTGCAATGGGTTGTTCCTGGTCCAGTAATCTGGTAAGCAACCAACTCCAGCGCTACTTGTGACACAGCTGCTTGCAAGGTGCTCTGTAAAGCACCTGCTTCCTGCATGGGAACTGGAAAATTGAGGTGTGTCATGCCCTTGGCAGGCCACATCACACGGAGCAGATGAGCCACTTTGGCTTGTGATGGCACAAATTCTTCTGCAAAATAATGCTTCAGATGTCTTTGGGTGCCACTTCTCTTTTTTTTTTTTTTTTTTTTTTTTTTAATTTTTTATTGAGTTTTGCATAAGTATATTTCACAAACATACAAAAGACAAAAGACAAAAGTAAATAAAACAAACATAAAAAAGAAAAAAGACATACAGTGCATACTACCTAAACAACACAACTTAACATTAATTTTACAACAACATTGATCGACTTCCCTTTATCTCGATTTCGGATAATGTTATCTTAGTTGTCTATCTGCTGTATCTATTCCAAAATGACATTTGTAACGTAGTAAGCGTTATCTCATGCCTACTGTGATTTTTTATTTTTTTTGATACATATATACTTCTGATTAACACTTTGATGTACCCCTTGTCTCTATATCAAAGAAGAAGATAGGACCTTTTTCCAATACGCAACAGCTGCCGCTAGAACCCTCATAGCACAGTGCTGGAAAACACCAAAAATCCCAACATTAAAGGAGTGGCAATTTAAATTATTGGATTATTTAGAATTGGCAAAATTGACACAAAAAATAAGAAATCAAAAACGTACAAAATTTAGTAATGAATGGGATAAATTTAAAACATTTGGGTGCCACTTCTCTGGCAACAGAGACACTGTCAGAGACCTAAGAAGGAGGGGAAATAATCTACTACTACTGTGACTTAGGGAAAGACAGCCAGGAACACCCTAAGGAAGCTGCCTTAGTCCAGCCTTCTCCAACCTGGTGCCCTTTAAGATGAACAAAACCTCCAGCTGGTGAGAGTGGTAGTCTAACCAGGTTGGGGAAGCCTATCCATTCAAACTGGCACCAGCTCTAGAGGGTTTTTCTAGGCTGAAAGTTTTCCCAGCCTAGATATCTAATTAATTGGGCTCTTAACACAGAATGAACATCATTTTTTTGTGTCACTAGCTCAGAAGACCAATCCCCTTCACCTGCCTGCTTCTCTATTTGCATGCCAAGCTGTATATATAGTACTCCAAACAAACATACATAACTAGACTCAGAAAATAGGCCTGACATTTCTGGTAGAGCTGATGACTAAGCAATGGTGAGGCCTGGGTAGAGCTGCTCACTAGGAAACCTGTACTCCAGTTCTACCTCTCCATCATTTCTCAACGAGTAGACCTGCTGTCCATCTGTGGTTGGGCTGGGCACCCAGATAATGCTTTTCTATGCACTACTGCAGCTCTCAATTGCCCCGCTGCACCTTCAGCCCTTCATTAACTGCAATGCTGCTACAGTCAACTTCACAGATTCCCCACCCCTCTATTTCCCTAGGAAAACCCACATAGCCATGATGATAATACTGGACTACGTCTCCTCAAAAGGAACATGAAATAGTGGGTTGTTGTTGTTGTTGTTCCCCGCCCATCTGGCTGGGGTTTCCCAGCCACTCTGGGCAGCTTACAGCATATATAAAAACATAATAAAACATCAAACATTAAAAACTTCCTGATATAGGGCTGCCTTCAGATGTCTTCTAAAAGTTGTGTAGTTCTTTATCTCCTTGACATCTGAAAGGAGGGTGTTCCACAGGGAGGGTGCCACTACTGAGAAGGGTCTCTGCCTGGTTCCCTGTAACTTCACTTCTTGCAGTGAGGGAACCTGCAGAAGATCCTCGGAGGAGGACCTCAGTGTCTGGGCTGAGCGATGGTGGTGGAGACTTAAAGTGGGCTGGGGGTACCTCAAAGCCCAGAGGCAGAATGTGGACCTCTAAGCCTCTTGGGGTTCTCACCAGTCATATTCCCCACCAGCCTTCCTCACCACCCTCCAACAGACCATATGGAATGTGGGCTGATTCCAATTTTTTTGAGGACTGTTTACTACCCAGCACCTCAGCTCTGTGGTGCTTCTGTGTCCTTTTCCTCCTTTATGTGATGTGCCCTGAGCCATTTTCTCCAGCTGGTTCCTACTAGGAGGATTTGGGGAAAGCTGTAGAAAGATGAAGTGGGATTACCATTACCGAATTATCAGTACAATAAATGTTTATGTGTTCAGCAGTAGCATTGCTGCAGGGCAGGATCAAGAATGAATATCTGATCCGTAAGTTTGTTTTGGGAAGGAACACTGAACGTTTTGCTCTTGGAACTCAGGTTAAAAGGCTGCAATGATTGCCATAAGCAATTACATATACTAAATGACAAACACATGTATTATATACTTAGCCAAGGCTGTATTTGTTTTGTTTGCCTAATGTTAATAGTTTAGATATGATGTTTCCAGTGTGAGTAGACTATGAAACAGTAAAGTGTTTCTTACCATAAAAATGAACTATCTTAGCATATACATTTTGATATAAGTTGAGCTTGGCCAGCCCTACCACTAGACAGAGTGAGGCAGATGCCTCAGGTGGCAAATGCCAGAGGACAGTAGTATCCCTCCTATCATTCACTCCAAGGGTAGCGCGCGCGCGCGCGCACACACACACACACACACATATATATATATATATAGGGGGAACCTCTGGTTGCAGATATCTTTGGGGAAATGCCGTAGGTCCCATGATTAGTGCAACATATAGTACTTCTGATACAGAGAGGAATCTCCTCTTTCATTAGTATGTGCACAACTACTCTGGAAGCACTGAATGACCACTCACTTTGCATCCCTTCCTTGCATAAGCAGAAAATGATCTGCGGACTTGCTCTGCTAGCACACAGAGTACATGTTCTGCATGTGCAACAATCCTCACACACACCCAGGTGATACCTAGACCAGAAGAGTTTTATTGAGCTTTTTGATCACTATCACAATCTACAACCGTGGGACCTTTTCCCCTTGGGAGCTTTCCCAAAAGTTTCAAGTGTGCTTTTATAATTTTAGTGTGCTTTTAAAATTCACTTAAGGCAAGTTAAAATTTAATTTGTTGTTACTCACAGTCAGAGTTTTCCGGGTGCAAATTAAAAACAAACAATGAGAAGAGTTGGAAAGGCACAGTTGTTGTAGGATGATAAAGAGAAGGTGGGATGGTTCAAGAGAGGGTAGAAGGAGCAAAAGGACTGGAGTGAGTTCCTTTCAGATGGCAGAATTGGCTTCAGACAGTGAAAAGGAAGGTCACAAAGGAGGGGTGTTTGAAGAATGATTCCAAAGGTTTAAAAAGATGCCAGAGATTATGAGCAAATTGATGGCCACCTCTTTCTTATTGATGGTATCATAAAGAATGGCAACTTAATGTGTTACAGGATCACAGAAAACCATCACAGTAATCCAATCATGGACACACAAACTTAGAAACAGCATCAAAAGAGCAGCACCAACTAATCAATACAACAGCAACAGAATCAAAAGTTTGTATATCTGAAGAAGTGTGCATGCACACGAAAGCTCATACCTAGAACTAACTCAGTTGGTCTTTAAGGTGCTACTGGAAGGAATTTTTTTATTTTGTTTTGACCAACTAATCAATACAACAGCAACAGAATCAAAAGTTTGTTTAAAAAGCAAAGTTTTCCACTGCTAGTAAACACAAATAAGGAGGAAGATGATTTAACCTCTTGAAGCAGGGAGTTCCACATATGAGGTCTGACCACAACACACACACACACACACACACACACACACACACACACACACCATAAAAACATTCCTGTCTTGCCAGCAAGTCTCCTCAAAGGCAAGGGAACATGCAAGGGAAACACCCACAGATGCTCTTGGGGACCCCAAGCCTGGGGGCCAACTGTGCCCCCACAAGCCTCTTTATATGGGACTCTTCCCAGCACTACTTTGAACCCTCCTCAGCTGTTTTTGCCTAGCTGCAATATGCCCTCTAGCTCTGATAATGCCTCCTTGAATGGAGGAGAGAGGGCGTGTGTGAGCGTGTTTGTAGAAACTAGCCTACAATACAAAGATCTAGTCAGCCTTCATTGCTCTGTCAATTTTTGTCTCTGGCCCCTCCCACCAGTGGCATGCAGCCCCTGGAAGGTTTTCCAGAAGAATATTCACCCCTTGTGCTGAAAATAGCTCCCTCTGCAGCTGAGACAATGAAGGGGCCACGTGATCTTTGCTTCTTGTCCAAGTCAAGATTTTAGCAGCAGAATTCTGTACCAACCAATACTTCAGAGTAGTTTTCATGGGCAGTGGCACATATATCCATTATGGTAGTCCAGCTGAGATGCAGCTAATGAATGTAGGACCATAGTCAATAGGGGCTTAGAGAATCGTAGAACTGTAGAGTTGGAAGAGACCATGAAGGTCAACTAATCCAAACCCCTGCAATGCAGGAATCTTAGCATCCACGACAAAGGGCCATCCAACCTCTGCTTAGAAACCTCCCAGGAAGGAGAGTTCACCACCCCTCATGGGAGACCTTTCTGCGGTCAAACAGCGTAATACAGTGAAATGTATGAGACTGACAAAAATCAACCTGTTTATGAGTCAATGCTTATTTGTGTCATTTGGTTCAGATTACTTTGTTGGTTGTATAATACCTTCCATTCAAACGAGGACAATAATAATTTTTAAAGGGAAGTTACAGATAGGTAGCCGTGTTGGTCTGCCATGGTCAAAACAAAATAAAAAAATTCCTTCCAGTAGCACCTTAAAGACCAACTGAGTTAGTTCTAGGTATGAGCTTTCGTGTGCATGCACACTTCTTCAGATACCAATCTGATTGGTATTCAGATACCAATCTTCTTCAGATACCAACCTATCTGAAGAAGTGTGCATGCACACGAAAGCTCATACCTAGAACTAACTCAGTTGGTCTTTAAGGTGCTACTGGAAGGAATTTTTTTATTTTGTTTTAAAGGGAAGTTTGCACTTAGACCAAAGCTTATATGTGGCTTTTGTGTAGGAACAGGCCATTTGTTGTTTGAATAAATAGCTGAACAAAGCCTTATGGCTTCACTTAGCACAGCTGCTAGATCTTCCGTTTCATTTCATTTGCCCCTTCTCTGTATTTGCAGTTTGTTTCTTCTGCTTAGATGTCTGATTCTCACTTTCTTTCCTGCTTGTACATTTCTCCTCTCTTGCCTCTTGTTTATATTCTCCCACACTATACATTTCCTCTTTCTCAGCTGGAAAAGTGTGCCTCCCTTCTAAGTAGAGCAATGAAACAGTTAATGATATTTACTTATTTAACAGTGCAATACTAAAACCACTTATGCCAGACCACTTCTACTGAAGTTGATGACTCTTGAGTAAGTGGATTGTGAACAGTGATCATAAAACTGTGCGGCATCACTCATAAAACCATATTACATTAACGCAATTAATAGAAAATGAATATTATGTGCATAGAATGTTTCCAGGCAGCTCATGAAAATATAAAAAGCATTGTTTCAGAGTTGCCACTTTAAATTAAAAGCCTGGAGAGTAGGGTAATTAAAATTAATCACAGCAATTAAAAAATAGGAACAGCAGCAATGCACACTAAAATTGTAAATTCTTCCAGACCCCCCATCATATTGCCTTACATGAGTAAGCTGAGCAGAGACACACATAAGAGCGCCTTTGAAATGGTTTGTAAAAGGCCAAGCATGTACATTTATTTTTAGAAATCTGAAAAAAGACTGTCTGTCAAACAGAGAAGGGCTGTAGCACAGTGGTAGAGCACAAACTTTACATGCAGGTTCAATCCCTAGCACCTCTAGATAGGGCTAGGAAAGATTCATGACCCAAACCCTGAAGAATCCCTGCCAGTCAAGTATATTGTACTGAGCTGGATGGACCAGTGGTCTAAGCCATTTCTTTTGCCTCACAGATCTAAGCAATAACTTAAATATTTTGGCCCCAGTGTAATGCTCTGCTTGTTCTCAGAAAACTCCCAAGAAGTGTGGCATAATGGTTCAAATGTTGTACTATGACCTGGGAAACCAGAGTCAGAATCTTCATTCAGCTATGAAGTTCACTGGGTAACCTTGGGCCAGTCACCATCTCTTAGCCTAACCTACCTCACAGGGTTGTGAGGATGAAATAGAGAGGAGGCGAACCATGCACACCACCTTGAGCTCCTTGGAAGATAAAGGTGGTATATAAATGTAATGTATAAAAAAATAAAGAAGTTCAAGCATAGAATCACACTAGGAACTGTTCTTGGCGCTTGAGTAACTGGCGATGGTGGGGAACCATGCAAAGGTGGGAATTGTCTGCACATTGTGTCTGAAGAACTGGACACGGAGGAAGGGGTTGATTTCCTTCATGAGCACAAATCACTCTATGTATGAGATAAGCCAACAGGTGCAGAGTCAGCCCAGTCAGTGCTGACTGTATAAGTCAGGCATTGCCAAACTTGGCCCTCCAGCAGTTTTGGGACTACAGTTCCCATCATCCCTGACCACTGGTCCTGTTAGCTAGGGATGATGGGAGTTGTAGTCCCAAAACAGTTGGAGGGCCAAGTTTGGCCATGCCTGGTATAAGTGATTACGGCATATCACACTCAGTATTGTGCTGTCTGTGTCAGAATCAATCTTGAGAAGTGATTCAAAGATTTGAATTGATGGAGCAATGGAGGTATTTCTACTTATCTGTATCTGTATCTGCAAAGCCTACAAGCTGTATGTATATATCAACGCCCAGAAATGTATTACTGAAGCCTTATCTTCTGCAACAGTAAACTATTTGGACCTTAAGCTGCCTCTGTGTGGCGAATGGAACTGGGGGCAACTTCCGCTGTGTGGGGTATCTCACCTCAGATTTCCAACACATTTGAGGATCCATGTGTGCATTGTTTATAAACCTCACCACCACCACCAAACAAACAAACAAACAAACAAACATTAAACTCCTTGTTAGGAAAAACAACAACATGAAACTATTTCATTTTCCCTTGGGAAGCTGGTAGGTGTGATTGTTCATACTGCACAAGCTAATAACCACATTTCTTCTGATGTCGAGATCAGCTTCACCATAAATATTTATGGTAGCATGAAATGGATTGCATGAAAGCATGTAAGGTGCAAGAGCTCAAAAATCTCAAAGGTTTACTGTACCGAAAGAGAGATGATCATATGCAGGAATGTTTCACACCACGACTTACCATCTCTTTTCCCTCCCCACAGCCACACACATTGCAAATACCACAAAGCTAAACCATGGCTTGACACAAGCACATGACTGTGGGGGCTCCAGAAAGAATATTGTGGTTACTTGCTCCTCCTTCGGTCCTGCTACATTGCTGTGACCTAAACTATGGTTTGGCTTAGTGTGCCATCCAAACCTGGTTTTGTAATTTATCTCCTCCACATAAACCACAAGCCAAATGCTATAGAACAAACATTTGTTATAGTTCATTGTTTCTCTAGAGGGAGAAAAACCACTAGCCTGGATATGGATGACATGTTCAGCCAAACCATGGCATAGTTCACAGAAGCACAGCAGCATCAGGACTGGAGGAGGAGCAAAATGACTGCAACCTCCTTTCTGAGATCCTGTGATTTCACACTAAGCAGGGCTGTAGTTAATGGAGCGTTAGCCAGGCTCTCAGCCCTGGGTGAAGCTTCTAGAGGGGCACCACTGAGGCTCCCAGCTTACAGGGGCTTCCTCTGACCGCAGCACCTCTTTGCGGCTCCATAGTCTAAAAGTGTCCTTTGTAACAATGTGGATCTTAAGCTGCTGAGCACCAGAGGGGTGCTAATTTGCCAGGGGAAACAGGAAAACCTGGAAAACGATCCTCCTGCTCCTTTCCCCCTGTCTGTTATGGAACTGTGTGTGAAAGAGAAATCCTGGAGAAAGTTGCTCTCCAAGCACGTTGAAAAGGCAAAGTTTTCTTTCTTTCTTCTTCTTTTGCTTCTATCAACGTCTCAAAGATCAATTAAAAGTGGTGAAGAGATCAGAACACCACCTCCTACCCGTTTTGGGAACAAAAGCACTTTGGAGTATTGCTTGCTTATGTTCGTTCTCTCTCTCTCTCTCTCTCTCTCTCTGTGTGTGTGTGTGTGTGTGTGTGTGTGTTTGGAGCTAGAGGACAACATACATGTTTACACCATATGAATACATAAAGAGGGCACTGCTGCAAAAATCAGCTGCAAACATTGAGTCCTCTTCATAGTGAAAATAAAATATCTGCAATGAAATAAATGTGATCCTGACATATGAAGCACTTTGTATTTATCCCTTCCTGTAGTGTGTGTGTGTGTGTGTGTACACAAACACATGTGGGGTGGTGGTGGCAAACCGAGTCTTTGCCCCCGGTGACAGAAAGCCTAATTTCAGCCCTGCACTAAACCATGGGTTTGGCTTAGCTTAATGTGCAAACTGGGTCAATGTGGAGCACTATCAGCTAATCTTTCCCTTATTTTATTTACTCATTTCCACATTAAAAGCAACATGTTTCTCATAAGTGAGGGAACATGTGTTTTCTAGAATCCATGTGACTTTAAAAAAACTGTTCAGCTCACAAGATCACTGTACATTGTTCATAACTGTACTGCATGCTGTTTTTCTTGCTCTTTACTTGGGGGTAAAACATGCAAGGCTGTGTGTTACGAATTGTTTCTGTGACATTTCCATTATCTGAGTCTTGCTGGGATGATCTAATCTAAATTGGCAGAAACCCCTTTGAGATGCATTTTTGTAAAAGAAAAAAAAAATACAATTAATAAAAGATTGCCCTTTTTCTAATTAGGGAAAAAGCACGCGATTTAGTTTTTCTTCCATAAGATTGTGAGAACACAAGCAGAACGCTCCTCAATCCATTATTTTCAAGTAAAAACACACAAATGAAACTCTCAGGTTTAGGTTAAGGGGCCAGGGGGCCTATTTACCATGGGCTTGAGAGAAAAGCTAATACTAGCACTTGGGGAATTTGCTAATGGGCATCAAAAATGGACCAAAGAAAACAAATTAAGGACATCTGAGATATGCTGCTGACTGTTAGAACAAACATTTGAGTTGAAAAGGAAGCCCTTGAAGGCTTCTGTCTTGGGTGCTGCAAATCTGGGGTAGCCAACATGGTGCTCTCCAGAGGTTGTTGGATTGCAGCAATTATTGCACGCCAAAGTGCTGTGAAACCATTGCCCCACCCAATCAAGGACTACACATGGCAATATTCATTTTGGATTGAATTAGCCACAACCCTATCGATTACAGATGTAAGGAGTTTGGCCTGGGCATTGGGTATATCCTATATCAACCAACCTACTTGCTGGATGTTTTATGGGGGTCAATCCAGAGATGGTTAGGCCCTGTGACATACATCAAATATCTCCTTGACTGGATTGATGCCTTGAGGAGTGCTATGACCCTGGACCCCACACATGGGCATCTGGGCAGAAGCACCTCCTGCTGGATTCCTTTAATGGGATACCTGTTCCCTCAGCGGGGCAAACAGAGGCTTACAGACTCTCCTCCAACCAAGACTAAGGCCTAACCCATCAAAGTTGTGACAATTGATATGAGGAAGGTAAAACCTTCAGATGAGGCAAATTAGTCTGACAGAACAATTCCTCCCTGGTCCCCAATATGGGGACTGAGATCATCTATAACAAGGTCATGCACTGAGTAATCACTCACAGTAACAGGTAGGCACAAGATGAACCCAAATGGAAAAATGGCAGTGCCATGGAAGGGCCTAGCTGCTTTTTATTTCTGAGAAGTGGACCAGAGTGAAGTCTTCCTTTGGACCTTGTCTGCCCTGGGCCCATCAGCAATTGGTTAATTTTCAGGCAAGTTGAATCCAAGTCCCCCCAGCCGACAAGAGAGGGACCTGGTCCCTCACTGGCTGGAGGTCCTTAGCAGAGAGAATTCCCTTGGGATGAGGTGGTGGAGTCAACGTCTGACTGCAATGCTGTGCTACAGTGGAGATGAGCAGAATTCCCATCATCCATGACCATTGGTCATGCTGGCAGTGACTGCTGGGAACTGGAGTCCAACAGTTTCTGGTGGGCACCGAGTTGGCTAGCTCTGCTGTAAACACAACCATTTTTGTGAATGCACTTTCAATCTTCAATTGTCAGTCAAGAAGCACTTCCGTCAACATGCTTTCCCCAGTGTCCCTTCTCGCTTACTGTAGTCTGCTTACTGTGGCTGCTTAGCATAGTCACAACACTTAGTATATAAAAAGAAGGTTACAAGGAAAGCCACTTGCCAGTTTTGCAATGTCATACACATCATCCGTCACAGGATTCCCGCAGGGACTTTGGGCTCTGATAAGAGGATTAAGGAGGAGCAGCTGAAGATAAAAGCAAGTGATAATCCAAGTCTGTAAAAAAGAGGGAATATTTGCTTGGTAAACTTCACAAGAACCAATTACATACAGTAACATGTGATACTTTGAAGTGAAACATTTCTTGGCTAGTAAAATAGTCAGTCACTAGCTTACAGTGATAAAAATGCTGATATCATGGGTTAAGATTTCATTGGGCAATATTTGCAGAAACCAATTCATGCTTCCAAGGCAAATATAAAGTTCTCTACAGAGCAGACTCATTGAAATTAATAGACCTAACTCTGTAATGTTCATTAAACCCCATGGATTCAACTCTGAATAAAACTTAGTTGAATACTACCCAAAATGTTTATCTCCCCGACCCAATCGTCTCAAGGAGACATGAAAATGCCTAGAACAGGCTCAAGATGCCTAGAATGTATTTCATAAGTTAAAATAAATGTTTTTGTTAGTTGGATAATAGGGACATAAAATAGGCTATTCATTTGACTATAGGTTGCACCCAAGTTTTACTGAGAGTAAACTCAAAATGAAAGGGATGCACCTAAGTGTTCATTCATTTAAAGGGGCTTCTGCTGAGTAAGGCTAACGTTGGATGCAAACCCTACTTATATACAGATTTGTTTACTGCTCTCATGAGCCATTTTAAGCATCATTTGGAAAAGTGGCAAATGGATTATTTTGAAGATTAAGTACCAGTAGCTGGACAGGAACAGTGGGAAAATGTATTCTGCTTTTAAGCCATGCTGGTGGACTTTCCAGGGAAGTTGGCTTGGCCACTGTGAGAAGAAGCAGGATGCTGGACTAGGTGGCATTTTGATCTTGATCTGGAAGGGTTCTTCATTGGCCCTTACCATATTCACACAAGGAAACATGTGAAATCCTACTTCAGGTAACCAGTTCCATGCAAACAATGTTCCTGAGATACGGACACACTTCAGACATTAGAATGGCACATCCAGCTTTCACATGCTACAGCTGAGCATTTCTCCAAGCCAGAGCAGCACACCCAAGGGTAGCACTCTTTGAAATTGCACTTCAGTGTAATGAAGTTGATCACAGAGACTTGCCTATAGTTTCATTTTTGCACTTCCCCAGCAAACCACACATTTTTGCTTACATTTTATCTCAAAATATGCATTCTATATGCATTTTAGCACCTTTTTTAATCCAATGACTGTTATCTCAGAATTAGACATGCAAGAACCAAAGGATAACCATGTTCTGATGCATATATTTGTCTCGGAATTGTGAATTAGTTTGGCTCCTTAAAAATGTAAGCAGAGGCCTGCCAGATCAGGCCAAAAGTCCATGCAGTCTAGCATCCTGTTCTCACAGTAGCTAACTTGATGCCTTTTAAAAGCTCACAAGGAGTGCATGAGTACAAGACCACTCTCCCCACCTGTGATTGCCAGCAACTGACAGAATTCAGGGCATACCGCCATTGAGAGCCTTCTACTCTATGAGTTTGTCTACTCCTCTGTTAAAGCCACTCAAGTAGGTAGCCATCACTACCTCTTGTGGGAACAGATTCTAGAGTTAAGTACTGTGTGAAAGTACCTCCTTTCGTCTGCCCTGAATTTTCCAATATTCACCTTCATTGGATGAACCAGTATCATAAGAGAGCAGGAAAAACCTTCATTGCGTGCCTATAAACCCAATGCACACATGGAGTCTGTTCTCAGCTGTTAAGGCTACTAGGAACATCCAGACCAATTTGTTTGATCCTTTTAACAAACCGATCTGTTCCAGTGACCCATCTTGCAGCAATAAATCTGTAAGTCAACTGTGTAGGAAAGTCACTCGTTTCACAGTTATCAAATTACTAGCAATTAATTTAATTCATTGTAATTATCTTGAATTCTTTGTGTAGAAATGGACTGCATATAGTTTATTTTGTTTCCATATTTATTTTTGGTAATTGTATGCTGCCCTATAACATGAAGTTCTCTGGGTAGCTAACAATAAGTAAGCAAAAACAAGTGAAATACTATGGTAACCATTAAAAGGGGAAGAAGCCGGACAGATACAATGAAACAGAACTTGCCACATCCTCAATTTTTTTTTTTTTTTTTTTAAAAACATGGTTCATAAGCAGAGAGGGAGACTACTTAATTTATGTCAAAGGCTTGGGTGAACAAAAAGGTATTCAGCCTGGCAGCAAAAAGACCACAAAAATGGCTAGTCCCCCTGGAAACCTATTCCATGACTGAGATGCCTCTACTGAAAAGGACCTGTCTCTGGTGATTGCTCATCTCACTTCATTAATCAGAGGTACCAGGAACAGGACTTCTTAAGAGGATTTTAAGGTTTGGGTCAACGTGTGTAGGAGAAGACAGTCTTTCATATAACCTGGTCCCATGCTGCTTAGGGTTTCTAAGGTTCAAACCAGTGTTTTAAATAGGGCCCAGGGGCTAGTGCAACTGACAACCCACAGGCATAGTGTAATCAAGCAGCCAAGTCTAGATTGATTCTTATTGTGTTTTATTTTGGATTTTTTATATTATTATTATTATTATTATTATTATTATTATTATTACTATTACTATTAAACTGTTGAGTCTCAGGGCACTTTCAGACCTGTTTATTGGGCATTCGTCATTATTCGTTTTCAGGGAGATTAGATGGCAATTGCTGTTTAATGAACATTCACTCCAGTTTGCTTGTGGGAAGGTTGGGTGCTGCTGCCTCAAAGCAAAAGCTTTTCTACACTTTCCAGTGACTCTCCCCATCACTTTCCTTATTACAAAAAGTCCACTCTTTGGGGGAAATGGTTTTTTTGCATAACACTTCCCACTCATCTGTGCAATTGTTCGACCTAAATTTGTATGCATGTGACTGAATTCCACCCCAAAACAAATATTGTCTGGAAGCAGCTTCAGTTAATAAACTCGTGACCCTCTTCTGCACCAACCACAGTTTCTGGATTGCTTTTAAAGGCAGCCAATCTATCATGCATTGCAAGAGTCTAAACAAGAAACAAGCAATTCATAATTTTCTAAGCGTCTCTTGTGCTACCTACCGGTCACCATCTCTTTACCACTAGCTAAAAAGCAGTATAAAGCTTTTCTTCACAAGAAAGCTGCTCCACTTTCCTTATCTTTTGCCTTTTCTGTAGAGGAGTTCTGCAATATCCTTTTTGAGAGGAGGTGGCCAGTGGTGCACAGAGTGTTCTGAATGTGTCTCTCTTATGTGCATCTCTCCATATTCTTACAAGTTCTACTCTGTCATATTTTGTTTTTTATATTTTATTCCCTCAACTTTTGCCTGTGGTTGGACATGATTTTTTTTGTCACTCATGTCCACCCAAACTAGCAAAAGCTTGATTTCATAAACATCATCTTAAGGTGCTTATGGCTCCTTAAAACTCTAAGTGGTTTGAATCTATGTTTGTATTTATAGCTATTTCCAAACGTGTGTTTCAAAATACTCTCCACATCACATTATGTATTAGATAAATGCTAGGGTAGATGCAGACGACCACTGATCTACTACCTATTCTATGATTAAAAAATTCTCCTTACCAGTTGACAAGATGATACAATAACCTCACAATAACCTCACAATGAGAGAAGTGACCCTGAAATGCATGGGCTTGTAGTTTCTTTTGAATTGAACCTGCCTCTTGGGTTCACAGAAAAACCTCAAGTTCTTACATTTTGAGAAAGAGGGAGATTTTGTTATGCCTTTCAACTCAATTTTCTAAGTCTGTATCATGTCATGCCCAGTAAGTGAATAAATGCACACAAAAGCAGCTTTGTGAGTGCTGACTTTTTTTAAAAAAAGGGTATTTTCTGCAGTTGAAGTATATTTCAAAAACCTATAAAACCTTTTATTTTGTTGATGACTACCGTTGGCAGGGTTTAAGCTGTCATGAAGTGGAGGGGTTAACAACTGATTATTCTTATGACTTTAATAAAATGCTTCTGTGGTGGAGCTCCTCTCCTCTGTAGCATGCATCCTATCAGCTTGTTGAAAGAGTAGTCCTCACTTTGCAAAGCTCCCTTTTGGTGAGCCACAGCTATCCTCCCCATCACTTACATGTGAACAGAACTGAGAATGAGACTTGCAAGAGTCCCCCCAAAAGACTTTCTTTAACTGATGTGTAGGAGAATCTCCAGTGAGCACCTCGCATTTCAGTCAACAGGTTTTCTGATACATGTCAACAGCTGCACAAAATTGAATATGACAGCAGATTTCACAACACGGATTATACGTATTAATTGGTACTTTGATCTAGTTAACATTATGCTGTTAAAACAAACCTCCCACATACTGTTATGCCTCATAGCTACATGCAGTTATAGAATTGAAAATAATTAATCCTAGAGGATACAGGGGAAGAGCAAAGATGGGAAAACTGCAAGACAAACCTTGGCTGCATACGCAATATCCCTTTAAAATGCATTTGAAGCACATTATTTTCCTCTAAGAATTCTGGACACTGTAGTTTACCCCTCACAGAGTAACAATTCCCATCAATCTGCTTGGAATGAGCTATTGAGTTATAGTGTGTATGTAGCCCTTCTTAACATTTTCCTGCGGAATTAAATAAATGGGATTACATAATGGAGCATGACCCCAAGCGATCCATGTGAATCTCGTCTGCTCCCAGAGGGGGAAAGGGGAGTTCCAATGTTTCCTGCGGCCTGTGAAATACCCTCTGAACTGCATGGTAAGATGTATTAACTGGATATTTCAAGACTGAGACCACAGTGGAAGGCTTCAGAATTTGGGTGTGCATCTCAAGTTCCCTGCTTTTTTTAAAAAAAGCAAGTGGTGCACAACTTTCTCTTTTACAATGTTCAATCAAACATACCCATCAATATCACACATTGTTTGCCTAAAATAAATTCGAGTGGGGCAGAGCTTTCGATCTTAACCAAGGAAAAATGCAGAGCTTGACTTAGAAAAAGACCTGATTTCCTGGCCAGCAGAATTAGTTGTTCAAAGTGCATTTGAACAAATTTTGATCTTTCATCATTACTTGGTCACACTAAGGGTCAAATTAAATGTGAAATTAACTGTAGGAATATCATTACATCAAGCTGGGGGTCTTAACTGGAGGAACAATAAGTTTTGAAATGGAGAAGACCATTTGTGCTCACTTTTAACGTAAAAAAAATGTGTTGTGAACTTAGCAGTACAGGAGTGGAAGAGCAGAAATCAAACTGGTTTTTACTCTCTCTTTTTAAAAAAAACAACACAAAAACCCCCAGCTTTTAAAATGTTAGGACATTTCTTGAAGGGAGAGTGTAGCATTTCATTGTGGGGTTTCAACAGGGGTTCATATACGCTGGAAAAAACAATTTAAAAATAAAATGTATTTTTACAGCAGCACAAAAGCTGTCAAAGTGTTCACAGCAGGGCAGTCATATTAAATTGCAGCTCACAAAATGCTCTTTAATGCTTGCTTCCCTTCAGTACAGGTAAGTCTTCAAGGTACAATGTCTGTATCTCTCACAAAGGAATTTTAAGGTCACTTTCATTGTGAGTGTGTGTGTGTGTTTAAGGTCCATATAAATTCATAAAAATGTATTGCCAATTCAGTGGTCCTTTTGGAATCAAATGTGGAATGCTGTCACAAAGCTTTATTGACAACAAAAGGTCTTTTTATTTCCATCCAAAAACACGAACTAGGGGTTTAGTTCCACTGAGCAAATTCAGACTTGCCTCTGAACAGGGATGGGGGAGTGGGGAGATTCAATTCAGTTTGCATTTTAAGGCAAACCTGGGTAATTTGACTTTCCAAAACAATATGCAAGCAAAAACCCAGCCATCTTTCGAAATTTGCTCTCTTTCTGAATTTTTCACTGCTGTTCTTGGTGAGTACAGTGGTACCTCGGGTTAAGTACTTAATTCGTTCCGGAGGTCCGTTCTTAACCTGAAACTGTTCTTAACCTGAAGCACCACTTTAGCTAATGGGGCCTCCCGCTGCTGCTGCGCCGCTGGAGCACGATTTCTGTTCTCATCCTGAAGCAAAGTTCTTAACCCGAGGTACTATTTCTGGGTTAGCGGAGTCTGTAACCTGAAGCGTCTGTAACCTGATGCGTCTGTAACACAAGATACCACTGTATAGTCTGCATAAAATTGCACATATTAGGGAAAACAGCATACAAACATGTGTTATATTAGGAGACATTTGTATTAAGCACTGATGAATTTTCATGCAAAAAAAAGTTTGGTGTAGAATTGTGGAGAACTGAACTAAAATAGGAAAACTAAGAAACAGAGGCAAATTGGAATTGACAGATCCACACATACTTACTTTTGAATAAGCGTGTTTGGACTGAGCTATCAGGCACAGTAATAGTAGCAATGACACAGGAGTATTATTTTTTCTACCACATTAGACGAATTTGAACTTGAACTCCCTCCACCCTGTCCCAAAGAGCTCCAAACAAAGCATAGAATATTCAGTTCAACATTCAGGCAATTTGGATCACCAAACCATGACAACTGAGACACTTTTTCTGATATCAGTGGGACTTCTCTACATATCCCAAACACTGTGGCTGCTAACATTTTGCATGAATGGCACATCTATGCAGTGAAGTAGGAGTATGCATATATGTAATAATAATAATAATAATAATAATAATAATAATAATAATAATAATTTATTAAATTTCTATACCCTTCATCCAAGAATCACATGGCAGCTTACAATATAAAAACACAAAAATGCATAACATAGTAACTAACAAAAACAGTAACTGTCCCCCGTCCCATAATCATACTTGACTGGTTGCAGCTTCCCAAAATGTATAAACATATGACAGGTGGATTGTTTCATGCCTTTTCCTACAAGAAAATTCTCTTTTTGTGTAAGAAATGTATTACTTCTGAAGAAGCCCTCAGAGAATCCTGGAGTATATCTATAACTTATACCCAGTGCATAGTTTTCTTTGACGGATTCTCAAACACTTTGCCTAACTAAAGATCCCTTTCCTTATTTTCAATGCATTTCACTTTTAATATTTAATGCATTTATTGAACCTGTGTTCATTATGTATTTACAATGCCATTCCTTGTTCACGAGAACCATTTATCAGCTGCAAGAGACTTGTTTATACAGGATGCAGAGCTTTACATAGGAGCTTTTCCAAGACTCTGGAATGTGCTCCTTCAAGAACCAAGGACTATTGTTCCAAATGCAAAATGTGTTTATCCAATCTCCTATTTATAAACATTGTCCTTAAAATCATTCCTCCTGGGAATAAAGCAAATGTTAATAGCTTCTCTCGATTTTGTACCTGGAAAAGTCTCAAATACTTCAGCAATGTTACAAGAAAGTGCCACAATAGATTACAATAGTTCATGGTGGCCAGTCCTAGAATATTAGGGCTTAGTGAAATTTGTAGTCATCTTGTTTAAACTACTACAGTAAAACAGCATCCTCTGTGTATTTTCATCCATATTTGCACATATGCAGTGTAGTGGTTAAGCATGTGAGCCAGAGAAATCTTCATTCAAATTTTGCCTCAGCCATGAACTCAGGAGATAGCTTTAGGCAAGACACTATGGGCCAATTCATTTTTATTGGGAAATCATTGTTCCCTGTTCCATGAACGAGACTCAGGCCTGTGCGCTTCCTGTTTCACCCTCTTCTTCTTTTGTGAACCACAAGAAAGGATCAGAAGTTTTAAGTTCCAACTTTAAAGAAACCACAGTTTCCCATTACACCCATACTTGAAACACTGTGTCTTGTTAAAACTTAGAGCACAGCAGGATCAAGCTATGGTTTGTTCACTAATTAGTTTAAACAAACCACAGTGGCTTGAGATCAGACATAACAGGGATCTGTGGTTTATTTGAAAGTGGAAGTTCCTGAATGGCCGTCACAGCCACAAAAGAGGGGAATGAGTGAGAACATGTAAGTCCAGGGCTCACCAGTTTTTTCATGTAGCAGGAAACTATGGTTTTCCCAAGCCATCTGAAACAGTCCTCTTTCTCAACATCAGCTCATCCATCCATAAGAGAACAGCTGTGGCTGACTTTATAGGATGTTGTTGTTATTGTTTGGCAAGATTAACTAATTGTTATCATTCTTATACAACTGAACTAGAAGTAATGGGGAGTAAAAAAAACCATACACTCTGCCAAAAAGTGTCTGTGAGAGAGTCTGTTAGGAAGACTGTTGAAATCCACCCTGATAGCTCTAACATATTTACTACTGAACAAAACATTGACCCTAAATGTTTATTTGTCTTGTTCCTTTCAATGGGACTTGCTTCCAAGTAAATAGGATTAGGGCTGTTGGCCGAACAGTCATAGGCACACTTTGGGAGAGTTAAACCCCAGTAAGCACATAGGGATTTACTTCTGAGTAAGCATGCCTAGAATCACTCTGTACATCAGCCTACTGGGTTGTTACTGAGTACACATTGTAACAGATAACTTTGGAAGATTAGCTACTGAAAATAAAAACTAGAGAGACTTTCACAATTTAAATTACTGCTTTTGTTTTCCCCTAACGTCAACGTGAAACAGTTCTGCATTGCTAACATCCTGTCAGAAACAGCACCAGACTGAAGGCTCAACTGTAATTCATGCACAAACATGCAGAGTGCATACCACATGTTGGAAGAGTGTTTTATAATATGCATATGTAACAAGCCAAGATGCTGGAATGGAGAAAGAAGACAAAGAGTAATCAAAGTCTTTTATAAGGGTAGGGGATTTTTGTGTGTGCCAGAATCAGAGAATTGCAAGACCACTAAAAATCCTCAGGAAAACTTGGAGGGAGATCAAGAGAACTCTGACTCTCTAGAGCACAAATGGGGGACCTGTAGCTCTCCACATGTGCCTGGACTACAACTTGCATCAGCCTTAACCATTAGCCATGATGGCATGGAGTGAGCTTGACAATGTAGCCGCTATGCCACACTGGTTTTCCTTGCATCTTCATCAGTCAGTGTATACAGGCAAAACTCTTACTTGTTGTTGTTGTTTATTCGTTTAGTTGTGTCCGACTCTTCGTGACCCCATGGACCAGAGCACACCAGGCACTCCTGTCTTCCACGGTTTCCCACAGTTTGGTCAGACTCATGTTTGTAGCTTCGAGAACACTGTCCAACCATCTCGTCCTCTGTCATCCCCTTCTTCTTGTGCCCTCAATCTTTCCCAACATCAGGGTCTTTTCCAGGGAGTCTTCTCTTCTCATGAGGTGGCCAAAGTAGTGGAGCCTCAGCTTCATGATCTGTCCTTCCAGTGAGCACTCAGGGCTAATTTCCTTAAGAATGGATGCGTTTGATCTTCTTGCAGTCCATGGGACTCTCAAGAGTCTCTTCCAGCACCATAATTCAAAAGCATCCATTCTTTGGCGATCAGCCTTCTTTATGGTCCAGCTCTCACTTCCATACATCACTACTGGGAAAACCATGGCTTTTACTATACGGACCTTTGCTGGCAAGGTGATGTCTCTGCTTTTTAAGATGCTGTCTAGGTTTGCCATCGCCTTTCTCCCAAGGAGCAGGCTGCATTATACCAAGTCAGAGCCTTGGTCCAGCCTAGCTCAGCATTGCCTTCACAGACTGGCAGCAATTTTGATGGCCTCAGTTGGGATTTTTCGTGACAGCTGTGATCATGGAGCCCAAGAAAGTAAAATCTCTCACTGCCTCCATTTCTTCCCCTTCTATTTGCCAGGAGGTGATGGGCCCAGTGGCCATGATCTTCGTTTTTTTGATGTTCAGCTTCAGACCATATTTTGCACTCTCCTCTTTCACCCTCATTAAAAGGTTCTTTAATTCCTCCTCACTTTCTGCCATCAAGGTTGTGTCATCTGCATATCTGAGGTTGTTGATATTTCTTCCGGCAATCTTAATTCCGGCTTGGGATTCATCCAGCCCAGCCTTTCGCACTCTTACTTAGTGCTGCACATTATTATTTATTAATTAAATCTGTATCCTGCACTTCCTGCCAAAGGAGCCCAGGAGAGTACACATCAAGACATTAAAACAACACAATATAAAGCACATTTAATACTATTAAACACAATCTAAAAACATATAAAAACAATCACATACCCTCACTGTTGCTAATTTCTAAGTTGTCTTGGCCAATAACTGTCAGCCAGCAAATGCCTGGTTAAATAGGAACATCTTTCCATTTCTCCTGAGTCAGCAGTTATGTACCAAACCAGGCTAGACATTCCACAAACAGGGAAGCACCACTGAGAAGACCTGTCATGGGTCAACATCACCAGACAGCAGTCAGAGGTGGCACCAACAGCAAGGCTTTCCTGCCAGTCATAGGGCCTGAGATGGTTGCTATTGGGGGAGTCACTCCTTTTAGAACTTTGTACGTTGACACTAACACCTTGAATTTGCCTCTATAACCTGCCTAGTATAAGAAGACGGTGACCTAATCTGCAGGTAAACCAAACCAAAGGGAAAGGAAATCAAGTATATTAAGATAAAATATCAAGATAAACTATTAAGATAAAAACAAAGTTGGAAAGGATTTGCTGAAATATCTAATTGAATTAGAATACAAAGATGGGAGGTGTGAGGAGGTCAAGGAAGTAAGTGAATGAAACCAAGTGATGTAAAGGTTTGATTTGTTCTTTTTTTAATTGTTTGTATTTTTTCTGCTTTTTCTTTTTTTCTGTTTTATTCTTTTTCTCTTTGTAACCTTTAAAATTTGAATAAATATTATTATTTTTTTAAAAAAAATCAAGTATAATTCCAGGCAACCAAACCTTGTGGTGGTCCAAGGCTGTTTGCTATGCATTCAGTGTACTTCCGGTTTGGGAAGTGGTGTTCACATGATCCATATCTATCCTGTTGTTTCTTAGGTAATTTTGAGTTTTGATGTATTTTAGCACAAAACATAATTCAATCCAAATTGAAAATAGTACAACCTAGCTGTGTGTTAAGCCAGTAATGTTTACAGCCTAAGAGGCAGCTGGGGGTGAACAAAAGAGGGAGGCCTAAGAAAACTACACTGAGGGATCCAAACACTCATGGGTGACAATGGAGATATCAGATAAGAAAGCACAATAATTTGTTCATAATAAGGAAGGCCAAGAAGTTGTTCATAAGTTGATCCAGGTCTGTTTTGAATACAGTTAAATACCGTATTTTTTGCTCTATAAGACGCACCAGACCACAAGACGCACCTAGTTTTTGGAGGAGGAAAACAAGAAAAACAATATTCTGAATCTCAGAAGCCAGAACAGCAAGAGGGATCGCTGCGCAGTGAAAGCAGCAATCCCTCTTGCTGTTCTGGCTTCTGGGATAGCTGCGCAGCCTGCATTCGCTCCATAAGACGCACACAAATTTCCCCTTACTTTTTAGGAGGGGAAAAGTGAGTCTTATAGAGCAAAAAATACAGTACCCACAATTACCTGGAGGATTGCTCCTGATTTTGCACTACCACCAGTTCAACATACTGTTTAAAATAATTTTTATTAAAGATTTTCCTTGTTTATAAAACACATGCATTGTCTCTTTCTTCAGGTTGTGTTTTCTACAGATCAGTTACATTTGTTGTGAGACATTTAAGTATGGGCATCTAAAATTAAGCAGAATGTCTTGTTTTTACTCTGGGGTTATTTTTCTTTTCTCTTCCTTTTCTCTAAATTAAGTTGCTTGTACAGAATCCAGAGATGCTGAAGTAGCTTAAAATAGCAACTATGATTTATCACCACCACAGTTCTGGTAGCATACCTGCTCCTGGACTAGGTGGGCACACACACATACACACATGCATGTTATGAGAAAGTAGCATTTTTAGAGTTATCTGGAAAAGCCCCAGACCAGGGGATTTTTGCAGAGACTTTGTCATATTCAGATTCAGATGCATAGCACAAATCAATAAACAAAATAATGTGAACCTCTCTGAATAAAACTCTATTTCACAATGAAGGTGACTGGATCAGAGGTCACTCTCATCCAAGGCACAGGGCCAATCAGATCAAAAGAAAAGAAAAGGGAGTGAGCATTTTAAGTTTCCCAAGGACAGAGGGACTTGAGAGATGACTGTGTGGGAAACTTTACACCAAATCACTGCAGAACACCTGACTCAGCATTCTGCATTTCCTTATATTAAGCCCTCTAGGGAACACAGGAAGCTATCAGGCCACTGGTCCGTTTAGCTCAGTACTGTACACTTGACAAGCAGCAGCTCTCCAAGATTTCAACCCTGCCTGGAAACACCAGGGATGGTATGTAGTACATTTTGAATGCAAAATAGGTCTTCAAAATAGGTCCCTTGCCACTAGGGACCTGTGGAGCGGCCCTGCTCTGTAGAGGATGTTTCCTTAAGAACAACCTTAAGAAATAAGCTTCATTTTTCCAATAAGACTGAAACACACAACTCCTGCTGCATTTGAACTCCCAAAGGAAGGACTGGGGTTCTCAAAATTTCTACCCCCAGGACCCACTTCGGAGGGCTAGAAATTACTGAGACCCATTAATTGCAAAATGGTGGCACAGGTGCAAAGCCCGTCACAAAATGGTGGCAGATAAAGGAGAAGTTGGGCATAATCAGCCGGCATCCACTAGTGGTCATTTTCTATTGATATGGAATATCTGTTTGGGAAATTGTTAAATTCTTTTCCTGGTAGTTTATATTTCCTCAAGTTGTATACAAACTGTCTCAGGAGGTATTGTGCATCCATCTCTCCAATTTGGGCAGAACTTGCCAATTCAGTGGCTGTACTTGGAGAATATTTTTATTTAATATTTTCGCTTTCTTTCACAATTAATACTTCTCTCTTGTAATTTCGTCTCCCTTTTTACTTCCACACTTAACTTGTACCTTTCCACTATCCCTTGCTTCAAACTGCTAGGTTCTTTAATTTCCCCACTGTGCTCCTTTTACAGTTTTTTTCTCTTATTCCTTTTGTTCCTTTTAAATCACATTTTCTCTCTCCTTCCTTCGACTGCTCTTCTGGCATTTTCCCTCAAAGAAGAAAGGTTTCCCATTGCTCCCCCCCCCCCCGACCTGAACCTCTCTGTTACCTGCACATTTTTATCAGGATATGGGGAGTGGCTGGTGCTGGTATCCATCCAACCAGAAGGGATGCAGGCAAAGCCATGGGGCAGGGTGGGAAAGTGATTAAGTCCTGGGCAGGCTTGAGGTGGTGAGGCCCACGCTGGGACAATCCCTTTGATATGCCCACTCAAGCCCAGCAATCTCCTTTTTAATTAACACATTTCCAGCCTCAACGCCTGGCTCTGAAAGGTGTTAAGAGCACTTTCCTAGATAATAAGCAACTTGGCTCACGAGTCATGCTCAACCCACAAGTCAGTCTCTCAAGGCCACCCAGCCTAACAAGGAACAAAATAGAATAATGGGCCCCAATCTAAATCAACTTGGGTTGCCCTATGTGTATGTGGACTCCCCTTCAACAATCTTTCATAGACTAGCAAGCTTTTAAACATTTTTTGACAAGCTTTTTCACAAATCCATGGAAAAGATGGCTATTAATGGCTGCCGGCCGTAATGGCGAAGTTCTGCCTCAGCAGATGGAAGCCACAAGAGAGGACTGCTCTTGTGCTCAGGTCCTGCTTATGGGTTTCCTGCAGGCATTTGGTTGAGCAGGCACTGGGAAAACAGGATAATGAACTAGATGGGTCCTGGATTGCTAGCTTGCCCTGGAAAAGATGCAACTCATAGTGCTAGTCTCCTCCCAGGAGTTAGGGCATGAGAAATACAAATGAAGATTTTTGGCCAGCCTACTCCCCAAGGAAGCTGTGTTCACAGTGCCTGTCCCAGGACCACTTCAAAATATTAAAATAGCTACTACTGCTTGATTTGCTTGGAACAAACCATAGTTAAAAATAAAGTATCAACAAGAAGCATGCAGGTGCACACAGGTAATACCGTACCTGCTTGGCCCCTCTCCTGCTGTTTCCATGTAGGGGGAAACAGAGGCTGCCTTAGTTTTATATGCAAACCTAAATTCATTGCTTGTTTCCTTCAAAGAAAGCTTGAGAGGTTGGCCTTGACTCCCAATCACAGTTTGTCTGGAGAGAAACAAAGCATGAAGCTTTATGTATGAACCAGGCCAGGCAAGATACAACAACTGAAAGCCATACTGAAATTCAGGCCATATCTGCGTAATTCATTCAGCATCTTCTAGAACAATACTATAAATAAGTGTATTCATTGTGCATGCATGTATTCCTGTCATTGTGGCACTTTGCAAAGAGAAATCTAGCAGATTTGAGACAGATTAAACTTTGAAGTTCTGAGAATTGTTCTGAACGCTTGGCAGAGTCAAAGTACACAGCTCTCTAACCTATTGAAATATTGACAAGCGTAGACAGGTGACAATTACTTTACACAAATGAATAATTCCCATTTTTCTCCTCACAAATTTGGTGGCAAAGAGGCCACCAAAAAATCTGGGGGGAGGGAGTCAAGCCTTAGGGTTTGGAGGTAAAGGAAGGGCCATAGTTCAGTGGTATAGCATCTGCTTCGAATGCAAAGGTCCCAGGTTCAAATCCTGGCATCTCAAGATAGGGCTGTGGATTATTCATCTCTGAATCCTTGAAGAACTGCTGTAGACAGTTAGTGTGGACAGTATCAAACAGCAAAGGAATACAGAGAGAAAAACCTCATAAAGCACAACTCTGCATAAGAGAGAAGCACTGACACAAGTACAAACAATTTGCAGGGAAGTGGAGGCAGTGGGGGAGGGACCCATGTGGGAACCCAGAATATTAAGACACTATGACTGTGTACACATTGCCAGCTTAAATAGGGATGTGGGTGGCGCTGTGGCCTAAACCACTGAACCTCTTGGGCTTGCCAATCAGAAGGTTGGCGGTTCAAACCCCCACGACAGGGTGAGCTCCCATTGCTCTGTCCCAGCTCCTGCCAACCTAGCAGTTTGAAAGCACACTAGTGCGAGTAGATGAATAGGTACTGCTGCGGCGGGAAGGTAAACAGCATTTCCATGCACTCTGGCTTCTGTCACGGTGTTCAGTTGCACCAGAAGTGGTTTTGTCATGCTGGGCTGGCCACATGACATGGAAATCCTGTGGACAAACACCCTTGGCCTGAAAGCGAGTTGAGCACCACAACCCCATAGTCATCTTTGACTGGACCTTTTTTTTTACCAGCTTAAAATGCAAGTAGGTTTTTCTTTTTTCTCAATTTGGATGGAAGATTGCAGCATTTCATAAGAAACCACAGAATAGATATGGGTTGTGGCTAATACTGTGTGCATACCTCTTCCCAAATCAGCAGTGGGAGCACACTGGATGCAGAGTAAACAGGACAACTGGTGGGGAGGGGATGGGGGGGGATAGCATTAAGTGGTTGGAAGAGAAAAAAATCTAATATAGGTATCTATTAGGGTAGGAAACCTGCAGCTATCCAAATCTTTGTGGATAACAGCTCCTATTATCTCTGACCATTGCTCATGCTGGTTGGGATGAATATCTGAAGGGCAACAGATACGGTACCTCCACCTGGATGCATCTAATTGGTAATTCACACTCACACTATTTGCTCACAGACATTAATGGAGAAACTAACAAATTTACTGAAGCTAGGATTAGGTATGAGTGTGTCTACCTCCACCCCCCAAAAAGGAGAAAAAAACAGAACAGTCCAGTGCATGGTCAGCGGGCACAGAATGCCAAACAATTGTTTGTTTTGTTTCTTAGCTTAAGTGTCAAAGGAGGGAAGAAAAAGGAGAGATGAGTGAAGGAATGTAGTGGCTTAAGACCTCAACAGAAGCACTCCAAACTATCGTCCAGTTGAAGGGCTCACTTGTAAGTACGCAAAATCATATGTGAATGAAAGAGTTTCACTACACTCACATCCTTCTAAAAATTGGATCCATTCAGAGACTTTCTTTTACATCGGGGTAGAGCCAAATGCACAGAGCTAAAGTGAAACTTGCAGGGTGTTTCCCTATATAGTAAATGGGTATTTATTGATCCAAGCCACGTCATCTTGCAAGCCCAAAAGCTAAATTCCACGGAAGTGGATAAATTAGTAACTGAGACTAATCTTCAAATCTTACTAGCAAGTCTTAATGTAAGTAGATGCATGAGTCGGATGATAAGCCCTTTATCTCAGATGGCTAGTGCTTGTAATGACTTACCTAAATGCTTACAGCAATTTAAAGCTGAGTGCTAATAATTAGCAGATCCGTAATACCTATTTTTCTAAATTTCTGCTTTGATGTAGCCATTTTTTTAAAAAGTAAAACTTGAATCAATCATGTTCTGGTTACTGCAGTGTAAGTTGTATTACTTCTGCAAAATGGATAGGGGGTCACATGTTGAGATTCCTGCATTGCAGGAAGTTGGATGAAATGACCGTTGAAATCCCTTCCAACACTACTAATCTATGATTCTATAATTCTATATGTAGCAAAAAAAATACAATTAATTATGTATTACCCTATGTAGGTCACATTTATTCAGATTTTCAGCTGTAAAGGTCTCCCAGCTTCTTTGACTTCAGAAAAGGTTTTACTATAGAAGAGATTTTGCTAGCCACTCCTCTATAAAAAATGGTCACATCTGAAGTGTGTACTGTGCGTATGCACTACCAGAAAAGGAAATGCTTAATTGCTGCTTTGGGAAGCAACCCTCCCCTTTTATTTTTCTTGGTAGAAATGCAATGCAATCAGCTATAAAATGCTAAGCTTAAAATAGAAAGAGAAGGGATGGGAAGGGGACAAATCCTTTAACATGAAAAGCCACTTATAATGTTATTTCATTAAAGACACATGTCAGTCTCGTGTTGTTGTTTTTAAAAAAGAATCTCTAAATTTCTTTTTAAAATGGTTTCCATCTGTTATTATTTAATTAGATGTGTATTTAAACATCATTTTGGTATATATTATAGAATATACATTGATAAAACTGACATGCATCTTCTGAACTGCAATGGTTGGACTACTTTTCTCTTCCACCCTTCAATCTCTTAGCAGAAGACTTTGTATAAAACCCTTTTAAGAGCTGGTTACAAATTATAACAGACTGAACAACCTCCTGTTCTCCCCTACCAGAACCTGGAGTGCCTTGGATTCCAGTTTAAGTCACAGAGTAGACAGGCCTCATAAACCATCTCAGAGTATCTTATTCTGATGGAGCATCGGAAATGTGTTGGAAGAACTGTGAAACATTGGACCAAGGAGGCATATTCTAATCCAATACTCCTGCAAACACTGCTCCCTGCTTCTATGCTGAAGTAATGTTACATTGAAGTAAGTAGCAGGGCAAGTTAGAACTACTCCATTCAGCTCAAAGGCAACAAGTGAAAACATAATATTGGCAACAAATATATTACTGGCAACAAACAAAAACATACTATCGCAGCACCCTCTCCCATTCTGCCACCACAGAGCACAGCATTCACTTTAACTGTATCAAATCACCACAGCAGTATAAGAACTCATGTCAACACACCACATTTGGCAAAAGCTGCAGCTCCTGGACCAGTCTCAAGGGCAGCCCCTCCTAGAGCACATTGCAGAAATCCAGCCTGAAGGTTACCAGCAAGTGGACTAAAATGGTCAGGTTCTTCCAGTCCAGAAATGGCCATAGCTGTGTCACCAGTTGAAGTGGGTCACCTGGCCTCTAACAACAAGGATAGAGCATCCTTGGACCACAAGCCATCCTTCAGGGAGTGCATGACCCCACCCAAAGCAGTCAGTCATAGGCCTCCCATTCCTACTCCCAGCAATTTTCAAGCATGTACTATGCTGGCCAACCATTACTTTCTTCTTCAGCAGCTAGGAGAACTACATAGGAGACCCAAGGGAAAGTATGCAAAGTGTAGAAAAAGCAGCCAAAGATCCCCCACTCACTGTTAAGACCGCAAACTAACCACACCAGTGGAAGTCAGAGGCAGCGCAGTTATGCCATTGAGAAGTAGGGATGTCAGAGAATTTCAGCAAAAACAGAGAAGGAAATTGTCACAGTTTTATGAGTCTGTCTCTGGTCAGGAATGCAAATCAGTCAAGCAAATATAATGTTCACATCAGTTTTTTTAAGTCTGAAAAAAAAATATGATTACCGTAAGCCTGAAATTTGTGCACATTTAACTTGTGGACATTCAACCTTACACGTGTGGCTTAAAAACAAAAGGTGGACAGTGGGTGGGTTTCTGGGGGAAAATGTCTTTAACAATCCCACCCATCGTTGAACTCAATGGGTTTTGACTATATTTAATTTCAGCTTTAGGCATGATCCCTGGATCATAACCCAAGTGTAATTTGCAGGCTGACTGTACCTAGTTTTTAAAACATTGTCCTGACATTTCCTTTACATTGAAATGGATGCAAGGTACGTAAGTTACATAGTTACATAACTTAGCTGAGGCAAGAAAAATAATGCAGTATCTGGCAGAAACCATACTGCAGCAGAACAGAAACACTTCTGATTGTGAGATCAGAACAGGAATCACTGCTTCATACAAGCCTATTGCTAATCAGCAAGCACTCCACTCTCATTGTTGCCATGGCTGGCCAAGTATTCCCTCCCCATCCAGAGTTCCAAAAGAACTTCCCAAAGCGATCATACACCCTCCCCCCAATAGGTTGAGGCACAGAGACAGGAAGAGATAGCACCACGGTCATGGCATCCATTCTAATAACCAGCAGACACACAGCATTACTCATTATTCTTCCTGTCTCTCTATCAACTCTCCACAGAGTGCCAGAACAACCCCAGTCACTGTGCTTCTTATGGCTTCCCCATCTACCTGTTTGCAGGAAGAGTTTTGGGGCAAAGGTAGAGCAGCGGTGGTAGGCATGGGCCAAAGACAAAAATTGTCATAGCAATGAATGTAAAAGTTATAGACTAGTTTCTATAACATTTACTTTCCCCTCTCTAGCTTTCATCCAGGGAAGAGGCCTTATCAGAGTCCAAGGACGTGTTCCAGCAAGGCAAAAACACTCAAGGAAGGTGCAGTGCAGTGCCAGTGGGAGATGTAGTCTGGGAAGAGTCCCAAGGGACAGACAGAGAGATTTGAAGGGTCACATTCAGATCCTGGACTTAAGGTTCCTCACCCCTGACATAGAAGAATGGGCCCTCCTGCATTGCCCTTAAGAGAACACAAGCAACCTTGTCTTCCCAGAGCTGGTGAGGAACCCTCTCCTCGGCCATTTGGGAACAGCAAAATGAACATGCACGACACTAACATTGGAAGAGGAGCAGGTGGCATGGATCTATGGGTTACAGGATTGGGAAGGGGAAGTGTGTGAAAAACATTGCCCAGGGAAATCACTTTGATCATAATGACTTGCCATCAGTGGTCTTGCAGCATGGCAGGGCTGCCCGTCAAATGAAATGAATTCTTTCCAAGTGTCTCTGTGATAATTCTGAACACAATTATTGACGCAATCTGTGATACTTTTGGTAGACCACATGAACACTAAAGTAAGATTATACAACACGCCATCTCCTTACTTGCATAAGTAGCCATGAAAATGAAGGTGTGATCCTAAACATACTTGCCAGGGATTAAACCCCTCTGAAGTCAGTGTGTCTTTCTTCTGAATAAATATGATTAGGCTTTCATTGCTGGGGCCTACAAAAGTGCTGACCAGAACAAGCAGCTGCTAACAGATGGTGGCTTAGAGGTAAATATTTGGAAGGCTGACACACAAAGAACCACGAGTAAAGGTACTTAGAAGTATTTCATGTTTAAATATGGGGTGGGCCTCACACCAAAAGGACGGCCTTACAGTTTGTGCTGGCCTAACGTTCATCCTCGTATTCACAGTCGTATGTGTTTTGGAAAGTTGCTGCATTTCCCCAGGTTTGCTTATATTGCCATTTGTAGGGGTTAGTGAATAGAGGAGTTTTCATAGTTGTGAAGGACTTTACAAAGAGTAAAGGTAAAATGCAAGACAAAAAAAAAAGGTTGCCTCCTTCTCTATGACTCGGAACACCCAAATTTTAGATGTGCACAGCTTTCCCAACAATACTTTATATCAAAAATCATGTCATCATATTTTAAAATAATTTCTGAAAGAAGGGAGAGAGGGAAGATTTTATATAGACATATAAAAAACACCACAAATAAATGAATGCTGGGATTCTCCAGATTCTAACAATAGCTCACAGGCTTCATAAAAGCCATTCTGGGGTGACTTTTCATATGTAATTGGATTAGATGTCATTAAAAGGGGATTTAGAAAATTGTGCAGGCCTTGGAGGACTGAGTATGCAAAAAGTGCTTCTGGGGAGAGGTGTAGATCTAATCTTTTACCAAACCAGCTTAACACTACTTAGTCACTGTTACTCAGTTTAAAAGTTTGGCGAGAGACCCTTAGGATAGAACACAGCTGAAGTGAATTTTGGGACAAAGTATAGCATTATGTAAGCATGATAGCTCCCACATTGATAGATGTCCCAAGCAGCTCCAACATTGCAAAGAATACAGTGGTACCTCGGGTTAAGTACTTAATTCGTTCCGGAGGTCCATTCTTAACCTGAAACTGTTCTTAACCTGAAGCACCACTTTAGCTAATGGGGCCTCCTGCTGCTGCCATGCCGCCGGAGCATGATTTCTGTTCTTATCCTGAAGCAAAGTTCTTAACCTGAAGCACTATTTCTGGGTTAGCGGAGTCTGTAACCTGAAGCGTATGTAACCTGAAGCGTATGTAACCCAAGGTACCACTGTAATAGAATTGTAGAGTTGGAAGGGACCCCAGAGTCATCTAGTCCAACCCCCTGCACTGCAGGAATCTCAATTAAGGCATGCTCCCATCTCGTTTCTCTCCCCTGACATCTGCAAATAGCTTCTGCAAGGACAGGGCCTTCATGGATGCACACACAAGTTTCTACAAATGTGGTTCCCCTCTCGAAATGGAGAGTGCTACATCCAGAATGGGGCTATTTGATGCGGTCTGGCTCCTTGCTCCCACATTCATCAGCAAGGCAGAGGGCTATAATCACCATCAAAGTGTTATCCATACTTGTACAAGCTAGCAATCTATCACATGAAGGTCAATAATATATTATGCCTCTGAGAAAGTCATCCCCGTAATGGTCGCTCACTCACCTTCCTTACGAATAAGATTACTTTTGTGCTCAGTCATTTATGAAAATGTATTCCAACATTTTGAATCTTATATCATGCTGCTAGGAACAACTTAAATATATCATGTTGGTCTTTCATGATCAAATCGTGTGATTTGGATTTAACAAACATGCTGTGTCTTATAATACAGTTAATAGGGTTGTCAAAGCTACATCCCATTTTCTAGGATGACAGTTTTTATTACCTTGTTCTGGCTGCCCTCTACTCTCCAAGAGCCCTTTCAGATACAGATTACTTCTGATGCCATAAGTGTGCCGCTTCTTCATTTGTAAATCATGTTTGGAATGTGCACGGACAATGGAAGCATTCACACAAACTTTGCCCCCGCTGCAAAATAATCCCCACATGCACCCCATGACAATCAGTAAGACATGAAATAGTGTATTCACTGTTCCTCCCCCCCCAAAAAAAACGGGGCTCAGTTCCTTCTCTTGAAATGGTTCCAAAGATGTGGGTATAATAATGGGATCACCACAGTCCAAGCCAACAATCGCAGAATAACTGAGCCCACGACACAATACCAGAAGAATGTCCAGAGCTCAACCCCTGGTGACAGCAGAGTGTGGCAGAAATGGGCTTACTATTTTCTCTATCACACTATGGCCTCATGTTTCCCTGGCAGTGTTCACATGAGAACAAAAAAGAAAAGGATTTAGAAGCACAGTGGAAGGAAGATCTCTGCATAGAAGCCATAACCTTTGCTTTTTCCCTCAAGCAATACAATATTTTATCAGGGAGATTTAAAGTCAGCTACAGACTTAAGGCCAACTCCATCTAAATGAGATCTACAAACCTACTGAGCTTTGCCTCTTGCAGGACTCTGTATCTCTTGCAACTTTTCCAGCAATCTATAGTTTCCTCTAGGGACGTGGGTGGCGCCGTGGTGTAAACCACTGAGCCTTGGGATTGCTGATCGGAAGGTCGGCGGTTCGAATCCCTGCAACAGGGTGAGCTCCTGTTGCTTGGTTCCAGCTCCTGCCAACCTAGCAGTTCGAAAGCACATCAAAGTGCAAGTAGATAAATAGGTACCACTCCGGTGAGAAGGTAAGTAGCATTTCTGTGTGCTGCTCTGGTTTCACCAGAAGCGGCTTAGTTATGCTGGTCACATAACCCGGAAAAACTGTCTGCGGACAAATGTCAGCTCCCTTGGCCAGTAAAACGAGATGAGAGCCGCAACCCCACAGTCGTTCACAACTGGACTTTACTGACATAGTTTCCTCTATCGTCTATTCTCTCTTCCTATATTGTAACCAACCATCAGGAACACACAACCAGTGTGGTGTAGTGGTTTGAGCGTCATATTAGAACTGGGAGACACAAGCTCAAATCCTCACTCAAGTCGAAGGGTTAACCTTAGGTCAGCTAAAGGGGTGGACTTAGTGGGCCAAAAAGACTTTGGCAATCCCACCCACCACTAAACCCAGTATGTTTTGACTATATGTGATTTTGGCTTTAGCTGTGATCCCTGGAATTTAACCCCATGTAAGACACGGGCTTACTGCATATCGTTCAGAAAGCTGCTATAGTTCCATAACATGACTGGTAAAGAAATGCAAAGAAAGAAAGAAAGAAAGAAAGAAAGAAAGAAAGAAAGAAAGAAAGAAAGAAAGAAAGAATTGGTGTTATAATAGATAAAACTAGCACAATAAATCCCAGTTCTTCATGCATTTCTTTTGCCAACACCTTAGTTAGACTTTGGCCTTGGCAATGTCTAACCTGCCAGGTTTTGCTATTGTTTTTCACTTTCACTTTGCTAATCCATGCTAGCCTCAATTGCCCAACGTCATTAATAATTCTATTATTTTCTCTTCAAGGTCAATGTTCACTGTACCTTTTGTACAAAATACAAGCAAGCCTGATCTACTCTGATGCACATCTATTCCAGCGGGTTAGCCACTGTGAAATGCAAACATGGGCCATCGGTCTGATCCAGCAGGGTTTTGCTTACATTCACTTGGTCCCTTTAAAACCCACAAAAGCAGGAGCCCCATTCTTTACTGAGCATAGATTCTGAGGATGTAGGGAGACAGAATGTGCATCCTTCAGACATGACAAAAGGTGCATGTATTTTGCAGTTGCAGATAGATCCGTGGTCAACTACAAAATGAAAAGAGACTCAATCCCAACAACAATATACAGTGGTACCTTAGTTTAATCTGTTCCAGAAGTCTGTTCTTAAACCAAGGCATGCTTTCCCATAGCAGTGGGGGACTCAATTTACAAATGGAACACACTCAACAGGAAGCAAAACATGCTCTGCTTCCAAGGCAAAGTTCACAAACCAAAACACCTACTGCAGCATTCTTAATCCAAGTTGTTCATAAACTAAGTTGTTCTTAAGGCACTGTATAGCCATTGTAGGCACAGGAGTCTAAGGTACCTGCCAATCTTGGGACCAGACTTGGCAGATCTCCTGAAAGTCTTTTGTGTAGCACACAAAAGTGGCACACCTCAAATTTCAGAAGTGCCCCGAGCAATGCCCAAATTCGGGGGGGGGGGGGGGGCTCCACCTCTCACACTCCATTCTAAATCATAGTGGAACCCCCAAGGCTCTGTGCTCAGTGTGACCGAACAGGCTGCATTCCCCTAAATCCGTCTCTGCACACAAATTCTGATCACTGTTCATTTAAGCAATTGCAAACCTGTACCTACTTATCGGCCAGTAAGCCCCACTGAATTGAATGGAGCTTAGCTCCAAGTAGACATGTATGGGATCGCACCAGCAAATCTGTATTCCTCACATCTGCAGAAAACAGTTCTCAAATGCAACGATTTCACCGAACATACCTCAAAGGCTCTGAACAACAGCACAGATATTTGACATTTTTCATTAAGAAAAAGGGTGCCCTCGAGATATGGAATTTCCTGGCAGGTGGGAGGGAATCACACCTCCCAGAGTGCCCTTGTATGGAGATGGCAGACATGTCTAATGCAGCTTCATGCATCATTAGTGTCAAGCATCACTATGAATAAGGAACTTCAATTTACTGCAGGCACAAATCCCAAATATGTATTAGACCAACAAATGGAAACAGTCTAAACAAGGAAAATTGAGCAAATTATTTTAAAAAATGTAACATAAATGAAATTAGTCGTCATGGCATGCCACAGCAGGATTCTCTCGGATATTGGCACTAACCCAGAGTTGCTTGCTTGGAGATACAGAATTTATGATTTCCTACCTATTTCTGTAATGCACCATGGAGCGATCCTTTACTGAGTTCTTGCCAGCCAGTTGTGGCCTCTTCAAGTACACTCCATTCCAATGCCCACAAAAAGTCGCTCATCGTTTCAGGCCCACTGGGCTTCATGTTAGGTCCCACCCTCCAAATTATTTATTTTTGTACTTCTGCAGTAAAAGGTTAGGGGCAGGCACTTATATAGTAAGTTAAAAAGCAGTATATAGAATCTTTTATATTTTTCCTTCCATAATGGAGTAACTGCCAGTTTTTCCTAAGCCAGCTTGAAGATATCACCACTCCACATAACTATAAATAAAGTGAGTTTTGGAAATACCTTCCCATATTACAAGGTGACTCATTACTAGGCTGCAGCACCACCATTCCCACGACTCAACTGTATATGTCTCCTTTAAAAAGTTGCTTTGCAAAAGCATGCAGTTTCCTTGGCTCCCATGAAAAGCAGTAAAGAGGAAGTGTGTGGCAGTATAAAAGGCTGGCGCAACCCTACTGAGATGGGCTGAATACATCAACGCAACAGCCACTTTTGCTATATGCTGTAATAACATAAGGCACTTTTGGGGGGTAAGATTTCACCCCCTTCCTTGATTGGTCAAGTGTTTTCAGCATATTTCTAAGAAGCAAGATAATTTTCTGCATTGTTTTACAATGTTTTCTTTGCCTGGAAAGAAAACCATAAGGACAAGAAACTAAGAGAGAAAAAGAAATTTCCCATGTGCCAAATCTTGTTAACTACACAGTAGTTAAAACTGTGAAACTTCACAGTTTGACAGTCACATTTAGTACCCTCATGTAAGGAAATGCACCGAAGTGTAAATTGCTTATTGTCACTGAGTGGTGCCACGGAGGGCAAGGAGACTTTTACTCTTGAAGCTAATAAAAATAATGTGGTAAGCTACAAATTGGGTTTACTCCTGATTTGAAACGTTTTGCTAAGAATGGGCAAGATTCTAGAAATAGCCAGTCAGTGATTATTGTTTGTAGGTTTTGTATGAGGGCTGGAATGCCTTTGTTTTAAAGAACAAGACCAGGAAAAGGAACATTAAGGGAACAATGTATTTAGGTTGTCAGGGGTATTTAAAGTTTGATTCATATTGAAATGTTGCAATAAGATTCAAAAGGAATAATTTAAAAAAACAAAGCAATACAAAGCACACCCTCTAATAACCTTCACTGCATATACAGGAAAATCATTTGCAGCCTATGGAAGTATTGAGGCTGTTGTTTTCATTTCTTTCATTTTTAGCACAGCACAATGTCTTCGGCATGGGTAATGATATTCCAGGTTAGATGCCTATAAAATATTAAAACTCTCAAAAAGACAGCATCAGAAAAGATCACTGTCAAATATTGGCTTTAACAGCTGCTGAAAATGGATGAAGCAAAAGATTGTGGCTGCACAAATCTTGACTGGCCTTAAGTAGCAGGACCTACAGCTAACTTCAGAGGCCTCTCTCAAGCACCACCCTCTGGGAGCGCCCAGCACAGCACTAGTGCCCCAGTCCCTTCCTAAGGGTAGCAGATGAACAGCTAATGCTGAAAATGGGAGTGGCAGGTGTAGTCGCCATCTTGATTTACCCAGAAGGCCTCTGGATCCTACATTGGGGTCCAGAGTTGTTATGGGAAAATTAAGGTGACAATGGCAGCAGACGCTTCATCTGGTGCTTTGTTTCAGAGCAGCAGGGTCTAAAAAGTGTGCTAAAACTGTTTTAAAATTGTTCATTTACATCAGCAGTAGCGTGGAGGACTCTGTGGGCATTGTGCCCTGGCATTAGCCCTACAATGTCAAATGCTGATTCCATCAATGCTTAGCAGTCAGGACATGTGTTTACCAAGAACCTGCTTCTCCTCAATGGACTCCCACATACGAATTCATTGGCTTATAGGCAAGGTTTCATAGGAGCAAAAGAAGAGCCCTGCTGGATCAGACAAGGCCCACAAGCAGGGCTTGAGCACCATAGCACTCTCCTCATCCTGATCCCCAGTAAGTGGTATTCAGAGGCATGATGCTTTTGGTTCTAGAAGTAGTAGCTATCATGACTAGTTGCCACTGGCAGCCCATTCCGCTATGAATTTCTCTTGCCCACTTTTAACTCTGTCTACATTCCTTATTAATAAGATCACTGTGATCCTTGGTACAATTTGTTCTTAAACACATGCCACTGTGGACAGTTTGCCCAGGCATTCCCTAACCTGTAAGAATAGACTCTGTTTATTATTATTATTATTATTCACTTTTATGCATTTTTATATTGCTGCACTATTGCTTTAGGCCAAGTTTTTGTTTTTATGACAGTCTGTTTGTTTTTTAGACTGTACCATTAAGAAGTAAACAAATGCTTTTAAATAAATTTATTTTAATTCAATAAAATAACTAAGTAATAATAAAAATACATTATGGCTTCATGCCTGCAATTTTTTTGTTTCTAAGTCTAATTTTTCATTGCTTCTTTTTCCAAATTCATTAAAGGGAAAAAAGAAGATATCAATTTTAAAAAATGATTCCAAGGCTACATCTTTCACCTATTATCCGAGCACATGATTTGCACACGTGCAGTCTTACAATACAGTTAACAGAGTTATCAAGTTTACCTCTCTTCTAGGATGACAGTTTTATTACCTTGTTCTATCGGTCCTCTAGTCTCCAAGAGCCCTTTCAGATATAGATTACTTCTAATGCTGCAAGCGTGTTGCTTCTCCATTTGTAAATCATGTTTGGAATGTGCATGGACAATGGAAGCATTCACACAAACTTTGCCCTGGCTATGAAATAATCCCCAAAAGCGCCCCATGACAATCAGTAAGACATGAAATATTGTGTTCACTCTTTGTTCCTTTCGCTGATTCCAACAAGCCCAGCTGTCCTCTCAAAACATGGTTCCAAAGCCATGGGGAGAAGGAGTGTGTTGTTGTTTTTTAGAAAATCAGGGATGGGGAACCTGAATCCTGCCAGGTGCTCTTGGACTCTGGGCTCCCCATCAGTCCTGACCAGTGCAGCTAATGATTAGGGAAAATGGGAGCTAGAATCCAGCAATACCTGGACGGCCATGGTAGAATGAATGGGACAAGGGCTGCAGTTGTCACACTCAGTGCTCTTCTTCAGAGCAACAGGCTCTGGCCTTTGCCTCATGGGTGCCAGTGCTGTGGCTACTTGGTAATCATCCAAAACATTCAACTGCTAAGAATCTGCTGTTCCCCCAATAGAAATAGAAGAGGGCAGGGCTTCAGAAGCCTATCCAGAGATGGGGAGGAACACTTGCCATAATACTTGCCATAATAACCCCTGAATATTGTTCATACTGTCACCTACAATCAGTGGCATGTGGTCAGTGGACTAGGGGGACTAGGCTAGTCTCCTAAATGTTCCCCTGGTGCCCCCTTTCCAAAGCCTGGGAAGCTTCTGCCCTGCTTAGTGAAGGAGGTACAGGTCCAAGAGCCCACCTTCCACCTTCCCAAAGCCCGCCCAGCTTTGGGAAGGAGGCAGAAGGGTTCCAGCATCCTGTCAGAGCCCTGGCAGCTCCTCCCCAAAGCCCAGGAAACTTCTGTCCAGCTTAAGGAGGAAGGCACAATCCTCTCATGTATCACCCTCACAAGCTGGTGCCTCTGGTCCTAACTGTTCCCTTATGAAAAAGTTCACCGCATCTCACTGCCCACAATTACCCTTTGGAGCAGCGGTGGGCAGCTTATGGTTCACTAGATGTTGTTGGGACTGTATCACCCATCATCCCAGACTATAAGGGGATGCTGGCTGGGGCTGATTAGGAGTTGAAACCCCCAAACCATAGGTTCTCCATCCCTCAGGATGACTATGTAACTACATAGTAATCATTGAACCCAGCTCTGCAACTGGTTTGACGCTGAAGCCAATATGGTGCTTTGGGCTGATCTCATAGGCACATTGGATCTAGCACATATAATACTAAATAGCAGGACTTGGTTTTATAGAAAATCCGCACAAACTAACAATTGTTAGGTGCAGACTTGTGGAAATGGACAGAGACTAATATTTACATATTTCAACTGAGGCTTCCCACTGCACCCCCCCCACCCCCAGTTTTTGATCCTGTAGTAGGAACTGAAATTTCCATATGCTGCCGCCGCCACCACCCTAATAAAATTATTATCATTAATAATAATAATTTATACCCTGCCCATCTGGCCGGGTCCCCCCAGCCACTCAGCTGTACTAAAATACAGTTGTCCATCAAACATTAAAAGCTTCCCTAAACAGGGCTGCCTTCAGATGTCAGATTATGTGGCTGCCATTAGAAGCTATAGAATAATTTTGTGAACTACAGAAACTGAAGGTGACTCATCTTATCCAATGTGGTTCTGATTAAATTTGGCCTCAGGAACAGCCCGGTAGTCACAATTTATGTGCAAAAATGTGTTAAAATGTTACAGACAAAATAAGGTGATAGACAAGTCACCATCTCTGAGACGTCTTGATAATTTTCACATTCCCTGTGCTAAACATGGGATGACATTTCTGGAAAAGGAGCTTTTGAAATGTGTCTGGTGAGGAAGGAGATAAGCCAAGTAACAGTTGACAAAGTCATGTTTCAAAAATGTAGAATCTGCAAAAGTCATTGTCAATCAGCTATTTCAAATATAGAAAATAATAAGGAAAGGAAAGTGACTGTATGAAAGTCTCCAATGCAGAAGGACCACAGAGATTAAGAGATGAGGCTTCATTCACAAGACCCAAAAGTCCTTCTGTGAAGGCAAGGGTCCTAGATTTTTTAAAAACAACAACAAAACAACCCAAATTTAAGAAGTATTAATATCTTTTTAAGTGACTGACTTTTGGAAGGCAATCCTGAGAAGGCGAGTCCTTACCAGGTCTCCTTTGAAATTTGCCCCACAGAGAGTTGACCATTTGTCAAAGCAGCCCTTGCCCTGATTAAGTGTTAGCCATGGCTGCAACAGAGACTCACACAAAGAAACGGAATTCGTTTTTTCCAGGTGTTTGCTCAGCCCCTGCTATGCTGCCTCCCGTACTGTTCTAGAGTATTCCCAGTGCTCTAAAGCAGATTTAAAGAGGACTCAGGAGGTTGCAAGAGGAAGAGAAATTGACCAAAACCACCTCCCTGCTTTATGCTGGTGGGACTCAGGGCCACCCTTTCCATGAGCATGTGGATATGCAATGCAAAGTACAACTGCTCCTTCATATCAGGAGCTCCTATGGTCTACAAGCTCTTTCTTCACCAATCATCATAAGGAAGAAAAATAGCCAAAGGATATTGCCTAATAAAAAATATGTGGCACCCTCCAGATTTTGTTGGACTACAACTCCAATCATCCCTAATCATTGGCTATGTTGGTTGAAGCTGATGGGAGTTGGAGTCTAACACCTTATGGAGGGCACCATGTTGGAGACCCCTGGTTGGATAGGCCTTGCATGGATGACTGGATAGAAGAAATGTAACTGATCTTGAGAGAGAGATAGCTTGGGCAGAGAGAAAGTGGTATTAGGCATTACAAAAAGCAGGTGATAGTTAAGAAATGCCACAAAGGATTACTTTGTGTTTGTCAAGTGCAGGGTTGCAGGAAATTTTCAGAGTAAGAGACATTGGATTTGTTGCATCTCTTTTGAAGTGTCCTAAGGAACTTAAGTGCTCTGAAATAAGAGACGACTGACACCTGGCAATCATTCTGGGAGGACTAAAGGAGAAAAGGAAAAAGACTCCCAGTGTTCTAGCAACAACCCCAGTACAGCTAGGCTCTAGGCATTGCGACAGGGAGCACTTTGAATCCCCTTATATTCCTCACAAGCACAGGTAAGTGATTTTTTCAAAAGTGAGCTGAGGAACAAGAAGACAAACCACAGTACCCACGAGGTTCTCTGGGCAGGACACCTGCACACACACAGCACACACATAGCACACCTGGAATGGGACTCAAGGCCCACCTAGGGGAAAGGCTGTTTTGCAAGCAGCCCAGGAGAGGGGCCAGGACACACAATAAGGATGTACACAGCACACAAGCGCTGCAGGGCATAGGATTTGGAAGCTGGAGATGAGAGTTCAAGCCCCACCCACCAGAGAAAACAGGGGAAATTCTTCCAGTTACCTTTTTGTAGTCTGGCAAAAAAGAAGAACGACAGTCATATTGAGGATATTGTGGCCCTCCAGATGTTGGAAGGCTTCAACTCCCTTCACCCCCGGCATGCTCAATGGTCAGTGATGACAGGCATTGTAGAGGACCACATGTTTGAATTAACTCCATCAGGAGAAGCTAGCAGATCTTCCATGCTGCCATAATTTATTGTCAAAGCTAACAGTAGGAACTCCCTGAGCATGCAGAGTTCTGGATTACAGTTTATGGATTTGTAATCAATGAAGATAAAGTTTGCTTGCTCTGGAACAAAAACATGTCAATAGAAAATCTTTATAAAACATACAAGAGATGTCATAACTTAAAACAGGTGCCAATTTCAAATACTCAAAAATTATTCTACAGAAGGAATTCTGCACATTCTTCTCTATGGAAGCTTAGTTTGTACGTGAGGTTTTAAAAAAATCCAGAGAGGGAGTGTGCCAAGTAATATTATACAAGTTTTCTAAATTAAGCTGGCTGCCTATTGTTCACCCTCCCACATACGACTCAAAGCGTATAATTTTTATTTTATTTTATTTTATTGCTGCTCAGTTGCTATTCAGTTCAAACAAGAGTTGACATCCAAATCTGTAACAGTTTTAAAAAGGAGTTGCTGTGTAATTATTGCATTAGATACTGGAACAACAGAATTCATTGCACAAGCCCTCTTGGCTACAGCATGGACAGAACTAATGCTTTATAAAGATGTTGTTCCATATTAAGAGCCTCAACTCTGGTCTACACACACATTAGCATGAAAATGCAGGCTCCTGTGATTACCATCAGGACTGTGACATTTCAAGCTATCTGTCCACAGAGTTCCATTTTTTTAATTCTCCCTCGGGTAAGAAAAGTTCCAACAAATTATTTGAAAACATGCACGAAAATCCTTTGTAATAGCTCTGTCTGTTTCCTGCTACATTTGTCTTCTACCTGCAGTGAGAGCAGTTTTTTGGGCATGGCATGGCCATTCCAAAAATATAAACCACTCACCCAAAATCTGAAATGGGGTAGTACGTTTATCCACTGTAAGTTTTTAGCCACATCATTCCCATCTCACTCTGCCAAGTTTAAGACCCTTATCCAAAGATACAGCTATGGTCTGTTTTGCTGTGTGCATGTATCTACAAGTGCCTAATCATCTAACACAGAGACAACACTGACCACTGGTTTGTGGCTGTTTGCAATTCAAAGTGAGCTAAATAGCAGAAATTTCCCCACTGTAAAAATACATCCCATCATGTTGATAGGTTATATCCCATCTTCCCACCAAGAAGCTCAATCAGACATGCATGGATCTTCCTCTTTCCAACAACCCTGTGATGTAAGTTAGGCTAGAGGCACCAATCAGCAAAGGTCACACACTGAATTTTCATCACTGAGTGGGGATTTGAACCCTAACCTCCCAGATCCTAGTCCATCTGCTATGTCATGCTGGCTCCACATCAACATAACACCTTGTGTCAGTACAGTCATACCTCAGGTTACAGACCCTTCAGGTTGCGCGTTTTCGGGTTATGGCCGTGCCGAAACCTGGAAGTACTGGAACAGGTTAGTTCCGGGTTTCAGCGCTCATGCATGCACAGAAGTACTAAATCGCACTTTGCACATGCGCAGAAGTGCCGAATCATAACCTGTGCATGCGGAGACGCAGTGCTGCGGGTTGTGGACACTGCAGGTTGCGGACACTGCAGGTTGTGAACGTGCCTCCTGCATGGATCATGTTGGCAACCTGAGCATCCACTGTACCAGCATGGGAAAAGGAGTGTTCTTTGCTCTCTGTCAAGGAAATGTAAGACCAATGGTTCTGCCAAGTGATATCTCAATACTGTGGAACAGATCAGTAGGATACCCTCATTCTTTTACCCAACGCCCTGCCCCAATGCCCTGAAGGCTTCCTTCCTCAACACCCCATCTGTATCCTCTAAGAAGGAAAGAGAAGAGATCACAGTGGGGAAAGGAGGGTGGAAGAGTGTTTGTCCTTGCCTTCTCACACCTACACACTCCTCCAACATGGTTATGTGCAACAATCAACAAACAAGCACCATTTGTTCTGCAGTGTTGTTGTTGTTGTTGTTGTTGTTAATACCCTGTCCATCTGGCTGCATTTCCCCAGCCACTCTGGGTAGCTTCCAACAAAATATTAATATGCAATAGTCCTTCAGATATTAAAATCTTCCCTAAACAGGGCTGCCTTCAGATGTCTCCTAAAAGTCTGGTAGTTGTTTATTTCTTTGACATCTGATGGGAGGGCGTTCCAGAGGGCGGGCACCACTACCGAAAAGGCCCTCTGCCTGGCTCCCTGTAACTTCACTTCTTGTAGTGAGGGAACCGCCAGAAGGCCCTCGGCGCTTGACCTCAGTGTCCAGGCAGAACGATGTAGTGCTTAGTGTGTCAGACTAGGACCTGGGAGACCAGGGTTCAAATCCCCACTCGGCCGTGAAGCTCAGCAGGTGACCTTAGGCCAGCCACTGCCTCTCCACCTGACCTACATCACAGGGTTGTTGGAGGGATTAAGTGAGGAGAGGGAGAACCATATGTGCCAAATTCAGCTCCCTGGAGAAAAAGGTGGGATAGAAATAAGATAGTGTTAATGACCCACACCACAGCATCAGAAAGGGCACCTAGAAATAGCTTGTTATCTCTTTCTCAATTCTGTCCCTCACTCAACAAAATGGCAAATGTTCATAGCATGTTTCTCTCTGACCAGGCAAGGGTTGTAGTAGGACAAGGCTTATTATGGGCGGCTGCTGCTTTTCTCTTCCCTCGCCCCACTTCCTTTTTGCTGCTCATATGACACAGAGCAGAATATAGCCACTTTACTGTGCTCTCTCTGGTATGATTGCAACTGTGCCCACTATCTTACATGTATAATGTAGCAGGTTTATTTTTAAACCTCGGTCTAAGGAGAGCAATGCATAGAAGAGGGAGAGGTGGGGGGAAAGATAGCTCATTAGCGGTATCGGGGGGGGGGGACTGTCATACAGGCAGTTAATTTTCATTGTACTGCTTTGCCAGCTGAGACAGTAAATTTTTTTAGGAAAGAAGATATGTGCTTGCCTTACATACACCTTTGAAATAAAAACCAATTTAAAAAAACAGTCCGACACAGCTTTTTCAGGCATAGAAAATGTGAATGGGATTAGTAATAATTTGGAGTGCTTGCTTGCAATGATTCACAACTTGCGGTAAACGAACAGAAGAGGAGACGAAAAGAGCAATCTGCAAATTTAAACAGCTTCCCTCCTCCCCATTGCTTGATGTTATAAGCATGTTTGCACGTGAACTTATGCAACTATAGATCTCTGCTTGCATAATTTTGAAAACTGCTATTTCCAGCACAGCCAGCAGATGAGAACTGACTAGTAACTTTGCAGTGCAGGAACTTCATAAGGCGGCAACATTTTTAACTTTTACACATGAGCAAATGCATACAACAAGATTTTGCTCATAAGCAAACTGACCGCTTGCTTCATTTTTCATTTTTCTGGTTGACAAACTTGTTCCATTTTTAAAAAGTACTATTGGATAGTCTATCATGCATTCTAGATTTAGAATATGAATATGTATATCTGTATTATGTATTGCTAAGAATGTATCCTGGCATCACTGTGCTGCAATTAGATCTGCAAAATTAGTTAGCTAACCAAATGAATGTCATTTTGTTGATCAAAATAGCAATGCTGATCAATCAGGCTACTTCCCTTCTTCCTAAAAATCCCACCCTATAACTTGAAGGAAAGTATGTGGGAGCTTTGACTACCAATCTGGAGGGAGCACAGCAATTTTGAATCTGAATTTATTTATTTTTTGATATTTCAAACTCATCCTTCACCTACTGGTTCCAGGGTGAGAACACAACAGTAAAACAGGTCAAGAAAACAATAAAATACAGAAGACCAAGTAGCAACAGGAGACAATCAGATTCTAACTGACTGGTTCATTTCAGGTCTCACTACCTTCCAAAGGCCTTGACAAAGACCTGGGGTAGATTTCCATTCAAAGTAGGGTTGGGTGACTCTCAAATTTTGCTTTAAAAACACATGAAAATTAATCAGCACTTTAGTGCTACAATATTTTCTCCTAATGTACACATTTTGTATGCGACTTTTTCCTAACATCCACAGTTTTGAAAAACAATTTCCCCAAATAGTGCTATGAATATGAGTCACACTGAGTCTTGGGCTCAGCAACATTTCCATCCCATATTTTCATCCAGCATGGGCACAGGATCAATATTAGAATCTTTCCATGCCATTAAAACCCCCCACAAACTGTAATTAATTTTAACTATTGTATGTTAATACAGTACAAGGTAACTTCAAACCATAGTTTATGAAGGCTTGTTTCAACTAGCTATAGCTACAACAAATTACAGTTTAGGGTTTTGATGACATGTGGCTAATAATAAAGAACTCAAAGCTTTTGAGCTCCTCCACGCAGTCACAGCAAGGTATACCAGCCCAAGCTCTGTGAAACTTGTTCTCATAAAAGCTAAAATATGGTTTGGCGTTAGTTCCAAACCAACCCATTGACTGAGTCAAGGACTGTAAGTGCTCCAGTGTTCTTTTGCTAACTGGAACCTTCCTGCAGAAACACAACTGATCTCACTATTTCAAATGTTGGGACATACAAACCTGTACATGTTACTCACAGATAAATCATTAACATGTGAGGAGAGCAGCCACATTTTAAGACCCTTCCCAAACGTCACCTCTTCCCTCCCCCTCAAAAAACCAACTTAATGGTTGAAAAGACCAACATGTCTCCATCTGGGTAAGACTGAGCCACTGATATGGTTGAAGGAAACATTCTAGCCATGCAAACAGCACTTGAGAAGGGTGGCGAATACCTGAGGAGATTTCTGGGGGCAACAGGAATGCATCTGAACCCAAGCCAGAATCTCCCCATCATGGCCTATACAGTGGTACCTTGGCTGTCAAACTGAATCCGTTTCAGGAGTCCGTTCGACTCCCAGAACCATTCGAAAACCAAGGAGCGACTTCCTATTGGCTGCAGGAGCATCCTGCACTCAATCAGAAGCTGAATCAGACATTTGGCTTCCAAAAAATATTTGCAAGCCGGAACACTCACTTCTGGGTTTGTGGCAATCGGGAGCCAAGCCGTTCGACAACCAAGGTACCACTCTACTGCCAGTCAGCAGTTCTCTGTGATTTCATGCAGGGAGACACATGGCAGTTCTTATATTACCAAAGCGGAATATTTTTTTAAGAAGGTGGTGTGCTAAGGAAACAACACCCGAGAGGATTGTTGTGGGGAGAATTGTTGTGTGCCACCTTGCATTCCTTCTAGGTGAGGTAGGGATACAAATGTGATGACTACACACAGTCAACTGCTGATATGCACCAGATGCTACTATAGAAAATATTAGATCAGCGGAACTTTAAAAAAACAAATTATTCTCAGTTAGATATATAGCAGAGTAATGAATAAAGTCATTCCTTTTTTCCCAACAGTGTTTTAGAATTTTCACAGGTCAGTTCCTTTTTACACAACGTGCTACAACTGTTCTCATCTCAGCTTTATTCTGTTGCAAACCTTTCAATAAACCTGAACATCTGTTTACCAATGGCACCCTGGGCTCCCTTCTATTAAGCTTCAAACACAATCCTTCAAACCACAAGAAATTGCTGTTTTCACACAATATAATTCCATTTACAATTCCTAATCTAGGTGTCAGTCGAACAGAAAAAAAATCTAGGGATGTTCAGAGTATAAACAAGGTCAGCAGGAACATCCCTGAGGAGATACAATTTCTAGAAGTATTAGTGTGAGTCGCCATGGCAAGGAGCAGCGCAGCAGGGTAGGAAACGTGAGGAAGGATTTGGAGAGAGAAAAAAGTGATGTCGGGAAAAGCCAGACATGGCAGGAAAACTCACACAAATCCATTAATACATCCATAAGCACAACAACGGTCGTTCATCAGCTTAGCATTTCATTACCATCAATACTATTGGCACATTAAATGGAACACACGATGAAAACATTGTGGTTTTTGGACACTTACGGTCCCCCCCCCCTTAAAAATCTATTTAATCTACAAGAACAAATTCTTTAAAAAGATAAAAATCCAAATTTATTTCTTTGTTTCTTTGTCTTTGGGATATGATTAAGTCAGAAATAATATTCAAAGAGTTAAATCCTACTATGCATGTCTACAAATTGGGACTTACATAGTTATGTGTAAGATTGCACTGTTAGTGAAAGGAGCATGGTTTGAATACACACTTGCTGCTTTGAAAACAAATGTCTTGAAAATCGTTAGCTTTCTTACTAAAAGAAAATATGCAAGAACGCAACACTTATACAGTAGACACACATGATGTGGGGAAGAGATGAGGAGGCTCGTCATTGCTCACTTGGCTATTTGTGAAATCCTTATGTGTGCTCAAACTGTATGTTCATAGGATTTGTATGTGTATATTTCTGCTACACAATGTTGTCTCCTTTCATCCATAAGTGGAGGTGAGGAAAGAGTGTGTGTGTGTGTGTGTGTGTGTGTGTGAGAGAGAGAGAGAGAGAGAGAGAGAGAGGGAGGGAGGGAGGGAGGGAGGGAGGGAGGGTTTTGTTCCACAAATGTGAGGGCACTCAAATCTATGCAGCCAAGGGAAAACATCTTGTGCCAAATACTCTCTACACTGAGGGTAATCAATGTGATGCCCTACAGATGGTTTGTGACCCTGAATGCATCCCAAGCGCTCTCATGACCACCAGGCATTCAACAGCTTTTCTGCACCGGGGCTACAGATTCATCCATCCATCCATCCATCCAACCATCCATCCATTCGAATATTTACTTCCAATGCATATAGGTGATCAGGATCTGCCCAGAGAACTCCTGCTACAGGGCAGCTACATAAACACAGTTAAATAAATAAATATGCTCTATTTAAATATATCAAAAGTGGACAAGTAGATAAAAATAAATGCTGGCGGTTTGCCTGACTGTTTTCCCAATTGGGCAGGCACACAACCTATGTGCATATGTACACATATGACACAGCCCTCCCCTTTCATGTGCTCAACATACCCAGGGGGCCAAATGAACAGGCTTTTATATTACAATCACCTTTCTACCAACTGCCGCCAAATGGATAAGAGTCTTTGAGTCTCAGTGAAATTTGATTAGGAGCCCCTCAAACTTGTGAGTTGGTCACTCTGCTCTACAGCTTATCGCTTTGGCATTTTCCCATCTCCCAACCTTCAGCGCAAACCCTTGCTCTGATCTTTCCCATTAAGGGAATTTTATTGATTGATGGGTTGAAATGATTCTTACACCACTCCTCATTTACAAAGAAATACTAAACTGGTTCGCATCGTAGCAACACAGCACTGTTGGTATCTGGCTCTGATCTCAACAGGGACTGCATTCTGCACAGTTGCACCACCAACAAAGAAGGCCCTCCTCTGGATGCCCAGTAGATGAACATAAAGAGATCCCTGCTGGATCTGGCCAACGGCTCATCTAGTTCAGCATCCTCTTCTCACAAAGGGCTGCCAGATGCTCATGGGAAGTCTGCAAACAGGACCCAAGTGCAGAAGCTGGGATGAACCTTTGTAGGTTATTTGGAAGAACAATGGAAGAATATTCAACCCAGTTGGCAACACCTGTCCTCTTCTCCCCCTAAACTGAGTAATCCGATTATTTAAAAAAAGGCAGTGCCAACTTGATCCTGTTTGTTCATTTATGCAGTTTTTACACCACTTAATTTAATAATTTAAAAACCTTAAGTGGTTTACATAAGCAATTTACCAATGTCCCCAAGTTAAATTAAGCCAACAGAGCAAGCGTACCTTTTCTCTTGCCTTCTCTTTCCCAGCAACCTGTTGAGCCTGACCCAATTCTAGGAGTTGACTCAGAATTTGGGAAATTACTAGATAAACAAAAACAAAAAAAACCCTCACCCTGTCACAAAGATTCGGAAAGAGCCATCAATAGCACACTCTTGGAATCTTGTTTAGCCTTGCATTTACAGCATCTACCTAGATGTTGATGTCCACCTCAACTACTGCTTCCTCATATCTTATAACCAAAGGTGGGTTACTCAGTTGCCACTCTCCATGCTATCCCAGAGTAATAAGAACACAAGAAGAGGTCTGCTAGATCAGCCAAAAGGCCTATCCAGTTCAGGATCCTGATTTCCACATTAATTTACCAGATGCCTTTGGGAAACCCTCAAGGAGGAGGAGCTCCTTTGAATTGACCTGTCTGGGTGTTAATGGCACTGCCACCGAACTCTATGGTTTTTGAAGGGCAGGGGAATATGAGAGAGCTGGTTCTATGGTGGTTCCCTGGCTTTGGAATGACCTTCCCTCTGAAGTGCATTGGTATGCCATTGTTGCACACACTTTTTTCTCATTCCCTTGAAAAAAGCCATCTATGTAGGTAGCAGATGCCATATCCTGAGCAGCAACTTCCAGAAGTTAACTTTGCCCTATGTGTAAATACATCCTCGTGTCTGTCTTGAATGCTCCCTTATTCCACTTTGTTGGATCATCCCAGGCTCTAGTGTTATATGAGAGAGGAATAATGCCTTCTCTTTCTCTGAGCCACGCATCATTTTATAAACCTCCATGTCCCTCAGCCCCAATCATGAGAGAGAGAGAGAGAGAAAGAGAGAGAGAGAGAGAGAGAGAATATGCATTTATCTAACCACTGTAGGTCACTACAAAATATGTACGGCTGACTCACAACATTTGCGTCTTTAACATGCTCGATTGCAGATTTACATGGTTGGAGTCTGGCCAGCTGACATGGCACAAATTAAATGCATGCAAGGCACAGGAAGATCTTTTAGGCTCTTCACCTTGCTTACTGGGCTCTGGGAAGCTCTCATGAGATCTCACAGGGTCATCCAAGATCTTGCATGAGCCTTCCACAGTCTGCACGAGAGCTTCCAAAAGCCTAGTAAGCAAAGCGGAGACCTTAAAAGCTCTCCACCTTGGGGTGAGGTAGCAGCAGCAAGGCATGCTCAGTGTACCAGCTTCAGAAAGGGAGGGGGCAATTTCAGGGTTCTTTTGACTATACATGATTTCGGCTTTATGCACCACCCCTGGAGCATAACCACTGTGCAAGTTGCGAGTCAGCAATATGGATTTTGCATGAATCCAATGGAAAAGCATTTGCCACTGTAGGAGTTTGTTGTCCTTTTAACGCCTTTGTCCACTCTCCCCACACACAAAATGATAGAATGCAAGGTGTCTCACCTCTGTCCCATCTTGTATTTTCCTGGTTTCCCTCCACACACTGCTTTTCACTAAACTTGATTTAGGTATGAAATAGCCAAGATGCTTCTATCCAGCATGCCTGAGGATAGGCCAGCTACTGTCATGCAAACCCAGTGGGTTTTATGCAACTAAGTCCAACACAGACCAGACCCACTGAAATGAATAAACCCAAGTTAGTCGTGTCCATTAACATCAATGAGTCTACTTTGAGTAGGACTAACATTGAATACCACCCTGTATATCCCAAAAAGGAGTCAGAGGAGAGCCTCGGTAGGAGGGAAGGATACATGAAAAGACAAGACACAGAAAAATGAGCTGTAACTCTTGCACGCCAAAACCACAGAAATGATTCCCAGGCCAGCAGTAGTGCAGACAAACTCTATGAACGTGATAGAATGGAAGTTACTCACATCAAATCACTTATAAACTGCATTTTGAAACAGTAACGACTTCCCAACAAAACCATTGCGGTTCAGCTCCTATCTTCCCCACATACCTTAGAGGTTATTCTAAGCGGCCAGGAAAGCATTTTAGCCAGTATAACTCATGTTTTAAGAAACCTTGGTTTCAGATCTCCAACTAATTTCTTAGTAGCAGACCTGATGGCCTTCATGGATCAATGCCAAAATGAGTAGCTTGAGAATTACAACCTGTGGATGCTTGCAGTTTTAAAATCAATTATTCAATGAAGATTACATCTCTGTGCTCCCCATACACATCCCCTCCAGCAGTTATTCACTTCATTTCCAAATGAGTTTTTTAACTAATAAAAGAACTAATATTCACACTTATACAAGTTTCGGTCATTACAAAGACTTTGGATCAAAAATATTCTTTTTTATTTGCCAGATACGCCCCTTAAGTGCCCTATTAAAATAAGAAATTCATCAGTTTAATTAAAATGATAGGCATTTTTAAAATGATGTGCTAAGTAAATGGAAGGATGTGCAGAAATGAAGCTCTCCTTCAACATAATATTTATTCTGTCTCTCTTTCATGGTGGCATCGCCCCACAGCATTCAACAGAAAGACTGTGAACTGGTTTTATATGCTTTCTTTGTAGCAGGTGCCAATTTTTAATGTACGTTCAATTTTAACCTATGCATCCTATGTTGTACAACTCCTGAGCTGGCTTCCTGGATGGAATAACAGCTTCCCCTATGGCACTGTATAAAGATGGAATAACACCATGCATTGCTGAGTCATGCAAAAGCAAGAACAACAGCAAGCTTCCAGCACAGGACTCTCAGGTCTATCATGGCTCATCCATCATTGAAATGTTGCATAAGGTGTTAGAACACTCATTTCAAGAACATGTGCCTAAATTAGATAATGGAGTTCTGCTGGAGTTATAAAAGAAATGAACCCTGCTAAAGGATCACAGATTTTCTGCAGACAGTTGGGGTGCAAGAAGTCCTCTGAACTGTGGGAGGGTTGGTTGCAGCCACGAATTCCAAGGAAAATTCCCTCAGCACCAATTAAAGACACATTTATTTACTATTATGCTTTTTCCAAAACCTAAGCACCGATACTGAAAAAAGATTCGGAAGCTTACTGCTGGTCTAAACCAAGCCCTGAAAAACAACGCCAGAGGTTTGTTTGTTTTTTAAGGGGGAGGGAAGAAACTGTCACTGAGTTTTAAACATAAGCATACAAACAAATGGCCAGACACCAAGATCACACTTTATTGGTCTAGGATTATGCCTGCAATAGTCAGGTGTCTCACTCTGGCTCACATAGAAACTGAAATCAAAACCCAAACTTATTTCCAGCTCAGCTCTTTTGCATCTGGGCATAATCATTGAATCTTTGAACCTTCTCCTCTGATTCTCAAGGAGGTGCTGCCTCTCACCCCAGGTGTTCTCTTTGGTATTCTTTTTATTATTAGGCTATTAGGAGAACAAAGTGGCGTTTCAGTACTACAGGGACTCAGCTGGATTGGTAAAGAGAAAGCGTTTTATATGTGTTGTATATGCGATATAACAATGTGACACCAGATGGTGCTGTGGAGTCCCGTCTTTCCCTACTGGATTTCCCTGTACAGTATGAGTTTACAACACATTTAGCTGAATCACCCCCTTCATGGATCACTACCTTGTCGTGGCGAAGGGGCTTGAATAACTCCAAGAAGCTCTGAACTATGCCGTGCAGGGCCACCCAAGACAGACAGGTCATAACCAAGAGTTTAGACTAAATGTGATCCACCTGGAGAAGGAACTGGCAAACCACTCCAGTATTTTGCCAAGAAAACTCCATGGACATAAAAACGGAGATTTGAGAAGCAAGTGAGAGTTTCCAAGGCATGCTCTGGTTCATGGGGTCAGGTCACGGAGAGTCAAACACGACTAAGATGACTAAACAAAAAGCTGAGTCACATCTTGGACACGTCTAGATCCAGACCAGGTCAGTAAGTTTAGCTGCCCCTTTATGAGTGCAGCTCTCATTTCCCAAAGCAAAGACTGCTTTGTCACAAAAATTGGGCCTTTAAGAAGGCTTCTGAATCAAGTGCACAAGTCCTTCAAGTGGTATGGGAATATGGGTGTCTTGGTTTGTCTTGCAAGATATGATGATGATGGTGGTGGTGGTGGTGGTGATAATATCATCTTCCCTTTATTTCTGCTCTCCTTCAGGAAGTATTCTGGTATGGTTTGCACTGCCTGCTTATTTCCAAAGATCCTCTTCAACAGCAAGAATGCTGCACTACCAGGACTGTCCTCGCTGAGAAGCCCTGAAGGTCATATAACTGCTGGCAATGAATGTACGCATTCAACAAAAGAAAGCTGTATTCTTTCTGCCTCTAGCTCTTTTCCACTACTAAGGTCTCCTAAAGTTTGCATGTCTAGCCAACAGGTCAAATTTATGACGGGCTCTGGGCAGTTATCACCAAATTCATTATTATCCCTCATATTTCAATGCCTGACATACAGTTGGTGCAATCACTGCAGTATCTTTTTAAAACACACACACACTTCTCCCAATATATTAGCTGCAGAATCGAAGCTGTAAAAATAGGGGCTTTTTTTGCAAGTCCAAAATTTTCTAAACTCATTCTCCCCTGCCCCCATTTTTTCTTAAAACACATTTCCAACAATTACTGTGAGAACTTCAATGTTTTGAATGATAGGGTCAAAACTGTATAGATTTGCCTCTTGTACTAGTGTTTCTTTTACTAAACTTATCATCCTGCAAATCCTCTCACCCAAGTAATCCTTCAATGTGCTTACATCAGTGTGCTTACTGTAAATGAGTAGCTGAATGTTTGAATCCTACATGGTTAATTTAAAAGGCATTACTACAAAGACATTTTTGTAAAGACCATAACATATAATAAAATCTTGTACATACATGCTCAGTTCCCAGTTATGAAAAGTGTTTTCCAATATGATAAAAGTGGTGCCAGCTTACTTTGGTTCTTTCAAGTGTGGGAGGTCACAAACTACCCAGCAAGGCTGTTATAAATGAAGTTCTTCTCTTGCACATCAAACTACTTTATTCATATGCATCTGTTTTTCTAACTGTACCCCTAACCATAATAGAAGAGTTAAACTTCCACGTTACGATATACTCACATATTTGTATATATAAGCATGTTCATATCTGGCATATGTCCTATAATGAATTTTAAGGATTAAAAATCATAATAACAACAAAAATGGTGATCTTCTGTGTAAGTCATACCAGTTGCTCAAAAACTTTATTTTTAAAGCCGCTCATAAATACACAGGTCTCACTGAGTTCAGTGGGACTTACTCCCATCAAGCATGCTTAGCATTAGAACCTTAGGTTGCAATACGAAGCATGCTTGCTACGAACAAGGTCCTACTGAGCTTAGTACTGAACTCAGCAGGACTTACTTCCAAGAAAAGACGTTTGGAATCAAGCTGAAAATCTGACCTGAAATATTTAACACAAATTGAAGCAGAAGCTATTCGCTTATCCACCTTGTTTCTCTCACCCCCCTTTTTTTTCTTCAAAAAGCCATTGGGTGAAAATGTGGTGGGAACAATAGGGCATAATACAGAAGCAAGATGAAAGGTATAAAACAATGGTTGACGTACAATGATGTAGTGGCTGATTACATCACACTCTGAAGCCACCTAGAGGTCATTCAGTACAATCCCCCCTCTCCCCGGGTCAAAAGGCAGGCACCTACTAACATCAACCTACATCCACACCTCAGATGAAACATCCTCTGGTTTAATCCATTTCATTCGCACTCTGTTGCATGACACAAAGGGAGCAGGGGGAAATCAGGTGTGCTTGACTATCACCACCAGATTAGTTTCCACTTGCCTTGAGTGTGGAATGTTACTTTTTCTAAAGTGGGGAGAGGGGGCAGAGGCACTTCCTCTTCTTGCTTGAAGCCTCGTCTACTCTGATCTCTCCGAAGGAATCAGACATTTGTTTTTGCCCTTCTCGGCTTAGATTAACATCTAACACTGTTCAGCAAGAAGAGAACAGATCTTTCGGCAAATGGCCCCCACCCTCCATTTTTTCCAATGACAAAAATAAAAATATCGCTCTCAGCCTGACCACAACCCTGAAACTGAATTCCAGCTCACAAGAAGGCTGAGTGTGTGGTGGTGGCTGATGGATGCTTCTCTGCTAAGTCAAAACGGTGCCATAGGCCACCGTGAGGAACTCCTGAGCTCAGCCATATGACCCAGAGCACCAAAGCTAACTGCCTCCTTCCTCAGATTAATGGGATGAGATCTATCATGTCAGCTTTGCTGGAATCTGGAATGTTAACATTAACATTACATTAAAAATAAACTTTCCTTTTCCAAAAGACTCAAGTTCTAGTCTAGGAGTGAGATCCGGCCAGCATTGCCGTTTAAAGTTTTTATTTTTGAAGCAAATCCCTTGTCCTCATTACATTATATTGCAACCAGCTTTTGGGAGGGCTTGTGAGTGCTCATTTAGTTCTAAGCAGATTCAGACACCTGGAAGTTTGCAGCATACAGCCTAACTCTGCAAACTTTGTACCCTGGTTGGGTACAAACCAGGCAATTAAGGGCCAACCACCAAACAGCCAAAGTTTGTAGGACTTTTACTTTCCAGGACTACAGTACTACAAAGACTGTCAGAGATCAATCTACCCTGCAAATAGGTATTAAATCTTTCAGGGTGCCTAAGAACTCAGGCTCCCAAAATTAAGTGCTAAGTGTCACATAAAATACAGAGCCTCCCTGTTTCATTCTTCTTGAGCAACCAATGGACCGATCTACCAAAGTGAATTTTCCTGATTCCCCCCTCCCACCTTATTTCCTTTCTTGCATCCACTGCATCCTTTCCCCTATTAGATACACATGAAAGACCTAAAATGGAATGAGCCAAGAGAGCAGCAGGTACCGAAGGAAGTTGGCAGGAAAGTAAGCACAGCTTTGCGATAAGGGGGCGGGGAAAGGAAAGAACCAGTTATGTGAAAACGTTAAACAAAACCAAGTGTCATGTAGTAAGGGAAAGTAGACACAACTTCTGCACACTACCCATTCCCTTTAAGTCACACTTTAAGCAGCTTATTGCAATTAGCAATAAAAAAATAAAAATAAATCCCAGAGCAATTATTTTCTGGTTGCTATCTTTGCAAACACCTTCTGCTTCATATGTAAGATACACTACCCGCCACTTGGGCGCAACTTGGGAAGCAATAATGGAAGAGGGTTCTAATAAGCGCACAGAGCCATGTATTAAACAAGGCTGGGCAAGGAGAGAGAAATGGAAGTGTATTGGTGGTGACAGATGCGAGTGTACGTGGAAGGGATGCGCACAGAACGGGAGGTTTGAATGAAGTTGCTGCAAGCCAGAAATAAGCAGCAGCATGTCTCTCTCTCAGCAAAATTTCAGCGGGGACAGGTTCCGTGCGCCTGCTTGCCAACCTGCTTATCTCGTGTGTGCATTATTCACACCATCTGTAATACATCATCTATTAATAGTGCCCTATCAGCGCAGCAAGGAACTTTCCCTCGAAATTGCACAAAGGACAGTGCAGATAAGGAGGAAGGAACAGATAAGGGCAGCGTCTCGCTGCGCGAAACTCGGGAACAGCGCTGCAGTGGGGAAGGCGCCTTGGCGAGCAACGGACGCAGTGCTTCTGGGCCAGAGCAACCTGGCAGAGGGCTAGCTCATCATAAGCACATCCCAAGTGCTATAGGTCGATGCCCATCTTCTGGGAACCCAGAGACGACTTCCATGTCTGTGCCACCCGAATCCACGTGCAGGAAGTTAAGAGCTCCTGCTACACTCCGGAGACTCAGACGCCTGTCAGCTCAGCATTCAGCGTGCACTCCGACAGCCCCGGGCAGGTCTCTCTCAGTTGAGACAAGTGCCCGAGGAAGGAAGGCAGCGCCACTCCGGCCTAAGAGCGGGTTCTCCGAGTTCCCTGAGCAATTGGTCTTTTCTGAGTCATCCGGAGAGGAGACCATCTCCCCGCCGCCGCCACCTATCCGTGCAGAAATATATACCACAAGAGCGCATAACTTCCCCCGCGCGGTACTCACTTGTGCCTTCTTCATAAGGAAAGAGAGCGCTGCAATCCAGCCCCAGCAGCGGCGTGCAAACTCCGTTTAGCTGATGTGTAGCTCCTGCATGTTGCAAAGGCACCTAGTCCGCGCATTGGGCTTGCCCGGCGCCCTCGGTGGCTGCGCGTCTCCGCTCGCTCGCTTTCTCTTTTGCCCCCAGGCACGCAGGCGGCGGCGGCGGCGCTGCTTGGCTCTGCACGGCCTCGGTTCTCTCGCAGCAAGCAGAGGCGGGGAGTGAAGCCCAAGCCGTCCTCTGAGCAGGGCTTTTATAGCTCCGAGCTGCCTCCCGCAGCAGCAGCAGCAGCAATCCTGACAAGGAGGACACGCCTTTCTTGCGAGGCTTTCTTTGCCAGGGCGGGGGAAGCCCTGGGGAACTTCAGAGAGATGGAGCTCTCAAGAGCAGAATCAGGCCACCAGGCTACAAGAGGGAGGCTTGCGCTGTCTGTCTGTCTGTCTGCCAGGCGGGCAGAAAAGAAAGGAGGGAAGGAGGGAAGTTATGGAGACGGGAGGGAGAAGTGGATTAAAGAAGCCCACTGCACTCTCTGCGGGTTTCCTTCCACATCACCTTCCCTGTCAGCATAAGGGTCTGTCACATGTCATGAAGCAGTTGATTGACATTGATCAAGTGCTCTGGGCGATTACAAGGCCCTTGATGGCACATACGATAATGTGTGTGTGTGTGTGTGTGTGTGTGTGTGTGTGTGTGTGTGATATTCGCCCTGCTCCAATCTGAGACTTGCCATAAAATCTGGAGAAGAGGAGGAAGAGGCCCAGAAGACATTAATAGACAATTACAAGATCCAAGGTGAATGCTTGGGTACATCTGATGATTCAGTGAGTGGCGCTGTGGGTTAAACCACAGAGCCTAGGACTTGCCAATCAGAAGGTCGGCAGTTTGAATCCCCGCGACGGGGTGAGCTCCCGTTGCTCGGTCCCTGCTCCTGCCAACCTAGCAGTTCGAAAGCATGTCAAAGTACAAGTAGATAAATAGGTACCACTCTGGCGGGAAGGTAAACGGCGTTTCTGTGCATTGCTCTGGTTTGCCAGAAGTGGCTTAGTCATGCTGGCCACATGACCCGGAAGCTGTACGCCGGCTCCCTCGGCCAATAAAGCGAGATGAGCACTGCAACCCCAGAGTCGGCCACGACTGGACCTAATGGTCAGGGGTCCCTTTACCTTTACAAGATCCAAGGTGAATGCTTGGTACATCTGATGAATCAATGGATTCAAAATACAAGGAAGGAGATTCTGACTAAACATTAGGAAGAACTTGCTGTTGGAAGGTGGAATGGACTTCCTCAGAAGGTGGCAGACTCTCTTTCATTGGAAGTTTTGAAGCCAAGGTTGGCTGTCTATCTGTCAGGGATGCTTTAGTTGTGATTCCTGCACTGTAGAGGGTTGGGGTAGATGACCCTTGGGATCCTTCCAACTCTACAATTCTATGATTCTGTTATGTCATAATAAAAGGTCAGTCTTGCAGGTGCCACAAGACTGTATTTCTCCCCTTTTTTGCCACAACAGCCTCTGAAAATTATCGCCATACATACACAGTGGAGGCAAATGTGGCCCTGCCCTACCAACTTCAGGCTGCCCTCATCCAGCTCCCGCCTGCCTGTCTTCTTACTGGCATCCAGTCCAGCAAATAACACTGGCTATCAGTTTTCTCCTCCTCGATCTCAGTGTTGCCCTTGCAGAACTCAGTAACAGGGAGGATGAGGACAAAACTGGAATTGTTTGGCTCTGCTCATCATTGGCCCAGACTCCACCTACTGTTGGCATACCTGACTCCCACCCTGCCAGCCCTGATGGTCACCAGCTGCCATTGGGCAGACATTTAAGACAATTCAACTCACACACACTGCTCCAGAGTCAGGTAGGTAGCCGTGTTGGTCTGATGCAGTCGATATATGTATGTATGTGTATGTGTATGTGTGTGTGTGTGTGTGTGTGTGTGTGTGTGTGTGTGAAACCTATCCATTCTTAAGGAAATCAGCCCTGAGTGCTCACTGGAAGGACGGATCCTGAAGCTGAGACTCCAATACTTTGGCCACCTCATGAGAAGAGAAGACTCCCGGGAAAAGACCCTGATGTTGGGAAAGATGGAGGGCACAAGGAGAAGAGGACGACAGAGGACGAGATGGTTGGACAGTGTTCTCGAAGCTACAAGCATGAGTCTGACCAAACTGTGGGAGGCAGTGGAAGACAGGAGGAGTGCCTGGCATGCTCTGGTGCATGGGGTCACGAAGAGTCGGACACGACTAAACAACAACAACAAAACAATATATATATATATGTGTGTGTGTGTGTGTGTGTGTGTGTGTGTGTGCGCACACTTTTTCAGAGACACTGAAAGAGAAGTCACCAGACCCTTCTATATAGTGAAGGGTGGGGTTTTTCTCAGGAGGGTAGTAGGAGATGGGTGATTGACTCAATTGGTATAGTAAACCTGTTGACGACTGTTAATGACTGCAGTTAGTCCTACAGGAAAAAGCAAGGGATAGTATGCAGATGATTAGCATGTGTAATGAGACAGGAATCTAATATCTCTATTAAGACCAGGTCTCTCCATAGTTTTCAGTTTAGTTGTAATTCAGCAACTTCTTTTTCAAGTGTTTCTGAAATTCTTTTGTAATAAGACAGCTGCTTTGAGATCCTGGTTGAATGTCCTGCTCCAATAAGGCCATTTTTACAGCTTTGTTGCCCCTACATGTGTACGGTTTATACTGGTGAAAAAATGCATTCCCCACCCCCATGGGAAGTAATTGGCTTTCTTTCCCACATTAACAGTATTGACTCATGTACAAAATCAGTAGCAGAGGCTCAAATTCATTGTAAGAGCAATTTCACATGTCAGGCTTGATATATGGATGTAAAAATATGCATTGGCCAGAAGGCTCACTTCAATCTGTACAACAAAGAGTCCTCTTCCGCTTTCTCTTCCCTGTTAAAAATCTAAGCACCCTGTGAAAATGCTCTCAAGGGAGAGCAGTGCCTTAAGGATTCCGCCAACCACTTCGTTTTCTTTCAAGTGTGTTTGAGCAATGGGCCACGGAAGCCCCATCAGACGTTCGGGTTCCAAAGAACATTCACAAACCCAAACACTCACTTCCAGGTTTGCGGCGTTCAGGAGCCAAAACGTCTGAGTACCAAGGCGTTCGGGACCAAGATACAACTGTATACCCATTGAAATAAAGTCCTTAGTTTCAATGAATTTACTTTGTGTGTGATTAATGGTGTGTTGAAGGTCATTGGCACACTTAAGATGGCATATGGGTGGACATTACCATCCCACAATACTTGGAGAGTCCCCCATTCTGAAAGGTGTATAACCCATTTTTAAGATTATTTAACCTGTAGCACTTACCGTATCCTATAATGTCCTTGCCTAAGAGTGTTAAACAGTGTCCTGGGGCAGGAGGTGGATTAGGCCCCTCTCCGAAAGAAAATTATAGCCTATGGACCCACTGATTTTGGGTGCAGCAAAACATTAACAAATAAATTTAACACTGTGCTGAAGTGGGAAGAGAGGTTTACATTTCTCCATGCAACCCAGCACTCTGAGGGAGAGGCAGATCATTCCTTCCCTAGTCACCAGATTCATCATTTTATGACAACCTCCTAGCTGATCTGCACAGGTTAGTTAAGGAGTGGGAACTGTGCACATGCCTGAGGGTATGTCTGCAAGAGTATAGGGCAGTGCCAGACCATGGCACCTCAAATTTCAGGGGCGCCCTGTGCAACACCAAAATCTGTCCCCCTACCTCTCGTCTTCTGTTGAACTTCATAGCTGCAGCACCAGCAGCGACACCTCAGAAGCTCTGTGCCCAGTGTGACTGAACTGGTGGGGCGCCCCTAGATTCACCTTTGTATGGGGTGGCCACTGCCCCTCAGAGGGTTGGCCAAAGGTGAATGCAGTCCTTGGGTCAGAAAAGGTTAGCCACTTCTCCTTTAACTACTTTGTGAGGCTTATATAGAGGCATGCCCTACACACATATTCCTTTGCAATTTTTACAGTGCAAACTTAAGGTTGATAAGGAGAAACAGTTATGAGCTAGTATTTTTTCCTGAGTGCATTAACTTGGAGTGCAGGGATGAGATATTCTGTAGCTGATATTCTGTAGCTGATTTCCCCCCAAAAAAGTATCACTGGGTTGAGCTTTAGAGAGGAAAGGAGGTCCACACCCACCTTGTTCAGAGATAAGAGAGGGAACTAATGTTTTGGGGTGGGGAAAAACATTTCCTCTAGAAAGAAAGAGCATGCCATAATTTGCTGAAGGTGACAAGACCTTTCTTTTTCTAATTCACATTTTACTCCCAGTCCTGCTTAATGCTAAGCAAGTGTATAACAATGATTCTGCCTTTAAAGTGCAGACTGTGAGCATTATAAGCACACAATGTAATAATAATAATAATAATAATAAATTTTATTTATATCCCGCCCTCCCCAGCCGAAGCCGGGCTCAGGGCGGCTAACAACACTAAAACAATACAACATTATAAAACATTATAAAAATGAGTTAAAAACAAAATTAATGGCAACCATAAGCTAAAGTCTTGAAAAGATTGCCAAAGGAGGGAGTCAGGCTGCGCCCTAACAAAAGGCCAGGTGGAACAGCTCTGTCTTGCAGGCCCTGCGGAAAGATGTCAAGTCCTGCAGGGCCCTTGTCTCTTGTGACAGAGCGTTCCACCAGGTTGGAGCCGCAGCCGAAAAAGCCCTGGCTCTGGTTGAGGCCAGCCTAACCTCTCTGTGGCTTGGGACCTTCAAGGTGTTTTTATTTGAAGACCGTAAGTTCCTCTGTGGGGCATACCAGGAGAGGCGGTCCCGTAGGTACGAGGGCCCTAGGCCGTATAGGGCTTTGAAGGTTAAAACCAGCACCTTAAACCTGATCCTGTACTCCACCGGGAGCCAGTGCAGCTTGTATAGCACCGGATGAATGTGATCTCTAAGCGAAGACCCCGTAAGGAGTCTCGCTGCGGCATTCTGCACCCGTTGGAGTTTCTGGGTCAGTCTCAAGGGCAGCCCCACGTAGAGCGAGTTACAATAATCCAGTCTGGAGGTGACCGTCGCGTGGATCACAGTGGCTAGGTCAGGGCGAGAGAGGTAAGGAGCCAACTGCTTAGCTTGGCGGAGATGAAAAAATGCCGCCTTTGTTATAGCTGCAATCTGCGCCTCCATAGAGAGGGAGGTATCGAAGATTACACCCAAACTCTTAACGGATGGTGCTGGCACTAATTGCACCCCCGCAAGAGATGGGAGTTGCCCCCTCAGTCCCAAGTCGTCCCGTCCCAGCCAGAGGACCTCTGTCTTCGAAGGATTTAACTTCAACCGGCTCCCACGAAACCATCCAGCCACAGCCTCCAAGCATCTGATCAGTGTGTCTGGGGCCGAGTCCGGGTGGCCGTCCATCAACAGATAGAGTTGGGTGTCATCAGCATACTGATGGCAGCCCAGCCCAAAACTCCGGACAAGCTGGGCGAGGGGGCGCATAAAGATGTTAAAAAGCATCGGGGAGAGTATTGCACCCTGGGGCACACCACACACCAAGGAGTGGCGGGATGACAATTCCCCCCCAAGCGCCACCCTCTGTCCCCGACCAGAGAGAAACGAGCGCAGCCATTGAAGGACTGTGCCCTGGATCCCCACGTCGGCAAGGCGGTGGTCTAGGAGTTCGTGATCGACCATGTCGAAGGCTGCTGACAGGTCTAGAAGAATCAGCAGCCCCGACCCGCCTCGATCCAGCTGCCTGCGGAGATCATCTGTTAGGGCGACCAGAGCCGTCTCGGTCCCATGACCAGCGCGGAAGCCGGACTGGAATGGATCCAGAGCTGATCCAGAGCTAATATTGCAATGTATCCCCAATCTCTAAAAAGAGCGCTCCTGTTCAGAGTCTCAGCTACCTTGGAAGCAACACCTAATCGACAAAGTAGTCGTGTGTCCTACTTTACAGAAGACAGTCCACTACTTCAGGGATGAAGAACATGCAGCCTCCTAGAGGTTGTTGGACACTAACTCCTTTCAGCTCTAGCCAGCAGTGCCAATGGGCAAGGATGATGGGAGCTGCAGTCCAGCTATATCTGGAAAGTCACAGGTTCCCTACTCCTGATCCATTTGAAGGGCTATCCAATCAAGTTTGGTTTAAAGAATGGGGCAAAAGGTAGGTATAGATAAGCTCTCAAAGTCTTCTCCACTGTGGTGAGATGTATTGTGTTTCTGTTTAAATCACAATGATTATTTACAAACTGGATGGGATGTTGATCCTTCTGTTTTTTCCTCCCATCTTCAACTAATTTCACAAACCATGTTGCTCCAACTCTCTCTCTAGCTACTTACTTTTACCCTAGTTCTCATCACAGCCCCAAAACTCTACTTCAGACTCTGGCTTTCTCCATCTAACTATCTCTGAATTGAGGGAGGGGTCGCGCCCATTTGTTGTCTCAAACAGAGCCCCCTTCCCTTTGTTCTCTTAATGGCCCATCACCCAGCCAATCAACTCAACACAGGGGCCAGGCTTATATTTTAACACTTGCTGGATCCAGGGGTTAGAAAGGTCTCAACTCTCCCCAGCAACTCATAACAATACTTTTATAAGTGTATTCAAACTACAGTACAACCAGTTTATTACTGACCAAGTTATCATGAGGAGGGGGCGGGCATCCTCCAACCATCACACTATCTTAGCTCTGCTGTCCCCACACATTCACATGCAGATGACAATTCCAAACACAGAACATGCATGCAATCTTATTTATGTAGGCTAACACTGTGGGGTCAATAGCTAAATAAAATATTGCCTGATGTACCTAGGCTTTTATGTACACAGGCTATAAGTGGGGTAGATATGCAGGGACAGTGCACTGCTCTGTGCAGTGAACCAGAAATGGAGTCACCCAAACTGGCCCTGAGTCTTTTACAAATCTCGTCTCTCTAGAGCAGCGGTTCTCAACCTGTGGGTCCCCAGATGTTGTTGGACTACAACTCCCATCATTCCTGAGCTCTGGCCTTGATAGCTAGGGGTGATGGGAGTAGTAGTTCAACAACATCTGAGGACCCACAGGTTGAGAAAGGCTGCTCTAGAGCATGGGTAGGCAAACTAAGGCCCGGGGGCCAGATTCGGCCCAATTGCCTTCTAAATCTGGCCCGCGGACGGTCCAGGAATCAGCATGTTTTTACATGAGTAGAATGTGTCCTTTTATTTAAAATGCATCTCTGGGTTATTTGTGGGGCATAGGAATTCATTCTCTTTTCTTCTTTTTTCAGAATATAGCCCGGCCCCCCACAAGGTCTGAGAGACAGTGGACCGGCCCCCTGCTGAACAAGTTTGCTGACCCCTACTCTAGAGCAACTGCAGCACTAATTGTGGGTGATCCGAAAGTTCTGCCTCTACTGGGATTGGCGTGCGTTAAATTCAAATGTGGCAGTTTACCTATACCTGTTGTAGTCACAATTTGTACACCATCTCAAAACTGGCTGATGAGCTGAAGCTTGACATTTAGTGGTGCACTGGTGAGTTTAGCGTATCTTTTCTAAAACTTTCTTTCTCTAATGTTGTTGGCATCGTGGCTGTGTTTGAAACATGAACAAATTCCTGAACACAGGAAGCTCGAGTCTCCCGTGTTGCTATTTAGCCAATTCAGCACCTCTCAGGTTTCCATGCAGCCACTCTTCTAAGCAATATTTATTTTTATTTTCTAACACAAAGGGTTGGCCTCTTGTGTTTCCAGAAACTTTGTCGGGGGGGGGGGGAGGCGTTGCGGGTGGAAGACTGGTATTGATATTCTCTCTGAAATGAAGTCCACAAAGATAGCAACATCATGTTCTTCATGTCATTCATCTGGTGATAATGGTGTCTGTAGCAGTGCTGTTGAAAGACTATCTGCTGCCATTAGCTCTTTCCCAGGGAAGTGTACTGCTTTATAAGGGGATTTTGTCATCCTGAGATTAAATCTTTGGATCTCTTGGGAGAGGTTTGTGAAGAGATTTGACTCTAGAAAGGACATAAGTGGCTGTTTGTAAGGTGAATGCCAAGCTGGAACTCTGGGAACCTATGGGAGCTTTTCTCCCAATATTAATTGCCACTAAATGTAAAGCATGGTAGCAGCACAGATTTTTACATCAATCAGGGCAGGAGAGAGGAGGCAGGGAGAGGGAACTTCAGGCCCTCCAACCAACACCTTCCCCTAGGCCCCACCTCCCCTAGGCCACACCAGCCATCCTTCATGATCCAAATGTCTCTTGCTTGTCTGGATGGAAGATAGAAAGGGATGTCCATATGCTCTATCTGTACACAATTTATATTTGTTGAGAGGACTAGGACCTGGGAGACTAGCAAATTCCCCTCAAATATTGCCTGGAGCTGAATGAATTTGCTAATTAATTTTAAAGTGGAATACAAGAAAGGGAGGTGGGTGGAAGTCAGGAAAATAAGTTTATGAAGGATAATAATTTCAAAAGAGGTTCTTTTTTCTTCTTTTTTATGCTGTTTTTTGTTTTTTCAATTTTTTATTTTTGCTATATTTTTTCCCCTTTTTTGTTGTGTTTTAACTGTTTGTATTTGTTGGTGTTTTGATGTTTGTTGTATGTTTGATATGTATTGTTTTTCCTTTGTATTGTTTTTCTTTTGTAAAACTTAATAAAATATTATTTTAAAAAAACAACAAATATTGCCTGGAGCTGAGAGGCCACCACCTGCTGTTTCACCTTCTCCCATCAAAAGCCAAATTGGAGATTCTAATTGTTCAAAGTCAAACCTCAGGCACTGGTGAAGGAAGAGGAGTGGGGGGGGGAGCACACTGAACCTGGCAGCACAACCCCCAGGGTGCCATCATGGCTGCTTCCCTCTGCCCACGCTGGGCGCCCCACCCCCGCAGGTGGCGAGCTTCACCCCTAGGACACACGCCAGCCCCACCCCCACCTGCTCTCCGTCCTCCGGTGCTGGAGCATGAAGCTCTGCCATTGACCTCAGGCCTAGGTATGGAACGTGGCACTCCCACTGCCCTCAGGATATTTCTTGGCTGTGTGGCAGTGCTTTGGCCAGCTTGCAATGTGTCCCAGAACTGTCGTAATGCCTCTTCCTTGCCTTGATGGAGAGGGGCATTGGTGTAGAAATTTCTCACTTTTGCATGCAACAGAAGGTAAGTATTACATCCATTGTTCCACTTCCTTTTGCCTCTGGTTCCACCCCCTACTAGCACGTGGCCTCTATGAGGTTGCCGATGAAGGAAAGTGGCCCTCAGTTTCCCACCCGTGGTCTAGCTAGCTTACTGAGATGTGGGTCTTATTTATGTAGTATGCAAGGAATCTAAATTGGTTATCTCCTGATGCTAATCATTTAATCAACCAGAGCCAGGGCTTTTTAGGCTGTGGCTCCGATCTGGTGGCACAGTCTGTCACAAGAGACTAGGGCCCTCCGGGACTTGACATCTTTCCACAGGGCCTGCAAGACAGAGGTGTTTCACCAGACCTTTGGCCAGGGCACAGCCTGACCCCCTCCTTTGGCAATCCTCACAGAACTCTAGCTCAATGGTTGCCATTAATTTGATTTGAACTGATTTTATAATGAACTGATTTTAGAATGTTGTGTTATTTTACTGTTGTTAGCTGCTCTGAGCCCAGCTTTGGCTGGGGAGGACGGGATATAAATTATTATTATTATTATTATTATTATTATTATCATTATCATTATTATCATCATCATCATTTCTCTGAGAGGAAAAAGTGTTGCCGCATTCTTGATGTTAACACACAATGTTGAAAAGGCTTAGAAATTGTGGTGCTTTCTTTTGTTTCCCCTGATTTATCTAGGAGAAGGGTTACAACCAGGGCTTTTTTCCCCCGCCGGAACTCACTGGAACTCAGTTCTGACATCCTCTTAGGTAGGCACCATTGCCTTTATAAGAGAACAAGGGAGGAGTTTATGGTGAGCTCTGCACCTCTTTTCATAGCACTGGTTAGAACTATATAAAAGTAAAAAAGGTAAAGGTAAAGAACCCCTGGACAGTTAAGTCCAGTCAAAGGTGACTATGGAGTTGTGGCGCTCATCTCATTTTCAGGCTGAGAAAGCCACCATTTGTCCACAGTAAGCTTTCCGGGTCATGTGGCCAGCGTGACCAAACTGCTTCTGGTGCAACGGAACACCGTGATGGAAACCAGAGCACACGGAAACTCTGTTTACCCTCCCGCCACAGCAGTACCCATTTATCTACTTGCACTGGTGTGCTTTTGAACTGCAAGGTTGGCAGGGGCTCCACCACAAGGTCTCTCCTTAAATAACTCAGCTCAACATGCTTCAAATCAGCTGAACACACAAAGGTAAGGAGAGAAGGGAGCAGGATTGGTGCACACAGGGACCCATGACCTCTACCCAGTTTGTGCCCCCAAGCATTCAGCTAAAAGCTACTACAGACCGCACTGATAATACAGTGGTACCTCGGGTTACATACGCTTCAGGTTACATATGCTTCAGGTTACAGACTCTGCTAACTCAGAAATAGTACCTCAGGTTAAGAACTTTGCTTCAGGATGAGAAAAGAAATTGTGCTTCGGTGGCACGGCAGCAGTGGGAGGCCCCATTAGCTAAAGTGGTGCTTCAGGTTAAGAGCAGACCTCTAGAATGAATTAAGTTCTTAACCTGAGGTACCACTGTACTGAGCCCTTTGAGGGGAATATATTTATTTAACCACAGCTCTTGACAGGAATGCCCTCTGCTGCAGTGGGCAGAGACTATCTAGATACCATTGTGTTAATGGGTGAAGTCAGTTTGCTGTTCCTCAGTTCCAACAGGACATCAACATCACAGGCTATTCAGTACATTTTCAGAATCCAGTCAGCTCTAGGAAACCTTTCTAGGACTCACCAACCTGACATGTCTCCTTTAGTAGAGAATGCTGCTTCCCATTGTCTGTTACACAATTCCCTTTCATAACTAGCTGGCTCAGAAGAAAATATTGAATAATGTAGTAGTAATGCTTATGAAACTGAATGAGATGTGTGAGAAATCTGACACTTATCTACATGCTGCAGGGATGTTTACCATTGGAAACAACATATTGTTATGAGTTTGTTGGTGCCATAGTTTGTCAGTGCAAGACACCAAATATTCCTGGATTTATTAAGTTTTGGGGTTTAACCAATGCTTGGAGTATTAAGATGAGCCACCAGACGCTGAATTTAGCAGTGTCAAAATACAGGCTGAACCAGTTTTTCCGTTTTCAGGAAATTGTTTGAGATATGGGACATCAGCAAAGCAGAGACTCTGTGTCAGTCAGAAAATTGGAGAAGTCCCTTCCTGAGCTCTAAGATCATTAGTCAGAAGGCAATGACAGAGTTTTAGTTAGGAGAAAGTTTTTATGATTTCATTTGGCTGTGGCATGATTGAGAGAACAGGGTGTCAGTCTGTTAAACGTGTCAAGCTGGAGAAGGGACATCAGGACACAATGTGGCTAAGTTTGGATCCAAGGTAGCAGCAGTGTGAGAAACAAGACCCTTTTGGAGGGTAATGCTAAAAAAGCCCCTCCACGGTAGGCTCAGGTTGTATATAAACCATATATCATAAAGACACCACAGTCTCTACTGTGTCTCAGTTCCTGAGGAAACACAAACCCTGTATAAATACCTGGAACCCTGGGATCTCACACTGCCCAGAGATGGGTGGCATGTAACACTGGTGTCAGAAGTGGGATTTGTGTTTCCTGGAGAAAAGGCCTGAGAGCAAGGTGTGCCTGAGCCAAAATGAAGGGAAGGATAGCAGCACTTCTTGAACAGCTTGAGAGAAGGGAGCAGTGACAAAGCCTCCTGTTCAACAAGATACACCAGCAGCAAGGCCAGTGGCCTGATAGAACATGCCAGCTGCTGACAAAGTGGATGAGAATCCTCTATGAAGATGCCTGATGAGGACATCAAAAGTGACCCAGTAGACCAGGTGTGAGGCAGCCAGATGGAAGGGGTGGCTGAGGAGATGGATGGATGATAGCTGGAAATGAAGAGCTGCTGCTAATTGATTTCTCTACTCCCTGGGAGCCTGCTGTGGAAAGCGGTCAGGAGGAAGAAACAACGTTCTCTGCTGTGCTTCATTTCCTAAGGAAACATGAACCTTGGGTAAGTGCTTGGACCCCTGGAATCTCACACCACTCAGAGACCGGGGTGGCATGTAACAATATTTAAGGCAGTAAACAAGTATGAGTCTATAAGGATGGCACCATTGAAAAATATTGTGCCTCTTCGCCTAGTTGAGCTAACCAAGCAAGCGAGCTTAGTATAGCCTGATATTATTTAAAATTCAGAATTAAAACAGAATTGCAATCTTTAGGGTCAAAGGCCAGGGTGAAGAGGAGTACCTTCAGCATTCTCACAAAGCTGTACAGTGAAGAAGTCAGATGCACTTCTGTGTGGCAGGTGGGGGTGGAAAGCCACAACTTAGGGGCTGCCTCAGAAAATGCCCTCTCTTGGGTCACTCCACCCCTGAGCTTCTGAGCATAATATCAAGGAGTTGGTAAACCTTCCCTTCTGCCCATGCCACAGTCAAAATGAAAATTCACCTCCCCTGCCCTTAAACAATGGGAGCTTCCTTTCCAGGGTTAATAGTTGTAATTTCTGTTTGAGCTACAGCATTTGAGGAAATCCCTGGGTAGGTACTGATGCCCAGCTGACCCATGTAATCAACACTGTGTTGCACATTAGTTCTGTCTGTATCATCCATCATACCAGAATGTTCAAATGACGCACACAGCACATTGGAACAATGACTGGTGGAATCAGTTACGTTCCACACACAATTTACAAAAGTGTTAGCAATTTGTTATCCCGAACCACATTATTTTTGCTTAATGAAGTACAAAGTTCTGCCACATCAGAACTTGGGGAAAGGATGATGCAAATACTGCTTTAATTCTATTGAAGTCAATGGAACTAAAGGAAGTAGAAATTGAATGCAGTTTGTTTCACAGAGATGTTGCTGCCTTTAAAACTCTCAGCGTTTACTTTAATAGGGATACACTGGTTTAAAACAAAGCACCACCAATTAAATGTGCTAACTCTTATTAATTGCTTGTTAATTAAACTGTTGGCATGTTATGAGTGCAAACATCTATCTCCTTCACAAGAGCACTTCAAGGTAGCTAGATTGTTTTACTTTTATTTTTCTTATTACATTTTCCAGAACACTAAGAACACCTTGGCTTTCCAAGGTGATCTAATGATAGTATTTATGGAGTTCGCTTTTTTTTTTTTTAAGTATTGAAAGCATTTCACATACATTAGTACAATTCAACCTCTCAAAGTTGTAAGCTAGGTCAACATTATTATCTCTTTAGAAAAGATGGCGCTTCAGGCTGAGAGACGGTACCCCAGCCTAGGCCGCTGGTTAGAGTGACCATCTAGCCTACCGTGCAAAGGCCAGACCTCTATTTGAAGGACTGCCCAGTCCAAATCTAGTTTTAAAGATAAATATTAGTAGAAAAAGCAGCCAGGCCCTTGAACTTGCCCATCAACAGCACCTGAACAGCAGACTGAGGAAGTAGAAAGGTCAACCAGTCCAAGTCTTCCCCACCATGGTGAGATGTACTGCCATTTTTATCAAAACACTATTTCTAAATCTGCATATTCAAATATTATGCAGATCACCACCCTCTTTGTCTTCTGTTTTGGTGACATTAGTGAATTCATAGCAGAAGCATGACTTGAATCAGGGACTTCCTGCTTTATTTCTCAGTCTGTTTCTTAAAATCCAACTGGACAATCCTTCCTTGCTTCTGTTTGCAGCCAGCTGAGCACCTGACATTACAGTGGTACCTCTGGTTATGAACTTAATTCGTTCCGGAGGTCCATTCTTAACCTGACACCATTCTTAATCTGAGGTACCACTTTGGGGTCTCCTGCTGCCATCACACCACCAGTGTGAGATTTCTGTTCTCATCCTGAGGTAAAGTTCTTAACCTGAGGTACTACTTCCGGGTTAGCGGAGTCTGTAACCAGAAGTGTTTGTAACCCGAAGTGTTTGTGACCCGAGGTAGCACTGTACTGCTCTTTTCCAAGGCAATTGAGGAAGGGGGGGAGAGGTATGAGAGGGAACCATTGGCACTCCCATAATAGACACATGGAACATCTTTTCCAGCTGTGGGTTGTAGTACCTCCAGTTCAGATCTCTGAAAGGAAAAAGACACTCTGTGCATCTTGTAGGAAATGGCAATCAAATATAACTAACAAGCTTATGGCTAGTTAATGCAAAAAGGGATTAAGACCACAGAACTGTATTCCTAGACTCAGTTGGGCCATGTTCTGCCACCTCCAGTGAGGAAGGAAGCAAAGCTTCCTTTGTTCACTTTCCTCTACTATGTGAAGCTGACCAGGCAACATGTCTCGGCTTGATCGCTTCAAACCCAGACCACATGCTCAGAAATATCTTTCTATATTTTGTAACCCAATAATTTTCTACCTGTGTTCCTCTTGCTGCTGCATGGAATAACACATGAATCTGACCTTTGGAATTTGTATGTAAAGTATTTATACTTACTAATGGTCTGCTCATTGCAAAAGGGGTAGAATTGGGGAGAGTGCTTTATTCAGACTAAATGGGATATTATAAGGGTCAAACATCCTATATTCATAACGCTTCACTGTCGCTACGCATTTTATGACTTTTAAACTCTGCTGGGGTTCTCTTACTGAAGAGTGCCCCATGCTTTGGATCTAGGGATCCAGCCAATTCTTTTACCGATTACCACACATAGATGATCTATAGATTTCATCCATCACATTTGTGGTAGGACAGGAGACAGAGAGACAGGCAGAGAGAGAGAAAGAGAGGGAGGGAGGGAGGGAGGGAGGGAGGGAGGGAGGAATTGGCTATCCTTGTGCTAAGGAATGCTTGGGTCATGTTCATGTACTCTCTGCCAATTCGTGCCAACTGCTTCGTGGTGCTTAAAGTTTATTTTTAGCTGTTCTATTGGCTCCACCTAAGAGATGAACCTGTTTCAGTATTAAAAACACACAAAAACAGCCTCTAGCTAGATTTGGTTTCTGTTCCCACGTTGACTTCTGATGCTCAGTTCAGGATGAACCAACAAAATGTTGCATCGAAGAGAAAACAAAATGTATTTTTAGAAACAGGTGCCAGTGCTTCTTGAAGAAGAAGAAGAAGAAGAAGAAGAAGAAGAGTTTGGATTTGATATCCCGCTTTATCACTACCCGAAGGAGTCTCAAAGCGGCTAACATTCTCCTTTCCCTTCCTCCCCCACAACAAACACTCTGTGAGGTGAGTGGGGCTGAGAGACTTCAGAGAAGTGTGACTGGCCCAGCAGCTGCATGTGGAGGAGCGGGGAATCGAACCCGGTTCCCCAGATTACGAGTCAACCGCTCTTAACCACTACACCACACTGGCTCTCTGATCTTGATAAAAGATATGAGTTCCTGAAACCCTATGACCATATATGTATGTCTGTATGTATGAACTAGAATTGTGATCAAGAGCTAAAAAAAAAAGAAACCCGAAGCAAAGGGGAGCCATCCAGATTGGGAGCAGTAAAGTCCAGAAAGAAGTCATAGTAATCACTTAGAAATAAACTGGGACACCCACCAAATTTGATAGTTCTAAAAGGAAGAAATTGAATGATATAATCCACAAATGGCATTAAGGCTATGAAAAGAGACAGAAGAAGGTGTAACCATTGCAGACGAAACCCAAACATCTAATTTATTTCTCTATTCTTTCTTGCTGGAGAGGAAAGGGTCTGGAAGGGGACTTCCCCTTTGTAGTCAGCTTTCCTCAGGAGTTGCTCTACAGTCTGACCTTTCTAGGAGATAAGAAGCCACAAACTATATGTGGGATATATAGTCTGTTGAAAATAATACCTAAAGTGAGAATGTGAAAGAGTTGCTGGTTATTGTTGTTGTTCACATTCTCAGATGGTTGTGTGTGGGAAGATGTCGTTGTGTGTGTGTCATTGTGTGTGTGTGCCTGCCATAAATTTTTGAGAAGTCATTTTGTCCATTATTCTTGAATCTAGACTTTGAAGAGAATCTGTGTTGTCCTCTCATTTCTTTAATTTACAGACCCCAGTGCTTCGTTTTTCTGCAGAAAAAAAATAGTTACAGTGGTACCTCGGGTTAAGAACTTAATTCGTACTGGAGGTCTGTTCTTAACCTGAAACTGTTCTTAACCTGAGGTACCACTTTAGCTAATGGGGCCTCCCGCTGCCGTTGCGCCTCCGCCACACGATTTCTGTTCTCATCCTGAAGCAAAGTTCTTAACCCGAGGTACTATTTCTGGGTTAGCAGAGTCTGTAACCTGAAGTGTATGTAACCTGAAGCGTGTGTAACCCGAAGTACCATTGTACTTAAGTTCATTAATAGCAATGATTGTATACCAATTGCAAATGCAATATTAGGCAAGCTTGGAGTTTGCAAACTAATTTTTTTTTTGGTGTGCTTATTAATTTTTCTATATTTTTCCCTGGAAAATGCCTCCACAAATATATCCACCTTTAGACTCTTGTTACAAGTGCAGAGGTCAGGACAGAGCCCAGAGAGTGGGTGTGATGTTGGGCACAGAGCCAGCAGCAAGGTCCTGCTTCCTTTTAATCATGGTGCCTCTACATGCAAATAAGATGCAAAGGAGCACCTAGTCCCCAATTTCCAGATGGAACCAGTGAACCATGTTTCCTGAAGTCCATGTTCTCCTCGTCCTAAGACTGTAGACCAAAACCTTTGCTCTAGCTCCATTGTTGCTTCTTAAACTATATCTTTTGCATCGGGTAAGAAATAAGTACTTGTCTGTTAGATGACAGGGCGCTGTCGTCCATAGTACCTGAGGGCAGCCAGTTAGCTTAGAGGGCACTGGGTACACAGAACTCTGCTCTCCAGCAGCTTGTTTCTGCTTCCTGCTCCTGTAACATCTGTCACCTGAGGCCGTTTTCAGAGACAATTGTTCTCAGAGTCAACCCCATGTACTACATATTACAATAGCCAAGCTGAAAAGCCATCAAAACATATCAAGCAGAGATGACATACACACACACACAATTTCCAGAAAGGTGAACAGCTTTTATATTACCTTTGGTTGATGTAAATTAGGTGTGGGGCACAGAATCTGGTTGACAGGCTGGATCTTGAACTTCCTCACCCTCCATGAACCACTTTGGGAAGGGGGCAAGGCTTTCAGTGATGGCCTCCATGATGGCAGGTGGCTCAACTTCAAAGGAGAGATTTGGAGACACACTCTAAGGACACATACAGACATGGAGCTTATTGCATTAGTATTTTTGGATGTAATGGTAGCATTTCTGCCCCAGTTTCTGCTTTTCCTTTTACCTTTCAGTACCTGTTGGAACGGTAGCTTTTTGATTGATAGTCCACCATGTCATACTCAATTTCACTCACAGCAGTGGGTGTGGTGTGACACAGCAGCAAATGTCCTCAAACAATGTCACCACCCTTCACCCTTCCTGTGCAATCACACTTCTGTTTCCCCATGATTCATCACAAAGTATGCCAAAATGCCATCCAAAACTTCCATTTCAGGAGTGGTGAGACAGATCCATGAAAACCATGGGAAACGTACAGTGCAAAACTCCCACGATATTCCAGGTTTCAGGGGCTGCAAACAGATTTTGTTCTGGAAACAATAAGCTTCTGCTAAATTCTGCCTGATTTCCAGAGGTGGGTTTTCTGTCCTGCGCAAGATCACATAAAATGGGGGAATTAACAGGGAAGGAAATGTTGATAAGTTCCCGCTGTGCTCCGAAGGCTTCAGGGATAGCTGCCTGAAGCCTTTGGAGCGTAGTGGGAGGTCCCACTGCGCTCCAGAGGCTTCGGGTTCCTTTTGCTGAAGCCGGGAGAGCAAGACTCTCCTGGCTTCAGCAGAGAGGGAGAGCTGCGCAGTGCCCCTTCAGCCAAGCGGGAGGTGAAATGGAAGGGGCTCCATTTCTCCTGCTGCTTCACTGAAGGGGCCCTGAGCAGAGAGGGGGAGAATTTTTTTTCTTCTTCTCCCCCTCTAAAACAAGGTGCGTCCCATGGTCGGGTGCGTCCTATAGAGCGAAAAATACTGTACATCAAGAAATAGCTCTGTGAAAAGCTGAAATTTTCAATTGCTTATGTGAAAGCAAAGAATATGAGTATCTCATATCTGTGTGGCTGATAATATTCATGTGTGCTCAAAACAGTCACTGTAAAACCTAGTACAGTGGTACCTTGGTTTACAACCATAATCCATTCCAGAGGTCCGTTTGTAAACCAAAACAGGTTGTAACCTAAGGTGCACTTTCACCAACGGGGCCTCAAAAAAACAAATTGTTCGTAATCCCCCCAAAATGGGTTGTAATCCAAAAAAAGTTTGCAAACCAGGACACGTACTTCCAGGTTTGACATGTTTGTAATCCAAAACATATGCAAACCAGACTGTTTGCAAACCAAGGTACCACTGTACCATGATTAACCAAGTGCCCAGGTGGACACCACTGTAATAGGACAGAGATGTTATACTTACATGGACTTTGTATGGCTTTACCCTGGGGCAAAGCTATGCCTATAAGGCAGAATTTCACCCTTATTTACAGAGAACTTAAAAGAAAAGTAATCATGTAGCAGAAACTCAGTTAAAGAATGCTGTGAAAGTTAAAAGAGACCTATCAAACCTGTTCTGGTCCTTGTAAAATATTTAAAGATTGAGTCAATGATGAAAGATTTTGCGGAGCCTTAAGTATTTCATCCAACCACCCATTGCTTTTCAGCAAAAAAAACGGTTTTCAAAGCCTAACAAATGGTTATATTTTCCTCCCCTATTTGCACATCGTATCTTAACTACTTTGCTTGGGTTTACCGGTAGTTTATATCTGAACAGGCAAGCCTTGTTTTCTATGTAGTCCCCAATCATCTCATTTTGATAGTTTAAAGGTTTTTGGGGATTCATAATATACCACATAAAGGAGAATATACTTTCCCTATAACCATCGTATTAGGATCTAGTTCTGCTTTGCCTATGTAAATGCTAGAAAAATTCAATATTAATTTCAAAAATTGTAATAAGGTGAAGCTAAACTCCCAATGATTTAAATTGTTCTAGATTTTCCCGTTGATGTAAGGGATTTTCCCGTTGACCCAGAAAGGCAAGTCTTGTAAGACTTGAAAAGGCTTTAAGACAGTCTTTCCTACATGTGATCACTGCTACCCACCTGCTCACTTACAGGAGAAGCACTACATGAAGCAGTCACTCTGCTTCTCCTTTAAATGAAGGTGAATAGGGGCAGCTGCTTCAAACAGTGCTTTTGAATAAGGCTTTAAAAGAGCCCCCACCCTCCTATTTTGGCCTGACATGGGAGCGTGGCGGCTGTCTTAAAGCCATTGCAAGTCCTCCCACACTTCCCTTTTAAGCTTGTTGTCATGTGACTCACAGGTGGGTGGCCCCACCAAAGTACCACATTTGACCCATGAGGCCAAGCATCATGGCCTGTGGAGGCCACATGTGGCTTGCAGAACCCAAAAGGTTTTCCCAATCCATCTTACATTCTTAATTCAAGTGTGCTTTGGCTTAAATCTTGAAGCAGGGAATCCCAGTATCAACATCCAAATTTCATGTCTTCACATTTTAACAGGAAATGTTGGAGTCTATAGATTTTGCTAATATGATGTTTCAAGCATCTTGCCAGGTATCATTTTAAGTAAGTCACTCATCATTATTCACAGTGTTCCAAATATCCTCAGGTATTCCGAGAAGCCAGAAGACGTTCCAGGAAATTCACAGGGCTCATTTGCCTATGTACTACCAGAAGCAACTGAGAGACAAACCTGTTACTGAAAACAGAACATGTAAATTTTAATATAATCTGTTTTCAGTAACAGGTTTGTCTCTCACAGTTGCTACATTATACTAAATTTTAGTATAATGAAGTAGCAAGTTTTGTATACATGAAAACTATATCACGAGAGAAAAGTTTTTTCCCCTATTTGTTGTTGTTATTGATTTTGTTCAACAACTGATATATTTTCAGTCATATCTCAGAATTTATTAATTTTTTAAAAAGCTGAATAAAACCATCTGCTTTTCTTCTGGTCATTGGATGTGTGGGGATAATGAATTTTGCAAAGGAGATATTTGCTTTCAACATTTTCCAGTTATCCACTGTCAGACATTGCATAATGGAAACCTGGTGGAGTGGAGAGAACTGTTAGGACATGGTCATTTCTGGATATAAACTCTATAGGCAGGCTACAAAAGGAAGTATTGGAGGTGGTGTCAACAGGGCATTCAGTTGGCCTCTGTGAATAGGATGCTGGACTAGATGGGCCTTGGCCTGGTTCAGCAAAGTTCTTCTTAGGATCTTACGCTCTTGATTTTTGTCAGAAATAAGATGCACAACTGCATGTGGAATCCTTCAACCAAGATAATGGCCATGATTTTTGGTATATTTAACCTTAGGATGGTGAAAGTCGCAGCATTTCCAGAGCAGAAAACATCTCATTATTCTAGTCAGACAGAATATTGCTACTGCCCTGAAAACCACTTCTGAGACTTGCTCAGTGTGAGCAAGCAGATGCTCAAGAACATCACACTGACCTTATTTTTCATTCTTAATTAAAGCCTGACTTGAACAGTCAATTGCAGTGTCACATACTTGATTCAAGATCAGTCCAAGACGGCAGGTTTTAATGTTGCTATAATCACGCAGGGATATGACTCCAAGACGAACATCCAATTCCAATTAATCTTGCATAAGGAAGCGCAGGCTGAAATGATTTAGGAGAAAAGGGAAATATGGACACTTGGCTAGCTTTTAAAGGAGTTTAGACAAATCCAAGGGAAAATGAAGTTGTCAATTATTATTTTTAGACACTATGACTGTATACTACCCTCCAGTATTGACTTCTATATGCCAGTTGCTGGGAACAGGGGCTGCACATCATATTTCGAAGGTGTCCTCCCACCTAAGCCTTGACACCGGCGTTGTGTCGTGACCTCTGGGTTCCGACAAGATCTCACCAGAAGCTGCTACTGTTGCTGTTTCTCTTTGCTTCTGCAGTGCCTTCATGGTTGGCACCCACCCCTCCCACTAGAGAAGAGAGGAGAGGAGCTGCATAAGTGGTTTCTGGTGAGATCTCATACGGCTCTCAAGAGATCACAGCAGAAGCCACCACTACTACTTCTTGCTTCTCTGACACTACTGCAGGTGCCCCTACCCCAGTCTCCCATGACTGGAGGCATGGGAAGAATGTGAGAGCCCCATGAGATCTCACCAAACCCCCCCAAACTGCCACTGCAGCTGTTTCTCCTTCCTTCTTCAGTGGCAGGTGGCAGGCAGCACTCATGAGAAGCCAAGGAGGCACAGTGGCAGCAGTGGCTTCTGGCAAGATCTTCACAAAATCCTGCAGGACCTCACTGGAAGCCGCCACCACTTCTCCCCACTTCTCTGGCAGTGGCAGGGTTGTGGATGGGTGAGGAGCCACCCCTGAGAATCCACTGCCCGAGGCAGGTGCCTCAGTCTACCTCATGGACAAGACAGCACTGACGGGGAATCACAAGTGAAGAGAGCAATGTTGCACTCAAGTCCTGCTTGCAGAATTCCCACAGACATCTGATTGAAAGCTGTGAGAACATGATTATGAACTATATGGGCCTTTGGATCAATTTTCTCATTAATTTATGGAGAGTGTAGGGTGGTGGGGGAAGTGAGATAAATTTTCAGTACATCAGTAATTTAGATGTTAGGGCCCTTCACCAGTCCGTTTTCACATCAAACTTTATTTATTTATAATCATTTATTATTTTTTCCAAACTGTATTTCCAGTTCTCCGGGAAAAAACCTTAAGTGTTTCAGCTTCTTATTAACATCTATTTGTTTGGGTTTTCTATTTTTATTTTATTAAAATATATTATGTATTTACTTTTTTTAAAAAAAAGATACTATATATGCAATTGTTTTAACTGCTTTATATATGTAACTGTTTTCTATGTGTTATTATATTGCAAATTGCTTTAGGATGTCTCTGGGGAAGTGATTAATAAATGGGAAAAAAATATTTATTTTTTAAAAACTCCTTTTCCGTGGTAGACTGTCTCAACGTACAGCCAAACCTGCAATATAACTCACTTGCTGCTACAAATAAAGTAAGGCATCTCCTTTCTAAATCAAGTACAACTATTAGTTCAGCTACTTATTTATTTTGGAATGCAATGCTACACACTTTAAGTTATGATGCAACCAAAGATCAGAACTTTCAAGTCCTGTTGATTTCAAAAGAAGATGAATGTAAAGCCTGCCTGGGCAGACCAACTCTATACTCCTGAAGTGGGAAGGGGACACTTATAGCGATCTAGTGGTGGTCTGATACGCACATCCCTTTCTACATTCACTGTGCAGAAGTGGGAACGGGGAAAGTGTCACAGAGAAGAAGCCCAACCACAGAATGGAATACGCACACTCCAGCTGTGCCTTTGGACACCATAGGCCACCAACAAGCATGAGCTGCAGTGAGGACAAAAGGGGCAAGGAAGGAGCCCCCCCCCACTCAGAGTAACAGAGGCATGGCTTCTGAACATCTTCCCACCCCATCCCATGCATAGCATGCAACCAGTGGCATGGCAACAATAGACTCACTTCCACTGTGTGTGTTACCATGTCCATGTCAGCACTGGGAGTTGCCAGAAAGCCCTACACACAATGGTTTAATCCCCTTTTACCATGGATCCCTGCAGACATAATAATAATAATAATAATAATAATAATAATAATAATAATAATAATTTATTTGTTCCCCAGCCACTCTGGGCGGCTTCCAACAAAGATTAAAAATACATTAAAATATCACACATAAAAAACTTCCCTGAACAGGGCTGCCTTCAGGTGTCTTCTAAATGTCAGGTAGTTGTTTATCTCTTTGACATCTGATGGGAGGGCGTTCCACAGGGCGGGCACCACTACCAAGAAGGCCCTCTGCGTGGTTCCCTGTAGCTTTGTTTCTCGCAGTGAGGGAACCGCCAAAAGGCCCTCGGAGCTGGACCTCAGCATCTGGGAAGAACGATGGGGATGGAGACACTCTTTCAGGTACACTGGGCCGAGGCCATTTAGGGCTTTAAAGGTCAACACCAACACTTTGAATTGTGCTACATACTGGGAGCCAATGTAGGTCTTTCAAGACCAGTGTTATGTGGTGTCGGCAGCTGCCCCCAGTCACCAGTCTAGCTGCTGCATTCTGGATTAGTTTACTGACTAGGACAGAGGAGACATGAATTCATGCTCCAGTCCTCTTTGATTGCCAAGCCAGCTTTAGTCTGGTTGGAGGTAAAAGAGGAGGAGCTCTTTGTATTCAAGATTGACTGTGCAAGCTCCACAGAGAAGCTCTCTGCTCTTTTACCACAGCAACAGACAGAAAGGAGGGACTTTATTGGGAGTGGGCACTCCTACACATAGCAATAAAAGACATAGCTATATATCACATTTGCATGTGTTCATTGTAGTTCTGTTTATTGAGGTATGTAATTTACAACCTATTGTTATGTGGCCCCTGAGGCAAGGAGATAAGTAACTATACAGCCTTTAGAAGACATCTAAAGGCAGCCCTGTATAGGGAAGTTTTTAATGACTGATGTTTTATTATGTTTTCATATATGTTGTAAGCTGCCAAGAATAGCTGGAGCAACCCAGTCAGATAGATGGGGTATAAATAATAACATTTGTTTGATTTAATTTATTTATTTATTATTATTATTATTGAATAGGATGTCCCAATTTTCTTCAAAGAAATGTTGGAAGGTATGTAACGTCAATCCCAGGGTGGGTTACAGCATAGAGTGTGTGTGTGAGTGAGTGTGTGTGAGTGTGTGTGTGTGTAACATGATAAGGTTACCAGATGTCCCCGTTTCCCAGGGACAGTCCCCAGATTTACAAATCAGTCCCCTGACAAAATCAATTTATTTAGTAGAAAGTTGAAAAGTGTCCCCAGATTCATTGAAAAAAAATCTGGTAACCTGGTAATCTGGTAACATGATCAAATAACATGATCTGGTAATCTGGTAACATGATCAAATAAGCAATCTGAAAAATCAAACTAATAAATAAATAATAATAATAATAATAATAATAGTAGTAGTAGTAGTAGTAGTAGTAGTAGTAGTTTATATCCCGCCCTCCCCAGCCGAAGCCGGGCTCAGGGCGGCTAACAACAATCAAATAATACAACATTCTAAAATCATTTCATTATAAAATTAATTCAAATCAAATTGATGGCAACCATTGGGCTAGAGTTCTGTGAAGATTGCCAAAGGAGGGAGTCAGGCTGTGCCCTGGCCAAAGGCCTCGTGGAACAGCTCTGTCTTGCAGGCCCTGCGGAAAGATGTCAAGTCCTGCAGGGCCCTAGTCTCTTGTGATAGAGCATTCCTCCAGATTGGAGCCACAGCCGAAAAAGCCCTGGCTCTAGTTAAGGCCAGCCTAACCTCTCTGTGGCCTGGGACCTTCAAGATGTTTTTGTTTGAAGACCGTAAGTTCCTCTGTGGGACATACCAGGAGAGGCGGTCCCGTAGGTACAAGGGTCCTAGGCTGTGTAGGGCTTTAAAGGTTAAAACCAGCACCTTAAACCTGATCCTGTACTCCACCGGGAGCCAGTGCAGCTCTTATAGCACTGGGTGAATGTGATCTCGTAGCGAGGACCCCGTAAGGAGTCTTGCCACAGCATTCTGCACCCGCTGGAGTTTCTGGGTCAGTCTCAAGGGCAGCCCCACGTACAGCGAGTTACAATAATCCAGTCTGGAGGTGACCGTCGCATGGATCACAGTGACTAGGTCAGGGCAAGAGAGGTAAGGAGCCAACTGCTTAGCTTGGTGGAGATGAAAAAATGCCACCTTTGTTATAGCTGCAATCTGCGCCTCCATGGAAAGGGAGGTGTCGAAGATTACACCCAAACTCTTAACGGACGGTGCTGGCACTAACTGCGCCCCCGCAAGAGATGGGAGTTGCCCCCCCAATCCCATATCGTCCCGTCCCAGCCAGAGGACCTCTGTCTTCGAAGGATTTAGCTTCAACCGGCTCCCACATAACCATCCAGCCACAGCTTCCAAACATCTGGTCAGTGTGTCTGGGGCCGAGTCAGGATGGCCATCCATCAACAGATAGAGTTGGGTGTCATCGGCATACTGATGGCAACCCAGCCCAAAACTCCAGACAAGCTGGGCGAGGGGGCGCATAAAGATGTTGAAAAGCATCGGGGAGAATATCACACCCTGCGGCACTCCACACACCAAGGAGTGGTGCGATGACAATTCCCCCCTGAGCGCCACCCTCTTTCCCGACCAGAGAGAAACGAGCACGGCCATTGAAGGACTGTGCCCTGGATCCTCACATCGGCAAGACGGTGGTCCAGGAGTTTGTGATCAACCATGTCGAAGGCTGCTGACAGGCCTAGAAGAATCAGCAGCCCCGACCCGCCTCGATCCAGCTGCCTGCGGAGATCATCTGTTAGGGCGACCAGAGCCGTCTCGGTCCCATGACCAGCGCGGAAGCCGGACTGGAATGGATCCAGAGCCGATGTTTCATCCAGAAACCCACCAAGCTGTTCAGCAACTGCTCTCTCAGTCACCTTACCCAGGAACGGAAGATTCGAAACCGGGCAGTAATTGGATAGATCTAAGGGATCTAATGATGTTTTCTTTAAGAGCGGGCCCACCTTCAGTTCAAACTACTACAACAATGGATCACAGTAGCATGGGGATGACAAAATATCTCCTCCAGTCAAGCTAACTAAATGCCTGCATAAATAAAAAATGTATTTCCCAGACACCTAAAACCCACCAGGGTTAAATTTGAAATACTGTATATAATATAGTTTCACAAATTAAAAACAGTCACTACAATATAAATAGAAATACACCATATCAGATAATACAATTTTGACAATGTGAGCCACATACCTGTTTTCAATCTGCTTTCCAGGTTTTAGCTGCTGGTGGGCAGCTTCAAGGCCCACATGCCCTTTCTTCTTATGGTTTTTTATCAGGACCAGAGGACCCTTCGAATAGGGGACTCTCGTCTGCAGTGGCGTAGCGTGGGTTGTCAGCACCCGGGGCAAGGCAAGTAATTTGCGCCCCCTAACCCGTGGATTTGCGCCCCCTAACCCGTGGATTTGCCCTAACCCCAGATGTTGCGCCCGGTGCGGCCGGCCCCCCCTGCACCCCCCACGCTACGCCACTGCTCGTCTGCATAGGACGAGAGAGAGCCACTCTAAATTAAGCCTTAATTGAGTTCTGTGAATTAACACACACACAAACACCACAATTGGGCTTGGATGAAGAGTTAAATATTCTCAAAGCAAACTTTCTGTGAACTTTGTGCCTCGTTAAGTTAAAAATTACTCTCAAATGTCCAGTTTAATGGAGGAATCCCTTGAGAACATCTGGGTTACAGGTGCTGGCTGAGGGTGTCTGTTTGTCTCCCTTTCCAGGTTATGAAGAAAAATGAATGAAAAGATATATGTGTGCAGAGACACTTTAATAAGTTTTGAGGTCAATAGTGAAATGGATTGAAACTGAGCTGTGCAACAGATCAAAAAGAGGAAGGGGAAAATGAGTATGAGAGAGAGAAAGAGAGAGTGTAACTTCAACAAACAAGAGGGTGTGATAGATATAAGCACTGCTTTAAGGCTAGCTGATTTTCTTAGTGATATTTAAGAAGGAATGCTGTATGACATACTGTGCGTATAACTTTTAGTATGCCAACAGCAGACGTCATAAAATGATCTCCTGTACCTGTGTATTCCTTCTTCCTGAAGTGCTTGAGATGCCTGCAGCTGAATGTGGCATAAAAGAAAGTATGAAAGTGATAGTGAACACTACTCTAATCTTGAATGCATTACCTTCCTTATTGGCCTCTCTCCCTCCTTGGGGGTTCAGTTCTCACCTTTTGCCCAGAGTAGCACAGATTCGTACATTCCCTCCTTCATAAACGCAACACACAACCCAGCCTCTTGTTTCCTGTATTAGCCTCCAGAAAAGGGAGGTGCCCATCCCCAGCAGAAACACAAATATCAATGACTAGAGTTCATATCGCTCTCCTCTTTCCTTGCCTGATTCTCCTGGCAAGGGTTAACTTTGCTCCCAATACTGCTGTTGTTCACCAACCCTCCAACAACCCTGGTCCTTTCCTCCGAGCAAAAAGGCACAATGGTTTGGATTGGCTTATATCAGGGTGAAGAGATAGATACAGCCAGTGGGACAGCCCCTGGACTTCTTCTCCCCCTCCCCCGCCATGGGCTACCTTGGCAGGTGGGCAGGGGTACCCACTTGCCATTCATCTGGTGTCACCATGGACTCAGCTGATAGAACTTCATTCCTTTGCAACCGTGGCTTGCACAAAAAAGAAGGTTTTTTGTTTTGCAGCCCAGCATGACCTCAAGCTGGGGCTGCCAAGAATCCATCTTCCTTTACAGGCATGGTTTAAACTGTGGCTGCAAAGGAAGATTCTTTGCATCTCTGGCTAGAATTCAAGATGGGTTGCAGAGGAAGAATTTGCAGTGAAATTTTGCTGTCCAAAGTTGCCACTTTTAAAATTAGGCAGCTTTCCCCATCACTGCCTGGTTTTGCGCCCACACACACACACAGTTCATTTTATGTGCAACTCACTGTTAATGCTAAAGTTTAGCTAGTGCAAGAAGAGAGCTATGGAATTCAATTTTATTTTAGAGAGTGTGGAAATGCCTTGAGATAGATAACGCAGGTATGACTATGGAGACCATTCTTCCCATCAGCTAGCATTCTTAAGACATTATTTTAACCAGACTAGCATGCCAATTTGGACTGAATAAAAAAAATCACAGCTGGTTGAAAATGTATGTCAATGGAAACACCTTATGGTGTGGTTCCTGTTATGGCTGAGATACATTTAAGGGCTCAAGCAAGGTTTCTTTTTCTTCCTTTTTGATGGTATGACAATAATCTGTTCCACAAGGCTAATCATTTGTCCAGTTAACCAGCTTACATTTCAGAAAAGCAACACAGTCTTTTAATCATATTGAATAATCAAGTCAAACTTTGAGCCCTAATTTGCGCAAACAGAGAGAAGGAAAGTTTGTGAGTGTCATATAAAAAGGCAACACGTCTTTTGTGGATTGAGTAAAATCATTCTCTTTACAGTAAATCCAAGCAGGCAATTTGATTTACGGATGCACTGAGAACTGATGAGCTTTATTGGAATTAGTTAGCACATTTGTATGATCAGAGCATTTATGCTGGGGATTTAGGAGGCCAATTAGCTACTGTATAGTCAGTAGTTCTAAGTGTACTGGTTCCAAGGAGTGCTTGGACTGCCAATTCCAAGATGTACTATTCCCAAAGTGCTGCTAGGATCTAATTTAGAAAAGTGCTAATTTTGGAATAGTTTGTGCCAGGCCTCAAGGCTTAGTATATCCAAAGACTAATTTCAGAATGGGACAATATGGAGGAAAGAGGCGAGCAAATGAAAATCGGTGAAGAAATGCAGGAGGCCACTATGAATATAGCTCTCTTCCAAGCCTTTTCAATTCGCAGGAAACAAAAGAATAGAAACCCCCTCAGCCAATGTGTGTGCCAAAGCCATCTTAATGCAATGCTTCCATAGCTCTCCATCATGGCCCACTCACTAATTAATTGAGTTGGAAGTCAAACCGCATGCCTTCACATCCAAGAGAGGCGGAGAAAGGAGCAGCCGAGGCAGCTGCCTGGGGCCTCCTGCTGACCCGCTTCCATGCAAACAGAGAGGAAGGGCGACTGGGAAAGCAAAATGTGTCAGCTTCGAAAGAACAATACAGAACTGGTTCTGGCTGACTTGATACTACCCAGCAGAGCTAGGAGAATGCTAAGCTATTTTGTGGCACACTGTAATATGGCCTGTCTAATCTGAAGTTTCTGGTTTACTAGTTTAGCAGATTTCAAGTGGGATGCAACAAGGCTATGACTGTTGATTCCAGGCGAGAAGTGACCTGATAAAACAAGAGCTCTTAAACAGGGATGAGTAACTTCAGGGCTAAGGGCTGAGACCTCCAGGTCTCCATGCCCAGCCCTCAGGAGTCACTCTGAGGCACACCCCTCACTTCCCTTGCTTCAGTCTCTCCTTGAATGTTTTTCTTATCTGGATTGTGTCCTTGAACTCTGATAAAGCCTTCTGCTGGCCTGGGTAATTGGGTAGAGAGGAATATTATGGACGTGCGCAGAAACTGGACTAATGTACAAAGTAGAATTTACATTCATTGCTTCACCTACTTTTGTCCCTAGCTTGTCTCAGCCACTGGTACGTGGACCCCAGAGGGTTCCCCAGAAAGAAATGCAGCCTTTGGGATGAAAAATATTGTCCACATCTCCCTCCCCATAAAGTACTGTATTTAGTTCGAATGGAACAAACATATTAAAATTGTAACATTTTCCCTATCCCACATTGTTGGCAATGATGGCCACTGATAAATATTTCTTGGCACCAGATCTATCTACTTGATTGCTGCAAATTCCAGTAGATGAGCACTTGTGTGAACTTTTAATACTCTCCTTGGGAGACATTACATCTGCAGATTGTCTTTTTGATTAACATCAGCATTCAGTAGTTGATTCCAACAATAGGGTGGAGGTTAAGTGTGTAATTGCCATACCTCAGTCATCAGCATTTTATTTGGAAGAGGAGAATCCACACAGTGCCATCATCATTTTGTAACCCATGTTTTCCAAGTTATTCATCCATCTTTATTACTATTGTGAAAATCATCAACTATTTGTGGAGCTTGTTTGAAGCTAGAACCAAAGTGTGATTTTCAGGGATGTGGGTGGTCCTTTAAGCTACTCTCCTTTCTTTTTTAGGAGTGTGAGGTTTCAGTGTTTGCTGTAGCATTAGTGGAGGATGAACCATATCACTAGAATGTCTCACCTCCTTACTTGAGGACTCTGCTGCTATTTTGTTTCTGGTGACACCACCAGTGCCATGCATACGATCTTCTCTACCTTATTCACATTTGAGTAATTCTTACTGTTCTTCTCATTGTTTTAAAAAGCAGTGCTTTCTTTGTGGGGGTACACAGAGGTATGCATACCCCTAAATGTTTTGTACTTTGTACTTTTGTCCATTTACTGTATTTATTTCCCCCGATTTAAACCATAAAATGGTGGTTTTCTTGAGTCAAAACGAGACTACCTCTAAACATATTTTTAGGGGGGGAAAGCACTGTTAATAAGTATCTTTCACTGGAAAGAGCAGCAGATTTTTGAAGACATTAAGGTTTATATTGGTGCAGTATTTATTTGGGTAAAGATGTTGGAGGAACATGACCAAAGGCTACAAACAGCTCTGGAATGACCAGAGCAGCAGGTCTATCACTGAATAATCAGAAATGCAAATGTAGAATGCAGGAAATTACATATTTAGGAGGAAAGCTGACTGAAAAGATGTACTGATAGACACTGTCAGAATTCCATCTATCTCAAATATGTTCCCTCCAAAAGATAAGCAGTTTTCATCTTTGTTTTACGTATGTTTATGGTTTGAATGTAAGTTGACCAAAGCACTTTTAATAGTAACGTTGGTTGGGAAATTCATGTCAGACTTGGCTAACACCGTCCAAGCTACTTTAAAAAGAAAAACAATGCTGGACATAAGCTTCATATTTATTGGACAAGCTGTTTGAAAAGCTGAAGCAAGTAACCAAACTTTTCAGGTACCGGTATACAGTATTGTATGTGCCTCAAAAGAGGAACTGTAGCATTATCTCCAGGGATCTTTGGAGACCAGAAGTACTGTATAACCTTCTAGATGTCTCACAGAAGCAGAACACCAAGATGCACAAATAGCAGGAAACTTTTAGCTTAGTATTATTAATGGGAGTCTTCATAAGTGAGGCTGTTGAATTTATTTAGAAGCCAAAGATTGTGACACAAGGATTGCATCTGCTGTGGCCAAAGGATAAAATGGGCAGGCCTAATGGTACATTCTAGAGCCAGAGGGCATATTTCAAAAACAATGAGAGAAATAGGAGGAATATGTGAATTGGAAACACCTTTGGGCTGTTGAAAAAGGAGCAGAATGAGGGCCAAATTAAATACGATGTTAAATCTGTGATCAAATTTAATGTGGGGGGTTTTTTGTTTGTTTTAAAGCAGTCTTTGCCAACCAACTGCCTTCGAGATGTTTTGGACTATGTTTGGACTCATGAGACTTGTAGTCCAAAACATCTGGAAAACCCCAGGTTGGCAGGTGGATTCATATCATGGTACATGGTAGAAGGGTGTAACTATTCCCCTTTGTTCTGTAGTCCCAAAGAAAATTGCTCCTCCAGGAGGAAAAGTGCTGTATTTATTTTTAAATCACAGGAAAATGTAACCTTTCCCAAACAGTCTGCAGATTTCCTTGCCCTGTTTTCAACTGAGAATACGTATCAGGACCAATTGGGAAGTGGCAAGTGGAGTATGGATGGCTTCAACAGAGGATTAGACAAATTAATGGAGGGTGAGGCTATCAGCAGCTACTCACCCTGGTAGCTTTGTTCCACCTCCACTGCTGTTGCTGGAAACCACAGGAGGGGAAGAGTGCTCTTGTGCACAGATATGGCTTGCAGACTTCCCATAGGCATCTGGTTAGCAACTCTTGAGGACAGGATAACAGACTACGCAGACCATTCACCTGACTCAGCAGGCTCTTCTTAACACAAAGCGAAAAAAGAGAACAAAACTGTTGGATTTAGGTGGGTGGTGTGTCGAATGAGCATCCAAGAGAATGAATGATTTAAGGGTATAACCATAGCATTTATCAAAAGCTGCTAGGTAAATTGTCCCCCACTGCCACCCCCCAAATAAATCATGTTTTCCGGTGTTTTTTATCAGTAGCATGTTACCCATTCCTGTCTTGCCAGCTCTAGCATATTATATTGCTGCTTGTTTGCCATTGACATATTTCATCTTTTTCTGCCTCTTTCAAAGGAGGAAACAATTTCAAGAGTAGTGTGTTACATTCCAAGGTCAAGATAAGTGAGTGATGCAAACAAATGCTGACTTGACATGGGCAGAAACATGTCATAAAGCAGCAGCAGTGGCTGAATGGCAGATTTATATGTACCTGCAGATATTTTAAATGAAATTTATTTAAGACTACACAGGAGAGATGAAGAAAATCATAAAAAGTATTGCATACAAATATATAAATGTCAACAGTGTTACGTGAATTCCTTTGCAACTCAGAAGGAACCGTAGCTGTGAAATCATAAAAAGTTGACTCAGTAGACTGTTGAAACTGAGGTCCAGTTCACATAACCGTTCCAGCCAGCGGCAGCTGCATTGTTCTTACACCATGCAAGCCTAGGCATGTTTATTCTAAAGCAAATCCTGCTGTGTGCAGTGGGTTACTCACACACAGGTGTGCATTGGAGTCCAACATCACTCACCCAATGCTGACCTTTTGCTTCACAGCTATGGATTTAGCCATGTGACTCTCAGCCATCACAACAGGCTGAAACAATTATATAAACTGGCCCTAAAACTCTATGTATTTTGCCATTGGTGTCAAATTTCCAGAAGGGTGGGATTTTCTTTTCCTGCTGTCTTTTCTCAAATGTATACCTGTGAACAAAACTGATGTTTTTTTCACTGATAACCTTGCATAGGAAGATAGAAAGCTGCCTTATCCTGAGGCAGACCATAGGTCCATCCAGTTTAGTATGGTCTACAGTAAATGGACTGGAAGGAGCTCTCCAAAGTTATAGTCCAGGGGTCTTTCTTAGGCCTTCGTGGAGATGCCAGGGATTGTATTTGGAACCTTCTGCACCCAAACAGATGCTATTCTACAAAGCTACATCACTTCTCATTCTTCATAAATATAGGCTTAACAATATAGTTTTGTTGTGATAGCCTATATAATAATCAAAAGGAAATATGGAATATAGAAGTGTAACACCCTTTTGTAGATTTGGTATAGCACCAAAGCTTGTTCCCTCTTTTTTTTTTTTTTTTACAAGCACATATATTATTCTGAGTGGACAGGTTTAATTGTACAGTGTAAGCATATTTAATATTGTTGAGTGCTTACTTTTCAGTCCAAAATTCTACAAAGCTGAGTGCTTCTCTCATAAAAAAAACCAACCCTAAAGACCATCAATAAATGCCACATTCTTAGTCGACTTTACTCCCATCCAGGAAATGAAAAGATCTTCCTTCCAATTAAATGTCAGTTGTTCCATACTGAATGTCAAGTGGGCAGACTGCGCCTACTTTACATAACAAGATTTTGAAATTAGAAAATAACTCTTTAGTCATGACATTGATTAAGAGATTGAAGAGATGTTTGTCGGCTCAGAAGATCAAAAGAAGTGTTCTTCAAAGTAATGCAGCATTTACTTCTTAACTAGGAAGTGTAATCAGTTAATCATTTTACACAAATGCCATTTCTTTGTGCTCGTAAACTCCTTACTTAGCTATCCTCGCCAAGTTAAGGAAACAAATTACCTCGTCTTCTTGCACAAAAGCTGCCCTTGATTAGTATCGAAAACCATTAATGGAAAGACAGTGAAGGTAAAATTCACTGTGGGAAAAGGCAAAGCATGTGTCATTCTATGTGTTTGAAATTATATGAACTCCAAGAAACCTGAAATGCTACAATCCTCAGGTGTATAAAACTGAGCAGAAGATGCAGCCACTTCAAAGTGGAAGGTTTCCAAGTGTGCAGCTGGAAGGTCTCCAGAATGGAGTGCTTGACCTTTGCTGACCAAGCACATATCTAAGATAAGGACAGCAAAGTGAGGTAATGGCTCTTTCCAAATGGAATGCCCATCCCTCTTTCAAGAAAGAAAATCTATGGGTGCTGAAGAAAGAAAGGGAGGGCCACACATTTGGCAACCCTTAAAGAAGATTATGTGTGAGGGGCGACTGATCCTGCTTTAAGCACAAGTGGGAAGCCTGTAGCAAATAGGGAAGCTATGTTGCTCCCAAGAGTAGCCACTTTTCCAAGGCCAAGTCTGGTGTCAGGAGTTGGTGTCATTGGGCACCTGCCAAGGCCCATACCACATCACTTACGCTACTGATGGGCGGGGTATAAATAATAAATTATTATTATTATTACTGCTAAACCCTTTGAGCAGGGGTGGGGAATCTCTGCCTCACAGGACAAATTGGGCCCACAAGGCTGTTTTGGTCAAGCGATATCCAACTATGACACAGTCAGCTAAAGGCAGGGCTTGGATGAAAGGGGTTTTGCAGGCACTGGAGATCAGCTGATTGGCGGGGGTGCATGCAAGCTCCCCTCTTTAGCACTTCCCAAACGCTAACACCCAGCTGACTGCTGAATGCTTGTTGGGGCTTGTTATTTGGAAGACATTTAGCCAATATTATATCAGCTTCATTGGCTGCCTCGCTGCTACTGGGCCCAATTTAAAATGTTGGTTTGAAACCTTCAAAAACCAAAATAGTTATACTGCCATGTTATATGAAGGAACAGGGGAGCAGGTGGAGCTGTGGTCTAAACCATCGAGCTTCTTGGGCTTGCCAATCAGAATGTCAGTGGTTTGAATCCACACAATGGGGTGAGCTCCCATTGCTCTGTCTCAGCTTCTGCCAACCTAGCAGTTCAAAAGCACACCAGTGGAAGTAGATAAATAGGTACCACTGCAGCAGGAAAGTAAACTGTGTTTCCATGTGCTCTGGTTTCCGTAATGGTGTTCAGTTGCACCAGAAGCGGTTTAGTCTGTGGACAAACACCAGCTCCCTCGGCTTGAAGCGAGATGAACGCTGCAACCCTTTGACTGGACTTAACTGTCCAGGGGTCGTTTACCTTTACCTGTATGAAGGAACACTTGTACCCATATGACATGAGCCAACAGTGTGATGCGGCAGCTAAAAAAGCCAATGCAATTCTGGGCTGCATCAATAGGAGTATAGCATCTAGATCAAGGGAAGTACCGGTAATAGTGCCACTGTATTCTGCTCTGGTCAGACCTCACCTGGAGTACTGTGTCCACTTCTGGGCACCACAGTTCAAGAAGGACACTGACAAACTGGAACGTGTCCAGAGGAGGGCAACCAAAATGGTCAGAAGCCTGGAAACGATGCCTTATGAGGAACGGCTAAGGGAGCTGGGCATGTTTAGCCTGGAGAAGAGGAGGTTAAGGGGTGATATGATAGCCATGTTCAAATATATAAAAGGATGTCACATAGAGGAGGGAGAAAGGTTGTTTTCTGCTGCTCCAGGGAAGCGGACACGGAGCAATGGATCCAAACTACAAGAAAGAAGATTCCACCTAAACATTAGGAAGAACTTCCTGACAGTAAGAGCTGTTCGACAGTGGAATTTGCTGCCAATGAGTGTGGTGGAGTCTCCTTCTTTGGAGGTCTTTAAGCAGAGGCTTGACAACCATATGTCAGGAGTGCTCTGATGGTGTTTCCTGCTTGGCAGGGGGTTGGACTCGATGGCCCTTGTGGTCTCTTCCAACTCTATGATTCTATGATTCATATGAACTGCCACAGAGGCCCAGCTCACACATCAACAAGGTTTTTTAAAAAAGGATCCTTTTGTGTGGTGATTCCCTAGCTAAAGGAGGTGTGCTTCACTCCTTTCCTCTCTGCCTTTAAATTTGCCTTTAAAAAAATAAAAAATTGCTTTTCATTCAATTAGCTGTTGGATGTTGTATTGCAATTCAGATTGTTGCCATTTCTCTGTTTTAAATCATATTAAATTATTTTATCTGTTTTATTGGGACAGCTTGGCTGAACTCATGTACGGTTTATATGCTGTGCTTGGCTTAGTTTAGAATTTTACAAGTTTTACATGTTTAATTGGTTCTGATACTGATTGTGAGCAGCCTTGAGAGGGCTTTAGCTCTGAAAGGTGTTAGACTACCACTGAAACAAGCAAGCATTGTTTGGGATATTTTTGGGCTCCATTAATATTCAGAGCTCTTACTTCCATTCACTTTTATACAGTGTTGTTTACATTCAGAATTGTGTCTGCCAGTGAATTCTTGTGTGGGAGTAATTTTGACCAAGTTGCTGTTCTCTCATTTTGCTTGGCTCATCAATAGTAATCTCAAAGAAAATCGGACAACAAAGAAACAACAAGAAATGTCACACCTCAGGTATCACGCCAGGGTGTTAACCATGTTTATTTCTTTTAATTGTTTCCCCTCTGCATGCATGGTAGTGGCAATATTCACATGGGTCTGAATAGGAACAAACAAGGTGGTGCTTTCTGTTGGAATATTTACAAGCTTGGAGGAACTTGCTTTGACACATCGGCAGAAGCTGTTTGACCCTACTCTTCATGTCCTAAACTGCCTGCCCCTTCCTCAAGCTGGTATTAATTGGAGTGGTGGGGACAAATACAAATGCTGCTAATTAGTTAAGCAAAAACCATGGGAGATCCAGGTTGTGGATCTTGTGAAAATACAAAAGGAATTGGGTTTCCTCACCTTTGTTTGTCACCCCCTGCTTCCAAGCCATTATTTCTCAACAAGTGCATAGCCTCTTGTCCCTAACTTCTTTCAACATGTTGCTACCACCATATTCTAGTTCTGTTAAGGTCCATCTCATTGCCTCTGTGTACTATTTCTGGGAAACACAACTCAGAAGATTGCTGGGGCACTCATGTCCTGCTTGGAGGCTTCTCATAGGCATCCGGCTGGCCATTGTGAGAACAGCATATTGGACAAGATGGGTCTTTGGTCTGATCCAGCTGGACTCCTCTTATGCCTCTGCATTTTGCAACTCTTCCCCTGCCCCAGTTAGAGTCACTTGTTCTAATGCTAAACATCAAAGAACAGCCTTGAGTTTTGTATGAAATAACAAGCACTGAATTCAACAATGTTGTCATGTGGTAAAACATGGGATGTCTTTTACAGTGTTTCTGGGAACCATAAACTTTTTTTCCTGGCTTATGTGTGTGCACATACACACAATCATACAAATGAATTACAAATTTAAGTTAGGAAACTGTGGGCCACTCTTAAGGGAATACAAACATTGTCCCACCCACCTCCCCAACGCAAGAATGTGGATCTGTTTCTTATCCGATTAACATAAAGTCTCATCCACTGGAGAAAACAAAAGGCTTTGGCTGGAAGTGATCCCGTATTTAGGCGTGGGAATACATAGGGTCTTGATTTCTATTTTTTTTTTGGGGGGGAGGAGAAGATGTGTCATCTGTTAAGTTCTTATCCAACTTGGTATTCTTTTCAGAACCCTCAGTCCTCCAAAGTCCTCCAAGCATGTTTTCAGACTAATAATCTGCAATGCATCACTTTTGGATGCATGGTAGGTCAACCGTTACTGTATATTGTTGGGTGCCAGCCCTCTCTAATCCTTGGATCCAGTAAGTGTTAAAAGCTAATCAAGTAAGGCTAGCCTCCTCGTGAGGCGTAAGGAGACCAAAGAAAGGGGCTTTGTGGGAGAAAGGGTTGGTCTCTGCTTGAATCCAAGGCTGTGGCTATGGGAGAAGCAAGACCCTTTTGAGTTGCTGATATTGTGAACCCCTCCATCAGACTCAAGTTGTATATATGCATAAATAAACCATATGTCCTAAAGACACCACAGACACTGCTGTCCCTGATTCCAAAGGAAACACAAACCCTGGGTAACCACCCGGAACACCTGAGATCTCGCACCATTCTGAGATTGGGGTGGCATGCAATAATATGTTCATTTTTCCCAGTAGGCTTCCTAGGTGGAACCTGAAACCTGCACAGCCCCTAGTGGAGCCTCATGTGAATGTTTGCTACCTCTTCCTATGTTCCATCGGGAGACTGCAACACAGATTCCAGAGGGGTACTTGTGTTAACCTGTTCCAGCAAAACAAACAAAAAACCAAAACCACTTCTTCCCACTTCCACTTTGAGTTCACCCACAAATTACGATATTTCATGCATCTGTTGAATTGGCCTATAGTACATGGAAACTTATGCCGTGATAAAATTGTTAGTCTTTAAGGTACTACAAAACTGTTGGTTGTGGTTTACCAGATTCATAGCACATCCCAGTGGCGTAGCATGGGGGGTGCAGGGGGGCCGGCCGCACCGGGCGCAACATCTGGGGGTTAGGGTTAGGGGGTGCAAATCCACGGGTTAGGGGGTGCAAATTACTTGCCTTGCCCCGGGTGCTGACAACCCACACTATGCCACTGGCACATCCACACTATACATTTAAATCAAAATAATATCAAAAACTGTAGTTTACTCCCAAAGCACTACACTTCCCAGCATCCTTAACAATCTACAGTTCCCAGGATTCTTTGGGAGAAGCCATGGGCTTTAAATGTATAGTATGGGTGTGACTATGCCATGTTTTCATCATAAGTTAACCCTTTTCCTCCCCAGCTACACCTTCCAGAGAACTCAGAAGCTTGCATACTATTTTGTGATAGTTTTGGGTGGCCTAATAAAGGCACTGCCCTAGTAAGGATTTTAAAAATGGAAGATATTTTTGCATCCCATTGGAATAGCAGAGCAATACTTTAATCAGGACCAGATAGAATGTAAGTAGTATATGAGCATTTAAGTTCCATATAACTTTACTTCAGCTTGGATGTTAAGGAAAATAAATAAAAGCTGGACAAGAAGGAAAAGCCTGCAGAGCTCCAGTTCATCATAGCCTTAAGATCATCTTGGATGTAAAACAGATTTCACTTTGAGAGCCAAAGCTACTGAGATGGATGGGAAGACACAATAGCTATTCCACATCTTACCTTTTAATTTTCTATAATGGACCAAAATGCTTACCTGCACTTTAAAAAAAATCAAATTTACACAATAGCAAATAAAAAGTAAATGTAGTAGTGTTGGTCCATGGGTTGGGAAGCCCTCCAAAATCTTTATTAAGACCAGCCAAAATTAAGAATTTCCATAATTCTACTCATGACCTTTTTATATCCTTGTGCTATCAGTTTGTTTTAATCCCTCCATATCTATATGCGTTAATAGTTTCTTTCCCATTTAGGGGAGTAGATTGTAAGAGTAGCTTTGATTTGTGTTTGGAAGATCACTGGTTCAGTGAATACTTGATGTGTCAGTGCAAGGAATTACCTCAGTTCCTTCCTCTTAAAAGGAAGGAAACAATGAAATGATAAACAGAGGCTTCAGGTCTCCATGTCTCCAGATAAACAGTGAAGGGGAAGTTAACACCCACCAGACAAAGGACTATGGTGGAACCTGTTCCCTTTTTTTATTTCCACTCTAGTAAAGGCTGTTGTGGTTGAAAAATTGAGAACACATGCCATGTTTGTGATTCTGTGCTGCTAAAAGTGTGATTCGGAGAATCCTTATATCTAAACAGTCAAGATGTTTCTCACTTTCTTCATATGAAATATATTCATCTGAAGCCAACCCAGTGCAGCTAAAATATTAATTACTAAATGCTATTTGAACCAACAAGTTAAAGGAACTAATAGAACAAGTTGGAAGTGTTTTTCAATGGGATTTAATCACAGCTTACTTGGTCTGGTTCGGAACCAAAATATCAATCAGGAAATAGAGGCGCCTGAAGGTTGCCAGGTCTAGACCATGAAGGTGTTACTAGACCTTTAAGAGTTGCGAAGAAAGCAGAATTTCACCATGTACATCCCTTGTCTTCATGGCACTGTGATGGCAGGACAAATTTCCCCTCATGGAATTTTCCCTGCTGCGCTCTCAAGGTCTGGGGGAGGCAGTGGAAGACAGGAGTGCCTGGCATGCTCTGGTCCATGGGGTCACAAAGAGTCAGACACGACTAAACAACAACAACATGAAACAGACTTGGAATCTCCTAAATCTGTGAAAGGCAATTTACAAAACTGAAGTAATAGAACTGCAAAAAGTGTAGGATTATTTCTGTTGAATTACATCAAGGTAGGGATAACTTTTCTAAAGCTAAAATCCTATACATGCTTACCAGGTGGTAAGTTCCATTGAACTCAATGGATCATATTTCACAGTAAAAAGGATTGTGCTGTAAGGATCAAACCAAGAGCTTCCTGGCAGATGCTATCATGCAGTTTGACTTTTGATGGTATCAGTCTGGCATTTTAAAAAACCCCAAACATTCATTGCCATTGGCACTCAGTGGAAGATAATTCTTGGTTGTCAGGTGTAAGATGTAATCTTCATACAAAGGACGGTGAACAAACCACTTTATTGAGGGCAAAGTCTAACACATCTTAGGTATGAGAAAAGTCCACCAGACTTGCAACTGCTCCCAGTTCTGGTCTCCAGAGCTTTCCAGCTTTGGGTAAAACCTGGAATAGAACTACATAAAAGGTAAAGGTATCCCTGACCGTTAGATCCAGTTGCGGACGACTCTGAGGTTACGCGCTCAGCATGACTAAGCCGCTTCTGGCGAACCAGAGCAGCGCATGCAGTGGCGTAGCGTGGGTTGTCAGCATCCGGGGCAAGGCAAGTAATTTGCGCCCCCTAACCCATGGATTTGCGCCCCCTAACCCGTGGATTTGCGCCCCCTAACCCGTGGATTTGTGCCCCCTAACCCTAACCCCCAGATGTTGCGCCCGGTGCAGCCGGTCCCCCCCTGCACCCCCCACGCTAAGCCACTGAGCACATGGAAACAATGTTTACCTTCCCGCCGGAGCAGTACCTATTTATCTACTTGCACTTGATGTGCTTATGAACTGCTAGGTGAGCAGGAGCTGGGACTGGACAACAGGCACTCACCCCGTTGCGGGGATTCAAACTGCCAACCTTCCAACATGATATCAGGATAAACCTGTTGTCCTAGACACGAGAAGCAGAAACACCAAAAAAAGAGGCTTGCATACACAATGGTTATTTTAGTCACCAATGACGTAAAACCCAACAATATTTATTAGGAACAGAATTTCCATGTGGTCATTTTTTTCCATGTGGCAAACGGCTATCTTTTTGATCATGTTAGATTGGCATAGTTCAACTAAATTATACTCAGAGTAGATGCACTGAAATTAATGGCCTGGACTTACTGATGTTCATCCATTTCAATAGGTCAACCTGTGAGGAAAACTTTAGTTGAATACCACCCCTAATTATTTTATAATATTTAGCATTGGCTCATTTCCATTTCTCCATAAGGCTATACCTCCTAGTCCATTGATGATGCTACCATCTCTTGCCTATTCAATGGATGGCAGTGAGTGAGTAATGTGATGTTTGAGGGAGGTGAACTACCACACAAAATTCTGGCTGGATGTGTGTTCTAGCAGCAAAGTTTTTAAAGGAACAGTGTGTGTGCGGGGTAGGGGTAGGGAGTCATAGAAAGATTTGCAAACTGACATAATATGAGAGAAATTGAAGCACAGGCTTAATTTTCCCAGTTAAATCACGGATGTTTTAAAATGATTGATACCTATTACAGTTGATCCTGAGCAAGACAGTTACATTTAAGTCCTAATGTGAAAAGTTAGTGTGGCTAATAGGCTGTGGATCCATCCCATTGTTTCGTTAGCGGTACAGGCACTGGGGTTTAACAGCAGAGCTCTTCCATCCTCCAAATACGGTAAATATTTTGATACTTACAAGCATATGTAGATATTTGCAAATTGGAGCAGCCCTGGGGAAGTCATATTATTACTGACACCGCAGAACTCAATAATATTTTCCAGGGGCAGCCAACCTTACAAAATGATTTGCTATCATTGCCAGTATTAGGGAAATGCAGACATTTATGCACAGCTACTTCATTTATTGTGAAGGAAACCTAATATGCACAATAACCTTCTGTTTCAATTCCTATCTGTGCCCTGGCCCTATTCAAGAGCAGCCAATAGATCTGGAACACATCAAGGAAAACAAAGATCCTTTCTGATAATTAGGAATACATGCATATCTTCTCCCTCTTATGGAACAACCAAGAAGAAAACACATAGACGTCACTTTCCGTGTTGAAAAATGGCTTGGTGCTTTGAAAAAAAACAGGAAAACAATATTTTAAAACACTTTCAGAAAGCATGACAGCTGTAAGTGTTTTGTCAGAAGGGGGGAAGTCAAACAGTAATTGACAGAAGATTGGACCCAAGCTCAGTTGGTTGAATTTAAGACCCGCTGAAACTAATGAGACAAGCTAGTTATGGTTTGACTTAAACCCATCGATTTCCGTGGCAACCAAGTCAATCTTGATCCAAGCCTGACTATTTAGCACCCTGAAATATGAAATGGATCTAAGTAGCAGTCATGCCAATTTATAGTACAGTCTTAGTCATGTTTGCTCAGTTGTAAGTCACACAGTGACCAGAGTAGCTTATTCTCTAGTAAATAATTTAGGATTGCAGTCACAGTTATTATTATTTTTTAGTATATCAAGTCCTTGTTCATAAATATTGTAATGCCAGTTTCATTTCTGAAGCTTTTACAGCACCATTTGTGTACCTTTCACTTTGTGTTTGAGTATGATTTTGCTATAAAATCTCCAGATCTCAGCAGGATCTTTTACACATGAAACCACCAAGTGGCACAAACCAGTTTTTATAATCTTTTGTTGACTTTTATGTACTTTACTCTGGATCTCTGGATGTTGTTGGAGTCCAGTTCCCATCAGCCCCAGGCAGCATGGTCAATGGTCAGGGATGGTGGGAAGTGTTGTTCAGTAACATCTGGAGGGGGAAAGTTTCCCCAACTTAGATTAACTGTGTCCTTCCATAACTTTTGTGCAAGCTATATATTTAGATCATCAAAAGTCATTTTGTCTCTCCAGCAAGACAAGCATGTTAGCTGTTCTTTTCTGAACTCTTTCCAATTTGTTGATTGTTTTCTGTTTCTTTCGGACATGCCAAGAAGTATATACTATTCCAGATGTAATTTTATTAGAACCATGAATGATTGCCTCCTTGTTTTGCAACAACATGCTTCTCCAAGTGCATTCTTAATTTGCATTGATTTTTGTTCTCCTGTCTCCCATATTTGCAGGCTATCGTTTTATTGTTCTTTATTTTTTTTAAAAAAAGCTGAACAATAAACATTTGCATTGCAAATTATTTCTGCTTTGAACTATCAATTTTTCATCACCTCCCACACATGATAAATATTTTTCAAAGCTAAATTCTGGGCTGACCAATGTATCATATGAGTTGTCATCAAAAACTCTTGAAGCTGTTCTGTTTTTTAGCCTCTTCTAGATTTGCATGTGGTTCTAAATCCTTACAAATTAGTGCCATGTGCTGAAATAGTGCACTGCTTGTAATAAAAAATAAAAAATAATTGAAATGCTCTGGAAGAGTGTAAACTCCCACTCCCTCCTTATTTAACCATTCTTGTTTTGAGTTAGAATTATTTTTAGTGTATATATAAATGTATTTTGAATCCATGAGTCACATGATCCTGAGCATGCTTCATTAATAACAGTAGCACATAATTTCAGTAGTAGCAATCCTCTATTTGCTTCTGTATTTCTAGTGACACATTTTCAATCTCTGGATGTCTACATGGCAGCCTTCCCCACCCTGAAGTACCTCTCTCATACGTGACCATCGCCCAGGCACATTGGAGAAATTGCAGAATAAAACAGCTCAAGAGCAATAGCTTGAGAAGGCTGGTCTAATAGTATACCCTAGTGTCTTTTATCCCTAGATTATGGGGAAGAAAGCTCCCATTGCTGCCACTCCCATTTTTCAGGCCTTGTTTGCCAATATTGTCAATTTCCTCTCTCCCATTTTTGACACACAAATGCTCTCCCATGCTTTGCACACGGATGCTAAGAGTAATCTCTCCCCACCCCCTTGGAAGTAGCTCGCAAAGTGATTAGTTCTGCCCAATGGGTTAACAGCTGGGTTTATTTTATGCAATCATTTGTTTCCTTTATACCCCATATTTTTCTCCAAGGAACTTAAGGTGGCGTACATGGTTCTGCCTCTCCTCAGTTGATCCCCACAAAAAACCCTGTGAGGTAGGTGAGGATGAGAGACAGTGACTAGTCCAAGGTCACCCAGCGAGCTTGGTGGCCAAGGGAGGATTCAAACCCTTGTCTCCTAGGTCCTAGTCTGAAGCTCTAACCATCATGCCATGCACCACAGTCACCCTGCAGATATTTTGCATAATCATTTGCCATTTTTAAATAAATGTGGCCCTTGTTTTAATCAAACTTCACCTTGTCACACCTCTTTATTTCATGTCTGTGGCTGTAATTCTCTAGTCCACAAAATAATTTTATTGCTTTTTAAAGAGCTTGTTAAATTGCTTTTCTCACTCAGAGGCCTTGTAATAATTTTCACCTTTCTTACAGAAGTCTTTTAAAAAGACACCCTACATTTTAAATCTAATAAGAATTAAGTCCAAAGAGAACACAGTTGGCGAAATTACATTTTAATTATTGGTCTAGGACTGATGTAAAGCTATAAAGGTCACCCAAGAATAATGCTTTCTGCTATATTCATAAAAGGGTTTCTTCCATTAATTGACATGGTGACCTTGTATTAAATATGGTATCAACACAGACAGGTCAGAGGCCATGGTAATCCTGTCTGAAAAGTGTGGGTGAGAGAGAGATTCTAGCCCCTGTGGGAAATAGAGGTCATTTGGTGCCAAACAGAAACCAGCTGGCATCTGAGAGCAGCTGAATTTATTAAGACTTCATAATTTTGAAAGACATCTATTATAGGTCATAAAATTTATATGCTACTACAAAGAGGAGGAAAACTCCCATTTTTGAAAAATGTGAAATGTTTCTTTGTATGAAGCCATCACCCATAAAGGCTTCATACTAGTATATTATGATGTATGCTTACACAAAAGTAAGTACAATTGAGCCCAGTGAGGCTTACCCTCAAGTTTTATGCTTAGGACCGCAGGCTATGAAAATCAACTCTCCATTGGGGTGAATTACAAAGCGTTACAAAAGATTATAAAGCTTCATTAAATGCCAGGAAGGCTAGGCTTGGCTCTTCCATCAGACATACTGAGGCAACTGCCTCAGGTGGTGGTGGGAACTGGGGTGGCAAATTTGCTCTTTGCTTGCCATGGCCATTTGTTCATTTGCCCCAGCCATCAACCCCCCCCCCAATTTTGTGCAGTGCTCCAGACAGCCCACAAACCCTATACCCCCCATGCCAGGTTTTGAGGAAGGACCCCCTTCTTTAAGAGGAAGGCATTGAGAAGACAAAGCAACAAAACATTTCAAAAATAAGGGGGGATGAGGAAGAGAGGGGCTCCTCCCCTCAGGTGGTACAATGTGTGGTGCTGGTCCTCAGGGCGAGCAACAATTTAAGTGAAACCTGCCAACTGTCATGTGGAGCAGTTCAAAGTCAGCTCTTTGCCCAGACTTGTTACACAGCTTGTGTTTAGGGGCATGTGTTAAAAAGCATAACTTTTAATTTCAAGATCGAAGTAGAAACGTTTTAATGGAAAAACCTATTGAAATAATTGCGGCCGTGAAGCAGAGCATATTTAAATAATAAGAGGTCTGACACAAAACATTTGCTGAAGGAAGGAAGAACAGTCTGTTAAATGAAGATAGGCATGTCTTGCTAATTATAGGATGGCTTGGATGTTAAAGGCCAGAAGTTAGAGAGAATTAAACTGTTGGGTTTAATAAAGAGAATAAAGCTGCTATTCCTTTGCCATTTTCAGGCACACCTTCTGCTTCTTCCTGCCTTTATTTTGTTTAATGTTGGCATGGGAGCTGATTCACATAATGTCTCTATCCTGCCTCTTGAAAAATGAAGTTCCCAAGGCAGATGATGCGATGGCTGACCACTCAGCAGGGATAGCTGAACTTGAGGCAGGAGGACAGTTGGAAGATTGTACTCAGGTCCTGGCACTAAGAGGGCCCCCACTACAGGAGCGCAAGCACAATCTTCTTGCTTGGGACAAAACTGTGAGAGTGACCAGTCCTGCCCCGCTCTTCAAAAGCAGAGTGGGAGGTGTGTGCCAAGTATTTGAAAGTCTTTGCAAAGGCCTAGCCATGTATCCTAGAGCTGAGACCATGTGCTGCTTTCATGAATGAAACGTTTTGGTTTCCTCTAGCCAAGAGTTTGAGTGCTGCATCCAAGGGGTGAGACTCAAATAGAACAAATAGGTAATAATCAATGAGCAGTAGCATGAGAATACTAAAACCAATGGGTAGTTGTTTTGTTTCTACTTGCCAACAGAATTCCATCAGAGCCTCCATCCCCACAGTTGGAGGGAGGGGCGACAGAGAAGTTTGCTGGGCATGTGATCATATAGCAGGCTAAGCCCACAGACAGGATAGTGAGAAGAGGGTTCTGATAGTCTTTGGGGTGGGGGGGGATTCATCACAGTGTTGATTCCTGCTTTGCATGCTGGAAAAACACATTTGATTGATAGTGTCCAGTTGGGTGATGAACATGGCACGTTGCTATCCCTCCAGTGGCAGGTGGCAAATGCTCTCTCCCTCCCCTCCCATTACTGACGAATGTGGGGAAGGGGGCATTCCAAGGCAGTGCTAGAATTGTATCAGGCCAGGGTTTCAATTGAATGTGAATCTCTTAAGGAATCGCCTCATTGCCTAATCCGACAGCATCCTCTTATTCCAGAACACCTTTATATAGTGGAAACCAGGTTTGGTTTCCTGTTTGCTTAGGAAACATCACCTTTCTATTTTTAGAAGCATAGAATTGTAGCATTGGAGGGGACCCAGAGGGTCATCTAGTCCAGCCCCCCTGCAATGCAAGAATCACAGGTAAAGAATCTTTGACAGGTGGCCATCCAACCTCTGTTTGAAAACTTCCAGTGAAGGAGAGCTCCACCACTTTCTGGGGTAGTCCATTCTACTGTAGATTTTCAGATCTTCATTCCATCAAGGACCATGTTAATCCTGTTAGTTACACATAGACAGTCTTTCTCAGTGAGAACTTAATTAACAACATTGCTACAGTGATGTTGATTCGGGACAGCATGTGGTTTTTGTTTGAATAAAAGTTGCTGTGAAGTACAGAAAGTTGAGTCATGTTTGGAAATGATATCAAGCTCCCTAGTCATGACATTGTCCAAATTAGTAACTTGCCTGACTTAACTTGCCTTGCAGAACTTCATTTTTCACTATTTTGTTCAGTTCTGTACCAATAATGCTTGCAGTCAGAAAACCACCAGGGTTTGGAACACACTGGGTGACCAGGAAATACGTATGATTTATAGGTGCTTGTGGGGTGTGAGGGGAGGGGTAATACCTCTGGTGTGTAACATGTTGTGCTCCTCATGGGGTAGTTTGTCCACCTTTGGTCCTCACACTGCACTCAACTCCCACTGTGGCCATGTCCCGGAAACAGTTTCAATTGGCTGGTTGAAACAGGTGTGGGTAGCCAATGTGCTGTGGATGGAAATGAGCGGCAGATGAGGCTCATTAACCTGGGAAGGTAGCCCATCTAGGAAAAAGAATACCCTGATCTTGCAGCTATACAGTAAACCCTGAGGAAAAATCCACAATCTTTATGGGACATCTTCAGGAAAAGAGAAGTAAACCCGACACAAACCGAGAGAAGAATCCCTAAGGCAGTCAAATGCTACCCTCCAACAGCTCCTGCAGTCAAGTTGGTGCCAAATGTATTATTTTATTTCCTTTGGACCACAACAGTCTAGTCTTCTGGGACTCAGCTAAACAGCTGCAAGCAAAATGTTTTAAGTGTGTTTTAAGTACAGTGTAACACTAGATGGCAAAGACGAGCCTTGTAGAAAATTCAATGTTTTTTTTAAAATGCTCTTTTTTAAAGCATTTTCAGAACAGTTTTTATATGTGTGTAGATTCCACCCTGGGCAGCCTGATTAGCATAAGGTACGAGTGCTTTTGTTGCCTTTGTTGGTGGGAGAGATTATCATGTCTCACTGGTCAGCTACCGGCCCCTTTAAGCCAGGCAGCCCCTGGTCAAGAAAGTGCTGGCCCGCCACTGTCCACCTGCTTCAATGGGTGCTTGCAGCTCAGAGTATCACTCGACAAGCAGACTGAACTACTGCACCAGGCAATAGTTTGTGCTTAGCAAGCTAGAACAATCAGGACCATGTGTCCTGGTTTGTACATCAACCTGCTGCAGGTCAACAAATCACAGAAGATGGCCATCATTGACCATGAGCTGAAAACACTCAACATTGACATCACTGCTTTTGTCTGTATCATATCCTCTGTTTGCAAACTGCAGCTATTCTCTTGGTTTTTGAAACAGACTATTACAGCTACTCTCCTGGCAACATAAAGATGCAAGTTCCATCTCCTGTGGTGGGTAAAACATTTAAACTTGAGCTTGAGCTCCTGCACTGAGTGTTTTAGTAAGAGGTTTCGAATGAGCTTAAGCTATCTCAGTAGAGATCTTTTCTCACATACACTTCAAAAGGAACTCTCCACCATTTTATTCATTCCTTTCTCCACAACCTGTGATGGAAAAATCCATGCATGTCATCTAGAATGGTGTTCCCAACCCCCTGTTGCAAATGCTTACTTTGCACAATAAAACTAGATTTTCTACTTCTTTTGTGGCAAAAAAAAAAGGTTAAAGATGTCACTGAGAGGCAATTTAGTGAAGAAAGAGAGACAATAAAGAACAGCCTATCTAGAATTGTGTTATTGTGTTGGTTTGCAGAAAAGTGAGATACAAATGTGATAAATGGGGGAAGGGATTAATGTATTTAATTTGTAATGTCCAGTCATTCCCAGGACTGTGTAATCGCAAAAGACATTTGGAAGATTTCTCCTTGGAGAGTGCTCATATGCCAAATTCTCCTTGCCCTTATAAATCTGGCATGGCAGCAAAGTGTATAGCTCAGTGACAGATGATATGCTTTGGGTCCTGTCCCCAAAAAACTTACATCTCAAACTCCAATAGCCAATGGGAAGAGCTGCATGATATTATTTGAGGATCACTAATTCTCTACAAGAACAAAGCCTTGACAAACCCCAATATATTAAACAATTCATTTAATGAGTTCCATAACACCACAAACTGTTATGAAAGAAGCAACAAAAAATCATTTATGTTTACAGTGTTCAGTAATATTACAGAGTTCAGTAATATGAAGACCTCTGGGTATAGGGTGGTATATAAATTCAATTAATACTACAACTAATAATAATAATAATAAATTTTATTTATATCCCGCCCAACCCAGTCGAAGCCGGGCTCAGGGCGGCTAACAACAATCAAATAATCAAACAATCAAATAATCACACATCCTAAAAATATTTCATTATAAAAATTAATTAAAATCAAATTAATGGCAACCGATTAAGCAAAATTCTGTGCAGGTTGCCAGAGGAGGGAGTCAGGCTGCGCCCTGACCAAAGGCCTGGTGGAACAACTCTGTCTTGCAGGCCCTGCGGAAAGATGTCAGGTCCCGCAGGGCCCTAGTCTCTTGTGATAGAGTGTTCCACCACATTGGAGCCGCAGCCGAGAAGGCCCTGGCTCTAGTTGAGGCCAGCCTAACCTCTCTGAGGCCTGGGACCTTGAGGATGTTATTATTTGCAGACCATAGGTGGGGCATACCAGGAGAGGCGGTCCCGTAGGTACGAGGGTCCTAGGCCGTATAGGGCTTTAAAGGTTAAAACCAGCACCTTAAACCTGATCCTGTACTCCACCGGGAGCCAGTGCAGCTGGTATAATACCGGATGAATGTGATCTCGCAGCGAAGACCGCATAAGGAGTCTCGCCGCGGCATTCTGCACCCGCTGGAGTTTCTGGGTCAGTCTCAAGGGCAGCCCCACGTACAGCGAGTTACAATAATCCAGTCTGGAGGTGACCTTCGCATGGATCACAGTGGCTAGGTCAGGGCGAGAGAGATAAGGGGCCAACTGCTTAGCTTGGCGGAGATGAAAAAATGCCGCCTTTGTTATAGCTGTAATCTGCGCCTCCATAGAGAGGGAGGTATCGAAGATTACACCCAAACTCTTAACGGATGGTGCTGGCACTAATTGCACCCCTGCAAGAGATGGGAGTTGCCCCCTCAATCCCATATCGTCCCGCCCCAGCCAGAGGACCTCTGTCTTCGAAGGATTTAACTTCAACCGGCTCCCACGTAACCATCCAGCCACAGCTTCCAGACATCTCGCCAGTGTGTCTGGGGCCGAGTCAGGATGGCCATCCATCAACAGATAGAGTTGGGTGTCATCAGCATACTGGTGGCAACCCAGCCCAAAACTCCGGACGAGCTGGGCGAGGGGGCACATAAAGATGTTAAAAAGCATCGGGGAGAGAATCACACCCTGAGGCACTCCACACACCAAGGAGTGGCGCGATGACAATTCCCACCCAAGCGCCACCCTCTGTCCCCGACCAGAGAGAAACGAGTGCAGCCATTGAAGGACTGTGCCCTGGATCCCCACGTCGGCAAGGCGGTGGTCTAGGAGTTCGTGATCGACCATGTCGAAGGCTGCTGACAGATCTAGAAGAATCAGCAGCCCCGACCCGCCTCGATCCAGCTGCCTGCGGAGATCATCTGTTAGGGCGACCAGAGCCGTCTCGGTCCCATGACCAGCGCGGAAGCCGGACTGGAATGGATCCAGAGGCGATGTTTCATCCAGAAACCTACCAAGCTGTTCAGCAACCACTCTCTCAATCACAACAAAATAAAAAAATTCCTTCCAGTAGCACCTTAAAGACCAATTAAGTTAGTTCTTGGTATGAGCTTTCGTGTGCATGCACACTTCTTCAGATACCTTCAGATACCTCTCTCAATCACCTTACCCAGGAATGGAAGATTCGAGACCGGGCGGTAATTGGATAGATCTAAGGCAGGGGTCTGCAACCTTTAAGACAAAAAGAGCCACTTGGACCCGTTTCCGAAGGAAAAAAAACCTGGGAGCCGCAAAACCATTGCGACATTTAAAACAAATATATCTCCGGAGCCGCGATCTGACAGCGGGCGGGAAGGTGACATCGGGACGGTGCATGACTAACGCATGCACCGCCCCCATACGACGTCACAGCCAGTACAGCACCCGCCACAGTGGGGAGTGTCGGGGCGCACAATGCGCCTCCTCCCCTTGCTAGTATCCGTGCCGGAGCCGCGGCAAAGGTGTAAAAGAGCCACATGCGGCTCCGGAGCTGCAGGTTGCAGACCCCTGATCTAAGGGATCTAATGATGTTTTCTTTAAGAGCGGACGCACCACTGCCTCCTTCAGTTCCCCTGGGAACACTGCCTCCTTCAGTTCCCCTGGGAATATCCCGGTGCCAAGGGACAAATTGATGATATCCCCCAGGGGGGCCCGCACCTCGTCTGGACACGCTCTAATCAGCCATGACGGGCACGGGTCAAGAGGACAGGTGGTGGGCTTTCCAGCTCGGAGGAGTCTGTCCACATCGGCTGGAGATATCCGGTCAAAGTGGTCCAATACTGGACCCGAGGACAGTCGAGGGGCCTCCAGTTCCTTTATTGTATCCAAATTGGCAGGGAGGTCATGGCGGAGCAACAGGACCTTCTCCGCAAAAAAGCTCGCAAATGCCTCACAGCTGTGTGTCAGATTGTTATTTAAATTTGGCTGTCCTTCAAGGGATGTTAAAGACCAAATTATACTAAATAATTGCGCCGGGCGAGAGCTAGCGGATGCAATGGAGGCCGAGAAGTAAGACTTCTTAGCGGCCTTCACTGCCATCTCATAGGTTTTCATAAAAACCCTATAAGATGTTCTTGAGGCTCCGTCACGGGCACCCCGCCATACTCGCTCTAGCCGTCTGAGGTCCCGCTTCATTTTCCGAAGCTCCTCGGTAAACCAGGGAGCCCGGATCCAGCCATCAGCTAAGAAAACGGAAGCAGTTCTATTTGGTGCAATCAAAATCTTTCCATCTTAAAGTGAAACTCTTTGTTGCCTGTGCCCTCTCTCCATGAATAGAATGTAAAAATAAAATAAAATAAAATAAAAAATCTCCCATCTACCATAACAGCCACACCTGGGATTTGGGCCAACAAAGTACTTTGATGATCAGGCTACCCGTATTCATAAAAATGTTCTTTATTAAAGCTTGTGACATGCAAACAAGGGTTTTCCCTTCCAAGTTCTGACCTCGAGGCCTATCAAATCATACAGGCTCATTTCAAATAATTTTTTATAACCAACTTAAAGAAATTTTATGCTTCTAATTAGAATACACAAGTATATTTAGTAAAAACCAATTAAAAGTTCCTCCAACATCTTCTTTGCTGTATTTCATAAGGAATGATTGATTACCAAAGGGAAATGTGCCAACTTTCTAAATTCATGTATGTAACTTGTGATGATAATGTTGGAAGTGCAACAACAGAGATCATTCAGTATGTAATAGAATTCTGTTCTCAGTGTTAGTCCGCTCCTAAGAAGGGATGCTGGTGGTGTGATGCCAGGCAACCAGTCAGAGTGACATGATATTTGCTGAGGAAGAATGGGCCCTGATTGGCTGCACAGTTCTGAGGGAGCCTTCCCCTGCTGAGTATAAGTCTTGAAGTAAGAAGGACATAAGCACTCTCTTCCTTTCTTTCTCAAATTATGCACTGTTTTGTTCAGTTGCCGCATGATTTCTTTCTCTCTGGACTTCACCTGCACTATTTAAGTGCCTTTGCTAATGAAAAACAGGTGCACTTAATGGGTTCTATTCAACACTAGTTATACTAGCAAACCCATTGAAGATAATGGACGTGATCAACTTAGGTTTGTTAATTTCAGTAGGTCTGCTACGAATGTGACTCATGTATGGTGACCACAAATGGGAGCCTCCCATTCAAAAGCAGTTCTGTCCTCCTCCCCCCTCTTAAAATGCACTGTGGTGGGTTAGTTGGGAGGGCAGCAAGTAGTGTTACTGTTTCCACTGTGGCATCGGCAAAAGAAAAGAAGTAATGGGGGGCCACCAGGTGGCGCATTGGAAGATGGCCGACAATAACATATCTCTGACCCATACGAGGTAATTAAGAGGCTGCTATGGGAAGTATGCAGTCTTCCTACCCCTCCCCCCAGGAGATGGGGGGCTGCCTTGCCAGTGGTGTCCACAATGCACCCCCGGATCCGAGAGCTGGGGGTGCCGGTCACTTGGCACGAGCCCTCGATGAGGTCAGCTCTTCCTGACGCCGATTCCAATCAGCGTGTGCTGGTTAGGTTCAGCTCAGAATTATAATTGGAAACATACGATTGGAATGAAGCTGAAGCACATACATCAAGCAACGCTCAAGAGATAACACTGCTGATTAATGGATCTCTGTGACCAGGAGTGATGGACGGATAAGTAAATCTTCTGATGAATTACCATTAAGAGTCTGTATGTTTGGAATGAAGGGGGGGTGGAGGAAAAAACCTTTTTTCTTTGTACTATGTGATATTAATAACCCTCCACCCCAGAAAGATACAAGATCGTTGTGTTTTACTAATCACAAGCAGGAATTCAAGAACTGTGTGGGATGGATTATAACAGGAGAGAGGATTGGTGAACGGTGAGAATGGAGGAAAATTTTATGACGCAGTTTAAAAATGGCGTCTCGCCAAGACAGGCTTGCCGGAGAAAGAAAGACAGGGGGAGGAGAATCAGGACCATTGGAATGAGAAGGATTGATGGAATGTAATCTTGACCTGACAGAGCCTCCTGATATACTTGGCAAGTCTGAGAAAAGTAAAGGACGGTCCGAAGATTAATTTTTTTATGGAAGCGAGGAACAGTGGCTGTCCCTGAGCGATATATCTTTGGAGAGTACAAAACCCACACAGAGGATGCCTGTTTTCAATCTGCTTGTGAAAATTATCAGAGATCGCAAAGAAAGGAATATACGATAGCAACAAGAAGATGAAGAAAGTAATAAAGGACTATCTGGATTGAACTGGATAGAACTGTTTAATTAAAGCAGCAATATAAGTGATGTTTGGACTCGTTCGGAGCTTGATGTATGGGTACCCCCAACAAAATTTAAAATTCGGCTGTATAATTTGGAACTAATGTGATTTGGATAATGTGATGTGATTGGCCTGTTAATAAAAATTATTTCTTAAAAAAAAATAAAGCGAGATGAGCGCCGCAAAAAAAAAAAAAGGTACTACATGGTCTTGGCCAGGCATCCCCAAACTCGGCCCTCCAGATGTTTTGGGACTACAACTCCCACCATCCCTGACCACTGGTCCTTGTTAACTAGGGATGATGGGAGTTGTAGTCCCCAAACATCTGGAGGGCCGAGTTTGGGGATGTCTGGTCTTGGCCATGTAGTGGGAGGGTGTTGGAAGGGGGAGGGCATCAGAGGCACGATTTCAAGGGCTACCTGAATCCTGGTCTGGTACAGCCCATCCCCAGCAGGGATGAAGATACTCAATGTTGTTCTGTCTCTGAAGCTGAGCAGGTCTAGGTCTGGCCAATACCTGGATGGGAGAACACTCAAAACCTGGTGCATGCTGTGCTGCAGAGGTCCTTGGAGGGGGGGAATATGGTGAACATTATTTGTATTGATAGTTTACATTCCTGCCTCATTTGAGAGGTCATCCAGCAAGGAATTGGAATGCAACATTCTCTGTTTTGTTTTTTTCATTTTTAAAAAATTCCTTGCTTGTAGAATGTTCTGTTAACACGTCTCTTCTTTTGGCTTTAGGAGAGTGAAGATGTATATATTTTTTTACAGTCAGACCTTCAGTAACTTATGATTACAGATCTTGTTGATGAAGTATGTTCTCCTCAGTTCTCCTCATAGGTCCCTGATGTATAGGCTATAGTTGTGCCATTGGAGAACCACTTATGTGCTGAGGCTATGGAGGTGAGCCGGGCTGCTGAGAGCTCTACAGGAGCTTTCGGCATAGACAGGCCACCTATTCACTGTAATGACCAGGCAGGTTGAGGTGTGCTAAGCATAGCACATGCCTGGCCAGGGGCCAGTAGGGAAGGGAAGTCCTCAAATATGCCCCGAGGGATTCCCTCCCCAGTTCCCAGGATCCCAAAGTTCCCAAGATTCTTTGGGGAAAGCCACGACTGCACAAATTGGCTTCCATGGTACACTGGTAATATTTTGAAACAGAAACTAGATGACCTTAACTAAAGCCTCATCTACCTCATCCACTTAAGGCACTTATACCATTTTGACGGTCATGGCTTCCCCCAAAGAATCCTGGGAACTGCAGGTTGTTATGAATGCTGAGAAATTTTGCAGCTCTGTGAGGAGAATCTGGGTCATCTAACAACTCTCAGCACAACAAACAACAGTTCTCAGGGTTCTTTGGCAAAAGACATGACAGTAAAGAGGTATAATACAGCTTTAAATGTATGGTGTGGAGGTGGCCTGACTCCAGGTTTCTGTCAGCGGTTACCTTTTTGTGGTTAAATGTGATGCAGAGATGTGAAAGATGGCTGTAGGGCCCTTTCAGACTGATGTTTTATTGTGGATGAATTCTACAACATTCTCTTGACTCAATGATAGTGAACCAGTGGTAGTAGTTCTGTGATGCATCGCTAACGCATTATCACTGTACAGAGGGGCAACAGTGCAACAAAAGTGGGAATAAAACCCCTACCCCAAAAACATTTGTGCTATGAAAACTTATGTGAATTCAGTTGGAACTTGCGTGTTCAGACCCAGAAACCTCCCCCCTAAATGAATTCACACATGAACCAAATTCTGGTTTTGGTTTTTGGCAGAATTTAGGCCACAACTTGATTGATTACAGAAAGTGACTGGTTGCATAGGCTCTGGTTCGACTAGCTCCCTGCCATGCAGGTAGCGCTGACCCAGGGTTCCAGCATAGGTCAGCCAAGGGTGAACATCTGGATAAGCGGAAAACCAGGAATGGGCTAACCCCACCACCCAAAAGTCCCCCTTGACTCAAGCATGGGCACAACCCCCTCTCAGGAGTTGACCAAACCATCGAGTCCCTGGATTCCTTTAACGGAATACCCTTCACATTGGGATGGCGAGAGCGTTCTCCCATTCCTATCACCTGCAACCTTACAAGTTGTAATGATTTGCTATGTAGCAGGCGAAACCCAAATGGCAACAGCCAATCAGCCAAGTGGGGAAAATTCCTGCCATGCCCCTGTCCCAACAACAGACAACACACGACGGCATAGGAAGGTCAAGCGCAACAAGCCCTAAAGGTAGGGAGAGGTGGGCGGGTGTTCTGAATGCACACACCAAAAGAGGAAGCTCTGGGTCATGTGCATGGGCATAAATATGTCCCTTGAACCGTTTGGACTGCGCCCCATTGGCCAGATTGCACCCAGCTTCAAGGGACCTACCAATCGGGTGTTGTGGCTGACCAACAGTACCCATCCACAACACAGGGTGTCAGTTTTCCAGGTCTCACCGCAATACTCTTTAAGTAAGGACCGATTTATCGGATACAGTGATGGGAAATGAAGCAGTGATGGGAAATGAAGCAATGTGACAGCCCTGTAACTTTTGCAGGTGCAAACAGTGAGGAAAGTGAGATTGCATATGACCAGTGCTTTTTTCTGGGGGGACTCATACCCCTAAACATTTTGTGAATATTTGTACTTTTGTCCATTTACTGTATTTATTTTTCCCAATTTGAACTATAAAATGGCGATTTTCTTGAGTCAAAATGAGAGTACCCCAAACATTATTTTTTAAGAAAAAAGCAATGCATATGACCACCCCAATAGCATAATGATAACAAACAATCATAGATACACAATAAAAATAATGTCTGGAGGGTCCCTTAAGGCAGAAGCACAGGAGAACAGTGAAACTGCCTATGTTAGCAGCACAGAGAATGAAGCATTTTCGTTATTTCAGTTGCACTTCTCCTTTAGAAAAAGCTGTTGCAAGTAGATATTAACCACAATATGCATTTTAAAGAGGCAATCCCTCAAGCTAAAAAGGTTTTACAAATATTTTAACACTCAGCAGGTGTGAATCTGTAATAACCTGTCGAAGTGGGTAATGCAAGTGCCATAGATATAATTTCCTGAATCTGTCTCAACCTGTTGAGCTCTCTGTTAGATTCCACATACCTCCATTGTTGTTTTTCTAGTTCGTTGAGCCCAACCCGAGTTCATGGTATGGTTTTGCTATTGATTCATTGGGAATTCTTTGACAGATCAACTTTCCCTGCAATCTTAACATGTTTAGGCTTAAGCAGTTCTGTATGCATAGGACTTGAGAGTTCCAAGCCTCTCAGGCTAGTCTATAAATGGATAAATCTAGGGGGCATTACTTTAAATTCACATTTTTCTAGTTGTGAATTGTTGGGTATATCCACATGTACTGATCCCTTGTGAACAAGCATTCACCCTGTGTTTAGAAACAGTTGGGGCTAGGTGTGTGTTGGTGTGTACGTGCACACGTGCATAGGCAATTAATTTAATTTAATATTATATTATCTTTTTCTGATGGCTTCACCTGTAATTTTATCCCCACTTAACTGGGAGTAAACCCTGCTGATTTCAATAGAACTTACTGCTGAATAGATATGGTTAGGATTTCATTGCTTCTACTAACGGTCAGGGGTACCTTTACCTTTTTAATGCTGTTTGTATCTATATTTAGCTAGCTATAATAAACTGTAGGGACATGGGTGGTGCTATGGGTTAAACCACAGAGCCTAGGGCTTGCCGATCGGAAGGTGAGCAGTTCAAATCCCCGCGACAGGGTGAGCTCCCAGTGTTCGGTCCCAGCTCCTGCCCACCTAGCAGTTCGAAAGCATGTCAAGTGCAAGTAGATAGTAGGTAAGTGCAAGTAGATAAATAGGTACTGCTCTGGTGGGAAGGTAAACGGCGTTTCCATGCACTGCTCTGGATCACCAGAAGCAGCTTAGTCATGCTGGCCACATGACCCAGAAACTGTCTGCGGACAAACGCCAGCTCCCTCAGCCTATAGAGCAAGATGAGCGCGCAACCCTAGAGTCGCCCACGACTCGACCTAATGGTCAGGGGTACCTTTATCTTTACCTTTAATAAACTATCAAGAGGATTTTTTAAAGGTTATTGCTGTTCTGTGCAAATTTATTTTACAATTATAGACTTTTTACTCCACTCTCCAGTTCAAATTATTTACAGAATTTAAAAAATGGAAATGAATTTATGAGAAACTGCAATGTGTAATTAGAAACTCAAAATTCTTTACAAAGAATACAAAAAGAACATCACATTCAAGAAAGGCAATTCATTTCAATGGCTTTTCCCCCCAAATGAATGAGTGCTTATTAAAAATGCATTCCAAAGAAAGATCTAACCTTTTACTAAACAGTCAAACATAGTGAAGGGACCTATGATGAGTGTTTGATGTAACTGTAAATGAAATGAGTTTTTTAAAAAATTAGGGGGGAAATATGTGAAAATTTTATATGGATTGTTTCAATATAGTTTTTCTTCCTGGTGCTAACATTTAATTTGCAATCAATATGGAGCTATTTTTAAAGCTATGGCTTAATTGTAAAGGTAAGGTCTTTTTTTTTCCTCAAAAAAAAAAAAAAAAAATACAAGTAAAGTCCTGCCAGCTAAAAGAAGCCTCAGGGAGACAGCCGTTTTCCCCATCATGACAAGTTATTTTGACATAATTTTTTGGTACTGTATATACATCTCCAATGACATAATTCTGAAATGTCACATGGGCCAAGATGGGCGGGGGGAATCATTTTTATTCAGCATTTGCCTATTTGATTAAGTCATCTTAAATATGTATTTTTTTAAAAAAAATGTTGCTTGAAAGTCCTTCAGAAGTGTTGTTGGGAAAACAGTGATGGCTGCAAACCCTGTATTTTATTAAAGGAAGTGTGTGTGTGTGTGTGTGTGTGTGTGTGTGTGTGTGTGAAGCCCATGAGAATATCTGAGAAACCTTCTGGGGAAATACCTTGTAAAATTCAAGTAGTCTGACATTAAAATAGACTTACTTGCATCCTTAGGAAATGTGCTCATTCAGGAAGCCTGGAGTTAATTGATTATAAAACATCTATGATGCAGGCATATCCTTCCAGAGTAGAAATTGTACTTTGTGTAAGATTATTAAATGTTTGTGGGAGTGAAGTGGAGATTATTCCTAGGTAATTGCCATAAAAGATGACATTAGCACTGGTTTGTCTACTTGAAAGAAACAGTTACTCATGTAAATCACACACATCATCTATGAGTCACTAGTATGTGTCACGTCTGCATCATTTCAAAATGTGTGTTATATATATATTTATCTCTCTTTTTTATTACTAGACCACAGAGCTGAGACACTGCATCAGGCTATGAGATGAAATTAGCTGCATAAGGCAAGCTTTACAATGATTTGATAAGATTCATTGCAAGGGGAGGTGAGTACTGCCAAATTAAAAACAGGATAATGGTTTGGCAGCTTTTCTGAAGAGCCAAAGGCTTGTTGTAGGAGTATTACAAGGATGTGAGTACTGTTCAACAATGGCCACTCTCATTATAGACACTGCACAAATTGGCTTTGCATGGCTTATGACACTCTAGAAACCAAAAAGCATATCCATCAGTTTGGGAGGTCTTTACTCTTCTGAGAGTTCATTGCCTGAGGAGAAGTAACTGATTTTGTCACTTGTTTCCTTCTCACCTACCCTAAAAGACCTTACAGTAGATCCTTCATTGTGACAGGTACGTCATGGAAAGAATGAATGACAGGGCACTGTGCTGATTTGCTGTAGCATAAATTACACATTTACTCGCTGTGCTCCAAAAACATCTTTCCCAAAGGCAAAAAAATTAAAGGTGACTTTCTGGATCATGGATCAGTACTATGATGCAAAACTGTTCCCCGCCCCTCCCCTGAGCTGCTGACAGAATGGCAGCTGCAGTTTTGGATACCCTATTTCCAAAACTGGACCAAAATGCAACCATTTCTCTGAATTTTGCAATAGGGTCCTCCAACCATGTAATGTGTACAGAAATGCATATACTAGGGTAAAGTCTGCTTAGAAATGCACATACTGGTGAAACTAACATACAAAAATGTATTATATTAGTGGGAAATGCTTGGCAAAAAAGGTGTTTATTATGCATAGAAAAACATATTTATTAGGGGAAGTTTGCACTAAGGCTGAAGAATTTTCATGATGCCTTTTTCTAAAAATGCAAATATATTTGACATTGTAGAGAACTAACATAAGACTGGGAACAAATGAGAAACTGAGAAGCCAAAATTGGCAGATTTGCGTGACCTTACTCCGAAGTAATGACATTTTGCTTATTTACTAAATGCAGAAGAGATGGCATCAATAAATATTGGAATAAGCTAGACTCTTGTTGAGATAATGATGCTACATACATGCCTCATAATGGAAACACATAAATTTGTTTGATATAGAAATTACTGGCATGACTTTAAACATTAAATTTTGTCTACATTTTCTCTTTGAACATCAGTCTCCTACTTACAGAGGCCATTATATATAAAACTGAGGTGAGTAGGTACTTGTAGTTATAATTCAGTCTGGGTTATGGGAAAATCCTTTTTCTTTTTTTTTCACTTTTACAAATACCTTCACAATGTCTCCAGGGGAAATTGAAAGATACTTGCTGACATCAAAAGAGCTGTAATTAGCACCTTCACGGGCAAGCATGAAAAAAGCAGCAAGTAGAGACTTTGTATAGGAATTCCAATATTCTAGCAAATAGCTTGGACATTTCTGAATGCTCATGTCTTGAAATGTAATGTGCATGTTTCATAACTGAAGAGCTTGTCAATGTTTCCTGCTAAACATCAGGAGCCATTCAGTTTTCTCTCTTCAGACTGGATAAGAACTACCAGTATTCATGCTTAGCTAGCTGGTACGGGGTGAAGAAAGAAAGATCCAAAAGCTGTGCAAATAATAACTTTGGTTAGGACTAACCAAAGCATCACAAAGTAGCAAGCAAGTACCATATTTAAAAATGGGGAGAGGAAAGATAAACACTGCTTCAAAACTTAATGGAGCTCCACAATCTGCAGTTTGTTACAGTCTTTGGACGGGGTGCACAGAAAGTATTGTGCAGACTTTCAGTGCAATCCTATACACGCCTACTCAAAAGTATGTCCCACTCAGTACAACAGAACTTCTTCCAAGGTAAAAATCCATGGGATTGAAGCCTTAAATAAGGTAAAAAGTCAATAGAAGAAATGGGTAGTTGTATTTAGTAGTCAGAAGGCATGAACACTGCTTACAATTACCAACTTACCTTTTTGCATGGGCAATAGAACATTTAGCAACCAAATTTACAACCATAACCTGGAAAACAAGCAGATGTTCTATGGGTGAAGTGGGCCATATCTATTCCATTTATGTACAAAGGATCTTCAGGGTGGCAGTCTGTGCAGAAATTTAAACTGCTGAATAACATGGGCAAGCCGGTCCCAGTTCTCGGAAAAGATAATAATAATAATAATATATTTATACTCCACCCATCTGGCTGGGTTTCCCCAGCCACTCTGGGCAGCTTCCAACAAAAGATTAAAAATACATTAAAACATCAGTCATAAAAAACTTCCCTAAACAGAGCTGCCTTCAGATGTAGGCTTTTAGCCCATCCCTCTCTTGCCCTACTCATCCTGCCTCACCTCCTCTTTGGACCCTACAACTCCAAGTGGGTGATATAGGTTAGACCCCAATGTGGTTCTTACCTTGCCAGCAGATCCAACAACCTGAAAGGCAATTTTGGAGCTCACTTTTCACCTCAGAAGGTGTTTAAGGGTGCTCCCCTAACCTTACCTTACCATACCTTACCTTACTTGTGGAGTTCCTGCACACATCTGCCCTAATGTGACCAGATAAACCTATTTTACCAGGAATAGTGAGTAAGTGGGGTGGGGAGGACATCCCAGTCAGGAATACCAATCTGCTAACTAGTAAAAACAATTCCTACTCACCTACGAGGCATCTGAGAGCCAGTGTGGTGTAGTGGTTAAGAGCAGTAGACTCATAAACTGGTGAACTAGTTCCTACAGCTCCTCCACATGCAGCTGTTGGGTGACCTTGGGCTGTCACACTTCTCTGAAGTCTCTCAGCCCCACTCACCTCACAGAGTGTTTGTTGTAGGGGAGGAAGGGAAAGGAGAATGTTAGCCGCTTTGAGACTCCTTGTTGTTGTTGTTGTTGTTGTTGTTTAGTCGTTTAGTCATGTCCAACTCTTCGTGACCCCATGGACCAGAGCACGCCAGGTACTCCTGTCTTCCACTGCCTCCCGCAGTTTGGTCATGTTAAGTTGTGGGCGAACATATCAGACGACACAGCGATTCTTCAAACAGCTCTTCTTTATTCTGAGGCCAGAACTGAACTGAACTGAACTGAAGGGCTCAGTCAGCCTGCTTATATAGAGCTCCAGTACCTTGTTACTGTAACAACTTTCTAAAACTATCCAATCACTGAACGTCACTTTCGATCCTTCATTTGCATAACTGTCTACAGGCCCAGGGTGAGAACTTCAGTACATAACAGGTCAAACTCATGATGGTAGCTTCAAGAACACTGTCCAACCATCTTGTCCTGTCATCCCCCTCTCCTTGTGCCCTCCATCTTTCCAAACTCTTTCCAAACTCTTTCCAAATTATGAAGAGGTCAATGAGAGAGTGAAGTGGACTCAAATAGCCTTTCTGTGTAAGGGTGCCACAATGTGCAGATGCACACCAAGCCACAGTGGCCAAGCCTGTTCCTGCCCCACCCCCTCTGGCATGACAACAAATGCTGCCCCTTCCCCACCCCCACCCCCACAGCTCTTTGGGCTAGGCACTGAAACAGGCTAAACACAGAATCCAAAATTGAAGGAATATATCAAACAAACAGACATTCTATCTGTATGCTGCCCTTTGCAAAATTAAAACCATAAGCAAACAAAACACATGGGTGTAGCCAAGCAGCTGCCCCCCCCCAAATCAAGTAAATAATTAAAAAATACTTTAACTGTGGTTCTACATCAAAGTGTACACAACCAAACTGAACAATTTCCACTTATACCAGAAGACCCTAAACTTAAAAAAAATAACAGCTACAAAAGCAACCACCCCTCCCCACCCAAAACAGCAACACCCCAACCCAAGATTCTGTTCAGCAGCTTTGATAGCAAGAGTCAGTCAGAGCCCCAGTCTCCCTTCAAGGCAGGGAGCTGGTCTGTCAGGACTAACTGCCCAAATATAGCTGGATGTAGAGAAGTTAATTATTTTACTATTTCCAGATTTTGGTATTGAATTTAAACAAGACAGCTATACTGGCTACCATCAATGCATTTTATGAAACCTCGATATGCGAAAATAAATTTTGTGCAAGATGTAATATTAAATGGGAAGGACCTCGGTGAGATTATTGTACTATAAATCTGTTAAGCATTTTGGGAGAAAAACAACTCTTTAGGCAGTTGTTAAAGTTAAATTGAGAGGCCCTAAATCATACGATTCAAAGCAGATTTAGATAACTGGGAGATATTGAAATTATCTTCATCTGCTCTGTCTAGATTGATGTTTCCCCTGTTATTAAAAACAAGTATGAGGCTGACATGGTTAGATGGTTAATGGAATGGCCTCATCCAGAATAATAGGTACGCTATGGCTTAGAGCAGGAGCTCTTCCGTACCATTAAGATAGTTTTTAAAATAATTAAATCAGAAAGAACAGCATAGAATAATATGTTTCTTCACAAAGATGCCCTCAGAGAACCAAAATAGGCATGGCACGGGGAATCTTATGTAGGTTTTTGTTTTTAAATAATGCACCTAGCAGCCTCTACTGACTGCTTTGAAAATTAAAGAACTTGGGGGAAGATTGTTCAGTTTAACCCTTTGCCCCATGGCATTTCCCTGCTTTAGCCACCGCCTCTCCTCATGGCTACAAGTAGCATATGACTTCAACTGTGAAGCTAATAGCACCTTCAGAGGGAGGTAGTTTGATTGGGGAGATGGCACAAGGGAAATAATTAAGTGACCTCAAAGCAGTGCCTTTTCCCCAACCTTCAAGACAGTTACATGGGGTGATAATAACAGAAAACAAAATAAAGTCGGAAATACGAATCACAGATTGGCTCTCGGGTTTTGGAATCTTGGACTGTGTGGTGAAAAAATGTGTTGCCATATATTTCACCTTTGGCAGTGGTTATTCAGAGTTCAATCTTAATAATAGATTCAACATTCCTGGTAGAGGGGAAGTTGAAGAAGACAGATCATTCTAAATTGTTGGGATCAATATTGCTTCATATGTCCTTTAGATGAACAAACTCAGGGTCCATCTCTCACCTTACCAATACTTTTTGACATTTTCTTGTACAGAAACTACAAGAGTATTAAATAAGAAAGCTGACTATGACAGAACAGAAAACAGAATGAAACTGATCAAACAAATAAGGATTTATTTTCCCAAAAAAACCTTGCAGACTGATTGTGAATTAACTGTTGTTGTTGTTGTTGTTGTTGTTGTTGTTGTTGTTGTTGTTGTTGTTGTTATTTCTATACATTTCTCCTAAACAAGCCCAGGGTAAGATTTTAAAAAATAATCTGTATAAAAACAAATGGGCAGGGGAGCTTGGTATTTCAATTAAAGAAATTCCTCTTTCTTGTAATTTTAACTTTTTGCAAGCTGCTCAGGGAACCCTGAAGAGGGGTATAAATGAAATTATGGAAGAGGACCGAACTCCATGTGTGAATCTATTATATCATGTTATTTAACTTTGAATTTGAGACACAGTATAAAATGTTGTACAAATGTTATTTTATGCCACAAAGGCTCAATAGGTTCTATAAAGCAATTTGCTTAAATGGCTGGAAACTTCATGTCTGCTGAGACTGTCCCTAGATCAAAGACTTTAAAGAAAAGATAATAATAATAATAATAATGTAAGAATGGACCAGACCCATAGGTCTATCTAGTCGAGCATCTTTTCCCCGCGGTGGCCAGCCAGATATTTCTAGGGATCACACAAGTTCAGCATGAGAACAATGGTCCTCTCCACTATCATTCCCCATCAACTGGTAGATGCTGGTCCCAGAAGTACTGTATGTTCATCAAGACTTTTGAAAGCCATCAAAATTGCTGGCCACCTTGTGGTAGCAACTGCATCTCTGAACTGCACTGCTATATCTTATGGTGGCAAATTCCATAGGTCAACTGTGTGGGGTAAAGAAACACTCTCTTTGGTTTGTCCTGAATCTTCCACCATGCATTGGATGGCTCCTGGTTTTAGTTAAGAGGTGGAGGGGGGGGAACCCTAATGAACAGTTACACAGATTAGTCTCTTTTGTTGCATGTTGAGATAATTACAATAAGTGTCCTCACTTAGATCTCTGTGTGTGGTACATTGTTTTCATTTCCAAAATTTAAAAATGGGGGGGGGGGATTTGGGGCTGCATCCAAAGTTAGTCATACATGGAGTAGACCTATTGAAATTAATGGACATGACTAACTCAGGTAAAACTTAGCTGGGTGCAATAAGTAAAACTTAGCTGGATGCAATTCATGGATGACATTTACCAAGCAGTAATTGATCTTAGCATCCATGGAACTACATGAAAAGCCAGTTGTCTGCAAGTTTTCACAGCAAGTGGTCTGCTTCTTCCTTGGCATCTGTCACACACTGTCAAAAACTGAAGGAAGAAGAAAGTAGTAAATTATCCATTTCACATGCTGTGACATTACAGACAATAAGCCTCTCATGTGGTTCATGCACATTGGAAATTACTGCTTGAGTAATAGCCGTTCAGTCTAAAAGGCTCTGGATGACCACAGTGACACATTTAAAAGTTGCGTTGTCTTAACAAATTTTTCCTTTTAAAACCCTTCCCACTGCTCATCCTCTCTCTGAAAGCTGCTGTTAATCATTTCCAGTGGTTCACTCTTATTATTACAATTGTTTATTAAATTTATATACCACCCTATACCTGGAGGTCTCAGGGCAGTTTACAGAAAAGATCAACATAAAAACCACAATGCAGTGGTACCTCGGGTTACAAACGCTTCGGGTTACAAATGCTTCAGGTTACAGACTCTGCTAATCTGGAAGTAGTACCTTGGGTTAAGAACTTTACCTCAGGATGAGAACAGAAATCCCACGGCGGCAGCGGGAGGCCCCATTAGCTAAAGTGGTACTTCAGGTTAAGAACAGTTTCAGGTTAAGAATGGACCTCCAGAATGAATTAAGTTCTTAACCAGAGGTACCACTGTATATATAATCAAAATAGAAACAACAATCCAATAACACCCCTGTCCCCGAAAAGAGCCACATTTAATAAGGGCATGAGGCTTCACTATCTGCATTTTCCTACCAGCACCAAAATGTAATTCCATCTCCCAGGCCTGCCTCCATCTTAGACCTACCTACATCCAGGCTCTTGCCTAATTTGGCTGCAAACTCCTGGTTAGTCATTATTTAAATGTGGCTTTTTTCTTCCTTTCTCTGCCTAGTTTCTGCAAAGAAACTAGGAACATGCAAAATGATAATGACTTTGGCTCTGCAGTTCCATAACAAGTAATTTTAAGGAACAGGTATATAGATGGCATTGAAAATGTCCCATTCTCTGATGGACTCCTTTATGTGGACTTTCCTTTATGGTCATCAGCTAAAGATCCTCATAACAAGGATTTTAAATGCTCACTGTAAGGTGAATTTTATCTGCCTAAAATGTGTTTAAAGAGCTAACTTTCCATATTATGAAAAGTAGCAACACTGTCAGGTTGGCATCGTTTTGAAAAGAACATTTGAAAAGCAGCCTTTATTCTCTGTTCAGAGCTGCATGAAGTTGGTTTGTCATGTTTTACACTTATTCATCCAGTTATCTGAACAGCTCTGAGCTGCTGTTGTCAACTCACAAAGACAGGAAGTCTTTGATATTGGCACCAGCTGGCCATTACTGAACATTTCTGAAAATGTGACACTTATCTCTGCACCAATTCTGCAGCTTCCCATTTATCCCCCACTGCAGGTTTAACTATAGAAAACACCCACTTTATCTCTACCAGTAGGGTAGCCAACTGAATGAGTCTGTTGCCACAAAAGCAAGGAAGAGTCTTGTGGCACCCTAAAGTTCTACAGTACATATTTAGGATGGGTTAGGTCAGAGCTTTCCAAACTTTTCAAGCTGGTGACATGCTTTTTGAACATGCATCATTTCACAACACAGTAATTCCGTTTTACTAGTAAACTGAAGGTTAAACTAACCCTTTCCAGCCCTAGGAGGAGCGTGGGGAGCATTCATGCAACATACTGCAGCTAACACACTAACGTGGCACGACACACAGTTTGGAAAGCTCTGGGTTAGGTACATAAGAAGCTGTCTCATGCTAAGTCACAACAATGGTCCATCTAGTTCAGTATGGTCTACGCATACTGGTATCCACTTTCCAACGTTTCAGAAAAGGGCCCTTCTCAGCCCTGCTTGGAGATGCTGGAGATTGAACCTCAAAAATTCTGCATGCAAGGCAGATGCTCTGATACTGAGCTATGTACCTTCCCAATGTTACATCATTTTCCCATGCATTGCACATTATGCCATTTCATGTACAGTGTTTCATCTGCATCACATGTACAATGTTTCACGTATTGTACATTTCTTGTACGTTGGTTGAATCCAATTTTGCATGAAAGGGAGACGTGCTCAGTATGGGTTGTTTCCAATCGGGCTACAAATGGGAGAGTGAAATTGCTCAAAATTTGGGAACCTTGTGAAAAATGCCTTCACTCAAGTTTGGCCAAATCTCTCTCTCCTGCTGAAAAGAAAGCAAAAATAATGCATCAACCTAAATTAACAATGATATCATATCCAATTTGACACAAAGCATATACTATGACCAAAATTAATTAGGGTTGTCATGTAAGTTAAGCAGTAAGGTTTGCAAACAGCACGTACAAATGTATTTAGCCAAATTTGCTTTCGCAAATACGTAACTTGGAGGGGATTTTCAGTGGAAACAATAGCCAGAGACGAAATAGTTCAGCATCTCCTCCCCATTCCTTGATGTGCTGCTCGAGACAGCAGCCTCTAACAAATGCTTTTCATTAAAAAGAAAAGAAAAGAAAAGAAAAGAACTATGTTGTTTGGGGGGGGGGGAATTACGCAAAAGCCTGCATCACCTCTGTAGTTTGGCCCTCAGTGCAGAGACGAACAGCTGTTACAAAGATACCATAAAATTTCTGTGCATGCTCGCTCTACCCTTGGAAGGCTTCAGTGTAGACAAGCAGTTGTTACAAAGATACTATAACATTCTGGCGCACGCTTTCTCTATCCTTGGAAGGCATCAATGCAGCCAAACCCTTGTTACAAAGATAGCATACAATTCCTGTGCACGCTTGAGGTATCCTTGGAAGAAAACTGACCTTGTAAAAGTGCTCAGAATATCCATTGGATCAGAAGAGAAGGGGCAAAATGCTATACATTGTGACTGATGTAAAAATGTTTATACACTGTCCGTAGTTGCTAAATGCTACAACCCAGTTAAAAGCAAGCTCATAAACGACATTTTCCAGCTGAAATGCCTTCAGAGAACTTGTGCCTTCCTTAATACTTTAGTTAGCATGACACTAAAATTATGCATACCATGCAGAATTCAGCTAGAATATGTTGTGAAGCCATGCATCTGCAAAGATGTTGCTTTGAGTAGCTTTTCTTCTCTGGAGAAGCAGTTTTACATGGCATTTTATCTTCAAAGAAAATCTTAGCAGCTTAATCAAACACTCTGTAATTCTGATTTTATTTTATTCCTTCTGAATCTTCCTGTAGATTCATGTTGGAAGAGAGTCAAGCTCTCTGAAAGGCACTGCTCAGTATTAATCCAAAAACAATCGAAGCAATTTATGGTGGTATTCTGTTTAACCCCACTTATTGCTTCTGTGCATTTTCTGTCTGCTATACAAGAGTTGAGTGAATTTTTAACATTTCCTGTTTACTTCCCCAACCCCATAACTGAACAGGGTCACATTAAATTTGTGGGGATTCTTCCCACCAAATTTACGCCTTCATCCAGGTGTATCAAGCCTTCATCTGCATTCCTTACACAATTTATGGTCTTCAAAAGTTTCTATCTCCAAGCCAAAAAGTTAAACAATTGCACCATATGGACTCTCAGATTTATTTAGCATCAAAGCACTATTAATAACTCGACTTCAGCTGGCATGCTCACCTACGAGATTGTAGGCTCTCTGTGTAGCAGGCTCACAATTTGTTTATCATTAAGTTACACAAAAACAAATTCTCTTGGGAGAGAAAATAGCTATTTCTTTATTTAATAGCTAATTATATCACATGTGGTTGGATCCAGACTTATGACAAGAGCAGAATAAAATTTATGAGATCTCTACCGTACCCTCCTCTAAGCATGACTCAGTCTGGATGCAAATCATGTATTATTTTTAATTATTCTTATGATTACTATTGCTTCTTTTATAGCCATGCACCAACTTTATTAAGGCATGTTGTGGTCTACAACAGCTAGTAGCACCAGCACTTCCGTTGTGGTCTATCTTGTGGCTTCAATCTGGGGTGGGGTGGGGGGCAGCAACAATCAGGCTGATGTGCCCTGTGCCAACTCAGGCACCACCCACACTGCCTCAGATCTAGTCCCAAATTAGTTCAGTTGTGGAGCTAAACACCCTAATTAACCACATGGCTAGGAGGTTGGGCAGAAAAGGAGACACTGCTGAATAGTGGAGGCAGTGATACTGCATATACTAGTGGAAATTTTAAAAGAGCAGCTTCCTTGAACCTGGTTGCTACAATAAAGCCATCCCTTCAGCATGCAGCCATCAGTGGAAATAGGCACACTCTTACTGGCTAAGCCGCCAGGAACAAAATAGCCAGCAGTGCTATTTTTATAGAAAAAGAGGTGCTGGAGCTCACCTCGAATTTCTCCCTTGTTCTCCTAAAATGGCAATGGCACCCACCTGAGAGGTGCCAGAGCTGAGCTCCGGTGAGCTCCGGCTCAAAAAAATAATAATCCCTGAGCATATGGAGGTAAGGATGTGGTGATAAGGTCAGCCCCCTCCCAATAACAAACTTCCACTCCCCCTGCCCTAAAAAAAATGCTTTAAGAAGCTTCAATACCAGCAGTGACTCTGAATATATAATGGGCTATTTTCCATAGAAAGGGGGGAATATGGGTTAAATATTTGAAAGGCACAGGCTAGCATTTTGATAACAATATCATGTTGATACCCTAAAAAGTTTGTGACCAGCATTTACTTTATTTTATCCACCCTGAATCTTCCAGCACTCAGCTTCATTGGCTGTCCATTGCATATATTTGTGGAGGGGGAAGCACACAAAAATGCATTATTATAAAGGAAATTGCTTTGCAAAGGCAACGTGGGATACAATCATGTATGTATTACATTTGCACTAAAACACTAATGAACGTTCATGAGTGCTTGATTGGGTTTTTTTTAGAAATTTGATGTGGAAATGCAAGGACCTGAATTTAAGATGAGAAACTGGGGGAAACCAACATGGACAGACTCTCCATTCTTAGCAAACAGCTTCCTCTGTTCATGTAACACACACTCTTTAGAAAAGACTTGAGAATCCTCCTGACTGCAGGCTCCTTTTCCTTCTTTTCTCCGATAACCTTCCTTTGCAACATTTGCATCTGTTGGGATGGTTGGTATCTCTTCACTTTTTGTAACATTCATCATTTTTTACAAAGACCTTGAGTCCCTCAATGCAACAGACATTTTTATCAACCTGCCTCCACATTTTAAACTAAACATGCATGACCAAAGGAAGAAATGAAGCAGGTTTCAATGTCCCCTTCCCCATTGTTATGATGCTGTGCTTGGATTGTTGTTGTTGTTGTGCTGTTGTTCACAACTATTTTTAGATAATAAGATGAAAAAAGCAGCCGATGCAGTTAATGAAAATGCTGTGTTTAATTCAGTTTGGGGAGGGGGAAAATATCCCCTGGAGTACTCTGATTCTGAGACTTGGCAAATACACAGAATTCTTCTGAAATTGTTCTATGGTAACAAGCATTAACACCCTGCAGGCATCTAGCAAATGAGAATTGGATCTTTTCAGTGTTTCACATGAACCTGTTTGCATTGAGCATGTTAAACTTTATCAAAATTATGTTAGCCATAAAAACACGTTCAAGAAACTGACTACAGTGGTACCTCTGGATGCGAACAGGATCCGTTCTGGAGCCCTGTTTGCATCCAGAAGTGAACACAACCCGCGTCCACACGTCTGCGCGTGCACGGGTTGTGATTTGCCCCTTCCGCGCATGCGCGTGATGTCATTTTGACCATCTGCGCATGTGCGAGCGGTGAAACCCAGAAGTAACGTGGTCCGTTACTTCCGGGTCACCACAGCGCGCAACCCGAAAATACTTATCCCGAAGCTACTTCAACCCGAGGTATGACTGTATAATACAGCTAGCCAAAATCAAAAAGGAAGATTCATTCCTTAAGATGCTGAAACCCAGAAGTACTGTGGCCAAGAATACATTTTTGCAAAGGCTTCCTGCAGTCATAGAACCACCACATGTTATGATTTGTGGCTTTTCCTTCATTACAAGCCCCATGTCTGGCTTATGTGCTATGTGACCCAATATATATGAGTTCAAGTTCACAAGTCCATCAAGGAGCCAGAGGTGAAACAGTTTTGGTTTTTTTAAACATGAAACTATTCCCATAGATGTGACAATAATACAATTACATGCATTCTCTTACAGCTGGGGAACATTTCATAAGAATGCAGGCCCAATGTAGAATTTTATTTGCATTTCATAAAGCACATCTTTGTAGGCCCTAAAAAGCAATTCCTCCATTATCATGCCTAATTTGGAGAAGGCTTCATTCATGCAAAGAAATAAAAATAGAATTGAAGCCACATTTGTTTCGAGTCTCCTGTTCCTATGGCAAGTAAAATCCCAAAGAGTTACAGCGTTTTCTAACACAACACAGAAAAGTTCCAACATTACACAGTCAACCAAAGAAAATTATTAAACCACTCAGGCTGCAATCCTATGCATACTTACCTGATAGCAAGTCCTGCTGAACTCAGTGGGGTTTACGTCTGAGCAGACACGTACAGAATTGCACTACTAAGCTGACAGTCATAATACTGTGCCCATAACACTGTGTCCTGCGTCCATGTTTTTGAAAATAATATCCATATGTATATCTAGACTTTTTTCCTTGCTTTTAACTCCACAATGTAAAAAGCAATTTAGCAGATTCAGAGAATATATAATTGATAGAACTCACTATCACAGGATGCGGTAATGAATGGTCACTACCTTGGATGGCTTCAAAGGGGGTTAGATAAAATCATGCAGGATAGGACTGTCCATGGCTAACAGTTCCAAAGGTCTCTTTGTATAGACTTTGTATAGACTCTCTGTATAGACTCTTCATGCGCAGAGACAGTATGCTAATGAATGCTAGTCCACACATCATAGAATCATAGAATTTTGGAGTTGGATGGGACTTCATCTAGTGTAACCCACTGCAATGCAGGGGTTTTTCTGGGGAACAACACTGGCTGCCTTCATGTCCCGTTTGTGATCTTTCCAGAGGCTTTTGATTTGTCGCTCTGACAAACTGTGTCAAACAGGGTCCAGAGGGTGTGGTCTTTGAACTGATGTAGTAGGCCTCTTCTCGTGTAAGCAAGCTAAACTGGAAACTGAAGCTGCAGTTAGGACCTGTTTCAAGTATCCATGAGTGCAACTCACCATATCAGCAAAAGCACGCTGCTGTAGCCTTGCTATATGCTACTGTCCATTGTAACAAGTTGAACTAGGGCAATTTCCACATTTTTACTTCTCCCACTGTGTAACGGTGTCAGGAATGCTGCAGATTCATCATGACGTTTATCAGTCTTCTTTATCAGTCTTCTTTATTCTTCTTTATTCTTACGTAGTTCAAAAGGAAAACTTTGCCCAAATTTGAACTCAAAGTTCGTAATGATAAAGGCATTTTATAGGCAATAAAAGGAGATGTGATCACCACTGTTCCTTTGTGCTTCACTTTTCCAGGTTTTCATATTCTTCCCCCATTTCTTTTCTTGACATGTGGAACTGTATAAATGAAAAATCTTTTCAAGAAACAGAAAGGGGAATGCTTGGTTTTCATCTGATTGCAGATGAAAAACAACAGCAATGAAGAGGCTGTATTAACAGAAGCATAGTGTCCAAAGGATGAGAACAGGATGAGTGTCCAAAGGATGAGAACAGTCCCACACGATTCTGCACTTGTCAGCCTGTGCCTGGCATCTGGACACCACACTTTAAGAAGGACATTGACAATGGCATGTCCAGCAGATGATAATAAGGATTATCAGCTCCCAATGTGGTCCAGTTCTTTCTACACAATGCTGCCCCCTCTATGTAGTCTAGACCTCTTTATTCAATCCTTGCACTCTCTACACAGCCTAACCCCAGATACCCCAAGAACAGAACCTTTGCCCTGCTTTTGGATGTCTCCCCCTTGCCTCCCCTGCCCCCTTTGAGTCATGCAGGGCTCCCACCCCTTGCTCTACCTGAAAGAGAGGAACCAGTATGGTGAGGGGTTGTCGAATTCAAGTACTATGAGAACCAGCTAAAATAGCTTTTCGTTTGGAGAAGAGATGAAGGGTAGACACAGCAGCCATTTTCAGATATTGAAGGTCCGTCTTTCTGAAGATACAGCAGGCTTGTTCTCTGTTGATCTGCATAATGGACGGAAATTGCAAGGAAGCTAGGAAATGTTGAACAGCCAGCCTTGGGAGGTGGTGGAATCACCTTTGCTGGAGGTATTTAAACAGAAACTGGGTGGCCATCTGTCAGGGGTGCATTGCAGATCCTGTATTGAGCAGAGGAGTTGGATTAGATCATTGCCAAGTTCCCTTCCAACCCTATGATTTTATTCGAGGAGAATGACAAAAACGGAAATGACAGCCAAACATCCCAGTGAAAACACCCCAATTACCCTGTGGTACAGGCTGGCCCTGTGTCGTCATGGAAATGAGATGTTCTGACTCAGTTCAAATGTGTGCAGAATCAGGAGGAGTTTTGAAAACTGTAGCAATGCCAAGGAGCAGCGAATTAGGCTCATATTGCCACAGCCCTGAATCAAGCATGGTGACTCAGCATATCACACTTAATTGGATCAGATGTAGTTCCTCTGCTTTAGATGGAAGTTGGTTTGTATATCATTCATTTGAATTGGACTAGTATTGATACATTATGGGTGGGTGGGTGTGCTTAAAGAAAACAGTTGGGAAGTAAACACATTCATTGAGTGGACTTAAAACTAGACAGACTGCAATCCAAAATATGCAATTGCAAAATGAACATATCAGGAAAGACTTATTTTTTTTTTTTTTTGCCCTGCTTCTTTTTTTATTTTTTATTTTTTTAAAAAAATATTTATTAAGGTTTTTTTAGATATAAAATGCACACATAAAACAATCTTGCTTCTATCACAACAAATTCTTCGCTTCTTTGGACTCCCTCACGTCCCCCTCTCTCATTTACGTCGTTAAAAATTTTTTTCCAAACAAATTATCAACTTGTTTACAGTCTCATGTCCACTTAAATTTAACTTTCATCTTACTTAATTCTGATTGTCTCTCATCACCCATTTTGAAACTTGGCTATGTCTTGTAAACTTTCAATTATTCAAACATCTTTACTGTGGGATACAATAAGAGTGCACAACTTTCTTCTTGTTGTTGTTGTTTAGTCATTTAGTCGTGTCTGACTCTTTGTGACCCCATGGACCAGAGCATGCCAGGTACTCCTGTGTTCTACTGCCTCCCACAACAACTTTCTTAGACCATCTTAATGATAAGGGAGCCAGCATGGTGTAGTGGTTAAGAGCGGTGGACTCGTAATCTGGTGAACCGGGTTCGCATCCCCGCTCCTCCACATGCAGCTGCTGGGTGACCTTCAGCTAGTCACACTTCTCTGAAGTCTCTCAGCCTCACTCACGTCACACAGTGTTTGTTGTGGGGGAGGAAGGGAAAGGAGATTGTTAGCCGCTTTGAGACTTCTTAAGGGGAGTAAAAGGAGAGATATCAAGTCCAAACTCCTCCTCCGCCGCCTCTTCTTCTTCTTCTTCTTCTTCTTCTTCTTCTTCTTCTTCTCCTCCTCCTCCTCCTCCTCCTCCTCAGAAAAAGAACATTGAATTTGTACATAATTTGCTATGGGCAGTTCTAATTCATGTGGCATATCTTCACAATTACAGGTGGTGATTAACTAACTATACACTGAGAAAAAGGAGAGAATTCAAGGAAGAAAGCTGTTAGAAAATATAGTAGAGTTCAACTGGAAAACTAGCCAACTGGTTTACTAGATGATTCAACTCTTTTTTGGGGGGGAAAGGGCTTACCCCTACTTTTAGGTATTAACGTATAAAAAAATATTTAAGTTACAAGGTTTTCTCACTCCTGTTCCCAGCATCTAAGGTTCTGCATGACCACACACTGTTTCTTAAAAAATAAACAGCGATAACTGGTTGTGCAAGATATATGCAGATGCTCTCCAAAATAAACACGGTCAGCATGAGCCTGCATGAGGTCCAAAATCAATGGAGGAAATATTTTCATATTGCATTTTGCACATGGTACATTCAGAAGGACCTTCCGGAATTAAATATAACAAAATGTGTATGGGGTGAGATTATTAACATTCACTACTATACCAAACACCACAGATGAATGATTAAGCCAGGGCTGGGTTTGATGTGAGTTGGAGTCTAACATCATCTGAAGAGTCATAAACTCCTCAGCACTGGATTAAATTCTTTTTTTTCATTTTTGTTGTTGTTGACAATGTACAATGTATAAAGCTGATAATGGAAACTCACCCAACTGTCCTTAATCGTTCCCCAATATTTTATGTACATGGAATATTTTTCTCTTCCATGCTTCAAATATCCCCCTCCTTGCCGTATGTGTCTGCTGAAGTTAATACCTCAAATTTATAGGATGTAAAGGCTTCCTTCATTTTTTTTCTTTCCTGCCAATGTTTATAATTTAAGTAATTTAGAACATCTGGCCAGCTCTCCTAACATTCCTAGAAATTACTACTCACTGCAATAGTACTTCATGTTGCCAGGACACTTTGTGAAAAACACACACCTCAACTCTATTTTAATACACTCCTATTTTTAGAACAGAGCAGTGAACATACCTTATCCATGGTAGTTTATTTTGATTACACATCCATTTGGAAGACATTCGTTTTGCTTTGGTTTCCACTGTTGCCCTGCTTGTTCATTCAGCAAGTTCTAGTAGACCAAATATGGCCAGGACAAGGGATACCAGATGAAATAGAAGTTAATCTTATCTGTACTGGAACAAGCTTTATTTCTCTTTTTTTTAAAAAAAAAAAATAATTTTTATTAATTTTACAACATAAACAAAATACAAACAGACATAACACAACTTCCCCATACCTCCCCTTCACTGCATCCTTGTTTTAAAATTTTTTAGCAATCCTTCATCCATTTTTATATTTAATTCTCTTTAAAATTTTCTTAAGCTTAAATTTTTACAGCTGTAATTCTTTATATCAAATCCCTTGACATCTTAACATTCCGAAATTTTACAACAATTTTTAAGATAAATTTTAATTTTTTTCCAGTCCTCTTCCACTGTCTCTCTCCTCTGGTCACGAATTCTGCCGGTCATCTCTGCCAGTCCCATAAATTCAGTCACCTTGGTCTGCCATTCTTCCAGAGTAGGTAGTTCTTTAGTCTTCCAATACTTTGCCAAAAGAATTCTTGCTGCTATTGTTGCATACATAAAAAATGTTCTATCTTTCTTTGGAATCATTTGGCCTACCATGCCCAAGAGAAAAGCCTCCGGTTTCTTTGCAAATGTCCACTTAAGGATTTTCTTAATTTCATTATAGATCATTTCCCAGTAGGCCTTAATCTTCGGGCAGGTCCACCAAAGATGATAAAAAGTTCCTTCGCATTCATTACACTTCCAACAGTTGTTATTGGGCAAATGATATATCTTTGCAAGCTTGACTGGGGTCATGTACCACCTATAGATCATTTTCATTATATTCTCTTTTAAGGCACTACATGCCGTGAATTTAATACCTGTGGTCCATAACTGCTCCCAGTCAGCAAACATAATATCATGACCAATGTCTTGTGCCCACTTAATCATAGCTGATTTGACCGTTTCATCCTGTGTATTCCATTTTAGCAGCAGATTGTACATTCTAGACAGATTCTTAGTATTGGGTTCTAACAATTCTGTTTCTAGCTTTGACCTCTCCTTCTGGAATCCTAGTTTCCTGTCCTGCTTAAAGGTCTCATTAATCTGGTAATAATGTAACCAGTCTCGGACTTTAGGTTTTAATTTCTCAAAACTCTGTAGTTTCAACTTTTCACCATCATATTCTATAATTTCACAATATTTTGGCCAGTCTGAATCCATGTTCAGTCTTTTTACCGCCTTAGCTTCCATTGGTGACAACCACCTGGGGGTTTTACTCTCCAACAAATCTTTATATCGATTCCATACATTATACAGTGCTTTCCTGACAATATGGTTTTTAAAGTTTCTATGAACCTTTACCTTGTCGTACCATAAGTATGCATGCCTGGAACAAGCTTTATTTCTCTACCTGTTGCTAATTTCCAGGTAATCAGTAGAGTCAACTTGGGTGTCAATGTGTAGAGTGCAAGTTTCTTCCATTACCTTCCATCATCTTTTCATGCGCTTTTGCCTCAGATTGTTTTAAAAGGCCTCTCAAATTTATGTGAGCCACAAAGGGCAAACTTCAGGAAATATCAGTCTAAGGCTGCACATCTTTTGCAAACGTTTTTTGGGAGTATGTCCCATTGAAATCACTACACACTGAAATCTGTGTGAATCAGTGGCAACTAAGTCCATTCTGTCATTTTTCAGTGAGACTCAACTTTTGCTGATCTGTGCCCAAAATGCCTCTGAGCACATGCAGAATGCCTACTTGGTAGGCATTGTTTATTTATTTAAATGCATATTTAGAAACTGGGGGTACAAGCAAAAATAACCCAGGTTCCCCCCCCCCCCCGATTCTAGGTCTTTCTAGTCTCGCTAACAGTCGGAAGTTGAAAAATCTGTTTGGCCAGTTTGCATTCCTGCTGAAAACAAGAACTGGCTCTCCAGCCTTTAAGTGCCCACCAAGCTACCCTAAATCTCCCAAAGCATTTGTTTCTCATAAATGTTACAAAGGCCTTATCCCTGGCCATTTTACAGACCACAGACCACCAGCCGAACAGAGATAACATCCCATGAGGGCAGTTTCAAAATATGGGAAGTATAAAGTTAGTCTGCGGTTTTTTGTAATACGAACAAACAGATACTTTGTACAAGGTTGATGCTATACCAACAAGCCCGTTTCACTTATGACCTACTTTGGACCTCAGGACCCCAAGAGAATAAGTCAGTGCACTGGATAGCCTACTTAACTCAAACAATTCTGCCTGGGAGGGAAAGTTTATGGTCATTAGGACCAATGTTTAACTTAGAAAATAAATAAGATGAGTCCTTATGTTTCATCTTAAGGAAACATACGGACACTTTGCAAGACACAGAGAGCAAACAGAGGTACCTTCTACAGGTTCACTTCCTATCATAGCCACAATGAATGGTCTCTAATGCAGCACAAAGAACCACAGTGGAATTCCAGCACTGGCACATTGCAATGGAGATATCTTGCGGTGAGAACATGGGGACCTTTCTGCTGGAGATTTTGAGAGTTTCTCATACTACAGCAATACCACCACTTCCACCTCCAAGACAGAGCAATGCATGTTCATAAGAATGGCTCATAACGCATTGTTTTAAAATTAGAAAATATTCCAACTGAATGTTGCAACTTTACACCCAGACTCCACCACAATTTAGCCAAACTGTTTAGCCAAACCACTATTACCTGCAACCAAAAAGCATATTTTTTTTCCCCTAGCGCGCACACACATATTAAGATTTCATATATTGTGCAACTAAAGAAAGACTCAAATGTCACATTTTTAGCTGGCCAGAATCAAGGTTAAAGTCAAGACATTGCCCTTTGCTGCTCAGGGAATAGAGAAATTATCATTATAATGACAAATGACTGTCTCTGGTTCATTACCACATTCATAAGGATGATCTGTTCACTGGCAAAACCACTGTTCTGTGGCTGCACAGAGTAGTACAATTCAACATTATCCCATCTGACCCTCATCTGACCTAGTATAGGACAGCTTCCTCTTGGTAGAATGTTATTTTTTGTGACATTGAATTGCCTGCTGGGATATCCATATTGATACAACCTCTGGACTAAACCATTTGTAGGATAAATACATTACTTATCAAGAACCCATCCCTAAAGTAGTTCTCAGAATCAGACTGTATCAGAATATATTTATAAGATATAAATAGTAGAGTCTGCTAGACTCTATGTAAAGACAATTAGGTTTGTGGCTTCCTTGTGCCTGCCTAAACCAATTTAGCCTTTCTTACAAGTGGAATTGTTGTCAGGTGCATTATTGAACCTCTTAAGAAGTACACTTGAAGTAATGCACTGGGAAAAGCCACCTTTGAGTAAAGAGTTTATCTTGTTTGCTACCTTGGAGATTGATGACTGATTACTTTCCTCCAAAGACTTTAAAGTGGTGCAGGCAGGACGCAGGGAGCTTATTCAGACTGAGGGCCACCTTCCTCTCACACAACCTTTGAGGGGCTACATGGCACTAGTGGAGGGGCCAGAAGCAAAAGTAGGCACAGCAAGAAATGTAACTGTAAATAAGCAGGCTAGTTTCTACACACATCCACATACCCCTTTCTGTCCTTCATCCAGGCAAGCAAGATGCATTATTGGAGTTCAAGGACACATTCCAGCCATGCAAAAGCACTCAAGGAGGGGGTAAAGCAGTGTGGCTGAGGAGCTGTAACTTGGAGAAAGAGAAAGGGCTGGAAGTCCACATTTGGCCTCCAGGCCAGAGGCTCCCCACTTATACATGTCTTCAGAAACCAAAGCTTTGGTTTCCTGTATGAATAGTGCAAACACCATACAAAAAGGTGCAGAACAGATGCAAAGAGTTTTAGGTAACATGCAATATTGCACAGTGCTAAATGTTAGTGGCCTGGTGATGCTGCGTTGCCATGGAATAAAACCTCTTTCAGGTGATCCAGGTGAGCAGCATGTACCCTTTGCATCAAACATCCTCTACAATATGTGCACAAGTGCAACAAACACTTTATCTTTCTTCCTAAAAAGTGAATGAAGAGTTATGGTGCAGCAAAATTGCAGGCATGCAAATCTACTGCTAAGATTGGTCATTTGCAGATGTTACTATGAAGGCAAGGACTTTCAGCATTTCAAACAGAAGCAGATTCAATGCTTTCCTACCCACACCTATTGTTGCATACGAATGAAAGAAACTGACATGACAGAGGCAGGGGGCAGAGATGTGGCAATGCCAGCAGATACATTGCACACACGTTTGGGTATGTACTCACAGTGGCTGGTCCAAGACATTTTGCTGCCTGTGGCTGAGCAACAAATGATGCCTCCTGCTCTTGCCCTCAGGTCAAGTTAATTCTTAGACTGGTTTAAGAGTCAATCGGTTTTCCCAGGGAATACTGTAATTCTGTGAGGGGATTGGGGGTCTCTTAACAACTCTCAGCACCCTTAACAAACTACAAATCCCAGAATTTGGGGGGGGGGGACATGACTGTTTCAAAGTCACATGATACTGCTTTAAATATATAGTGTGATGTGGCCTAAGACCACATCAAGGATTTCACCATTTAATGCACGGCATTTAGGAATCAACTGCCACGAGAGTTTCTTTTCTTTCAGGAAAGTAAATTGCAGAAATTCAGAGGGATTCATCCCCAAACTATTCAGCTTTCCTAGGGTGGCAGTATTTTGAGAACACTTCAGAATATTAGCAAATGCACTGCAATTTACTTTCAAGCGTATTTCATAAAATAAACAGGTCGTGGGTTTTTTCTCATCTCATGGTATATTAACACACATTATCAGCTTGGCAGCAGTTTTGAAGCTAAAACATGTAAGTCTGCCAAAAAGGAAATGTGAAAAACGCAAGCAGAGACAGAAGGGAGGTGCTGAGAAAGCAATAACAAACATTACTCAATGCACCTCTTCTATAAATATAATTAAGACAGAAGAGTTTGAAACACTATAAACCAGGACTTTATGCACATGCTAACATTTCTACTTATCTCCATCTTAGACTAGATGCTGTCACCTTCACGTCTACCCTAAGAAGCCAGCATGAAATCTGCATGACCAGCACCTTCTTGGAAGTGCTCCCTCCCAACATCACCATTTTTGGAGGGCAGTTGTAGGAGGACAGTATTCAGTAGTAGGTACAGAGGCTACCAATTTCACCTTTTCACTTTGGGTTAATGAAGGCTAAGGCTGGTGCTTAGCAATGTGTTTTCTACCCACCTCATTGCTGTTCACTTAGCATTCATTGAGGCAGGAAGATTAAATACAGGGAATGTAGAGCAAATAGCATATTCAAGGATGGCACAGGCTCCAGCCTGTAGTAGTTTAGCTCTTCCCATGGGCTTTGCCGCTGCCATAGTTATTTCAGGGCTGCTTCCAGTAAGCAGTCCTTTAACTTGTGTAAATCAGCTTTCTGACCAAGCCTACTCACTTCACTGGCAATGCAATTTGGCATGGGATGAATATTGAGAGATCAGGCCAAAGTTAAAACCAAAACCCAATTTGTTTTTGAAAAGTAGCTGTAATAATTCTAGAACTTAAAAGAAAAGCAGATTGAGCAATTAAGCATAATAGCAATTAGGATATGAAAACAACATGGAAAAACATCTTCCTCTAAACTTACATCTAGACTATTTCCCAGCTTAAGCCTAGATATGGCAATAAAGGAATTTCAGCTCATCCTACTCAGTTGGCAGCACAGCTTCCTTTTTTAAAAAAATAATATTTATTAGAATTTCAAATAATACAAAAAAAAACAAAGAAAAAATAAAACAAAGAAAAAGAAAAATTCAACATTTGCAATCCATATTTTCAATACCTTTTTTCCACAACTTCCCCTCGCCTCCCCTTCTTGTATTCCCTGTCCAAAAATTTGTTCAACAAGTTCTTCTCCCTAAATTTTTAACCTTAATTTGTTGTTATATTAAATTCAATTTATATATCAACTTTTAGCATATATACATCAATCATTATACTTGAAAACTTTTTCTAAGATCGACCCAATTTCCCTTCCACGAATTCCCCATTTTAATACTAATAACAACACAAAAAGAAAAAAAGATAGAATAAATAAGAATATTTTTGTACACCCTTTGGATTTCCAAACCCCACCCTCCCTTCCCCGGTTTCGATCCCCAAACCATTGTCCATTAGTCCATCTATTATCATCCTGGCAGCCTCACATCTGAGGCCCTTAAATCTCTCTCAATCCCTCTCTGCCGGTTTCTTTGAAAGTCTTTTATGTTGAACACCAAGTCTCGGAGGGGCACTATCCCTATAATGTCCATGATCCTTCCAGCCGGATCTCCATATTTAAAGGTTGAGCTCAAGTCTTGATTCTCAATCCTTCTAAGTCCAAATAGCCGGAAGGTTCCAACTTCCACCTTGATCAGATTTATAGACCATAGATCTTCAGGTCTCCACAAAAGGAGATCCTTCCATTTCTCATTTTCCAGTTCAAATCCAGTTTTTATCCTCCAGTTCTTATTTTCTTTTATGTCCATCTTGACAAGCCTCCGGCTCTCCTTTGCCTTCTGCAACTTTGCAGCCCCTCCTTCCTGCTCCTCCTTTTCAGTTTTCTCAAGTTTCTTTTCTTGTTCAGCTGCCTGGGTTTTGTACATCAAATCCTTTTCCAGCTCAGTAGATTCCTTTACTGTTGACTTCAAAGTTATAGCACTTGTAGACAAAACATGACCTTGCTCTTGCAGCTTGCACAACTTTCTCACGAGAAAACTAACCTCATCCAGGTCAGCTAGTATTTTTCGACCTATTTCCATTTTTGTAATGTCCCTGAACCCCCACTAGAGGGATTCTGGTTATTCAGTATTCCTTTCACTTCCAACCCAAAAGCCAAGTTAATTTGTTTCAATTCTTCTTTATTTTCAACAATTTGTAACTATATTGTATCTAATGTAACCAGCAAGAACATCAGAAACAAAGTTCTCTATTTTTCCCGACTTTGACAGCTAATTTGACAGCTGTCAAAATCTTCTATATCTCCTCAGCAGGCTCCTCTCGCAGATCGCTCCCGGTCCCGGGATGGGTGGCACTTTAACTCAAAAAATTAACTCTCCTCCTCCAGCACAGTTACTTATGCTATCAATCCGTGGAATTAATAACTTTTATCAGATAAAGAAAAGGCTCTTCTCTCGACCTTAATTGTCAAATCCTTGCTTTAAATTATATACAATAGGGGGGAGACGGACTTCCTTTTTGCACCTCCCCCGCTCGTACCGAATCCAAGAAAGTTTTTAGTCCAATTTCCAAATTACTCACGGGTTGTTGTTTTTAGATTTTGTCCAAATTTTCAAAAGAAGAGGTCAGCGCTCTCCGTCGAATGGCATGCGGCTTCGCTCGGCAGGGGAAGCAGAGGACTCACAGCACCGCGCCGCTCCCCGTCCCCTGCTCCGCGGCCTTTAAAAAGGCTCCTTCACGGGTCGGGGGGGCGCAAACGGTGCCCGCCGAGTCACCAGGTCCACGGGCTTCCGCGCCCGTGGTTTTTAAGGGTCCCCGCGTCGCCGGCGTGGCAGGACCCGACCCCTGTCGAGCAGATTCGAAGCTCGGAGGAAATCCGCCATTCGGCTATGGCGCCAACCCGGAAGTGGCGCCAACCCAGAAGCTTCCAACCTTCTTGTGTTCAGATCAGCTTCTGTTGTATCTAGAGAAACCACGGAAACTCACCAACATAATCAGAAACAGTGTTACAGTGTTGTGAAATGCAATCCTGTACACGTCTACTGAAAAGTTAGTCCCAAGGATTTCAAATGGAAATCAACAAATTAAAATGTGGCTATATAAATCTGAAAATTCTAAGTATGTGTGTTTCAGCTAATATAAGGGACTTCTTTAAATTCAGCTCTTTACCTTTTATTGCAGCAGATTAGGGAGGACACAAATAGATTGAGTAAAGGGGCCTTTCCCCCCGAGCAAAATGGTATCTGCACAAAAGATCATTCTCCCTATGCTGCTTTTATGTGTCCAAGTAAATCTACAATACTTGCCACCTCTTACATTAGAGCCAAATGAAACATGGTGTTCATTTTCTGAATGCAATTAATGTGCACATTAAGACCAATTAAAATAGCAGCTGTAGGGGGGGAAGCAACAGGAGGACCACAGGAGATGTTTAAGCCTTCCCATCAGCACCATGGTCCTAATAAAAATCACCTCCCCAGTGTTGCTGTTTGTTTAGGAACTAAAGCTTCTATTTGCACCAATGAGGGCTTCTCTTGTGCTACAAATAGCAGCTTCAGGGGTGCATTTTGTTGGGATCATAGCTGGAACAGCTTCAGGTGGTTTAACTCCCCATACCCACCCCCTGTGATCCCATTGCTGTTTTTTTTTTCCTTCACACAAACACTTTCCAGCTGCTATATACATGTTTAAAATGTGTGCCCTAATTGTAACCACAGAGTGATCATCAACAACTAGCTACTGGAGTTGAAAGCAAGTAGAAAAGGTTTTCTTTTAGAACTCTTGTCAGTTTTTGCTGAGGATAAATGGTTATATCTTTCACTTTTCCTGACAGTGAAGGACTGGCAAAAGCTTTGGAACCCAAATGCTTTCATTTCTTTAAATGCATCTGTTAGCTAAATATATTATACGGTTATGAGCAGATGGTCTGCTGCGGCTGGTACAACAAATCAAATATATGTGTAAAAAAAAGAGTAAATATGAAATGTTGGAAGGGTTGTGAGGAAGAAAGACATTATTTTCTTTTTTGGTAAATTCTCTTCTTCTACTGCCCTCTTCAAAAGACTTCATAAATGCTTCCTTCAGAGCTAAATGACCTCCTCATGAGAGAGGCATTCACTGCCTAAGATGGTAAACCACCCTCCCATTGAGGTAATAATAAGACTCATGGGGTGGCCACACCTCTCAAAGCAAATTGTGTACATCAGGGGTGGCTAACCTGTGGCCTGGAGGGCCAATAAACAGGATTCTCTGCCCTCTGCTCCACTTGCAAAAGAAACAAAAGGACAATTTTGTGTACACTTTGTATCACAATGCAAATGTGTGTCCTCTGGCATTTGGGGCTGAGGGACCAAAACTAAACCAGGCGCCACCCACAAGTAATGATGGGTGTCATTGCTAGAAAAGGGTTAACTTTTTGGATTTCTGCTTGCCATGCAGTTGCTACAGGCACAAGAGCCCTGCTCCCCCTCAATGCCAACAGAGAGAATTCAGGCTTAGTGTATAGGTTTGTATAGTGGAGGAATGACTTACTGCTGTTCTTATGTAACTGCAGTCTTTGCTATATATATATTTAAAAACAGCAACAACAACAACCTGTATTTCCTCTTTAACTTGTTCTAAGTCACTTAGAAGGAACGCTGTGGGTTAAACCACAGAGTCTAGGACTTGCTGATCAGAAGGTCGTCGGTTCGAATCCCCGTGACGGGGTGAGCTCCCGTTGCTCAGTCCCTGCTCCTGCCAACCTAGCAGTTTGAAAGCACGTCAAAGTGCAAGTAGATAAATAGGTACTGCTCCTGCGGGAAGGTAAACGACATTTCCATGTGCTGCTCTGGTTTGCCAGAAGCAGCTTAGTCATGCTGGTCACATGACCCGGAAGCTGTATGGCGGCTCCCTCGGCCCATAAAGCGAGATGAGCACTGCAACCCCAGTCGGCCACAACTGGACCTAATGGTCAGGGATCCCTTTACCCTTTACCTTTTAAGTCACTTAGAGGCTTTGGCATAGGTGGCACACACATTTAATAAAAATAATAAATTATAAAATAATGCATCCAGCCTCTTTACACAGGCACTAACCCTGCCACATGGGGTGGGGACAAAAGGACTGCTTTTCCATTGCCTAACCTTCGCTTATCAAACCACAGAAATAGTTAAAACAGCCTTACAGAGGCAAAACCTGATTCTGATCCCAATGGGTTAAACTTTCAGCTAGGCCACGTGGGAATGGATAGTAAACAAAGAATGGAAGATATTGTGGAAACATAAATGCTAGGACAGAAAGAGACAAAGAAACATTATTTTGCATGGGTTGCATTAATTAGTTCCTAAGGTTTTTCTTTCTTTTGGAGAACTGTAAATTGCATTTCTGAAGAGATTATGTATTGTGGTCATCGCCTGAAGGCAGCGATGTGCTTCTAGTCTATTCCAATGTATTATATTTTGTGGCTGGCTCACTTGAGTACATTTGTTTGTACTCAAAGCTATGAAGTTGGATTTCTGTTGCAGATGCACAGCATCAGGTCTTACACGGGAACTTGCTTCAAGCACTCTGGCCATAGTCCAGTATATGTAGCAATTCAGGGTGCCAAATTGCACCTGCCAGCCAGCCCTGCCTTGGTTTTACTTGAACTTGTGCATATAGAATGTTAAGTCTGCTTACTTAAAAAGGAGCAACTTAAGCCGTTTAAATGCCCTTCCATGCTTGCGATCATAGTAGCGAACTGAGGGAATTTCAAAAGCACTGAAGCATGAAGTGATAGTGGCTGGGATCAATACTACTTAGGAGGGTGTGTAGGATCAATACTACTTTGGAGGGGGAGGGGCGATGAAATCCTTTCAGTCACTCACCTTGAGTTTGGCAGGAGGCTCAAAGTTGATGAGCAGTAAGTTCAAGAAGTGCTTTGGGGGTGGGGAACATTCTTCCTATATAGAAATGGAAGTTAAAAGGATTTTCCGCCCCCAGGATGACTTAAGCGTGCTAAGGATCACAGTGATCTGGAAAAATATGCACCCCAAATTGTGTACAACTTATACAGTGGTACCTCGGGTTAAGTACTTAACTCGTTCCGGAGGTCTGTTCTTAACCTGAAACTCTTCTTAACCTGAAGCACCACTTTAGCTAATGGGGCCTCCTGCTGCCGCCGGAGCACAATTTCTGTTCTTATCCTGAAGCAAAGTTCCTTAACCCAAGGTACTATTTCTGGGTTAGCGGAGTCTGTAACCTGAAGCGTATGTAACCCGAGGTACCACTGTATTGAGAACGCTGGGCTGGGATCAAACACACACATTTTGCAGAATACCAGCAGCCGCTAAGATTTTTTTAAAATAAGAAATGTTCCTATTCTAAAAACAGGCTTGATTTTTTTAGAAATAGAAGCTACAATGTCATCAATGACTGCGGAACGCTTTTATGTTTAGGCAAGCCTACGGAAACATGTACTTTTATTATATATATTTGTTTTCAAAACTCTTGATTTTATCTATGTTTTCATAAAGTTATTGTGCCAACTGTTTTCCAGGTCTGTTTTAATGAATCTCTTCTCCTATTTCATACAAATTGTTTAGAGTTTGTTTTTATTGAGAGGTATTTAAATCTTGCTAAATAAAAATAAATGTTTGACAGTAACTGATGTTATTAGTGCTGTGAGAAACTATAGTCGTTTCGCCACTCTTTCACATCATGAAATGCCACTGCCATTGTCAGCTGAATTGCCAAATAATTCTCTTAATATACTTCATGCTTGCAGTTGGCTTAAAAAATGTGATTGAGTCACTGCATTCCACAGGCTCATCTTGTTAAAAATCTACAGAAATCTCCATGTTTTACAAATTAAATGCTAACAATATGTCTTCAGTATTGTAGATTTTTGCTAGATATACAGTTGTTTTTCATTCTTTGTGCTTTTCTTTCTATTTCAAAATCCCACCTCAAATCCCTACACTAAAAATAGAAAATATACAGGAAATAGCAGGGAAATTGTTGAAGGTACAGAACACATTCCACGCAAGAAATGCCTGATTATTATTATTATTATTATTGACAGCAAACCTCACCATCATCATCTGTAAGCTGCCTTCAAGGACTCCAAAAACAGCTTACCTCCAAACAATGCAAACACATATAATCCACGGCACAATTTGCAAAACTCAAGCAAAAGTGTCAGGTATAGAGGCATGAATCCCTACTGGGCTTCAGTCCTGTGGTTCACCAGTGCTAACTTAACCAACCAGAACTTTTGATTGTTGATTGTAAACTCCCCCCCCACCACCACCAAAAAAAGTAAATAAATTAAATATATGTATTTTATGGCAATTCAGACCATGCTCATTTTCCCCTATAAATTTATTTATGCCAGCATTTTAAGCAATTGCTTCCAAACTTATTAGCACTGTCACTTGTCTTCATTTTTCTCTTTTACTAAGAGATGACAGCCTCCCTCTGTTATTGGCTTGGCTAACCCACAAATCTGTGACATTATCTTCCTGTTGCTTCCTTTTCTGGTTTTCTATTAATGGGTGGAAAATATACAGATTGCATTTACTAATTGGCTAATTTAACTCAAGCTGCTCTGACGAGGAGTTAAATATAATTCTCACTCCCTTCTGCTGTATATTTGAATACTGTTGCATACTAGAAATTGACCTTTGCTGAAGCAAATAACCCCAGGGTGTACCAGGGTCAAGTTATGCCCTATTCAAAAATTGCAAAGATGATAATGGATTTGGAGGGAGCGGGGAGAGATGGCTTTTGTCTCACAGTTATGCAGCAAAGTTACTCATATATACAGTGCTTTTTTCTATTAAAAATGTTTAGGGGTATTCTCATTTTGACTCAAGAAAACCACCATTTTATAGTTCAAATTGGGGGAAATAAATACAGTAAATTAACAACAGTACAAAGATTCACAAAATGTTTAGGGGTATGCATCCCCCTGTGTCCCCCCAGGAAAAAAGGACCACATATATCACTCAGCCTGTTTTAATGTTTTCTTTTTGACCTGTTTGCTGTCAACTGCCCATTTCACCTCTAAACCTCATATCATTCAGTTTGATCTCAGTACTTCCAGGGCTTTATTAACCCACTTCCACTTCTCTGTCCATTACATAGTCCACAAAGCCGCTCCTCCTCACAGAGGGGTGGGGTTGCATGTGGGCCTCGTGCTTCCCACTCTCGGAGGGGGCGTGTTGAGCCCCCGTGTCATTGGGGAGTCCTGGCCCACGTCGCGACCGCAGCCAGCCAATCCAGTTGTCTGGGGGATGTGGTTTGCCACATTTAAGCAGCTGCGCGGCCAGGAGCTCTTCCTTGTGCTCCTTGCTTCTGCAGATCTCCCGCCCTTTTTTCTTGCATTAGTCACCTGACCTTGCTATGGACTTCGGTTGGTCGCCTGTTGAGGGGACCTGGTAGGAATTTTTCCACTTGGCAGATTGGCACCAGCCACTTGGTTTTCGCCTACCTTGTAGCAAATCGTCACATGGTTTGGCGGTTAGGCATTGGAAAAGCTTGGTTGATGGGAGGGGAGGTTGTGGCCATCACCTGCCCCTCCCCCTTTTAAGGGTATTCTGTTAAAGGAGTCTGGAGGTCGTGGTTCCTGTACGAAGCCTGGGGGGAGGCTAGGGCCATGGAAAGACCTCTCTGGTGACCCTGAGGGGAGCTCCGAGTTGATGTTCATCAACAGGGTTCCTCCTACATGTGGTTAACCCTTGTGAGACTTCCTACATAGTGGGCAGGAGTCAGATATAGTCAGTTCGGGTCCAATGCCTAAAGCCAATACCACTCACATTCTGTAACCAATAACGTTGTGGCCTTTCTTAGCCCATTAACCTAAAATACTGGTGTCCATGTGTCTTTATTCATCAAAGGAGGGGGCATGGGGCCTTAACACGCAATCGAATTTCACTCTCTGTACAGCGGTACCTCGGGTTACAGATGCTTCAGGTCACAGACTCCTCTAACCCAGAAATAGTACCTCGGGTTAAGAACTTTGCTTCAGGATGAGAACAGAAACCACACAGCTGTGGCGGCTCGGTGGCAGCCGGAGGCCCCATTAGCTAAAGGGGTACCTCAGGTTAAGAACAGTTTCAGGTTAAAAACAGACCTCCAGAATGAATTAAGTTCTTAACCCGAGGTACCACTATCTCATAGGCACTGCCCTCTTTTTTCCTGTTTTCTCACCCATAGGAAACCGCCCTTCTCCCTAATTTTTATTCTTCCTGCACCCCATAATATCCTTATGCTCTTATCATACAGTCTCTTGGCCACCTTTCTATTATCTCCCAGCTTTCCTGCCCCACACATCTCTCTGCACACCTCTATGCTCTTCAAAACAAATTCTCATCTCTTTGCGCCATAGGTCTCTGGGCACCTCATCTCTGTCAACCTCATTTGGTCTTTATTCCCTCCAAACACCTCTGCTCACCTCCACCTGCCAGTTCTCTTCTCTTCCTGCTACCCTCCCCTAAGGGAGTCTCTGATGCTGGAGGACCAAACAGCATGGCTGGAGGACTGTAACTGACTGGAAGTGCCATTTCCATGCTTCACCAATGAGAAATAATGACCGCCATGGTCTTGGTCGACATAGAAGCCCTCAGTATTCATCCTTTTTCTCAAACATTTAGAATAAGGGGATGAGGATGGAGGATAAGGATGGAGAAGAAAGCTAGCAATGGCTACTAGTCAAGATGGCTACACTCTGCCTCCACGGACAGAGGCCTGCTGACTCACAAAAACTGGGGAAAGCAGAAGGTTAAGGCCATTTGACATTAGCCAAGCCTTATGTTGCACAGGCCCAGCAAGAAGATGTTCCTTATGTAGGAGTATCCAAAGGAATAAGCCGTTTGGATAGGGGTTTTCCTCACTGTCACTGCTGCGTGCCGCAGAGGTGAGAATGGGCCAGGAGGTCACAAGTGGCTTCCTGGTGCTCAGAATGGCACTGCCCTGTTTAAAAATAATATACCACCCAGAGTGGAAGTCCCTTGCATATGATGCTACCATTAAAATCAAAGAGAACATTACAAAGGAAGCAAAGTCTGATTAAGTGTCATTGAAATCAGTGGCATTTTCGTTTTTCACATGTATGTACAGTGGTACCTCAGGTTAAGTACTTAATTCGTTCCGGAGGTCCATTCTTAACCTGAAACTGTTCTTAACCTGAAGCACCACTTTAGCTAATGGGGCCTCCTGCTGCCGTCGCACCACCACAGCATGATTTCTGTTCTCATCCTGAAGCATAGTTCTTAACCCGAGGTACTATTTCTGGGTTAGCGAAGTCTGTAACCTGAAGCGTATGTAACCTGAAGCATATGTAACCCGAGGTACCACTGTATTAATCCCACTTATTTCAGTGAGAGTTAAGGATGCTTAACTTCCCCTGGACTTCATGTCATGGCTCCATAGGCACTGTTTACCAGGTCTTTCCCCCCACATTACATCACTGAGATATGGCTATCAATCACTGTTATCTCTGCATGAGAGGAAGCTCCTTGTACCTTTTTTTCCTTGGAGGCAAGAGTGGGAAGCCCAATTCACTAATATTTAGCCACATGAGGTTGGTTTCAGCTATTAGATATTACAATGAAAACCAATGAGACTACTCAGACGTAATGATGACCTTGCCCTTTTATTATTTTTAAAAGATCCTTAGTCTACACTTACATGGAAATTAATAGTGACATCAAGCCAGAACTATGTTATTCTAAGGTGGATACCCCCCACCCCCAGCATCTTAATGGCTGCATCAACTTCCTGCAATTGTTGCACCTATGTGGGGTTTCCTGACTCCTTTCCTAATGATTCAGCTGGCAATTCACTGCCGTTTAGGCATTAATAGCCTGCATGTGCCGTTAAAGCATCATGATTCCCAGGCCAACAGCTCCCAAAATAGCAGTTAGCAACTGGGAGAATTTGAGCTATCATTTGCCATTTTGAAAAGCTATTGACAAGGCGCATGCTTATTCTCTGCTCAAGATATGATTTAATATTAAGAGCAGGAAGAGGAAGTGTGAGGTCACTGGTGAGAGAAGGCAGACAAAATAATGATGTAAAGTCTTAAAATTGCTGCCACTGACATAATTTCCTTAACATGTTCAACTTAATTGCTGCACCTTGTTCTTAATTTCTTTTTATGATACTGCAGCATTTAATTTTTCCACATTATTAGTATTTCATTTCAATTCCACCTTTTCTCTAAGGAGCTTAAGGCTGTTACCTTCATGAAATTCTGAGCTGATCCACACATACCAAGGGCCCCGGGTTATGGGTGCCCAATAGCACCTGTGATGCAACAGGACATTTAATAATAAATAATAATAATAATAACTTTTTATTTATACCCTGCCCTTCCCATTTTAAAAACTGGACTCAGGGCGGCTAATAGAAAAAATAAAACATTGTTTAAAATGTGACTTAAAAACAACATAAAATGCAACATAAATTCAGGGTCAGTAAACATCAAATGATTACCAGGGCTAACTGGCCAAGTTGGTCCTAATGGGCCAGCAAGGAGACCAGGGAAGAGTTTAAATGTGGGGTCCCAGAAGGGTTTCTTCATAAAAAAGGAAAGAGAATGGAGGATCAGGCTAATTCATATTGAAGGCCAGGCAGAATAGCTCTGTCTTACAGGCCCTGCGGAAAAAGATCAAGTCCTGCAGGGCCCTGGTCTCATGGGACAGAGCATTCCACCAGGTCAGAGTCATCACTGAAAAAGCCCTGGCCCTAGTGGAGGATAATCTGGCTTCTTTAGGGCCCGGGACCCTTAAGCTATTATTATTCATGGACCTTAAGGTCCTCTGCGGGACATACTAGGAGAGGCAGTCCCATAAGTACGAGGGTCCTAAGCCGCATAGGGCTTTAAAGGTCAAAACCAGCACCTTAAACCTGACCCTGTACTCCACCAGGAGCCAGTGCAGCTGGTAGAGCACAGGGTGAATATGCTCCCATGGCAAGGACCCCGTGAGGAGCCTCACTGCAGCATTCTGCACCCGCTGGAGTTTCTGGAACAGTTTCAAGGGCAGCCCCGCTTAGAGCGAGTTACAGTAGCCAAGCCTGGAGGTGACCATCACATGGATCACTGTGGCCAGGTCGGGGTGGGAAAGGTAAGGGACCAACAGCTTGATACAGCGAAGATGGAAAAATGCCGCCTTGGCTGTTGCTGCAACCTGCGCCTCCATGAAAAGGGAGGCGTCAAGGATTTCACCCAAACTCTTAACAGAAGGCCCTGACACTAATTGAGCCCCCGCAAGAGAAGGGAGTTGGTCCCCCAACCCCAACCCCATGCCATCCCGACCCAACCAGAGGACCTCTGTCTGTCTTTGAAGGATTTAATTTCAGTTGACTCCCACAAAACCATCCAGCCACAGCCTCCAAGCGGTGTGTCTGGGACCGAGTTGGAGTGGCCGTCCATCAGCAGACAGAGCTGAGTGTCATCAGCAAGCTCACCTTGGTACCCCACACGAGACCGACACATTCAATGCCAGTGATCGATGGTGCTGGCAGAGCCCTGAAAGAACTACTCCCCTCCCCCGACCCACAATCCATGATTGGTGGAGGACGGAGAAACCTGGGGGTGTTATCTCGTACAAGGAGACTACTTCGCCTTCCTACCAAGGTCTCCATCATGCAAGCCAGGTCAATCCCCTGTGAGACAAAAAAGTCATGCATGGTGGCAGTTTTATTGCTTATGGACCTGGCATTGCACAGCACCAATGACAGAGGTGGATGATCCCTGCTCACCCTACCCTCGTCCCTCGGGATGGGGTGTAGATTGAAAGGGAATCTGAAGCTGGTATGGATGTGTGTGCTGTATGTTGCAAGGGGGAGGATGAATTAGCAAAATTTTCTTCCCACCCACCCAAGGTACACACTGGATCAAAAGCCCACCCATAGACAAAGATGTACTAACTGGATTCCACCCTGAATTGAAGGCAAGGGTGGTAAGCTAACATTACATTTTCAGTGCAAACTATTGCATAGCATAGACCTTGATTTCTGCTCCAGCATATCATTCCAAGAAAAGAAATAGGATTGAGCAATAAATAATTAACTTTGTTAGAAGTGCACCATCCTGGATAAATATTGCAAAGTGATTACACAGGAAAATGCTTGCGTATTAATTCAGTCTGCTGAGATCTACTTATGGCAAAGCCACATTTTTTTATTTTTTTAAAAGTACAATGTTCCCACCAATAGTTTACACAGAGGACAGGAGCACAGGGAGGTTAACTAACATTAAATGACATATAGTTGGCAGTGGCTTAGGAGAAACGAGTGCCAATTCTAGTAAACTGAGATAAAATTACGAGGGCAAATGGAGGTGGAAAGAGCAAAGGAAAGGCTACTATCCCAGTACTCCTACCCATATTGCCAGCCTTTGGTGCTATTGCCTTAACTTGGGGTGGGCAACCTGTGGCCCCTTCAGATGTTGTGGGACTCCAACTCCCATTGTTCCTAGCTAGTATGGTCAATGGTCAGGAATGATGGCAGCTGCAGTCCAGCAGTATCTGGACGTAACTGATGGAGCTGCCAGCACTATAGCCATGCCTTGCCTGTTTCTGACGCACACCCTGCCATCAGCCTTGTCTCCTGGCCTAATATTGGTGTCAGTGGATGATAATGGCTCAGAAGCTACTCCAGGAGAGGAATGCTCCTATCCCAGCACAAGGCAACCTCATCAATTGGCTCCATTATGAATTGGTAATTGATTCCAATGCTGAAGTGCTCTCACCATTAAGCTCCTGAAATTTACCTCTTGTAACTTAAGCCAGTCAGATCTAATTTTGCCCTCTGAGAAAGACTAGAACAAGCCTTTGTCCTCTTCAGTGTGGCACTTCATTAGGTATTTGAAGAGTACCATCATAAGAGCATAAGAGGAGACTGCTGGATCAGAAGAGTGGCCCATCGAGTCCACCATCTTGTTTTCCCAGAGGCCAACCCAACATTCAAAGCACATGACTGCCTCCAAAGTATCCTTAGAACAGTAGGGTGCTGGGAATTGTGGATCCGTTGGTATTAAACTACAGTCCCCTGAATTCTTTGAGGGAAGTCAAGAGTTTTAAATGTGTGTAGGCAGCCTAGAGAAACAAAGAGATGTTTTCTCTGTTCTCACTGAAAGGTGGCTTTTGATAATCCACACCTGTACAGAACAGGGTAAAGATCCTACAGATGTTGAGATCCTGGGCCAATCAACAATTCTCAAAGTCAGATTTGTATGGTCACTCCAAAGTGTGTGGCCCAGTTCCATGTGGAACAAGTGATTGCAAAAAGTTTCTTCACTATGGGGGTATTACGGTGGCTATTTGTTGCTATTAGAAACCTGCCACTTTTAAAGTGTGTGTGTGTTTTGTTTTCCTGTATTCCCAGCTACAGTAGATTTTGCATCTGCTGCTAAGACCGGAAGACAAACTTTATCTTCAGTGACCCAGATAGGAATCAATGCACTATATTCATACGGGCTTAGCACTAACTGTGAAAGGGAAAATAGCAAACATTAAAAGCAAAGAAAGGAAGAAAGAAAGGGCTATTTCTTGACAGTTCCATCAGTGGAACACATCCTTAAAATTATGCACAGCATGTAAGTTAATTTGGCCTGGAGGACGAGAAACTCAGGTGTGAAATGGGTGCGGCAACAGTTTCAAATTAAATAGGACGCTTTCCTTTATTCTTTTCTTCCCTTTAGTAGATTGTGTTGGCATGCCTGTGGCTGCAGGCAAATCAGGTTATTCACATACCCACTGGTGAAGGGAGCAAACAGATCACCATAGTATATTAAATATTTCTTAGCAATTAGCACACCCTAGATTGCACACACGCATGGAGGTTTCTGGGAACCAATTTACCTGTAGCAGTTGCATTCACATCAGCACATATGGGAGAAAAGACATTTGCCCACCTTTGCCAATGTGGTCCCCTCCAGATGTTTTAGGCTACAGTTCCCATCAGCCCTAAGCCTATGATGCTGGGACTGAAGGGAACATGGCTGTACTGGCTGAAGGTGATGGCAACTGTAGTCTGATGGATGCCAGATTGATCATCAGGCCTTGAAGCACGCATGGCACTCACATGCATTGTTCATATATAAAATAATGTATAAACTCCACTTCAGGGCACAATCACCCACCTAAGGCAGTGGACAAAATTCCATGAAAACCTAACCTAGTACAAAATCATAATTTTTTAGAATAAAGCAACAACGCTTTACTTCCCGCTTCAATCTGTTCTGTAGCATTTGATGCACAGTACATGAAATTAAAAGCAGGATTACTTTAAAACCGGGGGAAATCACATTTTAGAATTTTTCCTGTAGGAGTCAGTTCTAGAAGTATGAGGCCAGCACTGAAACACACTTAATTGACTGATTGATTGATTGATTGATTGAATTTATATACCGCCCTATACCTAGGGGTCTTAGGGCAGTTCACAGAGTAAAAACAAGATATAAAAACCCAAGATACCTAATGAAAAGCTCTTTACAATCAGAGCTTCATAACTTAGAAAACACTCCTCTATGCACATCACAGAGTTGTGATGGGCAGCTGGTTCCCAATGCACATGAACACAGCAAAATGGGTACATGCAAGATCTTCACATGTGACAAGTGTAAAGGGCAGGTTTGGGGCAATATTGAGGTAAATTGAGACATTAGTGGGCACAGGGCTCCCCCTCCCCCTCTTCACTTGCCTTGCTGCTGCAGCAGAGCTGGTTTCCTGACCACCTCATCTGTGGCTCTGAGGAAGGACCTTTGGACTGTGGCACAGAAGGGGAGGAGGACAGAGTAAGGAGGGATATGTGAAAGGTGCAGTGGCACTACTGCCACCAGCAGAGCAGGAAGGGGAGAGGGGTACAGGTCGAAAGGAGGTGGTGACAAGAGTTTCCCCTGGCTCAAGAGGCACACAGGCTCCCATGTTGACTCTGGTAGACAGATTTTATTTAATTGCAAAAAAGGTATATGCCTCCAACATTTTAAAAATGGCAATTAACAGCCTAAAATTGAAATTCCTTTTAAAAAGTGCAAACCACACAGGCTGGTATACAGTTGTACCTTGGCTCCCAAAAGCCTTGGGAGTCGAACGTTCCAGCTCCCAAGCAATCGAAAACCGGAAGTGAGTGTTCTGGTTTTCAAATGTTTTGGGGGAAGCTGAACATCCGGCGCGGCTTCCGCTATTGTTTCCGGCACACCTGCGCAATTGGAAACCAATCGGAAGCCGCACCTTGGTTTCCGAACGTTTCAGAAGCTGAATGGACTTCTGGAACAGATTCTGTTCAACTTCAGAATTGCATCACTGCAAAGATTCACACATGCACAATGGGACTCTTTCCCCAATCCACATGCAGCCTGTGTCTTCACCAAATCGGTCTCAGGAAGGTTGGGGAGCCCCCAAAACAGATTTTGGAGGGTCCTGGCAGGGGAAAGGGGCAGGTATAAATCCTTGTACTTAGCACAACATCAGCTACAAGCTACAAATCTTTTCTTTGCCTACACTAGTGTTGGTAAAATGTCATATAGGAAGAGGCTCTTGGTGGTGGGGGAGGGCATTATTATTTCACATGCTTTCCAACCTTCCATAGATGGATGTGCTGGCACACAGGCTAAAAACTGTTTAGCAACGCCAGTGCTGAAATCACAACAATAATGCAATCAAACGTCTTCCCTATTATGAACGTTCCAGTCCCATTGTTGATTTTTCTGATTAGTCAGGGTTAGCATGAGATAGTTTCTCCATGCTGCCAGGAACATTCTTTCATCTGTCATAGGAATTGTAAGACAAGCCATCCTGAGTGAACAAAGAAGCACAAACAGACACAGAAAAGGTTCCTTCAGGAAGGAGAGAACTCGCAGCAAAGTACATATTAAAAGGGACAACACTGTACATTTTTGCCTGCTACCACCATCCTCCTAAGAAGAAAAAAGAAAAAGAAAGTCAAGATGCATAGCATCCAAGTTATTTTGGCACCTGAAGCATAAAATCCCACAAGCAGGTTTCTCGTTCCCTGTCAGCAAAAATTACAATCAATTAAATAACTAACAATTTGCTGCCCTTTCATGATACTCAAAATTAGCCACCGGAGGAGGCTGCCTCATTCTGCCTAATGGTGGGATTGACCCTGACTGCTGCATATGGAATGGGAAGTGAGGTAATGCCAGTGGTGTAGCGTGGGTTGTCAGCACCCGGGGCAAGGCAAGTAATTTGCGCCCCCTAACCCGTGGATTTGTGCCCCCTAACCCGTGGATTTGCGCCCCCTAACCCTAACCCCCAGATGTTGTGGCCGGTGCGGCCGGGCCCCCCCCTGCACCCCCACGCTACGCCACTGGGTAATGCATCCCAGTGAAAACAAAACTGTCACACACACAAAAGACGAGCATTTCAAGGAAAACACAAAGCTAGTCGTCTTCTCGCTAACTGGAAATGCCTTGCACCAAGTCAGGCTATTGGTCCAGCTTGCCTAATATTTTCAGCCCCAATCAGGATGTGATCATCCAGGCCTCAGCTAGGACTTTATTGTCACAAAATGCTTTTATTAAGGTCAAACACAAACCTTGAGAAGACAGGGGTCAAACCTGGAATGTTCTAAATTTCTATGTGGGAGAATTGCTCATTTTTGTATGGAGGCTCATAAAATTATCTAGTCCAGACACAAGTTGACCTACCCCTGCCTGCCATGCTTCAGTCTGAAAATGAATAGGCCTGATATAAAGATGGTGTTCTTCCTGCTTTGGGGTGGAACATGTTAGTAGCTGCACATCAGAAAGGTGTTCTAATTACCCTGAATATGAATTTGAGATTCGCATCATACACACACACACACACACACACACACACACACACACACAGTGTTTTATGAAACCTTAAAACCACAAAGATATTACACATAATTATGGGTGTCCTTAGATAGGAATCATACAATGTCTACATTTTAGGTCTCAGTCAATAAGAGTTTTTGAGAAGTGAATTGCAATGGGTGGGACTGAATCAAAATGATGAAGTGAATTCTTCACATATACAGAGTAAGGAAACTGGCTCAGATCACCTGAGTGATCGATAAAGGAACCTTTGCCTTTATTTTTCTCATTTATCTTTGCTCGTTCTCAGTGGTATCAGTCATGTAGCCAACTCTGACTGGCTACATAGCACTGTGATATCGTTTTATTCACCATGTGATCCCTGACTGGCTGGGATCCCTCTAAAAAGGGGATGGAAATCCTAACTTGAGATGAAAAAAATGTGGCACAGTAGCAGCAGCAGCAAAGAGAGAGGAAATACTGTGGGGAAGCAGATAGAGTGATATTATGACCCCCTCCAAAAACTCTTATTTTCAGTCTTGTAACCAGCGAACAGATTTCACAAAGCCCCACTTATGTTTTTACAATAAGACCTCTATCCATGGACCTCTGACTCTCACTGATGACTGCAACCACAAATAAAATAAAATAGAACAGATTAGCCTAATTCACAACAGCTGGGTTTTTACAGGCTCTTCCTCTATGGTCCAGTACTGGATATTATGGAGCTATCTACTCTATGGGCAATGAAATTTGGCTGCTGAGAGTACATGCCATAAATACTTGGTTTCTTTAAGAGTTTTGCAAGCATGACCCAGGTCTGGGTTGAAAGATAGGGAAAAGGGGAAGGAGGGAACACCCTGTTTCAAACAAACTCTGGAGACATTACGTCAGCAGAAACTCTAGCGTCTGTGATGCCACCATTTGGAGGAGTTTGGATGCTTTTATGTGCTTGTCATACCTGCTATACTAGTAAAAACGGAGTCTATGCCTTGTTCAATGAGTTCATTGAGTAATAATTGAGCAGCCAACAGGAATTCAGGTAGTGCTTTCCAAATTGCCCACATTTCCCTGCCTTCAGCAGAATGAAGTTTAATTGTCGTTCTGCTTCCAGTATGTGACTCTCTTGATAGGCAAAGGCACACTCTGTTCCTCAAATTGTGCTTGTACAACTCTGTCTTCTTTCAAGAAGCTGTGTACAGAAATCTTTCCATTTTGAAAATGATGGAACACTCTTACTTTAAAAATTCAACCATCCCTCCCTCTAACAGTAAAGTTGAGTGGCAAGTGCCAACTGCACTGGAGCCAAAACTGGGAAGCAGCATGCTGGGGGGGGCGACCCTGATGTTTGCATAAGTAAAGAAAAACCTGAATAAAAAGCAATACCTAAAGAACAGCCCCCACCCACCCAGTGTGGGAAACAGATAAATGAGGATTAAGTGTGCTCAGTGGTCACTAAATGCTTGAGTATCAGCTGGAAAAGAGAAGAGAAGAGAAGAGAAGAGAAGAGAAGAGAAGAGAAGAGAAGAGAAGAGAAGAGAAGAGAAGAGAAGAGAGTGGAATGGGCTGCTTGTGGAACCCTGCACAGGAGCTCTCCTTTAAGAAGCAATGAAACACTACAACATTTCGTTGTAGGTCCTAATTGTAATCATCTTCTGTTCAACGTTTGTTTGTCATTCAGGGCAATTTTTCCTGATTAACTGAAAATGGGAATTACGGTGAATCTGCTTCCCATGTTAACTAGTACATGCTTTAGCTCACAGACAGGGCTGCTGGAAACAGATGCAAGCAAAAGACAGCATGGTTTGGTACAAAATTATTCATGCTAATGCATCATCTAATCAAGTATGGACAGCTGCACATCTGCATAGCTCCTGACTCCCCATGAGTGGACAGACCCAAGCGGTGTATCGGAGCCTTGTAGCTGATGGGTATTCTTCAGTGCCATGAGAAACATCTGGAACCTGAAGAAGAAACCTAAAATCAACATCTAAATGTGTGTCCATGAAAGTAATGAAGTACAGAAGAGTGGCATCTCTATTCTGACGTGCACCTGAATGTGGATGTTATTCTGCTGTATAGCATTTTCTGTTCAATAGAATGCGGATTTGGATGTGAAGGTGTATGGGCAATCCATCCGGAAGATATTTGTATTTCGAGGAGTTAGTGATCTAACATGGTTATCCTTCCTGCCCCCTCTTCCTTCCTTTTCCCTATCTTTTGTTAAGCTCTTTGATGGCATGAGAACAGCCTTTAGGGTCCTAATCTGTTGGAAGGAAGCGATAGCGATGAGAATCTTCTTTGATGTTGGACATTGTTTCAGGAAAGTGAGGGATTGGGAGAAGGTGGGTAAGCTGCACGTAGTCAGTGGGGAAAACCACATAGGTTAGCTATCTATAAATCAGATGGTTGTGGGCAGTGTGAGAAAGAAGCTCATGCACAGACTGACAGCCACGGGGCCGTGCAACCTGAGGCTGCCTGGGAGAGTCACTTTTCCGCTTCCTGAGGGCTTCCAGGTGGCAAATTGAGGTGCTTGGTTGGTATGAGAATCCTCTGGAAAAATAATCTCTCAAAGGACCTGTTGATGGCATTTTACCATTGTACTGTTAAGAGTGTATTAACTTATGGTCTGTGTGTGTGGTTTGGGAGCTGCACGGTCAGGGGGGGAAACAATGCTGTCCAGGGTTGTAAAGACTGCAGAGAGAATAATTGGGTGCACTCTTCCCACCTTGGATCAAATCTATGCTTCCAGATGCCATAAGAAAGCTGCAGAGACAGCACAGGATACTGCGCACCCTAGAAACGATCTCTTTCAGCTTCTGCCTTTTGGAAGAAGGTACAGGGTTATAAAGACTAGGACTACCCACCTGAGAAAATTTCTATCCAAATGAGATTTTGGTTTTAAATGCAGTGTAAGGTAGTCTCTGTGGGAGTATATTGTATTTAATTATGGGGTATCAGAGTTTTTAGGGGGTTAACAAGGCTGGGATAGCAGGTTTATTGGTTTTTGAATGGTGTAGATTTTTTCAATTTTGTTGTTCTCTATGGGACAATGACAATAAAGATTATCGTATCGTATCATATTGTATCGTATCATATTTATACATTGCTTGCTGTTTAGAATAAAATCTTTAATCTTCTCACTCACTTGTTTTTGTATTACTTTTGAATCTCATTTTTAAAGAACCACCTTGCCTTTGGCAAGGCAGAAGGTTCACAGGACCTCCACCTTACAGCAGACACCCACTTGCACACACTAAGCTAATGTGCCTTCATATACTGCCCACAATGAGATTGTGCCAGTCTCTATTCTGATTGCCATCACGTGGCATAGGCTGGTGGTATCAGAATGGATGAACAGCCTTCTTAATTTATTTTCTGCAAGACAAACAATGGTGCCAATTACTCAGCCCCTATCTGGAAACATTCTTCGAGGCAAAGCTAACAAAATAATGTACTAAATCTCCCCTTAAACAGTGGCAAGGACCTTGAAACACTGAAGATCCCAGTTATCAGCTTCATCCCACCCCACACAGCTTTCAGCTATAGCTCAAACTTATTTATCCATTTCATACCTCCAGCTTACAATGTGTTCTTTCCTTAATTACTCTCTTAGCAATCAATCTTGCTGGTAAATCTGACCTTGGTAACCACTAGTGTCATGGGCCAAAGTGTGATATATTCTTCCTGTGGGAGTTGGGTTAGAACAGGGGTAGGCAACCTAAGGCCCAGGGGCCGGATGTGGCCCAATCGCCTTCTCAATCCAGCCTGAGGACGGTCCGGAAATCAGCATGTTTTTACATGAGTACAATGTGCCCTTTTATTTAAAATGCATCTCTGGGTTATTTGTGGGGCCTGCCTAGTGTTTTTATATGAGTAGAGTGTGTGCTTTTATTTAAAATGCATCTCTGGGTTATTTGTGGGGCATAGGAATTTGTTCATGTATTTTTTTCAAAATATAGTCCAGCCAACCACATGGTCTGAGGGACGGTGGACCAGCCCAGAGCTGAAAAAGGTTGCTGACCCCTTGGTTAGAATGAGACTCCAACCTTTGGTCACTGTGGGAAATAAACAGAAGGTATTTGATACAGGATTCGGGATTGGCATCCCACACAAAACTATTGGACTACCTTTACAAAAGCATTTGGGCACATGGTCTGGAGATATTCATTAGACGGGCATGCTATGACATGATCTCAGGGCCCCACTACCCCTGGAAGTGAGCCAAGTATAGACCAGAGATAGAACCTTCTCTGTGGTGAGGCTCTGGCTTGGAAACTTTCCTCAGAAAGTTCATCTGGCAAAGAATGTGTTGTCTATTCAGCAAATTGTTTTGGGGGGGGCGGCAGCGGTGGGGAAATTCTCTCCCAGACTGTTTAGAGCTCTCCTTGTTTTTTTTTAAATAACAATGCTTTATCTGCTTATGTTGCTGACATATATTTTTCTTTTCCTTAGATTTTAAGTTTGGAATCATTGTTTCAAATTTTCAATTAGAAGTCACTCTGGGAATTCGTACTGAAGAGCATGATTCAAATAAAACCTTTGGATCTGTCAAAAGTTGCACATATTTGAAGGAAAGAGACTCAAAGCCTTGCCATATGTGGAACAGATATATTTCTTTGACTGCTGTTTATTACAGCTGGTTTTTATAACGCCTATAGTTAGATTTATTTATTTATTTTGAAAGGTTACATATCTCCTAAGAATCAGTTTTGATCTTATCCTTCAGTAGAATACTTCAGGCATTCCAAGAAAGCTGTAACCTCAGAAAATGCAAATGATCATACCAAAATGTTCACAAATCTTCCTTTAACACTGTTAGTGATTTGGAAATCTCAGATTGCATCTGACACTATATTAAGATGGTAAAGATTTACTCTGGGAGTTTTGTGGTGGTTTTTCAAGAGTTTCATTCAATGGAACAGCTTAAGGAAAATGTGCAGTTGGATTCTTTTGATCTAGTAATAAGTTTTTAACAATACACATTTATGCGGCTTATTGGTAACTAATGTAATAATAAATTAATGTAAAAGGCAAACTTTCAATTGATTAATGAGCTCTATATATTAAGGACGCAACATAAGATGGAAATTTCAAATTCAGGTGACCAGGCTAGCACATAGAAAGTACAACAACAACAATGATTATTCCAACATGGTTAAATCAGTTTGCCTCCCCCTGGCCTCCAGAATTTGTAACTGGGAATATGGCTTCTCCTTGAAGCAAATATAGTAGTTGAGAAGAAATACTTCTTATTATTATTCACCATATGTTTATTTACTTCTATTAACCTGGAGTTGGGGCAGATCAGGGCTAACCAATGGTGGTATTCTCAATATGTTGTTTGACTACAACTCCCATTATCCCCAGCCAGCATGGCCAATGGTTAGGGATGATGGGCATTTTGGTCCACCTATATCTGGAAAGAGGCATGTTGGCTACCCCTGGTTGTGATTGCAATTTTATCACTGGTTTGGGGTGGGAGAAAGCCCTAATGAACTCAATGGATGTCTGAATAAACATGAGTATGGTTGGGCTGTCGGAGAATGAAGACAAAAGTGGGAGTTCCTGCTTCAATCTCAGCTCACCATAAGCTTTTGGTGTGGTCTCAGGCAAACAGCCTCAATTGATCCCATCTGTAAAATGGGGTAGTAATAGCAGCTTTGCCAAAGTCTGTCTGAGACTTAGGAGTGGTTTATGGCACGCAAATTGGAAATCCTACTGTACATGCTGAAGCTTCCTGTGTAGTCCTCAGGATCCTAGTAATTACCTCTTTAAATGCCTGGGAAAACCCGGACATATGGCAACCCATGTTGTATGTGGGGTTTTTTTTGCAGATTTTCTTATTTTTTTCTGGAAGTTCAACAACTTTTCCCACCCCATCCCCCGTGATTAAAAAGGTCAACAATTTTTTTGTCCGGATTTTCAATTTCTGAAATACGGCAACCTTACCTCTAATAACTGTTTGGCAACACATGTCCTTTCATTTCCATCATAACACACGGCCCAGAGCTATTTTCGTGTTATGTGCAATTGGAAATGCAATTCTGAGTAGCCGTTTTTAATTGCTGGGCAGATACAAGTCTGGATTTACATGTGTAACATTGACATTTGCAGTTTCGTGTGAGGACTGTTCATGCTGTATGCTGCACGCATTACAAACGCGAAACGAAATACACTTATCAAAAATGGAATGACAATTTGGAGTCTAATAATAATCACACTTGTAAGAGGCTCAGTGGAAGCTCTGCTGGCAGTTGGACAATCCCCTGCCAAAATTGCTACTCCCTGCTGATAGCACTGCTGTTGCCGCAAATTGGTCTGGAGAAAAATATGTGCCTCTGTAATTTTGGGTTTCAAAATGGACCTCAATGGGCTCATTGTATTGACCAGTGCATAGTACACATAATAAGTAGTGCAAAGGCTAGGACATTTAAAAACTTTTGGATGGTCTTTTTTTACTACCCTCTCACTAAATATTGTGGGATTGCTATAATAAATTTTGTTGTCTGGCGACAATCCAGTATCATCAAAGATTTCTTATAAATTCCACACTCGTAAAATTATCATGTTTTTATAAGTTTGGAACTTTCATTCTTTCTATCTTCCACCCACAACCACAAACCAATCAGAAGATTATGTATTAAAGCATGTTGGATGACTCTCCAGCTTTTCAGACAAAAGTAAGTTATAAAATTTAAATATACAGTGCAAAATGCTGCTGCAGGAAGGGACAGCTGTGCTCAGGTGAGTCTGGAACCCAGTGTGATGGAGAGGGGCCTGGCTGCTGACTTCATGCTCTCTGACAGCCTGAGTGATGATAGGTGGGAAGGAGAAGGGGTCCTCAGCTATAGTTGGACCTGTGGGATAACCAGCTTCATATAACCAACATGTTTAAGTCTAATCAATGCATGAAGGGGTTAATACCACAGAGTAAGCTGTCCTGCCTGGCTTAGCTAGGTCACTCATCTTGGGAGGAAGGTAATCAAGCCTATTGTTGTACTTCAGTCTTCATGAGAAGCTCAGCATGTAAAGCTTCAGACCGCATGGCTCTAAGAAGCCTCTCTTGAATTCCTCTGCCAATAATTTAGGAACTTTCACCACTGTAACTAAACCATGTTTTACTTCCTGGCAACATTTTCTGAATGCTGTATGAAAAAGCATATGAACCCAACCTTTGAGGAATTTGTAAGGAAACTATTTTTAACTTACCAAACATGGTCTTTTTTCGCTATGCTAAGGGAAGAGGGACGTTTTGAAACATATTTTAAAGGTCCAACAGCATATATTTCCACCCTTCGCTGCATATTTTGTGGTTTTAGATCTCTGCTGGTGTCCTCTCACCAAAGAGTACTTGCCCCAAATCTTGATCTTGGCATCCAAAAATTATCCTCTTATATCTCTTCTTCCCCCTTGAACCAACAGGACCTGGGCACAATGTGGGGGACCATGGCTGCCCAATTCCCTTGATCCGGCGGCTTCACTAATAGTTATGCTAGTGGCTCTTTAAGGAATGTTTTGAGTTCATGCCTAGGCTGCAGTGAAATATATGTTCTGAATCCTTAGTCTCTCAATAGGGCTATCAAGGAATACAAACAGTGAACAATGTGCTGAGATTTATAGCTACCATGCCCTGTGCAAATTTGTTCCTGTCTCTCAGAAGCACAACTTGTGTGTGTCCGTTGTTTCTGCTTGCCCCTTCACCCTTTCCAGTTTTTTCTTCTGATATATATAGAGAGAGGGGGGGGAGGGTTTATTTCAAAGAATTTTTATTAGTTTTCCAATTTTTAAAGAAATCAATACCAAATTACATCAAATTTAATACAATTTTTCTGTTAAGTTGACTTCCCACTCATCATCGTCAATGATGAGCATGTGTAGCTCACTTAGAAAATTCTGGATCAGAGCATTTAAAAACTGGAGAGGAAAAAAGTTTGAGCATATCCAACGTTACCTCCAACTTCTTTATCTTTTGTCTTTTTTTATTGCTTTTTTGCATAGCATTATAGAAGAAAAAAGAACAATATATTAAATACTTTCTACGATAAAACAACCATCAAATACAAACTGACATGAGAATGAATAATGCTCTCCTTTTGATTTTGATTTTACAGATAATACATTTTAGGTCACATAACCTCAAAAAAAAAAAACCCAACACCTCATGCCATATTGAATCAAGGGTTTCTGGAGGTGTCCAATCATTATTTTATTTATAAAAGCAATGTTGTCTTGGAAGTGGTTTCAAACTCCTCTACATGTGCGCACCTTTTACCTTTCAGGGACAGGAAAGAGAAGGAAGCTGCTTCCATCACAAGTCAGTAGGAAAGAAAATGTTCAAGCATGCAGAGTTTGTTATATATACTTCATATCATAGTGCATACTTGTGGCCTTTGATCACACTGCATTGTAAATACACCCAACTGTGACTGAAATATATACTTTAATTGTTAGAGCAAGAAGGGAAGTGGGGTGTGAATATCTGGAGATATTCTCTGTCTGCTTGCTCTCAACCAGCCCTATTTTGGAAATACCTGTACAAAAGCAGTGCCTGAGTGGATTCAGATGAAACAATGGCGGCCAAACTGCAGGGGTCCATGACTGCATAGATAATTGGATCAGATTGCATTATTTGCCAGGAATGCCTTTGATCTGTTTGCATATGGTGAGAGGGTTACAATAACTCATGCTCTCTAATGCAGAATGAAAATCATCCTTCAAGAATCACAAAACCAAATCAGTACAGTGCCCTTTGTCAGGAATTGCCCTTGAAATCCAAATACATTGTGGAGAACGTTTTCTGCACTCTCTCTGAGTCAGACTAGATTTGATAGGGGCAGCAATGTCTGCGTCCAGGATGTTCCATTATAAAGTAGGAGGATTCTTTTCCCCCCACCAAAAGGGATGTCTGGATTAAGCGAGCTCAGTCATCTCCCCCTTTTCTCCCAGTGCTCCATCATTTCAGATAGTTTTATTACCAGCCTGGCTTAGTTCTGGTATGCAACAAAGGGCCCCTCACTCATGAATAGGGTTGTCATATTTACCATATTTTTAGGAAGACCCCAAAATTGTTGTTGAGCTTTTTAAAAAAAACTTATTATGTTTCAGATACAAAGATCTATCAGCATGTTTGTAAAGGTGTGTATTTTGTATGTTGGATGAAGTCTTTTTGATATCCACATAGACAGACTGGGGAGCCAATGCAAACAAGTCCTAATCTCTGTATTTTGCTCAGCTAATGTACCTTATTTTTCTAGCAAAATTGGATTTTGAGGCATCATTGGACCATTAGCATTCTCCTGCATGATAGTGCCCTGTCAGGATTGCTGAGCCCAAGAGCTGTTTGTTTTAATGGTGGTGAACCAAAGTGGTAAATTAAATACAGGCGGCAGTTGTTTATTGAGGAAGAGGAGTAGGGTGGAGAAAACTGCAAGCGAACAGAGTGCCATAAAAGACAGGACACATTATCTGCAGAATAATAGGCTAGCAGGTCAGGGAGGAGAGAGGGAAACGGCAGAGCCTAGGAGGCAAAAGATGCTAAAATCCTGCTAGGTGGTCAAGACATTCTGGTGCTGTTTTTGGATGACAGGATAGTTAACTGGAGCCTGTGGGAGTTAAAGTTGTTCACTGCTTCTGCTTTGCCATGTGTGCATCCCATACTCCTGAAACCATTTGACAGGAACCAGACGAAAGCAGTAGCATTCCTTTTGAGATGAAACACCTGCATGTCTCCTCAGTTTAGACTTTAGATTCTGGCTTAATTCCTGACGTATTAGGAGGACAGACTTCTACATTTACCCTGCTCCTCCCCCCCCCTTTTGCCCTGACTCTTATGCACAATTTATATTTTGGATTCTGAGGGCAGATGGCCTTAAATCATCAAGGAGGATGGCTATTCTGATTTAACTGGTAGCCAAATGGTCTCTAAGGTGTCCTTTGTTTTTCAGCAGTCCCTTCTCATGTTCCGAAATAGCTCTAGTTTGTTGACTTTCCAAAGACAGTTCCAAGCATATTGATTTACATGAGCTGGCAGGGGGATGGAGTGCAAAGAATGCTTTGGAGGTGGGGGAAGGGGAAGTCTGTGCTCAACCCTGTAAATCAGAGCCATTTTTAAAAAGTTGTTAAGAAGTCCAGGCCTCCAGTGTACTGAGCTTTAACATCCTGTTTTGGGTTGCCGTATTTACTCCATAATAGTATTCAGCTCCTCCCGGGGCTGGAAAGGCTCTAGTTTAACCTCTGGTTTGCTCATAAAACCTAATTGGTGTGTTGTGAAATAATGTGTGTCTAAAAAGCATATCACTAATATGAAAAGTTTGGAAAGCTCTGTGTTAGATGGTTGGGATGTTATTACATTTTACGTCTAGACATTTCTGTCATAGACAATCATGGGGAAATCTGCATATTATATTAAAGATGTATGATCCCATCTCCCAAGAATGATCATAGTGATTGTTCTAATTTTAACCAGTTCTCAAATAGTATTTGATTCCTTCTGGCTTGGGTGTGAATCTTCAGGCGTGCCTTTGTTCAGTTTGATCTTAGATAAATTTTAGATATAGGCTCTTAGAGGGCCTGAGAGGTATGGAAAGCTTTAAAGTCAGCAGGAACACAGGGTTCCAAGCATCCCTGATGGAGGCAGCCGATATCAAGTCATTGTTGTGTGCTTTGATGATCACACAGCATTTGGGTGGAAAGATGACACACGCACATAAATGTTTTAAATTAAAATAAACATAATAACGTTCGCCACTTGCAATCACTTTCTCGGGAAAACCTCTCAAAATTACAAGGCTGCGTACACACCTTACACGTGTAAAGCACATCCCTTCCTCCCCTCCCAAAGCAGCCTTGGCACTGCAGTTTACGGGTGCTGAGAACTGTAGCTCTGTGGTGGGTAAACTACAGCTCCTGGGATTCTATGGAAGGGGGGGAAACATGCTTTAATTTTATGGTGTGCGTACAAGTCTAAGGATAAGGAAAAACAAAATGGAACATAAAAAAGGACCGCTTATGCATCTATTTAGTTATATTTACTAATTGCATCCATAAACCAATTTTCACCATCTGTTCACAAGGCTGTGTATCTAATTATGCCTGTTCTGCCTGTGTCCGCAGTGGCTGCTTCAGGTGAGGGGTGGTGGGTGGTGGGGAGTGATGGCAAGAAGTTGGAGGGCAGAGCTTTGTGTGCCCACCCTGCCCACCTGTCACCCAAGCGAGCCACTGCCCTCAGATACAGCGGAGGACACTGTGCTGCTGCCAGATTCAAATGCAGCCCAGTTTGCTTCTAAATTATATATATATATATATATATATATATATATATATATATATATATAATATTTATTGAAATTTTCCATATAATAACAAAACAAAAAGCAAAAATTAAAAAACACAAAAAGTATCCAAAAAAGAAAAACAATTAAAAAACACATAATATTTAAAGAACCTTATCTTCTTTCACCTTCTTTCTCAGACCTCCTCCCCCCTCCCCTTCTTGCATTCCAAGTTGTGTTGTCTGCTCAACAAGTTCTTATCATTTTTCTCCACCTTAACTTAATAATTTCTTTATTCATGCTATTTATTTTCCTTTTCTTCTTTCTTCCATTTCTCAATTAATTTTAAAAGCCTTATTTCTAATTAATTTAAAAAACCCAATTTTAACTTAATCTTAAACCTTTTTCCTAAAGTCGACCCAAATTTCCTTTCCACAATTTCCCCACATTCCATAAAAATCGCAAAAGTTATAAAAAGAAAAAAGAACTTAACAACTATATTTTAACACCCTTTGGATTCCCAAATCCCACCCTCCCTTTCCCGGTTTGATCCCCAAATCAGTGTCCATCAGTCCATCAATTCTCAGCCTGGATCCCAAACTTCCGAGGCTCCTAAAACTCTTTCCATTTCACTCTGCCGGATTTTTTGACCATCCTTTGTGTTCAACACCAAATCTCGGGGAAGATCTGACCCAATAATGACCATTTTTCTTCCAAGCAGGCCTCTGAATTTAAAAGTGGAGCTCAAGTTTTGTTCCTTAAATTTTTTAAAACTGTATGTCCCAAAAGCTCCAACTTCCATCTTGATCTCACTTGTACTAACAGGCTTCTGATCTGCCTTGATCTTCCACAACATTATAGCTTCACCTTCATTTTCCACCAAATTTTCCACCAAGTCCTCATATATCTCTTTTTCAACTTTCTCAAATTTATCAGATTTCTTTTGCCCAGCTGCAGCAACTTCTGTTCCAACTTCAAGGGCTTTTGGTTCCACGACAAAGGCTTGTATCAAGTCTCTTCCTGTTCTAGCAAGTTTATTTACTGCTTCATTCAATGTTGTCACCCTTGTAGTCAAAATATTACTCTGGTCCTGGATCTCTCCCTGTAATTCCTGGAGCTTTCCCAGGAGATGAAATGTCCTATTCAGCTCAGTCAGTATTTTTCCACTTACAGCCATTTCTTGCAGTGTTCCAAAACTCCCCTCTAGGGGGATTTTGTTTACTTAGTATCTTTCCAGTTCCAATCCAAAAGTCCAATGTAACTTATTTTTCTTTATTCCCAGCAATTTGTATCCAAGTTACAGAAAATCTAACAGGCAGAGTCAACAGAAACAACGTTTCCTTTTATTTCCCAGCTTTGACAGCTAGTTTGACAGCTGTCAAAGTCTGTATCTTTTCAGCAGGCTCTCTCACAGATCACTCCCGGGTCCCGGGGGGTTGCACTTTAGCTTTCCAAACCGACTCTTGTCCTCCAGAAAAATTAATTGTAGTGTCCAATCATGAAATTAATAGTTTTTCTCCACAAGGGACAAAGATGTTTCTCTCAACTTTAGCTCTCTAGTCCTTGCTTTATATTGTCTGCAAGGCAGGGGGCAGACTTCCTTTTTACACCTCCCCCGGTCGTACCGAATTTAAAGACAAAAATTCCTTTTTAAATCCAATTTCCGTATTACTCACGGGTTGTTGCTTTTAGTCCGAATGTTCAAGGGGAAAAGTCAGCGCTCTCCGTCCATGGCTTGCGGCTTCACTCAGCAGGGGAAGCAGAGGGCTCTCAGCACCACGCCGCTCCCCCTTCCCCGTTCCGTAGCCTTTAAAAAGGCTCCTTCGCGGGTCGGGAGGGCGCTAATGGTGCCCACCGAGTCACCACGTCCACAGGCATCCGCGCCTGTGGTTTTTAGGGGTCCCCGCGTCGCCGGCGCGGCAGTACCTGAACCCTGTTGAGCCGATTCCCTCCGGAGCTCGGAGGGAATCCGCCATTAGGCGATGGCGCTAACCCAGAAGTCCAGTTTGCTTCTAAAATTGTCCTTCACCTGGCCTTCATCAAAATGCCTCTGAACAGCTGTCTGTCTATCTACACACACACACCCCTTGATAAATTCAATTAAGACACAACTAAGCAGGAACAGTGTGCCCTGTCTCACCATTTAGAGTGCAGAAAAATGTCGTGCCAGGTCATCTTCCTCCCCAAACTCGGTGGTGGAAGCACTGGTAGCAGAAATAGGAATCAAATCTGAAGTCGGGATGGCTTTCATTAATTCCCTTTTTATATATAGATATAATTTTTAATAATTTTTCTGTTTTACGATTTAAAATACTCATTTTACATCCTTAAGATATCAATGACTTCCCTTCTCTTTCCACGGTTCGTTTTACACACCATAAATCCCTGAATATTTTACAAAAACTATACCATTCAGTATTCCATTATTGCATCCATCAAAACTTGTTTACACTGTTGAATTTATCTTAATGCTGCCAGCGTTTTCAGCTGTACACAATTATTTCCCATATATTCAATAAATGTTTTCCAATCTTCTTTAAATGTATGTTCTTCTTGTTCTCTTATTCTTTATGTTAAGTCTGTTAGTTGTGCATATTCTGTCAACTTAAGTTGCCATTCCTCTTTAGTTGGGGCCTCACTCGTTTTCCATTTGGGGGCTAACAAAACATGGGCCACAGTAGTAGCATAAATAAATGACCTTTTTTGACACCTGGGAATTTCATAGAATCATAGAGTTGGAAGAGACCACAAGGGCCATCGAGTCCAAACCCCTGCCAAGCAGGAAACACCATCAGAGCACTCCTGACATATGGTTGTCAAGCCTCTGCTTAAAGACCTCCAAAAATGGAGACTCCACCACACTCCTTGGCAGCAAATTCCACTGTCGAACAGCACTTACTGTCAGGAAGTTCTTACTAATGTTTAGGTGGAATCTTCTTTCTTGTAGTTTGGATCCATTGCTCCGTGTCCGCTTCTCTGGAGCAGCAAAAAACAACCTTTCTCCCTCCTCTATGTGACATCCTTTTATATATTTGAACATGGCTATCATATCACCCCTTAACCTCCTCTTCTCCAGACTAAACATGCCCAGCTCCCTTAGCCGTTCCTCATAAGGCATCGTTTCCAGGCCTTTGACCATTTTGGTTGCCCTCCTCTGGACACGTTCCAGTTTGTCAGTGTCCTTCTTGAACTGTGGTGCCCAGAACTGGACACAGTACTCCAGGTGAGGTCTGACCAGAGCAGAATATAGTGGCACTATTACTTCCCTTGATCTAGATGCTATACTCCTATTGATGCAGCCCAGAATTGCATTGGCTTTTTTAGCTGCCGCGTCACACTGTTGGCTCATGTCAAGTTTGTGGTCAACCAAGACTCCTTGGTTGTCTTTCAGTCAGCTTTCATTAATTCTGGGACAGTCGCTGGAAAATTGGGACACTTGGAGGGTATGACATAGCCGTCATGACTAGTAGCTATTGATATCTGTATCCTCCAGTAATTTGTCTAACCCCCTTTTATAAAGCCATCCAAGACACGTAAGAGAGCACATTCCATAGCTCCAGAACCACCACTGAGAAGGCCCTATCCCTGGTAACTTATAAGGTGAGAGGCTGAAACCTGGAGAAAAACCTCACAGCCTCACTCCAGGGCCTTGGTGGAGAGAATTGGGATGGGTGGGGAGAAAAGGCACATCAATGATATTCGGGGTTGACATCCTCACTAGAGTTTTAAAGGTCAAAACATGTCCTACTGTTGCTCAGCACACAGGTTCTACATACAGGGTTCTATTGAAGTGAAACTTTGGCCCACTTTCTGCACTCTCTGTAAAATATCACATGTGGCCCAAGGGCAGGCACACATACTGTCTTCCCTCCGTAAATAAGGTCTGGGTCAAATACATATGTGACCTTCTAACATGGGAGAACACCAGGTTCATATACCGGGGCAATGTGATTCAGTCCCATTGGGAAAGTGTTGTATCCTGATCGCGTGTCAAATTCTTGTTCATCTGTGGCTTTAGAAGACCACCCGGGGCAAGCCACTGTTTCCGCTGCCTCTGCTGCCCATTTGTAAAATGAGAAGCACAATCTCCTCTCTCTGGTAAGACTGCTGAGAGTGTAAATGAGATTAAGCTGATGAAGCATTTGGGGCACTAAAGCACTTTAGGGAAAGGCATATGGGCATCTCTAGGAGGTAAAAGGCTTTTAAAATATTAACAACTTGAACCTCAAACAAGCGTCAGGGCTTGAAAGCTTAAGTGCTCGGATTCACTCATAAATGAGGGAAGGGTTGCTCAGTTAAAACTGGAAACTTGGAATGCTGGTTTCTAAAGGAAGGGATCTCTCCCAATTCTGATACAAATAGCACCTTAGGGAGACAAACAGCAGTGCTGGGGGTGGATGTGAAAATTGTGCGCTGCTGAGAAGGTTTAAAAAACCCCATGCCTGCCCTCCACCTCATGCTGCAGTTTCAATGTGCTGTGACCAAAGTTCAAATCAAAGGTCCTCACAGCTGCTTTTCATAAAAGAAATCAAATAGGCAGCTGTAATCATGCACTTAAAAGTGCCTCTTAATGTAATGTGTAGTCAGACCTTAAATGCATTTTTGCATTTAACATGCAGGACTTGTAAAATGCAAATAGCATTGGCTGGGTGTGGTGATAGTTATTGGGGTCACAGCCAGCATGGAGTGGAGATTTGACCCTTTCCTCTCCTGCTGTGGTCCTGAGGGGGAAACTCCTCATGTGTTTACATTGGGAGGAAATCCTTGAATTGTGCCACCGCAAAGAGAAGTTCCAGAGGGATTTCCCTTAGGACTCTGCCAAGGGAGGTAATGATTCAGTCACCCCTCCACGTCTTGCTGGGATCCCAATCATTATCAGCATCTCTCCCCCCCCCCCATACTATTGCATTTTTAAAAACGCTGCAGATTAAATGAAAAGGTTTCACATGTAGTTTGGCCCTTCGTTACACTAGTGGCCAAAATTGTGGAAACCTTTTGGGGAAAGTGTATTTCTGAGGTCTGATGGCTCATAACACCTGAGTGACTCTCTAAACACTCTAAACACTCATTGACTACATTCAGATGAATGAAAGCTACTGCATATCAACCTAAGCAAGCTGTGCTTCCTTTTTCTGGTTATTTGGCCACAGCTTTTGATAGAATACAGATAATTGAATAAACCTTGTTGTATTACATTCTTCATTAAAAATTCTTTCCATTGATACATAATTTTGTGGTATTGCTGGGAAAAAAGTGGTGTTATGAGTCATGAAATGTTGGAATTACACCTTTTCCAAAAGGTTCCCACAATTTTGGCCACTAGTGTATATCTGTTAACATATCAGCTGAATGGGGCCAGACGATGGCCATTATTCAAAGAGCCCCCTTTAGGCATGTGTGGTGTGTGTGCATGCTATGGAGATTTCCTGTTTTCAAATTCCTGGAGTAGATTCTAGCAAGCTATTGCAAGCTATTTATAATCTACCTGAGCTCCAGGGCTGTTCTTCCTGAGGGGGTTGGAAGTGAGGTGAAGGTATGGTCGAGATTGGCATCCATATAAAGATTTATAGCTTAGTGGCAGAGCATATGCTTGGCATTCAGGAGGTCCCAGGTTCAATGCTTGGCATCTCCAGGAAGCTGGGAAATTCTCCTGCTTGAAACTCTGTAGAGCTGCCAAGTGTTTTGAACTCGATGAACCAATGTTCTCACTTCAACAGTGGAACAGACTCCCTCGGAAGGTAGTGGGCCTCCTTCATTCGAGGTTTATAAACAGAGGTTGGGTGACCATCTGTCAGGGACTCTTTAGCTGTGATTCCTGCATTGCAGGGGGGTTGGACTAGATAACTCGTTGGGTCCCTTCCAACTCTACAGTTCTGTGATTCTATGACTCAGTGTGAGGCAGCTTCCTGTCACTGAAGTGAAATGTGGTTCAGGAGAATCGTGTTGTTGTTTTTTCCTGATAAGGACTATTCCTCATACGTCTTTTTAAAATGACTGTTCATCGCATCAGAGGAGAGAGAGGACAACCCAAACCATTTTGGAAAAGCTGTTTTAAAAGCCAACCCTTTCCCTTATTAATAAGTCACAGGCAAGACAAAACGAGAAGTCAGAATTAACTATAATATCAGTTGTGTAAGAAGGACTTCTAGTGGCCACTGTGGTGCATTGCCGCCTTCTTTAGTGCACATCCATCTCCATCCTCTGTGAGGGGGATGAGGCTGACAGGCCTGCCAGGGGAAATCAACTCCCTTAAAAGAGGATGAGCTGAATCTAAGAGTTAAGTCCACACACACAAAGAACCCTGGTTAAATTGTGCTCGGTAGCACAGGCCATTGGTTCAGGGGACAGGATAAAGCTGTATTTCCCCTCTCTGGCACGACTCGAGGCGCATTGCCTCAGGCTGTGCATACAGAGCTCTGAGGCCTGGGTTAGGACATGTTCAGAGGACCTAGGAGAGAGCTCTAGTCATAAGAAAAGAAGAAGAACCCAGTTGCATCAGACCAAAAGAACATCTATTTCAGTATCCTGTTCTCACAGTGTTCTCACAACTGCCTTTGAAAAGCCCATAAGCAAGATCTGAGTGCAATAGCATCTTTCCCACATGTGATTCCCAGCAACTAGTATTCAGACAAATCCTGACTCTGATACAGGAATCTTGTTTCCACTTTTTTTAAAAAATGTGCACTCTGTGGATTATTTGTGTACCATGTGGGTGATATGCCATCTATGTAAAAATTAGGTTCGAGGCAACTCCAATTTATCATAATATTGAGGCGGGGGTTTAGGTTTTGTGTGTGGAAGATGTCCACAATGGAAGGGGACTTTCCCCCACTCTCCTCTACCCACAAACCCCTTAAATCTGCTCTGGAGGGTGGTGGGAACCCCCAAAACAAGATTGGGGGGCTGCAGAGGGAGGGGGGAAGTCCCTTTGTGCAAGCAGATCTCGTTCCCTGTGCACATACCCCACTTAGTACTACACTGAATTCCCCTCATAATATCTTATCCCTTGTATCCTAAAGGCTTGTGGGAAGAACGACAACTATATCCCCTTAAAAATATTTATATGTTGCTTTTCTGGGCAAAGCCCATTCAAAGTAGCTTACAACAATTAAAGAAAACACACACACACAACCAATTATTATTAAATCAAAAAATAAAATGGATTCACAAAAATTAAAATACAGAACTCCAGCAGCATAACAATGCTTCCATCCACCAGCTGACAACAGGACCAAAAATAGACCAGGGTCAATTCTGAGAAGCCTGAATTGTAGCACGTTAAAGATCTATTCATTTCAAAATGTTCATAGATTGAACTCGTCAAACACCTGTTAACACAGAGACGTGAACTGGAAGCAAGATCGAATCAGCTGAGGCATTCTTTGGTTGAGAAAACTACACTGAAACTTTGCTTCTCCTATCACTGGAGCGCCACCTGGAGAGAATATATGGATGGACAAATGCTCTCAGTTTTCCAATCCTTAATTGGTTTCTCCACATTTCTGAAGCAATTTGAATTAAGAAAAAGTCTTAATGAAAGCTCAGTAGCTATTCTTGTGAATTTCTGCTAATATGCCCGTTTTTGCATGCATTTTCAAGCCTGATACAATTATTTCTGCATGCTGTTTTCACTAATACATGCAACTTTATCCTGGTATGTGCATTCTTGTACATGATATGCAGCTGGAGAACCTGCATTGGAAAATTCAGAGAGATGCAAATTTCAAAGAAGGGCTGTCCTTTGGTTCACATATCGTTTTGGAAAATATGAATTAGGTGGGCTTGCCTTTTGCACATGAATTGAATCAAATTCATCCCACATCCCTACTCACAGGCAAGTGAGTGTAGGATTGCAATGTTCATCTCACCTTTTTGCTTCCCACATTTGCTTTTCAAAATACAGTGGTACCTCAGGTTACATACGCTTCAGGTTACATACGCTTCAGGTTACAGACTCCGCTAACCCAGAAATAGTACCTCGGGTTAAGAACTTTGCTTCAGGATGGGAACAGAAATTGTGCTCCGGCGGCGAGGCGGCAGCAGGAGGCCCCATTAGCTAAAGTAGTGCTTCAGCTTAAGAACAGTTTCAGGTTAAGAACGGACCTCCAGAATGAATTAAGTTCTTAACCTGAGGTACCACTGTACTGGCTGGTGAAAACCAAGCGGCGAGTTTGCACTCAAGTGACAGGCAAACTGAAGTAGGGCTGTGGTGACAGGCAGTGCCCGGCAAAACATTGTCACATGTGTAAAATGAAAAACACACACAGCCTGCATACTCAGAGCATCCACACTTGAGCAACATGAATTTATGTTGGATTTCCCCCCAACACATTATCTGCAGGTGGAAACATTTTAATTAAATGCAAAAAATGTGAACTATTGCTTTAATGAGGATGATGTTATGCAGGCGACACAAAAAACACATGGGGACAGCATCCTCCACCCCACCTGAGGGCAGCAGACTAATTTAGGAGGAGCAGGGCAGGCCACGTGGCTCACACAGCCCTGCCCTCCAACAGATTCTTACTGCTTTGCATTCCAGCCCCTGCATCTCTATGTCTATTGAGGGGGTGGCAATCCCCTTACAAACACAAATCCATAAGAAATCACTCAGGTGCTGCTGGACTCCCATCATCAAAAATGCAAACGATATTTGTAGCAGAAAATTTGGAAGAAATTCTTCCAACTTTTCTTCTTCTTCTTTTCTCTTTATTTTTCTTCTTTTTTCTTTTCTTTTGTTACTTTTTATCATATATATGTGCTTATTTGAAATATGTATGTATGTGTTTGCAATATTTTGTTTATATTTTGTAACAATTATGTTACATAAATTAAAAATTTCAAAAAATGCAAATGCAACACGCTGGTTAATAACGGTTAGAAAATATGTAATTGGTATGATGTCATTCAAAATATACGAATAAGCCACTTTAAAATAAAATATATATCATACAACACATCTCACAAAATATACAAGTAACTGCAAGTTGTTATATGTATCAGAGTCAAACAAAGATTCAAACAACCAATGAATAGCGAGGAACACCAGACCGTCTCTCAAAGGAAGACGTCTCACAAAAGTCTCAGAGGAAGACGTCTCTCCAAAGTCTCAAAAGGACAGTGCATCTGGAATGGTTCAACTGTTTTGGAATAAAGTCTTCATCAGTGAATAATTATCAATGAAATATACATACTAGTGAAAATCATACTAGTGGATCAGTGCTCACTAGATAATGTAGCTGCTGATCTTTTGTAGATTGTCACATTTTGCAACACAGGTTTGTGTTTGTTTGGACTCCCATCATCGCCAACCATTGGCCATTTGGGGTGGGGCTGATGGGAGATGGAGTCCAGCGACAACTGGCAAGCCACAGATTCTCCAACCCTGGTCTAATGGTAGGGCCGGCCCCAGCTGGCTGTGCAAGGGGATGAAGGTGCAAAAGGGCAGCATGTTTCATGAAAGCATGCCCATGTCCGTTAATCAAGTCGCATGAGGGCACTAGGCCATCAGATGATATGGCCACTAGCACTGTCGCAGAGAGATCTTTCTCCTGCGTGTTTATTGGAGCACGTTTCGCGCAACCCTCCCAGCAGGCTGCCCTCTGCTTCTGCATGGTTAAAGGGATGTGTGCTCAGTAATCTGCTTTTGAGCTGTATTACTTTAATGCAGCTCAAAATAGCTTTGGTAACAGCGTGAGATCTTGACCCACTTAAATTCAGCCAAGCAATATGCAGGATGGAGCCCCAGAGAAAGAAAAAGCTTTTGCTTCCCCCTCAAACCATAGCTAGAACCCCCCCCCCCAACGAATTTGCTCGGAGAAGCATCCAAAATCTATACATAATAAGGTGATTGCAGAAAGGAAGTATGAATAAGCCATCTTTGCATTTTGAGAAGTGGGAAGATGTGGTGACATTTCAGCTACTAACCCTTTGAACGCATAAATCCCCTCCCTGTTAGAAGGTAATCTGGTCTCTCAGGCTCAAAGTAGGATAATGAAGTGTGTCAAAAAATAAATACATTATAAGTATTCAGTAAGTGCTTCTATTTCCACAACCTGCAGTTCACACATGCATTCCTTGTTTCTCTGACTTAGGAAATGCACAGACATAAATAAATTCCACTCTAATTTTACACTCCAACCGATACACCTTTAAAGCTTTAAATTTTATTTTCTGACATTTATATCTTTTTCTTTCATTCAGGGAACACAAGGAGGCCTGCAGGTTGTTCCTCAGAAGTCATTGAGCAGACCCAAACTTGCTTTCTTTACCTATAGAAACTCCTATAGAAATCACCCTTGGACCAGACCGTTTAGAAGACGATTGCCCAGATGCTAACATCCCCTTTGCAGGTAAGGTTCTTGAGTGTGTGGTGGCTGTGCAAATCCAAGCTGACAGAAGTAAGGCCTTGTCAGTATATGTCACCTGTGCTCAGAAATCTGCACTGGTTGCTGATTTGCTAACGGGCCAAGTTCAGAGTATTATTATTGATATATAAATCCCTTAACAACTTGGGACCAGTTTACTTATGAGATCGCTTTACCCCGCAAGTGCTCACTCAACCACTTACATCAGTGGAATCGTCACTGCTCTAGGTAAAGGTAAAGGGACCCCTGACCATTAGGTCCAGTCGTGGCCGACTCTGGGGTTGCGGTGCTCATCTCGCTTTATTGGCCGACGGAGCTGGTGTACAGCTTCCAGGTCATGTGGCCAGCATAACCAAGCCGCTTCTGGCGAACCAGAGCAGCACACGGAAACGCCGTTTACCTTCCAGCCAGAGCGGTACCTATTTATCTACTTGCACTTTGATGTGCTTTTGAACTGCTAGGTTGGCAGGAGCAGGGACTGAGCAACAGGAGCTCACCCCGTCGTGGGGATTCGAACCGCCGACCTTCTGATCAGCAAGTCCTAGGCTCTGTGGTTTAACCCACAGCGCTACCCGCGTCACTGCTCTAGGTACCACTTAATACCTGCTCCACGTTTTTAAGAACTCCATCATCTAGTGTGGCAGCAACTACACTGTGGAACTCCCTGCCTCTTGATATCAAGCAAACACCTTCACTGTATTCTTTTTGGCTCCTGCTAAGATCATTCTTGTTTAGAGAAGCCTATGCAGATGCTTAGGAAGTTGGTGCAAATTTTAATCCGTTTTAGCTTTTCAACTATGGTTGCGAATTCTTCTTGATTTTACTTTTATCTTTTCATAAACTGCTTTGAGGCTTTTCTTTTTACAATCAAGTAGTGTAAAGAAGGCTGATCGCCAAAGAATTGATGCTTTTGAATTATGGTGCTGGAGGAGACTCTTGAGTCCCATGGACTGCAAGAAGAACAAACCTATCCATTCTTAAGGAAATCAGCCCTGAGTGCTCACTGGAAGGACAAATCGTGAAGCTGAGGCTCCAATACTTTGGCCACCTCATGTGAAGAGAAGACTCCCTGGAAAAGACCCTGATGTTGGGAAAGATGGAGGGCACAAGGAGAAGGGGATGACAGAGGACAAGATGGTTGGACAGTGTTCTCGAAGCTACAAACATGAGTCTGACCAAACTGCGGGAGGCAGTGGAAGATAGGAGTGCCTGGCGTGCTCTGGTCCATGGGGTCACGAAGAGTCGGACACGACTAAACGACTAAACAACAACAGTGTAATTTAATTAATTAATAAGATGCGGCTCCATTATAATCATTGTTTCTAGAGCGGTGGCAGTTGTGTGTTTTTTCTTTTTACAAGTTGTTGGCACTTAAAGCGAAAACCAGATTTTAAATTCCACATCTGTAATATGTTATGCTGCATTTCACCAAGAGAGCAGTGAGCACAATATATCTAGTGGTTTTTATATACGCTACTAAGGTAAATGCAAAGGTAAAGGGCGCCTGGTTGGTTAAGTCCAGTCAAAGGACCATTGCACATCAAGGACCTATTGGTTTCAAGCTTTGTGGGAAACAATCAACGCTGAGGGTGGAAATTCCAAAATCAAGCCACTAGAGGGCATTGTACTCTGCCTCTTGCTGCTTTCTTCATCCATACAGACTCCGGTTATATCAAGAGTAGTAGATACTGCAAGAAATTACCTTTTCCCTTGATCTCAGGGCAGCAGGAAAGCCTCTCCATTTCATTTCTCTTAATATCTCATTTTTCCATTGTAACTTCAGTTTTCTACGTTTCAGTTTGCATTTTTTTAAATCATTAAAAATTGTCCACATTTTAGCACAAATTTCTCCTAATGTTCGCTTGCAGTTGTGCCTCGTATGCATAATTTTGCAAGTATTTCCCCCTAATATGGTGCATTTTATATATTATATTTTGTTCACACCTATATTTTTTATCCACACTTTATTTGGAGAATGCTCATCACAAAGTTCACCAAAGTGTGAATTTTAAGTGTTTCTGTTTGTCTAATGTTTTGGAATGTGCAGATTGGGGAGGTTTGCATTAAAATAGTAAAAGAGTCAAATTTATTCCCCACCCATACATGCCATAGATGCTAGGAATGTGTGCAAAGGGCTTCTTTTAATTGTCAGTCTGAACTGCAGTCTTGAGCAACAATGTAAGCTTTTGAGGAATTGCCCATTGCTGTGACAGAGGCAACATTTCATATATATTCTTGGAAACATTCCCAAATTGCTTTGGGAAATTATTTATTATTCATCTTTGAATACCGTTATTCATTTCAAATATTTGTAGACCGCTATTCTTTTTTAAACAAAAAACAAACAAACTACCCTATTGTTGATATATTCTTAATTGCCTTCATTGCCCAGTATACCAGAAGGAGCGTCTCCACCCCATCATTCTGCCTGGACACTGGGGTCCAGCACCGAGGGCCTATTGGCGTTTCCCTCACTGCGATAAGTGAGGTTACAGGGAACCAGGCAGAGGGCCTTCTCGGTAGTGGTGCCCAGCCTGTGGAACTCCCTCCCATCAGATGTCAAGGAAATAAACAACTATCTGACTTTAAGACGACATCTGAAGGAAGCCCTGTTTAGGGAAGTTTTTAATGTTTGATGTTTTATCATTTTATTATTATTATTATTATTGTTGTTGTTGTTGTTGTTATTAATGTTATTAATATTCTGTTGGGAGCCGCCCAGAGTGGCTGGGGAAACCCTGCCAGATGGGTGGTGTATAAATAAAAAATTATTATTATTATTATTATTATTATTATTTATTAAAAACTGAAGGAAAGCTTCCTTTTTCTCTCGTGTGTACCTCTCTTCCAGCCAGATTTTCAACTTTAGTACTGAGAAATATGCCGCCTCTCTACCTTATGGCAGGGGGTCAAAAGCCCTTTCCAGTTTAAGAGCCACACATTCCTTCATAAGGAACCTTCTGGGGCCACATTCTAGTGGCTCCCAGGGTCAGAATCAAAAGTGGGTGAGACCAGAGGCAAAATGGGCAGAGCAATGGATTTGACTCTTCACTATGTACAACAGGCTACATTCTGGCCATGAAAATATCAGAGGATGTCTAAAAACGCATCTCTCCCCTCTTCATATGAGCAAAGGTTTTATTGTAGTCCAAGAACACATTCCAGCCAGGCTAAAGCTGAAGATGGAGTAGAGTCTGACTGGTGAGGGCTGTGGCCTTGGAAGAGCCCTGAAGGCCAAATAAAAAGAACCAGAGGGCCACATTCAGACCCCTTCCCCAATGGTGTCTTAGGGGAATGAGAAAATGCTGAATTATTTTAAGTTCAGTAAAAAGTGTTGGTTAAAATACATGTTCAGAAGGCTGATGATCATTAGAACAAATGGCAGTTATCCTATCCCTTAGAGAAATTAGTTCAGGGTTTTTTAAAACACCAAATAGAACACATTTTGCACATTTTTCTCAGGTGTTGGTGGCACAACATTTTAATAGAAGACCTCGACTTCCCATAAGAAGAGCAACAGCATTAAATGTTTCACCCTGTCGATTCATCCTTCATCCGTATGGGAGCTAAATACATGAATGAGCTGGAAAGATTTCTAGCCAACACTGAGCTTCATTCATACTGAAGGAGTGAGAGGTGTGTGAATTACTTAACAACCGCTTGATTAAATGTTGAGAGAGTCACAGCTGAGCAGCTTCCTATCTGTAATGAAACAAATAACATCAAAGCACGGCCCCCTCAGGACACACACAGTCAGTCATACTTTCAGCTTCTGTGTGGGCAGCATAAACAAACAGTTAGTTTTTGGCATGAATGATACATCCTTCAGCCCCTGACTTTTTGCTGGCTTGGAGAAATCAATTGACAAACTTCTCGTATGCCATTTGACAAATATTTAGCATGCCTACCACGAAAAGCACAAGATCAAATAGGATCCTTTTCTGTCTTTATGTTTTAAGGGAGACATGAAACTGCCCCAGCAAAATAAATAACATTGGCCGCCTTTGAATCCAGCCAGGCTCCCACAACCAACAACCGCTTCTGGCCACATTGGGTATAGTATTCATTTTCAGTTTATTTTAAAGTTGCAAAGAGTTGAAAATACTTTAACTTCCATGATGAGGAATTCCTTAGTGTAAATTTAGAACCTGATGCACAGAGGAGGGAAAACTCTTCAGTGTTGCTTACAATCTGTTGATTTGCAGCAGATGTATAAATTATGTTCTGATTAGCCTTTTATATGGAATTGCCACCCTTAGTTCATTCGTTTTCCCCAGGAAATCCAGATGATGGCCAAAACATTGCATTTCAGTGCTTTCTGTGTTGTTCTTTCATGTTTTTGGAGATTTGACTTATGGAGATTTTGGACAATAAAACCCAGTGGCAGGCAAAGTAACATTGAGACTTCTGCATTTAATCTGAAGCTTCCAGATTCAGATCACTGTATTGTTTAATGTTCTGCATGGCAGGGAATTAATTGCGCCCTGTTGAATCAGCCTTGGTTTCCCAACAACAGGACAGTCTTCCATTTCTGGTTTCATATACAGAAAAATAATACAAGGTGACCCATAATTAAAGCCTGCCCCAGTAGGGAACAAAAGTTGACTAAATAAGGAGTAATTCATCACTTACTTGCCCAACCAAGCTATACGGGGGGAAAAACAAAATGGACTGGAGTTGTAAGCTTTTAATTAACATTGCAAAATATCTTTGCTGAATATAGGCAGATCTTGGCAATGGAAAAGCGTATTGCAGTATAAAATAACGCTAGATTAAGTGCTGTTTGGAACTGGCATTTTAATTCCAGCTAATTGCAGAAGAGCAATACCCAAGCAGCAATAAATTGCTTTAACTGAAAGCAACCTTAAAGAAACAGCGCTAATAGGGACCAAAAGGGATCAACAAAGATATATACTACAGCTGGTACAGTGCATTGTAGTCAGCTAAAATATCAGCTTTTAATTAGAATCTTCTATCTCAAATCTCATCCCGGTGATAAACCCGCATGGTAGTTCTATAGATAACCTATAGTGGCCCAGTTCACACGGTTTTCCCGACTTGTAAGCATCCCCAAGCCCTCCTAAGCACTACATGAGATTCTGCATGGAACATTAGTGAAAACTGAGCTTTACCCAAATACTGCCGTGTCAGCTGGGGAAAAACTGCTACCAGGATCACAGAAATTATATCTGTATTGTTATGGGTTTGCAGGGTGCAAGGATCCCCTAAAAGTCTTGGTACTACATTACCCCTCATAATTTATGGAGCTAGGTCTCCATAAATTTCTAAATGCATGAAGTCTTCATCCAGGTGCGAGGCAGCTTAGCAGTGTAAAGAGGCAGGCTGAATCAATTTCTTGGCTAGGAATCACCTGGAGAGAAGCAGCAGCATGTAAATACAAAGAAAAGTAATGGGCAATTGTCACAAACAGTTACCTTTTTGCAGGGCAGCAGAGGAGGGGCTAGGAACTTAATATGCGGACTCTCCCGCTGTGCTATAGCTACACTGAATCCACCACTCGCACGGCGGTTTGGTTCTGTGGGCCCGTGCACAAAGGCAAAATCATGCAAACTCAGGAAGCATAAGAAATGCTCAACTGCCCCCTGTAAGGTGGAGGGCTGCTTACTGGGCTCTGGGAAGGTTGTGGGGTGGTCCAGAGCCCCCATGCCTCCTTCCCAGAGCCAGGTAAGCCATCCTCCGCCTCACTTAGCAGCCTCAGGGAAGGATTTACGAGGGTTTGGGGAATCTCTCTAGGCCATCCTGTGACATTACGAGAGAAAACACACAGAGTGCATGGTTGGGGGAGGGCGGGAATGGAGATTGGAGACCAGTGGGTTTTGCCCACTCTTTATTTATTTCCCCACTGAAATATATTCGGAGTCGAGTGTGGATTTCATGCTCTTTATTCAGCTCATAGTAGTGAGGAATGCCAGTTCCCCCGAAATGTCTGCTTTATATACATTATTTACACAATGTGCCCCACGTGATTGGCTAATTCCGGGATTCTCCTGTAGGCCAATAATGTTGCGGATTCACTTCCACCTGGAGCTGGATTGGGTGGCTCCTGCGGACCAATCAGACTGCTGCATTCTGAATCCTATTGTTCTAGGACCAATCAGGCTGCTGCATTTTGGATCCTATTCAACTCAGTACATTACACACACACACACGTAAGGTCCTGATCGCAAGTTCTGGGCTCTATGTATGTGCATTAGAGGAAATCTGCTTATGCAAAACACCCCTGCCACCCAGTACATGGAATATCTGTTCAATTTGTTGCTGGGTTTGATTCCAAAGAAATTTGGGGAATGATCCAGCCCAAATCTGACCGGTTTGAAATTTCATTGACTTCAGGGGGAGAGGGTCGCTCACGTACTTAACTTTCCCATCAAGTAAAACTTGGGTTGAACTGGACTTTTAGATTTCATGGTGCCCTGCTGATCATACCCACAAGGTCTGGATTTTAAAATGGCCTTGGCATTGGGTGTCACCTGGGGGCAGGAATGTGGGGTCTTTGTAGGTTAGTCAGAGTGCGCATCTTGTGGATTTCATTTGTCATTCACAGATGGGAGATTGCAGGCAGCCTACAGGAGTTTGGTATTGTCTCCCTTCTCAAAGCATGACTGCTTTAAGGCTTCAGCAGAATGCTATTTTGGGCTTTGTGATGAGATGATTATAATGTAAAGTCATGCTGCGTGACCAGCTTGCCAGGTGTTCACTGTTCAGTTCTATTACTTGTGGATTGAACAAGCGATGATGTGAGGAGAAATCTGATTTAGAGAAGGAAAAGGGAGGAAACTGCAGGGGTTTTCTGGGTTGGAGGGAGTGCAGTTGCTTCCAAGCATTCATACATTCTGACACCAATTTCTGCTTAGAAGCAGCCTTCTTCAATCTAGCGTCCTTCAGATATTTTGGACAAGGGCCAGTCCCAAACATTTTGGCACCTGAGCAAACCACAAAATGGCACCCACCTCCCCTCAGGAGAAGAAGAGGGGAGTGAAGATTTACATCAGGAACAAGGGGGAGGAATAAAGATCAATACTGCACATTGGCAGCAACAGCAGGCAATACTTTCATTGGAGTCTGGATCTGCCACCCCTGTAGATCTTGCCATCCAAGGCAGTTGCCTCACCTTGCCTCATGGGTGGGCCAGCTCTGTTTTGGACTGCATAGACAGCATGGCCAATGGTCAAGGATGTCCTACAATACCTGGAAGCCACTGGATCAGGAAAGTCTTGTTGGAGCAACAAAATCAAGTGAAAGGATCTGAGATGGATGTTAAAACCAAATCAGTTCCTCGTGAAAGCGCATCTTGATGTTCTCTGCCCAATTTTCCGAGAGTGGTTCCCTTGAGAACGCTATTAAAATGAGTGGAGTAACTGGTTTGTCAATGCATCTGTTTGCAGCAATAAACAATGCAATCAGTATGGCTTGTAGGAATAAGCAATGCAAGCTCCCTATCTTTTGCATTTGAATGGACCAGCTATATGGGTGAAGGGCTAAGGAAGGTTCTGCCCATGATTCCTCTGTGGATACTGTGATGTGCAGACTTTCGGTCCTCCTCCTGAAGAAGCAGAAGCCAATCAGGGCTGGGAAGAGTTTCAAGCAACCTGGAGGGAGTAGAGAATTAAAAGAGAGAACCTGACAATTAAATTGACCAGGAATTAGTTGGGTGGTTAGGGAATTGCTAGGAAGGCAACCCAGATTCTTCCCTGAAGGGAATGAAAACATCCTAGAAGGGGTGGGAAGTGTTTTACTTGCTGAGCGGAAGAAAATAGCCATTCTAGGAAGAATCAGCTTAATCAGAAACAGGTATAAAGTGAAGTTTTATGCAAAGTTCTTAATTTCTTCAGTAAAGTGTTCTTGACTGAAACAAAGTACTGTGCATAATCAGAGAAACCATTAAGCTTTAACCCTCATCAAGTGTGTTTAAATAAAATTCCAGTTCTGTTTCCAACATGCCTCATCCTTCCTTTGAACCTCTGGTTAAGGGATAACCTTTTACACTATGAAGAGGTCTTGCTGCTGGATATGAGAAAACAGTAGCTCGGACAGAGAATATCAGACCTCACAAGTCAAAACAAAACAAATTCCTTCCAGTAGCACCTTAAAGACCAACTAAGTCAGTTCTTGGTATGAGCTTTCGTGTGCATGCACACTTCTTCAGATACACACGAAAGCTCATACCAAGAACTGACTTAGTTGGTCTTTAAGGTGCTACTGGAAGGAATTTGTTTTGTTTTGACTATGGCAGACCAACACGGCTACCTATCTGTAACTAGACCTCACAAGTGTTACTGACAGGAGTGTCTAAGTTACACTTCTAAACAGAGCTCATCTAGTTGCTTAATATTCAATTTACTATTAAGAAAATGGGAGAAGGCTCTCTTCTTCCCCTGAGAGGGGCTCAAGAACTGTTTTAATTTTCAAAACCACATCCCATGGTTGTACCTTCTGAAGCAAGGAATTGGGGCTGCAGTAGAAACCCAGTTGTGTTACTTAGTTCCCATCTCTACTGACGTACAAAGACTCTGAAGATGTCGGAGAAATGTTAGAAGATTTATTTTCATGTTTAGGCTTTGTCAATCATGAGAACTGGGACAGTTTAAAATACTGATACTTTCACTTCACCTCCCTTTCTCTTTATCCTTGACTGAGGGAAGGGGCAGACACACACAGCACAAATGTCTTCTGGCATTTTTGAAAAATGCATAGGCTCAGAGTTTGATAAACCTCCTGGAGGAAAAAATTCCACTACTGTGAAAGAGCCACCAGGAATGCCTGCCTTAATCTTTAAATGGTATGTGGATTATATAGCTCTCCTTTGTTCTGAGAAACTGTGATGAAAGAGCAACCAAGAATGGAAAAGGCGAGTTGTCTCCAACAATTATTTCAAGGTTTTTAAGGCAGTCACATGCTTCCAGAGACCCACTTAATGCTGTAAAATTTCCATCTTACACTTAGCCAGTATAAATAAATGCAAACAAACTTTATGTCACAGAAATGTTGTTAAGTCTTCAGTGACCTTCATCTCAAGGAAAAGTGTCCAAGGAAATCCTGAAACTTCTGACTACAGTGAGATTGGGATATTCATGAGAGGGTACATAGATTTTTTTAAGTGCCTTCCATTTCCCCAAGATGATTTACATCAGGCACAGGCAAACTCCAGCCCTCCAGATGTTTGGGACTACAATTTCCATCATCCCTGACCACTGGTCCTGTTAGCTAGGGATGATGGGAATTGTAGTCCCAAACATCTGGAGGGCTGGAGTTTGCCTATGCCTGATCTTGATGATCACAAATTCTGGTGGTTGGAGTGTTCCAGTGTTATGAGATCCACTTTTCCATACATGTTTTAATAAATCTTTAATCACGTCATCTCTTACTCAATACACACATCTGTGTACTCTTAACTGGAAGTAAGTCCCGCTGAACTCAGTTGGGCTGACTTCTGAGTTGACATGTAAAGCTTGCCCTGTTGAACTGTTGTAGCTGGTGAGCAAGGTTGTATGTGTATAATGCTAAATGTTCTGAGCAAGCAAGTGTATACACACACACACACACACACACACACATTATTAGTTTTTAATTATAATAATCCAATAACAGCCTCATTATATCAATGTCAAATTGGAATACAATTCCTAATATCAATCATTCCAATGCCAAATTATATAATTTAGGTGGCCTCCCAAATGCTAGAATTTTTTTAAAAAATAATTTTATTAACAGACCAATCAAATCAAATCACATAAATTCCAAATTACAAAGCCAAATTTTATTTTTTTTTGTTGGGGGTACCTGTATTTCAAGTTCTGAAGGGGATCCAATCCTCTTGTTGCCAAGTGCTAGAATTGATGGTTTGATGATTTAGTTTATTTCTACATTCCAGCCATAATAGTAATTCCTTGGCTTATACAACAGCTGCAATATTTATAACTTCTATTTGTGGTGACAAATTAAATTATTTATAAGACTACAAGTGAAGATCTCATACTGCATCCTTGTTCTTCCTGTGTGTGACATTTATTCTGTCCATGTTGTTTCTTCCTGTCCTTGTAAAATATTATGTCTATCTTTTTCCCGGTTGTTGCTGCTATACATCATGCCTTGCATGGAGCTGATACCCCAATGTTATTCCAAAAAATACTGGTATATTTTAACATCTCATAAGCTAGCCACCAGATGGAGCCAGTCTTCCAGGCATTCAGGTGTTAAATGGCATATGGATAGTCTGGTTTCCTTCTTCCCAAATTTCCATTTTAGAAAGAAAACGTTGCTTTCCTCCCTAATACTTCTTTGTGTGATTCTTGTGCACTTTTACAAAATGTGAAGCACAGGTTATGTGGATTCCAAACACAGTCAAATCACCAGATTGCTCCCTGTCATTCGATATCCAGCCCCTATGCCTGAGAGGAAAATAAATGTCATTGACTTGATTTGTAACAATAGTTGAACATCAAATTAGAATTGGCCCCTGTTTCGTCTTTTACCACCTAGACAGGTTCACATTTTCTTTTCAATGTTCTTCCTTTAAAATAAAAATCAAACTGACTCTACTAACTGGTCATTAAATATATTAACGTATGCAAATCAACGGTGCCCTTTTCAGGGTGATGTGCTAGCAGCTCTAAGTCAAATATGGTAAAAGCAAATTAAATAAGACTGCAGCCAGCCAGCTGGTTTCCGGGACTATGAATGAAAAAGTCATAGGGACTGTGTGTGTTTGTGCAGAAAGAGAGAGTTGAGTGAGTGACCTACATTTCTTCTAGGTCAGCTGTGGGCAGAAGGCAGATGGGGGAATTACCGGCAGATCTCTGGGTGATTTGCAGTAGATCAGCAACCAATTGTTTGACAATAGCAACAATAAAATTGCTTTCCTCCAAAAAAATTAGGTACTGAGAGTAAATTCCTGGGCTCATAATGTGCTTACAGGCAAACCCTTTTTTTAATACCAACTATCATTTTCCTGTGGTTTTCCCAGTAGTGATGTATGGAAGTGAGAGCTGGACCATAAAGAAGGCTGATCGCCGAAGAATTGATGCTTTTGAATTGTGGTGCTGGAGGAGACTCTTGAGAGTCCCATGGACTGCAAGAAGATCAAACCTATCCATTCTGAAGGAAATCAGCCCTGAGTGCTCACTGGAAGGACAGATCGTGAAGCTGAGGCTCCAATACTTTGGCCACCTCATGAGAAGAGAAGACTCCCTGGAAAAGACCCTGATGTTGGGAAAGATGGAGGGCACAAGGAGAAGGGGATGACAGAGGACGAGATGGTTGGATAGTGTTCCCGAAGCTACCAGCATGAGTTTGACCAAACTGCGGGAGGCAGTGGAAGACAGGAGTGCCTGGCGTGCTCTGGTCCATGGGGTCACAAAGAGTCGGACACGACTAAATGACTAAACAACAACAACAACAAATTCTTTTCCTTGTCCAAAGATCTTGGAATTCTAGTAATAAAAAAGGATGCCTGTCCACATTGGGAGTTGCCTTATACTAAGGGCAGATCCACGCTATACCTTGAGAGCATATTCAGTGCACATTTAAAGCACATCTTCCCCCAAAGAATCGTTGGGAATTGTAGTTGGTTAAGGGTATTTGGTAGCACAGTGAGGTGGAGCTATAGTTTCCAGGATTCTTTGTGGGATTCCTGGTGCTCCAACACTGAGCTCTCACCCTTGTATTACATCTCCTCTGTCCCCTTGTTTGTCATTCACTCTTCCTCTTCACTGTGGCTATTATTTTCAATATTCAGCTAGTGCTAACATGTGAACAGTGCTTTACAGGGTACAAGAGGACAGATCTCTGCGCTGAGGAGTTTACAATCCAAAATTCAGCCACCAGGATGAGGAGAAGAAGAGCAGCAGAGGGGTAAACAGGGGGGAAATATGTGGTCTTTTCTGCTTAAGCTTATTCATATTTACGTACTTGTTCAGTTATCTCTTTAAATGTTTGATAGCTTGCCCTTCTCATCCCCTCCAACATTTCTCCGATGAAAATAAGGACACCCTAAAGAAAAGTGGGACATTTCAGGATCAAATCAGAAACCAACTTTTGTCAATCCAGAAACAGCTTCTGTAAATCCAGGACAGTCCCTGGAAAATAGGGATACTGAGGGTCTGTCTTCATTGTTACTGATATTTCATGTGTGTGTGTGTGCAGCATTTGTTCCTTTAAAAAAAACACCATTAAAACAAAAGCTAGTCTTATAACGCTTGGTAGCAAAAGACAATGAAAAACAACCAAGAGAAGTAGAAAGCTAAAAAGGGTCACTCCTTAAAAATCTAGAAAGTCTCAATGAACAGGTTTGGGCCAGTAATGACAGCAATGTCAGCGCCTGATATACCTGCAGGGGGAGGACAGATGGGGAGAAGGCATGTAACCCAAGCCAGCATAGGGAATTCCCTAATACTGAGTCAGACTAATGGTCCATCTAGCTCGGAAGGGTCTGCATTGGGTCTGCATTGGCTGGCAGCAGCTCTCTAGGGTTTCAGAATGGGTCCCAGCCCTAGCTGGAGACATCAGGGATTGAACCTGGGAGCTTTTGTGTGCAAAACAGTTTATTTGCCACTGAGCTATGGCCCTTTCCAAAAGAAGTGAGCATCCCCCAACCATGGGGCATGAAGAAAAGCCCCCTCTGCAAGGAGGGAGGGAGGGAGGGAGGGAGGGAGGGAGGGAGGAGAGAGAGAGAGAGAGAGAGAGAGAGAGAGAGAGAGAGAGAGAGATGCAGCTGCTCCTTCAGAAATTTGGGTCCCCAGCAGCCACATTCTTGGAGTCCAACAATATTTGAACGTGCCATATTGGTCCTAACCCTGGATTACAGCAATGGTCTAGAGCAGGGGTTGTCAACCTTTTTATACCTACCGCCCACTAATGCATCTTTCTTGATAGTAAAATTTCCTTACCGCCCCCCAGTGCTCAATGGGAGGAGGATTCAGCTTGTGCTGTAGGACCCCCTACCGCCCACCAAGAATCCTGAAACACCCACTAGTGGGCAGTAGGGACCAGGTTGACAACCCCTGGTCTAGAGCTAGAGAACCCCAAATTTTAATCCCCACTCAGCTATGAAGCTCACTGAGTGGCCTTGGGCCCACTATTTTCCAGGCTAACTAACCCCACCAGGTTGTTATTAAGATAAATTGTACCCTGGAGTGATTGTGTAATGCATACATACATGAATTAGAGTAATTATACAAAGTTTTTAAGGATGAAGCAATTGTTCTTGAACGTAGAAGTGGATCTCTCCATCAAGTTGGTCCAAGCTGAATGGATTCAAAGTTTCCCTTCTTTCCTTTGTCCTTCTTAAGATAGGCAAGCGGAAATGCCTTTTCTTGATTTAATGGATTCTCTGCAGGCTTCATAACTTGTATTTCATCAAGCCTAGGTCTAGACCTAACCATTTGGTATCACATGTAGTATTATTTTATGATCTTGCAGCTTGGATTAATAAAGCCTTGGAACGTAATTCCTACCGCCACAGTCAATACAGATGTCCCAATTTAATAATCTGCAGCCACTCCACAGACTGGAATAATGTTTTATCTCTATCAAATCTATATCAGTGAAAGCCAAGGGTTTACACTGAGTGCAGCAAGATTAATTCTCAGAACCACCCCCACACGGGTGCTTCTGCAAAGATGCCACCAGCAGATGGTGGCATTTTCACTGACTCTTGTGGCAGGCGAAATTGGCATATAATTAATGGAATGCACATGACTGGAAGTACACGATGCACGCTTCACAGTAAAATCTATGAATGGCAAAGAATCTGTGATTGCAAAAAGAAAAGAAAAGAAAAGATGACAAATGGATTTAAAAGCAAATGACATTTATTTGTGCTGTGCTAGAGGCAGAATGTGGACTAGGAAACAGCATACGATTCATATGAACCTATGAATAGCTGGGCTGGATCAGGCCAAAGGCATCTAGTACAGTATTCTGTACTAGATTTTCCCAGTAGTGATGTATGGAAGTGAGAGCTGGACCATAAAGAAGGCTGGCCGCCAAAGAATTGATGCTTTTGAAGTATGGTGCTGGAGGAGATTCTTAAGAGTCCCATGGACTGCAAGAAGATCAAACCTATCCATTCTGAAGGAAATCAGCCCTGAGTGCTCACTGGAAGGACAGATCGTGAAGCTGAGGCTCCAGTACTTTGGCCACCTCATGAGAAGAGAAGACTCACTGGAAAAGACCCTGATGGTGGGAAAGATGGAGGGCACAAGGCGAAGGGACGGCAGAGGACGAGATGGTTGGACAGTGTTCTTAAAGCTACCAGCATGAGTCTGACCAAACTGCGGGAAGCAGTGGAAGACAGGAGTGCCTGGCGTGCTCTGGTCCATGGGGTCACGAAGAGTCGGCCAAACAATTCTGTGGCCAAACAATACCTATAGGAAGCCCTTACTATGTGGACTCTCCCTCCCACCCTCTCTCTCTCTCTCTCTCTCTCTCTCTCTCTCTCACACACACACACACACACACACACACAGTACTACTAAGTCCTGGTGAAAGTGTGCTTACTGACTCCTGCCCACTAGTGGAGATAAAGAGGTTATCAATGGCAACAGCAGCCAAGAGAGCATTGTTATGAATTGTGCATCTCCCTGAATCAGATCTTCTGTTCCAACAGAACCCACACTTTGAATGTTATATTTAGTGTTGTGGGATTTGTTTTTCCATTGATTCATCCTTTGGGTGCCTAGTCCATGAGGAAGATCCACACAGTTGCCAGTAGTGCATGTGAAAAGGATCTAGGGGTCTTAGACTACAAGTGTGATGCAGCAGGAAAAAGAGCTAATTCTATTTTAGGCTGCATCAGCAGAATACCTCTAGTTGCATTCGCTTCATGTTGCGGATTTTCGGGTTACAGATGCGGCAAATATTCCCTCAAAATTCCCACAACACACAATAAATTGCTTGCTCTTCCTACTCACAATCTGTTTGCACTGGCTCAGCTTCCTACATATGAACATGTCGCCTTTAACATGCCTCCATTTCTTTGGATGTTCCCCCATCTGTTCTGAGCAGAGGACAGATGCAAAGAGCTTCTGTCTGTGAGCGAACACAACTGTGGCTGATGCAAGTGATTTCCCTTCATTGATGAGGGTGTGATTTGCCCAAACCAATTTGTGGTCTTGTCTGTTTTTCTGCTTTTTTAGATTATACCAGCCCCCACCCACCTTTGGTAATCATTTTGTGTTACGCCATATTGCCATTTCACCAGGCCTGGCTCAAGAGCTTTTGCTGCCTGAGGTAAAAGACAAAATGTCTCTCCCCTGTCCCATGTATAGAAGAAGCCACTCAGATTGCCCATTGACTGTGACTTCAGTGCTGGCAAACAGGACAGCTTTCACCTTTGTACGTGTGGGCACAGGGTAGTCTACATGGAATGCACGCATTTTGCTCCCTGCTGTTCCTGCCCCCTCCAGCATCTGCTGCCTGAGGCAGAAGACTAAGACTGTTCAACGGTAGAGACGGCCCTGCATTCAGTCCAAACCACAAGGGCAAAAAAGAGAGAATAGAGTAATCGCAGATGAGAAAAAAACAAACCTCAAAAAGTGCTCTTGTATGCTGGACCTCTATCTACCAATGACTGCGAGCATAACCACTGAGATTTAATGGGGCTTGAAATGGGTGGTGTGGCCTAGCTCCCATTGAATGGTATTTGGGCAAAAGCAGTGCCTGGTGACCTGTAGTATTCCAGAAAGATGCACCTGCTGCAGGGCTTCCTTAGCCTGTTCAGGGTGTCCTCTGATAAACCAGAGTGTGAGTCTTAATCAGTAATCCGCAATGGGAGATATTGCAAATGAAACTGTGAGTCACGAGTTTGATTTCCATTGCTAACCCTTTATTAACATATTTATTAAAGACATTTCACAGCCTTTTGCTTCCCTACTTGTGACTGCCAGCCAAGATGCCCCCTGCCTGACATGAATAGCTAATAAGGCCAGTCAGATATAATGAGACGGAGCTCTGCATGTATAAATATGTGGTTGATTTGTGAATCCTGGGAACTCTTTCTCTCTCTGCATTTTTTCTTTTAGACGGAGGAAGACGCCGGAGATTTTTTTTAACAATCTCTGCCTCTCAGAGTCTCTGCTGAATTCTAAAGAGCTGTCTACACTTGTCAAAGCACTGATGGTTCTTAAAAAAGAAAAAAAAGTGGTCACAAAGATTTATGTTAAATGCAAGAGATGGGTTCACCCCCCTTCCTTCCTTCCTTCCTTTCTTTCTTCCTTCCTTCCTTTCTTTCTTTCTTTCTTTCTTTCTTGTGTGGCCATAAAACAAAAATTAATTGGTTTTACTATTCAAAATGAAGATAATTGCTGACAGTGGGATAATCAGTGCCACACGCTGCAATTTAACCTTGATTGCTTTCAAGCCCACAATCCACAGGGAAGGAAACGCTTCAGGCCACACATTGGTTTGGTTCAACGCTATCTGCAAACCATGTGCAGGAGATCATCTCTTTCTGGCTTTTCTCTGCTCCCTTGACCATCATCCATCTTCCTTGAAGCAGGCAAAGTGGGATCCTCGGACTGACTGTTAGAAAAATAACCTGCTGTTAAGGTGATATACAAGGGAGGGGTGGAATCCAAAAAGATAGCAAATCTACTGGGTTTTTAAAATATAAAATTGGCATCTGGTTCCTCACTGAAGTGCTGGTCCGAGTCCCAAATTGGATTGGAGGCCCCAGCATGTATGCAGTCACTGCTGAAAAAGTGCTAGGCCTAAAACAATTAGATAAAACAGTCAAAAGTAATATTTTCCTTATGCTACTTTAACTTCAGGTTTTAAAATATGGGGTCCTCTTCTCTATCCAATGAGAGGTCCTAGAAGGTCCTACGTTCAATTCCTAGGATCTTCAACTGAAAGGATGATGTAAAAGCCTGAGACACAAGTGCTGGTATAGCCAAGATGGGTGGAATCTAGACACACATAAAAACATTGCAAAAATGCTATTTTAAAAAAAGTTTTGAAAAACATGTTGAATTTGCCATAGCTCACCATCGCCATCTAGTGTCACGTTTGTATAATGCACTTAAAACGTTTTATTTGCAGCTGTATAGCTGAGTCCATGGTGTTCTCCAGATGTTGTTGGACTACAATGCCCATCAGCCAACATGGCCAATGGTCAGTCAGGGCAAATAATATTGTGCTGGATGGACCCGATGATCAGAATCAGTACAGGGCAGATTTCTATGTTCATGACTGTAATCTATATCAATGAGTGTGAATAAAAAACCAGGGGATCTGTATTTAGTCCAAATTAATCAGTGCAGAGCACAGTAGCATATGCAGTGTAAGTCACATAAATAGCTCATTAAAGAAAAAGAAAAATCTGCCACAAGTGATCTCTGTTATCCAAATGTCATTTATTTGAATACACTAGCAGAGACATTATGTTGCATACCTTTTAGCATGCAATTATTTCCCAGAAAAGTAAAATGAGTGAAGTCGCTTTAAGGTTTTCAGAATAGCTACCAGTTACCACAGCAGCAGCTCTGAAACTCCTATAGCATTCCTTTGAAGCATGTGCCTGTGTGGTGCACAGCATTATTATTCAAGGTGCACCACACTGGGGCATCCTACCTACATAACCTTCCTTGCCACTTCATGAATGTTTTAAAAGAACTGGAATAGCAGCATGAGCCGCAGCAGTGGAAATATAATGGGAAATTCTTGTGCAGTAAGCGTAGGGTGGCCACTTACACGTTGACCTAAAAGAAGACAAAAGGAGACACACAGATCTGCATAGAATTCACATGTTCTGATTTATATATACAGATGCAAATGTGAAATAGTTACTATTATTCAAATAGAACTACAGTGGATCTTACCATTGTACCCCAGGGCCCTGTGCTCAACCTGTTATCCAGTTGCCAACCATTGATGGACAACTTAAAGGCTTCAGCTGCTCTCCTTTCTTGGGGTTCTTTATCTTCAAAGCAAACTGGACAGCCCTCCAAATAGAGGAGGCCTTCAAACAGGTTTCCTAACCTGTGGGTTGCCAAGCCTATGCAAGTGGGTCATGGGTGTTATAACTATTGGTATACCCCCAATAATGATTGATTTTAACCCTTAAATTGTATGATGAATGCCTCTTACAACTTTTGTTCTGCTGGCATGTTATAACCCAGTTTTGATGTTCATCTTCTTTGGCGATCACTCGTAGCCGAATAAGATTGTCTTCCGTAAACACGGTCTTAACAATGAGTCTATAAGTGACTGTGGAGGCCAATTCTGGAGCCACACATCCTTCCACAGGGGGGACATTGGTTTCCAGGCAGGAGTTGATCACGGTGTGGATTTGCCAAGCATGCCTTCCTCCTAGCATGTTTCTCCCTTGCGTCCTGAGTTCGAGTGTCTTCAAAGCCCATGACACCTTTGGTAAAGGCTGTTCTCCAACACTGGCTCGCAGGCCAGTGTTTCCCAGTTGTCAGTGTTTATACTACATTTTTAAAGATTTGCCTTGGGACAGTCTTTAAACCGTTTTTGTTGCATTACACTTTCCATTTTTAAGTTCGGAATACAGTAGTTGCTTTGGAAGACGATCATCATGATGTTCATAGCCAAACATTGGAAAGGCTGAATTATTGCATTTTAATACTTAGGAGCCACTCTCTGGTGGCTGGCAGAAGATCTGGTGATGGTTTGCCACAAGGTGCTCATAGGTGTTATGTAAAGTTTTGCTTAGGTGTCTCAAGTTATGGTTATAAAATAGGCTAAAAGGAAACCAATGGCTGCCAAAGACCTAAGGTCCAAAATTATTGTGGCAATTAATCAATGGGTCACCACACCAAGTAAATTTGGACTTGTGAGTTGCCATGTTGAAAAGGTTGTAAACCACTGAAATAGAGAACTGTCTTTTGAGAGTCCTTCAGATGGTCCTCTCTTGGATGTATGGCAACCTTAATTAATCATGGCAGATCTCTCCCTCATGTAGTAGCAAACATGGTACTGTCTCTAGCATTTCCTGTCAGCCCACTGGATTTTCTTTAGTTTTCTCACCTTCACCAGAAGCCATGTGATGCTAGCATTTCACTGTGCTGTAAAGCAAGAAGAGATAGACGGGTTGATTTTTAGAGAGAACTTTTCAGGGACCAACTGGTCACTGAGAAATGGTGGCAGGATACTGATGAGTGGGCACTTGGAGAAGCAGGGTTGGACCTGACTTGGAAGAAGGCATCAGTGATCCGGGGGAGCCTCTAACAGCCAGGAGATTAAAGTCAGAGGCAGGAGAAGGTGCAGAATTCAGGAGTGAAGAACAGGTGCAGGAAGCAGGAGAGATAGGTCAGGCTGGTGTTGAGTCAAAGGCTTCTACACCTCCTCCTCCTGCCCCCCACTTTTCCTGCTCCACTTCTCTTAGGACCAGAAGAGGAATGAAGCAGAGCAGAAGGTTACCTGTGCCTGCCAGCACCATGACAGAACTGCTCCTTCATCCCACAAGAGAGTAAAAGATTCCAGCTAACCTCTGATGCTTAACACTTCATCAAACCAGTCAAACCCAATCATTCATTATGAAACACTAATGGGTATTTTTAAACAGCTGTCTTCCTTATAATGAACCTGAGAGAGGTGGTCTGGTTCCTTTGGGATGGGCTTGAATTAGTATCCTCCTTTATTGTTTGTGGAATGCAAAATAACCAGTCGCCTCTGATTCTCATGCAAGCCAAAACAGTAGTGGAGTAAAGCAGTTCATTAAGCAGCAGCTAGACTCAGGGTAACAGCAATGGTTTGGTTGCCTATCATTATGTCAGTGCTGCATAGTGCTTTAGATTAAGGGGTTAAGCAAAACACTTCCTCCTTCCTTTGTGGAAAGACAATTCAGATGTGTCTGATATTCACAGACAGTTGGACAGCAGCTGAGGTTTCATTAAGAATCTCACATATGACCCAAAGAGGCATCTACTTTGGTGTTTCCGGGAGCCGCAGGCAGCCAGAGCAGATGGGAGAGATCATCATCCACAGACAGTCAACAGGGGAACCTCAGGCCACATGCTTGAATTTTTCTCAATGAACCGCATACAAGCGAGGCATTCAATCCATGTGACTGCAGCTGCTCAGTCCTCCGGGAAGAGGGAGGCTTCTGATTGGGCGAGCTCTTTCACAGGTTATTAACAGGTCACACTGTGACATTAGTACGCCGGAAACATCCTATCTCCCAGGAGGCTGAAACAAAAGCAGGAGAGAGGTTCCTGCTCATAATTCAGCCACAGTTCAGTGCTTACAGATTACGCCACATAATCTGCTTGGCAACCGCACCAGCTCCCAGAGGCGCTGCTATCTGATTTATTTATTTCTTCTCCCTCTTTCCATTAGGAACGCCAAGAAAGGCTCTTTTTACATTCTGCGTCTTGCAGACCTCAAAAGGAAAGAGGCTGCTGCTTCCCTGCAGCTTTTCGGCATCAACGGCTGAGGCAGAGAGCAGCTCTGATGGCCGCCCTGCCTCCCTCAGATGTCCCTTGCTGCTTTTCTTCTGTTCGTGGCATCTTGTACTCTTATTTCACTCTTTCATCATGTGATTTGTCAAGTTGATTCAATCAGCCATAACACTGAGCCATTACCTTTCTACGACGCTGCTTAGTGCCCTGTAAGAGGCAACTACAGCTTTCCTGACAGATGCCCTCCCCCCCTCCCCATTCTCTGTTTAAATAAAGTGAATGAGAGCCCACTGTGGGATATGGACCCAGCTCATGCCATTAGAGGGTTTCTCCTTATTTTTAGCCAAGACCTGTTTTCCTACCATTTTCACACGTTGCATTGGTCCTATACTTGCCCTCTGCAGTAACAGAGAACAAGCCTCTGGGTCAAACGGAAAAGGGTGTGGAATCAGTGGTCCTGCAGATCTTGCTGAACTACAGTTCTTATTATCTCTTGCCAGCAACATCAGAGGCTCATGGAAGGTTCCTCTATGCCTGAAGTAGATGGACCAATGGTCTGATTTTATATAAGGCAAAATCCTATGTTTCTATTTTTTGCACTGTGCCAGATGGTAATCCTTACGTGGAAAGAGAGAGAAGTTAATTCACGCTATTGTTTCTAAACAGTCAAAACAAGTTTAATACCTTTTTACCCAACTTTTAAAAAAATAATTAAAGTTTAGAGTACGATTTCAAAGCTGAGATGTTTCTTTTAAAATTCTGGTCACATCTATGTTCCGTTTAAATTTCTGAGGCATTAAAAAGGGAGATGGGATTGGGGAACTGAATTGATGTTCTAATGCAAATGTATGGACGATCATTTCCAAAGATCACACAGAACAACCTTCTGGTATGTGAGAGTAAACAGATGGGATGGGAGTTCTTTTTCAGACATCCGTTTAAGCAGTTTAAAAGAATGCCAGAGCAATGGAAGCAGTGTCACAAATCAGCCATCTGTTGCAAAAGTTAGACTCTGAGGCATCCTACTCTGCATTCTCTTAGAGAACAAGAACAATGCCTCTTGCTCAGGCTATATGTGGGTTAGCGTGGAGATCCGTTGCTAGAAAAAATGCATGACAAAAATTTCCTATTGCAAAAATACAAATGGTGAGCGGCCTGTCACACAGAAGCTGCATGTGATCCCTGATTGTTGCCCAGATACCGCAGGCCCTTGTTGATCTCTAGAGAACCCCTAAGGAATTGCTTTTTCTGCTGCTATATGTAGGCATGAGATATTGGGGTCAGGGAGAGAAGAGAAGAGAGCCACTCTTGGCTTTGGCCCTGTCCGCCACCAGCATGCAACTGTATTGGAAAGAGCAAACTATTTTACAGTTTGCCACAAAAAATTTGGCTGATGAGTAGGTCTGCAGAGGAAAGTGCCAAGAGTGAAAAGGGGCTGTCACATGGCCTCACACACCTCTCAAAGGTAGGGCACAATATAGCATGTCCTCTCAGAAGATCCTGCCAGGGGTGTTGTGAAACTAGATTCCTCTCCCACCTCGCCAAGGAGTTAAGATTTGACTGAATTTGAAAATCGCTATCATGTCCCCTCCCTAATATTCATTTCTCTAAGCTTAACTTGCTCATTTCCAGAGGCTTTGCTCCAATTTTAGCATATTTCAGAAGAGTTGCTTTCTTAGGCTAATGCAGATTAACAAAAATGTTACAACATAAGCTTTCAAGGGCCATATAGCCCATTTTCCCAATGCATGAAGCGGTCAACTATGTGAGCAGAGTAGATTATTTTTTTTATATAATATTTTTATTAAGTTTCTTTTCTTATAGTCAAAGATATACAGAATAAAGAAAAAAGAAAGAAAACAGAAAAAAAAGAAAAAGTATAAAGAGTCCAACTTTCCTTAATATTTTTTAACAAACCAACTGGACTTCCCCACATCCTCCAAACCCTGCATTCTTTGTAGTACAAACATCAGCAATTTGTTACCTTGTTTCATAACTTACTGTATCTTTCGATTTATCATGTTTCTAGATTCACAATGTTATGTCCCAATTCTTATGTATTTAAATTAAACATAATAAAGTTATTTCATAATTCCACCTCTTATTTCTTGTACCTTAGTTTTCATTTCACCTAATCAAGTTGCTGAAGCTAGAGTTTCCTAAATCGTGCATTTTCTTAACATTCATACAGCTTATAATGTTTTTGCAAATAGTCCTTAAATTTTTTCCAGTCCTCTTCCATTGTTTCTTCTCCCAAGTCTCGGATTCTGCCAGTCATTTCAGCCAGTTCCATATAGTCCATCAACTGCGTCTGCCATTCCTCCAGCGTGGGTAAATCTTGTGTCTTCCAATACTTTGCGATAAGAATTCTTGCTGCTGTAGTAGCGTACATAAAGAGATTTCTATCCTTCTTTAACACTTTCTGGTCCACAATGCCCAGAAGAAAGGCCTCCGGTTTCTTGGGAAAGGTATACCTAAATACCTTTTTTAACTCATTGTAAATCACCTCCCAGAAGGCCTTCACTTTTGGACAAGTCCACCAGAGGTGAAAGAATGTCCCTTCCGCCTCCTTACATTTCCAGCATTTATTGTCAGACAGGTGATATATCTTAGCAAGCTTGACTGGGGTCATGTACCACCGGTATACCATTTTCATAATGTTTTCCTTCAAGGCATTGCATGCCGTGAATTTCGTTCCGGTGTTCCATAACCTTTCCCAGTCCTCAAACATGATGTTATGCCCAATATCCTGTGCCCATTTTATCATGGCAGATTTAACTGTCTCATCCTGTGTATTCCATTTAAGCAGCAAGTTATACATTCTCGAAAGTATCTTAGTTTTTGGTTCTAGCAATTCCGTCTCTAGTTTCGATTTTTCCACCTGGAACCCAACCTTTTTGTCCATTTTAAAAACCTCTTGAATTTGAGCATAATGTAGCCAATCTCGCACCTTATTTTTTAATTTTTCCAAGCTCTGCAACCTCCAATTGTCTCCAGTTTTTTCAATTATTTCCCAATATTTCGGCCAGTAGGCCTCCATATTAAGTCTTTTTCGGGCCTTAGCCTCCACCGGTGATAGCCATCTTGGGACTTACCCTCTAATAAGTCTTTGTATTTTGTCCAGACCATAAATATTGCTCTTCTGACAATATGGTTTTTAAACAATCTATGAACTTTAACCTTGTCGTACCACAAATATGCATGCCAACCAAAAGCATTGTCAAACCCTTCCAGATCCAGGACATCAGTGTTCTCCAACAAAAACCAATCTTTCAACCAGCAGAAGGCTGCAGATTCATAATACAACCTCAAGTCCGGCAGGGCAAACCCCCCTCTTTCTTTCGAATCAGTTAATATTTTAAACTTTATTTGGGGCTTTTTGCCCTGCCAGACAAACTTAGAAATATCCTTCTGCCACTTTCCAAAACATTCCACTTTGTCCACGATCTGTAGGGCCTGGAACAGAAATAACATTTTCGGCAATACATTCATTTTTATAGCTGCAATTCGACCCAACAAGGAAAGTTTCAATCTTGACCAAATTTCCAAATCTCTTTTGATTTCCGACCAACATTTTTCATAGTTATCTTTAAACAAATTCAAATTTTTGGAGGTCAAATGAACCCCTAGGTATTTCACTTTTTTAACCACATTTAGTTCTGTCTCTTTCTGAAACTCCTCTGTTTCTGTAGGTGTCAAATTTTTAGCCAAAACCTTAGTTTTTTGCTTGTTCAACTTAAATCCCGCCACCCGACCAAATTCATAAATCAGTTCTAAAACTCTTTTTGTACTAGATACTGGCTCCTGTAATGTTAAAACCAAATCATCTGCAAATGCTTTCAGTTTATATTGTTTCACTCCGACCTGGATTCCTTGTACCAACCGGTCCTCCCTAATCATGTTCAAAAGCACCTCCAGGACTGAAATGAATAAAAGGGGGGATAAGGGGCACCCCTGTCGTGACCCTTTTTCAATTTTAAACTCCTCTGTCACCACATTGTTCACTATCAGTTTAGCTTTTTGCTCTGAATAAATTGCTTCTATTCCATTTTCAAACCCCCGTCCCACTCCCATCCCTTCCAAGTTTTTCTTCATAAACATCCAGGATATGTTGTCAAAGGCTTTCTCCGCATCAATAAAAATTAGCACCGCTCTCGTATTGATATTTGTTTGTAAAAGTTCCAAGATGTCAATGATGTTTCTGGTGTTGTCAAACAAATGCCTACCAGGGAGAAAGCCCGTCTGGTCTTTGTGAATCACTCCATTAAGTACTTTTTTAAACCTACTTGCCAGAATATCCGCAAAAATTTTATAATCCACATTTAGGAGTGAGATGGGACGGTAGTTCTTAAGTTGAGTCTTTTCAGTCTCTGATTTGGGTATCAATGTGATGAAAGCTTCTTTCCACGTTTCCGGTGCCTTCTTCCCCTCCATGATCTGGTTACAAACCTCCATCAAAGGTTGTATCAGATAATCTTTCAAAGTCTTATAATATTTGGAGGTGAGTCCATCAGGGCCTGGAGATTTGCCTAATTGCAAATTCTGGATGGCACCTTCAATTTCCTGTTGTGTTATTTTGCAGTTCAGGATTGTTCTCATTTCCTGAGGTAGTTTTGGTAATCCATTAATTTTTAAAAATTGATCCACCTCAAACTCTTTCTGTGGCCCCTGTGCATAAAGTTCTTTAAAGTATCTCTGGAAACACTTTCTAATTTCTTCTGGTTTCTGAACAATTCCCCCTTCAATCTCTAGGTTTGTAACTGTGTTTAATTTTTGTCTCTTTTTTAACTGCCATGCTAGCAGTTTCCCACATTTATTTGCTGATTCAAATGATCTTTGCTTCATTTGTTTAATTTTCCATTCAACCTCTTGATTTATCAATTTTGAATATTGTGCTTGATGAAATTTCAGTTCTCTCAGCACCTCCTTCGACTTTGGCCTAGATCTTAATTTTTTCTCTCCTTCTCTTATTTTCTCCAATATCTTATCCTTCTTTTCATTCCAGAGTCTTTTCTTAATCGTATTTTGTTGTATCAGAAACCCTCTCATAACTGCTTTACTTGTGTCCCAGATTGTTCTTTTTTCCACCGTGGTATTTAAATTTATCTCAAAATAATCTTTTAAAGTTTTTTGGGCCTTCTTCACAATCTCCTGATCTCTTAATAAGGTGTCATTCATTTTCCATCTAAAAGAACCGATTAAATTGAGTCTCAATTCCACTTTCAAGGCATTATGGTCGGAGCAGGTTCTTGGGCAGATTTCCACTTTTCTAGTCTTAGGTGCCAGTCCTCTAGTTGTCCATATTTGGTCGATTCGTGTCCATGACAGGTGAGCCTCGGAAAAAAAGGTTCCTTCTTTACCTAAGGGGTTCTTTGTCCTCCATATGTCGATCAAATCCATATTGTCAGTTAGTTCAAAAAAGGTTTTAGGTAGCCTGCCGTCTTTTGTTATATTTTGATTTTGTGACTTGTCCATGTTTGTAGATACAACCCCGTTCATATCTCCCATCATAATGATGTTGGTATAGTCCAAATAGTCCAGCATAGTCTCATGCAGCTTCTTAAAAAATTCTGATTTCCCATCGTTTGGTGCGTATATTCCTAATATCAAAAAATTTTCTCCTTGTGTCTGAATTTCAATCGCCAAAATTCTTCCTTGTTCATCTTTGAATAAAAATTTCGGTGACAGGCTCTCCTTTGCATATATCACCACTCCTCTTTTCTTAACTCTGTCCGATGAAATAAATTCCTGGCCTAATCTTTTATTAATTAACACCTTTCTATGGAGCCTAGTCACATGAGTTTCTTGCAAACAAATAATGTCCAATTGTTCCTTTTTCAAAATGTGAAATACTTTTCTTCTTTTTTCCGGGGAATTTCCACCATTTATATTCCAACTAAGTAGCTGCAGAGACATCCTGGATTAATTCGTTGATCCTACAATGGGGCATCTTCTTTTTCCTCTGATCCCAGAGGTGGAAGCGTTGGTCCAGCTCCAGGTAGTGTTGGTCCAGGTAATGGTGGTGGCCAAGATGCTGTTGCTCCTTTTTGAAGGTCTTCCCCGTGGTCGTGCAGGAACTTTTGCTGGTCTTCTGTTGTTTTAATTCTAACTTTCTTTCCTTTGTAGGTAAAAGATAGTCCTTGTGGGAACTCCCACCTATAAGGAATTGCGTTGTATCTCAACAATTTAGTCAGTTCTATATAGGTGGCTCTAAGGTCCAATAACTGTTTCGGTATATCTCTGTAAATTTCAGCCTTTTTGCCTTGTATCTCAAGAGATTTTCTAAAATGCAGGCCTAGTATCTTGTCTCTTTCTTCCCTTGATCTCAGAATAATGAACAACAGAAAGTCAAAATAAAATGTAGTTCCCAGGCCTCTATAACTCCGCAATCCTCTAGGGGGAGTGCCTCAGAAGTTCAGAAGAAAGAAATAACTTTTTCCACCATTAAAAGTTCCTGTAATCCCAATACTGAATCCTTATAGTTCCAATACAAAAGGAAGGTTCTCCAGAGCTCTCTTTTTTTAAAAAAAATCACAAAGTTTCAAAAAAGGTGCCAGCAACAGTGTTTAAGCAACAATGTTCCAATGTAGCAGTTTAAATTCTAGTAACAGTTTCCGCAGTTTGACAGTTCTCTTACGCCCGACAGCCCGACGGCTTGGTCCTTTAGTCCTTTTTTAATCCTTATAATCCATAAATGAGAGGAAAGTTCCAATTGCAAATCCAAGAAATTTAAAAGAATTTCCACTTTTTCCCTTAAAAGCAAAGTCAACAAATACACAGTAGTCCCAACTTTTTACAGTCTCTTTTAAAGCGCTTCCCGCTTCTCAGAGTCTTTGCTTTGATCTTGTAAGCAAAATCGGAAGACGGACTTCCTGTTTCTCATCTCCCGTTTTCAGCCGAATTTAACAATTTAGTCCCAGAATTTTAATACCCCTTACTCACGGGTGTGTTGTTTATAATCCAATGTTTCAAGAAGAAAGGTCGGCGCTCATCGGCAGCAGCCGCGCAGCTTCGCTTCCGCAGAAAGAGCGATGAACTCACAGCACCGCTCCCCCTTCTACGTTCCGGAGCCCCTTACGGGGTTCCTTCTCCGTTTCTGGGGGGGCTTCTGGTGCCCGCCGAGTCCCACGGCCACGGGCTCACCCTGCCCGTGGTTTTTCTTGATGGGTCGCCGCTATGCCGCAGCTAGCGACCCTTTTCCGCGGAGCCCCTCTTCAAAGACAGAAGAGGACTGCCATTGCCGTTTCGCGCCGCCTCCGGAAGTCCGTGAGCAGAGTAGATTAGATAGGTTGTTGTTGTTGTTGTTGTTGTTGTTGTTGTTGTTAATAATCTGAATTTCTAAGCAATATTTTATTGTATTTTTCTTCTCTCTATACTCATGAAAGCTTCTAATAATACTATACAGGTTCTAGTTGCTATGATGCCACAATTCTGTTGTTTTACATCTCCCTTGCTTTTCACTTAACTCTGTTCAATAAAGCATGTGAACCATATCCTGAATGTGACACAAAATAGAACTAAGCTCCAATAAGCAAGGAATATAGAAGAGCTGTACTCAGGAAACCTGCCTCTTTGGCTCAGATACAACAACCCACCTCAGCTTGGATGATTGGACTCATACTTTGCTTCTCCTTGAAACTGAGGAAAGCATTACTTCCTCATTTCATTTTCTGAAGCCCTAGCTTTCATCCCTATTGGAAACCCTATCAGACCCTCCAAGTGTCCCTATTTTCCAAGAACATCCCTGATTTAGACAAGCCATCCCGGTTTCTGATTTGATCCTGGAATGCCCCGCTTTTCCTTAGGATGTCCCTATTTTCATTGGAAAAATGTTGGAGGTTATGGAGTTATCCAGCCCCTGAGCCGTCTGAAGGCAACCTAATTATTGGGGCAACCTAATAAGAAGTGTGGGACGTGGGTGGCGCTGTGGGTTAAGCCACAGAGCCTAGGACTTGCCGATCAGAAGGTCGGCAGTTCGAATCCCTGCGACGGGGTGAGCTCCCGTTGCTCGGTCCCTGCTCCTGCCAATCTAGCAGTTCGAAAGCACGTCAAAGTGCAAGTAGATAAATAGGTACCGCTCTGGCGGGAAGGTAAACGGTGTTTCCGTGCGCTGCTCTGGTTCGCCAGAAGCGGCTTAGTCCTGCTGGCCACATGACCCGGAAGCTGTATGCTGGCTCCCTCGGCTGATAAAGCAAGATGAGCGCCGCAACCTCAGAGTCGGTCACGACTGGACCTAATGGTCAGGGGTCCCTTTACCTTTAATAAGAAGTGTGGGGTATAAATAGTATAATTATCATTATGGGATGGGATGTCCCTATTTTCATCTGAGAAATGTTAGATATGCCCTATTCAGGGGTTCAGCCCTGTGCTGACCCCTCATGTTAGACCTCATCTTTCCATTTGTTCAAATAGATGGATTTTCCCCCTCTGCTCCACTCCAACTTGTTGCATTTCCACACCTTTGAGGAAAGGAAATATGGCAATAGTCTAATTTTATGATCCTATCACTTGTCTGAGGCTTTTGTCTCAGAAACACAAAAGTCTTGATCACTATTACGAAGTTTGAGAAGCCCCCTCGGGTTTTCAAGGACAATGCAATAGGTCAAGTGTCAGGCATCTGCTGGCTGTGAATGTCAACTCCGGCCCCATGACAGCAGCTCTCGTATTCATTCATGGCTAAAGTTTAAATGTGAAACAACAAAACGGTATGACCTCCCACCCTGGATATGCTTTCCAATCCTCTTACCATCTTCCTCAGCATCGAAGGCCTTAGCTCTTAGTGACTGGAGCGTGTGCTGACTTGTCCTAGTTTACGTAAGTTTTCAATGCCCTTTGGCATGTACTTCGAAGTCTCTGTAGCAACAATGAGCACTCTTGTCAGCAAAGCAGACTGGCTGAATGCACCTCCGTGCCGGAGGGAAACATGCAAAGTTCAGCCATTTCAAAACACAACGCAAAAAGAAAACATCCCGTGTAACTTAACTCTAAAACCTTTTTCTTTTTTTTTTAAGATGGCAAAGTTTTCTCAATGCATCTTTCTCCTCTCTTGTAAACAAACACAGCAGTCTATCTTTCCCAAGCACCGTCAAGCGAAACAGAACAATACAACAGGAAAGCTGGTTGGGCTTCTGATGGTCCTTATAGTTCTTCCTCTTGCTCATCGGACTGTGAATGGGAATCCAACTAGAACCGTGGTTCCCAATTAACTAAGTACTGCAGACCTCCTGTTTTTCAAAAGCCAAGCCATGGAGCCCCTACTTTAGAAATTTGATACATCTATGGTAGTTTTTGTTATGTAAATGGTGCCACGGACCCCCTAAGTGGGTTATGCAGATGCCCTGGGGTTCACAGACCACTGAACTAGAACAGGTAGGAAACCTCAGGCCTGGGGGCCATATGCAATCCTCCAAGCCTCTCTATCTGGCCCTCAGGACTATGCCCAGGCCATACAGAACTTGGGCAAAAAAAATGAGAACTTGGGCAAAAAAAAATGAGAACTTGGGCAAAAAAAAATGAGAGGCACAAATACAAGATGGGTGACACCTGGCTTGAGAGCAGTACATGTGAAAAGGATCTAGGAGTCTTGGTTGACCACAAACTTGACATGAGCCAACAGTGTGACGCGGCAGCTAAAAAAGCTAATTCAATTCTGGGCTGCATCAATAGGAGTATAGCATCTAGATCAAGGGAAGTAATAGTGCCACTGTATTCTGCTCTGGTCAGACCTCACCTGGAGTACTGTATCCAGTTCTGGGCACCACAGTTCAAGAAGGACACTGACAAACTGGAACGTGTCCAGAGGAGGGCAACCAAAATGGTCAAAGGCCTGGAAACGATGCCTTATGAGGAATGGCTAAGGGAGCTGGGCATGTTTAGCCTGGAGAAGAGGAGGTTAAGGGGTGATATGATAGCCATGTTCAAATATATAAAAGGATGTCACATAGAGGAGGGAGAAAGGTTGTTTTCTGCTGCTCCAGAGAACTAGACACGGAGCAATGGTTCCAAACTACAAGAAAAAAGATTCCACCTAAACATTAGGAAGAACTTCCTGACAGTAAGAGCTGTTCGACAGTGGAATTTGCTGCCAAGGAGTGTGGTGGAGTCTCCTTCTTTGGAGCTCTTTAAGCAGAGGCTTGACAACCATATGTCAGGAGTGCTCTGATGGTGTTTCCTGCTTGGCAGGGGGTTGGACTCGATGGCCCTTGTGGTCTCTTCCAACTCTATGATTCTATGATTCTACCCCTCAGCCTGGCTGGAATGGGCCCTTAAATTGTGATAATAATGCCTCTTTGCTTCCTGGATGAAGCATAGAGAAGAATGTGTGAGGGTGCATAGAAACCAGCCTACAGTACAAAGGCAACATTCACACTCGTTACTCTGCCAACTTTTGCCTCAGGCCCCACCACCACTTTCATGTGTGGCCCCCAGAAGGCCACCCAGAAGGGAATGTGGATGGAAAATGATTCTTCACCGCTGGGCTAAAACAAGGGTGAAGAACCTTTGGCACGCCAGGTGTTCTTGGACTACAACTCCTATCATCCCTGACCAATGGCTGTGCTGGTTAGGGTCGTTGGGAACTGGAGTTCAGTAACACATGGAGGGCACCAGGTTCCCTACCCCTGAACGAGAAAGTGAACAGCCTATTTGCATTGACCACCAGATACGACATGGTGAGTAAACTAGTGGTTTGTGAAGAAAGAGTGGTGTGTGTGTGTGTGTGTGTGTGTGTGTGTGTGTGTGTGTGTGGAATGGCAGCACTGGGCCTGACATGACCTATTTTCACAAAGTGGCATAGTCATAGCATACGAGCATGCTCACTGCAGTGAAGGAAGTGGGTACGCTCTGCATTCTGCATATGGGCTGTTGCACATCATTCTTTAGAAATCATCTCATTTATATATTAGATGCAAGTGTTTGGTATGCCCTTTCTTCCTTTGAAGGAAATCCACACATATTAATGGCTTACTATGTGGCCACTTCCCTTTTAGCACACCTGGCAAAGCTCCTGCTTACAAACTGCAAGGAGAGCACAGCAAGATCAACATGACTTATTTAATACTTGGCATCCGCATCGAAGGACAAGCCTCGGCAGGTTTAGCCACATGTACACTGACAAATTTGTTCGCTGGGTTTTCTCATAAATCTATTTCACAGACCTTCTCTGCCCATGTCAGATGTCAGCCTCTATTTTGTTTTGTTTGTTTTTAAAAAAAGCAAAGGTGTAGATTTCTTGTGTCATAAAGCACACCTTAGCTTTACAATCACCATCCTATCTCTATGGCTGCAGGACTGATTACAAGTCAGTGGAAGCAAAGGAGTTGCTCTCGGTTTTTTGCTGGTGATAGAAGCCAGATTATCTTTCCTCTCACTTCTGCAGTTCCCGGAGACCTGGGAGTTGTTTCTTCATTTGCAGTTTGCTTCTTGTTTATTTATTTATTAGGGGAGCATTTATTGGGGAGCAAGCCTTGTTGGGTTCCAGCTCCAACCAAGTTATGAAATAAAATTCACATTAACGCTCTCACCATAAACGTACTTTCTTTGATTACCTATTGCAATTGCAATTCCCTATTGAGTTTGATAGCCTTCACTTTCCATTGTGGCTCCATACACAAGAAAGCATTCACTTTCCACTGTGTCCTCCATACAATTGGGAGGGGCAGTCTAGATGAAACCCTGAGTCCCCTTCCAAACCTTGTGATCCTGTGAAGGGCAAATGCATAAGGGGGAGCTTGCCAAACCAGTTCCTTTGTTAAATTAATGGCTTTGGCTGGCTAGTTCAGTACCACAATCTACCATATCCAAAGAAGTTGCTCTGTGCCATAGAACAAAAAGGCAGGCCTTTTCCTTGCCCAGCTGGTACATAGGAGAACAATAGCCAGAGTTGTGTGAGAGTGAGCTGGAAGCAGCATGGAAGCTGGAGACACAGATACATGTTTGCTCTGTGCTGGACTTCAGGGCTCCCCCTGGAAACCTAAGGAGAAGCAAGATCTATAGGCATGCTAATATTGTGAGCCCCGCCATCCTATGCTCAAGTTGTATATATGTGCAGATAAAACCATATATCCTAAAGACACCACCGTCTCCACTGACCTTCCTTTCAACATAACTGAGCCCTGACTAAGTGCAGTCCCCCCCCCCCCCGAGACTGGGGTGTTGCATAACAATACATTGAATGAACATTTATTTAATGGAGAGATAGATAAATGGGTATAATTTATATATTTTCTGTATAAAATCCATATATTTTATGGATATATATAGGAATATTAACTAGAAATATATACTCCTAGTAGCAGTAATTTACGCCTCCTGGAGCTATAATTCCCAGCACCCTTAGCAAACTATAGTTCCCAGAATCCTGGGGAGGATGCTTTCAATGTAGGTTGTGTACAGCTCTCACACCTGGTGGTTCTTTTCACAGCACTGGCCTAAGGGAGTCATGGACTGCTGGAGCTGTGCAGCTTTCAGTGCCAACACCCACCCCCACTGCTACCTTCCTCCAAGATCCATCCTCTCTATGATAAGCATTGTGTGAAGTGTGAGGATGCACCTAGCAAGGGTCCCTTCAGGCCCTGTACCAGCCCTGAAATAGCGATAAGTCCTTGCACTGCAGGATAGTAATTAGCCTCCATTCCACATGCAGGTATTAAAAAAATTCTAAGTGGTCTATTGTTCATATTCTTGTGAGTCACACTGTGCCATTATCCAAGGTGTCCTTTGATCACTAGCAAATGGATGCTAATTCGTGTGCAACCCATGTAGCAGAGCACATTGTCTGCTCACCCCATCTCTCCAGGGTGAAAGGAGGCTGTAAAACTCCTTTGTCCAGACACAGTGACATTAAGGACAAGGTGAGTGAGAGCAAAAGCTGACAATATGTAAAGGAAGTGAATACATTTCTGGTAGCTAGTAATTTAACGGGGGCGGGGGGGTGTATTTAAAGAGCAGTGCAAGGGGAGCCAGTCAGGATCAGAACAAGTGCAAAGGTGGATTTCATCCTCAGAAGCTGCCATTCACTTTGGTTAGGGAAGTGGCATTAGTGCCTTTAAAAAGCAACTATTTGGCTCCATATACTTTGTGTTTGTAGGGATCAGACATATTAGTGTGATTTTACTCAGGTATTGGCACTACACTTCAGCTAGCCAAGAACAGATGTGGCGAAGCTGCTGCCAGTGAAATAATTTGCCTTGATCTAATGCCCACTGCACAGATGGCACTTCTGCAAACATGGGCTGACTTATTTGTTTCAATGGAGGGGAACAGATCAACATATAGAAAGCAAAACTGGGTAGAATTCTGTTCGAAGGTGTGGAAGGTCATATAACCAACATGTGCAGGTCTAATTAATGCATGAAGGGGTTAAGATCATAGAGTAAGCTGTCCAGCCAGGCTTAGCTAACTCTTTGTTCTTCCATCCCACCATGTGAAAACTACAAGTAAGGAGATCTGAGCTGGTTGCTCCAAGCTCAGACTGCATGGCTTAAGCAAGCCATCCTTTATGTTTCTATACAAATAATTTAGAAACCTTCACCACTTTGGAACCTAAGTTTCCCTGCTGTGTTTTCTGATTCTTGTATGGAAAAGCACAGGAATCTGACATTTGTAAGTAAACCACTTTCAACTTACCAAATGTGTGGTCTCTATGCATGAAGAGGGGAACTTTGAAAGCAGCTGAAAAGGGGATGTTTTAAAGGTCTAACAGAATATTTTTCAACACTTCACTGCATATTTTGTGATCTCTGATTTAAAACACCAGCAGAGGAAGCCCAACTGAGATCAATGAAGAGGCTTTTCAAGGTGAGGCTGTGCACCAGATTGCTAGATCAATTGGTATGTTTGTGCACAGGCTAAGCAAATCAGAATTGCACTTGTAGAAAAGTAACTTTGACATTTATTTCACCCAGTTCTAAAGCTTTCAGAAAACTATTAAAGAGAATGCATGAAAAACCGCAAACAAAATGATGCTACTGTCTCCTAATCTCCTATAAGGCCTATGCAGCTCAGGACCAGATTAACTGAGAGATTGCCTTATCCCTTATATACCCAGTAGATGGCTGAAACCCATGGGTGAGTTTCTCCTGCTAGTTCCAAAGATCTCAGTGTGGCTGTCCCTCTTCTGTGGAACAGTGTTCCTGTCTAGGCTCCTACTTGATAACACCAAGGTTGCAGGTTCAATTTCCCATATGGGACTCCTCAGGGTCTCTTCCAACACTACAATTCTGTGATTATATCTGTCCTTTCCAGAAACAGCTGAAGAATTCTTGTTCAAACAAGCTTTCTCAACTGGAAAATGAGTTTTTGCCCTCAATGTCTATTTTGTTTTACAAAATGTTTTAAATATATTGAAAAGGTTCTGGTGTTTTTCTGTCTTCATGCTGGTGGTTTTTGGGTTTGGGTTTTTTTTGGGGGGGTACATCCCTATGAAATGATTGCATAGAAGGTAATTAATAAATTTGAGCATTTCTGTAGAGTCAAAGTCCTTGTTTTGTCCCGTTCCCCCACAAAGAAAAACAATATGCTTGCAACACAAATGGAAACGAGTGGAAGTTATCAGTTAATAATGTGCAGTGGATTTAAGCAGCTTAATCGGAAACAACATCCACCATGATTAATAGCTAGGGAAGCACTCATTGAATTGAAGGCTTCAAGGAATTACAATCTGATTAAAATTCCATTTTAGAAATGAAGGGAAGTAGGATGCTAATCAGTCTAAACCACTGATTATTAGGGATAGCTGTTTGCAACAGCTGGAGCTGCTCTGGCCGGAAAATAAAAAAGAAATCCAAGAACAACCCAGCAACCTTGACTCATAGAAAAGACTGAAAAATATAGAACATGTCACACTGAATTTGCCCCACATCCACGTTTGGAACATGTCTACACATCCAGAACAGTTTTAAGCAGAGGTCTTGCCAGTAGTGATTTTAGATTTTTTGGGATGGTTTTAGATGTTAGAATTGTTTTATCATCAGCTGAACATGGGATAGATAAAGAAAGGATATGTACAATGTTACAACATGCAGAAAACAATATATGTAAAGAAATCAGGGAGGGGAGCCGAGGGAAATCCTGGGGGGGGGGGAGAGGGAGGGTTGAGGGAGGGGGAAATGGGGGGGATGTAACTGATTAAGAGGATTGATAAATTGTTATGTGAAAATTGGTTAATAATTTTATTTTAAAATAATAATAATTGTTTTATCATCTGTGTTTCCTGCCCTGGGCTCCTTTTGGAGGCAGGGTGGGATATAAACCTAATAAATATTAGTGTAGTAAATAATAATTTTTAAGTGGGACAGCCTTATTTGCAGTTCCCCAATTAATACACAGATCAGAACACAGCTATCCTTCAGAGTGTGCCCTTCTTTGAATTTAACAGTGCAGTTCTTGGCTCAAAAAAAGGCCACTGTGGTGTAATGGTTTAACTGTTGGACTGTGACCTGGGAGACCAGGGTTTGAATCCCCACTGTGTGACCTTGGGCCAGTCACTGTCTTTCAGCCTAACCTACCTGATAGAGTTGTTCCGAGGCTAAAATGGATGAGGGAGAACCATGTACTCCACCTTGAGCTGCTTGGTAAAAAGCTGAGAAATACATGTGATACAAAAATGTGCATAATAGATAGAAATGCACACACACCAAAAGGATTCTAGGGGAAATGTTTGCAATGTACATGCAAAATTTTCTGCATTTTTTTAAATTGCAGAAATTAGGACAGAATGGACTTATGATGCAACACATGTGAAGCTGGTATGGATCAGGCAGACATTTAACACCCTGTTCTACATCAACTGTGCAGATCCAGAGTTGTGTAAACTGTTTTATATGCTCCCTTCACAACCCTTTTTTAAGCTGCTTCTTCTTTGCTGTCTTTTTCTGTACTAAGCTCTGCCATTTGCTTGGTCCCTAAGAGCATGTTCCACTGAATTATCTTGAAACAGTTCTTGTTCCCTGTGAACGATTTGTAAAGCTGGGGCACATATGCTGTTGCTTGGGATGTGTTGAATTCTTTCTCTTTAGCCTCCATGTGAACCTGACATCACTTTTCTCAAAGCACTTGTTCTGCTCTTCCTAGAAATGTTGTACGTTCTTTGTGTTTTCTTGACTTTGTTATTGGCAAGACCAGTTTGTCCGGCCAAAGGCTTTGTGATTACTAGATACAAGAACAAAGATTCCTGACATTTTGAAGGCGAGCTGAGCAATGCAGCCTCTATGACTGAAATCCTTTAATTGGAGTCAACATCTGCTACCAATTGAAAGGAGCAAGCATTAACCCAAATATGTAACTATCCAGCAAATTGAAATATTTTCTAAACATTTCTCATCATAATCACAAACTCGACTTTGTTTTTGGAGACAGATGGATGAGGTCTCTGTTTGCCTCTCTCATCTAATCTGTACTGTAAACACACCATTGTGGCTTCTTAAAAGGCACAGTGCTTAGCATAAAATATAGATCTTCAGGAAGGATTTAAAAGCACACACAACTGAACTGAAAATTTGTATAGATAATTTATGCAGGACTGAATCATAGTCATTTGTATTGATCCAAGATTAAGGGTATTAAATGCTAGTGCTAAGAATAGCAATAGGTATTAGTATGGTTAATGTGATCACCTACTGTAAAAGGTATGGGAGAATGTGATGCTAATGTCCAATACCAAGATGAAGGTCTACCAGGCTTGGGTGTTGAGCATGCTGCTTTATGGAAGTGAGTCATGGGCAACTTACAACAGCCAGGAGGGATGGATGCCTCAATGCCTTCCACATGCACTGTGTAATGAAGATTTGGGGCATCACATGGCAGGACAGAGTCTCAAACAAAATCATAGAACTGTAGTGTTGGAAGGGACCCTGAGGATAATCTAGGAATGTGCAGCTGTCTCATACGGGGATTGAACCTGCAACCTTGGCATTATCAGCACCATGCTCTAACCCAGGGGTCAGCAAACTTTTTCAGCAGGGGGCCGGTCCACTGTTCCTCAGACCTTGTGGGCGGCCGGACTATATTTTGAAGGGGGGGGAATGAACGAAGTCCTATGCCCCACAAATAACCCGGAGATGCATTTTAAATAAAAGGACACATTCTACTCATAGAAAAACATGCTGATTCCAGTACCGGCCACGGGCCAGATTTAGAAGGGAATTGCGCCGGATCTGGCCCCCGGGCCTTAGTTTGCCTACTTATGCTCTAACCAGCTGAGCTCTCCCTAGCCTACATTCCCAGCATGTTTGCACTCCTTTCCCAGCAATGACTACATTGGCTTGGTTATGGCCACAGAATGGAAGACAGCAGGAACCCCAAAGGACGTGCTCTATGGGGAGCTGGCTTCAGGCACCAGGCCCATGGACAGACCAACTCTGTGTTACAAAGCTGTCTGCAAACAGGACATGAGGGCTGGCAACATCCACCCCGCTGTGGGGGAATCCCAGACTTCAGTGCCTAGAGACAGACAGACAGGTCATGCATCCGCAGCAGTGACCAGAGGAGGGAGGACCTCTGGGAGGAGCACAGAGAGAAGAAATGTCATGGTGGATCTGCAGCAGCACAACCAGACGTCTTTATCTGCCCCAGCTGCAACAAAACATGTCTCTCCCATATTATTCTCTACAACCACAGCAGATGCTGCAACCTTCCAGCAGTTTGACCTCACCCCCAAAGGTGCATTCCTCCATTATCTTCTGAGACAGACGAATGCCAACTCTAACAGTTTTACTACAAACCGATAGAAGTTTTATACAATGGTATGTTCCCCACCTGTAATGGTTCTAGGGGTTGCTCGTGCGTAAGCCAGTGCCAACACCTGGCTGGGTTGCCTGAGTGAACCTTTTCTGTCCAGACAGCCACTCACCCGTGGCTGTCTCAGTCACTGGCAGAATCCGTCAGTGGGCATTTCTTAAACTTCTTCCAGCAAAGAAGCTCTTTGACGCCTAGTCTCCTCCTACTCTCCCTGCACGGAAGCCTTCTGCGCAAGGAGGGCGTAGGCAGCGGAGGACCCTTACTCTCCCCGCTGGTCCCCGGCAAGGAGTCAAGGGACCGCCTCGCCGATTCCCCCATCTGCCCCCCTTCTCCACTGGTGCTACGCTGATTCTCTTCCCCAGAAGATGGGCTGCCTCTCCCCATCCCGGGACGCTCTCTGGAATCCCTCTGGAGTTTGCTCTCTCCCTCCGGCACTGATGGCAGTTCCCTGACACCACCCAAGAATCTTGGGATTTGAAGAGTTGCAAGATGAGGATGCTGAGCATTCTTTAGAGCAAGGGTACCCAATATGTGAGGTCCTTTGCTGTTGGATTCCAACTCCTATCAGCCCCAGCCAGCATGGCCAATAGGCAGGGGTGACAGGACTCAAAGACCAAAAAATATGGAGGAACAAGGTTGGTAACTCCTCATCTGGAAAGCCCTCTTCTCCCACTTTAGAACCTTCGTTGCCAAGGTTCCTTCTTAGAGATCTGTTAAACCAGTAGGTCCTAGACCAGTCACCAAGTAACAAAATGCTGAGGGAATCTGTTGCTGGGCTAAACCTTACAAACCATACAGATATTGGGCCAAACAATTGTTCATCCCATTTATACTCCAGTCCTATGTCAAACTTGTTAGAGTTGTTGTAAACAGAGTCCCTGATCTGGACCTTGTGAAGAGTCAAAATGGTTTCAAAAATAGGTTTCAAAGCTTTACTGGAAACAACCTTAGAATAATTGCTTTGTATTTTGTGAGTTTTAATTGTAAGACATTGCTATTGACAAGCCAGCAATGTGGTCCATTCTTCTTTAAGTCCTTAATTCAGTCCAAAAACTTTCCTCTCTGTTCCCAGAGAAAGATTCTAAGCAACCTGCTTGTTCAACAAGGCTGAGCTAAGTTCTTGCTGCTGCTGCTGCTTCCATCTCCTACTGTGATGCTGAGTTCTCAGGTTTCCCCAGGGATGAGTCATCACTTAGCATAATCATCAAAACAGAAAATCTCCAGCCTCTCCTTGCTTCATTTACCTAGAGTTTAACCTCCTGCCTAATGCAAACTTCTCTTTATAAAATATTTTCAAACACAATGCATACAAACATCACATTGAATGCATATTAAATTTGTATCTTTAACAACCCACCCCCTGCTTTGGTATCCAAAAGGTTGCTGGAGAAGCTATCGACTCATACCCACCCCACACTTCATTCGTGTAAGCAAATCTACGGGAAGTACAGTGGTACCTCGGGTTACATACACTTCAGGTTACATACGCTTCAGGTTACAGACTCCGCTAACCCAGAAATAGTACCTCGGGTTAAGAACTTTACCTCAGGATGAGAACAGAAATCGCGTGGTGGCGGCGTGGCGGCAGCAGGAGGCCCCATTAGCTAAAGTGGTGCTTCAGGTTAACAGTTTCAGGTTAAGAACGGACCTCCAGAACAAATTAAGTACGTAACCAGAGGTACCACTGTAGGTTTCTTAACAGAGTCAGCCCTACCACTAGGCAGAGGGAGGAGGTCAGGGTAGGAAACCTCCAACCCAAGCTGAACATCATATGTGATGTCAGATGTTCACATCGCTCCAGAATGACAAAGAGGTTTAGCATTGAAACCCCCTGCTAAAACCAAGGCAGAAACTCTTGGATCTTGGAGTACACCTTTACAGAAGCTCAGCACCTAATCTAATCATGACATCAGGTGATTGGCAGCTGTGCGGCCCTGCCAGCTGTCAAATTTAGCCTATGAGGAGTAGGGTAGATATAGCTGTGGCCTGCTGGGGGAGAAAGTTCTTCTACCCCTGTAGAAGTGAGTCAGGACCCTGCAGAATGAGTCAGGCTGCTGATGTTGTAGATATCACGGAAGGGCAGCTAAGTGTTCGTTATGTAATATGTCATTAGCATTGTACTTTTACTGCCAAGGAGGGAGGGAGAAGCTCTCATGGGACATCCTGCTTCAGGTGCCAAAATAACTTGGCCAACTTTGGGTGCTATGCACTTTGACCTGCAGTTCTGTGTCAGGTAGCAAAACACCTTGCACCAGCTTTGAGCAAGTGGAGGAGACCTAGAGGTTCAGCTATAGCCACACAGAGAATCAAGCAGAGGCAAAAGAAGAAAAAGAAGAGGAATAAAATAAAGTTTTTAAAAATCCTGAAGTACTCCCCCACCCGCTCCCCTCTCCATTTGTCTCTCAGTGTAGAGGACAATAAAATTTAAGAGGCCATCATTTCTGTGGGCAATACACAGACCTTTTGCTACAAGTAAAAGACAATATCGACACCCAGTTTCTCTGGGATGCAGCAATTTCATTTTAAAGACATTACTGAGATCATAACTAGCTATACATAGCTTGCAGATATTCGTGGTGCACTGTTTGAGAATGACTAATTCCTTACATAACATCATTTAATGTGCCTGTTCCTGTAACCATTAATCCAGTCACCATTGCCAAAGGCACAGACATATCAAAGGAAGTCCCCACACATTCCCTGGGTCAGACACTGCTTAGAGAAGGCTATTTTGAACAGATGTTTTGTTTTCTGGGATCATCCTGCCTGCCCACCCCCCTGCCCCCGACATTTTGAAAGCATATTCTCACCTTTACATGCAAATATTTTCCAACTAGTTGAGGAAAACTTTAAAAAAATAATTAAGATACACATGTCCTGTTACAAAATACTCTTCAAACAGCGAGACATTCCTGAGGTACTGTGCTTATGCACCTTTATTTTCCTTTGCAAGTTTTGCAATGGAGGCATTGTTGTGTTTCGCAACATTTGGGTGTATTGACTGTTGGAAGTTGAGGTGCAACTCGCCTTAGAAAAGAGGAGTTTGCATGGGCTTAAGACCGAGTGAGTGATATCCACATTCCTAAACTATCCCTGTACCTTTAACCTATCAGCTCACTTCTCTGTCTCCTTGTTGTTCAGGCAGATACTGTATGTCTTTGCTTGCATCCTGTTTACAACTTCCTCCTCTCCCCACTTTTCTCTTGGAGCTAAAGATGAGAGGCCATCTTTAATTGTCACAGGTATATGCATGGCTGCTTTGTTCTTCTCTAGACTAGTTAGTTGGACTGGAACTAGAAACTTTTCTATCCATGTCATACATTTCCTACACAATAAACAACTTTACTTTCTTACCTGCAAGCAACTCTGTATGTCTGATTGCAACAGGCAAGGTCTACTCTCTAGCTAAAAGCTGCTCACTCTGCACGCTAAAGGGCTTCAATAGGTAATGGACGCTGTTATCCCAGTATTTGCAAATATACAGGTTGAGGACACTGCTTAAACAATCATATAGACAGCTAAAGCTCATTGCTCCCATCTCAGATTTCCAGCAAGAGGCATTTTCCACTTGCTCAGTCTCTTTAGGCAGTCAGCCTGGCCACACAAGAGCTAAACTCCTGAAGAGAGCTTCCTCCTCACTCAAAAACTGCAGTACCCCCTTTGTTCCCTTTTGCAGAATGAGAGCTCGATTGCATCATTCTTTGCTGCAGGGGATGTACATCTGTTTGGGGTTTTTTCCTGTCCAGAACATTGCAGAACAGTCTTGCACAAGAAGCATTCTGAATATTCTCTTGATGGTAATTAGTGGTAACTCATTTATTTTTTAATTGTTGTTGCCTGCCTTGGGACTTCTTGATGAAAGGTGAGTAAAAGATCGCCGCCGCCGCCACCACCACCACCACCATCATCATCACTGGTATTCAACTATGTTTTACTCAGAGTAGGCCCATTGAAATTAATGAACATGACTAAGTTAGGTCCATTAATTTCAGCAGGTCTGCTCTGAGTGAAATATCGCTCGATAAGAACAATAATAGCTATGATCTGAACTACCATGATATTTCAGTTTGCTTTGCCTCTTATATTATGATGGCCTTTTTTAAAAAAGAAAGAAGGTAAAACTAGAGTCAATATTGTTGCACACACACCCGATCTCTAGGGGTTCTAGGTGTTTACCCAGGGTTTGGTTTCCTTTGAATAAGGAACATTGTGTGTGTTTATGATATATGGTTTATTTATATATAACCTGATCCTACAATGGAGGGGCTCACAGCATTAACACCCCAGGAGGTCTTGCTTCTCCCATAGCCACAGCCCTGGATTCCAGCAGAAACCAAACATGTACAGTAGTACCTCGGGTTAAGACCTTAATTCGTTCTGGAGGTCCGTTCTTAACCTGAGGTACCACTTTAGCTAATGGGGCCTCCCGCTGCCGCCACCACGTGATTTCTGTTTTCATCCTGAAGCAAAGTTCTTAACCCGAGGTAATATTTCTGGGTTAGTGGAGTCTGTAACTTGACGCGTCTGTAACCTGAAGCGCCTGTAACCCGAGATACCACGGTATCTCCCTCTTAGGCTTCTGCCTGCTTCTAGCCCAGCTCTCTCCTTCTAACTTCCAGTCAGTTCAGGGAGGGGCTCACCCATTTGCCCTCTCACAGAAAGCCACTTCCTTTGTTCCTCTAATGCCCGATACTAAGGGGCTGCTAATTTACCAAGAAGCTGGCCTGGCTGTTCCAACAGTTGAATCCTTGCTGGATCCAAAACAGCCTAACTCCCCTCACCCACCCGCAACTCACAACACTATAAATAGCAACTAGGATATCCGGCATCACATTTGAATTCACTGGAAGGGGATCCCCTGCTACATTCCAGATCTGGCATCTGCTGGGAATAGCCATCTTTACAAGTGCCTGCTGGGTCCCTAAAGGACAGGGCTCTTGTCCAAAATACCACTGAACACACAGAGATACAAGAGGATATCACATGGGAGGGGGGAGACTCACAGCTTAGAATATTGGTGTACTAATTGTACACCAATTGGAGTACCTACAGTTATAAATATGATCTGTTCCTTTCTCCCATAAGCAACCATTCACAGTCTATGCTCACTTATTTAAAAAAGCAACAATCATGGAGTCATTTAAAGAGAAGGCATAACTAGCTCACCTCATAACTCAGGCAGTAGAGCAAGAGACTCAAACTCAGGGTTGTGGGTTTGAGACCCATGTTGCACAAAAGATTCCTGCATTGCAGGGGGTCAGACTAGATGACCCTCATGGTCTCTTACAATTCTGCACTTCTATGATTCTATTGCACTGGCTGGGCACAGGGAACCAGGACCATATGCAATAGCCTTCTCTCAGGAGGCCAAGCTGCTAGGTCATCAAAGAAAAGAGCCAATGTTTTCCATTAGGGAGCATTAACTGCTCGCAACAGGAAAGGTAGTCTAGGATGAGTGCTCTTTGGTATTCAGGAATGTGAATTCAGGACATCTCCTGAGTTTCAAGGGAGAGCAGTAAAAGCACCCCAGTATCAGGGTTTTTATAAAGCCTGGTTTATTGGAGTATATGGAGAAGGACCATTGCTCAGTAATATTGCATCTGTGTTGCAGGCACAAAGTCCAAGGTTCATTCCCTGACACTTTCAGGTACGGCTGGGGAAAGACTCTGTACCTGAAACCCTGGAGAGTCATTGCCAGTCAATGTAGACAATACTAATCTAGATAAACAGCTTCATATAGTACCTACCTAATTGCAACTTTCTATTTGACGTCTGGGGACACGAGTGGCACTGTGGGTTAAACCACAGAGCCTAGGACTTGCCAATTAGAAGGTCGGCGGTTCAAATCCCCACGACGGGGTGAGCTCTCATTGCTCAGTCCCTGCTCCTGCTAACCTAGCAGTTCAAAAGCACATCAAAGTGCAAGTAGATAAATAGGTACCACTCCGGCAGGAAGGTAAACGGCGTTTCCATGCACTGCTCTGGTTCGCCAGAAGCAGCTTAGTCATGCTGGCCACATGACCTGGAAGCTGTACACCGGCTCCCTCAGCCAATAAAGCGAGATGAGTGCCACAACCCCAGAGTTGGCCACGACTGGACCTAATGGTCAGGGGTCCCTTTACCTTTACCTATTTGATGTCTTCGTCAATGTGAAGGGGAGCCCTTTGCCCCTTCATATGTACTTATACCTGCATGTCATGAAGTCCCAGTGACTTCAGAGGACTACTGTACTCAAGAGTGGATATTTTTGGAGTTATGATCTGTAGGCCCAATTCACTTGCATAAGGCTCGTTGAATTAAATGAATCTAAATTACAGAAAATCACAGCTATGCTTCCTTTTCGTTGCTGTGGGGTCTGCAGGGCCAAAAAAAGCTTCTTTAGGATTGAGTTCTGTCAGCTTAATACATATAGTGCTGATCAGCTGTTATGGTGACAGCATGTTGCACGGATCTGAAGGAAGTAGGTGATTCTGTAGCCCATAAATTTTCCCTGTGTGTATTCAATGCCTTGAGGTTTACACATGGGGATAAAATTGGTCTCATTGCTTTACTGATCCATTTCCGACAATTTTCACACACAGTGAATTGCTTCCTGCTAATTATTTTTGGCATTATTTTATACAGGGCTGTTACGTGTCACAGGGGATTTTTGTATAATTTTTCTTTAATCAGTGTCAGGCACAGTCATTTGAGTTTCTGAATAAGGACTTTGAATAGTAACGAGGGAGGCAGCTGTGGTATCTAGGGCTGTAATGCAATAATTAATCGCACTTTCATTATTAAAATTGCTCCTGTACTTCCACTAAGAAACCCTTTAATAACCCTCATAATGTTCACTCTCAGTTGAATTTTGGAAAACAGGAGCACGCTCACCAGTCTTTCTGTTCTGAGAGCACCAGGAAATATTGCTCAGCTCAGGTTGTATTAAACCGATTCCTAGCTTATTTTCTTGAACAACGTGACACTTAAAACTTCCCATCTAAAACATTTAAATTAAGAACTGCGTCTTGTGAAGTAAGGGCATGCATGGAAAATGAATGATTGGAAATTTTATTTTTAAATGTTTCGGAAATAGGAATAGTTTGGTTGTTTCTACAGTGACCTTTGCATATATGAAAACCTAGGCCTGTGTAGAACTCCATATTGTCTCACAAAAGAAAGCCATAAAATGCTTAGCAGATAGTTCATTAAAAGCATTCACTATGATCCACATAACTCCTTTAGGAGGGCCCAGGAGAGGCAAGTTCACAGAGGCACCTCTTGGGATTCTGCCTTGGAATACAGTGGTACCTCGGGTTAAGTACTTAATTCGTTCTGGAGGTCCTTACTTAACCTGAAGCTGTTCTTAACCTGAAGCACCACTTTAGCTAATGGGGCCTGCTGTTGCTGCTGCCATGCCGCCGGAGCACGATTTCTGTTCTCATCCTGAAGCAAAGGTCTTAACCTGAAGCACTATTTCTGGGTTAGCAGAGTCTGTAACCTGAAGTGACTGTAATCTGAAGTGTATGTAACCCAACACACTGTACCAATAGCTATGCATGTATGACATATATATTTATTTTTATAAAGAACCACAGCAAATAATATAACAAGACACGACACTTTCTTTCTTGGCCATTTCTTTATTTCACTTATATTCCATCTTTGTTCCATCACAGAATCCCAAGTAGGTGATTTTCAGGAGATATCCCATCCAGACACTGACCAGACCCAGGCCTGCTTATGTTTAGTAAAGTAGCAGCCACCCTAATTTCAAATATGTCCAAGAGAAGCAACTTTGGAAATTGCTGAGGAGATACCCTTACTGAAATCTTCACTAAGCAAAGCTGAAACTATTCTTCTGGCTTCAGGTACATTGCAGCTGCTTTAAATAGGACAAGAGTAACAAAGGTAGATGCCAGGCCACCTGTTTTTTCCATTTCCCTTCCTGCTTTGCCACCCAAGATTAAAAAACACACACCGAACACCTGTCTTCTGATTTTCCTGAGCCCCAGTGAAGGGAACACATGGACCTTTAACTTGATATCAGTGCAGCAGAGTTAAATATTGCTGGCTGCCAATCTGTTGTTTCTATTGTTCTCCTCCGTCAGGGCTGGTGGGGAAACCAATGCAATCCCAACAGTTCCTGTGATAATTTTTCTGGTATCGTTGCCAAGTCATTTTGGAAGGCTCCAGGTTGACATTGCAATTTCCGCTGGCAAACCTCACCTTCCAGTTTCTCCATTTGCTCACTGCAGGTTACACGGCTGGCTTTCTGCGCTCTGTATGTTGTCAGAACAATTTCACAACCCTTTTCCTTCAGTTACCAAGTGTGGCTACAGCACAGATGTCACCAGCTGCCACACAGACCAAATATCGCCCACACACGCTTGCAAGTTCTTCCTGTGCAGAAAGAATTCATCTTCAGGTCTGAAAGATTTGGGGGGGCAAGAACCAATTGATCTTGGTTTCCTGTGTAACCAAGGTACGTGTGATTGGCCTCTCAATGTAACATTAACAATAGACATAACAGTGCCTCTTACACGTAACATGAAATAAAAAATGAGAAAGAATCAGGTAATAGTTCTTAGTTATCAAGAGCTATTATTAAAGGTTTAATGGATCATTAAGGATGTCAGCCTAGCCCCCTTTAGGGAAGAGGTCCTACTATATGTCTGTTAAAGATGGGGAACTTGAATCTTAAGGAAGTGCTCCAGCAGTAAGTGAGCTGAGGGTGGCATTCATTTACCGGTACTTCCTTTTCAAAGTGGCCCTTCTTCAGCTCTTGAAATGGTCTACAAAAGCCTCTGATCCACTTTCATGCAAGCTGGGAAAGCTCAGAAGAGGAACGACATTTGCATGTGGCTTTCAAGTACACCAAAATACATTCCAATCAAGTTCCACTACCCTGGGGAGAAAAAAAAGATCTCAGAAGATGTGAACCAGTGGGATAAAAACGATGACATATGGAAAGATTTTGAGATGCAAAAATAAAATAAAATAATGCCTGAAGCTACACAAATACCATAATTGAAGCCTGCAGTACTTGGGTGCTGTAGAGGAAGGCTCATCATCCTCGGTGATGGCCGAACATCACTAAAGCAGTTACACCCAAAGTTGGAACAGATGTAATGAGAACTGTGGATTCTAAAGTGGACTCCATGTTTCAATCTAGTTCATGATCGATCAGGCTCTGATCATGCAAATCAGCTCTGGAAGCCAATTGCCATGAGTTTCCTCCTCCACACCTCTGGGTAATGTGATGAGGGGATAGATAGCACGTTTGGGACTGTTTGGGCAACTGGATGGGTTTTCTCTCATATAAATGGTAAGCTGCATTACAGGGAGTCTTCCCATTCATGATTTTCGTTCTGCAGCCGGTCAGGTCCATTTGTTAGTGCTGACCTCCCAATGCCACATGAGTCTTATGCAAAGAATGTTGCTAGGCCCGTTTCTTTGTCCTGGTGACGTGTAGCATGGAAGCATGTTGGCTATCTCCAACATGGAAATTCTGTCCTCGGTTACACCTGTTCAGCACTTCACGCGGCCTTCAGAGGGGTTTCCTGGATTTAAAGAAGAGAGGAATGTAGCCGTGTAACTCTAGGCTATGTGCACCACAGAGAAGCCCCATCAGCTCTTGTCAGTGCTATTTTTGCAGCTATCCTCATCTGAGGTATTCAGTCAGCAGGGGACAAGGTCATTACAGTTTGGCAGCAGCACAGTGGGGAACACGCAGTTGTGAGAGGGCAGAGTGTGGAACGAAGACCTGGGAGATGAGGGTTCAAATCCCCACTCAGCCATGATGCCCATTGGGTGACCTCAGGCCAGTCACTGCCTCTCAGCCTAACCTACCTTGCCAAATTATTGTGAGAATACAACAGGGAGAGGGAGAACATTAAGCTGCTTGCAGAAAAGGTGGGATATAAATGTAATAATTAAAAAAAACCAAAAACCTATGTATCACCTTCATATCCTGCTCTATCTACAAAAAGTTCAGGACATACAGCATTGTTCCCCACCACTTTGGGCCACTTTGGCCATTTTGTTATCTCGGGGACAATCTGAGCAATAGTTAGCCTCATTTTATTTTTGTAAGAAATCTTTTTGTCTTGTTTCAGTACGACTTCCTCTCTTGCAACATCCCTCCCATGCTGTTGCTTTGTTGCCAGACTCTTTAAATCACCAAGTTACATCTCTTTTGCTGACTTGTAGCCAAATCAAACAAGGGAGAAGTGTGCTCTGTTTCTTCAACTCAGGTCATAAATTGCTACATAGGAAAACTGCCTGTTTATTTTCTCTCTTTCACTTCCTCTGTTCCAGTCCTAGGCCTACACCATAACTGCAATTAGCTCTACTGCATAAGCCATGGTTAGTGAAGGAGAAGGAGGAGAAGAATTAACTCTTTGGGGGATTACGTAAAATACTGGTTCTAAAACAGATATGCAGACAGAAAACTAGAAAAATAAACCAGGTGATGTGTTGCCATTAATACAGTGATGACGAATGTGTGCCCCGCAGATGTTGTTGGACCCCAACATCCACCAGCTCCAGCCAGCCTGGCCAATGGTCAGGGATGATGGGAGTTGTAGTCCAGCAACACCTGGAGTGCTGCGGGTTCTCCTTCCATGCATTAATGCAAAACTTTCTATCCTATTTAGCTAAGATGAATCCAAAGGAGAGTCTTACTTATAGAGTGAGGGAGAGTTCTCCTGTGCACTTAATGGTAATTAAAAAGATATACTATACATTTAAATTCCTCTTAACGGTTGAAAATAAAAGTTTAAACTCAAACTAGAAAGTGACCATTTCGCTACAGCAAAACTTTGCATTTTGGAGCGAATTCCTCTGTTCTGTTTCCCCTCCATCTTGTTTTCAGTCACACAGGACAGCATCCAGTGTTCTGGCTGTGTTTGCAGATAGTTCATTCACAAACTCCTTCCAGGAGCAGAACTCTCCTTTAGGGTGCCTGGCCATGTGTCCTTCTTTGGAGATAGAGAAGGAAGATCAGGGGCCTTGAACCCACCCATTAACAGTTAGCACCCGGGCAGCAGACGGATGCAGCTGCCCAGGTCTTCAGGTCACGGTCTCCCCCACTATGGTGTACTACATTTCTATTTAAACTATTGTGATTTATTTATTTTCTAAACTCAGTTCTATGCACAAATTAGCATGCGCATATGTTATGCAAATCTGTGCCCTTTATTTTTAGTGATACATTTCCTCTTTTTTGATGATGTGTAAGTGATCACCTACTTTTCTTTGGTTCACTGGTGGAAAACATAGGAAACCATCCCCCCTGCCTATTGACGCACGTAAAGTTGTGGTGCAAAAGTAAGGACAGGCCAACTTCTTTACATAAGTTTTAAAAAGCTGCCTTATACCAAGTCAGACTACTGGTCCAGCTAGCTCAGTACAGCTGTACCTTGGAAGTCGAACAGAATCCATTCCGGAAGTCCGTTTGACTCCTGCAGCCATTCGGAAGCCCCGTTGGACATTCAGATTCCAAAGAACATTCGCAAACCGGAACACTCACTTCCAGGTTTGCGGCATTCGGGAGCCAGAATGTCCGAGTACCAAGGCGTTTGGAATCCAAGGTACGACCGTATTGTCTACACTTGACTGGCAGAGATTATCTCCAAATCGTCCCTGGAGATGCTGGGAATTGAACTTGGAACCTTCTGCATGCAAAGCAGATTCTCTGCCCCCTGACCTACGGCTCTTCCATTTTCAAAACCACGCAGGACCTCACCCACACCTCTCTTGGCTCTCTGGTACTTCTCGCATACACAACTGTGCAAAGCTCTTTTTAAATAAAAGTGGCCTAGTTTGTCAAAACCCTTCCTTGCCACATCCTCTCTCATTTGGCATATTGGCATATTGCCGTTGCCAGGCAATAATGGCCATCCTAATCAATGTTAAGCCCGAAGCCCTTCTGATGGCTGCGTCGCTTGGTGGTTTATTTTTAGATCCTTCTAAAAAACAGCAGGGAAGTTTGTGGTTCTATATAGACCAAGCAGCATGCTTGCCTGGGCTGTTGCATATTTAATGTCTGAGCAAACAAAGATTATTCAAGTTTCTTGGGGAGTTTAAAATATTTATGTGACTATGGAAGTCTTTAGGTCAGAATCACTACCACTAAAAGTAAATGTATTGCAGCCATCGGTGTTTACGGTTCTTTCACTACGGGCTGCTGCATTACTCATCCTGCTCAATTATTTAGCTCCAGATAATTTAGAGAATTGGAAGTCCTCACTAAAAGCACATTTTTTAACATAGGGCATAAGCACAGACGATGTCCTACACCATGCCCTCTGTTTCTCCGATGAAAATAGGGACGTCTTAAGGAAAAGCGGGACATTCCAGGATCAAAACAGAAACTGGGATGGCATCTGTAAATCCAGGACTATCCCTGGAAAATAGGGACACTTGGAGGGTCTGCTACACAGACATACACACTGGTTATTGTGTCTATAGGGAGAACTTCCAGAGATACCTCCTGGAATCTACAACCTTGCCTTTAAGCAACAGCAGTTCACTTTCTAAGTACAGTGGTACCTCAGGTTACATACACTTCAGGTTACAGACTCCACTAACCCAGAAATATTACCTCGGGTTAAGAACTCTGCTTCAGGATGAGAACAGAAATCGTGCAGCCACGGTGCAGCGGCTGCGGAAGGCCCCATTAGCTAAAGTGGTGCTTCAGGTTAAGAACAGTTTCAGGTTAAGAACAGACCTCCAGAATGAATTAAGTTCTTAACCTGAGGTACCACTGTAGAAGGCACAGGGAAGATGAGGCATTCTTTTCTGCCCCTCCCCCCCCAAAAATAATACTGTTTACAATGGAGTTTGCGGAAGCAATCTGGAGACCTGGGAGCAGAGCTTGCCTGAGACATTTTCAATTTTGAGTGTCTGGATCTCCACAGATTCTATTGGGAATCTTAGGGTCTGAGTGAGATGAAAGCTTGTCTGGTGAGCGACCATCTCCATGAGAACTTAGGCCTCAAAGTTCTCTTCAAGCGGAGAAGGGAATTGAGTTCTGCAATACCAATTACTCTGACTGGCAGGAGACAAAATAAGGCATCTGCATTACACCTGGCTAAAAGATCAGGAGTTTGGATTTCTGTCTTCAGTTGGTCAAGAGGGAAGACAATGCCTTCTGCTTACTGAATCTTAGGTTCTGGCTTCAGCCACTGACATCAGCAACTATCAGCTGGGGAGCACACATTACACACCCTCCAAAATTTCTCTGATGAAAATAGAGACATCCCATTCCATAATGAACATTTTACTATTTATACCCCACACATCTTACTCGGTTGCCCCAGCCACTCTGGGTGGCTTCCAACATATATAAAAACATAATAAAACATTAAACATTTTTTAAAAACTTCCCTATACAGGATTGCCTTCAGACGGCACAGGAGTTGTATAATTACATACCCTCCAACATTTCTCAAATGAAAATAGGGATGTCCTAAGGAAAAGTGGGACATTCCAGGATCAAATCACAAAGTGGGATGGCTTTTCTAAATCAGGGACATCCCTGGAAAATAGGGACACTTGGAGGATCTGATATTATCTGGGGGAAAGGCCCATAGCTCAGAGGTAGAACATATTATCCCTGCTGCATTGCCTCTATATTCCTTCTGTAATTCACTTAATTCCTCCCCCCCCCTTAAAAAAAACACCCCAGTGTTCCTTATAATGCAGACTCTACATCTTCTACTGCTTTGTAATTCAGTGCTCTAAATCCCCTGGGACTCCATTCATGCACAATAAATATTCTGCAAAATTCAGGTGCCATATACTTAAAGTCATCTTTTCTTGAGAGCTGAAAGACAATGTTTTAAAAGTAAGCTTGGACAAAAATGCTGTGACACGGCAGAGACAAATTCATTTATTCTGGCCTGAGCTTTGGCAGACTGAGCTGCGGAGATGTGATTAGCCTTGCATCCTTAGTTCTTTGCTTCATGGGCACCACGTAGGAATTGGAAACATCTCTACTCCCAGAGATAACCCTGCCATGGATAATGCCTCTCTCTGACTGTCCTTACCTCCTTGGATATGCAATATTTATGGCTAAGCATTATAATTCAATGTCAAGGCAATATCCATGCTGGGTAGAGCTCTGCTAACTTCTGTGGGGTGATTCATTCACTTGGTGAGTCAGCCGTGCATAACATTAATTGCCAAGTAATAATGTGTTCTGCTTTAACACTCCATGAAAATTTACTTCCTTGGTACCCTTCACTTTTCTTTTCTTTTTTGCCAACCAACACACCATGCTACATAGTTTCTGTTCCTGTTTTTCCCCCACTTAAGCTTATAGAAACAGAAAATATGAAGAGCAAATGAATACATTGTGCATCTATTGTAACTATCCATTGTCACACAACCAGGCTGCTTGAATATAAAAAGGGATCTGGCTCGCAATTGCAGGGTACAGAACATGGTTTATCTGTATGGAATTACCAGGTGCAATAGCGCCATTGATTTCAATGGGAACTGCCTGCAACGAAATCTGAACTTAGTGCACTGTATTCCACTGAAAAGCATGGCATTTGGGGGACATGAAGGTTCTTTGTTGTTGTGACAACCCATGCACACATGGAAATCTTCAAGTAATGAACAGGCATGTGTGAACCAGCTCATATATTTCAGGTACACATGCTATCACAGATATGCAATCATAACATGCACAGAAATATGCATGAATAGAAACCTGATGAACTATGGTGGCATTCTCTTACCTGTTCTTGGGTGTGTGTTTTTTGTTAAACTTTGCTAAAGTTTGTCCCTCTCCCTGCAAGCTTTTGCCCACCAGTGTCTTTCTCCAATCTCATGCAAATACTAATTGCATAGTTTGCCATTTCTAATCCCAAATCATGAAGAAACAAGCACTATCAGCTTTCTGATGTTGCACAGTTATTATTATTTTCTTTAAAAAATAATAATTCAATTTTCAATAATTTACAAATGCAGATCTTACAATCACATATTTCCAATACAAATACAAATCAGACTTCCCTAACCCTTTTGTAGTTTCTTCTTATTTAAATTTTTAACACTGTATTTTTCACTTTACTCCATTTTTTAGTTATTCTAAAATTAAGCTTTATCTGCAAACATCTTTAATTTATAAGATTTCTATCACACTGTTATTCCATTTATGTCTGCATTGTCTCTTATTCTTTTGCTGAACAGTTATTCTTATTGCTGTTCTTGGGCACAGAATTTGGGCAATTCAATTTTTGAAACATGGAGGTTTACATGCCAAATTCTCAAACTCCTGGTGTTGGAAGCAAAGAATTTACTTGCTGCTGTTTAATTTAGACACGTAAGGGAGAATAATGAAATAGGAAACTCAGTGCAGTTCCCATTTTAAACCATAAATCTTAACGGTGTCCAAACTCAGGAAATTTTGACTTGTTTAAACTATGGTTAGTAAGAACAAACCAAGATCCTATGAAGAAAGCATAGTTTCTGAGAGTGATTCCCCCACCCCATTCCTGCTTCCTTTTTAACTTCATGTCTCTATCTGTAGGGAATACGATCCTGTCTTTTCCAAGCTTTCTCAATTTTATGTTTGGCGTTCTTTCTCCCATAACACAGGAAACGGAGCTAAAGTTTCATGTTGTTAGCCAAAGCCAGAGTCCTCACCAGCTTCTTTTTTCTGGCATGAATGAAGACGTATACCATCACAACTAGGAAAGGCAAAACACCTCTGACTTCCTTCCTTTCTGGGGATGTGAACCTGATCCTAGGAAAGCACACGGAGATTTGGTCGCTAACCTTGATGTGGAGCAGATAAAAGTCCAGAGAGAGCCAGGTTGCTTCTCACAAAGTGCAGCATGCTGAAATTCCAGACATGCCTGTAACTCTATAAGCAGTCTAAATTTTTTTCAGATATGTTTTGTAGCCTTCTCTCACTGGAGAGCATGGTGCATTAACACTTTTTCATCCTTGGAACTGTGCTACAGAAAGCCCAGTTCCCACATTCTGGATGCTAGCAACATCCATTTCCCCATGCGACAGCAATAGAACTTGCTCCTGAATCCAACAGGAAAGAAAGGAGCAGGCAGGAGCGGCTTGGCACCATCCACCAGCACTCTGTGCATTCTTGCTAAACCATGGTTAAATTTAAACTATAGTTTACTGTCATACATGAGCTATATAATGAAGCCTTTTACTAGTTGCCTTCCACTGGAAAGTTTATAACAGAATCCTAGAATTTAAGAATCATGTCTATCTCAAACCAAGTGCCAATCATTCTGTAGCCAAAATGGCAACATCCAACATGCACGTTCCTGGGAACCGCAAAGCTTGTAGAACTAGATATATGAAAAAACACTAAGGAGGGGACTCCCCAAAATAGCCCACTGAGACTTTTCAACCACTAGGGAGAAAACAAAAGCACAGTGGGGTGGAACACAGTATCCTGGAAGGAGATATTGCTAGGTAGCTTGAATCCTGAACAGAAGAACTCTGGCCTGCAACATTTCATTGTCAATCCCACTTGTACTTTTCTATTTACCAAGGCCATTGCCAAAAATCGAGCGGTAACATTTTATTTTTTTTCTGCCACAACATTTAATCTTGTTTTATCTTAGGATTGGTTATTTTCTGTCCTTTATATTGGTGTTTTAAATTGTGTACACCACTTTGATTCATTTTATTGTCAAAGCAGCCTTTGAACATTGAGATTATTTTAGCAACCAGAATAATGTGAGCCAGGAGTATAAAACCAACTCCAACTCCCATCAGCCTCAGCCAGCTTAGCCTATATCAGGGATGAGGACAGCTGTAGTCCAGCAGTATCCAAAGGGCTGCAAGTTTCCCATACCAGAATTAAGAGACCCAATGGAGGGTAAAACAATCGTCTAGAAATACTTTTGTGATCTGAGCTGCCTATCTATCACCCCATGATGCGGTGCGGGGGTTTCCATCATGGGGTAGTGAAGTGCTTAGCAATTAAGTCATAAAGGGAAAACAAGATGCAGCTTGTATGAGCAGAGGTCTGTTGATTGTGATGTCCTACCTATTTCATCTCATTTTCCCAAAATGAGTAGATGGATGAGCCTTGACTATTTCCTATAATATTATTCTTGGGAGTCAGGTCAATCAGTAAAGTTATTTGGAGGTTTTTTAACAGAGGTTGGATGACCGTCTGTCATGGATACTTTAGATGGAGATTCCTGCATTGCAGGAGGTTAAACTAGATTGCTCTCAGGATCTCTTCCAGCTCTACAATTCTTTAATCAGTATTAGAATACAGAATGGACAACGTTAATGTCACTTTTTTGTTGGATGAGAAATCGGAGAATACATCATGGATGAGAATTGGGAATTCAGGAAAGGAACTCAGGAACTATCACTGCAAAACATTTGCAAAACATTTGCAGTTAGCTAGTTAATATGTACAACGCTTACATATGTAAACGGTCTCTTGGCAATTCTTGAAGAGAAACATACAGAAGTGGAAGTGTCAGGTACTTTCAGATCAGGTACTTTTGCTGCCAGGATTTAAACATCCTGCTTACTGTATCTCATGTGAGACCTTGCTTTATGTTCTCTCAATCCACTCTGCTCACTTCAGGTTTTCAAAAATGAATCCTGCTGACTTTCTTTCATTGTTTCCCAGACTTGGTGGATGACTCATCCCACAAAAATAATCCCTGAGACTTTCATGGAAGCACTTTTGCTCTCCCACCAGTTTAGTAGGGGAAAACGCATAAAGCCATTATGTTTCCTGATCTAGGACAACCTATTTCCTGCCATGTGCCTAACACAGGATTAGTCTGGCTGACCACCTTTGGTCCAATGTCACAGGAAGCTGTGGAAGTTAAGGGATTCTGGCTGAAAAGGAACTTGCTGACATAAAAAGCAGCCCACCAAGGAGTCCTTGGTTTGCAGTCACCAGGTTTCCTCTTCACTCTGATGAACGGCCTGTCTCACTGAGCCATCCCAACAGATGCACATTGCCCAGCTCTGTTTCCCTACCTGTTACTTGATTATTTCGTTGTTGTGGGGGGTGGGTTTCTTTCCTGTCATGAAACTAGACCAGAAATGGGCCTCATGTGAGGACATGGGGGGGGAGAGAAGATTGTGTTTTATAAAGTCAATTCCACATACACACACTCTAAAAAGGTAAAGGACCCCTGACAGTTAAATCCAGTCGTGAACGACTCTGGGGTTGCGTCGCTCATCTCGCTTTATTGGCCTAGGGAGCCGGCGTACAGCTTCCGGGTCATGTGGCCAGCATGACTAAGCCGCTTCTGGCAAAACCAGAGCAGCGCACGGAAACACCATTTACCTTCCCACCGTAGCAGTACCTATTTATCTACTTGCACTTTTTGGGGTGCTTTCAAACTGCTAGGTTGGCAGGAGCTGGGACCGAGCAACAGGAGCTCTACCTGACCCCATCTTGGTCTCCTCACCCCATGCCCAAAACTCCTCCAAATGCCAATGGAGTGTCAAAAGGTGGAAATGTCACTGTACTTGAAACAGGGGGGAAAGAAAGATTAGGATCAAATAGGGCCTTTCTATGTTTCTTAGGATGACCACTTACGCATCAGCAAAGAAAGTATCCTGTCAGCATACCTTGAAAAGGCAAGTGAATTTTTACTGACAATCCTTCTGCTTTCAAGGTCAGTGACCAAGCAACTGGATAAAAGCAGTATGGCTTTTAGAGAAAGGGTTGTCTTCTTACCCCTCTTAGGAGCATTCAGAATTTTAAAACAAGCACATGAAATCAGGCCAGATGACTCAGAGTTACAACTGTAAATCATGCTCCATTGAAACTGATTGCCCCCAACAAATGCCCCGCATTTGTTTTTTGTTCCTTCCGAATACCTTGAAATGCAGGAGCACACTGAGAGATTTCTTTTCCTTTTGTTTTTTGGGAGGTGGGATAATGCAACCAAATGGAGCATTTTGCAGGAAGGAGAAATCACAAGAAATAGTGCTCAGATTAGTGCTTCATAGAGAGAGCCCCTGCCTTAAGCATTCAGTACAGAATAATGGATACCTTTTCCAAGATAACTGGGGTGGTGTGTGTTTTGAAAAATGTAACACCTATTACATGCTCCAGTTCACTTTTCCTCAGTGGCAATGCAAACCGATGCACATATTTTGAAGGCAGAAAATGCAAAGAAATATCTATTGACCTACTCAAAGTCGGTGGGGAGATCATAGAATTGTAGAGTGGGAAGGGATTCCAGGGATCATCTAGTCCAACCCCCCTTGCCAGTGCTAATCCAGAGGCTTAAATTCAATAAACCAGTCTTTATTTCTAAACTGGTTTCTCATGGTGAGCATGTGAACAGCAAATCCACAGGTGGAGTCCTATTATTATTATTATTATTATTATTATTATTATTATTATTACTACTACTACTACTACTACTACTGTTATTACTATTATTATTAAGTTTCTGGTGTGTTAAGCTACCAAACCACAAACTACATAGCATTTGTGTAGACTCTAAACCATTCATAGTCCCATTTGTTTGAATTGCCAGCTGAATGAATGATGGGATCGCTACAGGCTGTATTGTAGTCCACCTGTTAGAAACATAGCAACTTTTCTCTGGCATAGCTTCCACGACTTTTGGTTGGGCATTAAGGTATCAAACCAGGGACAAACATTACTCCCATCTGGGCATGTCTTACGCATGCTCCCCCAAACCTATTAGCTCAGTAAGGGCCAATTTATACAATCAAGCACTCAAATGGTAAATCGTTTTCTGTGGAAGTGGGGGGCAGGTGCATACTTGAATGCTTTTCCTTCTAAAAACAACTCCCAATACACACAAACTGTTTGACCTTCCCCTTTCCCTGACATTCGACATTTCTAAGGGCAGGGATCATTCATGCATACACCTCATGCCATCACCTCTTCCTGCTTCCGCCTGACCTTCAGGAAAAGCTTTGCCATTAAGAATGTGTCCAACTGTCCATGTTGTTTCTCAGAGTTCATGGAATGAGGGGGGAAGCATTTTTTACATTCCAAAACCCTCAAGGGGAAGATCTAGGGGGCATGGAGAGTTGCAACAGTGAGGGAGACACAGCAGATTGCTTTACCATCAGTTGAGCAACACCATCCTATACAACCTCAAGAACTAGCACATTTGCAAAGCTAAGCAGGGTCTGGTATGGTTTCAGATTGGATGGGAGACCACATGCTGCATTGCAGGGGTGGACTTGATGACCCTTGGGGTCCCTTCCAACTCTAAAATTCTATATTCTATTATACATGAGAACAGCCTGCTGAATCAGGTCTCTGGCCCATGTAATCCAGCATTCTGTTCTCAGAATAAAACCAGGATAAAAGCTTTATCAACAGGTAGTCTGGAGGTGCTCTGGGTTCTTGAGTTCCATTTCGTAGGTTAAAGGTAAAGGTAAAGGGACCCCTGACCATTAGGTCCAGTCGTGGCCGACTCTGGAGTTGCAGTGCTCATCTCGCTTTACTGGCCAAGAGTGCCGGCGTACAGCTTCCGGGTCATGTGGCCAGCATGACTAAGCCGCTTCTGGCAAACCAGAGCAGCGCACATAAATGCCGTTTACCTTCCCGCCGGAGTGGTACCTATTTATCTACTTGCACTTTGATGTGCTTTCGAACTGCTAGGTTGGCAGGATCAGGGGCCGAGCAACAGGAGCTCACCCTGTCACGGGGATTCGAACCGCCGACCTTCTGATCAGCAAGCCCTAGGCTCTGTGGTTTAACCCACAGCGCCACTTGCGTCCCATACATAGGCCTGAACTTCAAGTTATAGCAGATCTTCTTTTTCATCTCCTTTAACAAGTCTGCAACAACAACAACAAAAGACAAAGGGAACCCGGTTGTAAAACTAAATTGCATGAAGAAAACACTACATATGTTTCTCTATTACACAAGCTAATCCACATTATTTCTCTTTCATGATTTTGCAGCGAATGCATTCAAATAGGAAATGCTAATCCTGTTTACCTTACGCCTTCTGGCCTGGCTATTTCCAAGTGAAATGCCCAGGAAGAGGATAATGCCCAAAGGAATCTGCCTGCTTTTGAAGCTGTCTCCATGATATCGCTTGCAACAAGCAGCTGTAGAACATTTATTGGTGGCTCACAAACATGTTGCACCTCTGGCTAAACCCAAAACATTTGAAGCATTGAAGAGAGAACACTTCTCAGACAGGAAATGTTAAATATTTAATGGCGATTTATCTTTCTCCCCACCCCCCACCCCTCCATCGGCTTGGCATGGAATCTTACAATCCCAAGCTTTCTATATAATATAAAAAGTACACCTGTCATTTCCTGAGAGAACATGAAACTAAGACTTTGCAAAAACTAAACACAGCTGTGACAAATTGTCTCCATTTCCAAACGTAAAGATTTATTTATAGTGAATCATGCCTTACAGACCACTCTTTCATGTGAAAGCACTTTGCATTTTTTTAAAATTAACATGATCAGAGAGGAATTATTACAGAAGAGAAAACAATGAATATGACACCATAACTGTCTGCATGGACTTTAACATAATATATTAACTTTGCCATTAATGCCAGAATCCATATTTAACTTAAGGTTGTTTTCCAGTATTTTAAAAACCTAGGACAGTTCTCTTTTTTAAAAATCCTGCCTGAACAGCATTCCATTTTCATGAGAGTCGATTGACGACTAATGGAGGCCTTATGCCATTTTTTTAAATAATAATTTTTATTTGTTTGTTTTTTTACATAAAGATTATACATCACAAGTATAGCAGTTCCAAAGGAAGAAAAAAAGAGTGGGGGAAGGTTCTATTGAACCTTCAGACCTCCTTCCCTCTCTCCATGAGTTCCATTTCTAAATTTTATTCCTGCATCTTTAACTGTAATCTATCTGTTATATATATCCATAACAACCAAAGTTCATGTTACTTTACAAGTGTCATTGTATTCTTGTCAATGATTTCAGCTGTTTACAGTGGTCTCTCAAATATGTTAAAAAGTTATTCCAGTCTTTCTCAAATACTTGGTCTTCCTGGTTTCTGATCTTTCCCATCAATCTTGCCATTTCGGCATGTTCCACCAGCTTGGTGTGCCGCTCTTCTCTGGTCGGCACTTTTTCTTCTTTCCAGAGCCTTAAAGCCATTTTATACCGGGGGACTGGGAATGGCAAATGGTGAGAGCTCTGCTGCAGTCATATCTAGGTTGTGGACTTCCCTTAGGCAACTGGTTGGCCACTGTGAAAACAGGATGCTAGACTAATATGAAGCTTTTGTCTGATCTCCTTGTTTCATGTTCATAAGATGCTAATGATATTGCACATCCAACGTCTTATTCCACAACCAATGCCATTGGGCAAGCTATAACTCTTCCCCGTTCCCCTACACCCTTGGCACCCAAAAAGAATCCTGTGTGCTATTTGCAGCGATTAATAATGAATAAATTTGTCTAGCCAAATCTTTTTGATCTGAATGTTTGTGTGCCTTGTTTGTACGAATTGGGGGGGGGGGGACAAGCAAGGGTCTTTTCGCTTCTTTGTAGGAGAACACATGGCTTTCCATAATTACATCCAATACAGTTTCAATCCTATAATTATGCCACAATGAAACAATGCCAAGTTTGTTAAATGTTAAGCTGTTCACTGTTTTAAAATGCACTTTTAAAAACAGATGGTTTTCAGGCCTTCGGTTTTCTCTTCAAAACAGGAAAGTTGCCATTGCTTATCCAGGAGACATTCAGCTCTATTTCACTTCTTCATCCACCTCATGTTTTCCCGCCATTTTGGTGCTTACTCGGTGCCTGGCCACTGTGTGCATTTCCTTAACTTGGAAAAATGTGGGAGTAAATGGTAATATTTGGGGTGGTATTCCAGCATACAGAGTTTTTTCCTGCTGTTTTTGTGTGGGAATCCTGGTGCTACAGAATAATGTATGTGCAGAAAGGGTGCAGGAGTAGTGACATTGTCCAACAATGTTTGTTGTTGTGTCACACCATGGACACTGGTGTGAATGAAATCTAGCACAAGATGCTGGTATATTGGTAAACAAAAAACAAAACAAAAACCAGTTCCATAATATAACAGGTACCATAGTGTGAAAGAGTGTTAGAAAATGGAACAGAAACTAGCTTCATAATTAGGAAAACGAAAGCAATATCCCCCATGTCTAAATGTGCCATGAGTGGCTTTGAGCATTCTTGTATGATCTCTCAGCCTAACCAGGCTCACACCAAAAAATTACAGAGAACTTTGAAGATTTACAAATCTATGAAGCTAAAGTAGTGCCAGCCCAAGACATTCTTCTGTCTGAGAGCCTGAGCAGAGTCATGTTCCCCACACCAAGTCAAGATACATAACATACCAAAAGTCACCCACATTATTCTGATATTTGAGATAGAAAACCCTCACAAGCATCCTCTTTCCTCCAACTGTAAAAAGGCAATGGCCACAAATGAAATAACTAGCACCTTCCTGCCCTTTCACGTCCCCAAAAATCTGCTGCCTGAGGTTGTCATTTCATCCTACCTAGCAGTATGGTTGGCTCCTTCCATTTGTTCCAGAGAGTAAATGAACTTTCCTAAGTAGGGTAGTGGTGTGTCCTACTTTACAGAGGACACTCCTCCATTTCAAGGACCATCTGCTCCAAATCCAGTATAAACATAAAGAACCATAAGAAGGGAGAGGACTTTGAGGTTGCCCATCTCAGTCTGCAACCCACTGATGGGCAACCTCAAAGTCCTCTCCCTTCTTAGCATATCTGGACTTGAGTAGAAATGGGGTCAGAAGGGAAGCATGGAAGCCAGGCAGACCCTGAGTGTGACATAAAATTCAACAAGAGTTGCCTGGCCTAATACTGTAAATCTAAGAACTGCATTGCCTACTGTACAACAGCTTTACATTGGTGGCTTGTAGAAGTCAGCTAAGACCTTGTAGATTTTGTGTCCTTGAACACTTGGTAAAGGTAAAGGTAAAGGGACCCCTGACCATTAGGTCCAGTCGTGGCCGACTCTGGGGTTGAGGCGCTCATTTCGCTTTATTGGACGAGGGAGCCCGTGTACAGCTTCGGGTCATGTGGCCAGCATGACTAAGCCGCTTCTAGCACAACCTGAGCAGCACACGGAAATGCCATTTACCTTCCCACCAGAGCGGTACCTATTTATCTACTTGCACTTTTTGAGGTGCTTTCAAACTGCTAGAGCTGGCAGGAACTGGGACCGAGCAACAGGAGCTCACCCCGTCACGGGGATTCGAACCACCAACCTTCTGATCGGCAAGTCCTAGGTTCTGTGGTTTAACCCACAGCGCCACCTGCATCCCATTGAACACTTGGTAGGAGGGAACAATTCACAGCTTAATCAGGAATCAAGAAGCCAGACAGATAAGACAGGGCCCCATATGTGATTTGTTTGTAAATGCCCTTCAGGAAAAAAAATTAGTTCCAGTTGGTGATCATTTTTATCTGCAGTCTAGACAAGATTGGTGTCCCAGAAGAGCAGAATGTTCCGCCCTTGCAGTATAGAAGGAAGCCCAAAATTTCAAGAAGATAAGGCACATCTTAAGAAATAGAGTTTTCCAAAAAGAAACGTTGACAGTTACTAACAGCTACATACTGAGAACAAAGCCTTGTTAACAGTCTAATGTGGTTATTATTCTTTGCTGATTGATTCAGGTCAGGGCTGGCATCAGCACTTGGCATCTTTGGACAGCTGCCAGGGTCCCAGCGCCCTGGCAGGAACCACTGCTGATACCTAGCCTGTTCTGCCTATTATTTTATCCCTTTAGTCTGGGCAGGCAGCTGGATCCTGCCACCCTTTTAATTTCCAACAGTGCTCCAGATGTGGCTATTGTGCAATTCCTGGGAGGACACCTTTCTTTAAAAAAAAAAAAAAAGGTTTGCCCACTGCTTAGCTGATTCCTGTGCACATGCCCCATTTCTACAAAAGTAACACATTCGAATCAACTAACTGGAAAGCAAACAAGGCAAAAGAGAACACCTAAGTTGTGTGCATGGTAACAAGTGGATTTGTCTTCAGCTTCAACTGCAAATGTCAGGTCTGAATGGAGAAAACATGGATTCCAAGCAAGATCCAACACAAATGGGCAAGTCCTTTAACACTTCAACAGGGTTTGAGACAGGTGCATATTTCTGCAGAAAAGTTAAATAATACAGACATGTTAATTGATGTATGGAAGTGAAAGCTGGACCATAAAGAAGGCTGATCTCCAAAGAATTGATGCTTTTGAATTATGGTGCTGGAAGAGACTCTTGAGAGTCCCATGGACTGCAAGAAGATCAAACCTATCCATTCTGAAGGAAATCAGCCCTGAGTGCTCACTGGAAGGACAGATCCTGAAGCTGAGGCTCCAATACTTTGGCCACCTCATGAGAAGAGAAGACTCCCTGGAAAAGACCCTGATGTTGGGAAAGATAGAGGGCACAAGGAGAAGGGGGCGACAGAGGACGAGATGGTTGGACAGTGTTCTCGAAGCTACCAGCAGGAGTCTGACCAAACTGTGGGAGGCAGTGGAAGACAGGAGTGCCAGGCGTGCTCTGGTTCATGGGGTCATGAAGAGTCAGACACAACTAAACGACCAAACAACAACAAAACTCAACAAAACAGAGTTGCTAATGGCATGTCCCTTCCAGGAAATTTCATTAGAGAAAGAAATAAAAGTGAGAGATCTGTGGTGCAACAGTATTGTCCCACCATTAAATGAGTTATTTGAACGCAAGATTCTCAGAACTATTTCAGAGGGCCAGATCAATTTCTTGAACACCATTAACTGGGAGTAAATAAAGTGTTCTCTGTCAGTCTTATGTTTTTTGTAATCTGAAGATGGTTTTCTGTAGTCTGCAGTACAGGAACAAATTGGAAGAGTGCAAAATTGGCACCACATAGCACCAGCATTTCTGTATTGTTGTGTTTCCATGGTCACAATCAGGCAGGTAGCATAGAATGGCTTTGTAAGGTGCTTTCAGTTCTAGGTCATGCTGCCTCCTGACATCACCTTCCAATATACCTGTAGCCAAATTTCTATATGATTTGCTTCATCCTGGATCACCTTGCTGACCCCATGGACTATGCTGAAAAAGATGTGTAAGAACTCTGCAGAAATTCTTAAGAGCTTTTCTGTTTTGAGAAGAGCTACTTTTTAGAGAACATGTAACATATCTGTGGCTCAATTCCTCTAGAAGGCATAGAAGCAGGGTCAACGAATGTTCATTGGCTGGATTGAGACAAAAAGACACTGGTTACTTTGAGCCACGATTCCAGTGACCATAGGAGCATAGGAAGTTGCCTTGTACTGAGTCAGACCATTGGTCCACCTACCTCACTTATGTTCACACTGACTGACAGCAGCTCTCCAAGATTGTAGACATGGGTCTCGCCCAGCCCTACCTGAAGACACTGAATATTGAGCCTGGGACCTTCGGCCTGTGAAGCAAATGCTGTGCTAGAAGAAGAAGAGTTTGGATTTGATATCCCGCTTTATCACTACCTGAAGGAGTCTCAAAGCGGCTAACATTCTCCTTTCCCTTCCTCCCCCACAACAAACACTCTGTGAGGTGACTGGGGCTGAGAGACTTCAAAGAAGTGTGACTGGCCCAAGGTCACCCAGCAGCTGCATGTGGAGGAGCGGAGACGCGAACCCGGTTCACCAGATTACGAGTCCACCGCTCTTAACCACTACACCACACTGGCTCTGAGGTGACAGGCAGAAAAAGAGATGGTGTCAAGGAGTTCCCTGTACGACTTAGAACAGGATCCATGAGTAAGGAAGTACTTCAGACCTTCTACATCCATGATTTGGAGGGTGATGGATATGGTGATGATGTAGCTTAACACCCGTGTCCCTACTCTCCCTGCTCATGTGTTGTTTCTACACATGAACATAATGCCCAAATCAGGCCATTGTAATTTCTCTAGTAAACAAGGAAAGGGGTCTTTGTTTTCTACTACCCGCTCAGCATCTACAGGTTTTCCTCCAAAGAGAAGAACAAGCACATGAACTTCTGCTCCATGATGACACATTCTCTTATGGAACAATCTGATTTAAAGGCTGAACCTCCTGCTGGAAAAGCCATTCCTTGGAGAGAAGATGAGTTCTTCTCTTTGGGGTCTTTGTTTTCAAGGGAGAAATATGGAATTAATAAACTCCATGTAATTACCCACACAACCAAGTAGTAGGGGCTGCTTAATGGATGCTGCCATTCCCAATTAACCAGATGTTTTAAGACCAAAAGAAACTGGTAAGCAACCCAAATGGGTACACATGTTACCAATTAGTATGTCCAATGGGGATGGAATGAAAGCATGCCTTTAAGCTTTGATTTTATTCTCTCATTAGCTCCAGACAATTTTGTAAATTAAAGCAGAGGACACCCCCACCCCGCACAAACTACCCCCTTATAAATGAGAAGGCCTAAGGCGTTGTTTTTACATTTCGGTAGCTGAGTGTCTCAAAGCTTCACATGAATGTTCCTGTGGAGCTTTTAAGACACCGGTAATTGACAGTTCCTGTCTGCTCTCTTTAGCCTGTGCAATCAAGTTAATTTGTGCTGGTTTCAAGCTGCAAGGCATATTTCTGGCCATTTAGGACTATGGGTCTAGCAGACCATTATGTGTTGCATATACTATGTCAGGAGCCCACGGGAATTAAGAGGTTTCTGCACAATGCCAAGGCAGAGGGTAATCTTTTTACCATAGCCAAATCACAGCCAAAGACTGAGAAATCAAGTTGTCATAAACCATAATTCCATATTAAGCTGATTTTTTAAAGTTTAGGTTGAGAGGTTGTGGCTGAACAGGGATTTGAACTTGTTTCCTCTACATCTCAAGCCATCACTTCATCCACTGTGACCCAATGTGCACAATTAGGTACCCATTAGTGTATGAATGTTTAAATATGACTCTCTTTCAAGGTGGCCTCATCTGAGTCTGAGGACACGGAAACTACAATTCCTTTGTGAATATTAGCAGACATTTTCTGTAACAGTGTCTGAATGGAATGGTACTGCATGGTGGTGTAGATACCTATAGGTTAATCCAGAATGTAGACCTAATTCTTGAGGAAGGATGGGGAATAAGCTCAGTGGTAGTGCACCTGCATTTCATAAAGAAGGTTCTATCCCTAGCATTTCCAGGTAGAACTGGGAGCGGCCCCTGCCTGAACTCCTAGAGAGGCACTAGTTGTGATCAAGACAGACCAATAGTCTAAGCCAGGGGTCAGCAACCTAAGGCCCATGGGCCGGAAGCGGCCCATGGAGGCTGTTTGAACAGCCCATGAGCTGCCCCTGAACCGAGCTGCCCGCTCTCACGCTGCACTAAACTGGCATGGGGACTAGCTTCCGTGGTGCCAAAAATTGCGTCTGCACAGACGCCAAAAATTGTGGGCACACACACGATATGGCCCACGGAGGGATCTCTGCGGGAACAATCTGGCCCAGGCAAGATAAACCTTGCTGACCTCTGATCTAAGCCAACTTTGCATGCTCCTCAGTAGGCAGTAAATCTGTGTCTAGACTGGCCTATTACAGGTAGAGATTCACAAAATGAAATAATCCTCAATGAGGAAAGGATATACACATTATAAGTTTTCATGTGGGCAGATTTCTGTAGAGCTGCATCCCCTCATTGGAACCCCAGATGAAGCTCAGATGCAGGGGAGGACTACAACTACACCTGTGTGCGTGTGTGTGTGTGTGTGTGTGTGTGTGTGTGTGTACCACCCGCCATGCAAAAATGGCTTTCAGGGTGGTATACAAAGACATTTTTTGAATGCAAACACAGGAATATAAAACATAACCAACACCACACTAAAATTAAAAGGGACAAAACCATTTAACCAGCTTAAAAAAAAAACCATAATCTAAAACGCCTGAGCAAATCCAAAGGTTTTAAGCTAGCACCAGAACTTGCACCCCATTCTCTTGAAGTTGAAGCACCTTGTGTTTTCAGTGTTCCAAAATACTTAGCTTCATAACATGCAGTTGCTTAAAGAAACCTCCCCTTTCAAGCTCTTTGGGTGGTGATAAAATGCTGGACCCTCAGCAACCCAGCAGCACCCCAGGGGACTTGTTCGTGTGCCCAGCCTAGGAGAAGCGCTTGGGTGTGACAATACCTGGCTCCTTTGGCAAGTTGTGCTGATACTAATCTGAGCAAGCAAAGGCAATTTCTTATGAAGTATGACAGGCTGGGAAGGAAGCAAAGCTTTTAAGAAAATGAAGTACCAACAGCCTGTGTTGGGCTTTATATAGCACCTGTTCATTGTCCTGGTATCTAAGCACTGAACAAAGACCCAGATGAAAAGCAAGAGGCCTAGAAAGGTATTTCGTGACATGACATTCATATTCTCATTTTGCAGTGACCTTTCCCAGGGACCTTGTCAGCCGGGAATAAAAGCAAGAAGTTCCTGTACAAGTGAAAACTGCGGCCCCAGAGAATAGTTTGCGGGTGAGGGGAATGAAAGAAACAAGCCAATGGGAAGGCAGAAGAAAGAAGCATAGAACAGCAGAGTTGGAAGGGACCACGAGGGTCATCTGGTTCAACCCCCTGCAATGCAATAATCTTTTGCTCAATGTGGAGCTCAAACCCACAACCCTGAGATTAAGAGTCTCATTCTGTACTGACTGAGCTATCCAAGCTGGGAGGGAGGAAGGGAGGGAGGAAAGGAAGGAAGGAATGCTATTGTTTTGTTTTTTAAATATAGGTAAAGGTAAAGGGACCCCTAACCATTAGGTCCAGTCGTGACCGACTCTGGGGTTGCGGTGCTCATCTCGCTTTATTGACCGAGGGAGCCAGCATACAGCTTCTGGGCCATGTGGCCAGCATGACTAAGCCGTTTCTGGCGAACCAGAGCAGCGCACAGAAACGCCATTTACCTTCCCGCCGGAACGGTACCTATTTATCTACTTGCACTTTGACATGCTTTCGAACTGCTAGGTTGGCAGGAGCAGGGACCGAGCAACAGGAGCAGCTGTACGCCGGCTCCCTCGGCCAATAAAGCGAGATGAGCACCGCAACCCCAGAGTCGGTCACGACTGGCCCTAATGGTCAGGGGTCCCTTTACCTTTACTTTACTGTAAGGCCTTCAATGGCTACTAGCCAAGATGGCTATGTTCTACCTCCACTGCCAGAGGCACTATGCCTCTGCATGCCAAATGCTGGGAAGCACAATTTGGGGACAGTTCTGTTGTGCTCAAGTCCTGCTTTAAGGCAGCAGTTGGCCTCCATGGGAACAGGATGTTGGACTAGATGGGCCATCGGCCTGATCCAGCAGGACTGGTCTTACGTTCTTAAGATGATAACAAAAAAATGTCTCCATTTTTAAGGGGCTGGGGGCAGTGAAATCTTTATATTTTTAGACAGTTGCTGCGTCGCTTGTAGATTATGGTATGAAGTACTATTTCTGGCCAAACTGGAAAATATATAGAGGCTGCCTGAACTCCCAAGTGTTGCTTGAAAGGCAGCTTGTACCTTTACTGTACAAAGGTAGAATATAGATTCATTGCTCTGCACACTTTTGCCTTTGGCCCCACCTGCCACTGGCTTATGGTCCCCAGAATGTTATCCAGAAGGTGATGAAAAGAAGAAAAGGTTCTTCCTCACCCCTGTTGAAAAGGAACAATTCATATAAACTAGTAAAGTTGGTCTCAGCATGGGCTGACAATACTTTCTCCTGGTTTTGTTCTTCACAGGGGTAGGAGGTGGGACAGTCATGCTCGCTGGGAAAAGTACCACAGACACATATGTGGGAGGGGAAATCCAGTCTTAAAACAGCACCCTGGATTCATCCTTGCTGATTCATAACTTCCTACATGCATTAAAAAAACCAGTTCAGCCATTTCCAAGAGATGCAGGCTAACAACAACAAAAAGTGAGATGAAAAATTCAGGCACCATTTAGTTCCTTTCTTCCCATGAATTTGTTTTGGGGAAGAAGGGACATCTCTTTGATCTAAGCTTTGCAGGACAATCCAAATGACAGCCAGAGTGCTCGTGAACCTTCAGTATGTGGAGATATGCTCGGGGTTGTCCTTTTTCAGGTGTGTTCAGCAGAGGGAATGCTCTCCAGTTTTGCCTCAGCTGGCTTTGTCTCCCATATTCATGGTGAAGCCAGTTGCACTTGCCCTGACAAGGCTGCTATAATGGGGGCAAGTAGGAACCTGGAAGTTGTCTCAGACTGAGTCAGACCATTGGTCCATCTACTGTAGCTCAGAATTGTCTACACGGTAGCATGAAATCTGGCCCCAACTTCCTACAAATCCTCAAATAAATATACTCCCAAGCCTCATCAAAATGCAGAACTAACAATGTGGACTCTAACACCATAGCAATTCAAAGAGGCACAAAACAAGGATGCCCACTGTCTCCCTTCTTCTTTATCCTGGCTCTGGAACCCTTAGCAATCTGAATCCTAGCAGCCACAGGCATCAAGGGAGTGGAAATAAAAAGCAGAACCTATAAATTAGGGCTCTTTGCAGATGACCTAATGGTCACAACACCAGACCCCTTAAACACAGCAACCTCCCTAATCAGAGAACTCAACACATTTGCAGTGGTATCAGGCCTACAAGTAAACTTTGCAAAGTTAGAAGCTATGTGCTTCAACACCCCTTCTCACACCCAAAAAGAACTCACTAATGTCACCAAGATAAAACTTTGCCACACCATGTTCAGATACCTAGGGGTACAAATAACCAGAAACCTCAATAGATTATACCTCCACAACTACAAGCCCCTGTGGCGCCAAATTAACAAAGACCTAAAGAGATGGAACAACACGAATTTCAATCTCTCAGACAAAATAGCCATGATCAAAATGACCACCCTCCCAAAACTAACCTACTTATTCCAAACCCTCCCAATCTGGATTTCCCAAACCCAACTCCACAGATGGCAGAGAAAACTACACTCCTTTATCTTCTCATACAAAAAAAACCATGAATAAACCCCAAATACCTGCACCTCCCCACCTCAGAAGGAGGATGGGGAATCCCCAACATAGAAACATATTACATTGCCAACCAAATATGCCATATAATCCCATATATACTAGAAGATGAGACAAAACAATGGATACACCTAGAGAGGGACACAATTGAAAGTACCTGCACCACAGCATACCCTCTCCTCCCAAACAAACTAAGGAAAATTCCCACAACACTTAACAGGTACACATAGACCATGCTCAAAAATCCACCAACAGCATACAAATCAGTATGGCTAACCTGAACCAAAACGCCCACCCACCCCACTCACACATGAAAACAAAGACCACCACAGCCAACCACAATTGAACAACCGCACCCTAGGCCAACCCCAACCTCTCGCACCAGCAAAGGAACACAAGTGAACAGCAGAGAACCTGCGCAAGCAACGCTGACACCAAACCCTACATATATTAAGTAAAATAGAAACATCATCACCCGACCCCACCCCCACCCATCTTCCCCCCCTCCACCCCTTCACCCCTTTTCTTCCTAATGTCTCAACAAATGAAACAGATTTTTAAAAATGTTACATGGAAAAAATACGAGAGAGAGACATTGCACATACTTTTGTAAATCAAGAAAATCTTTAATAACAATACATTTTTTAAAAAAGAATTATCTACACTGTCAGGATTGTAGACAGCTGACATTCCCAGCCCTACCAGGAAATGTTGGGGATTGAACCTTCATACCCTTTCCCTTTGCAAGTACTGTGCACACATGTGAAGGAACCACATTCTGCTAGTGCAACAGGAAGTAGTCCCATCTTGGACAAGCACCTGCCAGTCTTCCTTACTATTGAGCTAACATAGCCAGGCAATCCTCCCACGTACAGAGTGACATGTCCTGTGTTATAGAGGACAGTGTTCTATTTGAAGGGCTGTCCTGGTCCAAGTTTAGTTTAAAGATAAAGAAGCATCAGATATGACTTTGAGGGAAAGAATGTGCTTCAAATGCTTTCAAGACATAGTGTGTACACAACCGAGAGGGCAAAATGAGATCTAATGGGCTTAAGTTGCGGAATGGTAAATTGCTGTTGAGTATTAGGAGAAACTTCTCAATGGCAAAAGCAGCTGGATAATGGGATACATACCTAGAGACGTGGTGAGCTCTCCTTTTCTGGAGGTCTTCAGGCAGAGGTTGAACATACATGTCTTGTGGGAAGCACTAGGTCTGATTCTGCTGCGTTGAGCAGGTGGTTGGATTAGATGGTTGGTCTAGAGGAGCCCATCCAGCTCTATGATTCTGTGAACATAGGCCAGGAATGGGGAACCTCTGACCTTCCATATGTTGTTGGACTTCAACTCTCAACACCCCCAGCTAGAATGGTCAATAGAGAGAGGCAATGGGACCGGGTAGTCCAACAACATCCAGAGGACCACAGGTTCCTCTTCTCTGTAGAGCAGTACAATGCCAAATGCTAAGCTTCGTGAGATACAGCATATTTACAGAAGTAAAATAGAATGGTCTTCAACAAACTTAATCCTCAGGCTGTGTACACATTACCAGCTTAAAATGCAGCTAGGTCATTCTTTGGATCAATATGAATTAAAGTTGGCTTGGGATGAACTGCATCAAAATGCAGTATTTCGCAATAAAAATGGTCACATGGCTCATGTTGCGCATCCACCACTTTCCAAACCAGGGGTGGGATGCAGAGCAAATAGGGGTGTGTACGCACAGCAGACGTAAGAGAGAAAATGCTTTCTTTCCAAAGCATCTGCATATCTTACTGTCTTCTCGCTATGCATCTAAAAAGGAAAACAAATGAACTGCACTTCAGCTTCATCTGAAGGTACCATTCATTTTTATAATGGTTTCAGAGCCTTGAAAAAACCCATTAACTTAATTGTAACTTGTTCCGCCCCCTTACTTTTTCTTGTAGCAATAAGAAGACATGTGAGAAAGTTTTTTTAAGTGTCTCATTTAAGCACTCATATCAAATCTGAGGCTGCAGCCTTGTTTTCAGTTCTGAGAACATAAGTCCCTGGAAACCCATTATTACGTAATCTAGGTATAAGGTACCCCAACCAATCATACCGCTATATTGCCTTGGGGAAATGATGTATTTCCGTGAAACTGAGCCATGGAACACTTTCTGGGGTCATTTGTGTCCTCAGAAATATTGGAGGAATCTCAAACAGTGTGTGCCCTTTGCCTCCATCATTGCTCAGAGCCGAGTATTAAGAATGGCGTTGCCCACTGTGTGAAATGTTCTCCTTCCACTTATTAGATCTTCAGTTTCTAGTATTTTCTGTTATTTTCTTGAGCTTATAAACATTGCATGTTTTGGGGTATATGGGGTGCTAGGGGAGGGGTAGTACCTCTGATGGGGGACACGTCATGCATCTTCTGGGGTAGTTTGTTCCCCTTTGATCCCCACCCTGCACTCAGCTCTCACCTGTGGGGCCTAGAAACTGTCAGCATGTGACAGTAGCCACAGCCTGTGAAAACAGCTTCAACTGCCCACCTCAGCAGGTGAGGGTAGCCAATGGGTCTCAGACCCTCTGAGTTTGGAACTTGCCCTGCATTTGAAGACAGGCTCTGGCAGATTGAGCAGAAGAGACTAATAGTGGGTCCAACGGTCAAGAAGGTGGTTTGTACAGAGAAATGAGGGGCAGGTGGGGATTGTCAACCTGGGAAGACAGCCCATCTATGAGAAGGAAAACTCTGATCCTAAACCTCTGCTGTCTTGCAGGATATCTTCGGGAGAAGAAAAAGCTAAGGGGTAAACCCAACACAAATCCAGAGTCCCTAAGACGGTTGGATGGTGCCTTGTACACCAACTTCCAGCAACTCCTGCAGTCAAGCTGGTGCCAAATGTATTGCTCTGCTTTACTTTGGACCACATCAGAGAGGCTGAGGGGGAGTCTTGTCATCTGGGCAGCCCAGGACCTCCATACACATTGCCCAGGCCAGCACCCTGGGAAGGTCACTTTGGTACTGCTAATGCAGTGGTTTGACTTCACACCCAGAGGCACACTCCATTGTCTCTCAAGACAGACGGATGCCAACAACATTTAATGTTCTACAAATCTGATGCACCACTTTGGGGTTTTCCTAAATATTAAGCAGCTTATAAATACTTGTAAATAAAGAATGAATGATAAAGAAGCATTTGCCTCAAGGCAACCTTCCAGGAGCTGCATGCCCACGGTGGGCGGGTCAGAGGCAAGGGTGAGCAGAACACCTATTGTACATTTCTTTCTTTTTTTTAAATAATCTTTATTACTTTTCAAACTTACGACAGACACGAAGAAAGAACAAAAAAAGAAACAATACAATAAACAATACAAAACACAACCTTAACACTAAATTAAACAAAACAAAACAACAACAATTTTAAAAAACATATAGCATACCATTTCATTAGTCTATCTTTCATTCCCTTATTTCATCGACTTCCTCTCACCTCCCTTTTTGTATTCCACTTCTGTTACTTGTTTCAGCAAATCCTTTCCATCTTTCTCTATCTTTATCATTATGAATGTCTTAACATATTTTTAACCTTATTTTCCATTAATACTAAAATACTTATTTATACTTAACTCCTTATAGCATTTCTGCTAAAGCCATAAAGTTTCATTCCAACAATTTTCAAACACTCATTAATTTTACAATATTTCTATGTACAAACTTTAGACTTTCCCAATCTTCTACCACCATCTCTTCTCCCTGGTCTCGGATTCTGCCAATCATTTCCGTCCATTCCATATAGTTCATCAACCTGGAGATCTTCTGTCCAAGGCTCTTAAATCTTTTCCAAGTCCCTTCTGCAATTCTTCTTCATATTCTTTGATGCTGAAAATGCTGAAGAGCAAGTCTCAGGGAGGCCCCAACCCAGCCATGCCCCCATTCCCTCTCGACAGGCCAGCCAACTCTCCACAGCTAGAACCAAGGTCCATACAATATCTCAAATCATGTTTCAAGACTCCTCCAGATCCAAAGACCCCCACAACTCCAATCACCTCCTGACCCAAGTTCAGAACCCAAAGGTCAATAAATCCCTGCATGAAAGAGTCTATCCAACCTTCCTTCTCCAGTGCAGGCAGGGCTCCAATCTTCAAATTCTGACTTTTTCTATATTCATTCATAAGAGGCCTCCACTTATAGTCCTCGATTTGCCTCTGAAAGGCTGGGGCTTCCACTTGTATTACTTTAGGTTCAACAACCACAACTTTCTCCTTCTTCTCCCCAGTATGTCCTGTCAAAGTAGTTTCCTGTATCAAATCCTGAGCAATTTCTGTATTAATGGTCACTTTTTGTCCCAAATTTATCACTTTTTGTTCCAAGTTCTCAAGCTTGGATTCATAACATCCGTCTTTTGATGAAGCTGTTCCAGTGAGTAGCTTATCTTACATAAAACAGTCACTAAAGCTCCTTCTGTCAACATTCTTAAAATCCAAGGTCAATCTCTGATTCTCACAGCTCTTATCTTGCAGCTGGAAGAAACCCACTCTTGTAACAGCTTCAAAAGCTCCCTCTAGAGGGAAACAGTCTCCACTTGTATCGATCCTTTCATGCGCATTTTAAAATATAAAGTTAGTTTCAATTTTCAATTACTTTTCCTCCTTTTTGAACGCCGAAGAGGACAATGGAAACAATATATTTCTCTTATTTAGCCATATGTCAACATGCTATCCATTCATAGTCAATGAACTCTCCCAAAACGTTAATTCTGCTGGCAGCCCTTTTCCAGGTTCAGAGCAGTGGTAATTTAATTTTTCACTCTCTCCTGCAGGCTCACTAAGTCCAAAATTTCCCCCCTCTTCTCCTGCTTCCAAGGGGGGTTTTAACAGTTTTAATCGATGGAGATTTAATCCTTTACAAAATACTTTCCAAGGCTTTAACTTGCAACGTCTTTGCTTCAATCTATTTACAAAAGAGGAAGGAGGACTTCCTGTTTAAAACCTTCCCACTTCGATGCCAAATTAATGAATTTAAAGATCCAATTTTCCGTTCTACTCATGGGTAGTTGTTTAAAGTCAAATTGTCCACAGGAAAAAGTCAGCGCTCTCTGGCAACAGCGATGCGGCTTCACTCCGTGAAAGAAGCAGTCAATTCAAAGCACCGCGCCGCTCACCCCACTTCGCTCCGGATCCCCAAATCAGGGTTTTCCCGTGAGTAGGGGAGGCACAAAAGGTGCCAGCCGAATCCCAAGTTCACAAGCTTCTCCCGCCTGTGATTTCAACGGGTCTCCGCCTTCACCGTGGCGGTCAGACGCTAATTTTCACGGAGCAAATTCCTCCCGATCGGAGGAACTCCGCCATTGCCTGGAGGTGCCAACCCGGAAGCCGCCACCTATTGTACATTTCAGCTCCACATACCCTCTCTATCCAAACAAGGAACAGACTTTATCAGACAAATTTTAGCCAGGCAAAAACACTTTGGGTGGGACGCAAAGCCAGTGAGGGCTGTGGCCTGGGGAGAGATCCAAGGGAGATGGAGGGCCATTTTTCTCTCCCACGTCTGAGGTTCCCTGTCTCTGAGCTAGACAGACTGTGGTTTGATTCTGTATAAGAAAACTCCCTACATCGCACCAAAGTACTGTATTCCCCTTCCGAACACCCTGTTACTACACTGCTTAGCATTTGGGAAGCCATGAAAGGCACTAGAGAAGGAGAATCTCAGGTTTCACGTCTCCTTCTGTTTCCATGGACACCGTTTTCTAATTCTGTGGTGGATGCGTTTAAATCTCCCAACCTTGTTAATTCTGCTCTAGGAGCTTCTTTGCTTAATATTTTGCGCAAATGCCCTGAAATAGTTTGGCATCAGCAAAGAAAGTAAACAAAAATAGAAGATAAAGCACTTCTTCCAAATATGTTCAAGTGGGCAAGGTGGTGAAGATGAATGGGAGACACAGAAATCCTTAATCATCCTCGTGACTCTCACAGAAGCGGTCCAGGCTAGAACAGTCTGGATAGCTCAGTTGATTAGAGCATGGTGCTGATAATGCCAAGGTTGCAGGTTCAATCCTTGTATGGGACAGCTGCATATTCCTACATTGCAGGGGTTTGACCAGATGATGCTCAGGGTCCCTTCCAACTTTACAACTCAATAATAATAATAATAATAATAATAATAATAATAATAATAATAATTTATTATTTGTACCCCACCCATCTGGCTGGGTTTCCCCAGCCACTCTGGGTGGCTTCCACAAAGACCAAAAATACACTAAGACGTCACACATTAAAAACTTCCCTGAACAGGGCTGCCTTAAGATGTCTTCTGAATGTCAGGTAGTTGTTTATCTCTTTGACATCTGGTGGGAGAGCGTTCCACAGGACGGGCGCCACTACCAAGAAGGCCCTCTGCCTGGTTCCCTGTAGCTTTGCTTCTCACAATGAGGGAACAGCCAGAAGGCCCTCGGCACTGGACCTCAGCGTCTGGGCAGAACGATGGGGGTGGAGACGCTCCTTCAGGTATACTGGGCTGAGGCCGTTTAGGGCTTTAAAGGTCAACACCAACACTTTGAATTGTGCTCAGAAACATACTGGGAACCAATGTAGGTCTTTCAAGACCAGTGTTATGTGGTCTTGGCGGCCGCCCCCAGTCACCAGTCTAGCTGCCGCATTCTGGACTAGTTGTAGTTTCTGGGTCACCTTCAAAGGTAGCCCCATGTAGAGCACATTGCAGTAGTCCAAGCGGGAGATAACTAGAGCATGCACCACTCTGGCGAGACAGTCCGCGGGCAGGTAGGGTCTCAGCCTGCGTACCAGGTGGAGCTAGTAGACAGCTGCCCTGGATACAGAATTGACCTGCACCTCCATGGACAGCTGTGAGTCCAAAATGACTCCCAGGCTGCACACCTGGCCCTTCAGGGGCACCGTTACCCCATTCAGGACCAGGGAGTCCTCCACACTAGCCCGCCCCTGTCCCCAAAAAACAGTACTTCTGTCTTGTCAGGATTCAACCTCAGTCCATTAGCCGCCATCCATCCTCCAACTGCCTCCAGGCACTATGATCTAGGGCACCAGAATCTCTTCAAACAATACAAATGCCATGAGTCTTTTGACTGCTTTACAAAAGTTGGTTGTCATCCAAATCACGTCCCTTCACCTTGCAGTGGCGCAGGTCCATCCCTGGCTTTGAGCTCTATTCTTCCCATTTCCTATCTTCTCCCTTCTGGACACAAGGTAACTCCACCAGGTAACTAGCATTGGTTGTCACTTTAGTTTGATCAAACAAATTTTGCCCTGAAGGTTTTCCACCGCTCTCACAAAAAGGCAAATAGCACAAGCTGGGAGGCCTGGAAATTATTGGTCGGGGTAAATTTAACCACTTCTGTGATCCTACGAACACAAAAAGCCCTGCTTCACTATGCCAGAGACCCATCTAATCCAGAATCCTCTTCTCAGAGTGGCTAACCAGATGCCTGTGAGAAGCCTGCAAGCAGGGGGGCCAACTTGAATTACCGTGTTTTTCACTCCATAGGACACACCCAACCATAAGACGCACCTAGTTTTAGAGGGGGAGAACAAGGGGGAAAAATTATCTCCCTTTCTGTGCAGCGCTCCTTCAGCAAAGTGGCAGGAGAAACAGAGTCTCTTCCATTTCTCCTCCTGCTTCGCTGAAGAAGCACTGTGCTCCGGAGGCTTCAGGCAGCTATCCCTGAAGCCTGGAGAGCGAGAGCGGTCGGTCCCCTCTCACTCTCCAGGCTTCATGTTGCTTTTGCTGAAGCCATGGAGCCTGCATTCGCTCCATAAGATGCACACACATTTCTCCTTAATTTTTGGAGGGGGGGAAATGCATCTTATAGAGCAAAAAATATGGTAAATATTGGGTGCAGGTAAGCCCCATGCTGCATAATCGATCAGAAGACCTGGCACATGCAAACCCTTTGAATGGCAATGCCCATCAACCGGGGAGGGCAGCCCCCTCAAATATTTTATTGGGGGGAGCAGGGCGGCGAAAGGACCTTGGCCCCTGGGAGTTGGCTCCTATGCCTGCAAGTAGCCCCTGAGAGTCTCTGCCCTCTCGCCTCTTTTGATTCCAGGCAATGGGCGTTCAAAGGCACCCTGTCTCCAACAGTGGAGAGAGAACAGAAACAGTCATAGCTAGTTGCCATGGTGAAAAGCTCTCTTCTGAAGCTAGTCTTTGCTGGGGGAGGGAGTGCTTGGATGTCAATGAGGGATTTCCTCCGAATGCAGAGCTACAGGGGGTTTTCCCTCAGGGCTTCAGCAAGGGAGGAAAGGGCCAAATTTCCCTCCCATACCTGCTGCACTCCTAATAAGTACTAACTCTTGATGCTGCCTGTGTTTGGGGATGGTAGCCCGAGAGGAACTCTGCACTTTAGAGGCATTAATCCACAAACATAGTTTGGCCATTAAGTTCTTCATGGCAGAGCTCCTCTTCCCCGCTTTCCCCAGAACCTCAGCCAAGGATTAGTTTCTTGGCTCACCAGAGCATTTCCTTTTGCCCAGAGGCTTCCTGTCTGGAATCACAATCTGCCTTCCATATCCCAGGGCTGGAGGCTCCTCGGCTGGTTCTCACTCTCTGCCAACTGGCTGCCTGTGTTTGCTTTCCTTCCTCTCCTGTCTTCCTTGCCTCGTAGCTTCCCCTGGGTTCCTTTCAAAGCCCCATCTGCTAGAGCTGTGGCATGAGTCATCAGGACAGAGGAAGCTCCTTATATACTGTTAGATGCATTGCTCCGTCTTAACTCTGCACCCTTGACACGGACTGGCAGCCGCTCCAGGATTTCGGATTGAAGCCTTCCTCAGCTCTGCCAGGAGACGCCAGGGATTGAACCTGAGACTTTCTGTATGCAAGCCCACTGTTCTGCTGCAGAGCCACAGCCCTTTCTCAAAGACATCTGCTTCCACAAATAGCCTTGCACTGTTGCCTCGCAGCTCATGCTTTGAACAGTCCTTGCATTTGCCCAGTTTGCTTTTATATCAGGGGAGCTGTGTTAGAAAGGAATTAAGCAGGCTCTGCAGTTGGAAAGCAAGGGCCTGGATTGGAATAGTGGCTGGGGAAAGGTGTGCTGGCCCCTCCTCCAATTCCATTTCTTCCACTCTTCCACTTACTAGTTTAAACTAGTTTATTCTCTTGTTTATTTGCCCTGATTAAGGGTAGGGTGGGAATACAGGCCCCTTCACACACACCCCTACACACCCCTTCAAACAAGATAAACAGAGACAGGGGCAACACTCAGAGATCCGCCATCACTGATCCACGTTTGGCCCTCACTCTCCATCTGAAAGCCAGCCAGGAGCATTTGGGGCATGTTAGAATGAATGGCCTTTGTCAGAATTAAACTTTCCACTCACCTTGCCAGAATTTCATGCCCACAGGAACAAGAGGGCCTGACACACTTGGACTTCCGGGTTGGCGCCATCGCCGAATGGCGGACTCCCTCCGAGCTCCGGAGGGAGCCTGCTCGGCAGGGGCTGGGTTCTACCGCGCCGGCGACGCGGGGACCCTCAAAAACCATGGGCGCTGAAACCCATGGGCATGGTGACTCGGCGGGCACCGTTTGCGCCCCCCCCCCCGACCATGCGAAGGAGCCTTTTTAAAGGCTACGGAGCGGGTGACGGGGGGGTGGTGCTGTGAGTCCTCCGCTTCCCCTGCCGAGTGAAGCCGCATGCCATTTGGCAGAGAGCGCTGACTTCTTCCATTGAAAATTTGGACTTAAAAGAATAACCCGTGAGTAATTGGAACTTGGATTAAAAAGGGGGGGAAATTTTTTTTAAAAAATCGGTGCGAGCGGGGGAGGTGCAAAAAGGAAGTCAGCCTCCCCCCTGTTGTAGAGGAGCTAAAGCAAAGGATTTGACAACTAAGATCGAGTGCAACCTTTTTTTTTTTGATAAAGTTATTAATTTCGCGATGGAAAATTATAAGCTGGGCTGGAGGAGAAAAGTGGAATGTGAATTAAAATGCAACCCCCCCCCCCGGAAACCCCGGGAGCGATCCGTGAGAGCGCCGGGAGAGGAGAAATAGAGGTTTTGACAGCTGTCAAAGGAGCTGTCAAAGCGGAAGAACAAAAAGAGAACTTTGTTACGAGGACTTTGCTGGTTACATTTGTTATAAATTGGATATAAACTGTTTAAAACAAGGAATAATAAGTTATTTTGACTGCTGGGTGTGATCGGGAAGGAAACTGTGTTACTATAAATCCCTCTAGAGGAGCTGTGGGACACTACAAGTACTGCTGGCATGGAATTTGAATCGGACTTTTTATCTCCTGGGAAACTGCAGAAATGGAACACTATTTTGTCTACAGAGGTCTATACACTAAAGGAGACAATAGATTTATCTATTGAAGAATGGAAGGGACTTGACGTAATGTTTTGTTCCTGAATAACAAAACCTCTGCAGAGGAATTAGAAGCTTTTTGGAATTAGAACATTTGTGCAAGAGAGCAGGGAAAAAAAAAAAGAGGAGGAGAGAGAACAACAAGAACAACAAGAATAACAAGAATTGGACAAAGTTGGAAGATAGACTCCTTCCAAGATTGGACATTCGAAACCAAAGATGATTAAAGGACGGCAAAGACTATTAAAAAGACGGCAAAGCGGACTGGTGAAGGACTATGGCTTAGATGTGGGAGCTCCAGGATGACAGTAGACATTGACGGACATTGGGAACGCAACCGGGAAAGGGGGGAGGGAAATTTGGAATCCAAAGGGTGTTAAATTACATTTTATTCTTTATGTTAATCTGTATTGCATACTAAAGAGGGGAACTCGTGGAAGGGAACAGGTCGATTTTAGGGGATGGGAAAACATTTTTTAAATTGGGTTAATGATAATAATTTTAAAACTTGGGGTAAGAATTTGCTGAACCTATTTGAAAGAATTGGAATACAAGAGGGGGAGGGGAGGGGAAGTCCTGGGAAGATGCCAATGAAAATAAGGTTTTAAATTTGGATGTTTTTCTTTTTCTGTTGTATTTGAAAATCTTTAATAAATATTATTAAAAAAAAAAAAAAAGAGAGGGCCTGACACACTTGGTTAGATCTACTGCCCTGCAATGGTTTGTTTTGTACGCATTCGTATCTGATCGGGAGAAAACTGTCCGTAGCAGATACAGTGTTTGTTTTCTGCATCGCATTGTTTATATGCAGATGGCACATTCGAAGCATCAGAGACCTCCTGCAATTTCAAAAGACGATAAACACCATTTGCAAAGAGAAGTGTTCTCTGTTAAATTCCTCTATCTCTGGCAGAAGGTGGCAAAGCCCTTCTGTTTTCTTAGACAACCTTTCTTTTACTACTCCTAACCCTAGAAAAAAAGGAAAAAAAAGTTTAAGGAAAGTAAAAGGGATGTAGCCCAGCAGTAAAGCATCTGTTCTGCATGCAAAAGGTCCCAGGTTCTATCCCTACATCTTCAGGAAGGGCTGGGAATGTCTCCAGTTTGAAACCCTGCAGAAATGCTACTAATCAGTGCAGACAACTGAGTGAGAGGAACTCATTGTGCAGGGTAATGAAAGTTAGCCAGAAACTTAGTATTCCGTGGGCAGCCATGGAAGCACATCACCACCCTGTAGGCCTGGAATGGTCAGCCGGAAGTCAGCATGAACAGAGCTTTGCTCCCAAGTAAAAATGGGTGAAAAGGTGAAGGACCCCTAAACGGTTAAGTCCAGTCAAAGGCGACTATGGGGTTGTGGTGCTTCAGGTCCAGGGAGCTGGTGTTTGTCCACAGACAGCTTTCCAGGTCATGTGGCCAGGATGACTATGCCACTTCTGGCGCAACAGTGCACTGTGATAGAAGCCAGAGAACATGGAAATGCCGTTTACCTTCCTGCCACAGCAGTACCTATTTATCTACTCACCCTGGTGTGCTTTCGAATTGCTAGGTTAGCAGAAGCTGGGACAGAGCAACAGGAGCTCACCACCATCGAGCAGATTTGAACTGCTGACCTTCTGATCAGCAAGCCCAAGAGGCTCAGTGCTTTAGACCACAGTGCGACCCACATCCCAAGCCTTTTGCTTGCTTCAGTCCCAAAATATTTGCTTTAGCATCTATAGTACTTTCTCTCTCTTGAGAGAGAGGGGGGAAGGAGAGAGAGAAGAGCCCCCCCCATATCATTAAACAGCTATATTTCCTAACAAGCTCTATGATAATATGCCAAAATCCTTGGGATTTCAATCATAAAAGCATCCTCCGAAGGCAAACCTTGTCACCATGGTGTTCCACAAGCGATAGAAAGTTCCAAGAGCAACCTTAGTTCATTTCCCTCTGGTCACATCACCAGTAGTTTAGAGTGTATTTTGAAAAATGGGTTTTTTATGGTGCCCACAACAGTTTCTTAGACCTCCAGGTATACCCCTGGGCTCAAAGACGTTTGGGGGTCCTGCACTGCACACATGACATGGGGATGCTGTATAAAAATTAAAATAAAGCCTTCCAGTCCAGAATGTCACATCTGGAACTGCTTACCATGTGGCTCATTGTCATCATCTTGAGAACCTTCCACGCTCCTGCCAGGTGCTCCTAAAAGTCCCGCTCAGTATGGAAGTGGGTCACGTAAATTCACAACGTGGCAGCAGTCGCCCATGGGATGATGGAGATGATTTTGTCAACTTTGTAACACCAAAGTCTCTCAAAACCACTTGCTTAATAGGTACCCGCTTCCTCAGCAGTGTCCCATGTAAATAAGCCAGGGGAGTCTAGAATATACGTCGATCAGTATCAGCTAGGTGAAAGCACACTAATTCGCCTCCATTACCAAATTTGTTCATTAAAAAATGATGAAACGGCAAGCAGAGTCGTGACAGTTTGGCACAATGTGGGTGATCAGCCTTTAGCAGCCTCCAGCTACAAATAACACTGTTCAGGAGCGCTCTCCCTTAGATGGAGAGAAGAGAGACAATCACTTTTCTGACACCTTGGAATAAATTTAGATCCCAGGATTGCAGATAAAAATAGACTGAACAAATGCACAAGAATCTGGGAACTGAGTTACTGTCTCGTTAACGAAGGATATACACAGTCGTGCCTGACAAGCGTTGTGTTCAAAAGTTGAAGGCTCAGATTTTGGGGAAGTGAAAGTCACCGGGGGGCGGGCAGGGAGCACCAAAAGCCTATCACTTCCTAATGCTTAGTAAGTGTTGTCAGAACTGATAGCACTACCACAGTTCTGTGGGGCAGGTGCTGCATGCAGAATATCTGTACTGCATCCCACAGCCTTTTTGCAAGAAAACATGTTGTTCTTTTGCTAAATCAGGATAAGCAATTGTTTTAGACTGCAGTCCGAACCCCACTTACATGGGAGTAAGCCTCAATGAAATGGTTAGTATTGTGCTGTTAGTCAGTAAGAGGGTCACAACTTTGACTCCAAAGAAAGCAGGCTGTGGGGCTAAAAAGAAACATCATTTCAGACAGTGATGTTCTACAGGGCAGAGAGGTGTTAATCTGGATATGGGATGACACAGAGCCTGAGGAAACACAGTACTTTTTTTCAGAATGCATAAGGAGAGAAATGTTGCAAGCAATGTTTAAAACAGGTTCAACCAATCCAAGGGATTTCTAATAAAAGATATGCAATGGGACCAGCTTTCTCACTGCACTTTGTACCCTTCTTCTTCTTCTTTGGCAATCACTCGTAGTCAAGTAAGATTGCCTTCCATGAACACGGTCTTAACAGTGAGTCCATAAGTGACGGTGGAGGCCAATTCTGGATCCACACGTCCTTCCACAGTGGGGACATGGGTTTCTAGGCTGGAGTTGATCATGATAAGGGTTTGAGGTTTCTGGGTGGGAGCTGATCATGGTGAGGGTTTGCCAAACGTGCCTTCCTCTTAGCATGTTTCTCCCTTTCATCCTGAGTTCAAGTGTCTTCAAAACCCATGACACCTTTGGTAAAGGCTCTTCTCCAATTGGAGTGCTCACAGGCCAGTGTTTCCCAGTTGTCGGTGTTTATACTACATTTTTTTAGATTTGCCTTAAGAGAGTCTTTGTCCCCATTTCATTCCTGAGTGGTACATCTGCCTTGCCATTTCCACACAATGCCTGCTGCCCTCCACAACACACCCTGGTTCCATCTCTGAGTGCTATTTCTGAGAAGTAGTGAACACTGCTACAAAGAGCCATCCTTGCCCACTTAATGTTCCTTGCATTGTCTTTGAGGTTAAGAGGAGGAACTGTGGGTGTGATTCCATCTGCCTCTCCATCCCACACAGTATATCATCTGGAAAGTGCTCCAGCGTGATGGAATAGACAGAAAGAGTCGGTGAATTTAAGCCAGCTACTTCTTCTCAGCACAAATAGCCTACATCACAGGGTTGTTTTGGAGAATAAAAATCAGGTTGTATCATGTATGCAGCCCACTCTCTGGATTTGTTCTGTTTCAGATGATTCACTTTGTATTGTTCTTTTTAATTATTATTTAGAGAAAGGCCATTCATAAATACTTTAAATCCATCCATCAATCAATTAATTTCTTTGAAGGAAGAATGCACTGAAAATGTAATAACTTAATAATACACTATTTAGAATTTCAGACCTGTCAGTCACCTCACTTTACATACACTTGGATCTCTGTTGGACTGTTATTAAGTAGGTTGAAACTGTTTATTGATTATTATGCATGTTTTAATTGTATTGTATACTGTTTTATTGATGCATTATTATGGAAACAGTTTGGAGATCAATTTGTTAAAAAGCAGTATATAAAAGCCTCAAATAAATTAAATAAGTGGTCAGGAAACACAAAGAAAATGGTTGTCCTTCAAAAAGTTGCAGTGGTGTATTTCATTTCTGGCCATTCTTCTGGTATTAAGAAGTGACCTAGTGGAAGACATAGCTAGTTTCACATTAGTAAATTGGTATGAATGAACGTTTCAATAGGTCAAAGTAAGCACAACAAGTTCTGTGCACTATGGTATGATTTTATTTCCTATTCAAGCTATTAAACTCACGGAAGGGGAGTTCCCTTGGTTTATCATGTACTATGGCTTTCAATATCTATCAGTATTGTTCTTCTATCTCGCCATTCAAATTTTATTTCTTTGTTTTTCCCTATGTATTTTAAAAACTCGATGAAAATGTGTCTCTAAAAATACACTGGTATGAAGCTGTCTGCAAAAATGTATTATTTAAATATTCATTTATGGAGATAAACAATTCAGAAGAACCACAATTATGTTATATCTGATGTTATAGAAACAAACAAGGCCTACTTGATTTAGATTAAGAGAGCAACCAAAATTGAGAATTTAGGCTATTAAAAATACCACATGTTTAACTGGTAAAATAAATAATTTGATTCTGCCGTCTAATTGGAAGCTAATTTTATTACAGAGTAAACAAGTAGCTTTGCAATCATATTTGTTTAATGTTACATTTAGTTCATTTAAGAAATACTTTGTTGGGGCACAACCCAATGTGCAGTATCACAATTTTAAAGCATGAAGTGACTTCAAAGAATTTCAGTGTGAAGCTTAATTAACAACTGAAAGCCTTGCATTCTTTACAAAACCTTTTGACCTTTGGGTGACATTTAATGACCAAAAGTGAAGGGATGACTGACTGCTTAACACTTTGCCAAAAGATCTAAAACTGTCTTGCTGTCAAAACATTTTCAGCTACTTGTTACCAGAAGCCACTACCATGATCTATCAAAGAACAAGAAAGTAGAGTGAGCCACCTCAGAATATTAGTGCTATATACAAAGTTTATGAAATCTGTTGGAATTGTGCTTTGAAGTGGGAGCCAATAATTATGGTCTAAGAGACCATGCCTGTTGCCTTTGTTCATAGAGTTTTCTTGGCAGGGATACTGGAGTGACTTGCCGGTTCCTGCTCCAGGTGGATCACGTTTGGTCAAAACTCTTCACTATGACCTGTCCATCTTGGGTGGCCCTGCACGGCATAGCTCATAGCTTCTCTGAGTTATTCAAGCCCCTTCGCCACAGCAAGGCAGTGATCCATGAAGGGAAGGAGGAGACTCTTGAGAGTCCCATGGACTGCAAGAAGATCAAACGTATCCATTCGTAAGGAAATCAGCCCTGAGTGCTCACTGGAAGGACAGATCGTGAAGCTGAGGCTCCAATACTTTGGCCACCTCATGAGAAGAGAAGACTCCCTGGAAAAGACCCTGATGTTGGGAAAGATGGAGGGCACAAAAAGAAGGGGATGACAGAGGACAAGATGATTGGACAGTGTTCTCGAAGCTACCAGCATGTTTGACCAAACTGCGGGAGGCAGTGGAAGACAGGAGTGCCTGGCGTGCTCTGGTCCATGGGGTCACGAAGAGTCAGACACGACTAAACAACTAAACAACAACAATAACAAGAGACCATGAGGATCTGGGAATAAACACAATCCTCCAAAATAAGACCAACCTAAGTAGAACCAGTGTGGTGTAATGTAGAGTATCAGATGGGGACAGTGCCGGATTTACGTATAAGCTAAACAAGCTATAGCTTAGGGCCCCACTCTCTTGGGGGGGGGAATTAAAGGGGGAAAAATGTACATTTCCAAAATATAAGATCGGAAACAACTAAAATAAAACCTACATACAGCAGCAGTGTTTTGTATTGTGTAGGCTCCTATGATGTAAGTATGGTAATAGGCCCCGCCTGCTAGCCTGCTCCCTAAAATATCACTGGTTTGCTCATTTCTATATATAGGGTGCCTACATTCTGCATGGACTGGTTGCATAGCAACATGTGCAAATGGCTATTAGGTCCATAAATTACCATATAGCTTATATTCAACACAAAAAACAGTGACAATTTGTTGTTGACAGCTGGACATATAAAGGGCCCCATTACCTTCAGTAGCTTAGGGCCTCATCAAACCTAAATCCGGCCCTGGACGGAGACTTGGGAATTTAAACCCCACTCAGCCTAACCTTGGGCCAGTCACTGCCTCTCAGCCTAACCTACCTCACAGGGTTGTTGAGGGGATTAAATGAAGAGAGGGAGAACCATGTGTGCCATTGTTAACTCCTTGGAGAAGAAGGTGGGATGAAGATACAATAAAATCTAAATAAATAAGGAGTGGTATTCAAATAAGTGCTACACAGACTAGACCCACTTAAATTAACAATCATGACTAGATTAGGGCGATAAATCTCAATCAATGTTATCTGAGTAAAACTTAGTTGAATACAACCCAAGGTCTTCTGGAATCTTAAAGACTAACACAGTTTATCACAGCACAAGCCTGAACTCTAGTACATGAGACGTGGGTGGCGCTGTGGGTTCAAATCCCCACGGCGGTTCAAATCCCCACGACGAGGTGAGATCCCATTGCTCAGTCCCTGCTCCTGCCAACCTAGCAGTTTGAAAGCACATCAAAGTGCAAGTAGATAAATAGGTACTGCTGTGGTGGGAAGGTAAACAGCGTTTCCATGCGCTGCTCTGGTTCGCCAGAAGTGGCTTAGTCATGCTGGCCACATGACCTGGAAACTGTATGCTGGCTCCCTTGGACAGTAAAGCAAGATGAGTGCCACAACCCCAGAGTTGTCTGTGACTGGACCTAACGGTCAGGGGTCCCTTTACCTTTACATGAGAATGTATGAGACACAAAATGTGCTAGTCTTCATTGATTTTACTGCAACAGACCAGCACAGCTATCCTTCTAGAAGTTGTTACAGTAATTAACTGGTTCTTAACATGAAAACTGTTGCTTGGCCGTCTTATGAGAAATGCTGTCCTTTAAGAAGGTGATAAATGGACAGGGCGATCGGGTGGTCTCTTGGACATTGCTCATATGTCACAGGAGCCCATCTATAGCTAAATGATGAGAATTCTGGCAATCACACAAAAGAGGAACTCCAAGGAGCTCATCTATTAACAAGCCAGTGAGAAGTCAATTGGCCCCCATGCTTGCAGTAAAGAGTAATGGCCCTGCCATCATTTCCTTGGCTTGGGCCTCTCAGAATGTAGACTGTTTGCATTCAGTCAACACTCCCATTTTATAGGTCTGTGGAGCCAAGCACTGCTAGACATTTGAACCTTGGGCTGCCTTCTGTCTGGCTACACCCTCATCTTCTGGAGCCAAAATCTTTTTAACAACTACACAATAACAGGTAATTAGGATGAAGTCTGCTAATCCTCTCTTTTAGGCCTTGAGGCGATGTATTTAGCAGAATCAGCTGGGGTGAAGGTTGAATTGCTGTTATCAAAGCCTGAGGTCACTATGTGAAAGGCTGAACTATGGGGTCAAGGAAATGTTAACTGAATAAAGGAAAGCCCAGTCAGGTAATGTTCAGATTAAAATCACTCCATTGAGACACTGGCTGTGGTTCCCTTTCAAAACAAGTCAAATGTGTTTGATGTCTCTGGACTAGAGGAAAGTTGACCCATTCTTTAAAAACAAAAGAGCTTTCTAACACTAGCTGAGACAGTTTTCCACTCATATCTATATCCCTATCTTAGGGTCAAGTTAAGATCTTAAGTCGGTATACCAATTATACTGCACTGTTTATCACTTGTGCAGAGGAGCTTTTGATAGCAATTACAATTAATCTCAGCGGTTTTATCCAGAGTCAATACCCAGGCACAGAATTTCCATAGAGGAAACTTCCAGACAGAGAAGCCACTCTGCCACAATTTTGATGTAAATAAAGGGAAGTGTAAAGAATTATACTGTGGGGGTTGTCATGGAAGGCTTTAATGATATTCCAGTCAGGAAGCTAGTGGAGAAGTTTATTGTTGCTCAATAAAGGGACAGCTACTCTAAATCAGGGACATCCCTGGAAAATAGGGACACTTGGAGGATCTGAGATGTATGATGAGGCCTTCCTCCCCAATGGGGACATGCTCCAGCCAGTAAGTGCTAGGAGTTAGTCTGAAGGGGGCTGCCACACTCACACATGGAGTTTTTAACACAGGGATGGGTGCCTAAGTCAGCCAAGGTTGATCTAATGCACAATCTGACAGCTACCTTAATTCAGAACAGGGACAGCCAGCTTGGTGCCCTTCAAATGCTGCTAGACTACAACAAACCCCAACATCCCTGACCGTTGGCCACACTGCCTGAAGCTGCTGGCAGCTGAGTGTCTCCTGCCCCTTCCCACCCACAAAGCCAAGGTGCAAAGGATCCAAGACTAGTTAACTTATTTTTACACCGGAGTCAGAAAACCCCCAAAATGCTTCTCTCCCTTCCCATCCTTAAAAATGCAACAATAAGAAATTAAATAGCTAATAGTTTGCTGCCCTTTCATGATCCTCAAAATCATCTGCCTATAGGGTTGCAGGTGGAGTAGGAACTAAGAAACACAAGTGTGGGTCATCTGGGAAGAAGGCAATATTGCTTTTAGCCCAGCTGTGTGGTACTATCTGCCATCTTTTCCATTACAGTAAATACCTTGGTTCTTGAACTTAATCCACTCGGGAAGTCCTTTCAACTCCTGAAACCATTCAAAAACCAAGGCGTGGCTTCTGATTGGCTGCAGGAGCTTTCTGCACCCGAGCGGAAGCCGCGTCAGATTTTCAGTTTCCGAAAAATGTTCGCAAACCAGAACACTTACATCCAGGTTTGCGGCATTCGGGAGCCGATTTGTTCGGCAACTAAGCCATTCAAGAACCAAGGTATTACTGTACATCCCTGCAACTTAGCAAGCATAAATCAAACCCCTGAAAGATGCAAGAAAGTCTGTAGTTTCCAAAATTAACTCTCCAGTCCCATCTGTTGGTACCATGGCAATAGATGTTCCGGACATCCCTGGCATGTCTGTGTGGACAGCCTCTCTTATAATCGCCTCATTATTTTCTTTCAGCAACTCAGTGACGTGGGTTGTGATGACACTTTAGGTGTATAAATTAAGAGAGACTATTTTCCCTAAACGAGACACAAAATTGGCACAGGCAGGTGCCAGAACACTCAGTGAAAAAAATGTCCGTCATGTAACTACTCCCACATTGATCCAAAATGCAGAGATGTGGGCCATTAAAGGAATATTAACATCTAAAGGTGGAAAGCCCTCTATGCAATACAGTACATGGCCACCACCTGGTTTGCAGGTGACAAATCACATGGTAACTGTAGGGAGGTGGGGGAGGGAACCCCAGATTTCTAAAAGAAGTCTTTTAAATAGTGAATCATAACAGTGGCAGGCACTAAAGAAACCTACACATCATTTTGGAAATTGTCATATGATGTCCTTCCTCAGCCAATTTCAAGTTTGCTTGGTTTTTATTTTTAACTGAAACCCATTTCTTGCTTCCTATATTTGGATTCCATGGTTTGTTTCTTTCATCCAAGTTTTAGTTGCATACGAAGGGATGCAAACTAGAATTCAAAAAGGACTGAAGCTTTATTTCCCCCCCCCCCATTGTATATCATCTATATTCGTTCCCCATTTGTGCAGATCTTCCTGCATCAGCAGCTATATGGCAGCATTAATTAATCATAGAAGCAAGTCTAAAAATATCATTCTCTCATATATATATATATAATGCTAATTTGTTATTGAGCTGTACAAACCTGGCAGTCAGTAGCAGAAATAAACATAGAATCTACTTTTCTGGACTCCAAAGGACACTGCTACACCTTTATTACTTATTACGGTAAATTAATGGTACAGTCTCTTTTTTAAAAAAATGCAATTAAGTGGATACATTGTAACACACAAGACAATAGAAGAAGAAGAAGAGTTTGGATTTGATATCCCGCCTTTCACTCCCTTTAAGGAGTCTCAAAGCGGCTAATAATCTCCTTTCCCTTCCTCCCCCACAACAAACACTCTGTGAGGTGAGTGGGGCTGAGAGACTTCAAAGAAGTGTGACTGGCCCAAGGTCACCCAGCAGCTGCATGTGGAGGAGCGGAGACGCGAACCCGGTTCTCCAGATTACGAGACTACCGCTCTTAACCACTACACCACACTGGCACTGACACAAACACATAAGTAAATGGAATAAGCAACCATTTTCTTCAGCACAGATATTTCTCTGATGCTTAAGACAAACAGCCATTCCATTTCCACTTCCTCTAGATGTTTCCTTTCCTTCTGCACTCCTTATATCCATCTTTCATTTCCTTTTTAGCCTAAACCCTCAACTATTGCGTGTGTGTGTGCGCACACGCACACACACGCCTTCATGGATCCTGGCAGAAAAAGAGATGCTGTCACAGAGAGGGCAGGTGGGCCCAGCACTTCCAGTGACAGATCATGAGATATTGTATGTTACTTTACCATAGAGACCACAAATGCAAAACACGATCCTGGAAGAACAGTAAAAGATCCCATCAGAGATGGTGTGACCCACTCTGGGAAACTGGGAATTAACTGACAGAGGTGGATGAATAGGACCCAGTTGAACAACTAAAGAAAGACAGTGAGTAGCCACTCCAAGATAATTGAGCCCCAGCCTAATACAGTGGTACCTCGGGTTAAGTACTTAATCTGTTCCAGAGGTCTGTTCTTAACCTGAAACTGTTCTTAACCTGAAGCACCACTTTAGCTAATGGGGCCTGCCGCTGCCACTGCACAATTTCTGTTCTCATCCTGAAGCAAAGTTCTTAACCCAAGGTACTATTTCTGGGTTAGCGGAGTCTGCAATCTGAAGCGTATGTAACCCGAGGTACCACTGTAGTGTCCAATCCTCTCAGTTATTCTCCTTCATTTGTTCCTTCTGTCTGCTACCTCACTTCCCACACTTCCTCCCAAAGGAGCCAGGGTGGCAAGCACACAAGAGATCAAACTATTAAGACTTCCTTAAAACAACATTGAAAAAATTCCAGTGCAGATGCAAATCTTGCAGATGAAACAGAGCTTGCCCCTGTGGAATCTACTTTGCCTCCCTTTTTTCCATCACTTTTTATTTCCCCCCAATTGCTGCCTTTTGTTTTTTAAGAGTGTGGGGTTCTGGGAAAGGAAGCAAAAACCACTAAAACTATCTGTTCTGTTTTTGTCGTCAGCATGAATCTGGATGGGACTACCCAAAACGCACAACTTTGTCTTCAAAATGATTTTTTTAACAGTAATTCAAATGGCGTGATTAACGGAGACTGCAACAGGGAGTGGAGGTGAGGAGTAGAAGTAAGTCTGTTCTTACATAATAATTGTAAACCCATCAACGCTGACACACACATGGACATACTGTATATAGGTCTATGCACACACAAAAGAGAGAAACGGGAGATGTTTTTAACAGACTGAAACCAGCATGGATTTCTTTAACAGTCATGCTTTTAGCCCCATGAACAAGGTCTTCACCCCAGTCTCCTGCTGAAAATAAACAGACCTCCCATCTAGTATCATTTTTTTGTCATTATATCTCCAATATCTGCATGCTGGATAACTCAGCCAGCTGGAGAATACTTTGTCTTGACTCCTACGGAACTGACACAGTTGTGAAATAAATTAGCCTTATTTCCCCTCCCAAATATAGACCTGCAATTCTTGCTTCCTGTGCTCCAGTGGGGTTTCTCCCTCTTCTAAACATACCCTTCATTCTCTTGTTACACATTATTATGAATTGTGGGAACATGTGTCAGGCACATGTCTCTAGACACACAGGCGACTGCTGTAGACGATGGCAGGCTTAATGCACAAACCTGCTACCTTGGTGGCTTCCCTCCCCATCCCACACCCTCTGCTCCTGAGGGTTGAAGAAAGACCAGAGCCGTCTTTCCCATTGGTCTTAGTGGTTCATTGTGCTAGGGCGCTGGCCTCTCAGGGGCACCCTAGTGAATGGGGGAGCTGCACGGCTTTACTGGCAGCCTCCCCTTTTCCTGCACGCCCGCCAGCTGCACCCCTCCAACTATATAGCTAGTGGGTATGCAGCTTTCTTCCCAAGCCTCCGCAGAAGAAGAGCGATCCCCGCAGAGGCTTAGGATGGAAGCTGCTTCCCTCCCAAACCTCTGCATCTGCTAAAGACGGCAATGCTCCCGGTCATTGTCCTCCTCCTGCTTCCTGACGAAAGGCAGCATGCAGCCTTCCTGGGTTGCTTCCTTGGGCGCCCCAACGCCAGAAAGCATGTCCGCCAGCACATTTTCCTGCTTGCTCACCACCACCACGCTGGGGACTGGGGCAGTGGGGGAGGCAGGCGACATTTTCCACCACCCCCTCCCTTGTTTTGGAGTTGCAGGGGGCACGCCAGAGGGATCTTTGCACCACGGCGCTGGATATGCTGAGAAAGACAATTCTCCAAAGACTGTCTATTTAGCCAAGCTCATCAGCACAAGGACAGTTTCCTTTATGCCTTTATAGCTACAGTAGTACCTCGGGTCAAGTACTTAATTTGTTCCGGAGGTCTGTTCTTAACTTGAAACTGTTCTTAACCTGAAGCACCACTTTAGCTAGTGGGGCCTCCTGCTGCCGCCGCGCCGCCAGAGCACAATTTCTGTTCTCATCCTGAAGCAAAGTTCTTAACTCAAGGTACTATTTCTGGGTTAGCGGAGTCTGTAACCTGAAGTGTCTGTAACCCGAGGTACCACTGTACAAGAAATGTGCTGCACAAATGGAGATCTGGTTCAGATGAAGCAGGGAGCATTATTGTTCCCCTTTGCCCCTTATACCTGTAGTCACCTCCTTTATCCTTTGGTACTGATGCCTACCTGCAGAGCAGCTCTGTTAATATTGCCTACTTCAGTGCCCTCTCTTTTTTATGATGATTTGTGCTCATGATGGTATTGGAACAGATAATAGTAATAGTAATAATAATAATAATAATAATAATAATATTTATAGCCCACCCATCTGGCTGGGTTTCCCCAGCCACTCTGGGCAGCTCCCAACAGAATATTAAAAACATGATAAAACATCAAACATTAAAAACGTCTCTAAACAGGGCTGCCTTCAGATGTCTTCTAAAAGTCAGACAGTTTTTTATTTCCTTGACATCTGATGGGATGGTTATCAAACCATTAATTCTAGCATGCAGGTGGTGGGGCACCTAAATTGTATAATTTGGCATCTCAAGGATTGGTATTACTAATTGTATTATAATTTGGCATTGTTTTAATGAGGCTATTTTTGGATTGTTGTAATTGAAAACTAATAAAAAATATCATCAAGACATCTGATGGGAAGGCATTCCACAGGGCAGGCGCCACTACCAAGAAGGCCCTCTTGCATCTGCAAAAGTATATGAATACTCATATTGCTTGGTTTCCAAACAGTGCATGCTGAAATCCTGTAGGTTTTTACCCGTAAATGTTCCAGGGTGTTTTTGTCCCACAGTTGTTGTGCTATCGCGCAAGAGAGGGCAATAGTGTCAACGGTCCAGTCTAAACCCACCATGGATGCACTATTGATGCGTCGATGACATATTGCAGAAATAAAAACCCTGTTTGTAGAAGCAACTGTATGGCAGGTTGTATTTTCGTATGTATGTGGGAAAGAAGGGCCCTTTTGTGATCCTTATGGAATGTGCAGACATTTGGGAGGGGGGTAGGAAGAAGAGAGACGACATTGTAGGTATTGAAAGGGGATGGGTCCCTCAGAGTGAGAAGTTTTTTATTTTTATTTTTATTTTTATTTTTTTTTTTTTTTATTAAATTATACCCCATCCATCGGGCTGAGTTGTCCCAGCCACTCTGAGTGGCTTCCAACACATATAAAAACATAATATAACATCAAACAATAAAAACTTCCCAATACAGGGCTGCCTTCAGATGTCTTCTAAAAGTTGTGTCCTTCTTTATCTCCTTGACATCTGGAACGCAGTGCTTGGAGGTAATAAAACTTCTAACTTTCTTCAAAGATCCAAATACCCATATACAAATGTGGCTACAAAGTCAGCCAAATTGTCATAGCGTATGCAAAAGAGTGGCTTCAAAATGCAAATGAGTATTCGGAGTCAGTCTAGGAAGGCAGATCCTTTGCTCTGATCAGAGAAACAGAGGAGATTTTCCTCTTTAAAAAAATCTTTGAAATGTTTAAACAGATATTCAGTTCTCTCTCTCTCTCCCCCCCCCCCCACTTCTCCTATCTTCTTGTTGCAGCCGGGATGCACACCAATTAACACGGAGAGATGACTTAATGAAAGGATCCTTCCCCCCCCCCTTCCAATTTCCAGCTGGAGACTCCACCTCCTCGCAACTTGTGGGGCTTTTGCTTCAAGTCCAGATAATTTATGACTCCATCTTTCAAATGATTTTATCAGCTGCTTCAGCAGCTGCCATAAGAAACACCAACGTACATCACAGACCTCACTCTAAAACTCCATCAAAAAAACGAAGGAAATGACATTTGGCAAGGAGAGGGGGATGGGAGAGGACAGGATAGTTAACCTCCAACTGGGTGTGATAAATGGCTAGGAGGAATGGCTTTCCTGGTTAGCTGTGTCGTAAAATCAAACAGGTTGTGTCCTACAAGAATGCACTCCCACCAACACACACATATAACATCCTGTAAAGATGGTAAGTTCTTCATCTACTTGTCTGTATCCCCCACCCCACCACACACACTATCTATCTCTATCTATCTATCTATCTATCTATCTATCTATCTATCTATCTAATCTATTTATTTATTTATTTATTTATTTACTTACTTACCTACCTACCACTTAATTGCCAAAATGGCTTCTAGGTGGATTACAAGTAAAAGAAAAGTTAAAGGTAAGGTAAAGGACAGTTAAGTCTAGTCAAAGGACGGTTAAGTCCAGTCAAAGTTAACTATGGGGTTGTGGTGCTCATCTCGCTTCAGGCCGAGGGAACCAGTGTTTGTCCACAGACAGCTTTCCAGGTCATGTGGCCAGCATGACTAAACCGCTTCTGGCGTAACTGAACACCATGACGGAAACCAGAGCGCACGGAAATGCCATTTACCTTCTAGCTGCAATGGTACCTGTTTATCTACTCATGCTGGTGTGCTTTCGAGCTGCTAGGTTGGCAGAAGCTGGGACAGAGCAATGGGAGCTCACCCTGTCACAGGAATTCAAACTGCTGACCGCCAACCTTCTGATCGGCAAGCCCAAGAGGCTCAGTGGTTTAAACCACAGTGCCACCCGGGTCTATATCTATATCTACAAATGAATGAGTTGCAAAATACTCAGTTTCATTTCCCCCCTCCCCATTTCTGTTTTATCTAAGAGGAAGGGAAAAGGAAACTCTTGTGACCAGGGGACTTTTGGCGTACAACTTGCAAACAGGATTCATTCTATTTCCGCAGGTGACCAAAAACATGTGGCCGCATGTGGTCAAAAACCACCACCTTTTAAAAAGATGGTTTTAACATGGTCTTTTAAAAAGATGGCTTAAGGTTTTGTCTGCTTCTGTTCTTGCTAGCACCCGCCTCAAATAAATAACTGCTCTAAGGTGGGCAGCTGGAGGCTTCAGTTATGTAACATGAATAAGGCACCTACTCAAGACTCCGTGGGTAGCACATTTGGCTGTGGCTGTGAATGCAAACCATTTTGCAGGCACCACGCTCATAAAAATAGTACTTTTATCACACTTATGTCCCACCTTTCATCCAAGGAGTTCAAGAGAGTAGGTGCACATGGTTTGCTCTTCCCATTTAATCCTCACAACAACAACCCTGTTAGGAAGGTTAGACCTAGAAATGATTAACCATACACACACACACACAGAGAGAGAGAGAAAGAGAGAGAGAGAGAGAGAGATTTGAACCTTGATCTCCCCAGTCCTACTCTATCACTTTAACCACTATCCTTTACTATCTCTCTTTTTTGCATACAGTAAAAAACCACAATCTAGTCACATTTCCCTATGCCAGAGATGAAGAGTCTCCATCTCAGTAGCTGAGTATGGCCCTCCAGGCTGCTCTGTCTGGCCCTCAAGACTCTCCCCATCCCATACCTCCATCTGCCCAAGACATAACCTTCCCTGATCTGGCTCCACACACATACACACACACACACCCCAAGTGTTTTGCTGCCTGGAATGTGGCTTAAGTTGTGGTGGTGCTTCTTTCTTGCCTGGATGGAAGATGAAGAGGTCATTACTCTGTGTGTACATAGCATATCCTGACTCTTCCGGTTGAAATGTAGCCTAACCCTGTACCAAGGTCAATGTCTCCATCCACTTTCTCCTCTGCCTCCCCCCACCACTGGAATATGGCCCCTGGCAAGTTGTCCACAAAGGAATGTGGCCCTCAGACTGAGGCGGGTTTCTGCAGCCGTGCCCCAGCTGAGTTTTGCCACCCTTGCTAGCAACTGGAGAGACTCGAGTCCCATTGCTTGCCTTGCCAGAGACAACAACAGGCCTTCGCTGTCAGTCAAGCAAAAACTCTTCCAGTGTTGTGAATCTATAATGAAATGCAAAGGTTTTGCAGTGAATTCCCCCCTCCTTTATTTTAAAAGGAGTGGGGAGGGCAGGACGGGGGAGGGGGCAGGAGGAGGGAAAAAGGAAGCCCTACACTTTGCTGAATGGGAGCGGCTCAAATTATGCTCAGCTGGTTTAGTTCACACTGTGACCCTGCCTGGCTTCCTGCTATTCAGATGTGTGACTTCCCCTTTGTGGTAATGGCCTGTGGCACTGGGCCAGGGAACGTTATTAATTTCAGAAGTGGCCTGACAGCAAACCCACAGCGAAGCGAGAGGAAGTGGCAGGGAGGCCATCTGTTGGTTTCGGCAGAACAGTAGGAGCCCGGCTCCGTAGGCTGAATGAGGAAAGTAGATTAATAATCCACAAAGAGGAAACTGCCTAAAATTATCCACAGACCTTTTTTTTTTAAGGGAAAAAAGAAAGATCACTTGAGCTGCAGCTGGACAGGAAATTGCTAGGGCTGCTTGCACTTTTCTGCTTTGAACGACACAGAACAGGGAAGGCCGAGAACAGTTCAAGGCTGGCTTACAGGCAACAAAACAGGTCTCTCTGTAACTCGCCTCTGTTTATAGGCACTCGTTCAAGGCTCAGCAAAGTTGACTTGCCCCCCACCATTCCACTGCAATGTTTTGTTTTGCATTCCCAACCTTACAATTGCCCATCTTTGCGTGGGTCAGAATTTCCCCCGATTCCGGAAGCTTCCAAGCAACCTGTTTATTGAGGCTCTTGAAGGGTGCTGCCTTATTTCTGTGGTTCCCAAACATTTTCAGTCTGCCACCCCCTTGGCTCCATAAATTCATAGTCACCCCACCCTTCTCTACCCTCTGAAAAGCATCATTCAGAACTGTGGTTCTCACAACCCACTAAAGAAGGACAAAAACCAGGAAATATTGCATGGAAAGTATTTTTTGACGCATTCTGTCTAACGAAAACATAAGGGCAAAGGAAATTGATAGCGCAAAATATTTATCTAGAACTAGTTACCAAAGATGCACAATCCGTTAGTACAGCAGTGAATTCGCAACAGAATCAATAGCTGTTACCCAAAATTGGCTGTCCTGTGACAGCTCTGAATCGTAAATACAAACAAATGGGACCAAAGGAAATAGCTTTGAAAGTGATAAGAGCAGTAAAACTTTAAAGGTGTAGTCCATTTCGGGGGCCTAATCCAGCCCGCCAGTTGGTTTATTTTGGCCCCTGTGGCAATTTATTTCCTGGGGTAAAATCCTAAACTTCAATCCTTAACTCAACAACTTTGGGGTAAAATCATAAAAAAAATCTCAACTTCAGTCCTACAAAAAGGTTAACAACTTTGGTTGACCCTTTGATCGGCCCTCACGGCTCTTCACTTCATCAAATCCGGCCCTCTTTGAAAAAAGTTTGGACACCACTGCTAGGCAGTGGCTTGGTCAATCATAAATCAAAGATCAGCATTCTTGGAGGGGCTAATCTCCAGTGCCCCCCTAATGCCTGTTTGTCCCTTAGCAACCCGCCCCCCCCCCCCGGTAATCCCACACTGCAGGGAGCAGTACCACCCAGTTTGTGAACCACTGAACATCCCTCCTCATGGGTTTATAGGGAGATTAGACCAATATTGTACCAAACGCCACCCCACACTTTCCAGTGCATTTCTCTATCCCTATTCGTCTGGCAAAAAGTCTGTGATCTTTTGGGAAATTGGGTTTCTTGCCCAAGGCTTTCCAACCCACAATCATTGTGCAACCCTGAAAAACAGTGGCTGTCTCACAGCACCCTATGAATGAGGAAGCAGCCAGCTCCTCCTTTGCCAGGCTATACATGAACCTTGGCTGAAATAAACAGGAAGCGGCAGTGTGCAGCATTTTGGTTTCTGCCGTGTGATTTGTTCCCCCTACCTTTGAAAGAGAGTCATCTGGAGGCTTTTAGGGAAGGGACAGCGCTGTTCACACACTGGTTGCACGAAAATTGCTTCGCTCACCTCCCCAGCCTTGCTTTCTCTGTGCAGCTCCAGCCCATGGGTTACCCAATGGCACAATCAGCTGGCCACGCAAGAACAGGGCATTTCATTTGTGGAATGCTCTCCCCAGGGAAACACACCTGGTGCCCTCTTGGTCAGTTTGTAGGCACCAGGCTAAGGCAATATTATCTACCCAGGCCTTCCATAGTTAAGCTAACCTCCATTCATTTTTCAGGGGGTGAGGTAGGACTTGTTCTTTGTATTGTGTTTTTCGATGAACTTCCTTAAATCTACAGTGGGCATTATTAAATAGGCACAGGTAGACCTGCAACAAAATTTTGCAGTTCAGAGCACTTCCTATTCAAGAAGTTGTCTACTATACAGTGGTACCTCAGGTTACAGACGCTTCAGGTTACAGACTCCGCTAACCCAGAAATAGTACCTCAGGTTAAGAACTTTGCTTCAGGATGAACAGAAATCGCACAATGGCGGCACGGCAGCGGCAAGGCGGCAGTGGGAGGCCCCATTAGCTAAAGTGGTGTCTCAGGTTAAGAACAGTTTCAGATTAAGAACGGACCTCTGGAACAAATTAAGTTCTTAATCCGAGGTACCACTGTATTCCATTGTAGTGCTCCAGCCCAGGTTTTCCATTTTCCTCCCTAACAGTCAGTAATCATGCTATGGGCAATGAGCATGGTCAGTCTTGGCCAACGCAGGCAATGTGAGCCTAGGAATACAAGACACATGCCAAATCATACTGGGTGCTGAAACTGGAATCCACCAAAGAATAATCCACTCTGCTGCATAAACTAAGCAGAGCACTTTTAATGTGTTCAAGTGCTTCACATACATTACCTTGCTATAATCATTACCACAGCTATAATTATTTTTGTGTGTGGAGGGAGACAGGAATAGGGAAGTTTGATACCAGTTTGATACTCTTTTTGCAATTGGTCTGCAGAGAAAGACCCTCTAGGGTACAAATGAAAGGTCCTATTAGCCTAGCGGTAAAGAGATCTGGATGAACACAGAAGACCAGGCTAAAATCTTAGTTCAGATATCTCTTACTGAATCCTGTGTCTTCAAAAAAATGTAACAGATGTTGTGGAGGATGCCCAAGACAAGAAATTCTCCCTACACATTAGGAAATCCTGCGTCAATTTTCACTGGCAGAGGAATCAGCAGCATACTCTTTATATGGGAAGTGAAGAGAGTGCCTTTGCAGTAGAGCTCACCTCCCCTTTTCCATGTTTGAAAGAAATGCAACAAAAGGAGTAAGATAAGATTTGAAGATGAGGGTATGTGTTTAAAAGTCATGAAATCCGTTTTTTAAGCCCACTAAGGGAGAAGGAAGAAGCTCTAGAAACAAAATGCAGACCAGCTAAAATGATCTGTATATCGGGTACAAGCATATGGTTAGGGGAAGATGAACAGCTTTATTGCAGACTAAGAAAAAAAGGAGATAGAAAAAAAATAATTCAGCGTTTTCTTCACTTAGCTTGAGCCTAGTTCATAAATGCACCTTTGTCACAACAAAGGCTAGCTTCAAAGGATGTTTTGCATTTGTGAGCAAGCCACCAAAGATCTTCTGGTGCTTACCTGTTCCTCACAGCCTTGTTGCACCTGTTCTAAACATCTTGAAAATTGCCAACAAGGTGATTGTACTTTCAAATACACATCACAGCCCAGAAAGGGTGAAACATTCATGGCAATAGAAACTATGGGTGAAATTCAGACATACATCCTAATGGTGTGTGTGGGGGGTATTAAAAAGAGATGATTTACATTGCTTTGCCTTCAATAGCATGTTTATCTGCATGTACACCCCCCCTCCCAGAGGTGTAGGAAAGGGGGTGTGGTGGGTGCGGTCCGCCACAGGTGTCATGACTGGGGGGGGGTGGCAAATGGCAGGAGAGTGGGAGCGTGCCCACCCCGGGTAGCACGGGCTTATGCTCCGCCGCTGACCCCTCCCCCAGTAAAAATGGATGTGGATGCCTGCCTATTCTGCCGTGTTTCTGAAAGCACATCCCACTGAAAGTAATGCAGTGCAAATAAATGACCCACATTCAGACATGCGCTTCCAGTTTCTGATCCGGCAAGTTCCATGTGTAGAGAAGTTTGCTTGGGTGCACTGATCATCTCCACTTTTAAAAGTAAAAAAGTCAGCCAGCTGCACCACTCTTCTGCAAATGACAAAGCGCTGAACGATGGCAACTCTTACCAAGAAACAAATCAGTCTCAATTCTCAAATAGCCAAAAATAGTTATTTATTAATAATTTATGATCTCAACATTCTTAGCATAAAATCCCAACTTTTACACTGGCAAATCAGAGACACTCCCTTATGGACAAGTGTGCAAGACCTTCTTGCATATTACACAGGTACACATGCTCACACCCACACACACTTCCAGTTTTATACAAAAATAAATGCAAGATATTGCATTTGAGGTGAAGCTCCCTGAAGAGTTTGTACAGAGGTAATGCACTGTTTAGCACAAAATCGTTTTGTTTTGTTTTTAATTTGATAATTTACAGAAAAAAGAATCTTCTGTTCTGAAGACGTAGCTCTCTTCCAAAAGAAAAATGCAAACTAGGCTATTTACAAAAGGTAAGGCCAAATTAAGTCATGAGACCATATGTTGATGGCACACCCCTGCAAAAGAAAATTATATATATATATATAAAATCACCACAAAAGATACTTTATCCATTCACAAAATGCGAGTAAACAAACCCCAAAGCATAGACACAGATTCCCTAAACAAGGAAGCAAGTTTGCCTCATTTCAACAGTAAAATCAAGCATGCTGCAAAAATGTATCCTTTGCATACAAAAGGAAGAATGAAGAGAGAAAGACGCCCCTTGAGTTGACCTCTGGTACCTATCATTTTACTGATGTTGCTTATCGATTCAGGATTTAAAACTTTTTAACATCAACCAAGCCAAGCATTACAAAGCTCTTGGCAAACAAAAATTCCAAACACATTTGAGCTTAAACTTCTCTTTGGCTCCTCTAAATCAAAATTTGGGGGGGGGCACACAATTAGTCTTCACTGAAGACAACACAATATATTACAAATGCATTGAATACATTTTCCCCAGTCTTACATGTGCTCATATAGTGTCCATTCTTCCTCCCCCCTATCTGTGTTTGGAAGTCCAAGTCACTGTATAGGTGGCGGTTTGTGCATCGAGCAAAAATGCGTGGCCTACCTAGAGGCAAGGTCTGAAGAGTTTATGGTGGTTGTTTCCCCACCCCCCCGGGAGAACTCGGCTGGTTCCCTCCCTTTGCAATAGCATATTCCAAACTTTGTTAACCTTTTTATTTTTAAGCACACAGGCCGGCTACTGCTCAAGAGCAGCGTCCACAAAAGAGAGCTGGATTCCTTTGCTGCGTCAAAGAGAAGCATCGTGGAGGAATGATCACACAACCCAAGGCTGGAAGAACTAGGACGTGGCTGGTGCTCACGTGGACTGCAGGGAGTCCACCTGGAAGACGTTTTGGTTGGAAGGGGTGGTGAAATAGAGCTGCTGGCTGGGGACGCGGTTGTCACAGGGGCAGTTCAGCCCCAGAGTCCTCTCAAAGTCCAACAGCTGGCCCATGAAGTTGAAGTTGGGGGAGATGTTGGATTTCTTCATCTTGACAATGTCGTAGGCGTCATTCATGGACAAGTTGAGCTTCTGCATCAGGTAGGCGACCGTCACGGTGACCGAGCGGCTGATCCCTGCCAGGCAATGCACAAGCACGCCACAATTCTTCCCACGAGCTTCATCTGTGGAGGAAACAAGACAAAGACAAGAACCGTGAGATCTCTCTTCTTCTCCCAGCCTAAAGGTCACGCCACTAGATGAGACCAAACGTGACAGAGAGCTTTCTGAACTCCTCATAGAATTTGCATCGCCTTCCTTCCTACTCCCATCCTCCAGGCTCGCTTTGCATAGCGTTTTCAAAGCCTTGCTTTATTTGCTCTCCCAATAAAATTTCTATTTTGACTGGGCCAAAGTCAAAACGCAAGAGTTCTAGGCAGAGGTCTTCTGAACTCAGGTCTTGAACCTACACCAGCTTTGAATGCACCAGGAACAACATGAAAGCAAGTTACACCTTCAACAGAATTATGTGGTACAGCCTTTGTTGAAGTGTACCAGGCAGTCTACAGGGTGAGACAGACTGTTCAGATGCTCAAGAACTAAAACATACTCCCTGGACACCGGAGACTCAGCTAGGAGCAGCATAAATGGTTCTAGCCTAATTTGATGTGCAAAAGGGAATATTTTTGGCTTACTAGGGAATATTCCAGAGGGTAAACCTACACCTGTAATCTGAAGTAGACTACAAGAGGAACTGCAGTGTGCAAATCTGCTGACCACACAGTTTGGTTATAGGCTGGTTCTGACCATATTCCAACCATGTTATTCTGCAGTTGGGGGTCAGAGGCAGAAAAAGCAGATGTGGTCCCCCCCCCCTTCCTGCCTATGTGTTGTAACATGAGCAGCAATAAACAACATGCTGTCAGTCGCAGAAGCAGCTTATGGTGGGTATGTGGTTGATGATCTGTGGTTTTAGAAGATTCCATCAACATTGGAAGGGCTTGTTTTGAACTATAGAAATGTGAAGTGTTTTATGTGACTTTTCTGCTCTCTTTTACGGCATAATGTGTTTGTGTTGACGTTGTTAAATGTAAATTGCTTGGAGACCTTCTCAGGTAAGTGAGTAATACTAAATAATACTTCATAAGTTCTAATACTAATAGGTCACCCAAAAAAATTGATGTACGTTCACCCTAGCATATAAATAGGGAAACCTTACAATGCCACCTTTTTTTTTTAATGGAGACAAGCAAAGGTCTATTAAATTATTCTCCAACTGTTGTGCAGTGCAGCTGAACAATGGAGGTATTCAGCTGTTTTAAAAGGAAGAGAGAAGTCACAGGGGACAGCCCATTAGGAGAAACAGGATGTCAACATTGCCAGAAAATGGGTTCCTTTGTAATAGGAAATGCATTATAATGCCTGGAGATTAGTTTCTTTGTGGCTTCCAGCCTACAGTTTCTTCTTGCTGGGCTCATATTACCTACATTCTGCTCTATTACCAGTATCACTCAATCAGATTACAGCACAGTATTCACTGGCAGATAACACAATGACCCTCCCCAAAGAGGGGGTGGGGAGCATAACTGAACTAATTCACAAAGAGAAGGGGAAGGAGTCTAAATGTACTCATCAGCACTTCTCATATTTTAGGGCAATACCTGCTTCTGAGAAAACAGTGGTTTTTATGGAACCCTCTAGATTAAATTCAATAGGGCATGCTTCCACATGAGTAGGTACAGAAATGAAAGCTTGGAGGCTCTATGGGGTATACTTCTGAGTAGATGTACATAGGATTGCACTGTTTGAGGGAGCATAAAGGAATTGAGGAATCAGGTCAGGCAGAGTTAAAGAAAAAAGGGAATGAATGCATCCAATCAACTACCAAAACACTGGAATCTCTCTCTATATTGTGTTTTTAAAAATTACTTGCTTTCTTTTAAAATACAGTTTTCCTGGACAAAATTCAAATATGCTGGCATGGAAATTATGACTTTAAAATACAGGTATCTAAAAGATCAATTTCTTCTTCTTACAAGCTTTAACAATAACTAAACGCTGGCAGAAGTATCTTGCTATTTCTTAGATCCCCAAAGGCTGAAAATTACATTAAAATAAATAAATATTAAACAAGCCATACTGTTAATAATTTGCAGCATAATCCTGTACAGTTCTACTCAAAGGCAAGTCCCACTGAATTTAACAGGGATGACTCCCAGGCAGGTGCACTGAGGATTGCAGGCATAATTATGCTACCACAAGACACACCCAACACTCACTTTGCAATTATTATAAACTAAATCTCACCTATAAAAGAGATGGCCTCAGGGAAAAACTGAGACAAGTTTTGGCTCCAGTGATCAGAGATGGGGATCTGCTTGTATTTAAACTCGCCAGCATTCTCAAAGAGATTAGGCAGGTTGGGGGTGACATTCAAGATGTATTTAATGCCAAACTCTTCTAGAACGTCCAAGTTGGTGGAATCCTTGGCACAGCCCAGGTAGAGGTAGGGCAAGATCTCCACCGGGAAGGAAGGCTGGTTATTGGACAAGGGGCTGCCGTCAGAGTCGGTGGCACTGTTAGGGTCTCGGTCAATGTCCGATTCAATGTCCGAAGAGGAGTCGGAGCTGATTCGGAGGCCACCCAAGCCCAGGACTGGCAGAGGGGGAGAACTGCTGCTACATGAACTGTCCAAGTTAGTTTCGCAATGCAGGGCATACTCTGCCTGGAACTTGCTGAAACCACCTGGGAAGAAAAGAAAGGAAATAATTTGGATGAGAGATCACATTGAGGCCTTCCGAACCACTACCACCCCACACACCTCCGGGGTCAATTCTATAGCTGTAAGATGCAGAAGCAGAAAGCCACACAACAACATAGTTCGTGAAGAGACATGGCTCTGTAGTGGTGTAACGGGTTCAATTGACTTTTGCCTGAAGCCAGACAGTGAAGGCAGCCCTGACCAATGGCCCTGCTCATCAGAAGGCAGCTAGCTTCCTCTGTTTCAGACCATTAGAAATAAAACTGGGAGCTAGGGAGGTTGGAAAAAAAGAAGGGGATTCCCCTCTATCACGGCTGTCAGATTAAGGATTAAAAAAATAATAGTGTCAGATGCTGCTCCTGTGGAGTTCAGTAGAGGAAGGGGGATTAGGAAATGAATGGACAGTCCTGAGAATGACAGAATGGAGATGCTGCAAAATGCAAAGGAGCCATCGCTTATTCCGCCATGGAAAGCAGAATTCTGTTGCCCACCAATAAATACACTGGATCCTTTTACTTGCACAGGAAGGAACATTAGGCAAAGTGAAACAGCCCAGATTCAGACGACAAATTTCAGAGTAATGTTAAAAGGGCAGGCAGTTGCCAGCATTTCTGTAATGACACTTTTTAAGGTTTTTTTGCCTAATCGGTGTAAAATGCATATTCCACCCATCATAAAAGAAATGAGATATAAGGATGAACCACTGAACAGCCCTAAACTGAAGAGGACAGCACAGAAGGGGTTATAGCTCTTCCCCCACTCCACTTCCTATCCCAAGATTTTGCAAGAGCCTTTGCTCTTCCAAAGAAAGGGAGGGAGGAAGCAATCGTGTTATCAAAACCATCCCTTCAGGGCATGTCTCCTTTGAAGCGGCTGCCTTTTAAGTCCAGGCAGTATAAACCAGGCCCTTTTACTGCACCACCGTATCACCCCTAGTCTCCCTATACGTAACACTTTGACCTAGTAACGCCAGACTCATCCCCGGGGTTTTGCCTAGTTTGACTGGAGGGAGGAGGAGCAAGCAGAAGATTTAGAGCCGCCGGCAGATTTCGGAGTGACTTTGCGATAGATCAGCAAGGATTTAAAACGAAAAGGCTCGGTTGAGCTGGGAGGGGGGCAGGCGGGAATGGAAAGGGTGTGTGAGCGAACTGTCCATGAGTGAATATCGGTCTGAAAGGATTGTGAACTCAATTCAGGTGCTAAACATCTCCCGAGAGATGGACCCAGTTTCTTCTGCTAACCAACCCCCGCAAACCCGAGTCGCTCTTTCACACGAGTTTTTTTGCTAGGAAAAAGATCTAACAGGCTTCAGGAGTTGGGATTTTCAAAGTTTGTCCCTCGGATATATTGCCCCATGTTAAACAACTTAGGCAAAGGGGTTTGTGTGTGTCCTGCCCTATGGCTTTCCCTGGCAGGTTTTAAAAGCAGTGAGATTTGCCCAGCATGGGGGTGGGGGTGTTTTCCTCCTCTGGGATTTCTTTCTCCTTCCTTCCTTCCTTCCTTCTCCCCCAATCAGGGGCCATCTGGCAACGGTCCGCTGCGTACAATAGGGGGCGAGGATGTCTTGCGCCCAGACGCAGGGGGCTGGCGTCTAGACACTCCCCTGGCGGCTGGAGGGGAAGGGGGCGGTTCCGAAGGCGCCGGGGGGCCGGGGATGGAGGAAGGGGGGGGGAGGAAGGAAGGAAGGCAGGACTGGATTCCGGGGAACCCGCTCCCGCTCCGCTTAACCCCTCACCTTCCAGGAAGAAGGCCTTGCAGCCGTCGTCTTTGAGGCGCTTGAGGAGCAGCCCCAGGACGGAGTCGCCGGCCGTGTTCTCGTTCCAGTCGCTGCTGCTCTCGTCGTAGAGGACCACGGTGTCGGTGCCGCAGCGGCGGGCGAACTTCTCGCGCTCCTCCTCGCCGCTGGCGAAGAGGGCGCGCAGGGGCAGGTTGCCCTTCTGCAGGCGCCGCAGCATGATGCCCGGCAGCGCCACGCTGATGGCCGACTCGATGTGCGACGACTCGTACAGCTCCTGCGGGCGGCAGTCCATCAGCAGCAGGCGCTCGGTGCCCAGCTCCAGCTGCTCGTTGAGCCACGCCACCGTCTTGCACAGCGCCATGTCCGACACCACGAAAGGAGGAGCGGCGGGTCGGAGCGTATCTAGCATCGGGGAAGCCGGGCGGCGACGGGGGGCTGTGGAAAACGCCCCTCTCCAAAGGGCCTCGCGGACCACCGGGGCAGAGGGCACGGGCGCAGCCGGGGCGAAGGCAGCCGCAACTCGGGAACTCCCGGCCTCCGTTAGCAGTGGAGAGAAGGGACGGAGCAGGAATCCCCCTTCCTCTTCTTTTTGTCAATGAATCCTCGAATGAACCTCCCTAACCGCCTCTGCTTTTTTGCTTCCCCCGAATAAAAATCCAATTAAATGTGCTCAGATGCCTTTCTTCCGTGCAGCAAAAGGAAATGCATTTAAATAACTCGTTAGAGAGAAGAGACAGACCCTACTCTCGCTACCGGTGTTATTGCTTTGCCTGCTTCTCCTGCTTCTCACATCTTGCTTCACGGCCCCCCTTCTCCTCCTCTTTCTTCCTAAGTCCTCGAGTTGCGATCAATGTCCCTTTTAATCAGCCCTGCACGCTCCGCTCCTGCTGCTGCTACCGCTGCTCTCCTCCTCGCTTCGCCCCTTCCACCCCGCGCCAGGCAGTTCCTCAATGGATACAAACATGGAACGTCTCAATGGATACATTCTCTCGGCCGGCCAATCAGCGCTCGCGGAAGGGGCTGTTTCCGTGGAGACGGGCCGGCTGGAACAGGTTGTGTTGATGAATTGTTAATGAGTTTGTCATTCACAAAAACGGAAAGGAATTTCCGCTCCGGATAAGCCGAGTGCAAACAAGCAGCAACAGCAGCTCAGCGGGAGGAAGGAGGGAAAGGAAGGCGCGGGGGGAGAGAGAGGGAAGAGGAGGAGGAGGAGGAGGAGAGCTAAGAGGGGAAGACACACAGCCGCTAGAGCTGCGCGTCTGCGGCTCGAGTTTCCTTCTGTTGCAGCTCACGCAGAGCAGCCCAGCGATTACACAACAAATGGTCCAATTAGAGGAGGAACAAAAGGCAGCCTCTCCTCTTCGGTGTTTTCGCTGCACAAGCGCGCTCGTTAAGGGCACTTCGCAGCCGCGCTTTTCCTCCTTCGGGCTCCCTTCGCAGCGAGGCGAGGGAACTTTTGGGACACCCCGCGTTGCTTTTGCAGAGCTGATAAGATGCAAGCGCCCCCCGTCCCTTCCCCTTGCCTTGGATTCCCCCCCCCCCCGTGGGCGAAACGGGAATAATGACTGACCCACGCGTGCACGCTTTCTTTTCCGCCCTCTACAAACACGTGCGCTGATAGTAACCATAATACATGCGGGCACACAAGTCCTCCAAGTCAGGAGACTGGAATTGAGAAAAGGAAGCGGGGGGGGGGGGAGCCCGATCGCGCCAGTGAGTGACCTCAAAAAGTCAGCTACGAGAAAGCGCGCCGCCGGCTTGCTGCGAGAGCCTCAGGTTTTATTCTCCCCTCCGGGTAAGCCGAGTTAATTGTGGAAGAAGGAGCCGGCTTTTCATTAGAGCGGAGCGTGGGCCGGAGTTAATGGGTAGCGGAGCGGACAGAGCCGCTTGGCATTTGCAAGGGTGGCTGCTGGCGCTCGGTAATTGTGACCCATTGTTCCCACAGCCTGAAATCCAGGCCGGGAGAGCGGCTCTTCCTCCCCCTTCGGCCCGGGCGCTTTTCTTGCTATTAACCCTTCCTGGGCTTCCAAAAGGAATATTTCCCACGCATTAAACCTATTTCCCCGCGGAAGTGCTGCGTCTGCCACCGCTTCCTCGAGGGGGCCTTGGGGGAGTCCTCGTCGGAGTCCGACCCCCCCCACGCGTGTTTACTCGGAAGGAAGCCCCGCTGGCTATTCAGACGGGGCCAGCTTCCCAGAGGGTTCGCCTGCTCAAAAAAGAGGAGCAAGGCGTTGCGAGGGAGGCGAAAGGCCAGCAAACCACCCCTTAAGTTCGAGTAGGCACCTGACGAAGTGGTGCTTTAGCTCCGCGGAAGCTCCAGCCACCATAAGCTCATCGGTTAGTCTTTAAGCACACGGGGCTCTCTGCTCTTGGTTTTGCTACACGTCCTAAGGGCTGCTACACAGAGTCGTTATTGCGGGGTTGGCTACGTTAGCCCCCGCCAAGGACGCACCAGGTCCAGGCTGGGCGCAAAAAATCCGCCTCTCCGCAACGATCCAGCTCCTTTCCAAGGGCGCAAGTACATCCCTGCTGCTGTTGCTACTACAATGCATGTCAAAGATACAAGGGTGACAGGGCTACTCTCCGCCATCAAGCTTAATGCAAGCATTTGCTGGGCTACCCTGGAAAGAGGTTTTCTGCTTTTTCTCTACTGTCCCACAGTGATAAGGGGGGGGGGGGCTTTCTTAGAGAGTTGAGATTTTGCTAGGTATTACAAATGGAGGGAGCTGACCAGAGAGGCTGGGGCAATCCAGTAAGATGGGCACCATATATTATATTATTATTTATTTCATTGCATCAGTGTGGTCTGCTAGGAAAAATGCCAACTTGGGTAGCCAAGTTAGGTGCACCTGGGTGTTGTTGGCCTGCGGTGGGACACAAACATCACTATATGGATTTGGCTTCAAAACTGCTGTTGTGATTATGATGGTGGTGATTCATATGTAAAATGAAGTGAGAGGTTCCTGCAGTCCCCTGACAAGAAAGGCCTAGAACATGGGTAGGCAAACTAAGGCCCGGGGGCCAGATCTGGCCCAATTGCCTTCTAAATCCAGCCCACGGACGGTCCGGGAATCAGCGTTTTTTTACATGAGTAGAATGTGTCCTTTTATTTAAATGCATCTCTGGGTTATTTGTGGGGCATAGGAATTGGTTCATTTCCCCCTCAAAAAATATAGTCCGGCCCCCCACAAGGTCTGAGGAACAGGGCCCCCTGCTGAAAAAGTTTGCTGACTCCTGGATTAGAAGATGGATCATTTCTTTATTTGGGCTGGCTTTTAAGTCATTCCCAGGCAGAAACATAACAGCACTACAAGATAAAGCAACTTAAGATTTCTTGCTACACATGCACACCCTTGTGCTTTCCCACTCTGTCCGCTTTCCTTCCTCCCCAGAGCACATTAGGTCACATCAAACACTAATAGTGGAATATCCTGTTCCCACATAATGGGAGAACGTGTGGGAGCTGCCAGGATGATTGTGTTGTCCACGACATCGACTTTTATTGCTCTGATAGAAGTTAGTTTCCCCTGCCCCTTCAGCACAGTATAGGAAGGAGGGGGTGTATGCCACCAGGAACTTCTACCATTGTGTGTGTGGCCTGGGTGATAAAAAAGTTGCGGGGGGGGGGGGGGAATGGTTGAAAGGAATGTCGCCCAGCAAGCTTCAACTGGACAGCTAACAGGCAGAGCAAGTCACAAGGACTTTACTCTGAAACAAGGCATATAAATGACCATCCCTTTTGAGACCATAACAATAGGGAGAAGACCAAACCATCAGGCTGCACAGCTCCTTTGAATAATCAGCATGAATTATATCTATGGGGATCACTGTGATATACTGTGAACACATAGGATCATTCCAGTATGCAGTTTGGTATGTTGCAGGTCCTAGGATATGCCTCATCTGTGATACCTTTGGGGCAATATTAGGTTAGCAACAGAGAGACAACAATAGCGGGGAGTATAGGAGCATGAATCTGGATTTGTAATAAAAGACCTGTGACCTGACCCAAACCAAACGTTTCTCATTTGCTGAAAAGCTTACACTACAGGATGGTGGGTTTTTCAGCAAGTGTCTATAGTTTCATCAGAACTGATTCTTTATTCAAACTAGGTGTTTTTACCTGCTGAATAGAGGCTACTTAGATGTTTTAAATGGTTGTGGATGAGATTAATCAGGGCTGTAAGAGAAAAATGGTATTGGCAAGTTGCGCAATGGAAAAATTCTCCAATATCACACCCTTTAAACAAAAGTTTCCTGGGTGGCTGATGGGTTTATGAAGTTACAAATAAAATTTGTATCATATATCGGATGTGATGTTGCTTTGTTATTAATTTGTATATCGGCCTTCTTCCAAGGAGCTTTGAATTACGACATAGTCCTGTTCATATCTACCCAGAGGTAGTCCCTACTGAATTCTTTTTTTTCCAAATAATATTTATTCAAATTTTAAAATGTTACAAAAAAGAACACAATATACAAAAACAAAACATATCCAAGAAAAAAATAAAAATAAAAAAAGCAAAAACAGCTAAAAAGGAAAAAAAATACAATCAAAAAACGACAAAAGAACAAGTTAAACCTTGATATAACTCCCTTTCTTAACTTATCTCCTTGACCTCCTCACATCTCCCCTCTTTGTATTCTAATTCAAATAATTCTAATTTCAGCAAATCCTTCATCTTTATTTTAATCTTTATAACTTATCTTAATATACTGTAATTTTCCATTCTCTCATTCACCAATTAGCCATCCACTTTTACTTTGTTTAATCTTATTTCTCCTTAAAACTTATATATCTGAAATTATTCTCTTAAGACGTTTCCCCTAGGGTCACAAAGATTCCATTCCACGATTTTCCCATCTCTCATTAAAAGAATTTTTTTTTTTTAATATCACAATATATACACTTTAAATTCCCAATTTTTCTTTCACCATCTCCCCTCCCCGGTCTCGGCCCCTGCCAACAGTTCTCCAAAAGTCCATCAACCTGGAGATCTTAAGTCTGAGCCTCTTAACTCTCAGTCCCTACTGAATTCAAGTGGATTTACTCTCTGGTACAGGTGTATAAGATTGCGACCTTTGCCTCACAACAACCCTGTGGGCAATAGCGGCAAGTCTGAAAACAGCCGGTGAGTTTCATAGCTGAAGAGGAATCCAAATCTGGGTCTCCGTAGCTCAAAAACCATGCTCTAAGCAAGGCTTTCTTCTTTCTTTCATTGCTGCAACGGGTTCTGTAGAGCAAAGAACATTTTGGAGCTGGCACGGGGTGAAGGAAGACTCAACCAAATGGCGCTTCTTTTTGTTCTCAGAGTCTGACTGATTTACATTTAGCTCTGGCAGGGATGTGATGTGACAGGCAAGCTTCCGCGCCATTGGCAGCTGGAGGACGTGACGCTTGGGCAGTTGACTTGCTTTTTAAACAAAAAAATACCCCAGAGGTACAGGTTGTGCTGGAGGCGATGGGTGAGTAGCTGGCTTAGACTGAACCGCAGGATGATGCCGGAAGCCAATCGGAAACGGCATGTTCTAATTATGAAACATGCACAAGCCCTAGCACTGAGGGGGAGGCATATCCACAACAGTCCATAAGATCATAAGAACAACTCTGCTGGCTGAAAACTCATCTCAGCCAATGCTCTGCTTTCAATGTGGCCAACCACATGCCCATGAGAAGCCTCCGAACAGAACCTGAACCACTGCATCACGGTCCCCTACCTGCAAATTTCAGTAACTCGTGTTCACAGCTATATTGCCTCCAACAGGGGAGGTACAGTACAGCATCATCACCATGTTCAGTTGCTGTCACTGGCTCATCCTCCATGAAGTTGTCTCATCCTCTTTTAAAGCCATCCAAGTTGGTTTTAAAAATTCGTGCACGTTTACTTGGAAGCCAGTTCCACTGAACTTGCTATTTTGTAGAATTTGGGTTGATCCCTATAAAGCAAGTGAAAAAATTTTTTTGCCCTCTGGTCATTGCTGGACTACAACTTCCATCATCCTTGACCAGGCTTTGCTGGGTTGATGGGTATTATTGCTCTACTATAGATCTGTTGCAATACAGTTCTGTCATTTTAACCCCTACCTTAGAGGCATGTGGCTTGCTCTTCTTTCACCTGGTCCTCTCTAAAGATCCCCAAAGTGTAAACTTCTTCCTCATGACACAGCACTAAAAACTCTTACCTGTTCTCTCTGTAAAAGAGTTGTTTTCTTCTGGGTTTCCAGGCTCCTCTTATTCCAAGCCTCTCTCTAGGTAGTTGCTCTGACCCCTCGGGACTTAAGTCACAAGAGAACTGAAGGGTTGTTTTATAATCTGAAGAAAGTAAACAACTTCCAGTTTTCAACACCAGTGCAAAAGTTAAAATGACAGGAAAAAAAGAAGAATGTCTCAAATGCATGCACATGAAAGCTCATACCAAGAACTAACTTAGTTGGTCTTTAAGGTGCTACTGGAAGGAATTTTTTTATTTTGTTTTGACTATGGCAGACCAACACGGCTACCTATCTGTAACTAGTTTTCATGTGGAAGTTTTCTGTAGGGAGTTGAAATAACGTATATACAGAAGTACAAGCCCAAAACAACCAAGAGCAGGTGTTCAGGGTTGTATAAAACCCTGAACCAGATTGTACAAAAACCTGCTGGATAGCTGGCTGTTAGGATACGTATGAAACAAAGTTGTTTTTGCTCACCTGTTTATTGGAAAGGACTAACACTCATAAGTTTAGGAAGACTTTTTACTATCTTTAGATTTTTATGGGCTATGTAGCAAATGGTGCTTTATGACAAGTAACAAGATTTTTCATCCCCATTACAGGTGGTGTTGTTACACTGCTCATAAAACCATTCATTTTTCTCAGTTTATTATATTAATATAGTGGGCTAAGTGCCACAGGTATTGCACAATGACTGGTTGAACTGAGTCTTCTTTTCCCTGTGGATTTTAGCCTAGAGTCAATTTTAAAAAGACAAACTTGTGAGCTCCTTCCTCTGCTCTGCTTCACACATGTGGCCAAGACGCAGGCTTACCTTACTAAACCCTGGTGTCTCACATCCCAGGGTGAGCCAGCATGGTATAGTAGCAATTAGAGTGTCTGAATAGAAGCTGGGAGACCAGGATTCAAATCCCTGCTTGGGCATGAAGCTCACTGGGTAACCTTGGGCCAGTATAACCTACCTCACAGCTTTGTGAGAATCGAATGAGGAGGGGAAGAAGAACGTATGCCACTCTGAGCTCCTTGAAGGAAAAGGTGAATATAACTGCAATAGATAAGTCACAATTAGCTCTTAAAGAGGGTGGTTACACCTGGTATAACCAAGTGAAGACAGGTAAAGGAACAATCTGATTTAGGATAATCTGCCATTCCTTGTTCCTCAGGTTCTTCCACACTTCCTCCTCCTTCCTCTAATGGGCAAAGCAGACAATTATATCACAGTGGGGGTGGGGAGCTCCCTCCTTCAGTTTGGGTTCAAGTGCTCTGTGTGCCCATTCAAAATCATCAGCAGAGATTATGAGGTTTAGAAGCAGTGATTTAAGCCAAAGGGCAATAAATTGTGCAGGATTATTCTCTTCCATTCCCTTGTCAAAAAATGAGTAAATATAAATTCATTCTCCTGTTTCGATTTTCTGCCATCTTCAAGCTTGTTGCATATCTCTATCTCTGTCTGTCTGTCTGTCTGTCTATAATTCTTTGATCTTTTTTGTCATGGATTTTTGGCTTAGTTCTTTTGTTGCTATTGTTATTTCTGTTACAGTGTCCTTGCATTAAATTCTGTCAGTTTCATGCTTCCATTGGAAGCATTCATTCCTTCCAAGTATTTTTAATAAGCTTCGTTATGGATTCTTGTTGCACTGCAAATTCTTCTCGTAAGACAATGTTATGAGGTTGCGGTGGTGGGGGAGTAGGCTATATGCAGAGACTCTTCTAATACCTGGGCTCCCCCTTCCAAATCTTGGAATAGCCAGGTTAGCTTCCTGGTGAGGTAATGGGTCATTAAGGTAACAAAGGAAGTGGATCTGTGCTAGACAAATGGTGGGGGCCCCTCCCCCTGAATTGCTGGTAGTTAGAAAGAGAAAGGTCAGAGCTGAGAACAGAGAGTTGAGTGATGTGAGCTAAGCAGCAATGCAAATAAACCATCTATCATAAAGATACCACGGTTTCCACTGATCCTCATGCCGAAGGAAACACAAACTCTGGGTAAGTACCTGGAATCTCATGGTGCTCAGAGATTGGGTTTGCGTGCAACAATATTTTTAACACTTTCTTTCCCCAATGAAGATTTTGAGGAAAGGGTGTCTTGGCTAGTGTCCTTGTTGAAGTGAGCCTTCTATCTTGGGGCAGGCAGAATTGGGCGAGGTCTTTTATTTGCAGCTTTTCTGAATCCTCTTGCATTCACCTCTCTCTTTCTTCAAGGCTTGAGGTGGGGTTTTTTAGACAGCAGGGCTTTTGCTCTAAACAGTTCTTCTGAGCCTTGGAGCAGAGCTTCAAGTTAAGCGGCAATCTTCTTTCTTTCCTGGCCATGTCTCCCCCACCCACAGCTGCCATTCCTTGTTGGTCTGTACTCTTTAGATTCAAATCAGGGTGTGTGTAATGGGGGAACTTGCAGACCCCACAGCTCCCCGATGTTGAGGATGCATTGCTACAGGAGAAGGGTCACACAGCATCTCTTTGCTCATTTTTGCAGAAAGGGATTGAAAGAGCTGGCCAGTAGTTCTCACGACTTCTGTACAAAAGCAAAATGGATGACACAGCCGATAGGCTGCTGTGAACACGCTGCTTTAACTAATGGGCACTGAGGGCAACTTCCTTGAATGACAAAGCTGGAACTCGGGGCCAATCAATGTATCAATCAATTACAGTTATTTATATCCTGGCTTTTGAGATACTTCCAAGGAGACTTATAAATAACACCCAGACACATTTTTAAAGAGCTAAATAAACTATATCAACATGTAACAAGCCAACAGGACTTCCCCTTAGGCAGATAGCCCAGAGGTAGGATTGCAAAGTACAGCAAGTATCAGCTCTGAGATGGTCTTTACCTTCCGACCTCTTTCCTGGAATCCTTCCCAGAGGGTAGTTGGTGGCCGATGGCCCTCTGGGTTGGGAAGAGTCTGACTGAAGTAGACTCTGAAGTGGTTTTCACCTGCTTCCGTCTCTCTCCCAGAATCCTTCGCTGTAACAAGACTTTAAAGTGGCATGACTAAACTTCCTTCAAAAGTCATATAAGAATGCCGTGCATCTTGAGGCAGGAGAACGGCATTTTGAAGGCTTCCTCTAGCCTGTACTTCTGCAAAACTGTTCTTCTGCCCCAGCTTTTTTCTTTTCTGCAGGGCACAGTTCAAGTTTTCAGATGGTGGTCCATAATATGGAAAAGGTTGCGGAACATTTGAGGATTTTTGCTCTTGGCCCTACGCTTGGTTTTTCCCCTCGACAATGGAAGAAGTTAAGATTACCGTATTTTTTGCTCTATAAGACTCACTTTTTCCCTCCTAAAAAGTAAGGGGAAATGTGTTTGCGTCTTTTGGAGCAAATGCAGGCTGCACAGCTATCCCAGAAGCCAGAACAGCAAGAGGGATCGTTGCACAGCGATCCCTCTTGTTCTGGCTTCTGAGATTCAGATTTTTTTTTTCTTGTTTTCCTCCTCCAAAAACTAGGTGCGTCTTATAGTCTGGAGCGTCTTATAGAGCGAAAAATACGGTAGTTGGTCCAGCTCCTTTCCTGTTTATTCATGGAACTTGGACAGTTTTACAAGAGGGCATGAGGAGTTTTCGGAAATGGGGCCTGTATAAGATGAAGTACTTTGCCAAACCTTTCACATTTGTTAGATGAAGCTTTCCTTGAAGTGACACCCACTCCTTAACTTTCAGCATTATAAATCTTTTCTGGGAATAAAAATTTGGATGGAATTTTGCATAATAGGAACACTCCATGACTCACACATGCAATTTTGAATGGTTTAGGGTCTATTCCAGTGCGTGGGTGTCTGTGTAGGGCAATTATGTAAGTGTCAGGATAGCTAAGAACTTTTGACATTTGTGGCAGCTTAACAGAATTCCTCTCATGCTCTCAAATGCTTGTGTGAGGGATTTTACACACTGAACTTCCCATGCATCTATGAAATGATTAGCAGGATTTTTTTATTAATGTCTGATTTATTATTGTCTCAACACATTAGGGTACATTGGTTTTAAAGAGAAAAAATATTTTAAAGTAGTGAGAAGAGAGTATTCTTATACAAATTGTCTGGAAACTGCATTATAGAATAAAGCTGTTCTATATTCCTGACATTTTCAATGCTAATTGAATTCAGCACATATTTGAAAGAGAATGTTTGGATATATTACATGTGGGACCTGCAACAAAATGTTGCAGCAGGGTTGCTCACGTACACTGTCCCAGCCATGTCTCCTTCCAGGACAGCCTCATTCTATTTTCCCTTCCACCCCGACTACAGACAGAGCATACATTTAAAGCACTCTCATACTTACTTAGGATTTGTGGCTCTCCACAAAGTATTTTGGTAAATTTAGTTTGTTAGCCTTCATCCAATTGTGTGCAGTGGGGGAATCACATTTAAGAGTTTTGGTGGCGTATCTTCTACCACAATGAGATTTCCAGTGTACAGGGGTGATATTTTGGCCCCAGATATGTCTGTTATGTCAGAAGACCCAGAGCCAGAAAAGACATATTCAGAGGAGGTAGACTTCTTCTGTGCAGTGATGATTTGCCCATTTCTGTTTATTTAATACGCTTGTGGCTTTAATTTTCAGTTACAAACAACAAAAACTATTAAAGTAAAAATGTGATGAAAATATTGAAAACTGTTTAGAAACAACTTTATTACAACCGACATTTAATATTAATGGTTTTGTGGGGTGCTTTTCTAACCCAATTCAGAAACCTGCAGGAAAATTTTCCTTACTGTAATGTCCCCAAACAATACGGTTATATGGTTTGTGCCAACATGTTGACACCTCCAAAAAATACATTTAATAGTGCATGTATGTGTTAGTACATTAGGCTCCCTTGGCTTGTCACCTGTTTGTTTGTTTGTTTGTTTGTTACACTTAAAATAATATTAAATATTTCCTGTGAAATCTTGGACACAGCACCTACTCTCCACGAAAAGCAGTGAAGGAAGGAAGGAAGGAAAAGGTTTAAAGATTTGCTGTTGCATCAATCTGGTTTTTATGACTTTAGTCAACTATTTTTACTGAGGCTTTCTCTTGAGCTCTATAAAATATACTTACACTTACTTTTTATTTGTTCCCACAGCATGTGGCACAACCATGGGACTTCCTAGACAACAGCCTTACTGGGAAGTGAATCATTGCTATGAATCATCATCATTATTATTTAACGGATGAGAAATGGAAACTGAAATACTGGCCTACCTGTGGCTACTAAATCAGTTCATGGATGAAGGCAGCTTTGACCCCAGAGCTCTCAGGTCTGATTCTATCAACCTGTGTATCCACTGGCTAAGGCTAGCCCTCCGCTAGCTATTGTGTATCACATTTCATAGAACAACACCATCCCCAAATCTCTTTGTTCAGCACCTGAATAGCTCCCTTGCCTGGAGGCTTTCACAGAAACACACCTGAGACAGGGGTTCAAGATTTACTGCTCAGTGGTAGAGCACATGCTTTGCATGCTTCAATTCCTGACATCCCTAGTTCAAGACAGCCAATGCGATGCTTTCTAGATGTTGTTCGACTCCAACTCCCATCATCCCTGTCCATTGCCCAAGTGGCTGGGGCTGATGGGATTTGAAGTAAATATATATGGAGGGCATGATGTTGGCGACCCTCTCCTAGTGGAAAGTGTTAGCATTTCACTCCTCTGCTGCTGGATGTGTGATTGTTACATCACATGTCTGTGTAAGTCTGAGAATGGAAGTAAGTCTTATTTCTTCCGCTGTACTGTACTTTTGTACTGTTTGTGTGTGTGTGTGTGTGTGTGTGTGTGTGTGTGTGTCCTGAAGGAGAAGTGAGAGGACACCATGGTTGCTTTGTCCTGTATATATTGCTTAATAAATCACTTAGAATGTTACACTCACGCTCCACGATTGTTTCTGCTATACTCTGCTAGAGTGAGAATGCACATGTCTTTTAATATGTGTCGCAAGTGCGCACCGGGACTGATTTGTGAATGTCCCGGGCTGCGCTTCATCAGGAAGATGCCCGGAGAGGTCTGTCTCATTCTGAGGGCTGTGTGTGCCCCCCAGGCATGTTCCAACAGAAAGGATCAAGGGACAGGTGCTGCAAGCGGCTTCTCCATGAGATCCTGAGCTTCTGCCACCAGTCAAAGGAGACAAGGTCTGATAGAAACCAATAAGATTGCTTCCAAACTTCCTACCCTTTCTATAAATCAAATTCAAGCAAGTCACACTGATACCCTTGCCAGATAATACCCATTCTGCATTTGTAAGAACTCGGTCATTTAGTGTGACAACCACTCACACTTTAGAACTCCCCACCTTTTGAGATTAAGAAGGCTCCTTTGCTTTAGTCCTTTCGGCTCCTGCTGAAAACATTCTTGTTTAGACAAGCCTACTTGGATGCTTAGAAAGTTGTGTATGGGCAATCTGTCCGGAATATATTTGTATTTCGAGGAGTTAGTTATCCTTCCTGCCCCTTGTTCCTTCCTTTTCCCTATCTTTTGTTAAGCTGTTTGATGGCTGAGAACAGCCTTTAATGTCTTAATCAGTTAGGAAGAAGTGATAAGGCTAGGTACCTTATTTGATGTTGGACATTGTTTGGAGAAAGTGAGGCACTGGGAGAGGGTGGCTAAGGAATACTCTGCACGTAGCCAGTCCGGCAAGCAACACAGGCTAACAGGTAGCTATCTATAAATTGGATGGTTGTGGGCAGAGTGTTAGGGAGAAGCTTGTGCACAGACTGATGGCCACAGGGCCGTGCAACCTGGGGTTACCTGGGAGAGTCACTTCGCCACTTCTTGAGGGCTTCCAAGTGGCAGATTGAAGTGCTTTCTTGGTATGTACAGTATACGGTATATTGCTTGCTGTTTAGAACAAAACCTTTAATCTCCTCACTCACTTGTGTTTTGTATTACTTCTGAATCTCATTTTTAAAAGAACCACCTTGCATTCGGCAAGACAAGTTGAGGTTATGTTAATCCATTTTAGTATTTTAACCTTAGTATGTTTTAAAGTAGGGCTGTGGGTTTTTTCTTGATTCTGTGGTTTTATATTTTGTAAACTGTTTTGAGGTTTGTTTGTTTTTAGCAATCAAGTGGTGCATTCATTTTTTAAAAAATAAATAAAATACATAAATAACCTGTCTGTCCATGTCCCAGGATTGGTGAGTTCTGGGTATTGCTCACTAAGTGCAATTCACTCGGGGAAGTTCTGTGTTATGACGTGCACAAGCCTGCATGGTATTGTTCTTTCTTTGGGAATTGCTATTTGCACTAAACTGACAGGTGGCGAACAAAGGAAGCTTCTCTTGCAGGATACGCAATAGCCAAATAAAGCAGGGATAGGGAACCTGCAAACCTCCAGACGTTGTTCAACTCCTATCAGCCCCAGCCAGTGTAGCCAAGAGCCAAAGAGGATGGGAATTGTAGTCCAACACCATTTTGGGGGGGTCACAGGTTCCCCATCCCTGAAGTAGAAGGAAGAGGGAAACGGGGATTTCTCTTTGATATAAAGGTAAAGGTAAAGGGACCCCTGAGCATTAGGTCCAGTCATGGCCGACTCGGGGGTTGCGGCGCTCATCTCGCTTTATTGGCCGAGGGAGCTGGCGTACAGCTTCCAGGTCATGTGGCCAGCATGACTAAGCCGCTTCAGGTGAACCAGAGCAGCGCACGGAAATGCCGTTTACCTTCCCGCCGGAGCAGTACATATTTATCAACTTGCACTTTGATGTGCTTTTGAACTGCTAAGTTGGCAGGAGCAGGGACGAGCAACGGGAGCTCACCCTGTCGTGGGGATTCGAACCGCCGACCTTCTGATCGGCAAGTCCTAGGCTCTGTGGTTTAACCCACAGCGCCACCCGCATCCCATCTCTTTGATATACATGTGCCTAAAAGGCATTAGAGTTGTAGCTATGCCTTTTAAATTTGTGAAAAAGTTAAAGTGGGCAGCTTTTAAAAAATGGCTTTGCCATTTGAAAATGTGTTCTAGCATGATGAATTCCTGAAGGAGAATGTCATCTCCCAACAGGGTTGCCTGTACCAAAAGCTCCAAAACCTTAGTTACCAGATGTGAACAGATGACAAAATAAACTACTTGGCTCCTTGGGCTTGCCTGTGTTTCAGTGCTGGGCATCGCTGAAAGGTCGAGGACATGAATGCCAGGCTATGCAAGAGCAGGCAAGTCCTTCTGAAGTCAGTTTTTATGCCAGCATAATAAATCCTTTCCTTTCCGGTGCTAGTAAACTAAGATTTAACCTTTCTCTCTCATTAAAGAATCTGGGTTGTATCAAATGCTGGTGCTACTCAGAGTGTAGACCTTCTAGAGCCAGTGAAGCTAAGCTAGGCATCTCACTTAATTGCAATGAATCTACACTGGATATAGCTGCCCTCTAATATTTTTTTGCACATTAGATTCATTCCTTTTTCAGCTGTGTCACCATCCCTTTAAAAGCAAAAGCAAAAAACTCACACACAGTTCTTTCCATCAATAGACAGCACTTAATAGGACCGGCACGGTAGGAAAGAAGAGCAAGTAGATATCTGGAAGCAGTAGAAAGGCAGTTCTATCATAATAGTTGACTTATAATCAAGGGGGATAGGGACCATGCTATATATAAGAAGTAGTAGCTCAATTTAAATCTTCACTTACCTGGGAGTAAGCTCATTTAATTCACTGAAACTTACTTCTGCGTAAACATAGTTAGGATTGCAGCCTAAATCATTTGTTCATGCCAATGTGTTTGTATACCATATGTTAATCATGTTTTAAGGGCGGTTTACATAACATAACATGGTTTTCAGTACTGCTCATTAAACCCAACTTATGCGACCCGTCAGACTATCCAGCTCTCTGTATGTTGTGATGGGGGGAAATCAAGAGAAACAATACAGTTTGGGGGGAAAGTCAGTGTTTCCTAGGATCTTGTAGGGTTCTGCATAACATTCTAAATGACTTGGTTGCGACAACTAAGGTAGGGTGGCTTACATTGCCTTTTATCGCTGCACAAGGCCAACTCAAGATGGCAGGGCTGCCAGAGGATGTGTGCAGCATCCTTCAGGAATTGTGGGTGTCCTGGAATGCAGGTCTTTTCCTTTTCCTGCACCCCTGGTTTATAGTTCCCTTATTCCTGGTGAAATGGTAGAAGGCAAAGGTGTCCACTTACGCTTTGCTGAAAGAGAGAAAATGCATCTCTAAAATAGAGGATAGGAGAGGACACTGGTTAGCATAACATTTGCACATGCAAATCTAGAAATACTATAGTTTAACTAGAAACACAACACATCTCATTGCAGCGAGGGAGACCTGTGTGGCTGCCTAATCTGCTGCCCAGGTTTAAACCTCTGATGGAAGAAAGATGGAAACTAGCAGGTCTCCTTCGGCGACACACAGGAAAAAGGCCCGAGTCTATCTAATGTGTTGATGACGATGACGACAACAACAACAACAATAATTTGTTCTTTGTACTCTGCCCATCCGGCTGGGTTTCCCCACAGCCACTCTGGGCAGCTCCCAACAGATTAAAAACAGAATAAAACAGCAAATATTAAAAACAGCAGGGCCTCTGACGTTCATTTTTATATATGGGAGAAGGGGGGGGGTTCTTATAGCAACATGGCCCAGCTATACAGAGTTGGCCATTAAGGTTGTTTTGCCCTCTCCAGAAGTCATGCTCATGAAAGTAATATTGAGCTTCATCCTCTGCATTGTAAGAGGATATTTATCTCACTCTTTCAAAGGTGGAAGAGAAAGGCAAGGAGGAAATCAGAAGCAGGAAGCTAGCCTGTGAGAGGAGGCTGGGGAAGAGAGGAAAGTGCATCTGTGAATGCCAGAAGTCCATTAGGTTTCAGGAAAGCGGAAGGTACAATCGAAGTCACTCAGCCGTAGCTGGTGTAAAGCGGTGAGGCTGAATGGAAGCCTGCCAGTTCACACCATTTGAGTGATTAGGCTTGCATCCTTCGCCCTAAAAGAAAAAGAATAAAAACTCACACTGATCTCATTTAAACAGTAAGTCAATATGAAGCAATCCATGCCTTTTCCTTTGCAAGGGGGACTCAGTTAGCATTACTGGCTCCTCTGATCTGCAGCACCTGTGCTTTGGGAAGATGGAGACATTATCAGCTTTTTATCACTTAACAGAGGAAGGGATCCCTGGCCTGATGTTATTTATTCAGCTGGATGTATTGACTTTGTCTAAGAAGATCTAAGTGGAAGGCTGGGGGTTGTGTAACTTCAGCCTGTTAATTACCAGAGCTTCAAAAACCTTGATTTATGAGCTTATGCCCATGAATGGTTCAGAGACATGAATCTGAATGCCTTTTGCTTTCAATGGAAATAAAGGCATCAGGACCTGAAAAGATCCTACAGTTAGAGAAATTGACATTGTGACCTCCCCAATAACATTACACTAAACCACATTGTTGACAGGCTTGTTTCTGGAACTGTTTGACAGGCAAAGGTAGCTCACGGAGTCCATTCTGATACAGTGGCCTTTGCCATTATGGGTTGTAGCCAAGGAAGTTTTACTCAGAGTACAGCCATTCAAAGGAATGGAACTCAGTTTGCCAAGTCCATTAATTTCACTGTGTCTTCTCTGAATATAATGTTGGATAACAACCCAAAGTTTCCAGGTAGCACTCAGAAGTTCTGATAAGTTTTCCTCAAAACAAAGAAATGGAAACACTTTATTAACCTAGGCAGGTAGTGGGGATTTTAAAACAAATTACCTCAGAAAACCAGAGCACATTTGTTGCTTTTCACTAAGGTAGAAAGAAAAGCCATTAAAACAAAATCCTCTTCAAAGAAGATGAGTGACTTTTTGTTTTTGTTTTACTGATATGGTACCCATGTTGGAACTATCCTGTAAATAATTTAAAGCAGGCATAGGCAAACTCTGGCCCTCCAGCTGTTTTGAGACTACAATTCCCATAATCCCTGACCACTGGTCCTGTTAGCTAGGGATGATGGGAATTGTAGTTCCAAAACATCTGGAGGGCCAGAGTTCTCCTATGCCTGATTTAAAGCAATTAGTTATTGTTATTAAATAAAGGTAATAAACTAAACAGGGAAACAAATGTTACTGGTTTACTGCTCATGGTTCACACATCACAACAGGCCAGATTCTGGGCTGTGCAGGGTAGCCTGAAACAACACAGTCAAGAATAGAGAAGGAGCAAAATGTCCATGTGCATCAAACCATTATTATATTATTATCATCAATCATCACCATAATTTTGTTTTTAAAGGCAGCCCTACCAGGAATTTGCCGAGCATGTTCATACAGCAGCAGTACAATATCATGCCCTGAAATTGTCTTCTGTGAGATCATACCCACATAGCTTATGATGGTCCATCATACCTTTTGAAAGCAGACTGTTTCAGAACATGCAAAGTGTGAGTGGAGGGGAAAGAGGGATGGGATGTCACGCGGTTTTCAAAAGGTCAACTGCAGATGCTGTTGGGAAAACACCTAGAAACGATTGTTCTCAAGAAGACAGGAACTTTGTCTGAAAACAGGATGGTCTGCCTCAAAAGACACTAGCAGATCCTAGTAGAGTTTGAGAAGGAAAACAAGCTGGGCGCCTCAGTGAGCTGCAAAGGGAAAACATCCCACTGGGTAACAAGACAGCATGTCGGGTAAACAGGAAAGGAGCAGTCAGCAGAGTGAGAGGTCTGGGGGGTGAAAAGGCTGGGGAGAGCTCTGATCTACAAGCGCGATAAGGAAACTTGAAATGAAAGATCTCTTTGCACAGCCTGGCAAAAAGTGGCTGCATAAACAGAAAGAGGCATCAGCCTTCCGACTTAAAGTCGTGTGTGCTTCAGGGTAAGCAGAACCAGTCAAAATGAATGTTGGGAAACCATAGATTTCGTTTGCTCTCGTATGAGAGACATGTCTGAATTTCGCATACAGGAGGGTTACAAGTTCAATCCCTGGCATGTCTAGGAAATATGTCTTTCTGAAAGCTGCCAGACAGTGCAGTAGACCAGATGAAGCAATGGTGTGAATTGGCAGAAGGCAACTTCCTATGATCCTATGCGGTTGCAGCACTGAGGTAATCACATTTCCTGTCGAGATAAGGAAACCTTGTCCAATACCTCCTTGCTGTGTTCTGTTTTCCCTCTGAGTTGGCTATTTAAAAACAGGACTGCTTGGAAGTACTAAATTACTGACAGCTACTTACCGCCATGGGCTCTTCCCTTCCACACTGCTTGAAGCTGAGGCTTGAAGATGCAGTTGCCAGTTAAATAGGAAAAAGCAACTTGAGGGGAAAGGGTTGGAGAGGAAAATGGAGGGGCAGGAAATAGTTAAGCAGGAATAGAGAGGCTTTATTAGACTGAGGGCCACATTCCCTTTTGGACAACATGTTGGGGGCCACATGCCAGTGCTGGGCGGGGCCAGAAGCAAAAGTGGGTGGGGCAATGAATATAAATGTTAGCTTTGTACACTAGCTTGGTTTATCTCTCTCTCTCTCTCTCTCTCTCTCTCTCTCTCTCTCTCTCTCTCTCTCTTATCCATACAGGTAAGCAAGAGGCAATATGAGGGTTCAAGCCAAACAAAAACATTCAAGGGTGAGAAGCTGAGCCAATGAGGAATGTGGCCTGGGGAAGGGAGTGTTTGCTTGAGGAGAGTCCCGAGGGCGAGTTCTGGATGGCCACATTCAGCCCCCAGGCCTCAGGTTCCCAACCTGTGAGGCTAAACACTCACCCTCCTTCTTCCTGCACTAATCTCCACATTCACTCCTGCTTAAATGGGCTTGCGAATCACGGATTTGTCTGCACTGCATCTGTAGAGGTGGGATCTGCTGAAACAAAAGGGTCTGTCTAACTGTGTGAGTCAGTTCTCCAGTAACCCAGTTCAAAATCATCTCTGGTGAGGAAAAAGAGATGAAACATGATGCTTCGAAAGAACTGCCTGAGCCATGCAACTGGAATGTACAAGAAAGGAGCCAAAACTGACTGGATAACAGCCGTGCTCAAACGATCCTTTGTCTTGAGCCAAGGCAATATTTTGCATTTGGAAGAATGATGTCAAGAATGTGGCTGTAAATGAAGTATGCAAGGAAGTTTTGACTTGAGAGAGCCACACACTGTGTTTTGAAGAGTTCCTACTAAACTCCCTGCCCCCAATATGCACAAGGGCTCTATCCAGTACTAGTCATAATAGGGTTATTATCTAGTGTTAGCCATATTTAGGGTAGACCCACTGAAATCAATGGGCATGATTATTTTAGGATCATCGTTTTCAGTGGGGCTACTCTGCTTAAAATTTAGGTTTTGGTCCTCCTATAGCACTAACACCCTCTTCACTAAATCCACAAATGGTGTCCCAAATTGCCCATCTGACACCGTCCCCTCCTTGGTCCCTTTCTCCTCTTTGGAATCCCCTCAATTTTCTCTGGAGTTTCTTCTCTTCCTTGTCAGAGGATTCTTTTAAGGCCTCTGTGGGTGGCATCTCTTTCTTCCTTCAAACTCCACAAGGCAAGGCTCTAACAGAGTAGGCCCTTTCCTGCTCTCTCTCTCTCTTTCTTCCTCCACACTTGCTCTGGGAAAACTTATCAAGCGCTACAACTCCCATGACCACCACATTTTTCTCCGCATGACTCACCAGCACTCCCACCTCAGCCCCATTCATCATAATCCACCCCTAAACCTTGCTTGCTTGCTCAGCACCATTCTTTCCAGCCATCTCAACCACATTGCCTCGTTTTTGGATCTCTCATCACTTGCCCTCCTCTTGCCCTCAACTAATGGGATAAACATCTCCCTCCAAAACACTGCAAAATATCCATCATTTCCTCCCCCTCCCCCTGTTCCTGTGGCCTAACTGAGCTCAGGCGTAGCTTTCTTTCTCATCCAGACTAATGCAAACTCTCTCTTTGTCTTTCACCAGTTGCAGTTCCTTCACTTATATTTCAACATCCATGGTTAAAAATATCCACTTTAGTGGTGATAAAAGTTTCTCTCCAATACTCTCTGCCTTACTCCATTGTCCTGTGTATCTTTGCTGGGCATCACTCGCCAGTCTTTCCAGCTTACATACCTGTGTGACCTCCATGAAATAATACAGTAATCACATGTCAATGTCAATTCAAGTTACACAGGAATAGTTTCTGATTCAAAATATTTTTTTTTTAAAAAAAAATTGTTAAGAATTTTGTTAATACAATAAAGAAGAAAGAAAACAGAATACACAAAGAACAAACGAAAAAAGACAAGTATAACAAATATAAAATCTAGCATCTTGTAATAACCATCTTTTCTTCATTTTTGGACTTCCTCACATCTCCCGCTCCTGCATTCCACAAATAAAACTTTAGCCAGCAACTTATCACCTTATTTCTATTCTTATTATACACATTTTCAATATTTTATCCCTGACTTTGAATATTTTATCTAGATCTTAAATACCTAATTTTAACATAATTTTTATTCAAAATGTATTATTCTCATACAATTCACTCATTCTCATAATCTTTTCAACTAGGTTTATGGTGCCCTGTTGTTTTCGAATCTCTCATCCTTCTTAACACTCATATAGTTTACAGTGTTTTTGTAAATAGTCCTTGAATTTCTTCCAATCCTCCTCCACTGCTTCTTCTCCCAGGTCTCAGATTCTGCCAGTCATTTCTGCCAGTTCCATGTAGTCCATCAGTTGCATCTGCCATTCTTCCAGCGTGGGCAAATCTTGAGTTTTCCAATATTTGGCGACAAGTATCCTTGCTGCTGTCGTTGCATACATAAAAAATGTTCGGTCATTCTTTAATACCCTCTGGCCAACAATGCCCAAAAGGAGGGCCTCTGGTTTCTTAGGGAAGGTATACTTAAATACCTTTTTCAGCTCATTATATATCATTTCCCAGAAGGCCTTAACCCTGGGGCAAGTCCACCAGAGGTGAAAGAACGTTCCTTCAGTTTCCTTACATTTCCAACACTTATTATCTGACAGGTGATATATTTTTGCTAGCTTGACTGGGGTCATGTACCACCTATATATCATTTTCATAATGTTTTCTTTCAAGGCATTACATGCCGTGAACTTCATACCTGTGGTCCATAACTTTTCCCAGTCAGCAAACATAATGTTGTACCCAATATCCTGTGCCCACTTTATCATAGCTGATTTAACCGTTTCATCCTGTGTATTCCACCTCAGCAGCAAGTTATACATTCTTGAAAGTAGTTTAGTCTTAGGTTCTAACAATTCTGTTTCCAGTTTCGATTTTTCCACCTGGAATCCTAACTTTTTATCCAATTTAAAAGCCTCTTTAATCTGAGCATAATGTAACCAATCTCGCACTTTATCTTTTAGTTTCTCCAAACTCTGCAATCTCCAATTGTCTCCATCTCTTTCTAAAATTTCCCAATATTTAGGCCATTCGACCTCCATATTGGGTCTTTTCACAGCCTTAGCTTCCATAGGTGATAACCACCTTGGGGTCTTGTTTTCTAATAAGTCTTTATATTTTGTCCAGACATTAAACACTGCTTTCCTTACAATATGGTTCTTGAAATTCTTGTGAATCTTAACCTTGTCGTACCACAGATATGCATGCCATCCAAAAGCATTGTTAAATCCTTCCAAATCTAAAACATCAGTGTTTTCAAGAAGCAGCCAATCTTTCAGCCAGCAAAAAGCTGCTGATTCATAGTACAACCTTAAGTCTGGCAGGGCAAACCCCCCTCTTTCTTTAGCATCAGTTAATATTTTAAACTTAATTCTGGGCTTTTTGCCCTGCCAGACAAATTTAGAAATGTCTCTTTGCCACCTCCCAAAACACTCCATTTTATCCACAATCTGTAAAGTCTGAAATAGAAACAGCATCCTTGGCAATACATTCATTTTTATAGCAGCAATTCGGCCCAACAAGGAAAGTTTCAGTCTTGACCAACTTTCTAAATCTCTCTTAATTTCTGACCAGCACTTTTCATAATTGTCCTTAAATAGATTCAAATTTTTTGCTGTTATGTTCACCCCTAGGTATTTTACTTTTTTAACCACATTTAACTCTGTCTCTTTCTGAAACCTTTCTGACTCTGAAACTGTCAAGTTTTTTTCCAATACCTTAGTTTTTTGTTTGTTTAATTTAAAACCCGCCACCCGACCAAAGTCTTGAATCAATTGTAATGCCCTTTTCGTACTAGATTCTGGCTCCTGTAGGGTCAAAACTAGGTCATCTGCAAAAGCCTTAAGTTTGTACTGTTTTGCTCCGACCTGAATTCCTTCCACCAACCGGTCCCCTCTAATCATATTCAAGAGCACCTCCAGGACCGAAATGAATAACAGAGGGGAAATAGGGCAACCTTGTCGTGTTCCTTTTTCAATCTTAAACTCTTCTGTCACCACATTGTTAACTATTAATTTAGCCTTTTGTTCTGAATAGATTGCATCTATCCCATTTTCAAATCCCCATCCCACTCCCATCCCTTCCAGATTTTTCTTCATAAATTTCCAAGAAATATTATCAAAGGCCTTCTCCGCATCTATAAATATTAACACTGCTCTTGTATTGATATTTGTTTGCAAAAGTTCCAAAATGTCAATAATATTCCTTGTGTTGGCAAACAAATGTCTTCCTGGGAGAAAGCCTGCCTGATCTTTATGGATCACTTCACTTAAAACTTTTTAAAATCTGTTTGCTAAGATGTCTGCAAAAATTTTGTAATCCACATTTAGAAGGGAAATGGGACGGTAATTCTTAAATTGTGTCTTTTCCAATTCTGATTTAGGTATCAATGTGCTGAAGGCTTCTTTCCACGTTTCCGGTGCTTTCTTCCCCTCCATAATCTCATTGCAAACCTCCATTAGTGGATGTATCAAGTAATCTTTCAATGTCTTATAATATTTGGAGGTAAGCCCGTCTGGCCCTGGGGATTTGCCCAATTGCATATTCTGAATGGCAGCTTCAATCTCTTGTCGTGTTATTTTGCAGTTCAGGATTGATCTATTTTCTTGAGACAACCTTGGTAGTCCATTCTTTTTCAAAAATTGTTCTATCTCCACCTCGTTTTGCGGCCCTTGAGTATATAGTTGTTTAAAATATCTCTGGAAACACTTCCTAATCTCCACAGGGTTCTGAGTATTTCTTCCTTCAGTCTCTAGGTTAGTAATCGTATTTAATTTTTGCCTCTTTTTCAACTGCCATGCTAGCAGTTTTCCACATTTATTTGCCAAATAAAATGATTTTTGTTTCATTAACTTAACTTTCCACTCCACTTCTTGATTTATCAATTTGGAGTATTGTGCTTGATGAAATTTGACTTCTTTCAAAATCTCCTTTGACTTCGGTTTCAATCTTAACTTCTTCTCACATTCTTTAATTTTCTCCAAAATCTTATCCTTTTTCTCATTTTGTGCTCTTTTCTTTAGAGCGTTCTGTTGTATCAGAAACCCCCTCATAACCGCCTTACTTGCATCCCAGATGATTCTTTTTTCCACCATGGTGTTCAAATTTATCTCAAAATAGTCCTTCAAAGCTTTTTGGGCCTTTTTGGTAGTCTCCTAATCTCTAAACAAGTTGTCATTCATCTTCCATCTAAAGGAGCCGGTTGGAATTAATCTCATGTCCATCTTTACGGCGTTATGGTCGGAGCAGGTCTTTGGGCAGATTTCCACCTTTCTCGTCTTGGGTGCCAGACCTCTAGTTATCCATATTTGGTCGATTCTTGTCCATGTCAGTTGGGCTTCAGAAAAGAATGTTCCCTCTCTTCCCAGGGGGTTCTTTGTCCTCCAGATGTCGATCAAGTCCATATTGTCAGTCAGTTCAAAAAAAGTTTTAGGTAGTCTGCCATTTTTTGTCACATTTTGGCTTTGCGACTTATCCATGTTGGTTGATGCCACCCCATTCATATCTCCCATCATAATGATGTTATCATAGTCCAGATAGTCCAGCATTATCTCATGCAGCTTCTTAAAAAATTCCGATTTCCCCTCGTTTGGTGCATAAATTCCTAATATCAGAAGCTTTTCTCCCTGATTTTGTATCTCAATTGCCAGAATTCTTCCTTGCTCATCTTTAAATAAGAATTTTGGTGACAGGCTCTCCTTTGCATATATCACCACTCCTCTTTTCTTGACTCGGTCCGAAGAGATAAATTATTGGCCTAATCTTTTATTTATTAACACTTTTCTATGGAGCCTAGTCACATGTGTTTCTTGTAAACAGATAATGTCCAATTGTTCTTTTTTCAAAATATGAAATATTCTTCTCCTCTTTTCCGGGGAATTACAGCCATTAATATTCCAGCTCAGAAGTTGCAGAGACATCCTGAACAAATCTGTTATCCCTCTGGTGGTGGTATCTTTTTCTCCAAGTCTTCAGGTCCCAAAGGTGCAGGTGGAAGTGATGGTCCAGACCCTGAAGGTCTTTCAATCCCTTTCTGAAGGTCCTCTCCGTAGGCACTCAAAAATTTATCTTTGTCCTCAGCTGTTTTAATTTTAACCTTCTTCCCTCTGAATGTGAAAGATAATCCTTGGGGAAATTCCCACCTGAAAGCAATTGTGTTGCTCCTCAACAAGTTCACTAACTCAGTATAGGTGGATCTAAGGTCCAAAAGTTGTTTCGGGATGTCTTTATAAATTTCAACTCTTTTGTCCAAAATATCCAGTGACTTTCCGTAGTGTAGGCCTAATATTTTGTCTCTTTCCTCCTTGGATCTCAAAGTGATCAAACAGTCTCTGGGCCTGTCTTTCCTTGCTAATTTTCCAAGTCTAAAAGCAGTCACAATCTTAAAGTCCTTTTCTTCCTCCAAAGGCCAAAACTTGGAAAATTCTTTTGTCAGGAACTCAATTAGATTCCCTTGTTCAAGTTCTGGTATAGACCTCAATCTTAGATTATTTTCCCGGTTTCGCAATTCAATCATAGACAAATATGCCTGCTGTTCACCAATCTGTTTATGCAATGGTTTTACCTCTTGTTGTAATTCTTCAACTTTTTGGCTAGCTTCCTCAGCCAATTTGCGATTTTCTGCAGTGGCCTCAAATAACTTTCCAATCGATTGTGTGTTCAGAGCAACTTGTTCAGTTAATTTGTTAACACTGGCTGTATTTTGGTCAAGCTTAGCCGTCTGTTCATCCGCTTTCTTATCCAAAGCTTCCAATTTTTCAAAGATTTTCTCTAGTACTGAACCAGATCCTCCTGCAGCCATATCTTCCAACAGTGGTTGCTCAATTTCTTCTTCCTCTGCCAGCAAAACAGTGGGAACAGATGATCTGCGCGGCTGTGAAGTTAAAGTTAAAGTTGTTTGTCTAGCTTTCGCTTTAGCCGATCTTGTTTTCCCAGTGCCACTCATTCCAGTTTTGTCTACTAGTCAAGGTCAAACTAAATTGTTCCCATGGGAATCCAGCGGCCCAGAGTGTAAGCAAACAAGTAGGAGAAAAGGAAAGAAAAAGTAAAGTCACATACAACTGTAAATCCAAAATCCTCTAGAGGGCGTTCAAATATATCTTGAGGGAAAAGGCCAAATTGTTAAAGTCCAGTTACTTTTCCGAAGAACCTTCAATTTTTCTTAGTTAGCAGAGTTGGTTTAAAAAGCACAACAATGTCTCTAGCAAGTGCCAGAAAGGATGTGTCAATGTGACAAATCCAAAAAGACTCAGATTGTAGCAAACCCAAATCACAAAGTATCAAATTCTGCAATCTGACAGTTCTGTTAAACAGGCAGTCCAACTACCTGGGCTTCTCAGTAGAATGGTAATTTCAGAAGAAGGGGTAAGACACAGTCCATAAAAGAAGTTAAATCTTGAATTTACACAGAAGCAGCTTCAATGGATGCACAGATTAGTTGATTTAAATGCCTCTTCAAAGGCTCCCAAGATCAAAGTCCTTTGCTTTAGATCTTAAGCAGAGGCGGAAGACGGACTTCCTATTTGCGTCTCCCGCTTTTAGCCGAATTTATAGCAATTTAATTTCCAATTCTTACTGTCTTTTCTTACTCACGGGTTGTTGCTTTTCAAAGTCGAATGTTTCCAGGAAAAAAGGTCAGCGCTCACCGACAGCGGCTATGCGGCTTCACTCCACCGGAATAGCGATCGACTCACAGCGCCGCGATACCCCCTCCACGTTCAGAGACCCCTTACGGGGTCCCTTCACCGTTTTGGGGGACGCTTCTGGCACCCGCCGAGTCCCACGGCCACAGGCTCTTGCTGCCTGTGGTTTTTCGATGCGGGTCTCCGCTTCGCCGTAGCGGATGACCCGTTTCCGCGGAGCTTCCTCCTCACAATGCAAGGAGGACCGCCATTGCTGTTCGCGCCGCCTCCGGAAGTGAGTTTCTGATTCAAAATAAAGGCATGCTTAACCTACTGTGTAGTTTGACCCCAAGTATAAACTTTGTTTTCCCTCCTAATTTCAGATTAATTGGAGAGACTACCCTCTTGCCATACTTATATACTTCGTAAGAAAGCAACCATGTGTTCGGTTAGTTATATTAAATTGTTTTCATGTTGTTTTATTTCTTTGAAGGATCCAAATAATTGAATCTACTTAGAAATCTATTCTGACATTAAGCTACATATAGACATAGAATAACAGCAACAAAACAATAACAATAAATTAATCGTCATCATAATATTATTAGTTGTAAATACCCTGTGTTTCAGAGAACATAGTAGCTTCTAAATAGGTAAAGGGACCCCTGACCATTAGGTTGAGTCGCAGACAACTCTGGAGTTGCAGTGCTCATCTCGCTTTATTGGCTGAGGGAGCCGGTGTACAGCTTCCGGGTCATGTGGCCAGCAGGACTAAGCCGCTTCTGGCGAACCAGCGCAGCGCACGGAAACACCGTTTACCTTCCTGCCGGAGTGGTACCTATTTATCTGCTTGCACTTTGATGTGCTTTCGAACTGCTAGGTTGGAGGGAGCAGGGACGGAGCAATGGGAGCTCACCCCGTCGTGGGGATTCGAACCGCCGATCTTCTGATCAGCAAGTCCTAAGCTCTGTGGTTTAACCCACAGTGCCACCCGCGTCCCTAGCTTCTAAATACCACAGACTTATTGATCTGTCATTAGAGGCCACATAAAAACAGAAGTTTAGTTTAGCTTCAGAGACCTGTGATGCTCTCCTTTCTGCATAATATTTAGAGAACAAAGAAAGGTTGTTGTAGGTCATTCCCCTCACCCCAACGTAGCCTTCAGAAGCTGGTATTTCCTGATAGTGTGTGGGTGGTACTGTTTTGGCAGCATAAGCAATGGCACTCACAGCCTGAATATCAGAAAAAGGAAAAGCAACTTCACTCATAACTAAATTGATTTATTTTTATAGAAAGAGCTAACTGTTATCAAATCTCTTTCTCTTTCTCTCCCCTGTTGTCACTGACTCCTCAGATTGAACTAATTCTGCTGATTAACTTAATTCTGTCCTAGGAATTATATATTCATTTATTTTGCTTTCCCTGGGGGAGATAAATAAGGCCAGGGTCCAGGTGAGAACATGGAATCCTTTGAAGGGCAAACTATATTCTCTGCTGCTCCAGAAGGTCAAATCTAATGGGTTAAAGTTACAGCTGAGATTCTGTTGGCAATGTTAGTGGAAACCTCTCAGGGACAGCAGCAGTTGGGCAATGGAAGCAAGTCTCCAGAGAGGTGACTGGGATCTCCCTCACTAGAGGTCTATTGGATTGTTGGACACCCATATATTCTAGCTCTGGATTTTCCCCAAAACAATCATTTATTATTATTGATTGTAAGCCATCTTGAATATGGCAGGATATGAATTGGTAATAAATAAATAAAGTGGCTAGACACGATGGCTTATCTCTAATGGTGATGGAATGGCTTCTGCTTACACCAAGCAGGGCACCTGAATTCTACCCATTCTTCCTTTTTGATGCAGAACTCCCATCGCCCAAGCTTCTCCTTGGCACTGTGAGATCTGCTGAAACAGCATGGAGTATGGCACAGAGCAGGGGTGGCCAACTACCAAGAGACTGCGATCTACTCACAGAGTTAAAGACTGGCAGTGATCTACAGTGATCTGTTAAGCTTTTTTCAGGGAAGAGGGAAGCCCTGTTTTGTGTGGTTCAGGTCAAATTTGTTGAGCTTCTTTTAGGGAGGAGGGAAGGCCCGTTTCTGGGGGGGGGGGGTGAAGGGCCAAAATGTTGAGCTTTTTTTAGGGGAGCCAAAGTTGTTCAGCTTCTTTGGGGGGGGGGAGCCACTGATCTACCAGTGATCTACTGATCTACTGATCTACTGATCTACCACAGACGTCTACCTGCTGGATGTGCCTGGCATAGAGGACTACAAGTGCTAGGGGCATTGATGGAAAGAGGCTACTGCTCTTTTTAATATTAAAAAAAACAAAAAAAATGCAATTGTGCACCAGAATACCTTTATTAACCAGATCTTCATGGCTCAGCTAAAGTCCTTTTACTTTGATTTTTTAATTTATTTAAATCATGCTAATCTCATAGCTGCACACCCACACGGCCCAACTTTAAGCAGTGTCAATCACAAGCACCAGAAGTAGTAAAGGCAGGCACAATGGGACTAACGCTCTTCTGGCAATTTGGAGCAAATAAAATATTTGAAATCAGCTATGAAATAAGAGCTTGAAAAATGTGCAGCCGTGGTCACAAGCGTTTGTGTCTTGATGTCTCAATGTGCCCATGAATGAATGATCACCCAAATGATCTTCAGCTTATAGAGCATTGCTTGATATATTCAGAAGTATATATCAATCCAAGTATGTATTCAGTCCAGCTTACTCCCATGGCAGAGGAAGAGGGGGGGGGATGCACCAGCCCTGCCCCCGCCTGCTCTCCGCTCCCCGCTGGAGCATGAAGCTCCACCACTGCTTACTCCTAGGTAAGTGTGCAGAGGATTGCAGCCATTATCACCTTGAGTTTCACCAGGGGAAGGGGACCTATTTTTTTTTTAGCTCTGGAAGAGATAGAAAGAGCTGTTGAAGGGAGAAATTGGCCATTCATTTCAATTTCATGCAAAGTGCTAAGATGACTTTCTTTGTAAATAGCAAGTACCCACTTGACATTTATCTAAGGGAATTCAAAGAACGCAGAGAACAGAACTGAGTTTGACTAAGAAGAACGCAAACTATCCATAGGACTTTTGTTTAAAGTAGATTAAAGTGATTGCAGCTTGGCTGCTCTCTCTTTCTATGAAAATAAAACTATAGCGCAAATTCATACCTTCTCTGTAGCTCAATATATGGTGTTCAGTCAGTGCCCAGGTGTCATCTAGTACAAATTTGCAACACAGACTTCCTTCCCTTCCCCTGTCCCAGGGCAGGCTGAGAACATTGACAGTGATCCTGCAAAATAGTCCGGTGAGAATATTGCACAGGGCCGGCTCAACCAAGAGGCAAGCTGAGGCAACTACTTCAGGTCACAGGATCCACAGGGGCAGCAGGCCGCAATGTTGATTTTCATTCTCAATGTAGATCTCCCCTCCACGCTTCTTCCCTGGTGGGGAGGGGGCCCACCTCAGATTCCAAAATGCTTGATATTGCAGGTCAGGGGTCAGACCAACATGGGTGTCTCAAAACCATACATAATTTCATAAACATCTTAGCACATTCTCCTTGTTTAACATTCCCTCCCTCTATTCCATATATACAGCCCGAACCTATGCATGTTTACTTGGAATAAATCACAGTTATTTAAAAGGGGCTTCCTCCCTACCAAGCACATTTTGGATTGATGCCTAACACCCCCCCCCAAATATATACCTTTCAATGAGGGGAAGATACTTCAATTCCCCAGTTATCCAAGTTGCTCCTTTCTGTACCTTTTCCAGGTGTTATTGGACTATATCTCCCATCATCCCTGATATGGCCATGCTGGGTGGTAGGTGACCCCACTTGGGGTTGAGCCCTGAGCCTAGAGAGCATCTCCCTGCCCCCGCCCAACCCCCTGCTCTACAGCATCATTTTTTAGCTGGGGCATTGAGAACAGGAGTATTCAAAATACAGCTGCACTCTACATTTTTTATAAAGGGACCATGACATTGGCAAGTTCCATCCCATCCCTAACAATTCCCAATATCAAACTTCCTTTCTTTCCCTGCAACTGTTCTCCGAGTTGCCATTTTCAGTAAGCTGTCTGTCACAACCTCAGTAGCTCTCTCCTGGGTAATCATAGCCAGTTTGGAGTCGAACTGGTATATATGAAGTTGGCATGTTTTGACCAAACCTTGTACTGTACTATATGCCTGCTAGACTGAATGGATTTTGCCAGGTGTTTATCAGTTGTTTTATAACAGTAAGAATGTAAATTTTCTTCCTATCTGGTGAAACTGTTTGGACTGCTTCTTGCTGGGTAGGTGGGAAGGAATCAATATGATCAAGATTACTGCAGCGAGACTCCCAATTTCCATCAGTAGTGATTTTATTGATACTTCCCCAATATTCAATCTACTTAGACATTGTCTTTGTAACTTTGGCAAGGCGCTGCGGATGTTATCTTTATGACGAAAGTGATGCATTATTTTTACATTTGTCAAGGGGAAAATACTGTATAACTCAATCATTACTAGAAATTGGGCAACCCAATATTTTCAAATTTTCTGGACAGCTTTAAGGAAGGGCATAACAATTCCATATAATATAATATTTTTAAGTTGTACAAATTGAATTATGTATGCTTTTTAATGAAATGAATAATAGTAATAATTATTCTACTGCTGCCCAGACTGCTCTTTTGTTTCTACTGTAGTGTTTTGTTTTGAAGCAGAGTTTGTGCATTCCAAAGTTTTCTTTATTTAAACAAATCTTGCACTTTTCAAAAGATGCAATCCTTTTATGGCTTCTTTAATGCCACTGTTTAACCACACTGGTATCTTCTGGGCTTTTTCATACTCTCTCTAATCCATTGTCTTCATTTGTAGCTGAAGCTCTTTTATAGTGGTTTAAAATAGTACCCAACCTCCCTGAAGGGAATGGACTTTCCTGACTCCTCCCTCCACCTACTTTTTAAACAAAGCCCCTCAGTTTAAAGGATTCTTTCTTCTGAAATTGGATACAACTCTGTCAGACTTTTATGGCAATTTTCCACTTGTATGTTCATTAAACCGTGCATCGTTGGGGTCACAGTTCCCAAACTGTTTTATAACTGTTGGAATTTTTGTTTTGTATTTGGCTAAGAGGAAATAATACAATACAGTATAATGGTATGATAAAAGGAGGATTCCCTGGTGGCCTAAATCCAGGTTGGAGCAAGTACTCTTTGGTGAGAGATGTTCCAGGAGAGATGTAAAATCACAAAACATGCAGCAAAGTAAAGCATGAAAATATAGGCTGTTATGCCTCAAAATATTCCCTTCTAAGTTGCTTCCAAAGTACCTCACTTCTTTGAGCATAGAAAGAAACCACCTTTGGTCAGTTAAAATGGTTTGCTTCAAATGGTTTCTGGGAGACAGTGGGGGAAAGCAGACGTCTCTGAATTAAGGAATGGCTTGTTAAAATGATGTTCCCCGGGGTCGAATTTACCTCTCCTCCTGTGCCTTGTAGCCACTGTGTCTGGGGCAACAGACACTTAACAATAGTTAATGTTTGAAAGGTACAATATGTTCTGTGTAACCAGACTGCTCGTTTCCTCTTCCTAATAGCTTGATTGCTATTGCAGGACGTTGAAGATTTTTATTTACCTCATTAGACCACAAGAAACAATGTCATTAATATTTAAGCCCTGACACATTTTTAAAGTAAAGACAAAAAACCCTTAAGCCTTAGTAACCCATTAACTATTCTTTTTCCTTTTTTTAAGGTCAACGTATTTGATTCTAGTGTGAAACAAAGGATGTTGGAAGCACTTCATCCTTGATCACCACTAGATATCACAAGCAGGTCCTTCAAAAGGTTTCAGGGTGGAGAGCTCCTGTCCAGGGTCCTAGGCCAAACAGCCTTGCCCATTTCCAGGATACTCCATTCTACCACCTTCCCTCTCATTTCCCCAATTTCTCTCTCCAAAGTGGCACTTGGCATTCCTTGCCCACTCAGCATGCTCATTCTTCATTGAACTGTTTGGAGGATTTGCTCTCTAAGGGCTCCCAGTGGGGCGGAAATCTGCAAAGCTTTGGGTTTTCATGACCCTGCTGCTATCTTCTTCTTTTGTATCTTAGACATCTTAGTGGACCAAAAGCTTCACATGAATCAACAGTGTGATGCAGCAGCAAAACAAGCTAATGCTATTCCAGGCTGCGTCAACAGAACTATAATGTCCAGATCAAGGGAAGTGACAATACCACTTTTTTTCTGCGTTGCTCAGACTACATCTGGAATACTGAGTCCAGTTCTGGGCGTCGCAATTTAAGAAGGCTATTGACAAGCTGAAACGTGTGCAAAGGATGACAACCAAGATGATCAAGGGTCTGGAAACCAAGCCTTATGAGGAATGGTTGAGGGAGCTGGGTATGTTTAGCCTGGAAAAGAGGAGAATGAAAGCCATCTTTAAATATCTTAAGGGCTGTCACATGGAAGATGGAGCAAGCTTGTTTTCTCATGCTCTCGACCCGAACCAATGGTTTCAAGTAACAAGATCTGAAATTGTGACTAAACGTCAGGAATAACTTTCTGACAGCAAGAGCTGTTTGACAGTGGGACTCTCCTTCCTTGGAGGTTTTTAAGCAGAGGTTGGATGGCCATCTGTCTTGGATGCTTTAGTTGAGATTCCTGTATTCTAGGAGTTTGGACTAGATGCCTCTTTGGGGTCCCAACTCTACAATTATATGATTCTGGCTACAAGAGGAGCTGCCCTCAGAAAACTGATTACAGTGGTACCTCAGGTTAAGTACTTAATTCGTTCCGGAGGTCCGTTCTTAACCTGAAACTGTTCTTAACCTGAAGCACCACTTTAGCTAATGGGGCCTCCTGCTGCTGCCGCACTGCCGGAGCCCGATTTCTGTTCTTATCCTGAAGCAAAGTTCTTAACCTGAAGCACTATTTCTGGGTTAGTGGAGTGTGTAACCTGAAGCGTATGTAACCTGAAGCGTATGTAACCTGAAGTGTATGTAACCTGAAGCGTATGTAACCCGAGGTACCACTGTATGTTATTAATATACATGACAAAGTATGCACACAAGTTTATTTTGTTGCTAATGGTCAGCGCCATCCTCAAGGTTTAAGAATGAGCATCTGCTACCACAGGGTTTCTGCATCTCTCTGCCAAATGAGGCCTATTTCTCAGTTTGTGTATTCAAGGGGAGCTGTCACTAATCACTTAGACAGAATGCAGAACAAGAGACAGGGGCCCACTTACAGGCACAGGCAGGTATAAAGCAGACCTGTGTTATGTGTCACAAGTCCAGTTGTCATGCTAACATGCATCACCAGTGGCTTCTCCATGTACAAAATTGCTGTATCATCATTTAGCGTCATGGACATTTATTGGATAGTGTGGGATTAACATTCTAGTACTGTCATTTCAATTCATTGGGCAGTGAATTTACCTACTGAAAATGGAAGCATGATCAAAAGTGGGCTTTAAGAATAAGCTTGTGAGAGGAGGCTCGCTTACATATCGTGGAAGATTCCCGCTAATTAAAACATATTCTTCTAATTAATACCACCGTAAAAGCGGCATAGCTGCACTCAACTTAATGAGCCTCCTCTGGTTACATTGGGCGAGCTGGCCCATTTCGATGAACCTTAAAAATACTTCTCTTGTTAAGAGCACTGTCTGTGGCAAAGAAAGTGCTCACAGGAGAGCACTAGGAAATATTCTATTGCCATATGTTTACTAATATGGGCCTTCCTGAACATTGTTTTTTGTTACATTAGAGAATCCCATCTCGAATAATTGCCTGAGCACATCCTAAATGGTTGGTTAAAGCTGAAGAGTGTAACAGATACAGCAGGTAATTAAAGGTTTATTTCTTGTTAACCCAACCCAACAGCAGCACAACTGGGGAATGGCTTCTAAACAGCTTTTAATAATCTTACAACAGGAGGCATGTTATTCCCTTCTTCTGTATGCCCCAAATAGCTGAAGCCAAAGACTGAGGAGAGTGAGTTTGACAGAGGCCTGTACAAAACTTGTGACATATAAAGGTTGTGTTGTCATGAAGATCAATACAGTCTACCATGTCTTAATGCCCCTCTGAGATAAATTATGATACACTATAGCCTGAGTTTACTCCATGGGTGGGGGAGTATGAAAAAACATGTAGAGAACCCCAGCTTATGGCATGAGACTGAAGAAGACGACCTTCCATTCCTTCCAGCCCTATAATTCTGCACATGATGGTCACAGCATTACCGGATCTGCTTCTGAAAAATGGCAAGAGCCATTTCTCTCATTTTTCACTCCAGCGAGCAAATGGGTTTTGACAACAAGATGCAGAATTTGTAGTTCACTGAGCAGATTGTTTGCAAGGATGAAAATAGCCACCGGAGGCAGATGTTCCAAATACTCTCCAACATTCATTCATACCTACTTCCAAAACAGAGACTCTCATTTCCTTCCATCGTGTCTCAAGGCATAGAGGGTTGAAAAGAAAAAAACCCCGAAACCCTACAGTCATTCTAACTTAAGATGGCAAAACAAATACTCTGCCAATCTGACAGAAACTAGAGGACTAGGTCATAGGTAAAGGTAAAGGGACCCCTGACCATTAGGTCCAGTTGTGGATGACTCTGGGGTTGCGGCACTCATCTCGCTTTATTGGCCGAGGGAGCCGGCGTACAGCTTCCGGGTGTACATGCTTAGCCAGCATGACTAAGCCGCTTCTGGCAAACCAGAGCAGTGCACGGAAATGCTGTTTACCTTCCCACAGAAGTGGTACCTATTTATCTACTTGCACTTTGACGTGCTTTCGAACTGCTAGGTTGGCAGGAGCAGGGACCGAGCAACGGGAGCTCACCCCATCGTGGGGATTCGAACCACCGACTATCTGATTGGCAAGCCCTAGGCTCTATGGTTTAACCCACAGTGCCACCCGCGTCCTGTCTAGGTCATATACTTGACTAAATAATTCCATCTACAAGTGTGGACAGATTGCTCACAAGCTCCAGGCACACCTACCAAGCAATGTAGCCATGTGTCTGCAGGATTCACATAGGGATGCCATTCAACCGGGAGTTCAAAGGCGGAATTGACGTTGGGGGGAAATTTCCCAAAGGCGGCACTTTGTTCTGGATCTTAGATCAGAGAATTGCATTTTTTTTGGTGTTTTTGAAAAATAAAAAAGCTCAACAACTTTGTGTGTTGTGCGTGTGCACACAACATATATGTGATAATGCATGAATGCTTTCCCTCCACAGCTATGGTCAGCGGTGAACTAGGCCATAGTATCATAGAGATGGAACAGATTATGGACACAAACCTAATTTTCTACAATGGCTGAGTTTGCTTGACCTCAAGAGCATCTCCTCATAAGAAGGTGGCAACTAAAAACAAACTCTTGTTGTTGTATTCGGGTCTAATGATGGGGAGAAATTACAATTACAAATCAAAGCATTTCCGCAGCAAAGTCCCCAAATCTGCCCACTGCATACAACTGCAAATCCAGCTTCACTCAATCAGTTTACTCCTTGGGCGCAACTGAATTAGTATTTGGCAGTCAATTGGGAATATTACATTTTATATCTGCATTTAAAAAACAAAACAAGACTTCTATCCAAGCCTGATGATCCTTCTAGTCATAATATATGCCCCAAAATATATTCAAAAAACAAAACAAAACTGCAAGCGTGACAGATGTTTTCATCGAGAAAGAAATACTACCTGCCACAGTCTGTCCTGTTTCCTGCCTCAAAGGGGCCGGCAGCTTTAATGTTTTGTTGACAGAGATGTGAGAGGAGGGAAGGGAACATGAAGCAGCAGGCCTGTTCCATGTGCCTCCGCTGGAGTTTACCTGCTTAAAAAAAACCCCCAGCTTACAGATGCTTTAGCACCTTTTGAACTTCACGGAACTTTTTCCCTGACACAATTGCTCCCAGAAACAACCGTCTGGTGCGAACATGCTTTGCTGTGCTTTCTAAATGATTTATCTTGCCACAGACCTTGATATTCAATACAGGTGAAGCAATAAAGACAGTAAAGCTTTCAGGTTCGACCATCAAGGGTTGGAAAAGCTTCAATGGAAATTAAATAGCATCAAGGTGGTTCCTGAGCCTTTCCTCTTTTGTTTCCCCCCCTTTATCTCTTCTCAAAGAAAAAAGGATTTACTCAGGGGATTTGGGAAACAACCTTAGCTGGAGGTACCTTTGCTTTGCAAGATAAAGCACAATCCTATGAAAAGATGACTCAGTCGCTGCTCCTGGCACATTGTCTCTGATTTCTTAAAGCTGGATAGGAGTTTATGGGATTCATTTATCTCCCTGATCCATTTTCTATGGCCTCCTTATTGAAGCTTCTTCATGGTAACATCTGGAAACTGATAAGCGTCCTAAGTGGCTGAAAGCAAGGGTTGAACTACACATTACATACAAATGGCAGCAGTGGGTGCTTCTGGACATTGTCAAATGGATTTTTTGCAATGTGCTTCACGTGGGGCTGTCCCTTGGGCTTGGTTCAGAAGCTGCAACCAGCGCAGAATAGTGTGGTAAAGCTGGTGAGTAGCAGCTAGTGGCAAATATGGTACAGTGGTACCTTGGGTTACATACGCTTCAGGTTACAGACTCCGCTAACACAGAAATAGTACCTCGGGTTAAGAACTTTGCTTCAGGATGAGAACAGAAATTGCGCTTTGGTGGTGCAGCAGCAGCGGGAGGCCCCATTAGCTAAAGTGGTGCTTCAGGTTAAGAACAGTTTCAGGTTAAGAACGGACCTCCGGAACAAATTAAATACTTAACCCGAGGTATCACTGTACAACAGTTTGAGGAATTGCACCGGTTGCCAAGAACAGCTGGGCAAGGCATGTTCCATGGACCTGGCCTCCTGGAAGTGCTGCTGCTTACTAGAGTGGTGTGGGAGCGACGTGGCAGCAAGGTTGCAGTGGGCGCATCTGTAGGATGAACTCCGCCAGGGCGTCCCTACCGCCTTGCCCTCGCCACACTACTCCAGAACTGCTATTGTTGGAGGCCAGGCCTGCAGTGCTGCTCCTCCCCCCTGGCCTCTTCTGCTTGTTGCCAGTTAACTATCAAGCCAGGTACTTGTGTTGATCCGTAAATGGCTTGGGGCCCAGGAAGGCAGTTGCTGTATCCCCTCCTCCTCCCCTATATATGCCAGCCAACTCCTTGAGATCAAGTGGACTGGAGACACCCTCCAACAATGCCATGCTTGCCATTGGGGTGACATGGGAGAAGACATTCTTAATAGTGGCACCCCAACAGTGGAATGCCCTCCCCTCGCAGTTTGGTTGGTTCCAACAGTGATGAGCTTTAAGCAACTTGTAGAGACATAACTGGCCTTTTTTTCCAGGGGGAACTCACAATAACTCAGTTCCAGCACCTCTCAGGCAGGCACTATTGCCATTCTTAGAGAACAAGGGACGCATTCATGGTGAGTTCCAGCACCTCTTTTTCTAGAAAAATAGCACTGGACATACTGAGGCATTTCCTTAAGTTGACTGGAGATGTTTTGTCGCTCTCCTGGTGCTGCAATGCAAGCTGACGCATTGTTGCCAATTGATCCTTCAGATTTTATGATGTATTATATATTTTATGTTGCATCCCAATCTGTGAGGGGGTTATAAAACCTTCAAGACTGCTGCTTTTCCACTACCATTTCCCTCTGCCATAAAATAGAGGCTGCTGCTTCTATGGGTGGCAATGCAGCTACAGAAGGAAAGCAGTCATGGTGAAACCACCCTCACTTCTCTGCTGACAACCATTCCTATTGAAGCCACTGGCACTTTGTTGAGCACAGGTCTGAACTTCAGTGTATCCAGGCAGAAGCCCAACACCCCCCCCCCTTATTCTACAATATCTTCTCTTTACAATGCCTCCAGGCCCAAACAAACAAACCCAAAGGAATACTGTACATACATAATTTGTGCATGTGTGATAAGAATCTGGTGGCATATGCAAAGAATCTCAGATTTAGAACACAAAAGAGCACTTTTCTAACCCATAAGGCTTCAAATAATTAAGAAGTTGATACAGATTTCAGTTTCCTGTAGTCAGTGAGCGTGATTTCCATGCAACTTGTACAGCCTTTCCAGGCAAGCTCCTTTTAGTCTTGTAGCGCCCAGCCCAAGGACTTTTCTGTTGACCCTATGTGCAATAATTATCCTTGAGCTAAAGACCATTTATCCAGTTCCTCTTGAATACTTTAGTCATTAGGGGAATGAAAGAAATTTGGGGAAGCAAGAATTATGGCCAGTGTTCCAGCTAACAACCTGGTATGAAGCCTTGTCTTATTTTGTTCCTCTTTAAGGCAAACAAGGGGAAAGAGAAAACACTCTATTTGGTGCAGAAATGATGTCACTGCAACATTATTGCATGCCACATTGTTCCTGCTCTTATACCATGGGTAGGCAAACTAAGGCCCAGGGGCCGGATCCGGCCCAATCGCTGTCTAAATCCGGCCCACAGACAGTCCAGGAATCAGCATGTTTTTACATGAGTAGAATGTGTCCTTTTAATTAAAATGCATCTCTGGGTTATTTGTGGGGCATTCATTTATTCCCCCCCCCCCTCCAAAATATAGTCCGGCCCTCCACAAGATCTGAGGGACAGTGGACCGGCCCCCTGCTGAAAAAGTTTGCTGACCCCTGTCTTATACTAACTCAGATTTGCTCGTGCATCTAGCTCATTATTGACTAGTAGTGGCTTCCCAGGGTTTCCTACCTGACAATGCTGGGTATAGAATATGGCACCTTCTGCTGCAAGATGCAACCTCGTTTTTCCCGTGAGTTAAGGAATGCCCTACATACATCAACAAGAACTCGCACCATGATGCATGGGAAACGAATGGGGCAGATACTGTGCCGGCACCTGGAGAACATGCACACTGGAGATCAGCAGAGTTTTGAACTGTGCTCAGCATGTAAAGGATGGGCAAATATCAGAAAACAGATTGGGTATTCAGAAAAACACAAATATATATTTAATAAACGCACACACACAAAATTACATGTTCAAAATGTTATCAATGATTTTTAGGGAAATCACTTACACCAAAGAGGCACATTTTATTTGCTTCATGTCACTGTTTTGTCTTCCTGAGAATGCATTTGCCTTGTTTATTTTCAATCTCTGACAGAGAGTAACAGTTTCTCTTGGTTCTCTAAGCACTCTTTCAGTTTATCTTCCGTCAAAGTCAGGCGCTGCTCCAAGATTGAGACAGTCTGTTAGGAGAACAGGGCAACAAATGCTTGTCATTGATCGTAATGTTTTATTTACAAAATAACTTCTCTTAATACACTAAAGAAACCAGAGAACTGCAAGATTTGATTCAGATATTCCACCATTTCAGTAGCTCACGGAAACTTTAAAAATACATGGGTGCTAAACACATCATGGCCTCGGCATCAAAATAAAACCAACTATTGGAGAAGAACTCTAAAATCCAATTTATTTTTTTCTGGCAGAGCATCCCTGTATGTGCTGTGTATTCAGTTGTATCAGACTAGAGTATTGATTCGGAGAATAAAGCCTCCAGCTTCTATAACTCTGGAAACTAAAGTGTTGAGCGTTCCCCTTTCAAAGCTGATACCCAAAGGGCCACATGAGATGTTCTGCACACACGCCAGGGTTTTTCCAAATCTCTCCCTTCCCCCAAACAGGTGTAGCCCTAAACAGCTGCAGGTAAGGCATGTGATGTGGAGACTGCAGCTGGGGAAGAATGAGTGACACACGCCCTCCGTACCCTTGGAAGCCCCTTCTCAGGGGGTCCTCAGGTCTTGGCACGTAAATATTGTGAGTTCTGAAGGGACTTCAGAAAGGGCTTGGATGGACATCACAAATGTCTGAAATACTTTGTTGTATCAGAATCCAACTTTTCAGTGATATCTGCTTTCAAATATATTCTCCACTCTATTGTAGAACACATTAAATTGATAGGAATGGTGTTACTGAGAAGTGTTGAGCAAGTTTTTGTGGATCTGAACACACCATGTAAGACACGTTCTGTGTTTCTTGGGTACTAGTAGAAATTGGGTAATACTCTGATAGACCTTAATTACATCGACAATAACAAAAATGATTAAAGGATGTATTTTTTTCTTTTTCTTGGTCATATTTTTTTTTCTTTTCGCAAGTTTTACAAATTTACTTAAGTTTCAAAATATGTTTTTCTTAAAATTTTGACTTCTCACCCTTACCACAATGATGTATTTTATTCCTACCTTATACCTACTGCTTTATATAACATACTTTTAACTAATACAATTATCCTCTATTTCACCCATTATTGTTTTCATTCTGCAGCTGATATATTTTTTCTAGGAGCTCAAAGTACTTCACATATAAAGCAGTTTGTTTTAAATCAGTAGATCAATCTACTAAGGCATTTGCTAATTGGGGTGGGGAGGAATTTGTTATCCGTTGGGCTGAGCAATTTTTTTTTTATTGTGGAAAACTTCTTTTTCGACACTATTTTAGCTCAGGTATGTTAATTATGGTGGCATATCCATCTGATAAAGAGTAGCAACTTTTATTAAATTTAAAGTGCTTCTACTTCCTTCAATATCTCAGAAATACATCTATACTGGCATTGACATATGATATGCATTTTCTTTCGCTGACTGACCAGAAGTCCTACTTCACAAACATAATATTGGTAATTATTACAAATCTGTAGATAGTATTATTATACATTTATGACAGACGAAGGGCTGAGGCAGAGAGACTGAGTGTAGCCTGCCTCAGGTCAATGAACTTGTGAAGGAGTTACCATTTGCGTAGGCCCACCTGAGAAAGTTTTTGAAGGCTGGGATATCAATCTTTAAAATAGATAAATTTTGAATTGAGGGCCCAGAGGCGTAAGGAGACAGGAAGAGTCCTGCTAGACCAAACGCAAGGCCCAGCTGGCCCCTGAAGGAGGAACAGAGCTATTTGTCGCTTCACCACTAGCCCCAAGAAGCCTAGTGATTTATTATTTACTTGCAGGCAATCCAGTACATGCAATGGTGTTGGGGATTTACTCACAAGAGTAAGAACATCCAGCTGCTCCACAATGTGTTCCAAGGCGTTAGTCAAAACTGGAGAAATGCCTACTGGCTCATCCATGGTGTGTGCAATGTATTTACTTCCGTCTTCCAAACTTGTCCTTGTTGCTCTTGGTGAGGATAAAACTGAATGCTGCTGCATGTCTTGGGTGTTCATTCCATCTTGCTGCATGATCACTCTCTCTTGTTGCATGGAAGGTTGAGCTAAAGGGATACTTGGCTTTGTCTTCGATTAAAAGGAAAAGCAGAGGGTGGTAAGCTTGAAAATCTTCAGCATCCTTTTTTCCCTTTTGGGAAGCAAACCTGAGAACTGCAGTTATTACCCTGCTGTACCTCTTCTCACAAAAAAACAGAGGAGGTTCATCCTCAGCCTGCATCTTTTCTCTCTCACATTTCCCCAAAAGGACTTACCAGTTTTAATAACTCGTATTCATTTTTCTTTTATTCTCTGCTGTTCTGGAAGCTCCCAGAAGTATTTTACTTGTAGCCTTTCACTATCATGAAGTGGTTTACAAAATAAATCTCCCTGGTGACTGCTAGCAGGAAGACTCACCATGAGACTGAACTCACACACAGTGATTAGAAGCCTAGTTTTGCATGCCCTTGAGGGTTGGTCCCAAGGCCGCAAAGCAAGTTCTTTATGAGTTGGAGGGGCCTACTAGGCAAGCCCAAGCTCTCAGGGCCACCTCAAGTAGCTCTTTAGATCTCAGCCACAGTTAGAAGTGTTACTGCACCGAAGCCGTTTTTCCTGCACGGAAGCAGTTTCAGCAGATTCCAGCCTTGAGTGTGGCAACATTTGAACCTGCCAAGTGGGCTGAGGTTATTACAGACTCCAATGCAAAATCAAATCAAATCAGGACTCTTCTTAAATAAGGTTGTAGGGGTAGGGGGCAGAGGTATTCTGTATGTATGTTGAAACACATATGGAAATAAAAGGAACATAAAGTGAATTCTCTGTAGCTTAAATGATGAAAGCTAAAAAGATAGAGCCAAGTATTTAGCATCACAAAGCATCACAGAGAAACAAATTCTCTTCTCCACATTAAACCAAGGCTAAGTTCTTATTTGTTTGTTTCGTAAAACTGATATACTGCTTGATTGTAGAAAAAACCTCAGTACAGCAGTCCTGAACGAAGCTTGTTATAGTCAGTGTCCCTGCCATTTGACAGATACATCAAGCAGGCCTAGTCAAAGAGACCAGGTGCTGCTCTCTCTGAATCTAGGCAAGAAGGAATTTCTTCCATGTAGATCTGCCATATAGCTAATGACATCACACACTGGTACAATTCAAAGGCAAAAGCACAGCCTTAACAGAATCTATTTAACTCCAAAGTATATCAGTTGTAAGAATTTTGCCTGCAAATAAACTAAGTCATGGTGCTCTGGAGAAAGTTCATGGCATGTTATCCAAATCAAAAACCATCTGCATTTAATCTCTGGCCAGGCATCACACACATAAAGCATATCTGACAGCTTCCTGTGGAATACCAGGAATGATCTCATGACAAACAAGGATTTGAAGATAGGCTTTCTAATGAATCATGACATTGGTGAGGCATGTACTTTAAAAATAGGATGGCCAGCTCCCAGTTTGCCTTCTGATGCTGAACTTTTTTGCATTGCTCTGTTGAATGCAAGATGAAAAACACACACTCTACCTCTTATTTAAGAACAGACTAGATACGTAATATGGGAGTTCATTAAGAACTAGATCTTCACAGTGATATATGCTTAAGGAGTAGCTATTATAGAAATAAATGTCAGTATATCTGATGGCATTGTTTGGGAGGAAGCTTATGCATTTTACTCGACAGTCTAATTAATAGTTTATTAAATCACAAAACCAGATGACGATAATTGAATTGAATTTTGTTTAAGCAAACTAAATACAAATAGCCAGTTTGTAATCATTTATTATTACTCCTACCATATTACTTCCTTTGTAGCCATTTGGTTCTAGTCCTTTGATATTACTTTCTTTTTTCACACATTTGAAGTGTCAAAACCAACCGTATCTTTATTATAGTGCCATCTAAATTCATGACACCTTACAAAGAATGAGAGAGCAGGTCTCTATCTTCAAGGCATATATAACCATACCTTGGTTTTCAAACAGCCTAGTACTCAAACATTTTGGCTCCCGAACAATCAAAACTTGGAAATGAGTGTTCTGGTTTTTTAATGTTCTTTTGGAAGCCAAACGTCTGACAGGACTTCCATGGCTTCCGATTGGCTGCAGCAGCTTCCTGCAGCCTTTCAGAAGCTGAGCTTTGGTTTTCAAATGTTTTGGAAGTCAAATAGAATTCTGGAACAGATTCTGTTCGACTTCCAAGGTATGACTGTGTGTGTGTGTGTGTGTGTGTATACATACACACACACACACACACACACACACACATAACTTGAACCTATCAGGTAACACCACCCCCATGTGACTGTGGAAGAAAGCAATTACTATGTACTTTTTATGTATTCCATCCCAGCAACCCTATCAAACCTACTGGAATCAGCAATGGCAGCAAGACTTGGTGGGCTGCACCCTAAGCAGTTTAGGCTTTTAGCTGATGTCTGACTTTTGTACAATGTTACCCAGGGATGGGACACGTCTGTTTCTGAAGTATAACACAGAATTTTCAATTAAAGATCATATTCCCTTGATTGATACAGAGTTCAGAAAAGTGCCTGAATATACAGAATAATAAAATTTCAATTTATAAAAAAGAAGTGATAAAAACTACTCTCTTAAGGTTAGGTGTTTTACTATGTTCAATTTCTAATAATAATAATAATAATAATAATAATAATAATAATGTATTATTTATACCCTGCCCATCTGGCTGGGTTTCCCCAGCCACTCTGGGCAGCTTCCAACAAAACACTAAAATACAATAACCTATTAAACATTAAAAGCTTCCCTAAACAGGGCTGCCTTCAGATGTCTTCTAAAGGTTTGGTAGTTATTTTTCTCTTTGACAGTTGATGGGAGGGCGTTCCACAGGGCGGGTGCCACAACCGAGAAGGCCCTCTGCCTGGTTCCCTGTAACTTGGCTTCTCACAGCGAGGGAACTGCCAGAAGGCCCTCGGCACTGGACCTCAGTGCCCAGGCAGAACGATGGAGGTGGAGACGTTCCTTCAGGTATACTGGACCAGTGGCGTAGCGTGGGGGGTGCAGGGGGGGCCGGCCGCACCGGGTGCAACATCTGGGGTTAGGGCAAATCCACGGGTTAGGGGGCGCAAATCCACGGGTTAGGGGGCGCAAATTATTTGCCTTGCCCCGGGTGCTGACAACCCACGCTACGCCACTGTACTGGACCGAGGCCGTTTAGGGCTTTAAAGGTCAGCACCAACACTTTGAATTGTGCTCAGAAACATACTGGGAGCCAGTGTAGGTCTTTCAAGACCGGTGTTATATGGTCTCGGCAGTTCAACAGACTGATCCTATGATTCAAGAAAAGGCCAAGCCTAAGGATCTTTCTACTAGCTTTACACTACAAAGACTGTTTGGCGCAGGACAACACAAGGACTTGAGTCCTCCTTGAGACCTCTTTGCACATCACAGCAGTTACACACAGTGAAGTTTTATTGCTTTGGGGAAGTGGATGAGAGAGAGAACATGACCAACTTTTAAAACGTGCACTGCTTTCTATTTACGTTCATAATCCACAGAAGCTCAAAGTCTGGCACAAATGTACCCTGCCTAATTCTATAAAACAGGGACTGGATAAGTACTCAAGGAAAGCTTCCCAGGGAGACAGAAGTAGAAGTCGCCTCATATATTCTTGCAGCCTAAGCCCTAGGAATGAGCTGTAAATCTGTGGCAATGCAGGGACCCCCCCCCCAACCACAAGGGGCAAGACTAACAGGATTACCAGCTCCCTTAATGAAACCAACATTTTCACAGCTCACTTTGTTATTATTACTAATTTAGCATGGTCAAGCTTCTGGAGGGCACTAGGTCAATTCAGAACAAGAAAAAAATAAAAATAAAACCTCATTGACTTGATTATACGATAACATATGCAAGGGAAATAAACTCAGCTCCCCAGTTGCTGCTCCTCAGTTGCAGCTGTGGTTGGGGAAGCTGGTTTTATTTATTTATTTATTTGCTGAGGTTGACAGCTGTGCTATATTTAGCACAACTACAATGGCATTAAATAGCAGCTGCTTTTCAGCCATGGTTGATTGGAACAGTAAGTGGGTCTATACGGTCTGTTTGACAGATCTGGGTTTGGGGTGTGAAATATGGAAAGCCCCATGAGTGTTGTGCTTCAGACTGCAAATGGTCTTAAAGGAAGCTTCCTGAATAGCTCATAAATCAATGGTTATCGCTTAGCATTTTTAACACAGGAAAAAAAGATCTAGCCTATTACAGGTGTGCGCAAGGGCTGCAGATGCGCATAGCAAGAAATGCCAATATTCACTAGTTCTGTGAGCTTGATTAACCTGTCCCATCCTCTTCAGTGTCAAGCTTTGCCCCAAATATGAGACGTTGGAGAGAACAAGGCATTTTCTACCCCAGTGAAGAAATGTGCTCTATTAGAGCAATGTGTAGGTATTGGTTGCATATAATCACTTGCATAAAATTATACTTCTGTGTAGATATGAATGTTAAAACATTGCATTTTTATATTAAGCCAGTGTTTTCCATGACCTTTTCATATGCTAAATTTAGTTTACATTTAAGAATGCAAGCTTAATTTTCATCTATCAGCAAAAAAAGGTTGAGTTTAAAAAGAAAAAAGGGGGAAAAAGAGGGCACCACCAGAGACTAAAATCATCAGGCTCTAGGCTCCCAAAGGTGAGAAATTCCCTGACAGGAAGTCAACTCTAAATATAAATGCTTCAGGAAGGAGAACATACAAGTGCCTTCATAAACTACAAAAATTCTTGTGAAGACCAGAGGCGCCAAAAATAACAATATGATCTCTACAGAGAGGGGTAAAGAAATGTCATAAAGGCTGGTTTTCAGTGTCCCTGCAAACAGCTGCTGCAGGAAGCTCTTAAAATGAGAAGGACAAATAACTCAAAACCGCTGAAACATTCCCACTATTTGCTATCAAAATAAAAATGAGCCAAGTTTTATTTGCAGCAAGTTTTTTCAGACCATAGTTAAGACCTTATAGTGAGGCCTTTTGGCAAAGGTGCAGAGCAACCTATCTCTTTCCTGGTGTGGAGTTCTAGCACCTTCTCCAAAAACAGCTTAACAAGCTCTACCCCTCCTTCCTGCCTTCCCTATCTTGTCTTTGATGTACAAGAGGACATGCCACATGAATACACCATCTATGTCAACTGGATTTTCAGTCTGAAATGGTGCAGAACTGATATATATGGAATCTACTTCAAGCTAAACAGTTCACCAATGCTGACTGAACATTTCCTTTCCTTACAAAAATGATTAGTTGTGGTCCACTTGAAACACAGAGAATACTTAGGGAGCAATTTCACACTCTCTTAATAGTGAGCCATCTTGGTTGCAAGTCCTGAAAGACCTGCTCCCTGCCTTGCAGGCTTTCCCTCACCTGGCCTGGGAGGGCAGCACCTGGACTGACTCCAGCTACAAAAGCTGAGTGTTGGACCTTCTCTTGTTAGCATAATGGTTCCATGATTGCCGCATGCAAGCTTATATTCAGAATGGCTTTGTTCACAAGGAATAATAAACTTTTAAGCTTCTTTTTTTCCTACCAGCAGTCTCTCCAGACTAATTTTCTGCCCTCTGCTGCAATACATACATATACATACATACACACACACACACACACACACACACACACACACACCAAAATCCAGCAACAAGGAATGTTGAGTGTCAGCTGGAAATTTAAAAAATGGAAAAGGTGGAGTTACTAACAATTCAAGTTCCTAACAATTCAGAGAAAGGTACTCTGAACAGAACACTACCACTGTGGGGTGCAGAGATGATATGCTGTAATATTTTGTTGTAGGTTGAAATAATATTTTGCATAGATAGGGATTTTGAATGGTCACACTGTTTGGCATCCAATCACCCTGGTAAACCTTGCAATAGCTCTGTAAGACTGGGAACAACAATACTAACCTTATTGCAAATTGTGAGAGGACAAGATGGAAATGGGCAAACAATAAGGCACGAGGGGAAGGAAAACTCTAGATGTACATTACAAAAACATCAGGACTCTTTGATGGAAAGCACACATATTGTTGTCATGTGTGGGACTAAGCTCAGGGGGAACAAGTTCTGCTAGTCTGAAGAATAAGGGACAGTGAAGAGCACCGACTATCTCGGTGCCTGAGATATCACAGGTGAGGTTTTCTAGATTGTACAAGCTTTCTTTGAGAAAAGCGATTTAAACATGTGTTTCTTTGAAGGCATAAATCTGCAAATAGCAGATAGCTCTTCAGAGGCCTGGGGAAGACAATAGTGTGTTGAGGAAATGAGCATCCACTACAGGGTCAGGAATGCATGGCATCTGGAGAGTGACAGCAAGGGAAGGGTCACCCTTCTGAAGCTAAATACTTTGTTAGCTTCTGCTTTGATGTAGGTCTGTCAAACCCCTGGTGACTTTTGAGCCAGAGGCAAGATTTGAATCCAGCACCTCCAGATTCACAGGCTCAGCTTGGTTTCTTTCCTGCTACACCATAAAAGATTGCAGTTTGTCTGAACCAGTTTTCAATTGTAATTACGGCCCTACTCTAGAACCACTGAATTTCTATGCCTTAGCCTTATCTTGACCCAGAATCTTACCACTCTCTCCCACATCCTTCATAACACCACTGTGTGTGTGTGCGTGTGTGAGTGAACCCTCTTAGATTCCAAGAGCCTTTTGGCCTTTTGTCCAAACAAGTGCATGTCTCTCATTTACCAAACACAGACTGCATGTCTTTCCTCAAGGCTGCATTCTTAACATAGGGACACAATCCAGCCAGAGACTTTAAACTGCCATGCTGTTTTCAATGGGTTGACTTCAGAGGAAAACAGGCATAGAATTGTTCTGTTAAAGTGCTCAGCTTTAGCTGGAACATGCACAAGGGGGAAATGCAACAGGTTTTTGCACCTTGTAGGCATGGGCGTAGCCAGGATTTTTGTTAGGGGGGCAGGCCTTTTGTTAGCGGGGGGCAAAACCTCAGTTTGCTATGTATTTTTATTGAATTTTATTGATGGGGGGGGGAGCTGCCCCTCTCCCGCCCCCGGCTGCGCCCACGCTTGTAGGTCAAGACAACACACACATTCCTGTTTTGACTGTGCCCATTTTCAGGGGATGGGTGTTTTTGGTGGCATAATTTGCAACGACGTGGGGGGGGGGATGGACATCCCGCTCCCCATCATGTATGTGACATTTATCCTTGGCTCAGCTATATCCTACTCATTTTTAAGTCATCTGAAGGCTGTGCACTCCCATATGCGGTGTGTAATGCACATATATCTAAGATTTCCAAAAGGAGAGCAGGCAGGCAGACATACACATGGTTATTCTGCAATGGCAAGGTTATTTCCCTTATCACCACCCATCTATATTATGTGTGGGTAAGTAGGGACGCGGGTGGTGCTGTGGTCTGAACCACAGAACCTAGGGCTTGCTGATCAGAAGGTCGGTGGTTTGAATCCCCGTGACAGGGTGAGCTCCCGTTGCTCGGTCCCTGCTCCTGCCAACCTGGCAGTTAGAAAGCACGTCAAAGTGCAAGTAGATAAATAGGTACTGGTCTGGCAGGAAGGTAAATGGTGTTTCCGTGCGCTGCTCTGGTTTGCCAGAAAGTGGCTTAGTCATGCTGGCCACTTTCTGGAAGCTGTACGCCGGCTCCCTTGGCCAGCAAAGCGAGATGAGCGCTGCAACCCCAGAGTCGTTTGCGACTGGACCTAATGGTCAGGGGTCCCTTTACCTTTACCTAGGTAGGGTACTGTACTATTGTCACTGAAGAGGAAAGCATGGGCTGTTGTGCAGAGGCTCATGCTTTGATTCCCCCAGAAAAATGGGCCTTACAAATATTCCTAAAAGAGTCATCTATACAATTAGAGCAAGGGCAATGCTCCAGATTCAGATCCAGCACTGCTTCTCTCTGACTTCCTTTGATTTCAATGGGGCACATCAAGATGGCTGATGGAAGCCTTCTGTGTCCTGTTTCAACTATTTGTGCTATAGGCATTGAATGCTTAAAAAAGAAATCGTTTACATTTAATGTTAAAAAAGTAAAATTGTTTGCAAAGGGTTCCGTGATTCGCAACAATATTTTCCACTTTGGAAAGCAGGCACAATTTGCTACCTAACCATACTTGATGGAATCTGAACAAGCTCAGCCAAAGATATGTGTGCCTACCACATTCAAGTTTAAAGCAGGGCAGTTACAGATTTACAGAACTGCTGATTGCCAGCTTCATTAGCCGCTGGTTATGCTTACGGAGTGGCAAAGGCATTGAGATCAGTAGTAAATCATCTTGTAGGTCAGCAGGAAGCTCATTATGGGCAGACAGTCCAAGTGACAGAAGCACTTTCTGAGAGTGCTAGAGTAGTAATTTCCTGTGTGAAAGGCCTGCCGCTGTTTCTGCATTCCTCAGGGTACAGCTCTCAGAGAATGTTGCTTTTCCACAGGAAGAGGAAGGAAGCAGTTGTTCGTGATGGCTGTGAGGAATTTTATATATGCCTCAGAATCAGCTGTGAGAATAATGGTCACAGCTTCGATTCCCAGAAAAATGGGGGAAATGAGAAGGTGTGAAGGAGAGAATTGGTGATGGAGGCAGGATGTCACAGTTCACAAGTAAGATACACTATGAAGGTACTATGGGAAAGGAATACAGAGTGAGCGTCCATGCCCAAATCCCACAGAACCACTGAGGTGTTATTGCAGCGACAAATAAATCCCCCTTTCACACAAAGCGCTTGGTAAAGACTATTAATGAACAACACAGTGGTGCACATTTTCACTTAATTTCAGAACACATATTCTAGATCTCTAGGATCTATTGGTCACTATTATTTGTCTTTTCAAAGTGACACCTTTGGTCAAGAAAATACTCCCTAGCTGCAGTATACAAAGGGGAGGTCTCACCCAGAAGTGGAGCAGATCTTTACATACTTGTAGTTCACTGAACCAGAGTAGCCACCAACAGCTCTTGCCCTGGCATCTTTGGCAACAGTCTCACAGGGCTGAATTAAAAACCCTAGTATGCAGCATTTTTTGGTGATGGTCTACAAAAATCACATAATAAGAAATCTGAGAATAATATACCCAAAGTTTGAAATATATAGTTGCTGAGGAATGGACATCGGAAGTCAAAGTATTTAGGAAGCAGCAACATCAAAACAGAAAGAGAGCCTTTGGGCATAAGGTAATCTGTAGCATTGGATACCCTTGTAATTTGGCTGTAATGAAATAAATAAGGCATGAGTACCAGATGCTGTGCAGGATTTGGAAGTCAACCCTACCCAAACATATGTACAGCTTTTTAATTGCTCTGTATTAAAAAAAAGTATTAGAATCAATGTTTGGATTATATTTTAGTTTGTAATTCATCCGTGGAAAACTTACCAGTAAAACAGAAGGTGAGGTAATATCTATGACAGGAGGGTCAAGTGTTTGCATATCTGTGACGTCATAGCTGGGATCTATCTGTTGAAAATCAGAGTTGAAAATATTATGATTGTTTCATCTACAGAAAATGGACACAGGATGAAAGACCACATGTCAAGATAATATTCCCATTGTCAAACTATTAAATGTGTATCAAAATCAAAGAATTGAAGAGTTGGAAGGGACCCCGTTTAATGTAGGAATCTCAACTAGTAATCTCAGTTAGTAGCAGCCATTTACATACAGCATAATTTTCTTCTGTATGGCTTGGTTTCTGCCAAGGTAACTGGATTTCTCCTCAAGGTGTTTGGAGCAATTACTAGTTATAAGCCACATTCTTGCTTCTAAGATGAACCAGTGCTTTTAAAAATGGTAAGTAAAAAAATGTCTGTCAGAAGCCTTATCCACAAATGCAGAGTGCTAACAGCAGGACTCTCACCGTGACAAAGCATCCTAAAATCACACAAAGCACACTAAAATATATCTGAGACAGTCAAGAACAGATCAGTCACAATCAATGACATGATGTTAAAATATCCCTCTGTCACATCAAAACCTTTAAAAAGCTTGCCGACATAAATTTTTAAACATCAACGATTATGTGCAGATGCACACCTCACTATCAGTGCAGCAATCAGCCTGGAAAGCCCCATTCTAACCTGACATTGTTTCAACTTCTTCCATGGACGGGATTTCAAGCAAGGCCTCACAAAGCCTAGAGGAATCTAGTGCAGTAGCTTCTGGATAACTGCCAAACAGGGTCCATGTGCTCCTGTCTTCATTTAACTTGTCAGGAGAGGGGCTAAGGCATTTGGTACCAACCGAAGCTTCCAAATTTTAGCATCTTCTGGATCATAAAGCTATTTCAACTCTCTTTTCCAAGTCACCAGATTTAAAACAGTTTTACAAAACTGGTGTGTGCATGTGTGTGCAAAATAAAGGATGGCAGAAGGAAACTGAACAGTTTAGGAAATTGAGACGCAGAGAACTTTTTATGGTAATCCCTTGCCTGTGGCTGTAAAATTAATCCATATCCTGGTCCTTCATCACGTATATTGCCCAGGTAAGATTGAAACTATAGGACACAGTGTGACATTTCCAGTATTTAAAAACATATTCATTCTGAAAAAAAAAATATCCCATACTGGCTGTGCAAACTATTCTTAAATGTTAGTGCCATCTAGTGTCTGTTTGCCTTAGATGACAACTATTGATCGAATTTTTTTATGGAAAGCATATAGAGCAGGGGTCAGCAAACTTTTTCAGTGGGGGAGAGGTGGTGCACTGTCCCTCAGACCTTGTGGGGGGGGCCAGACTATATATATATTTTTTGCGGGGGGGGGGGGGAGAACGAATTCCTATTCCCCACAAATAACCCAGAGATGCATTTTAAATAAAAGGACACATTCTACTCATGTCAAAACACACTGCTTCCCGGACGGTCCGCGGGCCAGATTTAGAAGGTGGTTGGGTCGGATCCGGCCCCTGAGCCTTAGTTTGCTTACCCATGATATAGAGCTATCCTATACTATACAGAATCTTGGATGATGATACAATGATAACATGACATGACCTATCAGCATTATTACTCGGCATCAAGAAGATGGCTGAGAGTATTATAAACCATCTACAGTTGGTAAATATAGAATAGCCATATTAAAAGGTGTTATTTTTCATTAATGGGAATACTTAATAAGCCCAACAATTATGGTGACTGCCTTTTACTGTATGACACTGTTCCCTTCTTTTTGCATGTGTGCATGTATTTCTGTCCTTCTCTGTCTACACCTGTGCACAAATATTTATTTAGTTGATAAAGATATGTACTGATCTATTTGACTCCTAGTAAGTTAGCTTGGTCCCAGCTCCTGCCCACCTAGCAGTTCTAAAGCACGTCAAAGTGCAAGTAGATAAATAGGTACCGCTCCAGCAGGAAGGTAAACGGTGTTTCTGTGCGCTGCTCTGGTTTGCCAGAAGCGGCTTCGTCATGCTGGCCACATGACCCGGAAGCTGTCTGCGGACAAACGCCGGCTCCCTCGTCCTATAGAGTGAGATGAGTGCACAACCCCAGAGTCATCTGTGACTGGACCTAACAGTCAGGGATACCTTTACCTTTACCTGAGTTAGCAAAAACGTATAAGACAAGTACAAATACCTGCTGGAAATGTAAAGAAAAAGAAGGTACCATTTACCATATGTGGTGGTCGTGTAAAGTAATAAAAGCATTCTGGGAAATGATATATAATGAAATGAAAAAATGTTTAAAATAACTTTTATTTAAAGAAACCGGAAGCTTTTTTTAATTAGGAATTATAGGTACTGATATCCCAAAGGACCAGAAAAGACTTTGTCTGTATGCGACGACAGCTGTGCGGATGCTACTAGCCCAGAGATGGAAAGAAGACAAAGTCCCGACCAAAGAGGAATGGCAAACTAAGCTGGTGGACTACGCCAAAGTGGCAAAACCGACCAGAAAGCTCAGGAATCAAGAAGACAAAAACTTTACAGGGGTGCCCCCTATCACCTCTATTATTTATTTCAGTCCTGGAGGTGCTATTGAACATGATCAGAAAGGACCGGTTGGTACAAGGAATCGAGGTCGGAGTGAAACAATACAAACTGAAAGCATTTGCAGATGACTTGGTATTAACATTACAGGAGCCAGTCTCTAGTTCTAAAAGAGTTTTAGAATTAATTTCTGATTTTGGTCGAGTGGCGGGATTCAAGTTGAACAAGCAAAAGACTAAGGTTTTAGCAAAAAATTTGACATCTACAGAAACAGATGAGTTCCTGAAAGAGACAGAATTAAATGTGGTTAAAAAAGTGAAATACCTAGGGGTGTATCTGACCTCCAAAAATTTGAATTTGTTTAAAGATAATTATGAGAAATGTTGGTCAGAAATTAAACGAGACATGGAAATTTGGTCAAGATTGAAACTTTCCTTGTTAGGTCGAATAGCAGCTATAAAGATGAATGTATTGCCGAAAATGTTATTTTTGTTTCAGACCCTACAGATCGTGGACAAGGTGGAATGTTTTGGAAAGTGGCAGAAGGATATTTCTAAGTTTGTTTGGCAGGGCAAAAAGCCCCGAATAAAGTTTAAAATTTTAACTGATGCGAAAGAAAGAGGGGGATTTGCCCTGCCAGACTTGAGGTTATATTATGAATCTGCAGCCTTCTGCTGGATGAAAGATTGGATTTTGCTGGAGAACACTGATGTCCTAGATCTGGAAGGGTTTGATAATGCTTTTGGGTGGCATGCATATTTGTGGTATGACAAGGTTAAAGTTCATAAACTGTTTAAAAACCATATTGTTAGAAGAGCAATTTTTATGGTCTGGACAAAATACAAAGACTTATTGGAAAGTAAGACCCCGAGGTGGCTTTCACCGGTGGAGGCCAAGGCACGTAAGAGACTCAATATGGAGGCCTATTGGCCAAAATATTGGGAAATAATTGAAAAAATTGGAGACAATTGGAGGTTACAGAGCTTGGAAAAATTAAAAAACAAGGTGCGAGATTGGTTGCATTATGCCCAAATTCAGGAGGTTTTTAAAGTGGACAAAAAGGTGGGATTCCAGGTGGAAAAATCGAAATTAGAGACAGAATTGTTAGAACCAAAAAATAAACTGCTCTCCAGAATGTACAACTTGCTGCTTAAATGGAACACACAGGACGAGATAGTCAAATCCGCCATGATAAAGTGGGCACAGGATATTGGACACAACATTATGTTTGAAGACTGGGAAAGGTTATGGAACACCGGAATGAAATTCACGGCATGTAGTGCCTTGAAGGAAAATATTATGAAAATGATATACCGGTGGTACATGACCCCAGTCAAGCTCGCTAAGATATATCACCTGTCTGATAATAAATGTTGGAAGTGTAAGGAGGCGGAAGGGACATTCTTTCACCTCTGGTGGACATGTCCGAAAGTGAGGGCCTTCTGGGAGATGATTTATAATGAGCTAAAAAAGGTATTTAGATATACCTTACCTAAGAAACCGGAGGCCTTTCTTCTGGGCATTGTAGACCAGAATGTGTTAAAGAAGGATAGAACCTTTTTTATGTATGCTACTACTGCAGCAAGAATTCTCATCGCAAAGCATTGGAAGACACAAGATTTACCCACGCTGGAGGAATGGCAGACGCAGTTGATGGACTATATGGAATTGGCTGAAATGACTGGCAGAATCCGAGACTTGGGAGAAGAAGCAATGGAAGAGGACTGGAAAAAATTTAAGGACTATCTACAAAAACATTATAAGTTGTATGAATGCTAAGAAAATGCACCTTTTAGGAAATCTTAGCCCCAGCAATAGCAATTAGGTGAAATGAAAATTAAGGTACAAGAAATTTGAGGTGGAATTAGGAAATAATTTTATTGTGTTTTAATTAAAATATATAAGAATTGGTGTACAATATTTGGAATTTGATAACATGATAAATTGAAAGATACAATAAGTTATGAAATAAGATGACAAATTGCTGAAGTTTGTATTATAAATAATGCAAGGTCTGGAGAATGTGGGGAAGTCCAGTAGATTTGATAAAAGGATTACGGAAATTTGAAACTTTTATATTCTTTTTCTTTTATCTGTTTTTCTTTTCTGTATCTCTGTATCCTGTAAAATTAATAAAAATATTTTTTTTAAAAAAAAAAAAGAAGACAAAAACTTTAAGAAAGAATGGGGAAAAATTGTAATATATCTAGGAGGCCACTGTAAGCAGATGAAAACATTAGCAGGATTTTAATAACACTTGTAATGTAACAATCACTGTGGATTGTATGGGCAGATACAAAACATGGATCACGAAATAATATGAAGTTGAAAATGTTGACACTAAGACCCAAGGAGGGAATGGGGGGGGGGGAAGTCGGGCGATTCAGAGAAATCTCAAAATGTGGACATTCATTTGGTATTGTTATAACTTTATTTTTGTAAAACCAAATAAAAATTATTTTCAAAAGGAAAAAACCAGACTTGAACTGATGTACATTTCTGCATTAAAGGGAGGGGTGAATATTGGGGTCTGTGCTGGTACTGATTCAATGATTACAGATTTGAGTTCCCGGGTGAACACATTAATTCTTTACTGATTTGATAAAAAGCTAGTTTTTGTTGGGCTTATTTAGGAACATGGGGAAATGGACCATATAAAACCTCAGGGTCTGCAAAAGAGTAGATTGAGAGGGAACGGAATGGAATAGCCTGGAAGAGAGACTGGTTGGCTGACATTCCAGGAAGCAATATTTTGCTGCAGGTCTCACTTGCAGGCAACTACTTGCTAACTTGTAAATAGTTAGAGGTTAGAAGCGTTTACCTCAACAGATTGTGGTTTTGCATCATGGCGATGAGGTGATCGAGGGTAAATATCAAGAAGGTGAGGGGGTTCATCCCCATGTAATTTTCGCATGTGATTTTTAAGAACTTTCTTGTATTCAAATGCATCAAAGTTTGTTTTCCAGAACAATACCTGTAAAAAGTAAATATTGTAAAAGTACATAAGTAAAGTAAATAAAAATATTGACTGATGTTTAACTCACTGTTTTGGTTTTGTGGTCCTTGCATTTGGCATGAGGACACAGGAGAGATACTGCAAAATACTTTGCGTCTCTTAGGCAGGGAGGCATCTCAAGGCAAGACCTCGCAGATGCGCAAACAAAGGGGCAGGGGCTCAAATTATAATAATGTCAGTAAGACTGTTAAGAAAGTATTAAGAAAACACAGTAAACTCTTAATTGTTTAGAGCATCTAATAAAATCATAAAATCATCAAAATCATTAACAAACCTGTGCATCCACACCACCAGAGACAAATGTTTCTCCACCTTTTGAAAAGGCTACAGAGAGAACAGGTCCCTAGTCAAAAAGACAAAAAGAAGCCAGATTAAAAATAAAATTAAAAGACTTCATAGTGTTTATAATTGTAATATATTTTCCTCCTCCCCTCCATAATAATGCCTATCCTTTTCTTGCCCATCATCTTTCCTATTCCTGTATACGAGTGTCTCTGCCCCCATCATTCAGCCCGGACACTTAGGTCTAGTGCTGAGGGCCTTCTGGCCCTCGCAGAAATAAGTGAAAGGACAGAGAACCAGGCAGAGGGCCTCCTCAGCAGTTGTGTCCACACTGTGGGACACTCTCCCATCAGATGTCAAAGAGATAAACAACTATATGACTTTTAGAAGACATCTGAAGGGAAGCTTTAAACGTTTCTGAGGTTGATGTCTCATTTCAACTTGTCAACTCAAAGCAAAAAGGAAAAGGAAAAGGAAAAAAAGGGAATTTTTGATTAATGTTGCCTGTGTCACAGACAGAAATTACATTTAAGCCCCTCTCCTCTTCTACAATGCAGTTTATATTGAGACCATAACATTGTTAGCCATTCATTAGCATGGCCTTTTGCTCCCTTTGAAACAAAAATATAAAACACGTATGATGTTCATTACCCTATCCCCTGTGAAGTCCTACTGAGCTTCATTCTAAGCTCTAGGCCAGTTTCAAAAGATATACAGAACTGAGCAAGACTGCATACAAATTGGAAGCTCAGATAAACACATTGGTAACACCCAGCTTCACTTTTTCTATCCCTTCAACTCTGTTTGGGCTGTCTCAGGACTCAGCTAAGCAGATACCACTCCAAATTGCACGGTGGCTGCATCCCTGTGATAGCGGCTCATCTCTCAAGTCCTGTGTGAACTAATGAAGTCATGGCTGGCTGTGACAGGTAGTATAAAAAAACTACAAGGCACCAGGTTGGTGAAATCCAGGCCACTAAGTAGGATAGAAATTTAATAAATGATTAAGCCCAGGTTCTGATTTCCAGCAGAAGCGAAGTGCCTGCAGAATCAGCAACCTGCATTAGCACACTGCTCATTCGAATTAAACCAAACTTTATCTTCCCTTTGGCTTCACTTGATGTGTGAACCAGGCCTGTGTAACTCAGTTCAGTTCTCTTAGCCTTAAATCAGTGTAGGAAATCCATTTTATTGTAACATGTGAAGTAAAACAGCCGAAGATACACCTACTGAACATTTTGTGTTTGCTAAGTTTGCTGAATGGTTGTATTCACAGCCCAAGCACATACATTGCCACACTTTTCACATTCCAGTAACTCTGTGTTTCCGCTCGAAACATTTATGTCTTTCAAGAAAACAGCAATGTATGAGGGGGTCCTTAGAAGCCCAAACAAGCAAGAGGGTAGAAGAGAGAACAACATGCTACCTCATGCCCATGAAGCGTGTACAAGAGCCTTCCTCCTAAAAGATCCAAAATCTTAACAGTACTGTCGCTGGAAGCTGTGAGGAGATAGTTGCCAGAAGGATGGAAAGACGTGCAGTTCACGCCGGCTCTGTGAACTGATTTAAGTAAAAAAGAATTCAGAGTTTGATGGCAAAGAAAGGAGCCAATATCTGCACTGGCTAATACCGCAATCCACAGGATGCTTACTGAAAATTGTTTTCAAAGGCACTTACTCCCAGATACATGCTCATAAGAGTGCAGCTGAAAACTGATTCATCAATATAAATGAAGTTCATTCTCTAATGACCACCACCTTTTGTTTTAATTCTGCAGTAATCATTAAAATATTTTCTACCTATCCCTGCCTCTAACTTTCCTGACTCACAGCCACTCTATTATCCCTACTAAACCTAGCTAACAGGACCAGTGGTCAGGAATGGTGGGAATTGTAGTCCCAAAACAGCTGGAGGGCCAAGTTTGGCCATGCCTGCCCTAAACTGTGCCTTTAGTTCCCTCTCAGCTGCTTCTCCTTTTGTGTTGCATTTTGGTTAGGACTGCTTCATTCTGTTGAGCAAAACCCAGCAACCCTGTGTTCTTCTGCAGAATTGCAAACAAAGTTGTTAACAGATGCACTTAACGGTGCCGCTTAAGATGGAGGCATATGATCATCAACTGAGGCCCTTCTCCTTATGCCTCCTCTGCGAGAGGTCGGCAACACAAGAACAGGGCCTTTTCTACAGTGGCTCCCTTCTTGTGGAATGCTCTGGCTTGCGTGGCACCTTTGTTACATATATTTAGGTGTCAGGAAAAAGCATTCCTCTTCTCCTAGGCCCTTGGATACCTAAACATCCCATGGCCTTTTAAACTGTTTGTGTCATAGGGGGTGGGTATTGTTTTGTTTGTTACTATGTTTTGATTTTTGTGTTTTTAAATTGTAAAGCTCCCTGCAATCCTTGGATGAAAGGCAGTATATAATAAAATAATAATAATAATAATAATAATAATAATAATAGAGCTTTGTGACTCACAAATCCAAAGTATTCAAGAGGTGGGAAAAGAAGGCACAAAGTTATCTAGTCCTTGGGCATGGCCTTCAAAGAAGATGCTGCCTTGCTTGCTATACTCCAGGGCAGGGATAATCAATGTGGTGCTCACCTGATGCTATTGGACCGCAAATCCCATCATTCACGTTCACTGGCTATACTGGCTAAGGCTGATGGGAATTGGAGTCTGTCAACATCTGGAGGGGAAAATGTTGCTTACTGTTCCAGGGTAAAAGTCCAGATCTTACAGCTGAATCCCTGAACCAGCTGTCTAGAAACGATTTTTAAGAAGGCTGGTTAAATGAATGATTTGGAAAACCACCCATTTTCAAGGGGTTTCAAACCATGTGTAAGGGATCTGACACGGGTTTCTGAGAGAATGGCTGTACTTTCGGATTCTCCTGCCCTGGTTTTAACTGAAGGAGCCTGTAGACCAGAGGCGAGGAACTTTTTGGGTTCCATGGGAAGTATCCATATTAGATCTAGCCTTGTGGACCCACCTGTCAATCACCTGACATCCCAATGCCATCAGGTGATTAGGACCTTTGAAGCTTCAAAGTTGAGACTTCAAGGCACCACACAGAGCTTGCAAAGAGACCTGCACAGTGCTTTAAAGTGCCTGAGGCTTCAGCTTTTTTGCAAGTACTGGTTATGCAAAAGAGATGCAGACAGCTCCAGCTCTGCTACTCATCCGCTGGTGGTGGAGCCGACATCAGCTGTGCGAGCCAATCCTATAGGCCAGTGTTTCCCAACCTTGGGCCTCCAGATGTTTTTGGCCTACAACTCCCATCATCCCTAGCTAGGACCAGTGGTCAGGGATGATGGGAATTGTAGTTCAAAAACAGCTGGAGGCCCAAGGTTGGGAAACACTGCTATAGGCTTTGGCTCTGCTGCAGGTAGTACACAATAAAATGCATCATATAACATGAGTAAACAAGAGCTTTTGGCTTCTGAAAGAAATGAATCTCCACATACTAACAAAGAATGATTACAGGGTTAGGGATGGGTCTTTGGGTACAAAGAATAAGAAGTTCAAAATCTAAACCCCCTTTAACGACCAAATGCAAGAAAAGCAGAGCATAGAAACCCAAGTTGATTTTATTTTCCTCTCCTAGGTCAAGCTCAAAGTATCTACTTTATTAGGGGATTGAAAAAGATACTTGTGATTTTTATCTACACTACTGTGCTGCCATCCTGTGGCTTAAAGTAGCAAGAACATTTAGTTCTTATTGAGGGAAAGCAGATGAGATTCTTTTAAAGCCTTGATCAACAAGACTAAGGGCTCATCCAGACTTCTGCTTGTGCTGCCACTTTTGCCTGGGAAACTCCGATCTCTAGCACGGAATTGGAGCAAACATCAACCGGGTTTTCTGCAAGCTGGTGTTTGCTCCGATTTAGCGCAAAAGAGCAAGTTTTCTAGGGGAAAACGGCAAGACAAGCAGAAAACAACTCCGACCCATGCTTTCTGGTGCAGTATTGAGGAAGCTTGGGTGAGCCCTGAAGTTTCAGAAAGAACATGTTGGTCAAAAAGGAACGTTTCATTAAACAAACAGCAATATCCAGACTATTAAACTATAAGAAGAATATATAGCAACCGTAACTAATTTTACAAAGGCATGTTACTACTTGGCTACACGTTTTAATTTTTGTTTTTCTTATTTACAATGCAGGACCATATGAGAAAAATTGAGTGTATTTTTGTATTTATATATTGCCATTCCTCCAAGATGAGGGATCCACAAATTCACAAAACACATTGGGTAGCCCTCCCTGTTGTGGCATGTTTGGCAAGCTCCTGTCCTCCCCCTAAACTTCAATCTGGAGAGGAGAAGGAGAAGTTCTTCCTATGGTTGAACCGTGCATTGGAGGCACTCCAAGTTACAGCACAGTGTATCACAGACAAGCCCCTACCTTTCTCCTGCTCTTGGAGGTAGGAAGGGTGTGTGGGATTGTTCCTGCATATGGACTGTGCTTCTCTAAAGCTCAGGGTAGAATCAGAGGGAGCTGGGGGAAGGGCATGGTTGTGTCTGCAAGTTTTTATGAGCTACCAAGACCATAAATGTGAATTTACTAGAATGGTACTCTGGGCAGTCTACAGATTGAACTAATATGTTTCTCAAGAAGATCTAGTGGGCAAGAAAAAGCCCATACTGATTCAAGGGCAGTGTTGACACCAAATAAAACTGAAGCAACAGCATAAATGGAAGATAAGGGAACATACTTTTAAAATGGCTCATGCAATTTATATAATTACATGCTGCTATATTAGCCATATGCTTATCAAACAGTCCTCTTTTAAAATATTAGTTTTGCATTCATGTATGCTTTCAGATGCTCAAAATGCCAGATTTAAATTCCTTCTGAAATATTTAGGCCAAGTCTGTAACATAGGCTTGCTTTATTATCCCCAAGTAAAAGATAAGAGACAAAGGCTTGGCCAGTGAAGTTAGCAGCAGAGATATGATTGTAACTGGAAACTTTCTGGGACACAGCCAGCATTCTTAGATACTAAGACCTCTACTAGCTTTTAGAGAAATTACGAAAGGAAGAGGTTTAGTAACCTTTTACCTCGGTGCTGCTGCAATAATTTGTTTATTCGAATGTCCCAGATCTTCACTGCATGATCGGAGCCTGCGCAAGCTATACACGTACCATCAGGACTGAAATCCACATAGTTGGCAAATCTACAAGGAAACATTAAAAATAATGATTTGTCATTTGTTACGAGAACAATGCCATCCACTTGGGCTTACTTTATTGGCCCATGTTTTTTAATGAGTTTTCCATCACATCCTAAGGACTCAGAGCCATGCTGTCTGCCCTCACTATTGCCCTGTGACGTAGGCCACACTGAGATACGTTTATTTATTTCATAGTACTTATACAATGGTACCTCGGGTTAAGAACTTAATTCATTCTGGAGGTCTGTTCTTAACCTGAAACTGTTATTAACCTGAAACACCACTTTAGCTAATGGGGCCTCCCGCTGCTGCCACTGCACCGCCACTGCACGATTTCTGTTCTCATCCTGAAGCAAAGTTCTTAACCCGAGGTAATATTTCTGGGTTAGCGGAGTCTGTAACCTGAAGCGTATGTAACGTGAAGCATATGTAACCCGAGGTACCACTGTATTATGATTGTAAAAAAACAAAAAAAACCTCAAAGCAGTTTCCATAAAGAATAAAATGAAGTTGTTAGCAGATACTGAGCAGGATTTGAACCTAGATACCCCTTGCCAAGATACAATACTTCCTCTTGACAGCCATGCTGGGGTCACTTGCATGCCAGAAAGTCCCTCTTTTCACAGCAGTGATCTGATGTTGCTTCCCTGACTTTCTGGCCTGCTTAAACTCCTATCTCCTGCTTCCCAAACTCAGGTCCCACTGAGTGAGCCCCTGGAGCCTACTACTGCCAGTGTTTTTCTCTGGCTGCCTTTGTCATATTTCTTACCCCTTTCTCTTGGTTGCCTGGCCAAAGAGTCTGAATCTCAGATGCTACCGCAGGATGGCTGTGTGCACTCTCAGCTTGCCTCCTGTTCAGGGAGTAATGTCCTCTCCTTTCTTTCTTTGTGCACTAGGTTGCATGCAAACACAGTTTTGGAGCTCGAGGAAATTTGAACTCCTGCCCAGGAAGTGGCAGAAGAGGAATTGTTGATACTGGCTGTATCAGTGGGGCTGATGGTTAGGAGCACAGTGCACACCTAGCCTGGGCTCATCATTGTGAGTTTACTGACTCCCTCCATCTATGGGGTGGCATGTGCATGTTGTCACCAAGAGTTTCTGACTGGTGAGCGTCATGCTAAGCTAAGTAGACTCTGCATGCCTCTTTAAGAAATCCTACTGCTGCCACAGAGATTTTCTTCTCCATCACAGAGGCACAAACACAGATTGCATTTCCTGCACTTCACCTCCACCCACAAGGACAAGGCTAAAGTCTGTTTAGTCTTGCCCAATGGGAAAATGGCCCTGATTCTAACCACTCCTTTCTGCCCACCTCTTAAGGGTCCCTGAATTTCACAAATATGTGAAACATATGCTTTTGATCCCCTGCCACCTTTCCAATGGCTGAGCTCCTCAAGCTGTCAATCATTCACCTCCCAAGTCCCACAACAAAAATGGAACAGTTTTGGCGATGTTTTTGCTTTCACTGTTGAAAACCCAAGCGATGTCCACCATGTAAGCTTAGCTTGTGCAGTTTATGCTAGCTTAACGATACTTGGTGTTTCATTTTGGCCTATACTCTGCTTATTTCTTTCCTAAGCTTTTTTTTTAAAAAACAAACTCTAATTAGGAAAACTAGGGATTGGCTTACTACTTGGCATCATCCAAATTATTATGTGTTCCATATCTAAACAGCGTACCTTCCAGGAAAGAGAAGTAGTAAAGGAAGGTATCTAAACACAGCAGACTGGATTGTACTAGGTTTACGTTATCTGAGACCAAGGGCTTTTCATTATAGCCCAAATATGGTTATAGAGCAGAATGGAAAACTAAAGCACACCAGAAGCACGTCTAATAAGTTACAGCACAGTAGATTACTCCAAAGAGCCTTAAAATACAGTGACAAACATAGTGACAAACCCCCTTCGGGCCTTGTCTCTGAGTTTGGAAGATTGGTCGTGGAGACAGTGCAAATGGCGCTGCACCTCCAACACTTTGCTTTTCACAACAACTGAAGAGGCCTCTAGCAGATCTGCAAGTGTCACTACAACACTGCCACATTTCCTGTCATATATGAAGACTGCTTACCCTTCATGATCTATTATATCATCAACACAGGTTTTGTTTCTTAAATCCCAGATTTTAACAGTTTTATCATCGCTGCAAGAAACTATTAATCTTCCATCTGGTGAGTATCTAGAAAGGAAAGAAATATACCGCAGCTTTAAAAACGCCGACATCTAGCATCTAAATCAATTGCTGCTTGTAAAGTTAGTGACCATTTTATCCTGAATTGAAAAGACATGTGAAGCTGTTTTAAAAAGACAAAAAAAAAAGTTACTGCTTTTCAGAAACCAAGAAGGCAAAGCATGCAAACACTCACTTGGCACAGCGCACCCAGTGTGTGTGCTGGAATAAGGTAAACAAAAGACGTTGGCTGTAAACACTCCAGACTTTTACAGACTTGTCGTTGGATGCAGTAGCTAGAAATTGACTGTCGTACGAGAAGTTCACGCTACAGACTGCTGATGTATGGCCTTTTAATGGTGTGGATTCACCGTGACTGTATATAAAATATGTTGCACATGCATTAGTCCCATAACCACATAACAGATTAATCCAATTTCCCCGCCCCTCAACCCAAATCAAACCTAGTTTGTATCCTCAAAGAGACAGCTTCCCTTGCTTCTTTGTCCCAGTGTGAAACCCAAAATCTTTTGCACAAAGTACAGAAGATGAGAGCAGAGCTGGGGGTCTCAAGGGCCAAATCGAGTCCTCCAGAACTTTCTGTCTAGCCCTTGGGACTCTTAGGCCACACCCAGTCCTTTGCCTGCCCTGCCCAACAGCCTCTTTGGCTGCTTTTGCCTGCCTGGAATGTATCTGCAGACTGTCATAATGCATTTTGCTTGCCTCAATGGAGATGTGTGTGGGGTGGAATATAGAAGCCTCTGACTTCTACATGGATAGAACACAGCCTATTGTAGAAAGGTAAGAATAACATCCATGGCTCCACCCATATTTGCCTCTGGCCCCACCCACCTCTTGCATACAACCTCCAGAAGGTTTCCCTTGAAGGAATCTAAGTGGATAGCTCAGTTGGTTAGTGTGTGGCGCTGATAATGCCAAGGTCGCAGGTTCAATTCCTGTATGGGATATCTGCATATTCCTACATCGCAGGGTACCTTCCCAACTATGATTATATGAATCTGGCCTCTCTGAACTAGAGGAAGCAATACAATGCCTAAGCCCAACATCCCTTCAGAAACCAAAAACCCTGGAAATGTTTAATTTTCAGTAATACTTACATACATGGAATCCATAGCCTGGCCGTCCTATCTTGAGAAGCAGATGCCAGCAAGTTTCCATCTGGTGAAAACTGTACACTGGTCACACCTTCCAAGTGACCCACAAATCTGAAGGCTTTGGTGTTTGGCTTCAAGTTCCATATCATAAGAAACCTATCCAAAGAAGAGGTAGCTGGCAAGAAATAATGATAAAGCTCCACACTTAGATATCAATTTTGTGTTCCAACATAAAGGTCTCAGTTACTTTTACTACCAATTTCATGAACTGATATAAAAATAAGATGCAGAATCTAATGAAGTCCAATCATTCTAGTTTGAGATCTAGGACAATAATTCCACAGCGAATTCAGCCAAATAACAAACCATGTTACCTATTTAGTGTTTAGATGGAGAATGGAAATGGGTTGTCACATAGGGTTGTCACCACTTATTTGCATATTTTACAAAGACATTATTGTAAGGTGACCATTGTTAAATGCACTGTTAAATCCTCTTGTCATGGAGCTGTGATACCATAAGCTTATCCTTGGTTAGATCATCACCCAAAAGGCCTTAAGAGGCCTGGGGCTGCAAAACGCTCAGAAGTGTTGGGATCTTGCCTTAAGTTGCCAGAGAAGGTGGAGGGCATCAAAGCAAAACCAGTGCAACTGAAACAAAGCCTGCAATTCTGTGTGCATTTCCTTGAACTCAACTTAGCTTATTGTTTCTCAGTAAACAGGGTGTGGCACACACTGCAGAGCAGCAATCCTATGCATGCTTATTTCAATAAGTAATTCACCCTCAAATAAAATGTGCATGGCCTTACAGCCTGACAGTGCATTCTCAAGGTCACCCATAGTGCAATCCTAAAAACATCTACCAACAATAAGTGCTCCTGAGTTTAATGGGACTAACTCCCAGATAAGTGTGTACAGTATTACAGCCTTAAAAGACTAGTTACCCAACACTTGCACTACCCTCCCAAACTTGCAATCAAGGCAAATAAAAGTACCCCAATAAATGCAGAGGGAGGGCTCTCATTTTGATACCTGGTGTTTTTGTTGGGAAATATATACCGTATTTGCCGTTAATACAGTCCTTAACTCTGAAGTGTTGAAGACAAATTATTTGGGGCAGAATTCCAAGGCATTCAGTCTCGGTTTTACAACTGCCCAACAGGCAAAAGCTGAATAAATAATACAGACCACACAAATCATTTGTTCATTTATGCTTCAACAAGTAAGCTTACCAAGTGCTCTAGTAGTTGGATTGAAGGCAACACAGGTGACTGCATCTTTGTGGCCTTTAAAATGACGGATCAAGACCGGATCCTCCTAGAGGAGAAGAAAACCTTCTGTAGTTTTCAAAGTTTATTTTAAACAGTCACCTAATCTGACCATTGAATTGCTTAAATCAATCAATCAATCAATCAATCAATCAACCAAATAGCACAATCAAGCTGTTAGTGCCACAAGAGTCGAAGACCTGGTTTGCACATAACACTTAGCACAAATATGAAAACTCCTGGAAATGAGATTGCAGCTGTTTTGTCCTCTTCCATGCCTGCTGCTGCAAGCTCAGCTGTGGTTTGGCTTAGTGCGTTGTCTAAACCCAGGGCTCATAGTTATAGTCAAGCCTTGTTCTATGGCTTCTCACTCTGCTATTTTTAAACAAGCCAGCTATAGAAACAGAACAATGATACCTTGTAACAATAAACTTAATACATGAAATAAATGTGTTAACCTCTGTAGAAGCATGTTTTCTATTCTGTAAAAAAAAAAAAATCAATAAAGGTGTCTGTTCTATTCATCGTCTCCCTTCTCTTGCTCTCTAATTGTCCAGTCAAGTCATTTTTGAAGATACAGTAGTGCGATCCTAACAGAACTTTCTAAAGAGTAATGTTTGAATAAACATGTGTCAGACTACACTGTTAGGCACACACTATCAATGCACCTTTCCAGTCAGCAAGGTACAAGATTCTGCCCAGCAAGGCTTTCTGTACCTGTCCAGGTGGTCATGTGCAACAAGAACTGAGGTGTGCATGGGGTGTGTGGGATGGAAGAGCACAGTTCTGGGACTCCCCACCGCACTTCAAGCAACAGCAGTGACATAATATGACCGGCCCTCCTTCTCTGGCTAGTGAGTGAAAGGATAATGAATATTTCAAGTTAGCATAAGAGCATAATAGCCCTTCAGGATCAGGCCAGTGTCCCATCTAGACCAGCACCCTGTTTTCACAGTGACCAACCAAATGCCCGCTGGGAAGCCTGCAAGCAGGTCCTGAGCGCAACATCACACTCCCTTCCTGTGGTTTCCAGCATCTGGTTTTCAGAAGTATTATAGCCTTATCCTCCTTGAACTTGCTCTTTCAAAAGCCATCCAAGTTGGTGGGCCGTCACCACTTTGTGTTCACTTCTTGCAGGGAAGCATGGAGGAAGCCAGAGTGAGCGAGGTGGGGGGGGGGGACAGCCATCCATCAAGGGCTAGGCGCTCCTTCCTTTTGGTGCAACTCCTAACCCAAGCTAGCAGCTGAAGCGGCATCACTTCTTTTGCAAGGTCGCTTGCATTTATTTTCTTTTTCAATAGTTTTTATCGAAGATTTTGTGTGTGTGTCTTACAAAATAAAACAAATCGGTCGTTCGCATTTCTGATCAAAAGATGAACCTGGCTGCAGATCTTTGTTTGTGTGTGTGTGTGTGTGTGTGTGTATATAATTTTTATTAAATTTTCTGTTTTACAATTTAGAATACTCATTTAAACATCCTTAAAATATCAACGACTTCTCTTTCCACGGTTCATTTTACAAATCATAAATCCCTGCGTATTTTACATGAACTAAACCATTCAGTATTCCATTATTACATCCATCACAATTCATTTACACTGTTGAATTTATCTTAATGCTGCGTTTTCAATGGCTGGAGATCTTTGTATGCGTCTCCATGCTGCACCTCCTACAAGCCACGAAGAAAGAACCGAGGATTTTCCCTCGCAGCTCATCGCAGCCAGCAGCTCTGCTGACATCGGGGGGCGGGGTGGAATTGAACCCGGGGCTTCCCGTGAGCCCCCGCGCTTCGTTCACTACACCCGCCGACGGAACTCCCCGCGACAAGGGAAACAACGACGGGGAAAAGGAGCCGCGTCCTGAATGCCCAGCATCGTTGCCGGCTGCCCAGGGGACCCGCCCTAGACTCTCCTACCAGCGCCGCCGCCGCCGCCATCGGACTCCCGGGGCCTCCGCTCTCCCGGACAACCACCTTCCGCGGCCCTGTCAAAATCCCCGCTCTCCAGACCATATCAGTCGAGTCCCGACCCAAGGCTGGCCCAGCCTCACCCGCGGAGATACGCGGGCGCTCGAGGCGGGGAAGGGAGGAGGAAGGAGGCGGAGAGCGAAGAAACTCCGCTCGGCCTCCTTTCGAAGCCGAGCTCGCCCATCCATGCCATCGGCGTTCGACGCGCCCTTAAAGGGGTCGGCTCTCTCTGAGGAAGCGGAGGCGGTTGCCTAGTGACGGCGCGCGCGTCGCGGAGCTTTCGCAATGGGAAGGAGAAGAACGCAAAGAGGAAAGGGAGAAACGTCACCTAGAACTACGGAGAGAAGCGAAGGGAAGAGTTGTAGGCCCCGACTAAAGAGGGTTTCTGGCGGGTGCGCTTCGGCTTGAGGAGCAGGTGAGAGTGACGTTAGGTCAGTTAAGTTCAGAAAAATCGTACTTCATGGATCTGGGAAGGGGGGCAACTTTTTCTCAGCCCCCCGCTGGGGAAATGCAGACGCATCTATGCATATATGTGCATATGCACATCTATGTCTACATGCAGTGGAAGCTGGAGAAGTTAAAAGGTATGGTATCACGGATGTGCAAGGCTTTCCTTTCTCTTTCACTTAAGCATGCAAACACCACCACCACAACCCACTTCTGATATGTGGGAAGAGCCTGGAATCTCTTGCATGCAAAGCGGTTGCTGTGCCATTGAGCTTAACAATGTGGCTGTCCAGTCTAGAATTATAAGGCAGAAATTCACCAGGACAAGTTTTTTCCCCAGAAAAAGCTCTTTAGTTCTTGGCGCAGCTCTTGGCTTCCAGCTCTTTAGTTCTTGGCGCAGAAGCATGCAAACAGGGATTGGGGAGAGGGAGTGGCAATCCCACCCCCGAAATTCTATGTCCATTATGTCTTAAATCGAATTAACATTTATATTTTCCATTTCCATGCTAAGTTGGGTAAAGTTCGCCGCAAAGTCATTTTCTGAAAGAACAAGGGCTTTGACACTAAGAAAAAAGTGATCTCAACAGTGGCTTGCTTTGGTCGTCACGATGCACGCAGGGTTTAGATTAAGATTTGTTATTTCCAGCTCATTATATAAGTTTTTAAAACTGTAGTGTAGTTAGCCTACCTGAGTGTCTTGCCAGCTAGAGGGGCTGAATTGGTGTTCATACTCAGAGACTCACTACACCAAGAACAGAGGCAATCTGCTTGTGGGGCATGACAAAGAGCTCCCTCACACCATGGGGCAAGGTGGGAGGTGCTGCTTCTTATATTCTTATATTTAGTCCTTGATAAGCTAAAAGAAAAGGTGGTGTAGAGATCCAGACTTTGAGTAGTTATAACGATGGAGATACTATCCCAAATCCCTGACTTGTTACAAATAGCCAGAGTCCAATCTTCAGTTCCCAGCATCTCTCCTTGAAAGTTTGGAGGGTGGGAAAGCAAATTTGTTGGGTAACATTAACATGAGCAGCTCCTGCAGCTGGGCAAAATATCAGAGTTCAAATAGAAAGATCATGTTTATTTAAATCAGTAGAAGAGGAGAAGGAAGGGGAACAAGCTTTAAAAGAAAGCACATATAACTAAAGCAGTCCAAACTATTTACGAAAAATATATATTCATGCAAAAGCAGCATAGGTTCATCCTACACAAGTTAAGGCAGTCTTCATCAACCTTTCATTCGGTCCCCAGATGATGATGCAGCACAACTTCTTTTATCTCTGACCATTGACTGAGTTGGCTGGGAATGATGGGAGCTATAGCCCAGCAATATCTGGGGATCCAAGGTTAAAAAAGGTAAAGTCAAAAAAGCATTGGATCCTCACTCCTTTTATCACAGGAAATATCTGTGGCAGGATCGGACTGGTAGGGTTCAGGATCCCAGCAGCAGGTGGAACTAGAGCAAATGGCAGGCAGAGCCAACTAATTCTGGCTTTGTCCACATCTTCCTCCATGGTGAGTTTTACAGGGATTGAGGAGGAGGAAGCTGACAGCCAGGCATCACACCCCCAGCTGCTTGCAGAAAAGAAGACAGGCAGGTAGGGGGCTGGCTGAAGATATTTTGAAGGTGTGGCAGTACCGTATCTGCCCTTGTGGACAGGGCAGAACCCCACAGGGTTCCATTGAAAGGAGTTATAATTTCCCTACAATTCCAGAAAATTCTCAGCTTGGTGCCCAACATCTTGTAGCAGCATGTGAAATAGCTTGGTCAAGTTCCACCACTCTGTCAGCTTACACAGAAGACTCCTGTACTCACTTCTTCCTTCTGCTGACAATCATCAGCATGGGATTTTGATGAGGTGACTCTGCTCCTTTAGGAACAGCACCATTCAAAACTTAAGTCACCATCTCAGCAGGAAAACTTTCCTCCACTACTCAGATGTCATTTGACAACATTTGCCTTAAATTAATACATCATGAAATTGTGAAGAATTGCACACTTCCACCTCTTTTCACACTACCAGTTCTTTTGTACAGATTGTGGACGATTTCAGGGTGCCCATTCTGAATGGAGAATTGCCAGAAAGAAGTATGCTGCTTTCTGTACACACATGACTGCAATGGCAATGCATCTACAGCAAAATTTTGTTTCAAATGAATTTAACATTAGGAGATTGATGGCTATGCAACTGAGGTAAGAGGTCCTAATATAATGATTACCTCCCTCCCTCCAAAAACAACCTGGGCACAAAGTAAAAAGAGTACCCATTTTACTGCAAGTTCCCTAAAGCATGCTGGGGGGGAAAAACCCTAGAAAATTTACGCTGATTTAATCATCATCGTTATTAAATTTATTACCCACCTTTCACCAACAGGTTCCATAGCAATGCATAGCTAGTCCCATTGACTATGCACTGCTTCATACATTGTTAACCTAAGATCATGAAACATCTGAGAACTGCTGCTGCTGCTGCAGATATACCTGCCTGTACCAGGCTTGCCAGCAAACACTGCCCACAGTCCTCCTGCATGTTAGGGAGATAGGCATCCTGTTTTTTGCCACATGGTCTCCTTCCACCTCCTCAGATGTCTCACAAGGAAGGGAGTTCAGGCAGCACAGGTCTAGAAAGGTTCGTCCTAGACTGAAGCAAGAGACCACTCAGGCAGGCACCCTAAGGTGATCAGAGGGAAACAGTATATAGCTGTATCATAAAATGACACTGCACCTTTCACAGACTTTATAGTCAGGAAAGACAGCTTCAAATGATTCATTTCTGGTGTCACTCATTTGTTGCACAGAGCACTTGTAAGCCAAAGAAGAAGAAAAATAGCCTGTTTTCAAATATTATTATTTTATAGATCCCCACCATTCCTGACCAAGTACTGTGAATGAAAAACCAGTATGTATTCTTGTGTTGTGATAAGAGCTAGAAGTTTACATTCTCTAAATGTGCAGTTCATTTTATAAAAAAGTGCAATTAATATTTATCACAGTTTCTTTTATTTGCCATACATGCAATAACTTCAAAAAGAAAAGAGGATCGGGGGGGAAATGCAGCTCTTTCATGCCAAGATGCAAGAGGATTCCTTGTGAACAAAACTGTGTTCAGCATTATGCATTATTTTTAACTTACATGTGATGAAATGGGACAGCAGCACTCTGTTTCAATATTTCTAAATTATAATTTCTGAGAGATCCAGCAGAATTTGAAAGCGTAGTGACAAAGGGACAAAAGCAACAATTTCTAAGTAAAGATGTAAGATATGTATGAATATAGATACAAATTATTTGTATCAAAGTTGCAGCAAAAATGAGATAGAATATTCTGATGAATACGGCAACCTGTGCCATAGCAGACATTATGCAAGTTTAAAAGAAAGTTTCCTTAAACACCTGTGTACTTTAGTCATACTATATAATTCTGCAGTTAATCTTTGTTACTACAACTTCTGTTACTATGTTTTTTTAGAAGTAGAGATATTTGGAAATTAAACTAAATTGGTAACAGGGTACAAATCTGCAAAATATCCCTTAATAAATGTATTTGGATATGTCAAAGATATAGTAGGATTAGTGGATGCAGAGCAAGTAAATATACTTGCAGTAAATATACATTTAATCATCTGTTACAATTAGAAGAAATAATTTATTCTCAATGTGGGCAAGTAAGTAGATTATAAGAATTTGGGAACTGGTCCACAGGGTAACATTGGGAGGGTACACTGGGAGGATTAAGTACTTAATTCGTTCCGGAGGTCCGTACTTAACCTGAAACTGTTCTTAACCTGAAGCACCACTTTAGCTAATGGGGCCTCCTGCTGCTGCTGCGCCACCGGAGCCCAATTTCTGTTCTTATCCTGAAGCAAAGTTCTTAACCTGAAGCACTATTTCTGGGTTAGCGGAGTGTGTAACCTGAAGCGCATGTAACCTGAAGCGTATGTAACCTGAAGCGTATGTAACCCGAGGTATCACTGTACTTGAAGGTAAACAGATTGCTTCATTTTTACTAGTGTAAATAATAATCAGATATTCATCCATACAGGCTACTGGAAACAAGTTAGTGATTTATAGAATAATTCCAGTTTGCTCAGCAGTTTTTACGGTTCCTTTTACCTTCCTTTTGTTGTTGTAGTAAAAACTAATTATACATACTTGAAAACTTTTTTTATATTTGTATGTTATACGAATAAAAAATCCCACTAATTTGAATAAAGATGCAAGGTTTATGTTATTTAAAATCTAGGTTTAAAAATAAAGTTCTCCTGAATTAATATCCATGTTTTTCCCCTTCAACATGCTCCCACATTTCTGAGAGATGAAAATTTTCAGGGGTAATACTACAGTATTTTATTTCCTTTGGATGAGAATGCGCTAGAGACTTGGGGCAACGTTATTATTTATTTACTAATCTACAGGACAAGCATATCAGAAACACACAACAAGTAGCTAATCTTCTAGCCCTACAAAAGGTTTTCAGATCATTCAAAATTGCTTCACCTTTACCTAATTTATAGCTCCTTTCTCCCCAAATGTAAAATTGCAGCAACTTGTTTCAAAGTTTTTTCCTATCTCTTCTCCAACCAGGTTGGTGAGTATTTGCATTATTTGTCATTTGGGTTGTATTCATGGAACATCATTTGCCATTAGGCAAAGGATAAGATCCCCATATCCATAATACAGCTATGTCCATATATGAAATACAGGACAAGGAAGAACTGCACTTACACCAAATGATAAATGACCTGGGAAAGATAATGATGAGAATCTACTGAGGTGTTAACAAGAGGAAGAGTAGGATGTAAACATCAAACTGCCAGTGTCTTCTCTAAAGTGTGCTGCAATAGACAGAGCAATTCCAAAAGGCTTCAGAAAGTGATCAAGGGGGTTGAGCAACTCCCCCAGGAGGAACGATTACAACATTTGGAAATTGCTCTCTAAAACTCAGTAGAAGTGCCAGTTATCCAAATAAGTTGAATTGCACCATATGAACGGGGCCACAATTGTTAATATAGCCATACCTGCCTTCTTAAAGATTCTGGCTCTTTCTCTCACATCGTAATTTCTGTTTCTGCGCCCCTACAAATCCAGTTTATCTTCCCTTGCCACCCTCAATTCCAAGGCAAATATTCAACATTTCCCCATCCCCCCAACTTCAATAATCCCAAACACATGCACACAACAGAGTGCATCCTGTCCTGCTATACCCAAACATCCCAACTGATCCCAAACTTGTCAGAGAGTAGCTCCTAAGTATGTGCTACTGATCTGGTTCAGAGGAGATTAATAGTAGAAATCGCCTGTCGAGAAGGAACAAAAGCATTGTTAGGTTGGAGTCTCCCCGAGACCTGCTCTTTAGCATTAAAGAATATGAAGAAGACCTGCAGAAGGGACTTGGAAAAGAGTTAAGATCTCCAGGTTGATGGACTATATGGAATTGACGGAAAGGACTGGCAGAATCTGAGACCAGGGAGAAGAGATGGTGGAAGAAGATTGAAAAATTTAAAGTTTATTTATAGAAACACTGTAAAATTAATGAGTGATAGAAAAATGTTGGAATGAAATTTTATGGCCTTAGCAGAAATGTTATAAGGAGTTAAGCATATATAAGTATTCTAGTCTTAACGGAAAATAAGGTTAAAAATATGTTAAGATATTTATAGTATGACAGAAAATAGAGAAAGATGAAAAGGATTTGCTGAAATAATTAATAGAAGTGGAACACAAAAAGGGAGGTGAGAGGAGGTCGATGAAACAAGGGAATGAAAAATAGAGTATGGGAAAGGTGTGATGTATGTTTTTAAATTGTTTTTGTTTTTTATTTTGTTTAGGGTTAGGGTTAGGGATAAGGTTTTGTTTAGTTAGGTTGTGTATTGTATTGCTTTTTTCCCCTTTGTTTTTTTTCTTCCTTGTATTTTTTTTTCTCCCTCTTTTTTTCCCTATTTTGTAAGCTTTAAAAGTAATAAATATCTTTTTTTAAAAAATAGTAGAAATCACCAACATGGTGCCCTCCAGAAGTTGTGAGCTACAACTCTAGTCACTCCCAAGCATTGGTCATGCAGGCTGGGACTGATGGGGATTGTAATTCACAACATCTGGAGGGCACCATGTTGGCCACCGTTTCTGTAGCACAAATGTAGGCAATGTCTAGGAAACCTAAGGCCAGGTGCCAATATTTTCCAGTGTCTAGGGACAGAGATGACTGAACCTGACTTTGACAGGGCAATAAACACTGAGGATGATTGCTTTTAAACTCGTGGAAGTTAGGTTTAGCCAGTGCGGCGTAATGGTTAAGGTGTTGGACTATGACCTGGGAAACCAAGATTTGAATCCCCACTGGGTGACCTTGGGCCAGTCACTGCCTACGCCAACAGGTGCAGGTAACTCACTGGAACTTGCTGATCCCCAATTATGATGGGGATCAGGGATTACAACTATTCCCCATGAACAAGGAATTCCCAGGAAGTGTGGGTCATAAACTCACATTAAGTCCCTGCCCTGACAGGATTGAAATGGGGAGGTGGAGCATGTAACACCTTAACACAGTTGGTGGTATGAACTACTCTTGGCCACTGATCTAAGAGGAGTAAACCACCCACACTCTCAGAATGTTTCCAGTTTTGCTTAAATTCTGAAAGCTGGCTAGCCTACAAATGTTTAAAATTAGCTGACAAGTCCAAACATCGACCCACCAGGTTCAAGCTTCTGTAAAGTTACTAGATGTTGCTACACCATCTAAGTGTATTGTGTCCATTTCATGGCTGTGCGAGACCAATTTATAGGTGACTATCACACACATAACCTGGAGCATCAAAGTAAACCACTGATGCTTTTTTTTTGTAATTACCAGAACGATTCTGCAAAACAAGAATATGCCTAAGATGTGAAATTATTCTAAGAGCTGGAGAAGAATGGTTATTAGCAAAGCCAGATAAAAAATAAACATGGTTTTCACCTGAACAGAAATGCAAATGCACCTGCCCACACTTAGCTGGAATCTTCTTATAAAATCAAGATTAATGATGGCCAAGTACGGCAGTTTGATGAAATATATGAAATTCCAAGGCAAATAATTAAGAATTCTGGATAACAAAAGTACACAAAACAGAAGTAGCATGTTTCAATAGGGACTATTAAAGGGAAAGCATAATATCTACTGAAAATAATAAAAAAGCAATGGCTATGCTAAGTGAAAATAACATTCATTGGTCAAATTCATTTGGACCCTAAACATAGGATTCACAGTAAATACAAGTGGGTCCAGCAAGGAAGTCTTCTAGTGTGGAATTTTCCTGTTTAAAGGTTCCATCCACACAGGCTCCTTTCCAAGATACTCCATTCCACCGCCACCCCTCCAATAGCCAGCATTCTATGGCCACAGCATGCTCAGACCTCATTAGGGATGGACAAATCTGCCAATTTAGGTTTCTCTCGGTTTCTCATTTCCCCCCATCTCAGATTCAGTTCTTCACATTTCCACAGCAATTTCTGAATTTTATTTTTAAAAAAATCTTCACAAAAATTCAGAACACATTTCTGCAACAATTTCACCTTGTAAATGCTGTACGTTGCCTTCACTAAAGTCTGCAATGACACACACATTTGGCTGTAGAACTGCATTGTAAAAATCAGAGAAATGCAAATTTCAAAGGACAGCTTCACAACCTAGTGCGGAAGGTACAAATTAGGTAGTTTCTCATTAAAATGCAAACAAAATTGAATTTCTAACCCTAACCCTCATTGCACTGTTTGGGTTTTGTTTTGCTTTTTGGGGGTCTCCTCAGAGTTTCTCAAGCATTTTGCTTCCCCCACCACCTTGTTTATAGCCCCTCTTGTGCATGAATTATCTGTAAAAATGATTCACACTCTGAGAATGAGTTTGGTAGATAAAATGGCTTATGTTATAAAGTGTCCTACGCTTCCTGCAAGGATCACTTCTGCTAATGGGCGAATGTAAGATACAACCAATTTCCACCCAGTCCTTCTCAGTGACAACCCCCCTCAATGCACCATTACAAGGGGATTTCCTGATCCTTAGAAGCAGATTGAAAGCATGAGATGTCTCATGGGAAGGAAGCAGAAATGCCCGTGAATGAAATTCTTTGGAACCAAGGCACTAGTTACTAATTTATATACCATAATTGGGGTCGACGCTTACTGCTGTTTTAGACATAGTTTAGGTGTCTAAAGTTCAATGGGCAGGTCTAATGAGTATCTCATACTGATGTTAAGGGAACTAAATCTGTGAGATTTTAGAATATGATGCCACGGGAGACAAGGATCATTCCATCAGCCGAGGCCTTAAAAGCATAGACTAACTGCAAACACCAATACAGTCAACTAATGTAAGATTACCTGCAAGACTGCCTGCCCCCATATACACCTGTAAGAAATTCTGTTTGTGGTGAACTATCATACTACAATGACTCCGAAACAGGCATTTCCTTCTTTTGTTCCTGTACTAGGGATACCTTCCCTCTGCCATATGTGAAGCAACAACTAACAGTTGCTTCAGATGTCTTGTAAATATCTCTTTTTACCCAGGCTGTTCCTGATCCATATGATTGGGCTCCTTTTTTTGCCTGTATATGTTTATGTATGTTCTACTAGTTTTATATTGTATTTTTTGTATCAAGAAGATATTGTTTACTGTTTTATGTTGTACTTCTTGAAAAATGTTTTTAAAGGCTTTTAAATAATAAATAAGAGGTAAGTGGTGCATCAGCAAAATTGAAATATTTCCGAATTCTATCAGACCATTATTTGGAGAAATGAAATACATCCTCAACCAATACTGTGGGACATTGCCCACATCTGGCCCAGATATATAGGAAGAGACACTAAGCCAAGGTTACAAGAGTTTAGAATCATACCCTCCAACATTGCAGAAGGTTGGACTAGATGACCCCACCAGGTCCTTTCAACTCTACTGTTCTGTGATTCTATGATAGTTTGATTTCAAAGTGTAATTCAGACGAACAGAGTATGTCTGTAGCTGTGATGCTCTGCATTGTGGCCTGCAGTGTTTTATTTGCAAATTACTTAAGCTACTACAAAAAAGCAAGAATGTGGTTTCAGAGAAAATACATTGCTGTTTTTGAGCAGTGACAAATGACAATGACAAATTAAGCAGCTTATGTGGGACTATAACTGGATTAATGGTACTTGGATAAATTCTATCTGTTATGATCCTAAATCAAGCTTCCACAACCTCGGCCCTCGATGTTTTTGACCTACAACTCCCATGATCCCTAGCTAGCAGGACCAGTGGTCAGGGATAATGGGAATTGTAGTCTCAAAACATCTGAAGGGCTGAGGTTGAGGAAGCCTATCCTAAATCAAAGACTAGTTGTCTATGAAAAGTGCTAGAATTTCTAAACACTGCAAGAAAAGAACAAGAGGAAAAATTATCTATCTTATGGAGAAAGCACAAATGAGAAGGTCAATGCAGAGACAACTGAGTGAAAGTTGTCATGAGTTTTATCCTTTTCTATTGGAACTACCTTATAGTCTTAATGTACACAATTAGTTTTGCTCTTTATGCACAAAGAAAAACAATTCTGCTGCAGAAAAGAATTCTGCTGAAAAACCAAGGAACAGTGCTCTAAATTAGTCATTACTGGAGCCCACAGGTGTCATATCACTATAAGTTCATTTTGCATGGCATGTTTACAGTATTGCATGACATATTTACAATAGATAAAACACTCAGCTGGAGAAATCCAGCTTCTTGTCTGCTGAGCAACTGGATATTGTAATCATATCCATGTAGCTCACCTGTGCTGGAGGAGTCTTCTAATTTCTATTCCAATGATGGTGCAGCAGAAGAATTTTTGTATGGGGACATACCTGGAAAAATGAGTTGCCTATGTTCTAAGTTCCTAGAATGTCAATTTGACCCTTTCAAGCATGAGACACGTGCAACAACTTTCACCGAGTTCAATTAGTTCTGGTGCTAAACCTGAATCGGAGGCTTCACCAGATTTTCTGGGTCTAAAATTATGTGGATTGAGTTCTCCGACCCACTCACAAAATAAAATATTTACATAAAATTTGGATACGCTGTGCGTGAGATGCAAATTTGTGTCTTCTTTTGTGAGGAGTGGAGAGTCCAAACATAAATCTGTGGTAACTCCTGTACCGTCATGTTTGACGGAATGTGAACAGGTGAAACTTTCCTCACAATTCTATTTCCATACTAGTAAATGCTTAACCTGTTTAATCATGGCCTGCCACACAGCTGTTAAAGGCATAATAATTTACCTCTGATGCCAACCATAAACCAAAGCCTAGGCTGCAATCCTGTACCCATTTACCTGAAAATAAGCCCATGAAACACAGAAACGTACTTATGTGAAAATATGTATGCTGTACCATTGTACTGTAGGATCAACTATGCAGTGAATTCTGGGCTGCTTTGGGAGAAATGTAATAAAATAAATGAGTGTGTGTGAGTGCCTGGTGGTTTGGCTAGGTAGGAGATATGCCAAAGCAACTTTGCAAAGTTTTCACATTTAGCACTTTCCGTTGGGTGAGTAGAGATTATTTAACAGCCACAGAAGTATTTGCAGAAAATCACTTATTGTGAGTACCTGATGCCTCACGAACTCACCACAGCAAAACTGCATCCTGGTTGAAAAAGGGGGGGGGGGGAGGAATGGCCAACTACAGAGATTCAGAGGACTATGAGTATGAGACAGAAGCAGAAGAAATGCAGTAAAGGAGAGGAAAAACAGCAGCTCTTTAGGACTCTAGGAATCCTCCTATTGCCTATCCAAACAACTCACTTGTTAGTCATAGCTCTGACTTCACTCATAAGCTAAAACACTGAAAGGCAGCAGCAGCCAGGCTGGTTCATCTCACAGAAATCACTAAGTACTTACTTACTTTGTAAACTTTCTTTGTAGAAGAGCTAGAGACTTGATAAAAAAGAAAGCTTGTACACCAGTAACCTCTTTGCCCGTCTCGTGGTGGGCCTGAGTGTGGCTCCATTATTTAGTCAGCATTCATAAGTCATTAAAAAACTTCTGCAAACAGAAATTCTGTACAAGTTTCCATATTATAAAAATAACACAGTACACATCGCACACAACTCTAAGAAACAGATGCAAAGCTGGTTGCTTATTTAGAATAAAGTTATATATTTCAAATAAAATAAATACTTTCAAAAATTTCAGTCCCCATCCAGAGACAGATAAACAGCACATTTATTTATTTAAGTTACATTGAGCAAGCTAAAAAAGCCTTACAACCAGAGAAAGCAATGTGGGGCTCAGCAGTTGAAAAGCGGCAACGATAGTTTGATAACTAACATGTTATGGTATGTTGCTTTCACAGTAGTAACGTTATTGAACAAGTAGTCCCAATTTCAGATTACACTTACACTTTCTATAAGACTCAATGTACTGTTGGTCAACAGGATCAAAATGGATAATTTGTACACAAAGTCTACAGTTCCTCAAAAAAAGGTCTGAAATGTATAATTCACAGTAGATTTTTGGACAGTAGAGTGCAATCATGACTACCATTCAGACAGAAAAAACCCCAGGATTGTGTTCAAATAGCAAGGTAAAAATGTAACAAGTACTATTACATTGACTTTCGACAGTTAAATTTCACTTATCTATATCTGTTGCAGGAACACTCTCCTCCTGCTTACAAGATTGTCACCTTCCCAAACTGTATTTCCTCTCCACTTACAAGAAGGAACCTCTGGAATAGCTGTTACATAAAAGTACAAATGTAGTGTGACTATATAGTGAATTTTTCAGAAGGGACTAGGAGAAACCATTCATAAAATTTGAATGAGTGGTTGACAGTGGGATACAATGTGCAAAACCTTAAGGATGGCTATATATGCCCACTGAAGAGAGTTGGTCCGATACCAAAATCCTAAATATTTTACTTGAACATTTGTACATCATTTCATTGAAAAACTGAAACAATATGCATTTGATTCAGGCATTACCTCCCCAGTATGATGTCAACTCAAGCACTCTTAAGTGTAGCCATTTCATTCTCGAGTTGTTTAATTCTGCACACTACATATATGGTGCGTTCTCTTCTCTTTACCTTGTTAGGTTAGCTTCCCCAGAACTACTCTCCTCCAACTAGGTCAAAACACCACCTACCATCAGAGCTGATGCATGCCAGGTTCCCTTATGAGAAAGGCACAGCTCTTACAAAAGGATTTAAAAACAGATCGCTTTGAAGAGTGAAACCTGGGCGCCTTCAGCCATGACTCAGAACACACAAAGAGCTACTGTCAAGGGTCCTGTTTCACTTTCCCACTCAGCAGTACTTTCATCAAACTACTTATCTGAGTTATTTATTCTTCTCCTCTTTGTTTGGCTTCACTGGCAAAAGAAAAAAAAGTATCCAAGAATTGCAGGAGGAGAAAATGCTTTAGATGCAGAAAAGAAATCCCAAAAGGAGGAACAGATTGTTACAAAACACTTTTAGAAAAATCCAGCTTTCAGAGACTCAAGTGTACGTTTTCCAGCTTCTTGCTACCTGTACTATTTTTGGCCCCCCAAAAAACTGCTTTATAAGGATAGTCAATACTTGCCACCTGACTTTATGTCCAAGAATTCTGGTTTCCTTTTTTAAGTAGTCATGGGTAACCTTATAGGAGAACACATTTTGCTGCCAATATTTAGACCTTTAAGCATTGAGAACATATCCAGCCTGATTCGCAAATCTCATCTGTTGCACCAATGAGAACAGTGAGTGATATTCAGCACTGCACCAGTCAACATGAGACAGGACTTCCCCTTCCCTTGTAGCCACCTCCCATGCCCCCTCAAGCTGCTCCACTGGGACCCCTAACCCTATGGGGCAGATTCTGGGGGCATGCAGGGGGAGGAGAGTTTCAAGTCCTATCACATAAGCAAGACTCACTTGCAAAAGCGGACTGACACTGTTGGATATCACCCAGTGTATTTTTTTTTGAAAAACTTCCATCAACTTCATTCTCAACGAAGCCACCAAAATCTATTAAAAAAACCAACAATTTGTAAAGATGCTGAATCCTGTAAAAAACATTGCCGCATATTTATTTTAACAAAAGGGCCGATTTATTTATTTTTTTACAAATGAATTTCAAAACAAAAAGAAAACATTTATGCTACCTACTCATGACTTTCCAAATGCCAGCAGCCCTCATGCTGTAAAGATACTAAAGATCAGAAAAAATAAACAGCTTCACTCACAGTTCACCAAGACAGCACTAAGCTACTGTGTTTAGACAAAAACAAAAAGGACTAAGGTTCTGATGTATTTTGATTTAATCCATTTTGCCTGAGATAACAAAAGTATTTCAAGCAACTTCCATCACATTGTCCTGCATTAAACAATCCTCTACTAAATTCTGAACAGAAGTTATTCAGTAAGTTTCTCAATTTTTAAATTTTTTACAGTTGCTTCAAAACCATTAAGTAGTAAATGTTTAAGAAACTAATTAGGACAGAGGCCATAACTTCATCAGAACACCACTGCTCATGGTTTTTTCCCCTGTTTTTTGTTTTTACAAAGCATTAGTGTTACCTATTTGGCTATTAGTAGTAGCAATTTTATCTACAATATTTAACAAGGTAAGTTGCAGGCAAAAATTTAGTACAGTTTCAATAGAAACACCCTTTCCTGAAAATACAGCAGTATTTGATGGACTAATATTTTCTGCATCATTTATAAGGAAGCTTCCCATCTATGAACAGGAACAAAAAAGTATCTACAAACCTTGTAAACAGATCTGTATCATTTATAAACATAAATAATCCAAATTATTAACAGCCAACAGCAGAAATGAAAAATCATCATCAATTCAGTGATCCAGAGCTCCCTTGCCCTTTCCAGACCTCTCCTCAAAAAGGAACAAGAAATGAAAGCTCCGCTAAGACATTCTTAAGAGCCATTTTTAAGTACAGCTGATAATCCACAGGTCACTTAAACCAAGTTACTGTTTATCTGTCAGAGTTCATTATTACTCCCACCCCCAAAAAAGCACCCTCAAGTCTGGCAGAAAGCTTTTTTTAAAAAAATAAATCTACATTCGTACAAGTATATCTTCTTGTTGAAGTCCAAGACAAGAATACCATCTTGCCCATCTCAGTGAGTGAGAAGACCCAGTTTCAATTTGTTTCTTTACAATGCAGCTAATGTATTAACATTCGGCTTACAATCAGAGTGATGTTTCCAAACTATGTAGTGGGCTCCCTGGGGATGAAGAGGTAGCAGACTTGTTCAAGTCTGTTGTAAGATGAATTCCACTGTCAACCGCATTGTTATTTTTGTTGGGAGAGGGTGGAAGAGGAGTGGAGTTTCGTTTTGTTGGAGCATCATCTTCAGCATCGGTATCATCAATAAGGGGAATATGAGTCTCAGAATCTTCTATGCTAAACTCCGGATGCGTCATAAAATTGTGGATCGAACTTCGTGTCTCAGGTTTTTCTAATCCTTCATATAAGGAACTACGAAATGCATTCACCACTCGGATCTGCAAGGATGAAAAGCGTAAATGTCAGTATATAGCAGATTGCTCTAAAGGGAATACGGTTTTTATGGGTTTGAATCCACAGACAGCTAGACATGAGTGAACTGAATTTGTATGTAATGCAGTGGAACTTGCAATAGACTGTGAAAATAAAAATAAAAATGGAAGAGCATTTCAGGAGAGCACTGCCAGGCTTCAGTAGGAATAAAAATGTCAAGTGCCCTGTAAAAAATGCAAAACCCTACAAAGCTGAACTGATGCTGCACTTAAATTAAACATGGGCTAAGCGATAAATATATATATATATTAAGCCAATCTGAAAAATCTACTCCAATTTAAATGAGTAAAACATTAGACTTCTGAAACCATAAAGATGGCAGGAATTTTGGAAGTTACTTTTCAATCATGCTGGGAATTATGGTGTCTCCTGGATTTATGGTGTCCAAGTATAAGTCAATAGTAAGCAGTGTCAAAATTGCTGACATTCTTTCTAATATCAAGAAAGGGAAAAAAAACCTTTACAAATGTAAATATTTGAGTATATACCACACAGAACACTTGCATAGTCATTTGTATCACAGTTTGCAGAATCAAGAAGAAATACAAATATAAATACTATAAAATACTATCTGTAAGAGGCAGTTATTTGTTCCCCCACACATCATGTATTTTAACCATGTTATATATATACACACACAAGCATTACAGTCACATTCAAATGACACCAGACATATGAAACAGCTGGTCCATGATTTATGAACACAGATTTTAACCTTTGTAAACTCTATAGTATAACAGTCTTCCAAACAACTGAAAAGGGCAGTGATAAAAGACCTCCAATATTATTTGCAGCTAATTTTGTTTTACAGTGAAAAGGCTACAGCGAAAAGAATTTGTACATCTCAGTTTGTCAAATGAAGTTTAATACTGTGAACAGCTATCTTCTAAATCATAATCCCATTATGACATTTCATATTATAACTTTTCTGCTATGAAAATATACCATCTGATCCTATTCCAAATAGTACCTTTGCAAAACTGAGAATCTGTGTTATAAAATGACTGGTGTTTTCACTTGTACTGCACGTAACTTTGACATTTATGAAAACATCCTCATTACATGGAATGCCAGAACACACATCCTTTAGTCAGGATACATATATAACCAAGGGGCAAGATTCTATTTTAAACATAAGCAATTTTTAAAACCCATAACAACTTCTTTTTAGTAGAATTATAGATTTTTGAAGCATCACCTCCTTAGCTATAACCAAATGCTAGGTCAAAATGTGTCAGACAACTTATGCGAAAAGAATGTTTACATGATCTATTCACATTATCAGTTTGTTTCAGGGAAGGGACTTGTGCAAGTTTCCTCCTCAATGTTTATATTCTAATCTTGTGATATGCCTGTTCATAGAAGAATCTCATACCCCAGTCAGCCCACCCTCTATGTTGCACCAAAATTCTGCATTTCCAACACGACAAGGTTTCTTTTGCTATCAGAAGAAAAGTAAGTCCAAGAAAAAAAAATTCTTGAGCTAATGCATCAAAACTACTAGGCAGAAGTCAACTGCAGACCATTTTAAAAGATCTATATTGGAAAGAGGCGTTACCTTTCAATACACGAACAGCAGCAAGCATGTTGTGTACATGTGAGTTTGCATGCATTTTTATTCCTGGACTTCTGTATCAGTATTCATATAGGGCTAAGCAGCATGTGGAGGCCAAAAGACCGCCAAATTGATTTAGACTGGTCTACTGGGAAAGACAAGGCACCCCATTCACAGAAAAGAGATCGTCACCAAACTATCAATAGGAAGCAACAGAAATAATTCCTCACCCCTACACTTTCAGTATTATGGACACTATTGGAAATACCACTTCTACTTATTTTCGAAATATCTGATGTTAGCCAAATATTTCATGTAATTTCTATAAGTTTGATGTTTGAAACATACTGGAATTCAAGCACATAAAACTCTTGGACCGGGATCCAAAAACATACAAATCTCACAACATCAAGACAATAGCTGCAGACAAAGAAAACTTCCTCTTACTACAAGAGTTTGCAAACAAGCCTGTGGGGCCTTTCCATTTCTATGGGTATCATCCCTCTTTCATGCCACTCAAATACTTCATGAGAAGCAGTATTTCTAAGAAAGATTTCTCAGGTCAATGTCAATGTAGTTAGGCACCTTTGTTATTTTGAAAACAAAAAACCCACCAGGCACTTTCATTATTGGGGGGGGGGAGAACACCCACTTTTCCATTTCCAAGTATTTTTCAAAGTTGGCTAGAGATTGTGCTTACACATGCTTGAGGCATTTTGACCCAAGTATTTAAAGTTCTAATTTACGTCCTTTCCATCTTAAAGTATTACTAATTTTAGAGGGCAGTTAGCACATACAATGGCAATATTGTGGGTGAAAAAGGCACAAGAAGAAGAAAGCTGAAGAAGTAACCAAACTGAGGTTTACAAATAGTTGCCAAGATAACCTAGGGGGCAAAATGCATCAAATTACCTGATATAAGTAACAGACTTGAAACAACTACTTTGAATTAATGAAAATATTTAGTTTCAAGTCTCAGTAAATAACTGAACTCCTGCAACTTTGAAGGAAATCCCATGTAAAAGAAAGAATGCGGCAGCTAGACTGGTGACAGAGAGCGGCGGCCGAGACCATATAACACCGGTCCTGAGAGACCTACATTGGCTCCCAGTGCATTTCCAAGCACAATTCAAAGTGCTGGTGTGGACCTTTAAAGCCCTAAACGGCCTTGGCCCACTATACCTGAAGGAGTGTCTCCACCCCCATCGTTCAACCTGGACACTGAGGTCCAGCTCTGAGGGCCTTCTGGTGGTTCTCTCACTTAGAGAAGTAAGGTTACAGGAACCAGGCAGAGGGCCTTCTTGGTAGTGGCACCCGCCCTGTGGAACACCCTCCCATAAGATGTCAAGGAAATAAACAACTATCTGACTTTTAGAAGATATCTGAAGGTAACCCTATATCAGGAAATTTTTCATGTCTAATGTTTTACAATTTTTTATGTGCTGTAAGCCGCCCAAAGTGGCTGGGGAAACCTAGCCAGATGGGCGGTGTATAAATAATATTAATAATAATTATAGTGGTGCCTCGCAAGACGAAATTAATCCGTTCCGCGAGTATCTTCGTCTTGCGGTTTTTTCGTCTTGCGAAGCACGGCTATTAGCGGCTTAGCGCTATTAGCGGTTTAGCGGCTATTAGCAGCTTAGCGGCTATTAGCGGCTTAGAAAAAGGGGGGGGAGGGGAAAAACTCACAAGAACTCGCAAGACATTTCGTCTTGCGAAGCAAGCCCATAGGGAAATTCGTCTTGCGAAGCACCTCAAAAGACGGAAAACTATTTCGTCTAGCGAGTTTTTCGTCTTGCGAGGCATTCGTCTTGCGGGGCACCACTGTATTAAATTACTTAATTTACTCTTACAAAATGATGAACCCTCAATATTTTATGCATGAGTTATGCCCAACATGAATTTTTAAAGTTGGATTTGCAAATCAAAGTTGTTACTTTCAATATAACTAAGCTAGCTATACTAAAGTTGTAATTGAAGTTTTGTACTTCCCTTTAGCAAGGATATGAAAGCCAGTTACTTACATTTGCCAGCTTTAAACATTTAAATGAACTGTATTGTATATCTTCCTGCAAACAGTCATTCTTGAAGGCATATACTCAAATATTTATAACGGTTTCCCGAATATTTTTTAAACTCCCCTCTGCAAGAATCAAGGCACAATATGTGCAGGCTCACAGCTTTCATTGTAAATCAATAGTTGCAACTGTTCCACCTGTGTTGTAGCCCTCTACGAAAAAAAAAGGGTTGCGAGGACTCCATTTTGTGAGAAAAAGTATGAAAAGTCTTAACGATGAATTTAAGGACTGAAGAAGAGAATGAAACGTTAGGTGTGTGAATTAGGAAATGTTAATTTCATGCACTTAGGAACACGCACTCACACCCCACAGTAGTAGAAGCAGTAGTAGTAGTAGAAGTAGTAGAGGAAAACACTACATGTGTAGGGGTAGAAATATTTGTTACATCATGATGCTGGCTGGCGATGGAAGGTTGCCGCCTTAGAGCCCCCTGAATAGAAGTTCCACTCTGGAAAGCATTCACTACATCCATCTGCAAGGAATCAGAGATTGTGACAGCTTGCTCAGCAAGAGAGAGAGAGAACAAGAGAAAGGAGCATCCCATCTATAAAACATATAAAAAAGTAAAGAAAAAAGGCACTTTTATAGAGCAGGTAAAGAAGCAAGAGGCGCATTTAGAGATGAAGTAAAGAAGGAATTTGAGGGATTAAAGAGCCAACCATTTGACCACATAGCAAAGAGTTCAGTCACACCGTTTATAGCTACCCCCCAACCAATGCCAAGAACAATGGGAAGATTTATAACCCCCTCATCTCTAACCATCTCCTACCTGTTCCAAGACCATACCTGAGTTTGTATCCTGTTTAGGCCCCTAAACCACAATATCTGGCCACGTCGCAGTTCTCTTTCAGCATGATCAATCTCCTCTACATCTTCTGCCAACTCTTCTTCTGGAATCTCTTCCTTCTGGGTTCCATGACCAGCTTCTTTAAGGAATTTCAAGTGGCTGGTTGGAATTGTTGATATCAACTACAATCATGAGAAAGAAGTTAACAGGCTTGTCAAAGCTAATTATAACACAAGCTGTGCTGAGGAATTCTGGGAATTCCAGATAAACAACTGAAATTTCCCACCCACCAACCACATCATTTACTTGAAACCTTCTTTTCTAACAAAGCAGAACAGACAGTGACTAACTGGGGTGCAGGGAGATAAAGGAGACCATGGCAAACAGTAGGTAGAAAGCACAGCAGCAATAGATGCAGCCAAGGCAGCTTAGTAACCGACAACTCACAGCAGCAGGAAAAGAGATTGCTGGCTGCATTTAACTGTGCCACTCAGTTGACAGCATGGCTTGCATCAGGTGAATGGAGACAGAAGCAATTTTTAGTGAATTCCCCCACTTGCACCCCATTGTGTCCTTCCTAAATATGCTCCAGAGGGTTACCCCAGCCCTTTGCAGCAGGTTTAGGGAGTCAGGGGGGCTGCAGGGAGGAAGACAGAATTGCCAAAAACTTGCTCCCCATTCCACGGAGAGAAGTCTTACCATCAGGTGAGTGACACTGCTAGCAAATTCTTCCTTTCCCTAAGTTCCCTACAAAACTTCAAAGTGGGAGAAATGGAGCAAGTTGCTTACAGGTGGGAAAACCACACTTGCTATAGGAGGAGTGTAGGTTGTACACACACACATTTTTCCAAACAGAAGCACTGATGATTCCAGCAAGTGAACTGCACAAAAAGCTGTTGCTTCTTACCTGGCCCCAGAGAAGTGTGCCCATTCCTAGAAAAATTGACCAGAGCCATTGTTCTACTGTAAGCTCTGAACAACTGAAAGGTTTTCCTCCAAACTGAACAATGACGATCTGTTAAGAAAAATCACAAATATTATCACAACTTTATTTTTAAAAGTCAGTGCTGGCTATGCTGCACCAAATATTTGACCCGTCTATTCCGAAAATAAAACTCTGAGCTATTTTTCTGTTGGATTTTTAGAGCCCTCCAGAAGCTTGCTTCTGCCAATGCATCTGGTCTACTGTTTGTCACCGCCACTGGCATCTTTCAGTAGACAGCTAGGTCACGATTTGTGAAGCACCCGGGAAACTGTGATGGGGTGATATTTTTATCTCTGCTTCCTGGAATGTTATTGTTTAATTATAGTTTTATATTGGTACTTTAATATTTTATTTTATTATGTTGGATTGTATGTACATTGCCCCAGGCTTCGTTTGGGAAGATGGGTGGAGGAAAAATGCAATGAAGTAAAAAAATCAATACAAACTATGAATGTGAATTATTTGCATTTTAAGGGGCAGTTACCAGGGCAGTTCTGGGAAGAGTCATTCATTTTTTTGGAACCATACAAACATATTTAACACTCCAGTGCAGGTATCCAAAACACTAATTACTAATTCTGTCACATTCTTAGATGGATACACTTAGCTTTAGTTGACAGCGGACAGGATCAGAGCCAAAAGTTCAATCTTATCTAACATGCAAATATAATGCCCATCTAATTGTGAAATTAGAAGCTGGATTTAAGTCACATATGAAAAGATCAGATTTCCAAACAAAATTGTTTTAACTGATCGTGTTGGATCTATGAATTCATCAGAACAATGGGCAGAGATAAGGACCTTAACTGTCATCTGTATTTTATCTAGAAATTTAAAGCATTTCTAAAGATGTCAGCCGAATTACATACTATGGTAGACCTGCTAAGGATGCTGTATCCTAACATATACATATATACAGAGAGAGAGAAAAAAACTTTGGCAACAAAAAGTAAAAAATTCTTTATCAAGTAAGTTCAGTAACCAACCCACCTGTACAATAAATGTGCCCAGAACTATGGTACAGAATATAGCATTATTGAAAATTCCTTCAAATACATTCCTTTCACCGTGGATTTTTCGGGCATTTATTTCATTAAAAAGCTGCATCATAACAAATGTATTAAACACAATAGTATAGTGCTCTGAAGGAGGTGCGTGAAGAGGTGCATTCCGTCCACTATCAATGTCAAATATTTTTTCACCTGTGAAGGGGAGATTAACACTCTCAGTATCTCGTGCTGATTTAGATTTTCATGTAAGGCATTACCATGTAAACATCAAATACTGAAGAGTTCATTTGAAGACTGAAATAGCTATTTGAGAAGCAGTCACAAAGCAAGCACTTAGCTTCTAAAAAGTTAAAGCTTAGGAATCTAGAATTCTTACCAGCAAACAGGAGTGTAAAGACAACCACAAGCTGATAGCAAGCATGGCCCAGAATATTCTTCATCATTGTTCGCGAGATGAGAGGTTTATTTCTACCGTAAGGCTTCCTCAGCAAGAGAGCTTCTGTGGGTGGTTCCGTTGCCAAGGCAAGCGAAGCCAGTGTGTCCATTATGAGATTTACCCATAACATCTGAACAGCTTTAAGTGGAGAATCCTATAAAAACGATACATTTCCTAATACATAAACACAAATATCCTAGAAACCAACAAGCCATGCAGCAGTTAAATATTTTCTCCATTGAGGTTTGGTACTGTGCTTTTAAAAATACATCTAGTAAATTCACTCTAAAAAGCTAATATCAGTTTATACAAAGTGTGCATTTTCACTAGTTGAAAATGAACACATAATACCTACTTGTGTAATACATGCTCCTGTGAAAGCAACAATTACTGCAACCACATTGACAGTAAGCTGGAACTGAAGGAATTTGGAGATACTGTCATACACATTTCGGCCCCACATAACTGCTTTAACAATGCTTGTGAAGTTGTCATCTGTGAGAATAATATCGGAAGCTTCTTTAGCTACATCAGTTCCAGCGATACCCTGAAAGAGAAATCCCCAAAAAGTCAAAACATGATTAACAGCATTCCAGCTATACACATTGCAGTTAAAAACTGCATACACAAGTCCTGAAAACACTGGTCCAAAAATTACCATCTTCCAGTGGTCTCATCCTTTTCTTTTAACATATATTTCAGTACAAAAGCTACTATTATGATGCACTAGCTTGATAGCTTTAAATAATATCAAATGGTAAGAAGAATAACTATTGTGTCATATCCAATTGTTTAGGCTAGACACTGTCAGCATTTGTATATAAAAATCAATTGCAACAATTATTAGTTTGGGTTTCTATCTGGAGATAGAGAGTTGTTGGCACTAATATTAACTGACTTACTAAAACATGCAATCCAATCCTTTGCACATGCGGAAGAATGTCTGATTTCAATGAGTCTTAGTTTAACATACTCACTACAGAACTGCAATGCATAGACTCAACAAATCTTGAAAGTGAATTTCATCTGCTCCCATTAGGGATGATTACTGATGGCACATAAGCATGGATCATAAGCTAGTTAAAGCTATTCCAGGACAATAAACCCACAATGTAAGTATCTGAAATGGCACATTTTGGCTTCATTTGCCCTTTATCAACATTTTGCACATTTTTTGCTTAGATGAAAATAGCCTTGCTCTAAAGCCTCTTTTGTTAACCTCCAAAGCCACTAGGTGGCACAGTAGCACAGCTCCTGAATGTTCCATTCACATTAAGCAAATTCCACAAGTTCTAGCTGAGGAAAGCAATAGGTTTTGGAATCTAGGCATGGTCCCTTACGTATCATTCCAACAAGGAAAGTAGTCAGCTACTTGTGTCAAATGATTATGATCCACAAAATCTGAAAAGCTGCTAGTGTTAAAAACTGTTGGTAGTATAAAGCATGTTACATAACAGCAACATAGCTACCCCCCCTTTTATTCAACTGAAAAAGGAAGTGTGACCTTAAAATGCTACTACATATGTGAGTGGTATGGAGGGAATCTAAAGCTTCACCTCCCACAAGAGCAACAAGACCAATTCATTTCTACTTCTTGGAATGATCAATGAACCGGACTCAAAAGAAAAAAAAACCACACACATAGAAGCATTCATGGTTCAGCGTCATGTAAGTGACACCGAATTCTAAAGAGATAAGCTAGTCTACACTCATCTTAGTTGCAGTGGCACAATTCCACTATGACAAGGAAAAGGAACAGAAGAAACCTGATCTCAGCAATAAATGCTCAAATGTAGTATCAGCCTAGCATGAACCACATTAACTTCTCATGACCCAGCACGCTTCAGATTAAAATGGCCAAAAGTGAGTTTCATACAATCTGATCTCAAGCAGCGACAGCAAAATTTCTCTCTGAGGTTTTCTTCACATTCCGTTTTCCACTTCTTCTTCCCCCACTATCCGTTCAGAACAGCCCCCCCCAAATGCTCAATGATGGCTTTATATGCCTTTACACAAACTAAGAATCCCAGCGATTTTAGCTGTTATTATCAAAACATAGGTTTATTGTGCCATCTCCACATTAATAGCTTCAGGTTCCTACTTTTGATTTTAAATTCAGACACAAGTTACTCCACATCCCATCCTTCACCAAGAAAGCTGCAACATAATATACTGAAAAATCAAGTTGTGCTTCTATCCCAATTGACACAGTGAACAGATGGGAACCCAACTGCAGTCCTGTTTCACTTTCCATACAAGTGTAATCCTGTATATGGACATTGTAAGTTTATGCAGTTTCCCTCTTCAAGGTTATTTCAGAATAGGGTTAACAGAAAGCCGAGGGAGCTGCAATCAGTTTTGGTCTTGCCACTGCTGAGTGTAAGTTAGATGTACTCAACCTTTGGTATAAATCCAAATGTTCATCACAATGAAAACTGGCAGTACAGCTCAGCAAGGAGCACTTATCAAAATCAGTAGACAGCAGTTTAAACTTACCATGGCAAAGCCAACATCTGCTTTTTTCAATGCTGGACCATCGTTGGTACCATCACCAGTCACCGCTACAACTTGCCTCTGTTCTGAAACTGTGCTGTCTATTATACCTAAAATGGAAGTACAGATATATGAACTACCATCAAAATACAAATCATGAGCTGATGTTCGGCCTTGACCTAATATTAACCGTATTAACAAGAGATATGGCCTCTTGATCCTAAAGACCTTTATCCAGTCAGTGAATAGATGTCCTTGAATAAATGGTTGGACAAATCTTTTCTAAAATACTTTGGTTAACACCCAATCAGAAAGCAATCAGTTATAGTCAACCCTTGTATTTGAGAATGCTTATTTACCTTTTACCAGTGTGTGTTTGTCAGTGGGGGACGACCTTGCAAGCACACGAAGCTTGGGCCAAATTTTGTCTATTCTCTCTTGTTCTATCTGCAAAGATAATTTAGATTAGCTTTATAACTAAGCAAACTTTCAAAATCCAAAATTCAAGAGAATAATATTAACCAAACTTACCTCTCCTTTTTCATTACGTATTCGTCGGTTGAATTCTTTGCCTTCTAGGCATAAGAAATCTTCACCAGGATGCAAAATGCCACATTTTAAAGCAATAGCACGGGCAGTGTTGATATTATCACCAGTAACCATACGCACAGTTATACCAGCACGCTGGCATTTTTTTATTGCATCTGGTACCTAATATTTATTTTGAAAAAAGAATAGTTTATGAAGAAGCTTTGCTACATGGACATGCTTGAAGCATTATTTATCCACAACTCTCTGCCCTCCAATCTCCTGCTTACTTAAGCTCAAATTGCCCTTCAGTTGAAATAATATGGATTAACACAGTTCCATAGATAATTTTGTATCATCATGTTATTAGGCATATATTCCAAATATAATCATGTATATTTTGGTGTTAATGGCAACAAGTGGGCACCTGTAACACGTAAGCTCCTATAGCTTACAGTTAACTTATTAAATGCACTTACTACTAAAAACATTTGGGTGACCCATCTTTGAAAGGTTTTAAGGCTGAGAGACTGGGACTGAATTCTCCTGTTTAACTAACGTATAAAATGTTTCTTGCCATTTTGAGACAAAGCCTAATTCTCAGACATTTGACACAAGTTTTGTTATCAAACCCTGTACCACAGCAGACTACTTATGAGGGTTCACTTGCTATCTAAGAGAACTACGGCTTAAGCTTGATCAGCAGGGCAGGAAAAAATTCTGCAAATGTCTAGTAACTTTTAGATTAAATGCACATGCCGTTTATACTGAATATTTCTCTCATTTGGGGTATTTAATTAGGGTTGTTTTTTTAAAGTAGCTGATTTCCACCACCACCACCTATTGCATTGGAGCATGGATAAAGACATGTTCTTAAAGAGGAAGAGGGATCTACCTCACCTCACACAAATTCAGGATGTGATGTGTTTCCCTAAAAATGACACCATCTGCAGCAGTTACTTTACACTCACAAAAGGGACTTGAAGACCGAACTCAAGCCAATCAAAATGAAGATGTGAATTTATCTTTATTTGGTTATGTTAGGTCTCATGAATTATTTTATGCTTACACCTGTTTTCAAATTAAAGTATGACATTGTTTCCAAACACTGGCAGAACATTAAGTTATTACTTTAGCAAATAATATTCTAAAACACACTTTAATGAAGAGTTTCCGCCTACCTCAGGCCTCACAGGGTCTTCAATGCCTACAATAGCAATACATGTAAGCCCAGTGACAATGTCATTTTCATTGTCCCATTCTGGCTCAGGTTCTCCAGCTGGGAAGTCTCTGAATGCCAGACATATGGTTCTGAGTCCCTCTGAGGCCATAGGCTCAATCACCGTTTTTACAATATCATCACGGTCCCTTGGCCTGAACACTTTGGGTTCACCATTCGCGCTCAGTATCTTGAAGCACCTGAAAACAAAATAGAAACAATTTTCAAGATTCAGAACACTCAATAAAAAAGGTCATCTGCATCGCAGGTACTTTCTGGGGCTAACATTAAATATTCCTAAATCTTGCAGCAGCTAGATACGCATGCATCCCAGCACAGATTTCATGAGGAACTTGGTTGCCTTGTCATCCCACCTCCCAGTATGAGAACATCTTTATGCCAATGCTTGGTGGTGGCGATAGGGAAGGTAAAGTGAAGGCACAAAAGTGGGGGAGGGGGAGGGATTCACAGAACGGCATTCCTACCATGTTCTAGGAGTATCTCCCAGGAGTTTATCCTGCTCCCCTTTGCCAGCATCTCACAGCCCAGCAGTAACAAAGGTAAGTCAAAGGTAAGTCAAATGCACCCAAAATGGGAAAGGTTTTCACTCAGATGTTAAAAACATTAGGACAAGGCTCAGAAGAGTAGCAAGATCCGTTCCAGTAAGAGGTGCTGTAGTCCTGGCATTGTCATATTTTATATATAAGTGCTTAGCAGATCATAAAATGCATATTCATATATTCACAAGAATGTCAAGGCTACAAGCCAACTCTACAAGTCTTCACAAAAGAGGGAACTGTTCAGGAGCTGAATTGTCATGTTTTCCTACAGACCCCCCCTTATCTTCCGCAATCAGTTCAGTGTGACCTGTAAGATAAAGTACACAATAGCCTGAACTGCAAAAGCAAAATGACTGTTTCTAGCTCCCTTTTCACCCAGTCCATGTGAACAAGTTTGCCCTCACTGACCACCAAACTTTGCAATTAAAAAGTAAGAAAAGAATACATTTCATTCAATAGGCAGATAATGAAAACTATCATCTTAAAGGGAAGACGAGCAGGAAATACTTCATTGTTTTTATGATTAAGCGACAAGATTATATATCTAATCTCTAGCAAAAAGTAGTAATTGCATCACATGACTAATGAAAGTAAAATACAACTTTGTATTCACCGAAGACTTGGAAAGTAACTAGCTTAAGTTTGGGTCACTGAAGCATTCAGCTGTGTTGTAAGCTCTATACCAACATCTTATAGGAAAGGTTTCTAAATTAGCTAGTTCTAAGAACTCCTGACTTGGACAATGAAGAAATACAGTGCTTAAAAGCCAAGGAACAGAAGGTACCATTTCAGGAATTTCGTCAGACCATTACATGATAAGAGACCACAAAAAGTTAACTTGCTTTTTAAGTACTATCTCCGAGGCACCCTTGCTGAATATCCGGAAACTGCCATCAGAGTTCTTTAACACAGTACTCATGGACTTTCTAACAGAGTTGAAGGTGTAGACTTTGTAAAGTGCCTCTTCTGGTATTTCGTTTCTAACATCCTGGTAGTCTCGTTTCAAATCCAGCAGCAGTCCCAGCAAGGCACATTCAGTTTTATTACCAACATGACGGGGCAAGCCACCTTCCTTTTCAGGAGGCTGAAAGACAGAATAAACCCTTGAGTAGGAATTTGCTTCTGGTTCAAAGAAATAAGGAATAGGCAGCAGCTTAGAATTCGGCATCTCAGAAATCATACGCTGAAGGTTTGCAAGTTATATGCTGAAACTGGATGCAAATTTTAGCTTACACACCTCTTTAAAGAATATGTCACTGCTTAGGCACAGTTTAATGTTCATAAAGTGCAACCAATAGAAAAATTTATATTACTAATTTGTCTTCTCAAGTCAGAGCACAAGCACTAAAAGTCAGAGACAATTTCAGGAGTCATATTAGTTCTTAGAAAGCTGTTAAATTAGACTCAATGAGTAACTGAGGGTCAGTTCTTACAGACTGGCAGGATAATGGTGCAATGAGAAAGGTCAGGTGCACATTTCAATACCAGGCAAGACACAGAGACACATTTGTAGTTTGGTGTTCAGCATGGAATGGCCCTTTTACCAAGGCCAAACAAAAATAAAGGATAGTGTCATTTGTAAACATGTCCTTAAATCAGTACAACTGCTAGTTTGCAGGTATGTGGGCCTGCATAATACAACACATAAAGCCAAACTCAATTCACTAACCATGCTCTGTAAGCTGCTCAATAAACTTGTTTTTGCTGCCTACCTGAGACTGCAAAAACAGGGGGTGTTGAGCACTGTCAGGCCACACAGAGAATGGTTGGTGTTTGGCTTGGTGAGTCTGCTAAGGCAATTCTTGCATATTTCACTGCTCTTCCCAATCAGAGCAACAGATAAAATACTGAAAGGACAAGAAAGCTAAAATGACAAGTGAAACTTTGTGACTCCAGAACAGTTTCAGTAGATCATATACATTAGTACTTGAGAAATTTGAACTAATTAAGCCATGAATTAAGTAAACCGAGGCATAAAATTATCAGTTTCAGAATTAATTGATGCTATTTTATCCAGAAAATAGACAAACTTTTAAATATTATTATTATGCTTTTATTGTTATTGCTCTATCCCAGGAAATGCATTAGAGCTGAGAAGAGCAATGTAGAGCCATTTGGCATTTCAAAAACCAAATGCCAAAAAATTATTTAGCCAAGGAAGCTCAAATATCATATTAACATTCATTTTAATTACCGTATTTTTCCATGTATAAGACTTCCCCATGTATAAGACGCCTCCTATTTTGGGGGACTCCAAATTAAGAAAACACCCCTCAGCACTACCCGTATATAAGACGAGCCCCAATTTTAAACCTAATTTTTTGGTAAAAAACCCTAGTCTTATACACGGAAAAATATGGTATATTCCCAATAGTTATTCAGAAGGATCAAAGCTTTCCCATCAGCTTAGTAATCTTTCAGTAATGTACATATATGACATATATGACTTTAGTAAACATGTTTATTATAGAACTCTGAAGAATTTAAATGAGAACAATCCCTCAAACGTTATGAGACCTATTGTTTCAATGGGAGATGCTTTAACTCTACCACTGAATCAATAGTTTCCAATACACACTTACCAAGATTTTGGAAGTATAAGCAGAGTTTACAGAGATTCCTGTTACAAGGTATGACAAGGTTTTCTCAGGAATAGCTTGTGCCTCAGGAATTTTTTTATAATGTTTTTCACTGATGTAAGCTTGGACTACCGTCATTCTGTTCATTGTCAATGTTCCTGTTTTATCTGAGCAAATGGCTGTTGCATTTCCCATTGTTTCACAAGCATCCAGATGTCTGACCAAGTTATTATCTTTCATCATTTTCTATAAAAAAGAGATTAAGTCAGTCTAACAGCATTAAACACATTTTTAGAATTCACTTGTCATTGTGCATGCTGAGGTTGAGATTCCTCAATAATAAATATTCAATGGATATCCCATATTTAAGCTTTATAATTAGTACCCAGAGGGTAAAGATAAAATCAATTGACAGATGCATCGACTGTAAGGGTTATTTTAACAAGCATATTCCTTGTGTTTGGAAGAGTTACATTTAATGCTGAGTGATTACTTTATGACGACAGTGTTTGTAAAGATAGGTTGATGCAGAACAAACCAACAGAACAAGCAGATAAACCATTCCAAAACAATTCATTGATCCAGTTTCTTAGGAAAAACATCTATGAATATATATCTATGCTATATAATGTACTACCATACAGAAGCATAGGTTTCTCACACATACCTTTACAGAGTAAGCCAGTGAGATAGTAACTGCAAGCGGAAGACCCTCTGGAACTGCCACAACCAGGACAGTAACACCAATGATAAAGAACTTTACAAAGTACTGAATATATATTGGTGTACATTCAGCAAGCCAAGGACGTTTCTGGACCCAGAAGGTATCAATTACAAAATATAATACAAGAATGATGACTGTGACTGCAGACATCAGCAATCCTTTTAGGAAGAGATGAGAACCAGTTAATCATTCATATTATCGACAAAACTCTAAAAACAGGTCTCAAAAACTCATTTCAAATTTTTAATACAAAGTTAAGTTTGAGAAAAGATCTACAGTTGAATGCTTGTTCATTAAGAATCTGGCATTAAGGATGAACACTAAATAAGCCATACCTGCTTTGCCAATCTGAACTGCTAGCTTAGTGAGCTTTCCTTGAAGAACCGATTTTTCTTTCTTGGGCATATTGTTTCTTTTTTTGTCATCTCCATCACCACCATCTTCACTTTTTAGGGGCTGCATTTCCATCGCTGCACCATCCTGAGCTTTTGCTAAGTTTAAGGGGGAAAATAATAGATAAACCACCACTCCTAACACTATAGAGTAAACCTCAAATTAAATATTTAGTCATTGACATTTATTCTATATCTAGAGCAGCATGTATTTAATATTCTGAAATTAAAGGGGTGAAGAATAGATAGCAAGACTGGCTTATGTGACCAAATTTCCAAAATTTAAACAGGATGTATCATGTTTACTTACTTAATACCCTAGTGACTACCACTGACTTCCACAAATCCACAACCAGTGACTCCCTACTCCATGTTTGCCTGTTTTGCACGCCTCCAACAAAAATCCTATTACCCAAATTCTGCATACTACAGAAAACTCTAGGAAAAGGAATGGTGTTTGCTTAGCTTTAGGCACATGTCAAATGCAGGGGGAAGGCATACATGCATCCTTTCCCCCAAGTTTTTCTCCAGTTCAGAGAACTCAAGGGGTGTTTAGTGGAGTTCTCTTTATTCCTGCTGAGACAAAGACAAGCAGCATTCTGCACATGCCCAACACAATGACGAAGGGCACTACTCATTGCCCTTCTTCCCTGAGTACTCCACAGGGTTGGGGTGCATGAGTGAGGGGTCCATGGCAAACAAGGGTCTGTAGCCCCCTGGATACAGTTATTTGCATCTCAGGCCACAGAGAATGAAAGAAATTGCTTTGAGAAATAGATTTATTACAGCACAATGCCTTGTGATATTAAACATGGGTCTGTTGCTGAAATGTTCACTGACTGGACATCACAAGCAGAGACAGGGAAAGTACACTAAGGGAAAGTGACAGTGGGCTGCCATTTTCAGACACAATCCTGCATTTATAAGAACAGTACTATACCCTCACAGAACACGGCAATAGAATACTGACTTTTCAGACTATCAACTGGCTTGGACTTGCTATTAAACCATGGTCAGATTAAGAGGAGGCCACAGAATTACATCCTCACTCTGCCGCATCTGAGAGTGAGCCACTTGGAACGCCAGCTAGAACTCTGTATTAAGCAAAAGTCCAGCTTAGCTTTAACTTTGGTTACTATTGGCACTGATCGAATCCTTAACTGCAGTTTAAGCTCTGTGTTGGGGGAAGGAGCACATGAGCCGGTGGTCCCTTTTCAATCTCTTAAACATATTTAAGAATATGGGAGGAATTCAATGTTGTGCTTTAACAAGCAGCTTGCCATAAGGAACAATTGTTCCTCCCTTCCCCTCACATGCTGTTCTAAGGATTCTCCTGAGCCACCATTCCCCAGCCAATTTTTTTGGGTACAGACAGCAGAAAGGGGAGAAGGTTCCATTGTGCAAGTGGAAGTCCTTACACAGCGCTTCCACTGGCAGGGGGCATTTGCTGAATCCCATCAGTTCCATATATCCTAGCAGAAGATTGTGAGGGCAAGTTACATATATTAGATGCAAGATTAAGCTATGTATAGTTTTAAAATGTGATGCACAACTTTTGCCTAAAAGTTATGGTTAATCCGGCTTGCTCAAAAAATCAAGTTAATGTTGTAAGTACTGTTAATTACCTTTGTTACGATTTTCAATAGCCCCATCTTGTTTTTTACCTGCCAATAAAAAAATAGTTGTTTTTAGAAATCTAGGATCAAAGCACTTTTAGATTTGGATAATGAGATCTTCTGCTGAATTATCTAGTCTTAAAGGGCATTGCTGCACCAACAGCATGAAGAGGAGACTTTTTATAATTTCTCGTATTATTGCGAAGTCTGCGTAAGCGTTTATTGCTGTGCTGGACCAGGCTCGTTCACAGTAATTGAGTAGTTTTCTGGACTTCAGGGATGCATACCAATCTAAAACCATACTAAATGTATTAGCAACTAAATCAGGTTCTTTTAAAAGCCAGGGTTGGGAAAGGGGCTGATAGCCACCAGGATCACAGCATGCAGGGAACTGTGGCTTAACCCTTCCCTCCCCAGTCATTAAATCAATAAAGATCCTTCCTCACACCCCATTTACCTTAGGGAAAAAAACTCCCATTGACACTACTGGTGGCAGGGGGCAATTTTCATTTCAACTGTGGCTGTGAAAGAAAGGGTTAACTATCCTGCAATGTTTCCCATGAAGTTCAGCTCTCCCTGTGCCTAGTATTAAATATTAAAAATTTGACATAATTGCTAATGACACATTTAGAATAATGTCTTGCTTGATACTAAGGTGCAGATCCCAATGTGTTTCAGAAGACAGTTGGAATGTTCAGGTCTAATTTCACTTAGAATAAGCCTGCAATTCTTTAAATGTAACAGTGTTCAACTGTTCAGAGGTGCCATGCTTTGGGGGAATTTTATGCCTCTGAACATTGTGACAGGAGCTGGAAGGTGATTAGTTTCATATGTAAGCTTACAATACATATGTACAGTGGTACCTCGGTTTTCGAACAGCTTAGTTCCCGAACAACTCAGACCCCAAACGCTACAAACCCAGAAGTAGGTATTAGGGTTTTCAAACTTTGCCTCAGAAGCCGAACGTGCTCCTAAGCTTCTGTTTTCACTGTTGTGCAGCTCATTTGAGTCCCCTGCATAGTAATTAAGGATTTTTTCATCCTGTTTTACCCTTGTGAGGCAAATTTAAGCCCCCCCCCATCGTAATAATGGTTTTTTATCCCGTTTTACCCTTGCACAACTAATTTAAGTCCCCCTCAATTGTAATTAAAGCCTTCCGTTTCTGATTGCAGTGTTCTGAGGTGATATTTGGTGCTTTTGTTTTTGCTATTTTTTGCGTTTTTGTTTGTGTGGCTTTTTCATTTTTGTGACTGTGGCTTGTTTTTCGTTTTATGATTGATTGATTGATTGATTGATTGTGTGACTGCAGAAATGGATAAAAGTCCCCCATCCAAACAATGACTATCATCAGTGCAGGTAAGAAAATAATAATAATTTTAATTTTTATCATCTACAATACTGTCTTATTTATTTTATAGTACAGAACATTATTATTGCTTTCATTTTATGGCTCAGTGGTCTTGTTAGATAGTTAAATTTCTGTTTTAGGGGTTGTTTTTAGAAGTCGGAATGGATCAATCCATTTTGCATTACTTTCTATGGGAAAGTGCACCTTGGTTTTGGAATGCTTTGGTTTTGGAACAGACTTCCAGAACCGATTAAGTTTGAGAACCAAGGTACCACTGTAGTTATAAGCTCAAAAGTTGAAATCTTCCTCTACCCCCAACCTCAAGGAGTTGTTACTGTATTCATGAGGAACAGGGGAAGTGGGGGATGATTATAACAAATGAGGTTCTTTTATAGCTATAGTTCAAATGAAATGAGAAGAAATGCTTTTGCTACTCCTTTTACTGGTTTACCCAGTACAAACATGGAGTGCATACAGCCCTAAACCTCCTCACATTATAGTATTGCTATTAATGCAAGTCCTGACATATCAAGATTAGTAAAGGTGAGTTTGACATTAATTCAAGCAAATGTGGAGAGATTTTTCAGTATTGATTAGGTTCACACTAAAAAAAATTCTTTTTCTGAGCTAGAGCCAGGTCATCTATGAGGTGCAATACAAACCAAAGAGGTGAATATCAGTTTCCAGGTGAAGCAGTGTGATTTTAAACAATATCTGAATACTGTCCTCCATGGCAGCTGTGGTATTATACCTACCTGTATAGGTATTGCAAAATAAAGAATAAAAAAATCTCAGGGGCTAGAGGAGAGGGTTAACTTCAAAAGGGACACAACAAATGATATGGCCTTTCTTCAAATAAAAAAACAAAACAAAAAACACCATTCATGTTTTTTCCTTTAGTATAAAAGAGTCTATAATCTATGGAGTTTACTAATATCAGACAGGCCTCACTTAACACATCCTATTTTTGTGATACTGTTAAGAGCACTTGAGTGATTGTATTAAGTGAGTAATGAAGTGTCAGCTGAAGCAAGTTGGGAATGTTAACTTGAAAGACTTCAGAGACAAAATTGACTATTTAATTTTCAAATTTACTCGCTTGGACAATGGACTAAGTGGAAGCAGGAGTTCTATGTAGTTATTTTGTACCTGCCTACGTTGTCATTCTGCATGGTCAACACCACTTGCAGACATACTTACAGAAGAGAAGCCAACTACAAAATGTATCTCTAAAGTCCATCCAAAACTTCATGCTTACTTTTCTTGTCCTTTTTCTCTTTTTCTTTCTTTTCTTCTTCGTCATCACCTCCAGCACCAAGCAAGGTAAAGATAATTCCAGTTTGTGAGTTTACACCTACAGCAGTAACTACCATTCGTCCAGAACCTTCCATTACATGAGTACCTGAAATTTGAAAGCATTCATATTCATGAAAAGTTCCAGACAGACTTCTGCTACAAGTTAGCGAGAAACTTGTTACAATACTTCCATTAATTTCCTATAGCAGAAACACACCTTTGATCAATAAAGGATATTCAGAAAATATAAAGAAGTAAAGGATTTTATAATACCCAAGAAACGCTAAGCCAATAAAAACCATTAAGACAGACTATAGCCATTAGAAAATGTTGTGCCTACCCACAGCCAGCTACTGGCTAGCCAATATACAGCTGATGTGCAAGATCACTGGTAAATGCCTAAAAACTGGCACTATTGCATTTATATCCCCCTTTCATAGCCACCTTTTGACTACATTCTCAGGGCAGCATACATAGGATTACTCCCATTTTAGCCTAACAATCTTTCGGGAATGGGTGTGTGTGCAATTTTAGGAGTAAAGGAGTGCACAAGTAAACCCAGAACAGTTACCCTTTACATTCTGAAAGCCCCCCTGCAACTATTTCTGCCCCAGCCAAGCTCCTCCTATGCAAATCTAGCTGAAGGAAAGTCACATGGGGGGCAGGCTGCAGAAAAATAAGCTGGCAGTTGAGCAGGATTTGTGCAATCCACATGTGTACTTATATAAGATGCATGCCTACCAAGTTCACATGCACACATACATGCACTGGGATGCATCCAATGTAACACTAAATTAAAGTGACTCCACTGGTGAAATGCTTTGCACCAACAGAATGCTGTTGAACAATCTACTGAACAACAAAGTTACAAACAATGTGATGTGCAACACAAAAACTCATGCATCTTTGGGACAGCTGAATATTCCTGCATCACAGGGGGTTGGACAAGATCATCCTCAGGATCCCTTCCAACTCTACAAATCTATGATGTTAGTTTCCTGTTAATTGTGTTGCTTATGTTTTATTCTAGATTGTTTTGTTTAATATGTTATTGTGCTGTAAATATCTTTAAGAGTTTTTTTCTTAAAAATATAAAGCGCTATAGAAATGAAATTATTATTATTATTATTATTATTATTATTATTATTATTATTATTATTATTATTATTTCAGCTACATCTGGAGGGCCAAAGGTGCTGCACTGTACTTTCTTCTTGTAGGAGAACCACTAAACACACATTTCGGAATGAAAAGTTAGTGTAGCCATTTCTGGTTTTTGACCACAATATTTTAAGAATGTGGCCAAGAACCAAAGGCACATGCACTTGATCCTTCCTTGCCAGCACTATAGTGGGGCACCCTTAAGTAGCCCAAAACTGCTTTGGATAAGGTGCAGGAAAAGATGAGCGCTTCCACTGCACCTGTCTACCAATTTCTCCTTTAACTACTTTCCCATTCCCTATGGTTTTTTTTTTTTGGGGGGGGGGTATTAAATGTGAGATGGGGCAGCTGAAAGAAATGTTTGAGATTCTTGGAGATGTACCTTCTGAAAGGATATCTCTCTCAAAATAAAATAAAATCCATTGTATAAACACCTTTCTCCACATTTGTAGAAATAGCCAAGGCCTATCTAAGCTGGAAGTAAGATGGGAGTAAATCTGCCATATTATGCCTGTATTATTCCTCCCTTCCTGGATTCAGAGTTTTGTTCTAGTGATCTAGCCAGCAAGCCAGGCTGCCTTGTCCACCTGTTCCAGATTTCCCAGCAATTCATATGCTGAGGGGAGTGAAAGTATTGTGCACTGTTGCACAATCACAATAGATCAGACATAAGGGGTGAGATGAAATGGAAGAAATGGAGCAAATGCTGAAAGAAAAGGAATGAACAGATGGGTTGTGAACTGCAGAGGTACAGAAAGGAGAAAAATGAGTTGGTAGCATGCTATGCAGACACTTGCAAGTGGGGAAACAGATGGGCTGCACACTTGTAGTGGTGAAGACACAGCATGTGCTATGGGGCACACAGAGAAGGAGGGATGTTTAACAGAGGTCAGAGAAAGAAGAAACAGTACTATGGGAGCAAAGCCAAGAAGGGATTAGCAGAATGCACTGAACACAGTTACAACTGTAGCAAAAAAATGCTTTTCAGTAGTTAATGCAGCTGCCATGCAGTCGTGCTGGGTTAATAAACAAAAGTGGCCCCTGGAGGAATTTAAGTTGGGCTCTCCAGTAAAGTCCTTTACACTAGATCTGCTTTTTATAAGACATTTTATTACAGTTATACAAAACTGCAGTGTAGCATTAGACAGAACATAACATTCTTACTATTAACACACTCATGTATTATAATAATGTGTTGCATGATATCAAGTTGATTAGGGAAGAAAGTTTCCAAAAGAAAAAAACAAATTCCAAAGAAAAGACCACATTTCAGCATTCCCATAAGCCGCTAATATATCTAAATATTGCAATCAGTCCTGTATATCTGGAGCACATCTGAGTTTCTACTGGAATAATTTAAATCTTAGGCCATGATACACACTCTGACAAGCCCCATTAGGCTAGTTAAGGGTAGCATTCTAATAAAATCCATTATTTTTCAAATGATTTGTAAATATACTGTCTTGCAAAGATAATGCCTATCTACCTCAAGTGCACTGAACTGAACAGCTGTAAGTATCACCAACAGCAAACTCAGGTAGTGAGTGCTGACAGATATATAGCCAAACAGGGCCACTGAGAAATAGCAACATGCTCAGGAGACCGCTCAGTTTGTTATTGTTCATGGCTATACTATATAAGATAGTGAATCAGTTAATTCGAGACTGGCAATAAAGTTTAAATCTGCATAGTCTCTGGGGTATAGTGGAAAACAATAGCTGCCTATTTGCACAACTGAATTCTGTCAATTGAAACACTCTGCAGTACTTCTGCAGTCTTAACCATATAACTCACTTCAGGCTTTGAATATAATTTCATCTTTTATTTCATTGATGAGGAGCTAAATGAGGGCATGCTGACTTAATTCAGGGGGTCACCGCATCCATATTACTAGAGTCTAATAAAACTACCCTATGAACAGTGTTTAATAAATATGGAAAGTTGAGACATTTCAGCGATGCACACTAGCTTAAAGTAATCACATTAAAGGATGCTTGTATGTCTGAAATCCTACCTGTTGTTAAGACCCATCTTTCCGGCCCTGAGAAGGTTAAAAGCATGATACATAATACATAAGAGTACTAGATCTTAGCATGATGTCACCTAGAAAGACAGTGTTTCACATAACCTAGTTCTTGAAGTAGGAAACTTTGTCCAGTTTCCAAAATACCTCATGCCCAGTTCTTTGCTATCATTTGATCACTCACCTGAGAGCAACATAGGATCTCGATCAGATGTTTTCTTAACATGATCAGATTCTCCAGTCAGTGAGCTTTCATCAATTTTGAGGTCATTTCCTTGTATAAGTACACCATCTGCTGGTAAAAGGTCACCTAAAAAAGAAAGAGCCCAAATGGTACTTTTAAAATACATTCAATAAGAAGTTACCAGAGATGGCATCATAAATAAGTATATTTACCATATTTTACTTGTGCAATATCACCAACAACTATGTCAGCTATAGGTATCTGGATGACTTGGCCACCCCTGATGACAGTAAACTTCTGCTCTTGTTCAATGCGGCTTTGCAATCCCCTAAATTGTTTTTCTTTACTCCAGTCATTGAAAGCTGTGACTAATACCACACAAACGACAGACAGGAGAATTGCAGCTCCTTCGATCCACCCTGTTTCACTTTCATCCTCGTCTTCACCAGCTGCTACTGTTCCACATACTGGAAAAAGTAAACAAACAATCAGCATCGCATACTCAAATTTTAATATTGTTCTGCATTAATCTGAAAACTGAAATTTATCATCCAAACTTTATTACACAAGAAACCCAATAATACTGACTTAGGCCCCATATCAAATGCACACTAGCTTTGACAGCTTTCCTAAGGTTACAACAAAGCTTGAGTTAAAAAAATATGGTTAATGTTCATATTATGTGGTTGCAATTAGGCTACCATGACAGTGGTATCCTACCACTATATTACAAGTGCTATAGGATTATTCAGATTAAATGTATCAGTCCACAAGGGTTATATATACACAGCAGTTTAAAGTGCATTCAATGCATTCCACATGAGCATACTTTTCATGTCATCCACATTATTCAGTCGTCATCCAAGTGGCAGTCCACATTCCCCCCAATATAATTTGGTGTTTCCACTGTGGTACAACAGACATTCTTTTCAACTCACAGCTTGTTCAAGTTTAGTACATGGGAAAACTTGTATCTCAATAATAAAAATAAAATAACTCAACGCACAGGTAAACAATTACCTGTGCACATACCCACAATGGACCTCAGGTTTCTGGAACTCTGAGACAAGTAAGGAAGTACTAATTGAGGGGAGGGGACAACAACTCACAGTGAGAATACATCCTATCAAGCACACCACACTAGTGCATACCCGTGGCTCCTAACTGGTGGTCTGCGGACCCCAAGGGGTCCACAGCACCATTTACATAACAAAAACTACCATAACATTTTCAAAAGTAGGGTGTCCATGGCTTGGCTATTCAAAAACAGGGGGTCTGCAGAACATAGTTAATTGGGAACCACTGGCGTAGACAATAAAATACTTAAAAGAGTTCAAATGAATGCTCATGTGTAGATGAATGTGAGCAAAAGCACACACGGAACAATCAGATCCGTGTGACACACATGTGCATTAAGTCTCTGGTATGTACACAGCTAAGGTATCTATGCCCACACAGGGTGTGTGGGTGTTTCTGGAGAAATATCCTTAAACCTCCCCCTTCTTCTCATGCTGGGCTTGGAGCTTTCAACAATTAAAGCAGAAGTGGGCTGGGAAAAACAGAGGGGTTTTCACACTGCATAGAGCTTCCCTGCCTTTCACCTTTGCCCACTAGTCTAGTCCATAACTAAAAGTTCTGGTAGCAGAGCTTACATCAATACTTAAATTTCTTTTCTTGTGATCATAGGATTTAAAGTTTCTACCTTTTCTGTTGCATGTAACAGATTCCCATATTCACTTTTTAGCAGCTATGGGCTTATAAAAAGGTAGCATGATGGGGACCAACTCTTGGCAGAGTACTACAAAATTTATGGATCAATATGTAAGCAAATTTGATCAACCAAGAACATTGCTCCTGAATCTCTTCCATTTATTTCAAGATAAGAGTCTGATCCATTCTATCCAATAATATATTCTAGGTTCTAACAGATTAAAGCCAAGGATAAAAAGAATGTAACAGTCAGTATACAACAAATTAGAGAGGTGGTTAAGTTTTCATGTTTTGCAGCAAAATATTCACCATGAATAAGTCTGATACACACACACACACACACACACACACACACACCACTAGTGGAGGTCACGTCAGTATTACTCGTTTTTGTGGATTAAGTCTATTTTGAAGTTTTGACAAAGGATAGTCCTATTTAGCCCAAAGAACTGACTCAACTGATGTCAAAGAAGAAAGAAATGAGAGAGAATGGGTATGTTTTTAAACTCTCCAACTATCTATTAAATGATTCATGCAGAACTCTAGATGTGAGAAGAATGGCAATAGTTTGACATAAAAGGTACACTGATGGGCAGTACATTCATTATGTTATCTTTTTCCAGTGCATGTATATCTGGTTCAAAGTTTAAACACATCATCCAGGTCAGATTACTTTCTGCCCAAGGATAGGGTAATGATGGGAATGCCTGAACAAGAGAACTGCTAGTCATGTTTCAGTTCTAAAATTCAGTCTTGAGCCTGTTTGGAACTCTTTGGCTGAGGTTATTTGTAGGTGTAGCCTTGGATGTTTCCAATATACATATGACTTCTTGTTGTTTCTCTCCTTTCTATCAAAACTAGGTTAGGAAGGACATTACAAATCAGTGCTTGGGCATGGTAATGAACTGGGTAAGAGGCAATAAACTGAAACTCAATCTAGACAAGACAGACATATTATTAGTGGGTGGTCTATCCAACAAGCTGAGTGGTGCACAATCTGTTTTGAAGGTAGTTGCATTCTCCCCAAAGGAACAGAAGCACAGTCTGGAGGGTGTTCCTGGATCCAGCACTGTCTCTTAATGCACATGCATCCTTGGTAGTTCAGAGAACCTTTTTATCAGCTCAGAATGATATACCAGTTATGATATTATCCGGACAAAGATAGTCTTGCTATAGTCATCCATGTTCTGATAACTTCCTGTGGGGTTTGCTCTCGTCTGCTTCTGAGCTCAATTCAAAGTGCTTGTATTAACATTTAAAGTCCCAAGTGGCTTAGAGCCAAATTACCTGAAGGATCATTACCTGAAGGCCCACTTCTATATGTCCCTGCCAAATCAGCTGAAGTGGAAGCCACAAGGGAAAGAGCATTTGCAGTAGTGGTACCCATTATGGAAACTTTCCACCCCCCAGGAGTTTACCTACATTGTGGTCTTTTTCAACACCTTGTAATGACCTTTCATTTTCCCAGGCTTTCTTTGTTTGTTTTATTACTGAAACGCGTTGCACTATTTGTTTTCTGTTGCTGGTTTTATTATGTTGCTGTTTTAACTGTTTATTATTTTAAAACCAACTTCATGGTTTTAACTTGTGTGAACTGCCTGAAGAAATTTTTTATTTGGCAGTACAGGAATGTTTCAAATAAATGAGTTTTGGGTCAACCTGAGAAGAAATTTTTACTTGACTGTCCTGGATCTCACAGCTTTTGAAACCATTCAGCACAGTATACTTGTGGATCACCTGCTCAGGCTAGGACAGGTTTTGACAAATCCATTCACTAGGTTTAATTATGATGATAGCCTTCCCTGCTCTTGCAAATGAGGTGGTGACACATTTCAGCTTTACTATTGTTTGTGATTATTTGCTGGGGACATCATCTGGCCCATTTCTTCCATGCCTATGCTTTTCCCTTGGTTTCCTTTTGGCAATGGCCTAAGTGAGGTTCACTTACACTATGGGTTAGTAAAATAAAAGCAAAGGAAAGGGTAAAAATCCAGTTGCTACCCCACCCTGGCTTAGTAAAAAGACAGGGTGGGGAACAGATGTCCTGCAGTGCAGCTAAGCAGGAAGTGAACTGGGGAGAGGTCCTCTGGCCCAATCAGATGACTCCTGCTCATTTGCATCTTCTTGTCCAGTGGCATGAGTGGGTGGAAATACCCCATCCAGATTTCACTCCCCTTTTGTTGATGGCATTATTAAGTTTAAAAATTATTCTTAAATTATAAAATTATTTGAAAGATTGTTCAAATTTCCAATTAAACCCTAAAGGCTGCATTTCAGCTGTCTGAGAAGCCTTTGTTAAACTAGGGCTCATTGTGTTTTACAAGTTGAATTTTTCAAAAACAAGCAGCCTTAGAATCAAATTACATAATTCGGAAGAGCTAGAAATTAGGTAGTGTTTTATCAATTAAATACAACAGATTTCTCTCATCTCTTCCCCCTCCCCTTTAGAACACTGTTCCTGAGAGGCATTAAGAGCACAGTGATATGCTTGACATTGCATGATTTAGTCAGATCACTTGCCATAGCGGTTGGTGGAGGAAACAAATCACCATTCTCATAACCTTAAATCAAAGACAACACACACCAAATTTGTTTCATCATTAATTCCATTTAAAGGAACAATCCCATCCAGCGGGCGGGGGGGGTGTGTGACTGCAGCTGAAAAATACAATCTGGTTTATGGGGAAAAACTTTAGGGTAATATTCACTAAGTTTTACTCAGAATAAACCCATTTAAATTAATGAGCATGATTGTTAGGTCCATTAATTTCAATTTTTGTAATAAAAATTTAGGTAGAAAACAAATAAACATGTTATTGGTTAAATTCCATACTTTCCCCCGTATTCTGCAATATAGTAGAAAACAATGCAAGAATCCAGTACTTGAACTATAATTGTGAGGGAGGAGAGAAACCATTTAAATCAACCTACATGAAGCCTGAGCTACTTAATTTTAAGACAACTTCTGCTTTGATAAATTAGTATGTTGTTGTTCTGTCTAAGTGTGACAGACAACCTGCGAAGTCATGGCTTAGAAGTTACACTTTATTACAGTGACTTCAATACCTATCAGGCAGGAGTCAGCTGCGGAGTGAGGTATGCTGTATGATATTCTACAAAGTTCCATCTTCTGTCATACTTTTTAAAATTTACATGAAACAACTGAGAGATACTGTAATATGAAAAAAGGGGGGGGTAATTACATCCTATTTCTCCTTTTAGGTAGATCCACTAGGTACTAAATTCTTTAAATGGTACCTATGGATAACAACTGAATGCATGATAAAAGGAACTGAAGGAATAATAAATGATAAAGAAATCTAGGCTAGACTGATTTTATTGTTGGTGATAGCTCCTACAGATGTAGGAACCAGCAGTTCTGGAGAGGACTTAATTTCCTTGAATAGCATGCAAGAGATGCTATTCCTAGAATCTCAGTTAGTCACCATAGCCAAGAATGCTTTATACCTTCTTAGGTTTGTAGGCCAACTACACCCACTCATAGAAGACAGTATTTGCTTCATAAAACATGCTTTGATAACCATCAGATGGGTAGACTCTGTTACCACGTTTAATCAAATCCTGGCTTAGAAAGTCAGGATATGCATGAATCTCATATAGCCCATTCATGTGATCCAATCCTGGGTTCTTCAGAGGTCACTAACACCATAATTCTTGGTTCACATATAATGGAAAGCCATGGTTAACTGCAGCTGCCTGGTTTGTTTTTCCACTTGATCAAAGAAAGAAGTGGAAGCAAAAGGGCTACATTTGAGTGCATGATGGTTGTGCACATCCAGATTTATCAATCAATTATCTGATTGTCTAAACTAAGCCATCATATGGGTGCATTCAGATAACATCCAGAAACTTCAGCTAGTTCCAAAAGCAGCAGTGCATTACATAGCCATTGCTAACAAATTCACACCTGTAATGGCACAATTGCAGTGACTTCAAACCTATTTCAGTTCACAATTTGAAGTGCTAGTTTTAACCTTTAAAGCTGTAAATAGCTTTGGTCCAGATTACCCAAAGTAGCAGTAGAAAACTTGTAGTTCTCCATATGTTGTGGGACTATAACAACACCATCCCTAATCACTGGCCATAGTGACTGGGGCTCATGGGAGCATGAGTCCAGTGATATCTGGAGGGCTATGAGTTCCTCACAACTGACCTAAGGAAATGATTCTCCCCACACCCAAAAATCGTCAGGAGCGACCCTATTCCAAACATATTCTGAGACCAGATTAATGTATGAGCAGTAGTTTCTTTTCAACAGTATTACTGCACGCTGTCCCAGTGCCAAAGTCATAGTCTCTTCTTCTAGAAATAGGGTGAAACCTTTCCCACTGCTGCCCTTCAGATCTGTGGCAAAATAAGGCCTTTATTCAATGAGTGGGCTTTAAAACAATACTGCCAGCCCCCCCCCCCGCCCCCGCAACACATTTTGCCTGCTGCTGCTGTTGCTATGCAATATACAATGCAAGTATTTTAGGATGATTTCTGATGCTTGGGCATGGTTGTATCAAGTTAATTGGAGTGCTTATGCTTTATTGTAAATAGCTGTGAGGACTCTCTAGAGCTACATGGCTAGGCACAACTTCCACTCCACCCCACCCCAGGAAAAAAAGCAACCATATGTAACAATACACAAAATAAAGGTATGTACAGAAATGCAACATGCTTGAGACATGTAGGAAGCTCAGTTTAGCGGATCTTCTAAACCATAATCTAAGGCAAAAGAGATTAAAGAGAAAAAAGTGTAGGCACTGATTTTAAGAAGGGCAGCAGTTAATTTTTAAAAGGACAAGTGACAAGGTGACTTATCTGAACTACTAGCATGCCAGTTCAGTCATATTTAGCGCACCAGCCTTTGCCATGGTAGTCACCATGTAACTTCTGAAATCTGAATCTCTAAACAGAGTCTATGGTGCACATTCACTGCATGCTTGGAGACACTTATCCTGTCATCAAGATTTCATGTTAAAGTGTGGAAAATACTGGAAAAAAAATGTATCAGCCTTGGTACAATTGTTAAACTGTTAAGACCCACAATTTAGGAGATTGGTTTTATGCCAACATTTGCTTTTTATTGGAAGAACAGTAAGTAGTGCTTATTTATATGCTGCTTCTGTGTCAAAAGCTCCTAAGCGGTTTACAACTAAAAATATCAATTATAAATTTTATACATAATTACAATGCACAACACAACTTGAATGGAGCATGAAAAGATTCTTAATCCAAGTTGTTCATAAACTATGCTGTTCTTAAACCAAGGTACCACTGTATTTACATTTCTCCTTCTTGATGAGAGCAAGGAAGAGACAGCATGAGCTTAGGTTCGCTCCAGGAAGGAAATCTGAGTACACCTTATAGTTAGGGAAATTAAAGAGTATACCTCAAAATTACAACAATCTCTTAGCAAATACATTGTGACAGAACTTTAAATATTTGGTTCAAGTGCTGACTAGAAGTCATTCTACTCAGCACTTGAACCAGAAATTGCTTATCATACAATTGTACTATGAAGCAATTATAATATGAAGCAATAAAACAACTTAATGGCTTCATGCAGACCAATTCTGCAATACAAAGATTACTGCAAACGAGACATGAAGGCTGGCAACATCAAGCCTGCCATGTGGGAATCTCTTGCAGACGACCGCAGTGCCTGGAGACAGACAGTCAGGTCATGTAACCACACCAGAGGAGGAATGACCGCTGGGAGGAGTGCAAAAAAGAAAAGAAAAGAAAAGAAAAGAAGCACCATGCTGCATCTGCAGCAGCACAACCTTCATCTGCCCCAGCTGCAACCAAACATGTCTCCTCCATATCAGTCCCTACAGCCACAGCAGCTGCTGTAACTTTCCAATGTTTGACTTCACCCACAAAGGCACATGCCTCCATTGTCTCCCAAGACAGAAGGGTATAAACAACAACATAACCAATACATAAACTGGCAGACAATACCCAAACTCTTAAATACATTTTGAGGTACACAAGTATAAAGAAACAAACTCTTTACTTACATGCTTCATTCCCTCCTGGTGGTTGGTAAAAAGAAAGGCCCAATGATACTATGGCTGCAATTTCTAATATAATTAATGTAACATCCTGTAGTGCTTCCCATACTAACTGAAGAAATGTTTTTGGCTTTTTAGGAGGTATAAAGTTCTTTCCAAACACAGCTGCTCTCCTTTCTATATCTGCTGGGTTTCCACTTAAGCCTAAATATTAAAAAGAAAAATACAATTTTAGAGCAATTTCATTATCTATACATCACTTAACAAATCCCTTTTTGCTACGTAATTCTACAAACACCTTAAGTATATGCTGCACAGTTGCTCTTTTGGTATTTAGTGAATTTAACAGGACTCTTTATGTCCTATGCTTTCTAGAAGTTACAGTATCAATATCAAGTGGAACTCTACTGTAGGCGTTTCTAACATGGAGAAAAGATAGCTGCAGATTTCTCCTACCCACAGTGTTACTTGACTAATAGTGGTTTTATTTGAATTTTCCCCACAAATATATGTGCTGCAGAGTCCAAACAAAGCAATTCCCAAGAAAGTCAAGCATTTGTTTTGGAGCACATCATTCCAGTATATGCTGAAATTCCTAGTCACTTCAGAAACTTGAGTTCAACAAACACGAGAGTTAAGCAGAAGTCTATTTCTGTTTTCCCAATACAAAAGTAATTATTTTTATAACCACAATGCACAACATGGCAACACCCACCTAGATGCTGAACATCAGGAGGAAGCAAAGCTACATCTCTAAGGGGTCTTTTCCTTATTACATATTACACAGAAGCCCACAGTGCAATAATAAGCTTCAAATACATTTTTATTTTAAGGATAGCGGAAATTGTATATCTGGCCTCAGCAATTAGATCTACATGGTTCACCTTTGAACTAATCCTTCTCATGTAGGAAAGGATCACTCAGCAAGTCATTCGGTGAGCCAGATTCTGCATTTCTGCTAATTCATTAGTTCAGTACTAGCTGGAACAAGTCCAGGTTTCTCCCTTTCACATCTTATCACTTCCCGTCTGTGGTATTTCAGTACTATTCAACTGGACCTCATACTCATCCACATTTCAAGATGAGTGTAGTACATATAGAAGCAAGTTGCAGACTCACTGGGTAACCTTCACCATGACTACTGAAAGCTTCTTGGGTGTTTAAATAGCTCTTCAGTTGAAAGCTTCAGTTGACAGTCCTCTCACAAGAATCATTTCTTACCCAACATGGATGATATTTTAACACAATTCAGGCCAGACTCTGTATCCCTATTGAAATGAGTTTACAAGTTCCATTCTATTATTTTCCAATGAATTATTAGAGACACAAAAAAGCTGGGATATCCTGTCCTACTCTTTCATACAAAACTTAATGGAGCAATATTTATTCATCACATTGTGTCTCAAAATTCTGCTCCAAGGATTAATGAGAAAAGGGAAAAAAAATACAAAAGCTGGAACAGCAATCACTACATTTTTTTTCCTGCTACAGGAAGGAATTATTCAAGAAGGAATTATTAGCAGCAGGAAAAAGGAAACACTTCTCTTCCTTCAGGCTACTATACCATAAAAAGCAACGGTCCATTCAATAGAGATAAAAGGGTTTAGCAAAAGATACCTAAGCATTGCAGGGTGCTAGAACCTGGAAACAGATACTACCTTGCAGAGTTTGGTGCCTGTACATTTCAAGACAAAATTCTTTTCAACCAAACATTAGAGATATCTCATTGGAGGCACTCTGCTCCAAGAAAAACAACAAGCACACCTCATAGATATGCCCGCTCATTTCCATAATTCCGTGATTTACAAGGTATCTGTTTTAACACTTTTGCATTTGTCTTGTCTTTCTGGCTGTTCTGATTAAGTAATACAGACTACTAGCCCCAAACAAAATTCATTTAGGGAGTTTCAGATTCCACAAATTTTGAGGGGAAACAAGGCAGTCTGTGAACAATGAGTTTAAGAACGTTAAAATGTTATCCAGCATGGCACACAACTGATATTAACACAACTGAAACTAGAAGTGTTAACAGAAAAACATTTGGATTGCTGGAAGTGCAATATTGCACATAAAAGGTTTCCTCCTTTTTTCTGGAAACTAGTGACTGGAGGAATTTCAAAAACAAGAACAGTGATCTTAACCTGATGGCATTGAGTGTCTTCACCCATTGAGAACTTGTTTAATACCCAAACATAAATTGCCAATTATAAAATCATTTCAAATCCTGCTAATTATGGAAAGGCTGGGATAGGCATTGGACAAATTAATTGCTTTACTACATATTAAGAAGTTGGGTAGTTGTGAAACCCTTCCCACAGGCAACAAAGGTTTAGCAGAAAAGCACCATCTCAGTATCTTGAATGGTTTATTTAAATCTTTATCTTATTTTTTCCTTGAAAGAAAATGTTTAAAATAGTATATTTAAACACATACCACAAACTAAGGTTTCATTGCCTACACACACAAGTTCCCTAGACTGAAAAAAATCAACATTGTTTTCCTCAAATTCAGTGCATGTGCCTCTTGCTCCAAGGAAACCCCTTCCCCAAACCTGGTGCTCTCTGGAGGTTTAAGACTACAACTCTCATTGTAGTCAGCATAACTAATGGGAGTTTTAGTCCCAACCTGGCTGCAGAAGACTGCTTTAACAGCTCATTTTACTTTGTTACCTTTACCAACATGCAGACACGCAAGATTTAAAGGATTTAATTTGAAGCTCCTATCAACAACCCTAGGTGTCGTTCTAACAACCATCCCCATAAATATTGACATAGCATAAGATGTAACTTCTGAGTGGATTTTAAGTACAGCTGATTTAAGTTACAGCTGCAAGCTGCAAGGCATTTGTGCTAGGTTAACCTTAAATATTCAAGGAAGTTGAGATATATATTTCTACAAAGTTTTAATGTACAACACCTTAAGTTGTCTAACATTTGTAACTTCACAAACTTCTTGTAAACTAATGTGGAAGATAACAGCAGGCTTTAATCAACATCTTATTAAAAACCTGGTACAATCAAAAAAGACTAACCAAAAATGAAAATGTCAAATTTTACATCAAATGTATTATGTTCTTCTACCTCAATAACTATTGTCCCAAATTTTGTTACTATCTCTTAAGTGGTGTCCAATTGTATAAATGTACAGACAATTTAAAATATATATATATAGTAGATCCAGGCCAGGAATTTCAGTCACTGGCCAGTAAAACATCTTAGGCAAACAATGAATGCATCTATACAGACCTAAATATTTTTCAATATAAATTTCCCATATAAATGAACACACATTTTGTAACTTTTTGAATTGAGATTCTTACCTTCATTTGGAGAAGTTTTCAATCTTGTACAGATTCCATGTGCATCTCCATAGCAATCTTGTATTTTATGCAAAGCATCTGCAGCACGCAATTCCATAAGATCACGAAGCTCTTCAAGTGTAATGCCAAAGTCTCCATGATTGGAATCTTTTATAGTGTATTTTACACCACTGTATGCTACCGAGTTGTTAGCCATGTCTCCCATGATGTATAGCGTTCAAGGAAGAAGTTATTTCCAAGGAGGAAGAATTTTTTTTTATTTGAAATATTTCCAAAAGGAAAATCCTTCAGATATGAAAACCATCAAAAGTGCAGATATAAACCACCAAAAAAGATGAGAGCCATTAGATACCCTTTCCAGGAGTGTTATCTTGAGTGCAATCCCATTGTTGGTTCCTTCATTCCAATCCAAATGAAAGGGGAATACAATCTGCAAAAGAAAGAAGATCATAGCAACAAGATTCAACATTGCTCACAGAAGCATCACAGCCTTTTATTGTCTGCTATGCATCTGGCTAAGCAGCACTATGACACTTCTGATAAACAGTGCCTCTTCTCTACCTCTGATGTTCTGCCAAGGCCTACACCATCATTTACCCATCCACTCCTTGTTCTCTTACCAAAACTTTGCCTCCTCGAGGCTTCAATACCAAACTAGCTTTCCAATCTACCTTCCTGCCCCCTACCAGTTGCCCATCTTCCTACTCTTCCCTCTACCCAATATTTTGACTATAGTCACCTAACTAATCCTCTGTCCTCCCATTTCCTGGTTGCTATCTCCCTTACCATTATCATTCCTCTTGTCCACATAATCAAGCTCTTTGCCCTCTGGCTCTTTCCCTCCTGCATTCATTCTCCCTTATAAAAACACTCCTTAGTCCATCTTCCCTCTCCACATGACCCCAGTTCCCTTTTTCCTTTGCCTCCATAACTTCTAGAATGTGCTTGCCTGTTTACTCTGAACTTTTTGACTTCCCTTCCAAATCTACTCTTGACCCCCCCCCCCCCAATTCTGGTTTTCACTCTTTGCATGCCACTGAAACTGTTCTTTTGCTCTTTAAAGCAAAATCTTCAGTCCTCATTTTTCTTGATCTCTCTTGAATTTGATCAGTTGGTCACTCTCTCTCTCTTTATTCTCTTTAAGCCATAGGTCTCTGCTATGCTGCCCTTGCTGGTTCTCCTCTTACATACTGCTTTATTGCTTGCCCTGCCTCTCTTCCTGTTTCCACTGTGCCAAAATTTTAAATTGTAAATGCCTCTCGATCTGTCCTCTCAATCATCAGAATGTACCAAGCATACCAATGGTGTTATATAAATAATAATTCAATGAGTTAACAAATGCAGCACTAAGGTGGTGAAATGAAATGCTCAAATTTCTTAGTAGTAAGATAATTGAATAAAGGACGCTTTAAGACTCAAATTAATATACCCTTTAAATCTTTTAGTCTCACCATTCACCAACATGCAGTTTAATTTTCTTGGTATCAACTTGAATAACTTTACATTAAATTGAAAATATTAATTAAAGGTACTCAATGGGGACAACATGGAGATACTTTTACACTGAGATTTTGCAGATCCAAAGCACACTCACTCAGCTTACTCAGTTGTACCCATATCCTGAGCTTCTGGCTATAAGCTGAAGTCAGGACTGAGCTTCCTTTATGACAGGGGTGTGAAGTGGTCCGCAGAGGTCGTTTGACCAGCCCATGAGCCACCCCAAATTGAGCTACCGGTGCAGAGCGGAGCGGGGACTGGGGACTCACTTCCGCGGTGCTGGAAATCGCGTCTGCGCAGACACCGAAAATCACAGGGGGGCGTGCTCATGTGCGCACGCGATCCAGCCCACGAAGGGATCTCCGCAGAACTGATCTGGCCCAGGCAAGATGAACCTTGCTGACCCCTGCTTTATGGACATGCTCTAGCTAACATAAGCCACCATGCTATGTAAATAACAACTAACTTACAGGCCACGTTAACCAAAGCAAGGCAGTCTTCAAGCTATTTTACCTCTGAACAACATATCTGATATAATCAGTCTTAAAATTAACTCCAGAAACCTTCCTCCCAGCAGAAATGCAAAAGGATTCAAATGTTTCAACATTTTCAACTTGCCATATACTAAGAAGAGACACCACTCACAACATCAATCTCTCGCAGCAATCAACAGATACCACCCTATCAAGAGTTCCGTTGTGCATGATGCTGGAATCAGGTCCTCAGAGTGGCAACATCTACCTTTGTGACTCCTTCCAAATATAATTCAGCCAAGTGTCATCTCTATTGTATTTTCAGCACCTGCTGAAGACTTTCCTTTTTCAACAAACTTTCTAAGTGGAGATTGTAATACCAGCTGGTATCTCTATTGGATTTGAAATTGATTTTATATATGTAAATGCTGCTGCTGTTGTTTTTAAGTTGATTTATATGTGCTTAAAGGTAAAGGTACCCCTGAACATTACGTCCAGTCGTGGCCAACTCTGGGGCTGCAGTGCTCATCTCGCTTTTTTGGCCGAGGGAGCCGGCGTACAGCTTCCGGGTCATGTGGCCAGCATGACTAAACCGCTTCTGGTGAACCAGAGCAGCGCACGGAAACACTGTTTACCTTCCCGCCGGAGCGGTACCTATTTATCTACTTTCACTTTGACATGCTTTCAAAATGCTAGGTTGGCAGGAGCAGGAACCGAGCAATGGGAGCTCACCCCATCGCGGGGATTTGAACCGCCCACCTTCTGATCAGCAAACCCTAGGTTCTCTGGTTCAGACCACAGCGCCACCCGCGTCCCTTATATGTGCTTAGCTGGTTTTATGTATGCAATTGTGGACCAGGTGGTAAGACAGGAGCTACTTTTTTGAGCTTTGTAAGGAGAACACTACTTTCCCAGATGCTGTATGGAACACTCATGTGGGCCCACTCACACATTGCAGTATTGCAAGCAGTGCAACATAAGTTCTTATCCAAAATATTGGGGGTACCTAGATCTATTCTAAGGACCTAGACAATTCTAAGGAAATTGCCTAATTAAAGATGGCTTTTCATTCAGTGGGAATGCTTACCCAGAAAGTGGCCATCACCTTTTGGCTTAAGACAGTCTTTTGGCTTCACATTTGGTTTTATTGGTATCTGAGGATTTGAGGAGGTATTCCTGAGAAGCTATGATGTATGCACTTTTTACTATTTGGGCTTTTCATCAGCCCACTTGATTATGATGGGCTGCAACTGTGCTCAGTTCTCCAGATGACTTGACTGAAGTCGATTTTCAGACCACTATGGAACTGACTGCTGGGTGCTGCTCCAATACAATATATAAAGATTTTGTCACTCTTCCTGGGAAAGTGCCCCCTTGCTCACATGAGCTAAGATGGCTCCTGATTAATCCTTTCAGCTGACGATGGTGAAAGGAACTATGGGACTCAATATGGTGTGGCTAGAAATTGCCCAGCTGGATGCCCCAAAGTAGAGGACTTGGCACACTTTTTAACAGAATGCCCTTTGTATTCAGATTTAACTATTTGATATCTCAAGCCCTTAAATGTGGGGATGAATAACATTTATCTCTAAGTATAACTCCATTCCTATTCGCCACTAGAGATCACAACAAGTCATACAAGGGCAGCCAAATGTGTCAGATTGGCTCATGAATACATTGAAAGCAACTTTGATCACCCAGCAATGGCTATCAAGTTATATAACCAGTCATCAATACCCCTTTATTGGCAGCGCTCACAAAAGATTCTGGGGATCGAAAACAACATTGGGACAGCCTGATAGCATCGATATAACTGGAGGCATCTAACATTTTTTCAAGAAATTACAAAAATATGCAGAGTGTATGATCAAAAGGAAAAAAGTATGCAAAACAATAAAAAATAGCTCTACATACGCATCAAGAAAACTGATCTTTTTACTACCCAGGAAAAGATTTTGAAAGGTTCACTGAAAACATCAACTTAATGTGCTGCAGTGGAGAAAGAAGTAAATCCAGTTTGGGGAATGATTAGGAAAGCAATTAAAATGCCAGATAATATCATAATGCCATTAGATGAGTGCTGTCCAGCCACATTAAGAATACTGTGTACAATTCTTGTTCTATGAACCATAAAAAGGAACATATAAAATTATCAATGAATTACAGTACCTTTACACTGAACAATGGTTGAAGAGGATGCTATGGTTTAGTTTGAAGAAGAGACACCTAAAGGGGGGGGCGGGGTACATGGAAAAGGCTTATAAGGTTACAGAAGTAGTAGGGCCACTAAATAAAATTAACTGGCAGTAGGCTCAGGACAGGAAAACAATACTTGCAGAACTTACAGAGTTTAAAAAAATATTGTTATTATTGTTATTTCAAAAATGGTAAGTCATATTCATGGAGGTTTAGCAATGACCATTAGCTATGGTAGCTAAAAATACAGTCTCCATGTAATAAGGCAGCATAAAAAGAAGTGTGAGCAACACAGCTATGAAAGATAGATAGATCTCCTCCGCAGCACATTTAGGTATTATGCCCCATTGTCATCGACAAGGTATAAGGGGAGTTTACTACTCCTTTTAACAGGATTATGTTTTAAAGCAATGTATTACTGCATCTCATCTGGAAGGATTTGAGAGACAAAAGTGGTGGCACAGAGTTGGTAGTGCCCACACCATGTCACTTAAGCTGCCTTACATAGTTCCCAACTGAGAGTAATCCACCTCTTGGAAAGTACCCCAGACTACTCCACTCACAACAGTAATTTGTTTTCTTTTTGACACTGTAGCATAGCATAAGTCAAAGAAAAAACAAAAAAGGTTTACTTTTTAGCTGGTTTGCTTAGTGATATACTAATGCAGAACAGAGAGATATTTGCATATGTGACAGGAATTTCTGCTCAAATATCACAGTGCTGAACTTTACTGCGCAGTTGGTAGTATGGAAGAAACACCAGGAGCAGCTGTGAAATTATTATTTTGGAGAGAATTTACTTTAGCTGTGGAGCCAACAAATTATCTCTTGAAGTGTGTACACAATTCTGCTGATGGACTCTAGCTAGGTGATTGCAATAAAGTATGAATGGGGGAAGATACAGGGTGTTCAAGGTTGACTTTGTAGCACATGTTTAGTGATGTAGCAGTTTGGAACCCCCAAAGGTGGGAGATGAAGTGTGCGTCTGTGTGTGAGGATTGAGGATTTAGAATACTTAAGTTGCCTCTATGCCTTACTAGCTCATACATTCTGCACGTTAACAATATTATATTTAAAGTTTAACACTATCCTTCTAAAATCATGTCTCTCTTCCCACATAGGGATAAAAGAGATCCCCTTAAAAGCAATGACTAATTTCATTTGTAGCAGTGTCATTTTAATCAAGATATATTTAATCAACATGCTGCAAGCTTACATAAAGGTATCAAACTTTGTGTTCCCAAAATGAATTTTACTACTGCAACATAATATTTTGCTGACTATAGAAGTAATGTGCCATCACAAGTAGGTGAAAAGTAAAAGCTTTTAACACCCACCACCACCACCGGTGTCTGAGCTGCAAAATATTTTTTGAAACATTCAGGAATTGAAATATTCTAATAGTTCATTTCATAACCCACAGTTTAATCTTTGGAGAATACTATGTAGAAGGTTTGACCTTCAGCTACACATTATCAGCAGCCTGGCTCCAGAGAAGGCTCCCAAAGTGATTATCTTAGGAAAGCCTTTGCTTAAATCTAATTAGCTCAAAAGTCCTTACAAATCTGTGAAGCACCACATTGCAGCCGTTAGATAGTATCTTAGTTTTGCTTTCTTCTTAGTTTTCTAGCATTACTAAATACAACCACTTACTCAACAAGTGTTTAAACAATGTTTTATTAACATTTAAGACTGCCACAGTGCAGTCTCAACACAATTAGTGTTTTCAGCCAACTTCAACAAAAAATAAAAATAAAAATGAGAGCCTATTCATTACTTCCAAACATGAATCAATTTCTATTGATGATTCCACTACTGAGCAGTATAGAAATTTAATAATAAATTTGGTAAACACTGGCCAATTTAATAGAATGAATTATATAACCTCTCCTTTGCTTGGTGCCACTTATATCATTCTTACTGAAGCATGGCAGTTTCATGGAACAAATCTATTTTGTGCAGACAGTAAGGTGACATGAGGTATGTGATATTATCAACACTACTAAAATTAATAAACTTGTGTACATCTTTCATTGTCCCATAAGTATTTACAAAGGCAAAATGAACCTGAAGTGCTCGATAAAGAAATCATTATTCCACCAAGTAACGTTTAGACTCCTATAGTACTTCTGAAGGTTTTCAGATTGAAATCAATCTGCTTCCATTTCAGAAAGCAAACCAGGAAAGCCCAAGTAGCCTTTTTTTTTTTTTTTTTTACTGGGCAAGGACAGTTACATTCTTGGTCACTACTGAAAATTGTTGAATCCTAGCCTAAAGGTAATTTAATTATGTGAAGGCAAAATTGAACTCTTAGACCCAAGCATTCAATCCCATGACTATCTCCCAAAGATGCTGGTACTCAGATCAAGGCTTCTGGAAAATCTAAGGAGGCGCAAGATGTTTGCCTGTAAGCAGTACTTTACGTGACAGTACTCACCAATATGGTGCACCAGCACTTCACGTTTTTGCTGCCTTTTTAAGCACTACTTTTGGCTACTGCTTTTGTCTCAATGGGCAATGCTTTAGAAGACTTAAGATTGTGATAAGCAAAAACAAAGAAGAAAAATGGTAGCATATGGTAATTCTGAAATCCATATTAGGCTGCCTACATTCTGTATGTCTATATGGTACACTATACTGCCATTCTTTTAACTGCAAATACTGAGCTTTAATATTTTAACTTGTTTCTAGCCCTAAAAATCACAGACTAGAGCTTCAAAAAGTATACTAAGCCTGAAGAATCCAAAATGAAGTATTTTTGTCACCCATAATCTTGTTCCCTGTTCATCTGTACATCTGTTACTATATCCCTCTACCAAGAGCAATCATTTCAATCCAACTAAGTGAATTTTATTCTATATATTTATGGTATATACCACTTCTATTATGGTGCTAAAATATTTTCCCACATTAGTCAGAATCAAGATTACACTGGAGGATGAATACCAGTGTAGCCTCTGCTCAAAGCAGCAAGGTTAATAAAACAGAAGTACTTGGAAAATGTGCAGTAATCTCCTCTCAACTAGTCACATTACTGAAAGCTAAACTTAGTGATAACACTGTTGTCAATACCGCCTGAAAAACACTCAAATGCTAGGTAAGCAAGCTACAAAAATATTTCCATTTCTGCATCTAAAAAGATGGAAATTTATAAATACTGACATATATAAGGGTCAAATAAGCTTTCTCATCCAGCACCAGTTTTGTCATTGCCTCTCAGAACCTCTGCAACTCCTTTACCCATGAACAACCCAAAAATGCCCCCATCCTGGAACAATATAACTGAACTACTAGACTTTAAAATCCAACAAGGCATCACAATGTGGGTTTACCATTTTTTTCTGAATTGATGCAGATATGATTTAGCATGTTTATCTGAATTACTATTCTACATAGATCTACAGTCATGGTTCCTTCAGCACAAGGATTTTCGTTTCGCAGTAGTTACCAAACACTCTAGGATAGTTAACTCTTGCAGTAGGTAGACAGGAAAGCTTTAGTTAGAAAGGTATTCTCAGGCAATTGATGTATTACAATTTAGTACCAAACAGTATGCAGAGTATTTTCAATTTTTGTGAACTTATGCTGAGCAATAACATGCATGGTGGAGAAATCCGTTTAAATGCAAGTAGTTTCTACACACAGCTTTTTTGTTGCAACATATACAACTTTAATGTCGACTTATCCAATTATTCTCCATTAAGTTAATCATGCAAGTTCCCACTCATTCCAAACAAATGACTTGCTAGATTATCCATTTGGGCTGGTTCAACCAACTACAGTCAAACAATGTCCAATATTTCATGAAACAGAAAGCAATGGTTACCAGCTTTGGAACTAAAAATATTTTTGTTTAACTTCTTTATCTTCCAGTTTCTAAAACTACATATAACAAACAATTATATATCCCTTCCCACAAGAAACAGTCCATGCATATACAATGCAAATAATAGCTCCAATATTGAAAAACCAAAACCAGGGCACAGTGATTTAAGTCAAGATATATATGGTCATCTAAACACATCCAATTACTCTCAGGTACATTGACTGATTGCCTTGAAATCAGCAAAAACGCATTAAAGTGATCAAACATTTTACCATGGCTATTCAAGAACTGACAAAAATACAAAAGTTAATTTCTATACCATACCAAAGTGCAGGCATCTTTTCAAGTCATTCATCTGTAAATCAACTGAGTAATGCACGCTCCTTTACAGCTTAATGTAGTTAAAACAGGGAGCAGCTGCACAGGTATCACATAGTTGTAATTGTAGCTACCCAACAGCTTTTAGAGGATGTCAATGGCAACATGTTAAAATTCAAATAAAGCTAAGTGGTTCAGACAAACGCTTCAGACTATTTTAGAGGAAGAGACTGGAAAGCAGGCTTCCTCAACCTCGGCCCTCCAGATTTTTTGGCTTACAACTCCCATGGTTCCTAGCTAGCAGGAGCAGTGGTCAGGGATGATGGGAATTGTAGTCCCAAAACATCTGGAGGGCCAAGGTTGAGGAAGCCTGTTTTACAGCATCCAATAATCTTCTCAATACACTATAAGAGTAATAAAAAAGTACAAGCCATAACATTCCCAAATAGTTCAACACACGTTCACTAGAGGTGTACAATTTAGCTCATACATACATCATATATTTATTTGCTGGATCTGTATTCTGCCTTTCCATCAAAGGATGCTCAAGATAGCTGTGTTTGTAGACAGAGCTGGCAACAGCAAAATTCTGTGATGATAATATGTAAGAATATTCAGCCATTGTGGGCGTCTGTATTTCAACTGGGGAGAAAGGAACACTGCCTTCCCAGAATTAAGTTTGCACAAGATGGGAAAATAGAACTTTTTCACATATGCTAAGCAAAATGAACAGCACCTGCCAATGGGACTTCATGTACTCCTAGAAACTAGAATCAAAGTCATATGAGTGTTTTGAACATCCTCAGAAAGAAAAAAGGTCCATCTGGGAGGGAGCAGAAAGCAACTGTTTTAAGGGCACTGTGTTGCACAGTGAGCACACAGTCAGGTTTGAAGGATTAGATTTCTATTAGCAAGTGGATATAAATCTTAAAAGTACACAGCTTTCTAAAGAATTTTCATCCTTTAAAAATGTGGAAGCGAACAAGTGCTGGCACACAGCTTTAACTTCCCAAGCTCCATTGAAACCTAATACTATAATTGGCAAAACTGAACAACCTGACACTTCATCTTATTACTAACAAAACTTCTCTATTATGCTTTAGTTAGCATATATTCTTAGCTGATATATATTTAGATATATTGTCTCCTAACTTCCAAAGCATAACCAAAATTGAAGCTCACTGATGTCACCTATTATGTATCATTGTAAATATATGCCACAGCATAAACTGAACATTTAGTTACCAACTTTTGAAAAGCCAGTAAGAGGGAGCACACACGTTCTATGGTATTTTTGTCCTACCAAGAGGTTCCCTTGAGGGTGGGTAGATTTCAGCAATATACAGGACATGCAAATACACACACAAAATTCTAAACTTATTGGTAAGAATGGAATGTCAAAATAAAGTGGGTTTGTGATCTAGTCAACAAAAAATGAAAAGAAGTTTCTTCATCATGTTTTATTTTCTAATAGTTATAAGTTAATAGTTTTACAAAAATCCCATCTGGCTATAAAGCTGAGGTTACAAGTTCCCCTTTGAATTAAACTCAAAACAAATGCAGAAGCCACTCACTACAGCTTTGACCCTGCTTTAAACCCAGTTACGTTATACAGCTTGCCAATTTAATTAAAGATACTAATTTCAAATTTGGTTTTCATTAGGGCAGACCACCTCCCCCAATACAGATCAAGTCAATCTTTAAGATTTTCAGAGACGTCTTTTCACTATCGGCAGACTGCCATATGAAGAAAAGTCAGAAGTAGGCCTTTGAAATACCCTCCGAAATGCCTTCCCTCAGGTAATTCATAGGGGGGAATCTTGACTCTTAATTTGTTATTTTTCTGTTCTGTGCATTGCTCTGTTTTATATGATAGTTTTGCTTCATCTTGACTTTAGCTAGTCCAGGAAATTTTATGGACTGTTATGGTTGCGCTTTTATGTAAACTGCATCTTAATTGCACCATGTCTGTTGCTATAGTAACCAAATGACTCAAAAGTTCTAAAAGGTGGTTGCCAAACTATAGTCCATGAGCTTCATGCTGTTGGTCCTCTTTGTGACTGAGAAGAACTGTGGGAGCAACAGCTCCTCAGTCATTCTACGGCTTTGCACTTCATGCTGTTGGAGGCAGAACCTGTTTTGCAACCCAACTCTTCTGTGGCTAGTGGAACAATTCACATTCCCCTTCTCTCACATTCACCCTTCCTTCTAAACTGATTTCATTTTTGAAGTGTGGAAGGTTACTGGATGAGAGCAGAGGAGAGGTAGCAACATATTTTACCCAGTCCTCCAACTCTAGTTGCAGTAGCAACTGACATCAGTTCCGGTAGCCCTTTCCACCCGCTCCCTCTTCTGGAGTATGTGCCTGTGCACCAAGGATGTGGCAGTCACAGAATATTAATCAGCCAAAGGCCTGGTTGAAGAAGAACGTTTTGTCTGGTGCTTAAAAATATATAATGATGGTGCCAGATGAACATCGGTGGGGAGAGCATTCCAGTGTGAGCAGAGCCAGTGTGGTGTAGTGGTTAAGAGCGGTAGTCACGTAATCTGGGGAACCGGGTTCGCTTCCCCGCTCCTCCACATGCAGCTGCTGGGTGACCTTGGGCCAGTCACACTTCTTTGAAGTCTCTCAGCCCCACTTACCTCACAGAGTGTTTGTTGTGGGGGAGGAAGGGAAAGGAGATTGTTGGCCGCTTTGAGACTCCTTCGGGTAGTGATAAAGTGGGATATCAAATCCAAACTCTTGTTCTTCCACAAATTGGGAGCCACTGGGGAAAAAAGCCCGTTTTCATGTTGCCTCCCTCCAGACCTCACATGGAAGCGGCACATGAAGAAAGGACTCAGATTATAATTGCCACAGAAGAGTAAGGCTTACTTTTGAATAAAAGTGCATGAGATCAAGCTTCTAAGGCTGTAACCCTATGCATATCTACCACTGACCTCAGTGGGGCATGGGAACTGCTACAGGATGATGTGTAGGGAGAAAGAGAGCCAAGTTGCAATTATGTTTAGAAGGGAAAAGTGGCAGGGGAAAATAATAACAAGTTTAAAGGGATTTTTGCAGATAACAGAGATTACATCTGGAGTGCTTTGAGTAGAAGTCTTTTCAGTCCTTTCCCACCCGCTTCACAGATGTCTTGCCTTTTGCAACCAATCCCATCTACACACAAATTCTTCAATAAATTCCACCCATTTCTGTTCCATATGCATCCCTTGAATTAAATATTTGCATTGATTACAATTGTGTTCTATTGCTTCTTTCAATACTTGTATATTGTATAATTAAATTCCATGAAAACTGTATTACAACAAAATAAATAAATAAATAAATAAATAAATAAATAAACAAGCAATTAAAAGACAATTAAAAATCATACAGCATCTGACACAATGCATTACAACCGTTGCAGCTGGTAGAAAAACCCATTGTGGCCTGCCAAGACCCTCAGCAAGTTTCCAAGTGGTTCACAGAAAAAAATGTTGGGAACCACTGTTCTATTTTTTTATTTTTTTTTAATATTTATTAAAAATTTTCAATACAAATGTAAAAATAATAAACAATATAACATGTATCGTAACATAGTTTCATAACTTCTTTGGACTCCCTCGCGTCTCCCGCTCCCACTTACATCATTGTAAATTTTTACCAGCAATTTATCATCTTGTTTACGTTCTTATGCCCCGTTCATTTAAATATAATCTAATAGTTCTCCAGAAGGTTTATGTTTCTCACTTGTCATCCCAATTCCGTCTAGTTTAGTGGTGCTCAATTATTTATGATCTAGCATCCTTCTTAACATTCAACCAAATTACAGTATTTTTGTAAATACATCTTAAATTTCTTCCAATCTTCTTCAACCCTCTCCTCTCCCAGGTCTCGGATTCTGCCAGTCATCTCGGCCAGTTGCATATAGTCCATCAGCTGCATCTGCCATTCTTCCAGTGTGGGTAGATCTTGCGTTTTCCAGTTCTTAGCGATGAGTATCCTTGCTGCCGTTGTTGCATACATAAAAAATGTTCGGTCCTTCTTTAGCACCTTCTGACCGACAATACCCAGAAGGAAGGCCTCTGGTTTCTTAGTGAAGGTATACTTAAATACCTTTTTCAACTCATTATATATCATTTCCCAGAAGGCCTTCACTTTAGGGCAAGTCCACCAGAGGTGAAAGAATGTTCCTTCACTTTCTTTACATTTCCATCATTTATTTTCAGACAAATGGTATATTTTGGCAAGTTTAACGGGGGTCATGTACCATCTATATGTCATTTTCATTACATTTTCCTTCAGAGCATTGCATGCGGTGAAGTTCAGCCCAGTGGTCCACAACCTTTCCCAGTCCTCAAACATAATGTTATGCCCAATGTCCTGTGCCCACTTTATCATAGCCGATTTAACCATTTCGTCTTGTGTATTCCATTTTAACAGCAAGTTATACATTCTTGATAGTACCTTAGTCTTTGGTTCTAACAATTCTGTTTCCAACTTCGATTTCTCCACCTGGAACCCTAACTTTTTGTCGTTTTTAAAGACTTCTTTAATCTGAGCATAATGTAACCAGTCTCGCACTTTATCCTTCATTTTCTCCAAACTCTGCAATTTCCAATTGTCTCCATCTTTTTCTAATATTTCCCAATATTTTGGCCATTTGGCCTCCATATTGGGTCTTTTTCGGGCCTTAGCTTCCAGAGGTGAAAGCCACCTTGGAGTTTTGTTTTCCAATAAGTCTTTATATTTTGTCCAGACATTGAACACTGCCTTCCTGACAATATGGTTCTTAAAGGCCTTATTGATCTTAACCTTGTCATACCATAAGTATGCATGCCAACCAAAAGCATTGTTAAAGCCTTCCAGGTCCAGTACATCAGTGTCCTCCAGAAGTAGCCAGTCTTTTAGCCAGCAGAAAGCTGCGGCTTCATAGTACAACTTTAAGTCTGGCAGGGCAAAGCCCCCTCTTTCTTTCGCATCAGTTAATATCTTAAACTTAATTCTGGGCTTTTTGCCCTGCCAGACAAATTTAGAGATATCTCTCTGCCACTTCCGGAAGCACTCCGTCTTGTCCACAATCTGTAGTGTTTGAAACAAAAACAACATTTTTGGCAATACATTCATCTTAATAGCAGCAATTCGGCCTAACAAAGAAAGTTTCAATTTTGTCCAACTATCTAAGTCTCTCTTAATTTCTGACCAACATTTTTCATAGTTATCCTTAAATAGACTCAGATTTTTTGCTGTTATATTAACCCCTAGGTACTTTACTTTTTTAACCACATTTAATTCTGTCTCTCTCTGAAACCGTTCTGACTCTGTATCTGTCAAGTTTTTTTCCAACACCTTGGTTTTCTGTTTGTTTAATTTAAATCCCGCCACCCGACCAAAGTCCTGAATCAATTGTAGTACTCTTTTCGTACTAGATTCTGGCTCCTGCAGGGTCAAAACTAGGTCATCTGCAAAAGCTTTAAGTTTATATTATTTCGCTCCGACCTGAATTCCTTCCACCAACCGGTCCCCTCTAATCATATTCAAGAGCACCTCCAGAACCGAAATAAATAGCAAAGGGGAAATAGGGCAGCCTTGTCGTGTTCCTTTTTCGATTTCAAACTCTTCTGTAACCACATTGTTAACTATCATTTTAGCCTTTTGTTCTGAGTATATTGCATCAATCCCATTCTCAAAACCCCGTCCCACTCCCATTTCTTTTAGATTTCCCTTCATAAATCTCCAGGAAATATTGTCAAAGGCCTTCTCCGCATCTATAAAAATTAACACTGCTTTTGTATTTATGTCTGTTTGCAAAAGTTCCAAAATGTCGATAATGTTCCTTGTATTAGCAAACAAGTGTCTACCTGGGAGAAAGCCTGCCTGGTCCTTGTGAATTACTTCATTTAAAACTTTTTTAAATCTACTTGCCAAAATGTCTGCAAATAAGTAAAGAAAGATCTAGAAATATGGTCAAGGTTGAGACTTTCCTTGTTAGGCCGAATTGCTACTATTAAGATGAATGTATTGCCTAGAATGTTATTCTTATTTCAGACGTTGCAGATCTTGGACAAGATGGACTGTTTCAAGAAGTGGCAGAAAGATATATCAAAATTTGTCTGGCAGGGCAAAAAGCCCAGAATAAAATTTAAGATCTTAACTGATGCAAAAGATAGAGGGGGGTTTGCCCTGCCGGACTTAAGACTTTATTATGAATCGGCAGCTTTCTGCTGGTTGAAACACTGGCTGCTTCTTGAGAACACAGACATTTTGGACCTGGAAGGGTACGATAATAACTTTGGCTGGCATGCATACTTATGGTACGATAAGGCAAAGGTGTATAAAGGTTTTAAAAATCATATTGTTAGGAAAGCATTATATAATGTTTGGATCCGATATAAAGATCTGTTGGAAAGTAAAACTCCCAGGTGGCTGTCACCAATGGAAGCCAAGGAGGTGAAAAAACTTAATATGGATTCTAAATGGCCAAAATATTGTGAAATCTTAGAACATGATGGTGAAAGAGTTAAACTTCAGAGTTATGAGAAACTAAAGTCCAAAGTTCGAGATTGGTTGCACTATCATCAGATAAATGAGACATTTAAACAGGACAGGAAAATAGGATTTCAGAAAGAGAGGTCAAAATTAGAAACAGAACTGCTAGAACCCAATACTAAGAACTTGTCAAGAATGTATAATTTGCTGTTGAAATGGAATACACAGGATGAAACGGTGAAATCAGCTATGATTAAATGGGCACAAGACATCGGTCATGACATTATGTTTGCTGACTGGGAACAGTTATGGACCACTGGTGTTAGATTTACTGCATGTAATGCCTTGAAAGAAAATATAATGAAAATGATCTATAGGTGGTACATGACCCCAGTCAAGCTTGCAAAAATCTATCATTTGCCCAATAATAAATGTTGGAAATGTAATGAGACTGAAGGTACTTTTTACCACCTTTGGTGGACCTGCCCGAAGATTAAAGCTTTTTGGGAAATGATCTATAATGAAATTAAGAAAGTCCTTAAGTGGACCTTTCCTAAGAAACCTGAGGCTTTTCTCTTGGGCATGGTTGGCCAATTGGTGTCAAAGAGGGACAGGAATTTTTTTATGTATGCTACCACAGCAGCAAGAATTCTTCTGGCAAAGTATTGGAAGATGCAAGAACTACCTACTCTGGAAGAATGGCAAACAAAGGTGACGGACTTTATGGGACTGGCTGAGATGACTGGCAGAATCCGCGACCAGGGGAAGGAGATAGTGGAAGAGGACTGGAAGAAATTTAAAATATATCTTAAAAACTGTTGTAAAATTGAGGAGTGTTAAGATGTCAAGGGGTAAGAAGCAGAGAATTACAGCTGTAATTAACAAATTAAAGAAAACTTAACGAAAGGGAATTATAGATAAATTGACTAAAGGGTTGCTAAAGAATCGTAAAACAAGGATGCAGTGATGGGGAGGTATGGGGAAGTCGAAGGAAAGAAGGTGCATGAAAATAAGATTATGAAGTTATACATGTTTAAATGTTTTGTATGTTTTTGTTTTGTTTTTCGTTTGTCTTTATTATGTGTTTGGAAAATGAATAAAAATTATTATAAAAAACAAACAAAATGTCTGCAAATATTTTGTAATCCACATTTAAAAGAGAGATGGGACGATAGTTCTTAAGTTGTGTCTTTTCAGCTTCCGATTTTGGTATCAATGTGATAAAAGCTTCCTTCCACGATTCCGGCGCCCTCTTCCCCTCCATAATTTCATTGCTAACCTCCATCAGTGGTTGTATCAAATAGTCTTTTAATGTCTTATAGTACTTGGAGGTCAGCCCATCTGGCCCTGGAGATTTGCCCAGTTGCATGTTCTGAATGGCTTGTTCAATCTCTTGTCGTGTTATTTTACAATTCAGGATTGATCTATTTTCTTGTGACAATTTTGGTAGTCCATTTTTTTCCAAAAATTGTTTAATCTCAACCTCGTCTTGCGGCCCTTGAGTGTATAATTTTTTGAAATATCTCTGGAAGCACTTTCTAATGTCCACAGGGTTCTGAATGTTTCTTCCCTCAATCTCTAAATTTGTAACTGTATTTAATTTTTGTCTCCTCTTCAACTGCCAAGCTAGCAGTTTTCCACATTTATTCGCCGATTCAAAAGTTTTTTGTTTCATTAATTTAATCTTCCACTCTATTTCCTGGTTTATCAATTTAGAATATTGTGCTTGATGGAGTTTAATTTCTCTCAGAGTCGGCTGTGACTTCGGATTTGATCTTAACTTCTTCTCTAATTCTTTAATTTTCTCCAAAATTTTGTCTTTCCGCTCATTTTGTGTCCTTTTCTTTACAGCATTCTGTTGTATCAGGAACCCCCTCATCACAGCCTTACTTGCGTCCCAGATAATCCTTTTTTCCACCATAGTGTTCAAGTTTATCTCAAAATAGTCTTTCAAAACTTTTGGGGCCTTCTTAGTGATCTCCTGATCTCTAAACAAATTGTCATTCATCTTCCATCTAAAGGAGCCGGTTGGTAGTAGTGTCATGTCCATCTTTACTGCATTATGGTCGGAGCAGGTCTTTGGGCAGATTTCCACCTTTCTAGCCTTAGGTGCCAGACATCTAGATATCCATATTTGGTCGATTCTTGTCCATGTCAGTTGGGCTTCAAGAGAAAAATGTTCCCTCTCTTCCCAAGGGGTTCTTTATTCTCCAAATGTCAATCAGGTCCATGTTGTCTGTCATTTCAAAGAAAGTCTTTGGTAGTCTGCCGTCTTTTGTGACATTTTCGCTTTGTGACTTATCCATGTTAGTTGATACGACCCCGTTCATGTCTCCCATCATGATGATGTTGTTATAGTCCAGATAATCCAGCATAGTCTCGTGCAACTTCTTGTAAAATTCCGATTTCCCCTCATTTGGTGCATAGATTCCTAATATCAGAAGCTTCTCTCCTTGATGTTGTATCTCAATTGCCAAAATTCTTCCATGTTCGTCTTTAAATAAAAATTTAGGTGAGAGGCTCTCTTTTGCATATATCACCACACCTCTCTTCTTTACTCTGTCCGAAGATATAAATTCCTGGCCGAGTCTTTTGTTTATTAACACTTTTCTATGGAGCCTGGTCACATGTGTTTCTTGCAGGCAGATGATGTCCAATTGTTCTTTTTTTAATATGTGAAAAATTTTCCTCCTTTTTTCCGGAATGTTGCAGCCATTTATATTCCAACTCAAGAGTTGCAGAGACATCCTGAATAAATCTGGTTATTTTTCTGGGGGTGGTATCTTATTCGCTGGGTCTTCAGGTTCCAAGGGTGCAGGTACCGCCGGTGCTCCAGGCCCATAGGGTAATTCAATTCCTTTTTGAAGGTCCTCTCCGTATGCAATCAAAAATTTATCTCTATCTTCCAATGTTCTAATTTTAACCTTCTTCCCTCTGAAGGTAAAGGATAATCCTTGGGGAAATTCCCACCTAAAGATAACTGAGTTGCTCCTCAGCAATCTAACCAATTCAAGGTAGGCAGATCTAAGGTCCAACAGTTGTTTAGGAATATCTTTGTAAATTTCAATTCTTTTATCCAAAACGTCCAGTGACTTTTCGTAGTGTAGGCCCAAAATCTTATCCCTTTCCTCCTTTGATCTCAATGTTGTCAAACAGTCTCTGGGCTTCTCTGTTCTAAACTCACAAAAGAGTCAGAGACAGAAAGGCAACATCTGTAAACCGATGAAGCATGAAAGAATAATAGCATCTAAGGATCTAGTAATTAATTTCCAAGAAATATTTTAAGTGCTCACTATGAACAGGTGACCTCTGAACTAGAGCTGAAGGTTGGCCTTGTTTTACCCTTCACAGTGATACACAGCTACTGATGTAATCAGGATCCACCTATGGATGTGTGTCTAATGTGACACCAACAGGTTGATAAGTAAAATTCTGACCATGGAAAATGTAAAGAGCTCAGATAAGTGTCTTATTTCTATCATTTCTATAGAATTTTATAGAACAAAACAAAATTTTGTATTATATAATGAAATTTTACACTACAGTACAGCTTAAAACTTCTGTGTTGGGGACTTCCTATTTTTTTCCTACCAAGCTAAACAATATTTTCAAGTGGTAACATCAGCCAGTAAATTCATGTATACAAGTGTGTTGTTTGTACCAGATTTAAACATAACCTCAAGAGTGATAACATTATATTTTATCACAGCAAGAGACTTTTTCTATAGGCAACTAATGGTAGGATTAGAGTGAGATGTTGCATGTTGTTCTATGTAGATTTCCTCTACAAAGTTCCACTTTAAAAAAAAAAAAAGAACACCCCATCCTCTTGCCTTTCTCTGCTCAGACTGCCAAGGCTAGAGAGACTATTTAACTCTTTCCCCTCTCTTCATCCACCTTTCCCACACTCAAGTGGCAGTCTGCAGAGGCTAATTTTGATTAAGTGATAACAGAAGACAGCAACATGGAATTCTGTATAGTAACTAGTCTGGCTTTTAAGGAGCTTAAAAACAGGATGAGCTGTAGTGTCGTATTTGCAACTAGGACAAAGAAGGAAATCAAGCATTGAACATGTGTCCTAGCAAGTTCTAACTGTGAACGCTGAGTTCAACAAAATTGCTGTTGAAAATACGTAATAAACACAGCCATTTTGTATCACCCTTTTAAATACCACCCCAAAACAAGTATTACAGAGGGCTTATGAAAGCTTTCTAGCTGTGATAAATATATATTTATTTCTACTAATTTTAAGACACAGTAAACAGTTCTGAACACACTAGAGGCAAGAAAATTCAAGTTCAGCTTTGTTTCCACTTTGTTGGAGGACACATGATTTTCATGTACCCTGACCATACTGGAAGAGCTACAAAAACATGGTGTCAATAGATCCAAACAATGTTAATTGGATACAATGTAGGATGGAACTTTTTAACCCAGAGAACAGCGGAATAAAGTTGCATACCTGTAAGGCTAACATTTATACTGTGCACAGGTTGTACAGATTTAGGGCTGCATCCAACGGCAGTTCTCCTCAGTGTAGGCTCAATGAAATTAAAAAACGCAAGTAACTTAGGGTTGTCAAATTCAATGGGTCTATTCTGAGTAGAACTTAGTTAGACTGTGCAATATGTAGCACATTATTGATATGGAATTTGCCACAATAATATAGAGTGGCAGCCGCTGGCTTGGTTGGCTTTAAAAAGCAGATTAAACAAATTCTTGGATCATAAGGCTATCAAGAGCTACTATCCATGATAGCTGTGTATCAAGTATCTCCAGTATCAAGAGGTGGCAATTCTCTAACTAACAGCTGCTGTGAGAATGTTGTGATGCTTATGTCCTGCTTATGGACTTGCCATAGGCATCTAGCTGACCACTGTGAGAACAAGATGTTGAACCAGATGAGGTTTTGGTTTGGGTTCTTATGTCTTTAATGGTAGGCCTTTTGGTAAAGGTCTGAGAAACAGCCTATAGGAATAGGATTGCATGGTCCTTCCCAACAACACCTCTTCAAAAAAATCTCCCACACCTTGATCATGGGTTAAATGTTCACCACCAGGTGAACACCTGCATTTTCCTGGATTGCCTTGTTCTGTTTTGTTATTGGTGTTTTTCTTCTCCACTTTCTGAGATTGCATCAATGCAAGATTTAATTGGAATACATTGGTTTCTGAGAAATGGTGGATAAGAGGAAGTACTCTCCCCACAACCCTGAAGAGTGTTACTTGCTCTCAAGTAAAATCAGGGTATTGAAAGAGATTACATAGGCTTTTCTCTTTTTAGAAACGGATCTAGAGATATCTCTTATTACTTCTGTGGGAAGTTAATATAACTAATAACATAAGTAGATTTTATGATAGACGATTCTATGATGTACCACTTAGATTAATTTATCATTATTAATTATTTTTAAATCAAGACATTGGTAACAATTTTTATTAACTCTTATTGTGAGCACCTTATATCCTGTTAACCTCTTATATTTCAATAAAATAGTTGATAGAACTTTTTTATTTACTTGGGAACTATAAGTAATTAATTACATTTGCTATACCAAAGAAAGCAAACAGAAGGTTAACAACAACTAATGCAGCAGTGGAGAATTTCCAGGCTGCAGGCCTCAGGTCTTGCAGCCCCTACAGGCTATTCCCCCCCCAAAAAAAACCCCACCCATCTGTCAATCCACTGACATAAATTGCATGGGCTGAAATGTGGGAAGGAAGTTCATTTCTGTGCTTGTTGCACATGTTCCCTACAGAGAACTGGCAAACACACTACATGATTTAACCCCTGCTCATCAGCTCACAGAGGTTGAATTCTGCTCAGTTAGGGTGACCCCACACACTTTGCAAATCTGGCCCACAGTGTGAGATGAGAAAAAGATCTGGCCCACCAGGCGAAAAAGATTCCACACCTCTGAATTAGCAGAACAGAATAGGGCATTTCTATGGTTTTTATAAACGTATCCATGCTTTACACTATTTAAGAAGATATTGTCTAATATGGATCAAAGACTGGTAATAAAAAATCTAAGCCACCATATAGATAATTAGAACAATGGTTTGTGAAAACCCCATTAAATGCCTTAAAAGAATGAGCAAGAAAGTCTTAAAACATTTTAAATGTTGTATTTGGGCTTAAACCATACAACCAGCTATCTGTGTTTTTCAATCATACAGCATTTAAGTTGAAATACACTGTAAATGCTAGAAAACTGAAGGATCAGAGTCAGTATAGTATATTTTTGAAAATAAAGGTTGGGGTAACGAAATGACTTTTATAATACACACACACACTGTTTACTTGACAGAAAGCTTTTAAGCAGATTTTTTATAACGGATGACATGTGTAGAAAATGGAATGTTTAACACTACGTTTGTTTGTTTTAATTTGTATGGGAACTGTTGTTACTTGTTGTACAATATATTTCAATTCATAATAAAACTGAAGGACACCAACGTATCTGTCATGTGAAATGAGCACATGCCATGAATTCGAAACCTTAACATTTCACAGGTACCACTGATGTTTTTGAAAGCTTTCAAAATATGAATCCTTAAGAAAGGCATCAACAAAACTGCTTGCCACATTCAGCAAGGTGAGTGTGACTCTGCTGACTGGTGAGCACAATGAGAGAAGAAAGCCTCAGTCTCAGCACCGAAGTCGCAGAACTGAATAAAAACTAAACAACAACCACCTATTAATTACAAAACATGAAATGCTGGAGTTAGTTTGGCAGGTACCCCAACAGCCTTGGTGATACAGGTCCAAACCACAAAGTCAGTCCCTGCCTAAAGACACTTATGATCAATGCCCAGCAAAGCATTCTCCCCACTTCATCTTTCCTTCGGGAAAGGCAGGTGTGCTTGGGACTGGACCCCTGTGCTTAATTTACAGACATAACCCCCCCAAAAAATCCCTCATAAATATTGCTAGGGCTTATTTCCCAGCTAGATACTTAGGATGTGTGGTATCAGAAGTATTCTATTTCTTTACGTGTGGATCAGTAACCACCACCAAAGAGTACTAATCCCTTTCTCATTTCTTTGCTTATTTTCTATCCCTTCATACTACAGTGGTACCTCAGGATAAGTACTTAATTCGTTCCGGAGGTCTGTACTTAACCTGAAACTGTTCTTAACCTGAAGCACCACTTTAGCTAATGGGGCCTCCTGGTGCTGCCGCGCCGCCGGAGCCCAATTTCTGTTCTCATCCTGAAGCAAAGTGCTTAACCTGAAGCACTATTTCTGAGTCAGCAGAGTCTGTAACCTGAAGCGTATGTAACCCGAGGTACCACTGTACTATGAAACTTCAGCAATGTAGAGGCAGTGATCCTCAAAGGCTGCATTTTAAAATGTTTCACTAACTTTAAGCAAAAAGTCACAGTTTGGGAACTCCAAGTCAACACAATTATGTGCAATTCAGGGTTTTTCCTCTGGGACTGATGGGGGCTATAATCCAAAACATCTGAAGGTCACCAGTTTGGGGAAGGCTGCCCTACATTCCCTTCAACGCCACACAAGACCAGGAAAATCTTCAAGGGGGTGTGAAGAACTGCAGCCAGCTACCAACTTCTGTACAAGTATTTTGAATACACGGGTTCCTGTGATTCCAATTATACCTGTATACAGAACTAGCAAAAAACCAAGCAAAATATTTCAGTTTCTGAGTGAAAAAAATGTCAAGACTGAAATAAAGCTAAAGACTCCTGTGCAAATATCCTATTATAAGGTATAATAAGGTAAATGACCCCTGGACGGTTAAGTTCAGTCAAAGGCAACCATGGGGTACAGTGCTCATCTCGCTTCAGGCCGAGAGAGCTGGTGTTTGTCTGCAGACAGCTTTCCAGGTCATGTGGCTAGCACGACTAAACCGCTTCTGGTGCAACGGGACATCGTGACGAGTGCCAGAGCGCATGGAAAACCATTTACCTTCCCGCCATAGCGGTACTTATTTATCTACTTGCACTGGTAGACTTTCGAACAGCTAGGTTCACAGAAGCTGGAACAGAGCAACAGGAGCTCACCCTGTTGTGAAAATTCGAACTGCCAACCTTCCGATCAGCAAGGCCAAGAGGCTCAGTTGTTTAGACCACAGCGTCACCCGCACAGCGCTGTATAAATCAGTTTCCCCACCTACTTAAGTATCAGAAGGAAAAGATTCTTGCATTAACTTAGCAACATCACTGGTGCATGTACAAATGTTTAAAAAGTTCCACTGTTTAATAATCTGAAGATTACATTCAAAAGTGCTTCTACATTTGAGATGTCACTGTCACACACACACACACACACACACACACACAACCTAAATATTAAAGTTACTAAAAGCAGATTTGCCTGCAACAAGCAAGTTTGTAGGAATGAATGTTGTTTCATGCCAGAATACCAGTATTAAACAGTCTAGTTACTGACTTCAGCTGAAAACATGAGGTCTCACTAGATGGCATCATTTGTCTCCATTTCCTAAGATTGCAATTACTATATTGATTTAAGCACTATTTGTACTACTGAAGCAGGTTCTAAAACACAGGCATAATATACTAAAACCAGTTGCTGTCCATTACCCCTTCCCGACTATTAAAGGAGTACTGTGATGACCTGGAATGTTTGCAAACATCCGGAAGCTTAGGAAAAACTTGCCAGGAGAAAAGTGTTCATGAACAGTGCAGTTTCCATATGGAAAGATATAGTTACACTTGAGAGAAAGATTTCACACTAGGCCTACAGACCAGAGACATGCATGCTGTTGGCAGTAGAGGCAGAGACAGGTGTGCAGAGCAGGTAGTTTTAAGGCTGGAAACCAGTGTGACGAACACTGGAACTACAGCAAGGAGGTTCAGTGGGCAGTGAGCTTCAAGACAGAAGGCCTGAAGTTCAGGTTAGTCATTTGACCATTACATAACTATCCAATAATGGTCAAGAATTTAAAGCACCACTTTAGAACCACAAGACATGCTATGAGCCCAGGTTAGCTGTGATATTAACTATTTGCAGCTATCAGTGATACACAGACAAGGAGTTTTGTTTAAAATGAAATAAACACATCACATTTCTTATTCTAAGGGCCTCAGAGCAAACTTAAAGGTAAAGGGACCCCTGGCCATTAGGTCCAGTCGTGGCCAACTCTGGGGTTGCAGCGCTCATCTCGCTTTATTGGCCAAGGGAGCCGGCGTACAGTTTCCAGGTCATGTGGCCAGCATGACTAAGCCACTTCTGGCAAATCAAAGCAGCGCACGGAAACGCCGTTTACCTTCCCGCTGAAACGCCGTTTACCTTCCCGCTGGAGCGGTACCTATTTAACTACTTGCACTTTGATGTGCTTTCGAACTGCTAGGTTGGCAGGAGCTGGGTCCCAGCAACGGGAGCTCACCCCATCATGGGGATTTGAACCGCCGACCTTCTGATCGGCAAGTCCTAGGCTCTGTGGTTTAACCCACAGCGCCACCCGCAAACTTAACAGCCATTAAAAAAATATGTTGGCTTTTAAACATGTTTATCGACTTAGTACAGTGGTACCTCCGGTTGCAGACGGGATTGGTTCCAGAGTTCCAGTTGGATCCCGAGGTTTCCGCAACTGGAGGGACCACTTCTGTGCATGCACGCACGGCGAAACACTTCCGGGTTTGCCGCTTTCGCAACCCAAATATTACGTTACCAAGGGTAATGTAAGCCAAGGTGCTACTGTACAGGGAAAGGATCGCCTACACCTAAGTAATGCATGTAACACAAGACTCCTCTTGAATTGGTGAGCAGGCAGGTTTTACACCTATCTTTTCCATCACATTATGCCACTACAAGGTGCAGATCTCCAGCTAGAAAAATCATTTTGCTTTATGACATAACTTATTAAAAACACTCTAACACAATAGGCAATATTTGACCAATTTACAAGGCTACCCATCTATTGTAGCATTGAGGAAAGTAGGAATGAAAGGGGCAGAGGGAACTAGTGATACACTGGGCATAGCAATGGGGGGTGGGAGTGCTTTGTGCTACAAAGAGGAAGGGGATTGCTTGCTTTTAAAAGGGAAGCAGCCTTCAATTAAAATACTTGTATCCTACCCAAAGTTTATCAAGATAACCAGCCTCTCAAACACAGAAACTTTCCATAATGCTTTAATTTATCCATTCAACATGAAAGGTAGTTTTCCTTTCTCCAAACCACTTCTAAACTACAGCTTTTTGAGTCAAAAAGAGCCCAAATTATTTAAATGTTTGTACTGACAAGAGGAAAACTTCTACCCCTAAGGTACAGCCATCCAGTTTAAACCAAAATTAAATTTCTCTTCTGCTTCAACAGGGTGTATAGTCAAAGAAACCCTTATCAAGTACCTACTACTACTCATGAGCTTTGAGCTATGGCTGCAAATCACACACTTTTCTAGTTCCCTTTCTTACAGAAGCCACATCCTGTACCCCAAAAAGTTGCTATTCAACCAAGATTCAAACAAAGTGCCTAAGGATTCGACCAGAGGTTTTAAATCACTCACAGGTGTGCTACAATAATACACTGGAGCAGGATTTGATACCTACCCAGGTATTCTACGCTCTTTCCTCAGACTACACTAGTCTGATTTTAGAAAAGCCATTTTAAAGATTGAAAGAGATTAAGGGCAAGCAACACATGCATGTACATTACTATTACTGCAACATCAAGCAATGCATGCTGAAGTGTTCCCTTATCACCTCAAACACTATTTTTCAATAAAAGTAATTCAATAGAAGTAATTCACACACTAAGCTGCAAGTCAGAGACAAAAGAGTTATGAAAGGATTCGCAGGTGTTAAGTGGCCCTGATGTCAGAGACAAACATCACCTCAAATCAGTATAAATTGTACTACAACCTTAAATAGTTGTTCAATTAAATTTAAAAGGTACCTCCAATTAATCTGCAGATTTTAAAGAACGAATGCGTAACATAAACAGCATTCTTAAACCAACAAAAATTACAATTGCAAGGAAAGTAACAGCGCCATCTTTATTCTATTTAAACATGTTGTATACAACTTAACTACAATCATCTATAAATACTGTACAAGAAATACAATACAGAGGCATTCCTTTCTATACATGAGAACATTAAGATAGAAATGATAACTGATACATGTACGTTTGTAGAAATTCTGACTATTAAGTGGACTAAGCCAAAGGCCCATCTGGTCCAGCAACCTGTTCTCACCGTGGCCAACCAGAGTGTTTCCCAAACTTGGGTCTTCAGCTGTTTTTGGACTACAACTCCCATCATCCCTACATAGCAAGACCAGTGGTCAAGAATGATGGGAATTGTAGTCCAATTGGGAAACACTGGTTTAATGTGATATGCTAACCAAGCCACTGACAAGTATTCTAACATGGAGGTGCTAAAGCTGAAAAGTTGCTTATTGTAACCTTATTAAAGAAAAATACAAAATGTAAGGGATTAGGTGGCAAGATCAAAGGTTCAACTCACTCCTTTAACAAAGATCACCTCTGCCTTCACCACCCATGAACTGCAGAAACATATTGGAAAGCAGGAGTGTTTGTGGTGAGCTTTTGCAAAAAGCAGTAAAAAGCTGCATATGCCTTCTGTAGGAGTTTAGCATGATGGCCACATAAAATGCCTCTCCCTTTCCACAAGCCTCTGCTGATGTTTGACAGGCACCAGGACAACCACATATAGTGGCTGGCTATCATGCAAAATAAAAGTTCTGTGGATGTCTGCAGAAAGATACAGCGGTACCTCATCTAGCGTCTGCCTCGTCGAGCACCTGTTCCGTTGAACGTCCGTGGCATACCCAGAAGTACTGGAATGGGTTACTTCCGGGTTCACCACTTGTGCATGTGCAGAAGTGCTAAATCGCGCTTCGCGCATGGCAGAAGCGCAATTCACTCCGCGTGTGTGCGCTTTGTCCTGCGTCCTTTTCAGCCAGCGACCGGGGCTCCAGAATGGATCCCGGTCGCAAAATGAGGTACTACTGTACTTTCTTCAGATTGAAGGGATCTGTCATCAGTCTCTGGATCTTTGGAATCTTTTGAAAGGAAAATGCAACATACTGACAAAATATGCTTTGTTTCATGATGCCTTCCAGTAGAAAAAGAGCATTAGACAGCAACTCGCCAAAGGCTACCTGGAAATCATGGTTGAACAGTCAGTTGACACACTGAAGCAGGAAATAACTCGGTATGACTTAGGAGGGCCTCAAAGACTAGAGAAAATGAAAAGGGGCAGGTACAATAGTTATTAACTGGACACAAATGGATAGTTGGGTTATCAGAGAAGACTTTAAGTATAACATTTTTGTGATGTCTCAAAACAACTACACGTCAAGATTGTCAGATCTGAGAAAAAAGGTTTTAATATTCTTATCTGATACATTAATTAAGACCCACAGGCCCCAAGCAAGATCTACTCTCCAAGCCTTTCCTCTTTCTCAGGAAGTGTGTGGTGACACGTTTCAGTGGCAAAACCTGCCTAACGTACATCATGCAAACCAACTACATCCCACTCCTTGGATATGTACAGCCCCGGACTGCCAGGGAGATTCTAAAACTCATTGTTTGCAGTCTTATTTGTGAGCCAGGCTTCAGTGTCATATCAACACACTTCAGTTATGTTTTGTGTTTCTTCAAGCTCAGAGTTTTCAGTAGAGTTGGCACCAGTTTTTCCATTGTGTTTCAACCAATCAATTTAACTATGTGCTCTACCTGTTATATGAAGATCTCACCATGTGAACTGCTGGAAGTCTAATCTGCCATTCTGGGAAAGTAGGGTTTCTAGCTCTTCAACTGCTCAGGCTAGCTGTGCCTTTAAAGGCAGATATTATTAGGTGCCATTGTTTATTTGCATGCTGTAAAGATATTCAGCCTAGTTCACTAGATTCTGCAGAAGCTGCTGTTCAAGGCTGAAAAACAGGCCAGCATGGGTTGTCTGGTCAGTTGGCAACCCTAGAAAAGATAGATTTAAATATGTGAGTGAAGTAACCAATGGAAGTACAGAGATATAAACAACGATGTAGATGTATAAGAAAGAAAAATGGGTAGCAAGCTCTCAGAGTAGCACATTAAGGAGTGAACAAAAAAAAAGAGTAAATGTTAAAAGATGCAGGTGCAGATAGACTTTGCGGTAGAAAAAAAGGAAAACAGAAAGGGTGTGCAGAAAAACCTGCTGGTATGGAAACATGAGAGTGCCACAGAGTGCAAAGAAAAAAGAAGGATTAGAGGTAGAGGCACAGAGACCCCAGGTGGAAAGGAGATGGCAACAGACTGTTGAGAAAAGTGTGCATGCTCCAATGTGTGGAGAGAGAAATATAGGGAGAGAATGTTTTAATAGGTAAGAGTACAGATAGAATCTGTTATGTGCAAAAGATTGGCAGACTGAATTGTATTCAGACACAGACTGTTCTGAAATTAAAATAGCTGTGCAGCCCTCTTTTAACAAAAATGAAAATAGCCCTCAGTGCTCTGGGTTGTCTCTTCCTATTCCAAAGCATCAGGTGCATCACAACTGGAGATGGGGGTCTGATCTATGACTCAAAAGGTTTCCTGGGGACAGATGTATGACATGAGTTTTCCTGGACAGTTGATATATTATGCCACATGGACATGGTAACGTATATGAACATCTACTTGCTTGAACATCTTGACCACAAGTTTGGAGACAGGAATTTATGTCTAGGATGAAAGCACCTAGCGCAGCCATGCGATTTCCCACTCACCTGCTTGCTGAAAACTGCACACTGCTCCATCACTGTGAAGAACTACTCCTGGCACTTTAAATCCTGGAGTACAAGAGAGTATATGTGCAGCCAGCAACAGAATATGTTTTCTATACTTAGAAATGAAGCAAAGGTATGGGCAGCAGCTCTACAGAAGAAGTGGGGCAACATGAGGTACAAGTAAAATGAAAAGATAAAGGCAGCTGGGAGAAAGAGAAAGAATCCTGTTAAGTGAAGGAGGGAGTTGGTAAGTGTTGCTTCAAAACTTAAAAGGCAGAGTTAGGAACTCCAAAGGTATTTGCATTTCTATTGCAAGGCCTGTCAACTTCTGCTTTTCAATTTTATGGTATATTTGAGATTATATTTTACAACATCAGGAACGAACAGGCAAGACGTTAGCATAACTAGGTACCAAATGAATGAGATCCACAAATGTGTATCTGTATACCCATTTAAATTTAGTTCAGAAAGGCTTCCATAAGAGTGCAGAGCACATAACATGAGAGGTTATTATGTACATGGGGGGAAACTATCTAGGTCCCAACCATGTTTAAAGCGTTATAGGCCCATGATCGGTACCTTAGGTTGTCTTATACTCTAAAAGTATCCAAAACCTATGCTCCTACTTGATTAAACATTGGATCCATTCTTCTGGACTACAAGATCTGCCAACTATTATTACCATGATCGAGCATCCAGTACCTTGCCAGCATCCAAAATGGCTGAGACAGACAGACAGATACACACACACCATTTTATAATAATAATAATAATAATAATAATAATAATAATAATAATAATAATAGTAATAATAATAATTTATTATTTGTACCCCGCCCATCTGGCTGGGTTTCCCCAGCCACTCTGGGCGGCTTCCATAGAAACCAAAAATACACTAAAATATCACAGATTAAAAACTTCCCTAAACAGGGCTGCCTTAAGATGTCTTCTGAATGTCAGGTAGTTATTTATCGCTTTGACATCTGATGGGAGGGCGTTCCACAGGGCGGGCGCCACTACCGAGAAGGCCCTCTGCCCGGTCCCCTGTAGCTTTGCTTCTCGCAATGAGGGGACCGCCAGAAGGCCCTCGGCGCTGGACCTCAGCGTCCGGGCAGAATGGTGGGGGTGGAGACGCTCCTTCAGGTATACTGGGCCGAGGCCGTTTAGGGCTTTAAAGGTCAACACCAGCACTTTGAATTGTGCTCAGAAATGTACTGGGAGCCAATGTAGGTCTTTCAAGACCGGTGTTATGTGGTCTCGGCGGCCGCCCCCAGTCACCAGTCTGGCTGCCGCATTCTGGATTAGTTGTAGTTTCCGAGTCACCTTCAAAGGTAGCCCCACGTAGAGTGCATTGCAGTAGTCCAAGCGGGAGATAACTAGAGCATGCACCACTCTGGCGAGACAGTCCGCGGGCAGGGAGGGTCTCAGCCTGCGTACCAGGTGGAGCTAGTAGACAGCTGCCCTGGATACAGAATTGACCTGCGCCTCCATGGACAGCTGTGAGTCCAGAATGACTCCCAGGCTGCGCACCTGGTCCTTCAGGGGCACAGTTACCCTATTCAGGACCAGGGAGTCCTCCACACCAGCCCGCCCCCTGTCCCCCAAAAACAGTACTTCTGTCTTGTCAGGATTCAGCCTCAATCCATTAGCCGCCATCCATCCTCCAACCACCTCCAGACACTCACACAGGACCTTCACCGCCTTCACTGGTTCTGGTTTGAAAGAGAGGTAGAGCTCTCTTCATAATATGAAGTTCAGATTAGATATAAGGTATTCATTAGCTCCGATAAATGGAAGTTGCATGAAATATAAGAGCTACAGCTTTTATACTTATAATATGTAGCATGATGGTGATCTTTGGTGCTAGATAAGCTGCCTCCTCCCTAGATAGAAACTACACAACAGTGCAACCCTATGTATGCTCACTCAGACGTACCGTAATTCCTAATGTAATTCAATAGCACTTACTGCAAGGTAACCATACATAGAATTACGACACAATTTGCAGGATCCAAACATACATGGATAGCAAGTACTTTCTACTACTATCACCAGTTGTATAAGGTGTGTATGCCCATAAACTCCAGTGTTCAAGGTAAAATGAAACCATTTTTAGCAAACAAAATATTTATATTTTAACAAAAAGTCTCCATTACAACCTGCAACACACACACACATATGTGTGTGTGTGTTTATATATATATATATGTTTATTATGCAAAGGATAAGGGACAGCATGCCTTATCAACAAGCAAACTAAACCATTAAACAAGTATTTTCACATGTACAGGGTTAATCTTTTGCACCACGCACCTAAAATATATAGTCCAATCACTACCAACTATCCAAGAAGAAACACTGTCTCTTGCCTTTATTAGAAACTGGATCCTGAGGCAGTTGGACAATAACCTACCAACATGTGTGCCCAATAATAAAGTGTTTAAATCTTCATGAGAGTCCCTTTTGCTGGTTTTTAGAATCTTACAAGATTTACCACCTGTTATCTTCACGCCAAGACTAACTGTAGCATGAGTAAAGTATTTCAAAAGAAATATTGCTGAACACAACAGATAAATCTAGAAGTTTTTTCCTTCAAAAAACAGAATTTCAATTCATTGTGAACAGATCTGTATTTAATCTCATGTCAAAAACCATTCGGAATGAGCCACAGTACTCAAGTTGTCACCTGTGAAACATTTATAAATGAGGTTGCTACAACCATTTCAGAACAGATCACCTAAAATAATCTATATTTACAAACCCAACAACCAACGACTGCTTGCTATTACTTAATTTCGCAATACACAAGGATGGGATTTCAGCGTATTCAGTTGCAGTTATAGTCTGTGGAACACAGCCATTAAATAGAAGCAAAATGCAAAGGCATCTGCTTCCCTCTGGCTTGATTTTAATAGAAATACAACTTGCAAGGTAACATACATTTTAGTACAAAGTATTTGCAACACCAGTGGTACTGCCCAGAAATAACTATAGAGATGATAAGTATAGATCTCATGTAGCTTATGTGTCATTTTTGAAACACACCATGCACCTTGCTAATTCTGAGTTTTAAACTTTGACAGATGAAAGATAGTGAGTTCATGCTAACCAGAAACAGTCATGGGGTTTCATATTGGAAATATGTTGTAGAAACTTAGGAAGCTGCATTATGCCAAGTTAGATTACTGGTTCATCAAGCCCAGTCTCCTTTAGACAACTGAGGGACCCCAATACTCAATGTTATAAACTCAATAAGCTTATTAAGAAAAAGTAGTACTATAATATTAGAAGGGGCACTGCTAATTAATAATATGAAATGCTCCCCTTGTCATAATCAGAGCATCAACACACATAGCTATGCTCCTCTTTCTCCATAAAGACAGCCATCTAGGTGATAGATTTGCTACCACTGCATCAATCCACACAAGAAACTGTTTTACAAATAGATCAGCACCTAATTCAGAAGCAGTTTGATCCATCTTTTATTTCAACGCATTTTTATATTTGCATCCACTATGCCATAAATACTGTCAATTCTGATCTGATGATCATGTAGACTTCTACAATTGGAACTGAAGTTCTAAAATGTTAAGGACCATAAGGTACTGAAAGGTACTTATTTCATGTGTGATTATTTCTTCATACTTAGCCTGCATTACTATAAGAAAAATACTAAGTATTAGTATTTAAGATCAACTGCGAATGGGTGTGTGTGTGTTTTGACCAAGACCAAGAGACTACATAGGGTATGGATGTAGTGTGTATTTCTAGTATTCCTATGGTATCTCTTGTATGAATATAAATTCTACATAGTGATGCTAAACCCTTACACTGTGCCTTTTGACACCCTTGGCTTTGTTCTCATTGCCACAGGATCTGCATTTGGTTGTATACATATACTATGTGAGCGTCATATCTATCCCCAGTTTCTATGGCTACCTTCCGCAATGTGTTGGCCTATGAATTTCATCCAACATTAACTCCCATCAGCCTCAGTCAGCATAGCCAATGGTCAGAGATGATGGTGATTGTAGTCCAGCAGTATCTGTAGGGAACCACACTGAGGAAGATTGCTTTATGGCATAGTAATATTTTACATTTCTGTTTCTTTTGGAAATTGCTAAAGAATTATTAACCTCACATACTTCATATATCTTTGGCAGGGGGTAGGCTGGGACTACAATAATAGAGGCATGTTTTAAGGGCAACAAGTGAATTAATGGCAGAGATAAATTTTCAACCAGGGACTTGCAGGCTCCCAGTCTCAGCCACCAACTCTTAAATGGATGAGCAACCTAAGCTTGATTTACAATGATAAAAGGCAAGGCATACTACTCTGAATCAGCAAATACCTTGAGTTCCTATACTTGCATTCGTAGAATGCGAGCAAAGCAGTTCAGTTATCTTAAAGATCTCAAAGGGGTGGGGGTGGGGGGATAAGTATAGCACAAGGAAAAATGGCATTATTCAAGACTCTTACAACAGAATTTAATCAAATCCGCAGACCAAGAAGAGATAGGTACTTCAACCAGGAACCTCCTACCTTGTTTTAATGAAACTGGATCTTTGCCAGCATAGTCTTCTACATTAGGAGTGGTTACAGTAGGTACAAATTGGCAACAACAAGGTCAGATACTCCAAACGTTTATCAGTTAGTTTCCAGGTAAGTTGCTCACAAAAGTTTTTCCTCCAACTATATCCAACTTTTTACATCCAGGAAGTATACGTGCCAGCTGTCTGGAAGATGAATGTGAAGATATTCCTGGTCACCCATCTAAGTTCCCTTTGGGCAGGTAGTAGAGTGGCAAACAGGCAGCGCTTTCTTCCTAGGAAGTACATGCAGCATTCTTCCCCCTCAATCCCACACCTCATCCCACTACTGGCACCGTGAAGGCATCTTCATGAACTCACGTGGTGGTCACATCCAAAGCTTAGGAAGACCACTTGGCGGAGAAGACAGGGTCATGAAAACTTTCGATGAAATGGGATAAATCCTAACGCCACCTTCCTCACATACAGACGCTTGCCCCGGGGAGGCTGCTTTGGTCAGCCTCGCCGGCCCACGCGGCATTCGAGGGCGCTTCCAAAATGTTCATAAGCGACACATGCAACTAAGCCATTAGTAAATCACTTTAACGTCGTGATAAACCACACAGAGGGGCTCGTGCAGGGAGAGAGAGAGAGAAACCTGACATTCTGCTCTATTCCCAACCACAACCCCCGACTTGAAAGGAAGAAGTCAGGCTTAGCAGGTAGGAGCAGGAGGACCCTCGGCCGCCAGCCTCCGGCTCCCGACTCCCTTCCCCAAGAGGAGAGAGGCTGGCTGGGCGCCCCGCAGGGCGGGTAAATAGAAGCTCAAGGCTGCCGAGGATGATAATGCCGTGCATTGGCGGCGGCGTAATCCCGGCTACTTAGCCCGGCAGAGCAAACCGGAGACCAAGAAGCACCTTCACCTAACGGGCGCCCGGCGGCCCATTCTAAAGAGCAGCCGCCGCCGCCGCCGCCCGTCGGCGGACGGGGAGATGAACGCTGACCAAGCGGAGGGGCATGAGGGGAGAGCTCTCTCCCCTTCCCTCGCCCAGCTGCCGGCCCGGCGAGAAGGTGGCGGCCGGGCGGCCGGAGGCGCTGCTCCCGGGCTGCCCTCAAGGTCACGCCGCGCCTGGCTTCGAGGCGGCCGGCGTGGGCTCCCCGTGGGAAGGAGGGGCGCGGGCAGGGCCCAGGTCTCCTGCCCCTCACCCCCACCCCGCGGCCGCCTCCTTCCGGCAGGCTAATCCCCCAGCCCGCCTGGCCTGCGCTGCTCCGCGGCGCCTCGCCACCTGCGCCTCCGGAGGCGCCCCGTCCGGCGCCCTCGCCGCGTCCTCTCTTCGGGCTGCCCGGCCGCACGCTGCCCACCCTTCCGCCTCTTACCTCAGGGTCCGCCGCCACCGCCAAGCCCCACACGCGGCCAGCGCCGCCGCCGCCGCCGCCGCCTCCACCTCCAGTGCCTGCCTGCTGCACAGGGTCCCCCCACCCCGCCCCAGAGCGCGCGAGCCCCAGCCAAGCCTGCCTGAGACCGGGAGGGGACGGAGGGAGAGAGGGAGGGAGGGAGGGAGGGAGAGAGGAGGAGGTGGCGGCAGCAGCAGCAGCAGCAGCCGGAGCGAGGGAAGGAAGGAAGGAGGGAGGGGGAGGAGGAGGAGGAGGGAGCCGGGCGCCCTGCCCCGCCCTCCGCGGTAGCTCCCCAGCAGCAGCGCCTCGCCCTCGCTAGTCAGCGGCAGGCAGGCGTGCGGGTAGCGCTCGGCTCCCTTCGCCGAGCCATATGCCGCGCGGGAGGGAGCCGCTGCCTTCGCCGCCTCCCAGCCACAGGCGGCCCGGCTCGCTCTCCCTCTCCGCTGCCCGCACGCTCGCTCGCTCGCTCGCTCGCTCTCCACCGCGAGGGTCGGCCACTTACTAGTCCCTTCGCCCGCTTCTCCTCAGGCGAGCCCTCCTCCCCAAAGCGACGGTAGCCACCAGGTTCCGAACCGGCCCGACCCCCCCCCCCTCACGCACTCACTCACACTCTCTCCCCGGTCCCCGTCACGTGACAGGGTCTCGCTTGGGTTGGAGGAAGAGGCGGGGGTCTGAAGGCGCGGCGCCTTCACGGGTGAGGGGGGGCAGGCGGGGGAGAGAAAGGGCGGAGCCTCCTATTGGCACTGGCGCCTGAAGGGGCGGCGCGTGCCGCTTTCTCCGCCTCCCCGACCTCCCGCTATTGGTCGGAGTTGCCTGACGTGCTTGTTTCCATGACGTATGTGGGTCGGGCTGAGGCGTTTGATGAGGCCCGGCGGGCTCCGGGTCGTTGACTTTGCCACGAGCGTCTCCCTGGGGAGGGGTGGGGGGGAGGCTAAGGCGCCTTTGCCCCTCCTCTTCCACCTCACTTGCACGTCCCCGCCTACCCCCCCCGCTCCATTGGGCCACCCCACCCCACAAACTACGGGCAGGGGTCGTCTGGCGCCCGCGCGGGTCGCTCTGGCCGTTGACTCACTTCAGGCTGGGAAAGGCGAGGGGCGTGTGGAGGAGGATTTGGGGGGGAGGGGGCGGTTAGAAGACCCAACTGCCAGAGGAGGCGGAGGTCACCGTTTGTCAGCTCGCGAGCGCGAAACATGCGCCCTCGAGGAGACCGCAGAGAAAAGCCCGAGCGGCGTCTGCGATTGAAATGACAGCACGAGAGACGGGACTTGGACGTGCCTGAGCGATGGGCCGTCTTAGGGAGGAGCGGGAGGTGGGCCTGAAGGGGTTAGAAGGCAGTGCACACAAGCCAATGCACACGACGTTCCCTCAGAGGGCCGGCATTTACAGAGACCACGGAGGAGGGAGAGGCGACCGATTTCCGTCACTGACACTTGAGGATGAGGAGGAGGATCGGGGGAGGGGGCGCTGGGAGAGACCGGATCTCTCGCTCTGCCGCCTGTCATGTCCTCCCTGTCAGAACAAAGATGACGACGCGTGCTGCTGCTTCGTGTTTAGTCACTTCCTCGCCTTGCCAGAGCAGTTGCTTTTGAGGAGCCTCGCGGCAGCGTGTGCGTGAGAGGAAGAGAGTGAGGGACAAAGTGAAGAGCTGCCGTTTATATTAGAGATCATATGTATAAAAGCGTGGTGGTGCTCAGCCTTTAAATCCGTTTTATTCTCCATTGACATCGCTAGCCCGGTCCTAAACTGTTTGGTCCTGGGGATGCATTACAGCTGGGTGGCTTCCATATTCTCTGTGGGTCAGCTGCACACACGGAGTTCAAATGAAAGTTGAGGTAACAGGGAAATGATGTTCACGTCTGGAGGAGAATCCTGCCTGTCTTTCGCCAGACATCATACAAAAAAAAAAAAAATTCCTTCCAGTAGCACCTTAAAGACCAATTGAGTTAGTTCTAGGTATGAGCTTTCGTGTGCATGCACACTTCTTCAGATATCATACAAAAACACTGCCCAGTTTGTTTGAAGGTCCATGCTTGTGTTATGTATAGAGCTGCACCAGGACTTTCTGGATCTGTGTCTGGAAGTAGGAGGAACAGTGATCCACTGTATGGTTTCAGTGTGATACAGATGTCACAAATTACAGGAAACACACATCCTGGTACAGACAGAGCATCAGTGATGACAGTATTATGGAACCACGAGGCTTCCTAATTCTATTCTTCATAAGTGGTACCTCGGGTTACAGACGCTTCAGGTTACAGACTCCACTAACCCAGAAATAGTTAAGAACTTGCTTCAGGATGAGAACAGAAATCGTGCTCCGGCGGCACAATGGCAGCTGGAGGCCCCATTAGCTAAAGTGGTGCTTCAGGTTAAGAACAGTTTCTGGTTAAGAACGGACCTCCGGAATGAATTAAGTACTTGACCCGAGGTACCACTGTATTGGCGCCTTACTGAACACAGCTTCAGCCTAAATCAGAGCTCCTGATTTAAGGTACACAAGCTGTTATTTCCACCTTCTGCTCATTGGCACTGTATTCCTGAAGAGGGGCAGATACTGCCTTCAACATGTTCAGTTCTCACACACTGGCTTTCACAGGGTTTCCCTATTCTGCGTCCTCTCATTTTGCCAGGTGCAAATACTATAATGCTTATTCTTAGGCTGGGTCCACACCCATTGCCTTCCAAGACACTTGTACTAAACTTAGAAGCCACATGAATAGAATGCACTCTGAAGTAGTGCTACCTCTTGCTCAATCTTAACACAATGCTCTTCACATACAATTGCAATAAATGTTCACATAGAAAAATGTGTCATAATATGTGTCAGAAAAATGTAAATGTTACTGGGGTGGGAACTTTTTAAAATATTAGGCATGCTGCTTCATTGCCCCAGCTCATCCCAAATCTACCTCTGGAGTCTGACTGTTGAAACTTGTGCTTGGCACAGCTGAGTGATCTTTCATGTTCTTCAGTAAGTCCTAGCCTTATAACATTTTTCTTCTCTTGTGTCTTCTCATATCAATGGCAAAGCTTCCTGGGTGAGGTAGCACAATATTTACTCCAAAATCAACAACACAGAGGAAACTTGCTTGATTTCTCACAATACTCTTTCGGATCAAAGAAAGCTTTTTCTGACCAAAGAGATGTGGTGAAAGGGTTGTGGAGAAAGGCTAAGTTCCTTATTATGTCTTATACAATGAAAGACGAAAAAGGACATGATAAAAGTTTTCCCTAATAAAAAAATCATAGCATCATTTATTCTCTTTAATCCCATGGCTAGCACAAGAAGAAAGAAATATGGAGGACAACAATGGAATGGAAAGAGAACAAAAAAGGAAACAAAACCAATTTAACTAAATGCTTTCTACCTGCATTATGAGTTGGGCACTCTCATAAACAATCCTAGCACTTAATGGGGGTTCCCATCAATGCTTAAAGTAGTAATATTCCAAATTTATGTTTGAGATTCTTGGTGAATTTGAGCATATATAATTCAATAGAACAAGTGATATAAAAATAGGTACCTTTTTCTACCTTATCAGATTTCCTCTGGTAAGCTACCCAAATACTTGGGTAGTGAGGACATAATGGGCCCCAGACTGTAATATTTTTTTTAAATTGTGTGCCACATACAAATGATTTTAAAGAAACACGCCTGGGGTGTTTGAAGTTATGGTGATAGGTTGGGGCCCGGCAGTGGGTAGGGTGAGGAGAGGCAATGCAGGGCACACTGCCTACTATAGAACAGGGCCCAAGAGTCAGTCAAAAGAATCCTATCAGATCTGTTGAAATGGCTATATACTACTTTATGCTGTTTCTTATTTAGCCTCAGTTTGCCTCCCTCCCTGCAAAGTTCTTCTTTAAAGAATGCAATCAAATAAGAGTCACTGCAATATTTATTTCCTTTCTGAATGCAGCTGAGTATTACCTTATGCCAGATATATTTAGGTCAATTGAAAAATCAAAACAATGAACAGACGCATCCTGCAGACTAATTTATGTGATTCTCTTGCATGTCTTCCCAGTAGGAGAGAATAAAAATACATCACATATACAAAATTCTCTTTCTCTCTGCAGATCAGTGTCCTCATCTGTACTGATCACTGTGGCTCAGCAAGACATTCCCAGGCATTTTAAAAATTGCATTTGGGAACACAGCTTTTTGGGACTAGCAGATGTGTTCCACTCAATTCTTCATTTTCTGGCTCCTAAGTGGAAATGGTAGCTATAAAAAACTAATGAGATAAGTTCTTAAGGTTCAGACACTGAACCTGGTGATCTCGCTCTCTTTGAAATGCCATTTTTAATGCTACAGTTTTGCTTCTTCCCTGGAAATAATTATATCCTTTTGTTCCCATAAACAAGAGAAGAAGGTAGCAAATTCAGATACACATTTCCTCTCATCTACCAGGAGGCCTTAAATACAAAGCTGGCAAACCCTGTGGTCTGGTGGTGAGGTTTCTTAATTCTAGATCAGTAGTCTAGAACAATATTCTCATCCACAATTTTATTTTATTGTGGATGAAAAAGTTCACCTAATTCGGCACTGTCCACCAAGGTTTAGTACCCAACTGGCCATTTTTTATAGAAGCACCATCTCCCTGACCAGAAAACCTATTGATCCTGGAACAGGCTTAAAGAGTTTGCACCTGGTGTTGAGCCAGAGACACAGATTGGGGATATCAACCACATTGCTACCCAGTGCCCTTCCTGACCAAGTTGGCGAAGATGGTATCTGGCATGGTATTGGAAGATCACAGGATGATAATTTTAGGTGACCCCAGAATCCATATGGAGGCTGCTGTTGGGCTGGTTTGGGACTTCATGCCCCCATGAAAACTGGGGTTTCCTCAAAGGGTCATTGGTCCAACACATCAAGCAGGGTATATCCTTGATGCAGTCTTCTCCAAGGGATTTGAGGAATGAAGCAATGAACTCCCTTGCCACAGCCACACCATTATCTGGTGACCTTTGGATTGGTGGTGACAATTTCCCTCCCACTCCTGCAAGATTGGAGGCCTTTGGGTGGTGTTTGGATAGCCTGCCCCCAGAGACTGATAGGACATGACACATTCCTGAATGCTCTAGGGTTCTTTTCAGAGGGGAAAGGTGATGATTTTGTCTAAGCTCTAGTCTCACGATGGAATGGTGAGATGAGATGGATGGTCGACACTTGAGCACTGTCTCCAGTGGCTCCTTGATACTCTAGGCAGCTGCAGGATATGTAGCAAGCCAGATGAATGACTAGAGTACAACTGACGCAAGTGAAGTCAATCGAGAGGTCAGTGCACATAATGTGGCAGTGCAAGTAGTGAAGAAGGCTCATTTCACAGTCTCTTGTATCCTCCAGCAGCCAGCAGGCAGAGCTCTTTTGGGTGGCCCAGAAGTTGCTGAGAGCTGATGGGACTGGGTCTGGCTTTAGTCACTCTGGTGGGTGACCTTGTCTGAGAGTGAAACAAGGGTTGCACATTACCAAGGTTCACCCCTGTTGAGAGAGTGTTTCTAATGTCCCAGGCAATTACACTACAGGGTGCCACAAGGCATTATCTTGTCCCCTATGCTGTTTAACATCTACATGAAGCAACTGGCAGCAGTCATTAGGAACTTTGGGGCAAGGTGCCACCAGTATGTTGATCACACTTTGTTCTATTTTTCACTGACATCTGGAACAGCAGAAGCTGTGCACGCCTTGGACTGGTACCTGGGTGCAATGGTGGGCTGAATGAGGCAAAATAAACTGAACTTGAATCCTGGCAAGATGGGGGTCACTGTGAGTTAGTAGGTCCTGTGTCTGACAAACTGGCTGGTTGCCTGCTTTGGATGGGGTTGTACTCTTACCTTTGGTCCCTTACCTTTCCCGCCCTGATCTGCCCACAGTGATCCATGTGACGGTCACCTCCAGTCTTGACTACTGTAACTCGCTCTACGCGGGGCTGCCCTTGAAGTTGTCCCAGAAACTCCAGCGGGTACAGAATGCCGCAGTGAGGCTCCTTACGGGGTCCTCGCCACGGGACCACATTCACCCAGTGCTTTTCCAGCTGCACTGGCTCCCGGTGGAGTACAGGGTCAGGTTTAAGGTGCTGGTTTTGACCTTTATAGCCCTTTGCGGCCTAGGACCCTCGTACCTATGGGACCACCTCTCCTGGTATGCCCTGTGGAGGACCTTAAGGTCCATAAATAGCAACACTCTAGAGGTCCCGGGCCCTAAGGAAGTCAGATTAGCCTCAACCAGGGCCAGGGCCTTTTCAATACTGGCTCCGGCCTGGTGGAACGCTCTGTCTCAAGAGACCAGGGCCCTGCGGGATCTGATTTCTTTCTGCAGGGCCTGTAAGACAGAGTTCCACCTGGCCTTTGGCTTGGAATCAGCCTGATCCCATCCTCCTCTTTCCTTTTCCTTCTGTGATGGAACCCCTATTTGGGGACTTCCCTGGCTTTTTTCTGGCCCACGTAGGACCAGTCTGGATAGTTGGCCTTGGTGAAGATTTGACGTTTTCTTCCCGCCAACAGTTTTTGATCTGGGCTTCCACTGAAATGAGGCTGCATTTTAAGTTGTATTTTAATCCTGTTTTTAAGTTGCATTTTAATCAATTGTTTTTATACCTGATGTTAGCCACCCTGAACCTGGTCTTGGGCAGCGATGGCGGTGTATAAATAAAATGTATTATTATTATTATTATTATTATTATTATTATTATTACTCCCTTTGAAGGATCCGATTCTCAGTCTGGGTGTGCTTCTGGAGCCAGCTTTGTTACTGTAGCCTCAGTTAGCCTCGGTGGCTAGGAGTACTTTTTATCAGCTTCAGCTGGTTTGACAGCTATGGCTGTTCCTGAATAGTTTAGCTTGACAATGGTAGTTGGTAACTTCAAAACTGAATTACTGCAACACACTCCATGTGGGGCTCCCCTTGAATTTGGGCCTAAAGCTACAGTTAGCACACTTGCTGAACAGAATGACAACCTGACACTCCTGTTCGGAACTCTGCACTGCCTGCCAATTGTATCCATGCATCTATGATCTTCGGACTGGACTACTGCAATGCACTCTTTGTGGGACTGCCTTTGGGCCTGATCTTGAAGCTTAAACTAGTGCAGAATACAGTGGTTAGACTGCTGATATGGGCAGACAGCCAACAGCATGTGACACCTCTGCTAAAATATCTGCACTTGCTGCCCATATGCTACTGGTCCAGGTTCAAAGTTCTTGTGATAATATACAAAGCCCAGGACAACTTGAGCCCAGGATATCCTAACGGCTGCCTGTGGCGTTGCATCCAAGTTCAGTCACCAAGGCCACCTGGGGAATAGATGTTAGTTGCCTTCTGTGTTTCAGAAGGCTGACTAGAAGCTTCATTCAAAAGTTGGGCATTTAGAGTTGCTGGTCCCATGCTATGGGAATACTCTTCCAGCAGAGATTTAGCAGCCATCATTGTGGCCAACCTTCAGACATATCTTGAAGATATTTTTATGTTGAAAGGCTTATTCAGTTGCTTAAACTTTTAAAAAGTGAGCCAGCCATTCTTATTATCATTTTGTATTGTTTGTATGGTGTTTTATGCCTTATGTACTTTAAATTTTGTTGCATAATACCCTGATACTTTATTTGAGACGCCATCTATTCCAACAAGCAAGCAAGCAAGCAAGCAAACAAATAATAAACTTGCAGTAGCTGATATTGGTAAAGCCTCACTCCAGCATTCTCTATCTAATAGGCAATCCAACACCGGTTATGTCTTGCAGATTTGCAAAAGTCAAATAAAATACTACATATTAGTACAGCAAATCAGTACAATTCCTGTATTAAGCCTAGTACGGCAACTATGCTGGCACATCTCTACTTTTTAAACACTTTACTCCAATATTTTTAATGTGGATCTTGTAATCATATTACAAAATCTAGAAATGAATGTTATAAGATTAATTTGACAAGGTTGCCTCAGCCTTCTTTTATTACTCCTTTATTACTCTACATGGTGGTGGGCAGAAAAGAGGGTTTATCACATAATGCTTTCCTCTTGAGTAAGTGGGAGTAGAGATTACTGTCTTCACACTAGCTTGTTGTCAGCAAGAATAGCTTGCCATAATTAATTGCTACATGAAGTAATTTATTCCTTTTCTGAGCTAAATGGGTACCTTGAAGTCAAAATGCCTCTTGCAGTAGCTCCTGGGGATGTATGATGCACAATCCACCAGGAACATAAAAAAACCCAAACTAGTGTATTGGTCCACAAGGGGAGGGAACCTCCAAAATCCACAGTTGGGCAAAACCTTTATTTGGACTAACCAGAATGTCACAGAAGCTTCTGAGTTTCCAGAATGCTTCATCAGGCAGGATGTTACACAAAGCAGGGGTGACAGGGAGGAATAATCATGATAATCATAATAATAGTTAAAAATTAGGCCAATGTTGTTGCCTATCCTGACCCTCACTGCTGAATTTCTGTTTCGACCGAATTCTTTAATGCACAGGTCTGATTGATGCATAGGCAAGGCACAGCTTGTGAATTACATAGTTAAGTGTGAGCTGAAACATTGACCCAACAAGCTACACACACTCTGTCTCTTGCTATTATCCAGTGGAGTGGGCACAAGCCTTAGCATGGCAAACAACAGGTGTCTGTGCTCTGGGCAAGCAAACAGGCACTTCTGTGAGTGGGCTGAACCTGTAAGCTTTGTTTGTTCCAGTGCTGGCATCTCCATGTCCTTGGAGCTGGCTCAATATCCTACTTTCAGATGTCTACTCCTAGCTTTGATTCTGATGCTGGTGATCCCAACATTGGGAAGCAGTGATGTCACAGCACTGCGGCCCTTGGAGCTGAAGACTTTCACAACCACCTTCGCCTGGGCTCAAGGAACAATGTGCCTCTCATACTAACTTGTAGTTCAACAGCACAAGGAGCAGGTCATGGCCATGGAATGTGGGATAAGCTGCCCCTTTCAGGCAGTTCTCCAAAAGAGGTCAGAGGTAGACTGGTAGCCTTCATTTCTGAACCTCTCAGAAACAAATTGTTAATTAGGAGCTCTCCTTGGTCCTGTAACCAACCAACCAACCTTCCATGCTGCTTCCTCCATGGGACCAGTAGTGGACAGGAAGGGACAATGTCCATTTTTTTCTCTTGAAAAAGTATGACAGTATTCATTAGTGGTAGATCTATTACTGCTGCTATTAGTACTACTGTGAAGTATTTAGTTAAACTATCCGGTCTGAACTGCACTGGCTACCAATTAGTTTCTGGCCCCAATTTAAAGTGCTGGTTTTGACTTATAAAGTCTTATGTGGCTCAGGACCCCAATACTTCAATGCCTCTCCCCTTATGAACTGACCTGGACCCTGCAATCCTCTTCTGAGGTCCTTCTTCAGGTTCCTCTTCACACGGGAAGTCAAAAGAGTGGCCAAAATCTCCCTGAAGGTGTTGAGAAGTCATTCCAGGAGGTTGTAAGCTGCCCATGATTGAACATGCAAGCCTGGTAGAACTTTATCTTGTTCTGTGTTGCACATTGCCTGGATACCTATGTTAAAGGCAGAATATAAGTTTTTCTAAGGGATAAATAAACCAGATTGTAACATCCTATGGTGTACATTTAAATTAGTTGCCCGTATTGCCTTGCCAAGTGATGATAAGAACTTCCTTTCATGGACTTCTGATCAGATGCAGAACTGTGGTGTGATTTTCTTATTGCTTGGCAGGAGGTCTTAATACAGGGGTTTTTTTTGTTTGTTTTTTGAAGTTGTGATTCATGCCATTGGTTGACAGTGGTGGTGGTAAAACTTACAACGTGATGTTACTGCATTACATAGGGATGGCTTCTAAATGTTACAGCAGAGAGAGGAAGAACTCACCACAGGGATGCTGTTTTCACCACCCTTTGCTTAGTGTGCATACCATTTAGCTCAGTTTCCAGACTCAACAGACCCTCACCAGTAATCCTCTTCCAGACATAGGGAGCAGCATGGCAGAAAGTACAGGGGCAGGACTGGGACAAATGGAAGAGCCAACCTGTGCAAGAAAGGGGGGGCTGAGATTGAAGAGCATGAGGAGAGGCAGAGAGATGGAGTTTTAAATAAAGGCCTTGCTGGTAAATGTTGGAATGAAAACTAATGCATCCACTGGGTTTTGTGTGTTTTTTAAAATAAAAGCAAACCTCTCTGATACTGTCTGTTTGATGAGATCTCAGCAGTTCTCTTCACAATAAACTGCTTCTCTTTTTGATAGTCTACGTCTGAGGAGATGAACTTTTCCCCCCCACAAGCAACAAAGAGCTATAATTATGTCATTGATTAAAACCCCTTCAGAAGAAAATACACAAACTCTACGAGATAAGAAGATACGAAATATACCGAAGCTACGCTTGTAAAAGAATAATAGATTCACTGCTCACTGGAAGAGTGAAATAAATCACTTGGATGCCTCTAAGTGCAATCCTATACATCAGGGTGGTCCAACACATGGCCTGTGACCCATGAGGCCTTGCCTTCAGCCCTGCTAGCGCCCTTCAGCGGCTCTGCTCTTCCACCCTTTCCCATAAGAGCTTCTCCTCCCGCTGGTTGGTTGCTTGGCCCCTCTTCCCTCAACAACAAAAGAGCGCTGCCCTCTTGACAGCTGGGTGGTGAGTGGCTGCCTGCCAGGGATTGCAGGAGTTTGGGCTGGATGACCCTTAGGGGTCACCTTCCAATTCTACAGATCCCCCCACTCAGTTAACGACTGGCCTGACAGGGCCACATGTTTGGGGAAGACGGTGGTGGCTGTGGCAACTGGCAGGCAAGTGAGGTGGATGAGGCAGCTGTTGTCCCCCTCCTCCCCCAACCCCATGCACTCTTCTTCATGGGGCTCAAATCATTTGGACTAGAAGGCTTCTAAAATAATGTCATTATTGTTGTTGTTGCTATTATATTTATTTATACCCCGCTTGTTTTATCCTGACAGGGACTCAACATCCCTGACAAGGAGTCGACCTATTAGTTGTATATTTAATCATATATATTCAATTTAATATATTAAATGTTTATATTAAATAATATTAACTATAATGAAAACACTTTAATTCATGATATGTAAATCTAATTCCGTGTGTGACCCACAGGTTCTGTGGTGAAGTACACTTGTGGCACACTTGGTCTGAGAGGTTGAACCAGCCTGCTATACATCTCTACTCAAAAATAAGTCACATTGAATTCAGGAAGGCTTAAAGGTAAAGGTACCTCTGCCCGTACGGGCCAGTCTTGACAGACTCTAGGGTTGTGCGCTCATCTCACTCTAGAGGCCGGGAGCCAGCACTGTCCGCAAACACTTCCGGGTCACATGGCCAGCATGACGAAGCTGCTCCGGCGAATCGGCACCAGAGCAGCACACGGAAATGCCGTTTACCTTCCTGCTATAAAGCAGTACCTATTTATCTACTTGCACTTAGGGGTGCTTTCGAACTGCTAGGTTGGCAGGTGCTGGGACCGAACGATGGGAGCGCACCCCGCCGCGGGGATTCGAACCGCCGACCATGCGATCGGCAAGTCCTGGGCGCTGAGGTTTTACCCACAGCGCCACCCGTGTCCCTATGCGCCACCCGCGTCCCTATTCAGGAAGGCTTATGCTCAGGTAAATGAATTGCAGCCAGATTTTCAGTTCTAGTGTGGTGGAACTCCCATGATTTTTGGAGGATGTTTGCCAAAATTTGCAGTAAATTTCATCTGATAGAAATTTAGCAGCAGCTGCCTTTCCTATCACTTCACCTCTATAAACTTCATTAATGAACTCCTGAATATCAGGATAGATAGAAAGAAAGATGGCAGTCCTACTGTTGGATTTTTGTAGACTTGATTCTCACTGCTTAGAAACTGCAAAAGCTAGCACTCCTTCCCAAAAAAATATGGCTTGGTTTTTTCCTGAATCCACTAGTTAGACAGAAGAGCTTCTCCTGAAATAAGATGACAATTGTTATATATATTTTTCTCTTTTTCCTTGGTCCCCAGCATTTTCATATGGATAATACATGAAAGCTGTTAAGCTAAATGGTCTGTATGAGTAAGGCTGAAACTTTTATTTGTTAATTTTATAGAGCTGTTAGTTAGAGATAAACACTTTGACTCCTACACTCATCCTAATCTCCATATGTTCAGTTATCATAGTCACATAAGCACACAAGAGAATAAAATTTCAGGAAACAGTTATCTGCATGTCACAATAATGTTTCCTTGGAGGTACTAATTTCTATCAATATATTTGACTTTCATAGCCTTACTAATAATTACCTACAAAATCTATATACTTAGTACCATGTTCATAAACAATAGAATCTCTGCTTCTCAGTAAAGGTTTAACAGACAAAATAAATTGAGCTTTCAGCAATGGGACTTTATTACCTTTTCAGTGTGCAGCATAATATTTTCACCATGATGGTATGAAATATGTCAAATAAACTGCTCTAAAATATTTTCACTCCATTCCTGACATTCCTTTTTGCCTGGTGCCCCAACTAAGCCAATGAGCCCTACCCACTACTAATACTTTGAGAATAAGTCTCTCTGTGATTTATCATCCTTAGTTCTTTTTTATTAAATGTTTTATTTACCAGAGAATTGAAGAAGGGGTGGTCATCCAGCAATTTTTCCTTCCACCAACCACCAAATATCTCATTGCATCTTTCATTTATCTGTTTTAAAATTAAGTGTGTCATATGTTTGAAAAAAGCATTTGGGGATGGGGAGGGTAATATGTAGAGTTAGTTAAAGGAACTGTCTGATGCGATGCATGTTTATTCTGAAGGATTGAGTTTGATGCAGTCTACTTCCAAATAAGTGTGCCTAGGATTGCAGCCTCAGGGAATGTTGATGCGGATTCACAATGGGTCATTAACATTACCATTTTCTCCTGCTACAAAGAATCAGATCTTTGCATACCTAGTCTTGAAGATTTTCTAATGTTTAGGCCCGACAAAGAATGAGACGGACTCCCATTTCTCCTGGTCAAGAGAGCCATGATACAGTTTGCAGGAAAGGGAACATAAGTACAGTGGTACCTCGGGTTAAGAATTTAATTCGTTCTGGAGGTCCGTTCTTAACCTGAAACTGTTCTTAACCTGAGTTACCACTTTAGCTAATGGGGCCTCCCACTGCCACTGCGCCGCTGCCGCCCAATTTCTGTTCTCATCCTGCAGCAAAGTTCTTAACTCAAGGTACTATTTCTGGGTTAGCGGAGTCTGTAACCTGAAGCATCTGTAACCTGAAGCGTCTGTAACCTGAGGTACCACTGTGCTGATTCTATAAAAATAATTAATGAAATGCTTGTGTAGCATAGAATTTATTTTATGTTTGAAGTGAGTCAAACATAATATATTCCCCCTCCCTCCACTTTCCCTCAGTGATGTAGATTGCATTTGATTTTTGAAGGCTCCATTTTCTGGTGACAATGCACGCTAAAAAAAATTGTTCTAATGACTCAATCATCCTACACATTGAATTTAAAACAAGGAGGATGCCTCATACCTTCAAGAATCTTTGCAAATGGTCTGACACAAACCTCCATCCTTATACAATTATCCACATATTTGGCAAATCTTTCCTGCATATGGTCCCAACATATTAGGGACTCTGGCCACAGACTAGGGGCCTTTTATATATTAGCATGTGCTTAACTAAATAAACTCAGCTGAACCATTACAAATAAGCCTGCTTCTTCAGCCTCTGAAGTACATTCTCTTGATGAGCCCAGGTAACACGCACCACTCGTGTTTTCTGATAAATAAAGTGTAATCATTAACATTAATCCTCTTTCTTATGAGTAACACCATTTCCTTGACTGATGCTCCCTTAGGCCTCTAGCCAGGTCAGTGTTTTCTCTTGACTTCCTGCCACTTGCTGTCTTTACCCACCCCCCTCCCCAAGCAAGTAGAGATTGTGATAGGAAGATGCCTCACCACTTATTTGTGTCATCGGCTTAGTTCTCACAACTCGATAAGCCAAACATGTGTAATCTCTCTGAGCACCTCCTAGCTGCTTTGCTCCTTCACTGTCCTTTTTGCTCCTGCACTGTGCTAAGCTAAGGTTTGGGCTTAGAGTGTCATGCAGTGGCCTAGTGTGGGTTACCAGCACCCGGTGCAAAGCAAGTATTGCGCCCCCTAACCCGTGTACCCTGCTTGGCACACTCCCAAACAATGTATATAATCAGCATAAAGAGCACCTAGGTACTGATAGGTGTAGGCCCTGGTTGTCGTTATCAATTATATGTGAGTTGACAGAGCATGCACCAGCCCAAGGCTTACTCTATGTGCTTGGAGTGTGAGAACTGCCCAAAGAGACACAGATTAAAACAGAATCCCATCCTTCAAATTCTGTAAATTGCTTATAGAAAGCAAGATGTAAAGTAGAAAGGGCTAGATTAAGGAGCCAGGAAGTTTATAAGGAGCTGTTGTATATGGCAGTTCTTCAAGATTTCAGGCAAATATGTTTGCTTGCTTGTTTATTATATACCCCACCTTTTATCTAAAAAGTTCATTGTGGCTTATGTAGTTTTCCTCTTCCTATTTTATCCTTGCAACAACTTTGCGAGGTAGGTTAGGCTGAGAAGCAACGACTGGCCCAAGATCACCCAGCAAGCTTCATGGCTGAGCGAGGATTTGAACCCTGGTCTCACAAGTCCAGTCGAACCACTCTAACCACACAAGTGCACTCTAACCACTGTATCACAATTATTCTTCATTGTTATTTTAATTAGAAATTTTAAGTAGTTTTCAACTACTTAACTACAATCTTATGAATTGAACCTTTGTTGTTGTTGTTTAGTCATTTAGTCGTGTCCGAAGTCGTGTCCGACTCTTCGTGACCCCATGGACCAGAGCATGCCAGGCACTCATGTCTTCTGAATTGAACCCAAGAGGATATAAATTCAAAGTATGTGCTGGATCATTGAGTCATGCGTTCTCCCTATGTTGCTCAGCTACTTCTCTACAATGTTATCAAATAAATGTATTTAGCAAAAATCCAAACCCTTTTACTCCTTTATAGGATCTGATAGGAAATGAACAATGGTAGTATGGCTCTAACAGAGAGCTGAGACTTTGCATCTACAAAAGAAATACTGTTCTGCACAGCCCAGAGTCCGTTGTCTGATGCATGTATGACAGGTTGTGCAAAGATGTAGTGATTATTATGGGGAATGAAATCCACACATGACTTGTTAAAACTCAATAAACTTAGAAATAAAAAACCCAATCAATTTTATGACCCATCTACAATAATCTATAATAAACCCATGTTAACCACATTCTTTTCTCTCTCTCTCTCTTTTGGAACACATAAACTATAATTACTTATTTCATTGGAGCAGTCTACAGCAGAGTGCCTTCAGGAAATGACTTACATAGAGAAGCTGCATGAGAACAAATCTCCTAATGCTAATTTATCTATCCTGATCTTTAACACAGATTTAGCACATTCTTTTGCAGACATAAAATAAAAAGTGCCTATTTACCCAATTTCCCTGAGGTCTGAGCTGCTATTAGAACTCAGTCCAAGTTCACCCTGAAACTTGGATTTTGGGGAAACAAGATGAAAAACATAACAAAATCAAAAGCACACCCACTTCTTATATGTGCAGTGGTTTCCATTATGCTAATATACGTTCTCTTTCATGTGTTTTCTAGAAGTGTGCATTAGCTCTCTGTGTACCCCGAATAACAAGACAAATCAGAGTGTTCCACATCATCTTTCATGCTACCAAGCTGGATCACACCATGGGCAAGATGTGTTGAGGAGGATTAGCAGAGTCCACAACAAACAGGAAGTGTTGCCTCAGTTTGCCCATAAGGTTTTCTGAGAAACAAAGCCAAACTGACATGGGAAGCACCCAGAGCTCAAAAGGGGAAGGGCTGGAAAGGAGATAGCCGGGCTGTGGAGACTGGTCCATTAGGGTATATGTGGCATTGCCCCATTAACCTGTCATTAACCTGGGCAGCCCCTACTTACCTGCTTCCTTACAAGCAATCAGGGGAGGGTCTCCCTGTCATTGGCTCTGGCTCCACCTACTTTGGGCTCTCTGGCTTCTGCCCTACCAGGCTCAATGGACAATAATCACCAGAGGATCCAGGGGGGCCATGGCCCCCGGCACAATCAGGCGCCCTCACAATAAGCACAGAGCCCTGGCAGCGGGAGGGTTGGTCTAGTGGTTAGGTGGATGGAGGCAGCAGGCGAGGAGCCTGCCGTAGGCGGGCTCCTTTTGCCCTCCACGTGGATTCCACACACACACCCCTGGCATGTGCTCCCACCCCAGCTGCCCAGTCCACCAGGGGAGTGCAACACTTGACCCGTCCCGGGTGCCGGCAACCCTTGCTACAGTGCTGACAGCCACCACTATGGCAGTGGGTGGAGGGGTGAGAAATAACTGGTTGTCATAAAGATTTAGGACAGAAGTAGTCAATGTCATGCCATTGTTTCCTGTGAGCCTTAAGCCTGCCTAAACAATGGATATCACACTGTGAAGAGCAGGGCATAAATAACAGAGTTCAGAAAATGTGCTGCTTTAGAGTGATAAGGAAGTAAATTATATGATATGGTCCATAATCCTTTTGCTTCACCCCGTATATGTCACATCTGATTGTCAGAGTATGGGTGGCATAAATTAATTAATCGTAGATGGTAAGTTTTCACTTGTCAGCATTGCCACCTCTGCACTCTTGTTTTAGTGATAGCAGTATTTGTTTTGAAATGTGTGTGCAGGAACACTCAAAATATGAGTCCAAAACTATTATATGTGCTGTCTTTGCTACCCTGGAATTCTGATCTAGGGGAATTGGTTGAGGGCTCACTCACCCGGCTGCATGAGCTCATAACAAATCTGCATGTAGTAAAACACACACCACACACCAAACATGCTTGTAAATGCCATTCTTGGTTAGAAGGAAGCAGGGGCAGAGAGACCCACCTTTGATCATTTGTTCTGGTCTGAGAAAGCAAATCAATCTCAAGGTTAGCCAATGGACAATTTTCAGCTTCAGTATGTTGAAATAAATTAATATATGCAAGTACTGTAAGTGCATTTCCCTATGGGCAATGCTCACTGGCATTACCATAATTTGTCCTAGTAAGTAAGGGGGAAATGATGGTGATCTTGTGCAGACACAGTGAAATTTATAATGGATAAAAGCAAAATGAAGGGGGATGAGGGTGGGGATAAAGCCGCAGTCCTATCAGGACCCGGTTTGCAGGATTTAGATGTTATGTTAATCTCCTAGGTGCAGTGAAAGCATGTCATGTGCTCCTTTTTATCACAACCCAGCTAGTTTTCGCCATGGCTTTCCTGTTTTGTTGCAATGCTAAAAATATGAAACTGATGACTCATCAGTTCCAACCAACATATATTTCACTTGTGTGGTTACACAGACACACTGTAAATAAGCAATTACCATTGTTGCTGGGAGATTTATTTTGTTGTTGCCGTGCCAACAATACAATTCTAATCTTTGTAGTTATGTTTACAAGAGAGGTGCTGGAGAATCTGAAGATCAATCAATGTTGATCAAAACATTGGACGGTTACTTGGCATCTTTACATAGATTTCTCTCACCTTCTGGTCCAGATTCGTTTGTTCAGGTCCATTAGTGCCCTGTTGTTGAAAGCAGGGACGCGGGTGGTGCTGTGGGCTAAACCACCAAGCCTCTAGAGCTTGTCAATTGAAAGGTCGGCAGTTCGAATCCGCACAGTGGGGTGAGCTCCCTTTGCTCTGTCCCAGCTCCTGCCAACCAGGGGCATAGCTAGCTGCCCCGGCACCCAGAGCGGTGGGGGCCTGGCGAGCCACCCACAGGGGCGCTGCAGCAATCCGCCCGGGTGGATGGTGGTGCGGCGAGCTGCCCACGGAGTCTGCCTGGTGGACGCAAGCCCCATGCTACCATTTTGGGCAGAGTGGGGCCCCGAGCCACTGCGTCACTCTCAGGAGAGACACATGGCTGGGGCGCGCTGAAAGTCAGACCCCACAGTAAGTGCCGCCCCCCCATGGTGTGCCATTTTGTCACCACCCTCATGGGTGACACCTGGGGTGGACTGCATCCCCCGCACTCCCCTTCCTACGCCCCTGCTGCCAACCTAGCAGTTTGAAAGCATACCAGTGCAAGTAGATAAATGGATACCACTATGGAGGGAAGGTAAACAGCGTTTCTGTGCGCTCTGGTTTCTGTCATGGTCCTCCTTGCACCAGAAGTGGTTTAATCATGCTGGCCACATGAGCAAGAAAGCTGGCTGTGGACAAATGCCAGCTCCCTTGGCCTGAAAGTGAGATGAGCACTGCATCCAAAGTTGAATTCGACTTGACTTAACCTTTATTGTTTAAAGTCCTTGCACACCTATTTATACCAGTGCAAATTTAAGTCCAAAGCTGGTTTCCAACACTGCATTCTAATTGTGCAGATTTGGGACTCATTTCACACAGGCACATTTAAAGACAATTACAGACATTATGCTTGTCAAAAGGAGTGTTAAAGCATAGGATCTGAATGAATTGCATTACAATGTTAGTGTTGCTTGCAGCATGTCATCTTCATTGTGATGAGATTTGTTTCCATGCAATTGATCTGTACTGGGTTTTTCACCTTACACTGGAGTTGCATATAGCCTTAGAAAATGTCCTTTATATCTATTACATCAATCATATCTATAAGTATTATCTGTGTGGATGCGAAGAAGGAATTTCTGTTTAAAGTATCATTGGGACATTTTTTAAAAATAAAAAAAATGGCATGTAACTTTACAAAGAAATATATTTGTTTAGAAAGTCAGGGTAGGAAAAGAAAAGCTTCACTGACATTTTAAAGCTATTAAATTCATTGTAGAAAACCATCAATATGCATACGATGCTAAAATGCATTTTAAAGGATAGGCTGCAAGCAAAGTGATATTTTGTATGACAGAATTTTTAAAAAGCCATCTGCTGCATTAAGAACATTTGATATTTCACCATGGTATAGGCATTTGTCATCAGTGTGACTCAGATGGCATGTAATTTGCTCTTGAAAGTATTCTCCTGCAGCCCTGTAGATTTCAGGAGTCATTAAATGGAATTACCAACAAAAGTCTAGAGAACAGCAGTAGGCTGCCAAATAGCTGGGCTGTAGATCTTCAAAGCCTACCTCTGGTTCCTTGCTAGGATAAAAAAAAAATCTTAATGTGTCAGCTGTAATTATACTCAGAAGTGGCATGATCCTAGGAGATGCAAGTATAAAAAGGCCTTTTGCTAGTGCTTCTTGTTATAAGAGACAGCTGAAATCCTTTTGGATTTTTCTCATGGTGGTATATGGAAACGTAAATATACAGCCTTCACACTTGTATATGACCAGCAGTGCTAAAATCAAGAAACACATTTTGCAGCAGGTATCTATTAGCTTGGAAGGAAGGTTTCAAACCTCACAATGCTCATACAGAAAGCTCACACTGTTTGTGTCCACACCATATGGGCAGTTCACAAACAGTTCTTGAGAACTCTGTGTCCTATATTTTTCCATCCTGCATCCCCTTTTATCCTATTCTAACCCTTATTAAATTAAATTTAGCAGGCCAGGAACTATAGAACTTTATTTATTCCTTTTATTAATTAAGCAGTGTTAGGCAACCACCCAAATAATGAAGAGATGCCCAGGAATTTTGGCAATCCTTGTTCATGAGACTGAAAATCGCCGAGGCCAGATTCCTGTCTTCAGTAACACTTCACTGGGGGTGAATTGGGCCCCAAAGCAGCATACAAAACATGGCATGATTCTGGATGATTGATTATGGTCAAATCTTCAGCAACGAAAAAAGGGAATGGATACATTTTGGCCGCTGGGTGATTATATTTATTTACTTACTTAAAGCACTGCTCAACCACTTACTATTTTAAAATCTCTTAAGCAGTATACAAAAATACAATACATTTTTTTTTTTACCAATTATCATAAAAAAGATATCAGCAGGGAAACAGTAATATGAAAGAAGAAATCCAGTACAGCTTGGTTTTCAAATGTAATCCATTCCAGAAGACTGTTCAACTTCCAAAACGTTCAAAACCCGAAGCAGTCATTTCCGGAAGCATTTACATCCGGAAAACTCAATACGGAAGCCACATTGCACTTTTGGCTTCCGCAAAGCATTCAAAAACGAAAGCAGTTACTTCCAGGTTTTCGGCGTTCGAAAGCAGAAATGTTCGACTTCTGAGACGATTGAAAATCGAGGTACCACTGTAATAACAGGATCCAATCATATGGGTCTGGGCAAGACTGGGTGAAAAGGTCTGTCTTTACAAGACATGTGAAGCAACTAATGGGTAATGCTTTGTGTATGGCAGAGAGAAAGGCTTTCTAGAGTGCAGGAGCACTGGTGGAAAATTCAAGTTTTGGGATCACTGCCTTGTGATATTCTGTAGCAAGCAGTTTTCCAAGTAAAATTTTCCCAGCTGATCGAAGTGATCCCACAGGTCTATAAAGGGCCAGGTGGTCCTTTAAGTAACCTGGTCCCATATTGTTCAGGTCTTTAAATGTTAGTAACAAGATCCTGAAAATGGCCCAGTAGCTATCTGGCAGCTGCTGCAGTTCCCTCAGCACACAGCTGTAATATGTGTACATCCAGGTGATCACTCTATAACCTAGCCACAATACTCTTATCAAACTTAGAAAAGTGGGGAATCCTTCCTTCCTTCCTTCCTTCCTTCCTTCCTTCCTTCCTTCCTTCCATAATAAAAAAAATAGAGAGGGTAAAAGCCTGAAGATAAAATTAAAATGGAACGGAAGGAAATCCTCTTAGAATTTTCTGATCAAGTAACACACTTCTGATCAAGTAACACAAGGTGTGCATTAATGTCCCAGTGGTGTTGTTCTGTGCAACCTGCTGCTGCTGCCACAATATTTAAGGTACCTCCAGTTCATAGTGATGAAGCAACATCCTCAATAAATTCCAAGAGGATATAGCATGCTACAATTGCAAGGGCCCTGTCAATCACATAGGTTTCCTACTTTAAAGCTGGGATTGATTTCACTGGAAGTATATGACTGTTTGCTATGCTTGCTAGTTTCTAGTTAATCCTAGTTTCTTCTTCATTATCATATTTAACTGAACCTCCTTTGCAACCTTGACCCCTCTCCCCTCTGCCACAACTCTGAGGGCTTTTCTTCAATGTCACCGTAGCCTTGGCTATACAGTTTTATGGTAGCTCCTCTGCGTCCCATTGGATGAACTGCTATGATGTCACAAAGAGGCTTGCCAGATTAGGTCTCTGAGGAAACTTTTTGCTTAGGGTTTTAACAAACAAACAAACAAACAAACAAACCTCAATACAATGGTGCCCCGCAAGACGAATGCCTCGCAAGACGGAAAACCCGCTAGACGAAAGGGTTTTCCGTTTTGGAGGTGCTTCGTAAAAACGAATTTCCTATGGGCTTGCTTCGCAAGACGAAAATGTCTTGCGAGTTCCTGCGGGTTTTTTTTCCTCCCCCCCCCTTTTTCTAAGCCGCTAAGCCGCTTATCTGCTTATCCGCTAAGCCAATAAGCCGCTAAAAACCGCTAATAGCGCTAATCCGCTAAGCCGTCAATGGGCTTGCTTCGCAAGACGAAAAAACCGCTAGACGAAGAGACTCGCGGAACGGATTAATTTCGTCTTGCGAGGCACCACTGTATCTATATTCAGAGATTTGTAAGGAAAGTATATACATTTTAAGCATTTCATGAATGTGAGCATTCAAAAGCAATTTTGTGGGTACAAATTCATCCAGGACTTTCGAAGTTCTTTGATAATATTGTATTTCATGCTTAAGAACCCGATTAAGGAAAATCCAGGCCTGTGTGTCATGTGCTTCTTTTAGCTGATACAAAATCAAGGCACGGGTGAGTCACTGGAAGCACATTGTATCTGTGCTGCAACATCTCCTTTATTCCCTAGCTACACTGGTAGGGAGAAAAAAGACCACCACCCCCCCAACCCTGCTACATGACTTTTGCATTTGAATGTCTGAAGACCCATTAAAGAAATGCTACTGCGAATTCAACCCAGTGCCACAGTATGCTAATGACTTAGGCACATGATAAGCCTTGATCACATTTTCATAATAAGGCCTGCATTCTGCTCCCTAAAGACATATACTGTAGCAGAGAATCTAAATGAAAAATGTGTTCGTGAAATGTTTCTTATGAACACCTACCTGCTCAGATGCCTTTTTACGTCAAATGCTACCATAATTTTATTGAACAAACTGCATATTCAGCTTCTTGCTTCTCTTCTTATGCTTTATACTGAGCAGGGCTGCCGGTCCATCTAGGCCAATGCTGCTTTCTCTGACTGGCAGCAGCAGCAATCCACAGATTCAGAGAAAGATGTTTCTAGCCCTACTTCCTGAGAGCCTTGTGAATGGAAATGGAAACTGAAGCAGGGACGTTTTGCCTAGAAAGCATGTGCCCTACCACTCAGTTGCAGCCTTTCGGTTAGTACTACTTCTGGTGTGAGGGCATATTTCTTTTAAAGTATACTTTATTTTTATTTTTTTAAAAGATCTCTCTGTTGGACAGGATCAGTCAGTGATTCCCTGGCTATGCAACATTTGCACACAAGGCATTATGTGCTACACAAAACATGCATACTCCTTCCCCAAAGGTTAAAAACAAACCCCAAAATGAATATTCAGAATTATCACAAGCTACCAGCATGAGTCTGACCAAACTGCGGGAGGCAGTGGAAGACAGGAGTGCCTGGTGTGCTCTGGTCCATGGGGTCACGAAGAGTCGGACATGACTAAACGACTGAACAACAACAACAACAACAACAACAACAACCACACTTTTCAGCCTGCATATCCAAATGCTTGCATGGGGCATCTCTTTAAATGAATGAATGAATGAATGAATGAATGAATGAATGAATGCTAGTATGTGGGCAAGTCATTATGATGAAGCTCTGAGAAGGTTTGAGGGGAAGCCAGGAGGTAGAGGTCATATTTTGGTTTCTGTTAGCTGGAAGCAAAAAAAGAATGGCCATGTCATTTTGATTTGCTGCTAATGGTCCTGCAAGGGGAAAAAAGGCAATGGAATAGAGAAGTGAGGGAAAATTAGGCTCAAGGCAGAAGAAAGTAAGCAAGATATGGCTAACCTTTAAACAATATGCTCGAAACCCTCATACTGCATGTATGATATCTATAAAGGGAGGAAAACTGCTTTGCTGTGGAGGGCTATTTTTCTCCCCTTTCACACGTTGGCTCCATGTTCACATAGCCTATGTTTTAACTGATTCAGAGCTCCAAGGATAAAAGGTGTCTATAATCCAGCAAATAGACTACACTCATCCCTACAGATCACTCTGCGACAGATTGAAAAATAGTATTCGTTTTCTTTCGTATCTCCAGAACACCATCTGTGAGAGAACACAACAGAATGGAAATTGCTCATGCAAAATGAGTGGGGGAAGGAGAAATGGCAAAATTTCACAGTATGTGGCTTAGGGAAGTTGTTTGGCTGGTTCTTGCAGCTTGCTGTCTTGGGTCTCAAAGAGTGAGAGAGAGAAAGGAGGCAACTTGGCATTTTGGAGAGCAACTTCCTTTCGTGAGTCAGCCAAAACCTAGGCTATGAAGGATACTTCAGCTCATCCATCAATGTATGTGACTGCATTTGTTCAAATGCTCAGGAGCTATTTAAAATGGAAGCTTGAGCAGTCCAAGGTGTGATAAAGACAACAACAACAACATCCAATAAATACATAAATCATAGACTCCACATTCTGAATATTGGTACTGTAGTCTGCTGTAAATCAAAACACAGATGCAGAATCATGGTTGATGTTGGCTTGAGCTCCTTGATGAAATTGAGGTGTTGCTATGCTGACTGAGATTATTGTTCTTTCGCACACTATGGACTTGTTCTGCCATACAGCCCTCCATGTTCTTGAGAGTTTGATTACAGAGATCTAGGATTGTTCTTCAAAGCAGTTTGCTTTGGTAGAATTTCAAAGTTGATAGTCCTGGTTGTGGCTGTTATTTGGCCCACTGAGAAGGGGGGCACAAGAACATGACTGTGTAGCAGCAGCCTGATTAATACTCTTGAAAAGAATAAGAGGACCTACCACTGTGAGTGGGACGTGGGTGGCGCTGTGGGTTAAACCACAGAGCCTAGGACTTGCCAATCAGAAGGTCGGCGGTTTGAATCCCCGCAACGGGGTGAGCTCCCATTGCTTGGTCCCTGCTCTTGCCAACCTAGCAGTTCGAAAGCATGTCAAAGTGCAAGTAGATAAATAGGTACCGCTCCAGCAGGAAGGTAAACGGTGTTTCCGTGTGGTGCTCTGGTTCGCCAGAAGTGGCTTAGTCATGCTGGCCACATGACCCGGAAGCTGTATGCCGGCTCCCTTGGTCAATAAAGCGACATGAGCGCCGCAACCCCAGAGTTGGTCACGGCTGGACCTAATGGTCAGGGGTCCCTTTACCTTACCACTGTGAGTATGACAACAAGTCAATGCTTTTAGCTGTGTGATTCTGAGGTGAAATATGTAACTGAGGTGAAATATGTAACTGGACAGAACAGGGTGGTCTTTCATAGTTTGCAGCCCATCTATTGTTTGTAGAGCTCAAAATATGAAGTATGGTGTTTCCACACTGTTGTGGTTTTCAGGTGGGCTTCAATCACGTACCAGCAAATTCAGGGCATGCAAATAAAAGTTGATATGCAGCTCTTGCATAACAAAACTGCTGCCTACATTCTCCCCAAAATAAACTATTGGTGATAAGTGATGGGAAAAGGCACCAAAAAGTGTATTTGTTTGATGTATCATTGCCTAACTTTCTTGCAAACATGAACAACTGCTCAGTAAATAGTGGACATCAACAAATCTCCCTACAAATGAATGAGGATGAATGCTCAATAAACAGGTGATTTGGAAGCGTCCATTGTTACTGTATATTCATAATAGGTGAAATGATAGAACTTGATAGAACAATTTGGAATTCATATTTAGACAGGGAATAGGTGGTGACTATGGAAGAATTCTGCAATTTCAGGGATGGATGAAAGAGGATCAGGGATAAGAAGTGCAAGTATCCAGAATTCTGACTATTGGGACCCTTCTGATTTCTGAGCGGTTAACATACTGCCACTTATTTTTATGCTTTGCTCCATTGAAAATGAAAGGAAACATTTTCAGACTTGATGGTATCACTGGGAATTTTCCATCAGGATCCACTATGGCAACACAATCCCAAGGCCACTGGGCAGGATCATGGCCATGGATTACATTTCGAATCCACATCATACCGTAGAGCTTTGGTTTTAAATGCTGATGGCCCAACCAGAATTTCTACAGAGAGAGTGCCATTAGCATACCCTCTTCCAACCCGATGGTTTCTGCATTGCCATACAAATGTATTGTTGGAACCTATTGGGATCTGTCAAATGTTTCTTTTTATGAACACTTAACAGATTCTGAAATAGAGATCATTCCCTCAAATCACAAAGCATAAAGCACCATTACGAGACTGCCTATGAAATTGCTTTAGTCCAGGGGTCACTAAGGTTTACCTCTCCTCGGCCGGTTCACTCCAGCGGAGATCCCTCTGTGGGCTGGATTGTGCGTGTGTGTGAGTGCGCTCGCCTGTGATTTCCGGCGTCTGCCTCTGTGCAGACACAATTTCTGGTGTCTGCGCATGCACAAATGTGATTTTCAGCTCCGCATAAGTGAGTCCCTGCACTGCACTGCGCCGGTTTAGCGCAGTGCACAGGGACTCACCAAGCAGGCAGCTTGGTTCGGGGGTTAAACTTGGTTAAACGACCCCCTGGGCAGCTTGTGGCCCATGGGCCTTAAGTTGCCTACCCCTGCCTTATTGCAACCATTTCCAGATGTTACTCTGAACACTCACAGAAGGAAGAGTGGGGTAATTCCTGTTGGCTCCACCTCTGTGCATGCTGACCACAATGATTGTACATGCAGTCAGGGGCCCTGCTTATTTAAGGGTCCCTGATTATATACAGAAAGCCAACACATGTAGTATCTATGCACAGAGGATATTTCATACATTGTAGTGAATGTGTGAATGGTCTCGCTTCTGCCATTTCTCTGAAGTGGCACCTGCTGCTTTTCCAAACCAAACCAAACCAAACCAAACCAAACCAAACAAACCAAAAAGCAGCCAATGTAAGTGATCTAGGTATCACTTTTACACTTCAAGCTATAACAGAGGTAGTTACAACCCCTCTTTAAATTAGCATCACCTTTGTTTCCCCTGGATCCTATTTTAGACATTATCCTATTTGACTTTAACAAAACTGAAAGGCAGGTACGATATATTTAATATGAAGCTGGGTATCATTTTCACTCTGCTTGCACTTGAAACAGTGTTGTCAAACTGACTCCCTCAAAGACTTCATAAAGGGATTGAATAATACGACAGATGAGCAAGCCTGGTGGGAAATCTACAGATACTTTTTAACATCACCCCTTTTAATTAGAAACTCATTCCTTGCAGGCCTAATGGAAGGAGTAGGTTTTAATGTGTCTGGCATACAACTGCATAATAGGCTTCCATTTACACATACTTAAATAATTAATTATGAAAAGTCGTTAATGGCAAGACTAGAACAACATCATCTAAAGCAAATGCTTCACAGTTGACTTTACTGAGTAGGCAATGGTAGGCTCCTAATGAACAATTCATTTTTTATAGTTCTGCATATTGTTTTTACTACTATTTACTATACTATTTCTTGTCATTTCTCTCCTATAAATATTGCCATTGATTGATATCTTTTAAGATCATAATTTGAAATGTAATGTTGAAGCCTTGGGTCTCATAGCTTCTGTGACATCATTGCAACTCAGCAAATGGCTGATAGGAAAGCAAATTTCAATGAATTGTTTTCCTCACCCAAGTCCTGAACCTTGAATGGTGCAAAAAAAAACCCCACCCTTTCTATGCAGGTGAGTCCAGAGGGGTTCTCTGCCATAACCAGGCCCAGACCCAGAGAATCCTAAGTCCTTTGATCCGCCCCCCTCTTTCAGATCAGGGTCCCAAAGGCATGCATATGAAGGGATACAGAAAATCTCAGAATCAGAATCCAAGCTGTCCAATGAGGAATTCTATGAGAGAACTTACAAAACAGCATCTGGAGAAGGTGTTGAAGGGCATTCCGAGTGCTGAAAAATATTGCTGAGGATTAACCTTTTATGAACTTGCATGAACTTGAGTTGAACTAGTTCATTTTGTAAAAAGAACATGCCTGAACTAGCTCCTATTTTGGCAGGATGAACTATAACTAATTCCTTTTTAATATGAACTTCCCAAGCCCTGTGTGGCATCCATATTCTTCAAATTAGACTCTGCACTTCTCAAGCCCTGTGTGGCATCCATATTCTTCAAATTAGACTCTGCACCAAACCAGAGAGATAATGTTGCAGTTGCTGAGGACCCCAATGTAATCTGAGCAAACTGCAGGTTTGTGCATAGATGATACATTTCAAACCAAAATTCCTGCAAACCACTGTCTTCTTCTTTAATCCATCTGGGGTGCAGTATAAATGTAGGTTGGAAAATTCTATCCTCATTGATTGAGAAGATCGGAATAAGAAAAGTCCTGCTAGGTTAGTCTAAGACTCAATCTGCCTGAGCACCCTGTTTTCCCAAAGTGGCCATCCAGACAGAGTTTGTAGACCATAGCCCTTTCCTGCTGTTGCTTCCTGGGAAAGGCCTGTATATGGAGGTTCCTATCACCACCACAGTTAATAGCCATCGACAGACTCCCTGAATTTGTGCAATCCCCTTTCCAAGTTATCTATGCTGGTGGCTGTCACCACACCTTGGCAGCAAATTCCATTAAGTACCATGGGAAGAAATACAACCTGTCTTTTCTGTATTTACAGCCAATGAATATCATTTAGCTGCCTCTGGATTATAATGTGTGAGAAGGAAAACAGCAGCATTCTATCCACTTCCTCCAAATCGTGGATAATGTTATAAACCTCTCAATAATCCGAATTGATCTTTTTATGTACTAGGACGTTGAGATATCTTCACAAATATAAATCCTTTCTCTTGACTATATTTTAAAGGTTAGCCAGCTGACTCCATGGCAGAAGGAGAATGTAGAAGACTGTGTGGGAAAGAATGGAGTCAGAATGAGACATCTTGGTTTCTTAGAGACTCCAACACCCCACATCCTTTCCTGCACAGACTGTACAGCTAAAGATGCCTCAGTAACCAGAGCCTACTGCTCTCTCATACAGTCTGTTGCTAGTAACAGATGACTCAGACTTATTATTACCTTTTCCACTGCAAGCGGCGCAGTACCAGTGTGTGGAACCAGGGGCTTTTCTTCTACAGAGAGGAGCAATGTAATATTGGGTGCAAACGGTTTCCCTTTCAGAACACATTTTGGCCAATGCTCAGAAGGAGCTGGGAGACAATGTTCCAAACGGAAGTTCTTTCTAAACTTCCAAGGAATGGAGCTGGGCAATTAGATGAGTACATATTCAATGTGACTTGATGGAACATTTTTAGGACAGGGACGGGCAGACTTCAGGGTTGTCAGATCTATTTGTTCGTTTGAATTTTGTTTTATTTTTTACTAGAACCCCAAAATCTACCAACCAGAGCCAAGTGCAAAAGCCACACATTTCGGATTAAAGCACAGTCTGCCTCTGAGCATGTTTTGAGCCTAGGGGATTGTTTTCAGTACCAGAACTGAACTAAGTTGCGTTCTCGGAAATCCAATCCTGGTTCACTTTCTACGGTTCAGTAGCCCAGTTTCCAAAGAAGAAGTCATTTTATTGTCATTTTATTGCTGGTTTATTGCCCAGGGCTCTGATTCCAATCTTACGTCTAACTAACCTCTGTTCTAGAAAACAACTGTAAGACCACTACTCTATTTGGAAGGCTTTTAGGGGCTAATGCATGGGGAAAGTACAGTCACCCTGTAAGTTTTATTTTAAACTGAAGGGTAGGATATTTGTGAATATCACTGATATGAGTGAAAACTGACACAGAAGCACATGTTAATGCAATGTCATAAAAAAACCCAACACCAGTTGCAAAGCATTTTAAGGTGAGCCAGTGGAATATCAGATTAAAATACAGTGAGCAAAGATTGCAAGTCTTTGGTAAACGTCATCTGAATTGCAGTTAAAAAGATAAGGTAGCTGTTGTGATGCACAAGACTGATTGGCTCTAAAGGTCACAACTAATTTAAATTTAATTAAAAGAGATGCCCTGAGAGCAACACACCCAGTAGTTCAGTGGAATGTTGATAAAGATTACAGATGCGTATTTTAAGCTTATTTGAGCAGATTTACATCCCACCCTACTGTTCTAGCCACATGGCTTAGGCTGCTCACCAGAGCAATACTCCATAAAAATAAATCCACAGGTACCACATTCTTAAGGGATAACACTCAAAAGGAACTGAAATGTACAGAAAACTGAAGGTGATGACAAATGTCTCTATAGATTCAGTGAAGGTGAAGGTGTTCAGCATCACTATCTGCGGCTCCAAAGTGTACCAACAGGTGATCTAACAGAAAGCTTTGATAGTATCACATATTACATATAAAACTTTGATAGTACCAAATACTACATAGTTATGTAGTAGATGGTTTTATATACTCTATGGTTAGGTTCCTCGGTCTGTCCTCAAAAGTGACCGATCAGTATATGCCCCGAAGAGCATATTTTGTTGAGACTGATGATATTTGCAGCAGAGATCTGCAGAGCACTGAAAGTCTTGAGCCAATGATAGACAAAACAATTGAAAATGCTGGTGGGTCTGCTTTAGATATAGAAAATCTAGGACAAGACAGCCAAACTATTCATACCAGGTGGGTTGCAAGAGTACTTTGACACGGAACCTGTGGGCTGCACACTGTCTTGTTGTGTGGGTGGTGGTGAAGGAGCGAGGCCAAAATGTGACTCCCCCCCCCCCAGCCCTCATGTTGTCTTCCCAAATCTGGCTAAGTGAGGTGCTGGGCTCTGGGAAGGAGGTATGAGGCTCTGGCAGGGTTCTAGAGCCCTCCCACCTCCTTTCCAAAGCGGGGGAAGTGCTAACTAGATTTTGGGAAGGAGGTGGGAGGACTCTAGAACCTGCCAGAGTCTTCATGCTGCCTTCCCAAAGTCCAGTGCCTCGCTTACCTAGCTTTGGGAAGCCAGTGCGAGGGCTTGGGGGTGTCAAAGGTTGCCAAGGGCCACAGAAAAAGGCATTGAGGGCCACACGTTAGACCCCACTGATCTAGAGTCTCAGGATGGAACAAATAAATCTGTTGAGCATAAAGTAACTCTGAGATTTCAAAAATGATTTTGGACACTAAGATGCCTGTGATTGCGTCATGAAACAGAAATCAGAAAATAAGTGCTGCAATGTTCTTCTTAAAAGGGGGGGGGGAGTGGGATGTAATATAGATGGAAACCAACGTGTTCCATTAAGTGGGTGCATGGAGGGGAGCAGTTCTACCTGAGAATTTCAACCTGGGAAGGCAGCTGTTTTCAGATCCATTACATTAAGAGTTGAACAGCATTAAGCTTATTCCACAACTTAGTCTCCTGTGATATAATTCTACAAAGTAGTCTCCTGTGATATAATTCTACAAAGTTTGCAACAGCAAATATTACAACACCACCACCAGCAGCAACAACAACCCTTTTGATGAATGGGCACAGGAATTTCCCAGTACACAGCAGGAGCTCCAGGAAAGACCCAAGGTGGATTGGGAGAAAGGCTTCCCCATCTATGATGGGGGAAAGAAAGCCCTTTGCACAGTCTGCACACATCCCTTTCTCTAGTCGTATCAGATGGGAAGGGGGAGAAGCACAGAAGTCCGCCCTTCCCTTTTTCCTGCACACCTCACCCCATGCTTTCCCTCTTTTTGACTGACTGCATAGGGCAGGAGTCAGCAACCCATGGCTCTCCAGATGCTGTTAGTTTGCAACTGCTGGCAGCCCCAGCCAGCGTGGCAATGATCAGGGGTGATGAAAGTTGCAGCGCAGCCGCAACTTGAGGACTGCAGGTTCCTTACCCTTGGTGTTGGGACATGCATAGAGAGGAGGTTTTCTGTGCATGTGGCCTAAGTTTTGGCAGCATTGTCTACTGCCTGAATTTTTGCAAACGATAGGGACGTAGTGCTTAGCTGTGCTTCTTACATTAATTGTGATAGGAGGACCCATCCACCCTTTTCATAGTGAGAAAGATCCGTTTCCTGTGGGAGGGTGATGGCTGTTTCTGTGGAGCATTCATTCCTGCAACCCACACCTGCAGCCAAGCATATGTTCACATTAGGGAGGTCACAGCAAGATCACCTTCCCCTGCTACATTTGCATGGTGTTGTTCACATCAAATAATTCTGAGTAATGCAGAAGCTCCCGGGGTTGTGCTGTGTTTTACTCATGCCTTTAAAAATGATTACCTTGCCCTAATGGGCAAGATGTTTTCACCTGAAGCTTGAGACCTTTTTGTTTTCTTCACCCCTGCAACACCCGTCTCCAGACTCCTATTCATAAAGCTATCATCTGCACATATGTGATGGCTGTCTCAAATGTTCACATTACCGCTGATTCCACATCCAGCAAAGAGAAATACACATCAGTCCCCCCCCCCAATTTTTTTTTATAAAGGATCAATATGGGTTGTGGCTAATGGAAATATGAGTGAGGCTTTAAAAGTTTGCAGTGGGAGTGCCCTGGATGTGGAGTTGCCACTGAATGACCTATTTGTCTAGGGAGGTTTTCGTCTCATTCAGTAGCTCAAGAAAACAAACAAAATATCCATTGCAGTCTCCTTCAGTGTGTCAATGTGACATTGACATCTGCCACTAATTCTAATTTGTGTGACTCCCATATGGATTAACAACATTTGTCCTTTATGCTTTTATTACCAATATGTCAACTTTTAGGAGACAGCATAGCTGTGTCTAAGACTTCGATCTTAAGAGTACTTATTTGGAGATTTAGCTCTATGGAGTACTGCCAAGTCAATATGTTTAGGAGCTGGACCAGCAAGAAGTACTAATTGCTGTGCAATGGGGCCTGTGCAAGAGAACTTATAAGTAGATTGCATCCCTTGTGAGAAAAAAAAAACTCTTCAGCCTTTAGCATAAATATATGTATATGCATTTCATTACTATTTCATATAATTACATTGGTTTCCAATAAAAGTTCCAAAAAAAGATTTGTTTTTGTTTTTTACGCAAACCAGAAAATATTAGTTACAGATAGGTAGCCGTGTTGGTCTGCCATAGTCAAGACAAAATAAAAAAATAAAAAAAATTAAAATTAAAAAATTAAAAAATAAAAAATAAAAAATATATATAATAAAATAAAAAAATTCCTTCCAGTAGGAATTTACTGGAAGGAATTTTTTTATTTTGTTCAGAAAATATTAAACAGCAACATGCAACAGACTTTTTCACGTTTCTTTCTGGAACAATTCAGCAGTAGCTTGGTATGCCAAACCGTAAGTCTTTAGCAAATGAAGAGTTGCCAGATATACAGAAGCTTCTATTCTTTTATCAGCAAATACCTCTGGGTTATCCCCAGTGTCAGTTTACAATAGAAAATTCCAGGCATTGCTCAACAGCAAACAAACCCAACCCTTGAACTTAGAATCACTGTTCTTTTAACAGTTTGACAGCAGACAATCCATTGTTTTCCATTTGTTGCATACCTATCAGTTCTGACAATTTATCTCATTTGAGTGCCCAGCTGCCAACATTGTTTTGCAGCTAAAGATTATTAGATTAACCATCCAGTCACGTATCATGCAGAAAATAAATATAAAGAAAAAAAATGCACCGTGATTTAATGCATGTTTGCTTAGAAAGAAGTTCTACTTTGTTTAACTGGGCTTGCTTCCAGATAGGTCTGCTTAGCTGTGCAGCCTTAGGCTCGACAGCTTATGTCTTTGTCATAAACCACAGTCCTTACTTGAGGCACATCCTTCTGGAGTTTTCATTGACAAATTGTATCGATCCTTTCCCCCTTCAACATAACCATTAATCTTGACTCTCTGAAAATGAACAGTCCATACCAATTCTCCTTACAAAACAATTATGGTGTTTGCTTTACTACCAAGACAACAACAGCAAAAAAACACAATGAATAGTTGTTCTCTGGTGTCAGATCCACGTTTTAGAAAAGTTAGACAGCCCAGAAAAATGGAGGGGGGGAATCTGTTTAGAAATAATCCTGCCTCTGTAGAAGGTCTGAAATTGCCTAAAATAAGTCCGGTTGAGATTTGCTACATCTTTTTCTGGGATTCAGCCCCCCAAAATTCTCACATTTTATGAATGCAGTCCACATGTAGCAAACAGTTGTCATACCAAAGGCTAGGAAGAGTACTTACCATATGCACAGTTTGTAAAATGTCTATGAAATGCAAATACTATGAGAAATTACTCATTATTTACAGGAAAATGCACCCTTCTTTCCCCCCTTAGGAACAGAAGGTTTTGACAGACCTTTCTTAAACTCGCATGTAGGGATGTGGGGAGACATTTGATTCAGTTTGCATTTCAAGGCAGACCTACCAAACCCAAACTTTCTGAAACAACAGGAGACCCAAAATACAACAACCCTTCAAAATCTGCACTCTTCTGAATTTTGCCATGAAGTTCTTCAGCCAAGTAACTGGCAGAACAATGGGGAGGAGGAAGAGGATCCTGGTGAGATGTGGGACACCCGGGACAAGCTGGGGAGGGGAAGGAGAGATTGGTGTAGGAAGTACTCACAGGGTGATGGAGGATGATGAAGGGGTGGGGGTCAGTGCACAGGAATCAGAGTGGCAGGACCCATCACCAGAGGGGCCCCTGTCTCCATGAAAGTGGTGGGTTCTGAGGCATAGGGAGCAGTGGGTGGGGTGCTCCAGGAGGCAGCAGCAAGCAAGGGCCCATAGTCCAGCTCACTAGCTGACCAGATGGGGCTTGCTAGCTCTGGGAGGAGGTGTGTGATTCCTCCTTACCTGTCCTATTTCAGCTCTTTATATCTTGGGTATCTTTGACCAGCAGAGTGGCTCCAGCGCTGGAGGGTTCCACCAGCATAGCCTGGGCGTTCCTCCAAAATATCCATAGCAGGGTTTCTGCCAGATCCCACAGCCCCTCAGCAAACTGTTCTTCAGTAGAAGATTGCACCCCAAAGCTTGAACTTATAATAGCAGGTAAAGGCAACTCATAAGTGTTGCCCAAACAACAAAAGTTTACTTCATGAAGGGCTTAAGATTCCATCAAGACTTTGAAAGTGATATGCTGAAATCCTGGGCTTAGGATTGTATAATACATCATAATGCTCTTTCATGCAGAGTTTTGATTTACTTAACAGAAAGCTCTGTGAGCTGGATTTCTGACTTTGCAAATATGGGCACAGACTTAGGCCTGCTGTATTAACTTACTTCTAAATATATGCAATGGAAGCCTAATAATATTTGTTATTTCATTTGGGGCCAGGAAGGAGTCAAATTCAATTAGGGCTGCATGTTAGCTACTTATCAGGCCACAGAAGCTTCTCTGTGGATAGTTTTGTCAGATTCGGATAAGAACGGGACTCCAGTGCTTTTAATAGCTGCATAGGAGCAACACTGGTTCTCTTGGGTTGTACGACACATGCTATTTTACTTGGAACTGATTTAAATGGGACTGATGTTCACATTTTAGAATTGGGGGTTAGGTTTCACTGTGCATTGAAGTATCACTGATTTCAAAAGGGTGAAGGCCAAAGGTAAAAGTGATGTTAAATGTGCTTTCTGGTGGGCTGAAAATGATCAGGATCACAGGAGGGGTGGAGGGGTAACTTAACCCTTTCTTTCATACGGCAGTCCCGAAGGACACCTCTCCTCTGAAGTTTCTATTTGCATTGGCAACAATGAGGGATTCCAACAAATACCAACATCAGAATGGATTTCCCTCAGGACCACAGCAGTGGAGGAAGAGTTAAACCCCTCACTAACTCTGATTCTTACCAGTTAAGGCAAAGATGCATTTAATGTCAGGTACCATTTGGTGCTTAGGAATGCCTCATAGAATTGTAGAGTTTGAAGGGACCACAAGGGCCATCTAGTCCAACCCCCTGCAATGCAGGAATCTTTTGGCCAACATGTGACTTGAACCCATGACCATGAAACTGAGAGTCTCAAACTCTACCGACTGAGCCATCTCTGTCCATGTTTCAGACTTGTACTCCTAGAAGTCCGTGATTTAAGAAATCCCCTGGTCTGTACAGTGGAAATGGAGAATATGGGGAACAGAATGAAAAAAAGGGAAGAGGTGAAAATGCGGGTTGTCACATAACAAGGCAGGATAAATAACAGAAGTGGAACATTTCTGGACTTGCCAGGTTAGACAACGGCTCTAGCTGTTAATGGGATAGAATTGTCAGCACTGGGAGCATTCTATACCTTGATCGCTCACAAGATAAGTATTTGCATTTTCCTCTTAGTAAAGTGATAGCTGAGAACTCTCCTTTGTGAAGTATCTGGCCACTCAAGGCTATTCATCTCCAATTAACATTTTTAAATTAATGATTCACAGGCAGACAAATAACACCTTTTCGGCATACTATATAACTATATAACTAAGGTATGAGCAGTCAAAGATAAGATACATCAAATGAATAGTACCCTCCCAGGTGTTAAGATCAGCAGAGGGGGCCCTCTTGGTAGTTTCACCTCCTTCAGAACTTCAGGACTGGGGTGGCCCAGATGAGGACATTCTCTGTGGCAGCCCCTAAGTTGAGATTCCCTCCACACAATTTCTGGCTCCTTCACTAGGCAGCCTTTGGTGAATACTGAAGATGCAGCCTCATTACTCTGGCCCTTGATGCCTGAGATGTGTGTTTTCAGGGCCCACACCATCCCTGAGATCACACTCCATTTTAAATGTTTTTAATTCTGAATTAACTTCTGCAGCCCACCCTGGGACTTGCTGGTGGAGGACAGGCAACAGCTTGACTGGTCACATTGGCAGGGATGTGCTGGAAGCTACAACTAGGAAGATCTTAGGTGAGCACTGTGAGGCACTTTTAATGAAGAAAGCTCGTTTCCAAGGCTTGCCCTTCAGGGCTGTGGGACCCATGGGTAGGGGATGGAGAATCATTAGGGGCAGCCATCAGGAGCTGTGGGGCCTGTGGATGTGCATGACTCCGGAAAGGTTTCCTCAGCATCCAAGTTGTTTAATTTATAACAAGCAGATATAGTTGCCTGTGACTCCAGCAATAGTTAGCACCCCCCCTACCAACATTTGACAGATGAAAATAGGGAAATGCAGACTCTCCTGCCTCCTTCCCAGAGCCTGGTCAGCCTTTGTCAGCATTGGAAAGGAGACAGGAGGACTCCAGGATCCCATCAGAAGCCTCTCATCTCCTTCCCAAAGCCCTGTAAGCCTGTGCCTGGCTTTGGGAAGGATGCACAATGCTATGACAGGGTCTGAGAAGCCTCTTGTCTCCTTCCCAAAGTCCTGGAAAAGCTTGCTAGCTTTGCAAAGGAGGCAAGAGGACTTCAGGATCATCCTCGCAATCCTGGTGGCCTGGGCCCTGCTTCATTTCTGGGACATTTCTGAATTGAAACTGGGATGGCTTCTGCATTTCCGGGAATGCCACAGTTAAATAGTGCCAGTCAGAAGGTTTGTTAGCCTCCTGCATGGACCGTGAACATTGCAGATCTTGCAATGTGAAGTTTATTAAATATGACCCTAAGCATTCACTTGTGTCTTCATTCTAGGATTTGGCATAAAAGTTTTTCTGTTATTCTTTTTTTACTTGAAGCCCACTTATATATGAAGAGAGGAAGCATCCCTTCTTCTCCTTAAAGAGGATAATATAAAGTTTCTCATAAAAGCTCTCACGATTCCAAGAGTTGAAAGTTTGGCTTCATTAATACGGGCTCAGAGCATTTCAGATAATAAGGCTGCTGCATTAGAAACATGACTGCACCTCGCACCAGCCACCTAAGTGCAGCTGCCAAGCCGTATGTTCCATATGGTTCTGGCATTTTAATTACAGTTATTTAAATATGCAAAATGATCTATGCTATCTGAATGGAGTGTTCTAGTGGAAAGGAAGTTGGTTTTAAAAGATTATTTTCAATGAATGTGAGTGATAAGTGTCTGTTGAAACCATGGGTAATTAGTTCTGTGTTCTTATAAATTGTCAGATGATCCTACATCATCCTCCTATCTAACAGTGTTAGAGAATAATAAGGGGAAAAAATGTTTTCAAAATCTGTCAAATCTTATTAAAGGAGCATTACCAAGAAAAACCTCCTGAAAAACAGAATAACAACACACAAAATGGAACTTTAGATGAAATATGGCTTTTTTTAAAAAAAAACCAGGAAAAGGGTTAACTTTTGTTTATTTTGTTTAAAGAAATGTGTATGCTGCTTTTATGCACTAAAACCTCTAAGTGGTTTACAAGAAATATTAAAATCATCACTAAAATAATTAAAGATAGATAATTAAAATTAACATCAAAAAATTAAAACATATCAACATCTCTGTGTCGAGATGAACAGACACATGAACAGAAAATGCTTTAAACAGGTGCTGAAAGGTGTCCCTTGAAGACTGATGTTAGTAGGCCTGGTGTCTGTAAGCTGCAGAGATAAAAAACAGTGTTATGATAGCTATGTATTGGACTCCTTGAAAAAGCAAAAAGTGGGTTAAGTGGGAGGTAGCTGATAGTGAATTAGAAGAGTCTCTGTGGGGTGGGGTAGGGTCCTGTGGTAGGGTCCTTAATGGTAGAGACACTTGGATTCAGATGTGCTAAATGAGTGCATGACACAATTCTGTTGTAATATTATCCCATGCTGATACTTTACAAGACAACAGGGGTAGTATTATAGTTCCCAAGGAAGAATGGGGACGCGGGTGGTGCTGTGGTCTAAACCACTGAGCACCTAGGGCTTGCCAATCAAAATGTTGGCTGTTCGAATCCACACAATGGGGTGAGCTCCTGTTGCTCGGTCCCTGCTCCTGCCAACCTAGCAGTTCGAAAGCACAGCAGTGCAAGTAGATAAATAGGTATCGCTGTGGCAGGAAGGTAAACGGTGTTTCCGTGTGCTCTGGTTTCCGTCACAGTGTTCCGCTGCGCCAGAAGCGGTTTAGTCATGCTGGCCATATGACCCGGAAAGCTGTCTGTGGACAAACACTGGCTCCCTCAGCCTGAAGCAAGATGAACGCCACACCCCATAGTTGCCTTTTACTGGACTTAACTGTCCAGGAGTCCTTTACCTTTACCTTTTAGGATAGTTCCCATGGAAGAATTTTCAGAAGTCCTTCCATGGCACTTTTATTTATTTATTTCATTGTTCCCTCATGGAATTCAAGGCCAGTTACATGGGGTTCCCAGGTGGTCTCCCATCTTGCCCAGAAGGCAACCTGCTTAACTTCACCAAGGTGAATCAAGCAAGGGATCTCAAACCATGTACTGCCTTGTCTGAGCTTTGTGTTCCACACTTTCAGTTTAATATTAGAACAATGAATTAGCAGCATGGAAAGCAGACAATTTCAAATTTAATTAGGTATGGTTAGGTTGTGATTTGTCCTTTAAGGCTGTATGCCCTGGCAAGACCTTCTGTTCAGTCACTAGTTCTACGAGTTGGCTGTGACCCTGTAAGCAAAGAGAGTTGTACATGTTCAACAAATTGGCTTCAGTGTAAGTTACAAGGCTTACAAAGATTAAGAAATGCATTTCTAATAGACTTTCCTGGCTTTCCTTCCTGAATGGGGAAGTCCAAAGCAGCTTATAACAAACAATAAAAATGTATTTCAAATCACAATAACCTGCATTAATAGAAAACATTCCAAGATTCAAATAACAAATCCACAATTAAATCAGCAAAGTTTATTAAAACCATTCACATGTCTTATCCAAAGAGCTGAAGAACTAAAAAATGTTGGCATCCGTCTTCCTCGGGAGACAATGGAAGAGTGTGCCTTCTGGGTAAAATGCAAGCATTGGAGAGTTACACCACTTGCAGTGGGCTGTAGAGACCAACATGGGAGAGACATGTTGTATTGCAAATGGGGCAGATGAAGAAATAAAAAATGTATCTTGTCAAAAACTCAGTGATGCACTCCCTTTCAGGGTCCCAAAGTTGGAGCGTAGTAATACAGAAAAGGATCGGTTTCCTATGACTTCATAACCTTACGTTGCAGTATGCATGTCTACCATTGTGTTTAGGGCTGTGATCTTAACCACACACCCAAAGAAATATAGTGGTACCTCGGGTTAAGTGCTTAATTCGTTCCGGAGGTCCGTACTTAACCTGAAACTGTTCTTAATCTGAAGCACCACTTTAGCTAATGGGGCCTCCTGCTGCTGCCGCGCCGCCGGAGCACAATTTCTGTTCTCATCCTGAAGCAAAGTTCTTAACCTGAAGCACTATTTCTGGGTTAGCAGAGTCTGTAACCTGAAGCGTATGTAACCCGAGGTATCACTGTACAGGACACAACATCATCAACTGTTCATAAAGCATGGGTAGCTTTATAAGGCAGAAGGAAGGCACTCTCAGAGATCCTAGGACCAGACCATATTAATAATTACCAAGGTTGGGTTCCAGGTGGAAAAATCGAAATTAGAGACAGAATTGTTAGAACCTAAAGACAAACTATTTTCAAGAATGTATAACTTGCTGCTTAAATGGAATACACAGGATGAGACAGTCAAATCCGCCATGATAAAGTGGGCACAGGATATTGGACATAACATTATGTTTGAGGACTGGGAAAGGTTATGGACCACCGGATTGAAGTTCACGGCATGTACTGCCCTGAAAGAAAATATTATGAAAATGATATACCGGTGGTACATGACCCCAGTCAAGCTTGCTAAGATATATCACCTGTCTGATAATAAATGTTGGAAGTGTAAAGAGGCGGAAGGGACGTTCTTTCATCTCTGGTGGACATGTCCGAAAGTGAAGGCCTTTTGGGAAATGATTTATAATGAGTTAAAAAAGGTATTTAGATATACCTTGCCTAAGAAACCGGAGGCCTTCCTTCTGGGCATTGTAGACCAGAATGTGTTAAAGAAGGATAGAACTTTTTTTATGTATGCTACAACAGCAGCAAGAATTCTCATCGCAAAGTGTTGGAAGACACAAGATTTACCCACACTGGAGGAATGGCAGACGCAGTTGATGGACTATATGGAACTGGCGGAAATGACTGACAGAATCCGAGACTTGGGAGAAGAAAAAATGGAAGAGGACTGGAAAAAATTTAAGGACTATTTACAAAAATATTATAAGCTGTATGAATGTTAAGAAAATGCACTTTTTAGGAAATATTAGCCCCAGCAATGGTAATTAGGTGAAATTAAAATTAAGCACAAGAAAAGAGAGGTGAAATTAAGAAAAATCTTTATTGCATTACGTTTTAATCACAATATATAAGATTATGGTCACAATAACTTTGATTTTGGTAACATGAAATTGAAAGATACAATAATGAATTGAAAGATACAATAAGTAATGAAATAAGATAATAAATAGCTGAAGATTTTGTATTATGAACATTGGGTTATAAATATATTGAAAAGGGTAATGTGACAAAATGAAAGATACAATAAGTGATGAAATAAGATAACAAAACGCTGAAATTGGTATTATAAATAACGCAGATTCGGGAAGATGTGGGGAAGTCCAAAAGATTTTGTAAAAGAAATATGATTTATGAAACTTCTGTATTTTATTTTTTGTTCTTTTCTATTCTGTAAAATTAATAAAAATATTTAAAAAAAAAAAACATATTAATAATTACCAGCACCTCAAGTTGGATCTAGAAGCAAACTAGAAGTCAGTAAAACTGGCTGGTCCTTGGTGGCTGAAAATACTGGGTTCTGCTTACACCTATCAGGAGATGAGCTTTTGCATCAGCTGCAGTTTTCAAACTATCTTCTAAGGCAGTAAATCAGTTTCCAGTAAAAGATACAGATACACTTTGTTTTATTGATCAAACTGCCACAGACTGGCCTGCCTGGATAACAAACTGTTTTGTCATGACACTTTTCTTGTAAAACCTACCCTTTGATCCTATCCTGGGCCCCAGGTGGTAGATTTGATTGAGGCTTTTAAACAACTGCCCATTTTGCTGCAGATTTGCTCTTTGACCTTTGAGTGTTGCTTTGAATTTCCCCCAAGGCACACTTTAGACCCTACTGGGTTTATATTACTGCTTTGTCTCTGAAGCTGAGTCTAGATTTCTGATGGCAGTGAAATTTGCCAGGTGCCTTTGGACTCTATTCTAGGATGTCCATCCTCTATTCCATAATATTAATCGTCCGACATTGGGCATTCCAATTTATTTCAGAACTTCTAAAAATCATTCTTTAAATCTGAGACCACTAACTGGCAAATAAAACTTTAAACACCTCTGTGTGGTTTTAAATTGCCTCTTGTTTTAAGGTGCCAACTTTCATTTAAAGACGTGTTATTTATTCTCCAGCAAGCCAGAACAACCCTCAAAAGAGATTCATTTATAGACTTTCTTCACATGTTGAACATGATTAGTTAAGGCCATTTACACGGCAGTGACGAAGGAGGACACAGATTTTGCAAAAATTGGCACATGCTAAGGTATAGGTATAGACACAACTTTAGAAATAATTGCAATAATTTAAAACACAATGCATCTCACCATAGTGAGGAAGACTGTGACCAAATGACCTGTGTGCCTGTTGAGTTTGCTGTCCCAGTGATCAACTTCAAGGACCTTCTCATGTATCTTTAAATCAGACTTAGATCAGAAGTCCCTCAAACAGAGGATGCCTTCAAACAGAGGACCATCCACAGTAAAGTACGACACATGGCGGCCCCAGTGCAGTACTCTGTCCTACTCCTGACCTTTATGCTTCCAGTGGACCACAAAGAATGTCTACTACACACACAAACGCAGTGCTTTTTTCTAGAAAAATTGGTGCTGGTACTCACCATGGTTACAGTAAGTGCCACACTTTTAATCAACAACAATAGAGAGCTGCCAGTACTGCGTTCCCTTGAGTACCCCCTGGGAAAAAACACAACGCACTGCACACACCTATAATTGAACCAACTGCCACCCTGCAACACCACTGAAACTTACCTGGGCGGGGCTGGGTCGGAGCAGTAGTAAGGTCAGGGCTATGTGAAGATGCTCTGTTGGGGGCAATATGAGGCCTGGCTTCACTGGTACCCTCCCCTGCTCCAGCCCCATCCAGTTAACTGACAGTGATGCCTGTGTTGGGAGGGTGGCGCTGTGGCACAATCAATCCCTCTTTCCAGGGAACTCTGGGAATTGTAGCTCTGTGAGGGGAATAGGCATCGCCAAACAGCTCTCAAATTACAGCTTTGGGGGAATCCATGACTGTTTAAAGTGGTATTGTAGTACTTTAAACGTATGTGTGAATGGGATTTCTTTCTGGTAAGTGGTTAGCAGTTGGGCCCAGAAGGAAAGGCAAGCAAATGGGCAGCGGCAGCAACATTGGGGAAGAGGTGAGCCCACCAAGAGCAGTTTGCTCACCTCCTCAAAAAACCCCAGAAGCAGCATGGCTGTGTCTTCTGTTCCCATGCATGTTGCAAACCACCCTTCTTATGTTGCAGATGTGATCTTCAGCTGCAGGGCGGTATATACATTTAATAAATAATAATAATTGACAAGGTGTGAGTTACAAGCCTTGGTCCTTTGTGCACAGCTCTTAGTGATTAAACTTGTTTCAATCCCTAGGTAGAAGACACACACAAAAATTACAATATTACAGGATTTATCTCTTACGAAATAAGTTTTCCATTCTGTGTCACCTTGACTGAGTAAATGTATCATGTTATAAACTAAACTCATTCAGAGCACAATGGAGCATAAAAGAAAAATGATTCTGAAAGGCAGAGGCACAAGTTGACTTTCATGCTTCCTAAGGACAGATATAGAAGTAAAATATGAAACATTTCTTTTATTCCTCATAATGGTTCTGGGAATCTTCCCAGCTATACAGATTGAGATGAAGTGAACCAAAATATTTCAAGACACCCCACGGCTATCTGAGTTCTTAAAGAAGAGAGAACAAATAAGAGATACTTCTCCCAAATTTCCAGGGAGTCCTGGTCATTTTGCTGATGAGAATTATTTATTTCAGGCTGCCTTAAAGTTCTTCATGGTGGATGTAATAACTAAAAAAGAGAAGTGTATACTTAAACTTCACATATTTTGCCATTCTAATGTATTAATTCTAGATAAATGTGCCTGGAAATAAATTCCACTTAACATCATGATACATGTTCAAAGATCATGTTCTGCTCAGAGGTGTCTAGGCTCTGCCACCCAGTGATTGATTGATTGATTGATTGATCAGACATGTTGATTATCTGCCCTTCATCTGAAGGTCCCAGAGACCAGAAAAGACACAACCTATACAAAACAAAAGAATCAAACAGCATAAAGCAAAATGCAGTTCTATGCTGTTCAAATTTTATTGGTTCAATTCAATTCATTTACAAATAAAAACTGCAGTGACAGAAATTCAAGTGCCCTGTCCTTTTCTCTCTCTCACATCCCAAAGCTTGAGCAAAGTGGTCAGTCCATCTTCACCTGCCACTGAAACAACATCAGTGTCTCTGTGAGATGTGTGGTGGCATATGTTGAAGAAATTGATTATCCAGACCCATTTCATTCTGGCATCAGGCCCAGTTTTGGCACTGAAGCTGCCTCGTCTGTCTTGATCAATGACATACAAGGAGAGAAGCAGGGAAGTGCAACCTTATTAATCCTTCTGAACCTCTTTGGTGGTTTTGGACACCATTTCCCATGGCATCCTTCTGGATCAGCTCAGAGGCAAGGTGAAATGTCCGTTTTGTTGCTACCTGCAGAGATTGGCAAAGGGGCACATCAACTTGGCCCCATGGCAATTATGTTGTGGAAGATCCAGCCGGTTTTTATTTATCCACCCCCTCCCCAATGCTTCTTTAAGATGAAGCTGCTGAGAAAGGTCATATGGGGATTTGGAATACAGTGTCATAAGTACGCTGATGATACCCAGTGCTATTTTTCTAGAAAAAGAGATGCCAGAACACAGCACAAACACCTCCCTCATTTTCTTAGAACGGCAATGGCGCCCACCTGAGAGGTGCCAGAACTGAGTTCCAGCTGGAAAAAAGCTCTGATGATACTGAGCTCTCCATACTATGTGAAATGGGAGAAGCTGTGTGGGGTTGGGCCAGTGTCTGCAAGCAGTAATTAGTTGGATGAGGGCTAGTAAACTTGAGTCGAATCCTAAGAAGACAAAGGCCTTTTGAGTAGCCAGTCCTTGTGTCTGGGAACTGAGTAGATGGTCTGTTGCACTGCAGCTGATGGAATGGGTGCATGGGGTAATGGTGCGCTTACATTTATCTCTGTTGCTGAAAGTCCAAGTGGTATTAGTGCCTCTAAGTGCCTATACCAGTTATGGCTACAGCCATACTAGATGACCTTTCCAACCCTACAATTCTATGATGCTATGATTCATAGCTTTTCAGAGCAAGCTTTTGGACCTCACTTAACATCAGTCCTCTACATCTCCCCACTGCAGCACTTCTTGTCCCTACTTATTGACATCTGAAATTGTGTCCCCAGTATTAAGCATCAAAGACTGCAGTGGAATTGTTTTAGATGCTGATTTGATTGATTTCCCATTCTGCAGGTAGCATATTCACCCTGTAACATACCATAAGCGATGTCTTAGCAGCAGAACCTAGCTGCAGTTACTAGAGCGCCACATGCATTTGTTACATAACCCGTTGACCAGATTCGTGTTCAGCCTTGTCTGTCTAATTATACAGAGTCTGGGAATACTGTACGTATGTTTCTTCCTCCAGTAACTAATTAATGAAGGCTGAAATAATTCATGATGAATGTAACAGAAGTATAGTGGCAGATACTAAAGCTAAGACTTGATCTACTTTCTCACCATCCAGCAGACTGTGAATATTATATGCACACAAAGCATACAGAATGCATTATTTTTAAAAGCCCGTACACAGCTATAGAAAAGGAGCATTGCATTATAAATTGATTGTGTATGTCAGATTAATCTCTGAAAATTATACGGTACATTAAACAGCATTAAATGCTGGAAGACACAAGATCTACCCACCCTGGAAGAATGGCAGATGAAAGTAATGGACTACATGGAATTGGCGGAAATGACTGGCAGAATCCGAGACCAGGGAGAAGAGTCGGTGGAAGAAGATTGGAAAAAATTCAAAGACTACTTGCAGAAATATTGTAAAACTAATGAAAGTTAAAATGATGTTGGATTGAAACGAACTGGTTTTAGCAATAAGGGTAGAATGAATTCGCAAAAATAGATTGATAAATAGATGAAAATATATAGTTACAGTATGTTAAGATATTGGATTAAGAATAAAACAAAGAGGGAAAGGATTTGCTGAACTAAACATGTGAATTGGAATACAGAAAAGGGAGGTGTGAGTGGGTCAGGGAATTTAGTAAATGAAGTTTAAGCTATGAAAAGATGGACTTGTTTTTAATTGTTTGGTTTTCCCCCCTATTTTGTATTCCGTAATTTCCCCCCCCTTTTTTCTTTTATTTCTGTAATTCTGTATTTTTTCCTTTATATGTCATATTTTTTTTCTTTCGACATTTATTTTGCAACCCATTTATTCCTCTAAAATCTTAATAAATATATTGAAAATAAATAAATAAATGCACAGGGGATGCACGGCTAACCTTACAGCCAGATCCTATGCTTTGCTGTTCAGGACCATGCCGATCCTGCTCACTCAGGGGTAAATTCCATTGAGTTCAGGGTTGGGTCTTAAGGCTGATATAATTTTCTAAGCACCATACATATAAAAGATAGTTTTCGCCTGTAGGCTCACAATCACATGATACAAAAGGAAAAAGGAATGGGTGGGGCAATGGGAACAGTTGCTCCTTCCGTGGCCACTGGATGGTCTCTACCTTGCCAATGCCTGGTTAAGAAGCTTGAGGTACCATGATACAGAGTTCACACACAATCTTACGTGAAGTCATCTTTGAAGAAAAGCTACTTCTGTAACCATCTCTATGGACAATCATTGACTTTGAATGCTCCCCCTGCCCAAACTAAATAATTGGGGATAGTTGGTGGTAGAATTTAAGCTTTTACAGACAAGGCCATGTTCTGCTCCAGTACTGCTCACTGATCCCAAGGCTTTCTGAATAGGGGGAACTATAGTGAACCATCTATTATTTCCACTTAATTTTTTTTAATAAATGTCCTCAGTACTAAAATTGTGGATCTTCTTATTAGTCACATGATTTGATTAACAGGAAAAACATATACATCAAAGATTGGAAAGGGATTCCTGTGCCAAGTACATTATTTACAACACTAACGTGGGGAATGAACTTGAGTCTCCTGGCATATAAATGGTCAGAAATCCTATACAGTGATCTATGTGAAGAGTCTCCACATTGTTGAGAGGGAGATCTGAAATAAATAGTATGAGTTATTTCTTTCGTCTGCTGCACAACAAATGGAACTTGGGAAAGCACTTCCTTGTAGCTTCTTTCCCCAATAGCCCAAAAGAGTTTAGCAGTTGAAAAGTCTTTGGAGCACTGTTGGCAACTCCTCCTTCAAAAAATTCAACACAGCAAACTGAAACTAGTATAATGCTTGGATGCCTGTGGAATTGCATTGCAATTTGTTGAAATCGATGTTGCAGGACTTTTGCATTTAACAACACATAGTTATGGAATTTACCGACACAAGATGTGGCAATAGTCACTAACTTAGATGATTTTCAAGAAGTATTGGTTACATTATCAAAGGCTATTCATTATGATGACTATATGGAACCTCTAATTTAATACTGTTGAGGATCACTTGCTGGGCAGCTACAGCAGAGAAGGGATCTTGCACTCTGATTAGCCACTGAGTGAAACCTGATGCTGGATCAGATGGAACTTTTGTCTGATGCAGTAAGAGGTTTCCTTATAGTCTTCACTTAAAAGAGCAGCCTAAAGCAATGCTTTGATTTCTGGCAGAAACCAAATAGTAATTAGAAAAGATATTTAGGCACAATCCATTGAAATGTCTCTGGCACAAGGCACACCAAAGTGAACTGGCAGTCCATGTGGGTGCCCAGTTCTGCCCAGTTTCATTTGTATTTTGCTTGATCTTCTCCAGGTGCAAATTATCGAGCAGTTTTAGCAATGATGTATCACTTCTGGAATGGAATGTATTGGCGTGTAGGAATTTTAACGTGGTAGAATGCCAATAAGAAATAAGTAATTTTCTGTTGATTTGTCTCCCCCCACCCCAACCAGCTGAAATACTGTCATTAATACGCAACTTCCAGTCCCCCTATTTTACATATCTCTGCGAAGTAACCATAATTCTGGGCAGTTTGATATGACAGGCAGACCTTTTCTTTCTATTTTGAAAACTAAAGAACTGTAAGAGAGAGAGAGAGAGAGAGAGAGAGAGAGAGAGAGAGAGAGAGAGAGAAATAAGTGCTATGTTGCTTTGGGGTTGATTGCTTTTTTTAAACATGGTTCTGAGGAAAACTGTTCATATTCCATTCACATACGAATGTGCAGCCGAGTAACAAATCTCACCATGTGTCTCAGGTCAAATACAGATGTTCTTTTTCTTCTTCAGGAAAGCATATATTATAAACAGCTGGAATTGCATGTATGTATATATGTAAGAGAGATAAGCGGGGTTTTTATGGGCTCTCCTTGGCTTAAAACATTTGCACCAATTCAGAGAAGGATACTGCATCTGCATGACTATTCCTTATGAATTATTCTTCCTGCACAGAAGTGGTACTTATTGCCTGGAGAGGAGATTAACTAAGGACTGGAATGACCCAAATATTCCATATTTAATGCATAACCATGGTTGGCGCTTGCTGGATCTCATAAATAAATCCTCAGAATGGCATTTCTACATCCTGCTGCAAAGACCTAGATATACAGAAAAGGATATGCAGAAGATTTTTAAAAAAGAAAATATAATGTATGAGTGCCAGTGCAGATCTTAAGAAAAAAGGTAGAATCACCATCTTTCTTACTATGTGGATATAAACTTCCCTGTATAGACAGGGATCCCCCTAGTAATTTCCTCATCAATTTCCCCCTCATTCCACAGTGCCCAACAGTTTTCCATATAACTAGGATCCCCACACAGGAAGTGTGGGTATATATGGTACATAGTTGCACAGTTCCACGTTTCATACCCAAATATTCTGGGTGGTGTTTTTTTTACAATAGTGCCAATGACGTTAGGCCATTTATTGATTTGGCATGTTGCATTTTCTTGACTGCTGATCCATGACCTTGTATTCAGAGAGGGCACCAGCAGAAGCACCTGTGTCAAAGTATTGCAATGTAAATGAACCAAAAGTGACATCAGGAGATGCCAGGTCCTATACTGTTTATGCTTCCAAAGCACTAACTACTCAACTGAGCTGTACTCAGAGAGAAAAACGGTTCACCTGTGGGAAAACAATAACCGTGGAAACAGACTTGGAACACTCATAGAGCAGATGTCAAACCTTCAGAAATGAAAATAAAGACCCAATTACCATCTATCAAAAGGGAGTGTGGAAATGGGCATACGTGACTGAGCAACATATGATGCCAAAGTGGTCCAGACAGAAGAGATCTACAGAACACTAAAAGCCTTAACCTGACGATGATGATGATTTAGTATTTATTAAATTTATATACCACCCTTCACCTGAAGATTACTGGGCAGTTTACAGTATAAAAGCAAAAAAGTACATAACATAATAACAAACAAAACTATACCCCCACTCAGTTTAAAAGGCCACGGACTGTTTACTTAGCCAAAGGCCTGGGAGAAGAAAAAAGGGGAGCCACTGAAGAAAAGGCCTCTTTTTGTGGTGCCCCTGTTTGGACCTACTGTGACTCCTCAGCAATGAAATTCCTCAGTGACTGTGAGTCAGTTTCAGCTTAACCTACCTCACAGGGTTGTTAAGAAGTTAATATGAGGCTGAGGGGACTGTCTACACTGCCCCAAGGGCAAAACAACAATGTAGTTATAATAACAAAATCATCATAGGCTTTCGGTGTGACCATGTTTCAACTTACCTTTCCTCATCTGTAAAATGGGAATAATCATATTCCTCAGAGGATCTGTGAAAATGAATGAGCTATAAAATATAAATATGTAATCTTATACAGTATTTATTTGATTTTCAAATTTACATGTCAAAGTTTTAAAAAATATTATTCTATTTAACAGAATTTTTTATAGAAAAAACTTCAAAGCCAGAAGCCATCAAAATTGCATACAATGCTTTAAAAAAATATTGAATTGACTCTTAACACAAATGGATTATGAGCAAAAGAATGACATAAAATATGCTATATTAATTATGATGATACACATATTTCTGAACTGAAATACTTGTTTATAATGTTTTCCCCCCTGTATCTAATATAGAGGGTTTTTTCCTATTCTGAGCTGAGTGGGAGTTTGGCTTATTTTTAACTCTGCTTTTTTTTGTGTTTTTTGTGTGTTTTTAAAAACCATCGCTTACTTCAATTTTTCAATCTTACCTAGAAAGCAAAACATGAAGCAAGCCACACCATAATTGCATTGTTGGTATGCCAGTAGATGTAATAATCTACTATATCTTTGAATAATAAAGACAAAAACTTGATTATCATTTAAATGCTGTTAATATATGCCTGCGGGTTAGCCAGGACACCAGGTGTTCTTCAACACAAAACAGCAATTCATGTAAAATTACCAGTCTCTGTTGGTGATTATTTCTTCCTGACTCCAGTCCCAAAATATCCCTGCTGTTTTGTTTGCACTGTTCATTGTTTCCATTCAATTGGGGAGGGGGGTTGCACACATCCGTGTGGGGGAGGGGTGGGAGAAGACGGCTTGACACTCCTGCGCTAGCAAAGGAGCAGAGCTGAAGTGCTCTGGAATTCCTTACTTCAACACTAGTTCAGCAGCTTCGGGTCTCCCTCACCATGTAACTGACGCTCTTCGGTCAAGGGGAAAACAATAGAAAAATGGCAATGAACCTATTGAAATAAAAAAATTAAGGTCATATATATATATATATATATATATATATATATATATATATATTTGCTTTCGTAGCAAACCTGCATATATATATATATATATATATATATATATATATATATATAAACCTGCATATATATATATAACCTGCATATATATAAACCTGCATATATATATATATATATATATATATATATATATATATATAAAATAAATGTTCATAAATGTACCAAGCAAACACGTACATAAATATATAAACCACGTGTCTGAAGCAGCACAGGAAAACAGCCCTGAAACCATTTTGACTCCCAAACTGACCAAATGTTTTCTCTGCAAGGTCAAGGGAAAATGGAAAAGCCTCCCCATTGTCTTTTCCTTCACAAATCCTGTCTTAAGGGTATGTCTGTGTATGAATAGGGTAAGCCTGTGACCTGGCTCAGGAACTAAGCATTTATCATTACAAAAGACTAGCCAGGCTCCCCAGGGTATCCAATCAAGTGACCATTAACATGTCTGCCAGACAGGAGATAAACAACACACTCAGATTTCTGTTGTAGACCACCCTTTCTGTGATGTAGGTATAATGTGTCTGGGGGGTGGTCTTGAGCTACACCCCTTCTGTGATGTATGTATGATGTTTCTGGGGGTGGTCTTGGACTCCAGGGCGGGCAATTTAAAATGTCTATATAAGGGTGGGCACACCTTTGTTCGGGGTCCTCCTCCTTTCCTGCTTGTGAGGGGGCACCCTGTTGCAACAGTTCAATAAAGATCAGGCTTACGAGCTGCTTTGCTTCTCAATATTCTCTGGTTGGCCTCTCTTATTTTCTCCGACTGATGGAGAACCTGCAAAGGACTCTATAAGGGCTCTTGTGTCCCCCATAAGGGAATGAGGGCAGATTTTCGTTTATTACACTTGATAGACAGTTTCTGAAAACTAGGGCCAGACATAAGAACAGAAGAGCCTCTGGATCAGGCCAGTGGCCCATCAAGTCCAGCATCCTGTTCCCACAGTGACCTCCTTCCTTGGAGGTTTTAAAGCAGAGGCTGGATGGCTATCTATCATGGATGCTTTAGCTGAGATTCCTTCATTGCAGCGGATTGGACTAGATGAGCCTTGGTGCTCCTTCTGCCTCTACGATTCTATGAACTACAGGAGAAGCCTGAAAGCAGGACCTGAGCAATCTATTATTATTATTATTATTATTATTATTATTATTATTATTATTTCAATTTATACACTGCCCTATACCTGGAGGTCTCAGGGAGGTTCACAAACAAGACCACAACATATAAGGTCAAACCAGCAACATGGCACTCTTGCTTTCTTCAGCTTCCAGCAACCATTCTTCAGAAGCATACTGCTTCTGACTGCATGCATTGGACAGCGCTTCCCAACTTCTCCATCGGATTAGCAACTTACTAATCGCCACGTGCAGCAATTGCACATGCGTACCACAATGTATTGCTGAGCGGGGAAGCTCTGATTTGTTGACATTTTTCAGAATGTGCATTCATACCTAATTCTTACATGGAGAAATGTTTCATATAGAAATTTTGCAACTATCTTACTGGCCCTTAGATATGGAGCTTTCAAAAATGTGTGGCTTGAAATCCTCCAGTCTGTTTATACAATAATAGCAAAAACAAAACAAAATAAAAAAATTTCTTCCAGTAGCACCTTAAAGACCAACTGAGTTAGTTCTAGGTATGAGCTTTCGTGTGCATGCACACGAAAGCTCATACCTAGAACTAACTCAGTTGGTCTTTAAGGTGCTACTGGAAGAAATTTTTTTATTTTGTTTTGACCATGGCAGACCAACACGGCTACCTATCTGTAACAGCAAAAACAAAGACCATCTTTGGTGAGCTGTTGGGACATTTATTGCCAGCAGAGCTATGAATGTGATGTCACACCAGAGCACAAAACATACAAATATTTGTGTATATAAGCAATTTTCAAAACAACAACAACAACAAAACACCACCCAAAACCAACCTACGCAGTCTTCAAAACCTCCTAGGTATTGGCTACAAGAACGCTGGCTACAAGAACCATACTGCAATAGGTTCCTTTTACAGCCAAACAACATATGACATGGGGGACCCATAACTAGATCTCCTGACATTTGTTTGTGCTGTATTTTGCTAGTGTCTTGGGGAGTGGGTGGGAGAGATTTGAGCAGAGGAGTGGAACTGCAGGATGAGGTACTTAACCCTTTCTCCCACTGCTCCAATTTTCTGATCTGAAAAAACACCTCCTGAAACCTATTATTTCTGCAGGGAGAAACAGATGCACTTATATTGCCCACCCCCTGGGTCTGATAACAGATTTGAAAAGGGGATAATTTAGATAAGGAAAGTGACAAACATCCCCATCCCTAGAACCACTGCTCCAGTTAAATTTAGAGCCTTCCATTACTGCACAAAAACAAACTTTTTGAGATCCAGTTGCAAATCTTCTGCATAATGTGATTTTTAACCCTAGCCTAAGGCTGAACTGCTATAGTGTGATGACATTCTATTGAGCTGTCCAGCTGCTAAGTGGATAAAATACTAGCACAAAAAGCCTACAGAAGAGGCTTATGTAATGTTGGTTGAGAGGCAGATGCGACTACAGGAAAATTAGTTTGGGGTAGCAAAGAGGGGACAAAGATTATTATTAGGGGAAGAAAAGATTTAATCCATTCTGTATAGGACTTTTGTATACTGTGACTGAAAACTGGGGGAATAAATGGAAGAATGGGGAGAAAATGGTGTGGGGGAGCATCTGTCAGCCTTTGGAGTTATTTCTGGTGAGAAGGGATGCAGAGAAAAGATCAGCTATCGTCTGGATGGTATACGGTTGTCAGTGTTGTGCTTATGGAGTGGGGAATGGTATGCGTGAGAGTGTAACTAGGATTTATGAATGAATTAGGGTATGAATGGGAAATTGATACAGAAAAGTTATTACAGATCTCCAGTAATGACTGAAGTGAACAGGGCCAGCCAAAGACATTTTGCTGCCTGAGGCAGAACAGCCAATGGTGCTCTATCTCCCAAGTCAGGGAGTACACAGCACCCAAGGCCAGCCAAGCTATTTTTGGCGGCTGAAGTAGAAAATCTTACAAGCACCTCTCCCTCTCTCTGGAAGTAAAAAACAACAACAACCCAATAACAGTAAATTAAATAGCTAACCATTTGCTGCACTTTCATGACACCCCAAATCAGATGCCTGAGGTGGCCACCTCACTCTGGCTCATGCTTGGCCCAGTCCTGGCAGAGAAGCAAAACATCTTAATGAAGTAGTCATTAATAAATCAATTCCAATGAGCTGAAAGCCAATCTATTCTGCCCCTCCTCCCTGAAGAATGAAGAAGGGTTCTGTGCCTTACTCCAACTCTTCCTTCTGTTCTGACAGCAATAAGTGCATATGGCACATTTTCTTAATAAAGGTCTCTTTTGGTACATTATGTTAAAGATTTGAGTGAATCTCTCCATTTAATTGGCACTTCACGTTTAAAGGTCAGTCCCTCTGCCCAGCCATCCACGTTCTCTCTTTAATTGCCAGTGCACATGACTAAATCACCCTGTTGTTTGAGTCATATGTCAATATCTCAACCAGAGTTTCTTGATCTCAGAGGCAGAGTAGACTCCAGAAAGTAGGTAAGTGTGTGGGCAGAATTTTCCATTTTGTATGCACCAGCATATTGTCTTTGAAATTACCCCCCCCCCCGCCGCCATGTGGAAATAGAAGCTTCCAAAAGGTAGACCATCTTTTTTAAAAGCCACTACAGAAACCAGGAGGTCTTTATTCTGAGGGAACAATTCACCAACTAGCCTAGGGGTTGCTGGGCTTAGTGGCACCTCATCACACAATAGATGTGTCACATTCTAACTTTGGTTGCCCCCAGACTGTCAGTATTTTGCCAGAGGGATTTAAGCACATGCCAGAAATTTGGGTGCGATTCAAGAGCTCTGTTGCTCTTGCACAATCAATCCACTTAAAAAAAAAGAAGTCAGCACAGGGATGGGAAATGCACTGAAAAGTGTGGGGTGAACAAAAGATTAGTGGGAAGATGTAGAAAAAACGACACCACACAAACAATTCAAGATGAATGCTCAATAAAGGTCATTGCTGTGAGCCCTCTAGACTGTAGGATAAACATGTTATTTTTTTCAAGCATTAAATTGTTTAAAATATATATCCACCCCATGTGGCTTTAGAGCAAGGGCAAATAAACCAGAAAAGTGTAAGTGGGACCCATTATTGAGCTCACTTACACTTTTCATGCAAATAACATTGCTGAAACTTTTTTTAAAATACTGGAGAATGACAGGAAAATTCACAAATGGGTTTATCACAAGGGAACAGGAGGGATGATAGAATCATAGAGCTGGAAGGAATCAGGAGAGTCAACTAGTCCAGCCGCTGCAACGCAGGATTATTTTGTCCAATGCAGGGCTCAAACCCACGACCCTGGCTTTAAGAGACTCATGCTCTCTACCAATGGAGCTATCCCAGGCAGGCCTATGTTGTTGCTTGACAGAGAAAATGAACTGGACACATGGTGGCTAAGCTATGCTGTGAGCTTGGAGTGAGGGAGCGGTATAAAGAAATGATTCATGCCGGGGTATCTGTATCTCTCCATTTAAATATCAAATACGACTGTTACAAATACTTGAAACCATGTAAAAAATAACCTCGAAAGCATCCTGCACTTTAACATTGTAATCTGTGCTATAACAGAAAAGCACATGGGCCCCATCATATGGAAGAGCTGCTGTCAGCGATCATCAGCATGCATACAGCACTGGCATTTTCCCTGCTTTTATTATTTTTTTAAGCCTAGTTGTGTTACATAACTGTGATAAGATAGTAAGAAGAGCAGTGCCAGGCAATATTATATTCCTTGTCTGGTGGAAGTTACTTAGCCTTCAGCCATGTCCCTTTTATTGCACCACTTGAGGCAGAAAACAGGCCCCAAGAAAAGCCCCAGGCGCCAACTGTCGGGTCTCATTACCTCCGTCAGCTCCTTCACTTTCTGACTGAAGGGGGAAATTCTCCTACCAAGCAAAGCCTGTCACAGAAGTGAACACTTTAAAACACTGACAGAATGAGTAATTAGGATCTGTTCATTAATAAAGGATGGAGCCACAATCTGAGGCTGTCAACCACAAATACAATGTTAGTACAGCTGTGCGAGGTTGAAGCCAACGAGGCTACGCTGAAGAAATTGGCCAATCCCATGCCATTTTGTTTGGGGTTCTGTAAGCAAAAAGCTCTCCCCCACTTTCCTCACCCATTGCTGCAACCCTGCCATTAACATATATACTGTTATTTTCCTGTCAGAGATCTTAACCTGTGGGACACAACTTGCCCATTGAGAAATATATTTTGCCGCCACTCTGCACACCACCAGCCCAAATTTATTTTTTTGGTGCTGCCATAGTCTCTGGTCGTTCAAGGCCAGCTTCTGATGTAGCCTTCAATGCCAAGGGACAAGGTGAACTCCTCTAACAGAGACCAAATATCTAGATTATTTCAAATATGTAGATTATTTTTGGCTCTAATGGAGCAAGAGAAGAAACATTCCACACATGTCCATCAGAAAGTTTATAAGTATAGATCTTTTTCTTCCAAAATCTTTATGAGGGGCTATTAAGTCTGTATAGTTCCTTCTGCAGAATCTCAGCTTTCCTAGCTCAAACAGAAGAGCTGCGCTCATTTTTCCTTTGTTCCTCAGCACCATGACATCTATTTGTATACACTTTACATTTCTTTTATGTGTTTTCTCTCAACTGTTTCCCCTGTATCAGTTTCTAAAGATATATTGGGCTTACATTTTAATATCCGGGCCAAATTCAATTTAGTGTACAGGTCCCCGTCCCCCATGCAATAATTCTACAGGCGATCTGTGTTGCATGCTGTGCAGCAATTTATACCTGCAAAACCCCACAAATCACTAAGGTTCCATGCTTTCCCTTCTAATTCAGCTGTCTGCAAACTCTCATTCAAACTTCTCTTAAACCTTTAAATCTCCCCATTAGCTTGAGGATAGTATACAGATGATGTCCTATGTTGCATACTGGTTCACATTCCAAAGGGGCAAACCGAACACCATTATTGGAAATCAGTTCCTCATCATGATGTTCTGACCATTGTCATGTGCTGATGCCTGACTTCCCTGCAGAGTTAATACAGGACCACCAACAGTAAGCAAAATAGTGTTTGGTGAGTGGCTGCATTGACACGGACACTATGGGGCTAATGGTCAATGTTACGTTAATTTTCATTGCTTTTGATTTTGCTGCTGGGAAAGCATAGGATCATGACTCCATAACACTGGCTCAGCAGTGGCATTGCTGGGCTGTAATATCAGGATGCAAGAGTGAGCTGGGAGTCCTGGCTTCAATTGCTGCCACCAACTCTCTAGGTAGCCAGGCAAACTGTGTTCTCTGTCTCTCAGCCTTTGCCTCCCTAATGAAGAGGTGATGACAATATTTGGCTGCCTTACAGATCTGCTATAGCTAAGAAATACTGAGAAAATGTGAAACACCCTAGGGACTTGAAACTAGATTATTATTATGCACTACATAAATACAGACTATTGCTATTGTTAATGTTTGAGGTTCCCATAGGTTGATTACATCGATTTAACCAGCAACTGAGTTTCAGCAACTATATTAAAAATACAATGGCCATGTGATGTTTGCTCATATGATAAGCTGGCCATTCTGCCTTCCACTGCCTTTATAAGTTTTGATCTCAGGAAATGCCATTGTATATAAGCCAAACCTATTTTCTCTGTCTCACTTTTGTTGTGGGCTTTTATTTTTTTTTGGATGTTATATCAATGGTTTCGCATAACTGCACAGTTATTGGCTTAGACAACCTCCTTGAGATATGTTTTTTTAAAAAACGGAAGCGCTTCCTACAATTATTTTGCATGACTTAAATAGGCAAGATTAAATATTCTCCATTAATTATTCACTTGGTTCTGCTGTGCACTTTCCTCAAACAATTGTGTACAGGTTTGGGATCTGAACAAGAGTTTATCTAAACCAAAACATCTGTGCCTTATGACAGCCTTGATTTCCCGCTGGAGCACACAACACACTGCAGTATCACAGAATGTTTTGCAGTCTGCATCCGCTTTGCACTTCTACCTTTCCCCCTTCTTAATATGACACAACAATATAGGGCCCTGAAGGCAGAATTAGCAAGAACATATTTGCGTCGCCACATAACTCTCAGCTTCCAGCTTGACAGCGAAGGCTGAACTTCTGTTCCCATTTCGCGGCTTTGCTACACACTTGTCCAAACTTCTAAGCGGTCTCTTGCCACTTGAGACAATCAACCATGGATTATGCATATCATCATTCCAGACCTTCTCTCCTGGTATGCATTTCCTAGGTTAGTCGAAAGACAATCTAGATACTGTAAGCAAAAACAGTGACCAGTGGCATGACAAGGTGTGGAAACATTATCCTGAAAACATTTTGATTTTTCACCAAACCAGTGTGCAATATATAGAAATGTAGGTCAGTCAGTTTTAGTAGGAGATAGATATCTAAGCATGCTTTCTTGTATCATTTAAGTTTTTTGTCAGTTATTCACTACAACTTACCTTCAAATCAGCCAGCTGTTTTAACCAACAAGCAATTGCAATCAGCTGCAGATCATTAACAATGAAGTGACATTGTAGCAAAGGATTTAGAAATCTGAGGCAACACATTGCCTTTGACTCATCGCCAGAGTCCATTTTACTGGTTAAGTTGTGCAAAGGGAGAATTTGTATCCTTGTTGTCAGCTACTGTGCTGCCTTTTGTACATAAGATCACCAACTGAGATGAAGCTACTGAAATCCTAGGGCACTGAAAGTTCAATTAAGGACACAGGGACAGCTTTGATCTTGAACTGGTGAGCCTTGGTTCATTTACCACACATTGGATCCTGCTGCTCTTTCACATCCTTCTTTTAAACAGCTGCAGAAGAAGGCAATTCTGCTTTGAAGTGGTCACTTTGCCTGCAAATACACCTTTAAAGAACTGGCATCTGAGCCTGTGACAGTCTGTTGTACAAATCCTTCTGAGTTCACAGACAGGACGTATCTAACAGCTCCTTTGGTGCTGAAATAGTCTGTCATGTCAGCTCTTCCGCAAAACATGCCAGAAGGCCTCCCCGGTAGCATATGGGATACTGCTTCTCATGCATAGGGGCCAGAGCAGCATATTAGGCATAGCTCTTCAAACCATTCATCTTCATAGCTATTTGTTTATGCAATTCATACACACATGACTCAGAACTCAGCTGTCACTCTTGCCATCTCCCACCCTCCTCTAGACTCTTGGTTTTTTGTGTTCAGTGTTTGCATCATGCATGGCTTGAGTAGGAGTACAAGCCTCAACAAAGAACAGGGAAGCGATCAGTGGCTACAAGCCACAATGGCTCCTTTCTACCAACGTGAGCCAGTATGCCTCCGAATACCAGTTACCAGGGATCACAGGTGTGAGAGCTGGTGTGGTGTAGTGGTTAGAGTGTCAGGCTAGGACCTTGGAGACCAGAGTTCAAATTCCTGCTCGTGAAGCTTGCTTTGGGACCATAGGCCAGTCACATCTCTCAGCCTAACCTCACAAGGTGGTTGTAAGAGTCAAATGGAGATGGAGAAGAACCATGTACACCACCTTGAGGTGGAATAAGAATGTAATAATAATAATAATAATAATAATAATAATAATAATAATGCAATTACACCCAGGTCTTACTTACAGGCTTCTTGGTTGGCCACTGTGAGAATAGAGTGTGAGACTAAATGGGTCTTTGGTCCAATCTAGCAGGCTCTTATGCTCTTCATGCTGGAGTTGTCCTATTGATATCAAAAACATTCCCATAACTTTAAAATTAAGCCTAATGCTGTGCATACTGGAAGGACAACCATGCTCAGCACATTTCGGAAGGAAAATCACGGTTTTGCAAACCAAAGCATTAGAAGCAACGCAGAAACTAGCACAAAGAAAGCTCGTATCATATAATTGCTGAAGGCCAATACAACACTTTCAAGGAGCTGCTCCAAAACCTTGTAGTATGGGATGCGCTCTTCAAGATTCCAGCTATCCCATTCCAATTCTCTCCCTGAATTTCTTGCACACCCCCAACATTTGGTCAGAATTGTGTGGCATACTCAGTCCTCATTTAGGGGCTGCTTTGAGGGAGTTGTGTCCCCTTCTAATGATTTTTCAAAAAATTGTTTTGTACCTCTTCCAGCTCTGCTGTGCCTGTAGTTTTTATACATCTCAATCAAGTACCTTGCATACCTGTATGTAGACCGAGGGTGGTTGAAACTTGTGTATTTTGATATATTTATTTAAGGTTTTTTTTAAAAAAAAGTTACCCTGAACTCTAAGATCAATACAGTTAACACTTCAAGCCTCACCATGTCTATTTGAATTAAATGGGACTTACTTCCAAGTAAATGGGTTAGCATTGCAACTAAAAATGTGTTCCCATTCTTGGTTGAGGTTGGCGGGCAGGATAAATAGATACATTGCACTGGCAAAGCAACATTTAATCCTGGTGCAATGAGTTTATGGCCACCAGTATCCAATTCTAAGCACAAGGGGCAAAGAAGAGGACAGAGTTTGGATGTGTTGGAATGAGAGAATCATAGCCAGAATCCTGTTTGCTTAGAACAGGGTGGGGAATCTCAGGCCTTAGGGCTGAATACAAACTCCCAGGCCTCTCTATTTGGCATTCAGAATTCCCCCAGGCCACACAGCCTCTTTACAGGCCCCAGCCCTCAATGTCCCTGCTTTAGTCTTCTTTCATAGTTAGGAATGTGTCCTTGGACACTGATAACGCTCCTTGTTTGCCTGGATGGAGAATACAGAGGGGTGTGTGTAGAAACTAGCCTAAGGTACAAAAGAAAAAATTACATTTGTTGCTACATCTACTTTTTGCCTTTGGCTCTTCCCACCCTGGCATGTGTCCCTTGGAAAATTGCCCACAAAGGAAAAGGAACGCCCCCACCCCCAAAAGCTGAGAAGTTGTCATTTCCCTTGATGATGGTGCACAGAAATGCTAAAAGGAAAGAGGCAGTATAAGCAAAAAATAAAATTAAAATCCTCAATGCAGTGAGTAGCAGAGCCCAGGGTGGCAGGCCAGCCACATTGGAGGAGAGGATTCTAATTAATGGCCTTTCTTCAACAAATACTAATGGGGAAGCATCTCATTGAACATGGAAGTTACCAGGGACTCTGTATAGCTGCTTTTCAAGTATGGCTGAGCTGGCTTTTATTGGAGTTATAGCGCTGTTGTGAGGTTGCAGGAGTGCAATGATAGGACACCAGTACAGCACTGGTACAGCAGAACTAGCTTGGTCGTATTAATTGTAGCTTTCTATGGATTGGGAATACTCTTGCATGAGTGGCTACTGCCCTGTGCGGTTGGTTGTTATCCTGTGACAGGATGCTGAGCTGAGCTTCTCTTCATAGTTCACAAAAATTACTCACTTCAGTTTCCAGTTTGGTTCAAATGCTTTAGGGTTGACTAACATTGACTGATGAGCCAGCGCTTTACTCCCTTGTGTAATCTTCAGTTCTGGCAACTCCATTAAGTTCTTGTGTCTTCAGATCTCGTGTGATTAGCGCAGGTAACTTAGAAGAAACTACGAAGTCTGCAGATAACACCAGCGACAGAGAGCGCCTGCCTTACAAAAGCAGCAGGACATCGCAAATGTCCAGTTGCGTTTGGACATTGCCACCATGGATTTTGCATGCTGCTCTGAGCAATTTGTGCAAAGTTGGTTGCTTTGTTTGCCTCCGTTTATGTAAGAAGCAGCAGCAGCAAATGCTGATGCTGTGGTAAATATACAAGGGGCTGATGCGGGGCTGGCCCAATACATTTTGGCATCTGAGGCAAACTACTAGATGGCATCCCCTCGCAAGGGAGGAAGAGGTGAAGATCTTCATTGGGAACAAAGCGGCGGCGGCGGGGTCAATTCAACTTTACCTGACCACTGAAATGGGAATCTTGCTATGGATTTTTGTATGTGATGCCAATAAAAAGTTTGATGATGGTGAAATGGGAATCAAAGGCTGTTGCAGGAGGGGAAAGGGCCCACTCTGAAACATGCCAGGTGGGTACAGGCTCCAGGAAATCCCCAAAGGAAGCCCCTGCCATTTACCGTATTTTTTGCTCCATAACACTCACTTTTTTCCTCCTAGAAAATAAGGGGAAATGTCTGTGCGTGTTATGGAGCGAATGCCTATGGATGGCGGGGGGATCTGCTGCAGTCGTGTGCAGAGGATCTACGGTTCCCCTTCCTTCTCTCTTCTGTGGCTCGCTTTGAAACAGCAAAGCGGGAGAGGAGCCGCTTACATAGATGTAAGCGGCTCCTGTCCGGTTGGCTCCTTTAAAGCAAGCAGGCTCTCTGTCCCTTTCTCCTCCCCACTCAGCTCACTAAATAGCAGCGAAGTTTTTCTAAGCCGGGGAGGAGGGAGAGAAGCAGAGCCTGCTTGTTTTACAGGAGCAAAGCGGGAGAGGAGAGGAGCCTTCTCCCCTTATACCCCTCTCCTGCATTATTAGCAGCATCCTTCTCCACACACCCCACGCGTGCTCCTTGTCCCTTGAGTGCTTTTCCTTCCCTCCCCACTTAAAACGTGGTTACAAAGCACGGATCCACATGGATCCTCAGTATTTTTGCACTGGGTCACGCCAAATTCACCATCAGATCACATAGCATGTCCATGGCTACAGCCTGCACCAAAAAACACACACGCACCCACTGTTTCATGGGGCCGCAATGGCGCAAAAACGTGGTTACAAAGCATGGATTCACATGGATCCTCAGGATTTTTGCATTGGGCTACCCCAAACTCGCCGTCAGATCACATGTCTGTGGCCACAGCATGAACCACAAAAAACATACATCCACTGTTTCGTTTAGAATATTTTTTTACTTGTTTTCCTCTTCTAAAAACTATGTGCGTGTTATGGTCAGGTGCGTGTTATAGAGCAAAAAATACGGTACTTCCTAGGATTGGGAGGAGACCAGCAGTTCCACCTTTTCACCAAGAGTCCACTGTAAAGGTGGCACTGCAGGGACTGCTGAGGAAGAGGCAGATCCGGTTTCCAAGGAGTGTGTGGCAGCAGCAGTGCGGGATGCATTCCTTGTAGGCCAGATCTGCTGCCGCTGTGGATCCTGCTGCTTGAGGCAGTCGCCTCACCTTGCTTCATGGATGGGCCAGCCCTGGGCTGAGGCTGCTGCTTCCCTCCCTCACCGATCAGCCTCCACGAAAGTCTCATCCCTTCCATTTATTTGTTGACAAACTTCCACACCCTAGCCATGCCACTGTGCCCTTAAAATGTATCATTTTTCAAATGATTTAAATGTACAAATCTGTAGAAGAAAGAAAATTGGTCAGTCTCTCACCTGGTACAATGAGTGTAGGGGACTGTGTGTGTGTGTGTGTGTAGCCTCCATTGAACACTCAGTAACATGGCCTGTACTGAACAACACTTGTTTCTGAAAACATGACCCGTTGTCCCTTCAACTTATTTCTGCCTATAGTATTAGCATACATGTCTTTCCAGATATTTATTGATTTGGCTGTTGCCAAAGCACCTCCCAGTCACATAGAAATTAAAAATGATTTGGCATGGCATGTTGTTTACTAGTGGCACTTGGAAAGCTAGCAGGTGAACATCGTGATTGCTCTATTGATTTGTGGTTCACTTGGAAAAACTCAGCTGGGCAGCTGAAACTGACCATCATGGCTTGAAATACTGGCTGTCTTTTGCAGGACTGAATCTTGCATGACCAGAAGAGCAAAGTGTGGTAAGCGACCTGAAAAGCGAGGGTTTTTTTTAATAAATAAATGGAATGATGCAAAAGACCTAGTAGACCTGTGTGAATGAATTTAAAGGCAGCTAAAGAAAGAATTCACTTATTATTGTGAGAGGTTTGCCGAAGACAGATTTTGGCTGGTCTCCTGGAAGTTGGGGTTCCAGGCTCTTCTGTCTGCTGTGAATGGGGATAATATATGCTCCCAGTTACTACCTACTAGTGAAAGCTGCATAGGCCAGGGCAGTTGCTTAATCCCCTAACCACCCTCAGTACAATTACTGTTTCTCTTTGAGGGAAGGCCATAATTCACAGTTAGAACACCTTTTATTTTATTTTTTGCATATCTAGGATCAGAAGTTCAACCAGTGAAATTTCCATTTAAAAAGATTCCAGGAGACAGGGCTAAGAAAAAACTGATAATATTGACACAGGGCTTTCACATGCAAGCAACAGTTCTTCAATGGAGGTGTTTCTCAAGCCAGCATAGCTTTTGATGTCTATTGTTTGAGTTTTGAATGATCATTGATTTGATGGAGATCTGTCTTAATTACTAGCCCTGTTCAGACGGAATGCACAAGGGTCAAGAGAGTGGATGGGTGTGGGTTGCAAACGCAAGCCCTGAGTCAAGTGATCCAATGCCCCAGCACAGACCATAGTGCAAAGCTCTGCAAAGTTGCTAAGTGCATTCTGTTGAATACCCTTAGCAACTTCCCTGAGATAGGGATCCTTGTCTTATCAGAGTTTCCAGCCATGGTGAAATTATTAAGTACGGTCTGTTCAATCGAATGCCCTTAGAAACCCTTTGCAGACCTTTGTACTAAATGTGTGAAGATCTAAGGAGGACCATATGGACCCAGGGTGTGGTGTGCCTCATTGCCTCTGTCCATCTCTTTAGCCCACAGAGGTTCATGGAAAGAGGCTTGATCAGGGAGATGACAATGTTCAATTCTGGTTATAATGTGCATTACATAGAATCATAGAATTAGAAAGTTGGAAGAGATCACAACCCCCTGCAATGCAGGAATCTTCTGCCCAACTTGGGGCTTGAACTCATGACCCTGAGACTGAGAGTCTCTTGCTCTACCAACTGAGCTAGCCGAGGTTAACATTCTGGCCTTGTTTGGATTCCTGTTTTCATTTTGCTTTGTTTGGTTTGGTTTATCCGGTTCCAGTTTTCAAAGGGCTCCTGAGAAAGTGGCCACTGGTGCCACCCTGACCCATCAGTTGATCTGCCTCCAGATAAACCAGAGAGTAGGGAAACAGGTGGGCAGGAGACCCAAACAGGCACCGGTGTCAGCACTGGTGGGCTCTGCTAGGTCTCTGGCAACCCAGGTGCTTATCCTGGTCCTGTTTTGATTCACCATTTAACATGTCAAGCACCAGAGGCTGAAGTAAGTCTAGGAGCTGTTATCTCAGAGTAGCTGAGCATATAAACAAAGGCCCAAGCTTACACAATGTTTTTGTTCACACAGTATCCATGGGAATCGGGAATTATTATTATTAGAAAAAGAGATACTGCCGCATTCTTTTCCTGCCAAGCTTTCACCAGTGCAAGCCTACATACGTAGATAAGAAATATATTTTCAACTGAGTAAAATATAGATTCCCATGAGACTGTTTTTGTATTCTTTGTTTTAAAAAAAGAAAACTCCAGAGGGCAAAGCGTTTCAAACAGAAGCTGGTCCCATCTCCACAGATTTCTTTCAGCAAGCAGGAGGGGAATGTATTTAAATGAAAACAGTTCCAGGCTACAGGCTTTTGAAATGTGCCCAGAAAATCCGCTGACGTGACGCCCTCTCGTAGTACATACCCTCCAAAATTTCTCTGATGAAAATAGGGACGCCCCATTCCATAATGATAATTTTACTATTTATACCCCACACATCTTACTGGGTTGCCCCAGCCACTCTGGGCAGCTTCCAATATATTTAAAAACATAATTAAACATTAAAAAAAAACCCTTCCCTATACAGTATTGCCTTCAGATAGCTCGGGGGTCAGATAACTCCATAACATCCTACATTTCTCCAATGAAAATAGGGACATCCTACCATTCCCTTCAACATTTCTCCAATGAAAAAAGGGACATCCTAAGGAAAAACTGGGACATTCTGGGATCAAATCTGAAACTGGGATGTCTTCTCTAAATCATGGACGTCCCTGGAAAATAGGGACACTTGGAGGCTCTGGTAGTGAAGGGGGCGGGGAAGGAGAATGGTGATTTTTAATATGCCGAACTGGACAACTCACATGGCATCATGGAAAGGGTCATTGTCTGTACAGTGGTACCTCTGGATGCGAACGGGATCCATTCCGGAACCCCATTCGCAACCTGACTAGAACGTAAAATGTGACGGCGCGTCTGCGGGTCGCATCTTGCCACTTCTATGCATGCGCGTGACGTCATTTTGAGCATCTGTGCATGCGCGAGCGGCAAAACCTGGAAGTAACACGCTCCATTACTTCTGGCTTGTCGTGGAGCGCAATCCGAAAATACTTAACTTGAAGCACATTTAACCCGAGGTATGACTGTATTGGTTTGAAGCTATGACCTCAAAAATGAACTCATTTTTAATCTGCAGGTTAAATATTGGGACAGCAGGAACAGGAAGTAATTCCCCTCCCAAGACTCTTACTTACAAAATGAGGCCTTGAAACCACAATATCAACATAGGCCACAACATGGTAAAATGGCTGAAATGCTATGTGTAATGATAAGAGAAGGATGGGGAACTGGTGAGCCTACAGGTACCCTTGGACTACAACTTCTGCAGGCTTGGCCGTTGACTCTGCTGGCTGGGACTGATGGAAGTTGGAGTCACATGGACCACAGGTTCCCTATCCATATTTTAGGAAATTGTGAAGGTTCAGAATTTCTTTCAATGTGTGACTGGCCTCTGGGAAGGTATTATCCTACAGTGTAACCTACCACAGAGGCTAAAATAATATAATGTATCCCACCCTCAGATCTGAAGAGGAAGAGGCAAATAGGATAAACATAACAGTGAATAATAAAACATGTAAACTACTTGTGAATGTCATGGTTTTGTTACTACATTTTGTTTGTTATTGCATCATGCCTTTTAAATATCCTCTCCACCGCTTTCCCCCTTGCGGTGATACAAAATGGCCGCCGTACTGTGAATGCCCGTTGCTGTGGACCACAAATGGGGAGAGTGCAGTGGTCCACATGGTCTGTTTGAGGGTTTCCCATAGGCATCTGGCTGGTCATGAGAATGGGATTTTGGACTAGATAAAACTTTTGGTCAAATCCAGCAGAGTTTTCTTTTGTTTTTTCTATCTGGTGTATCCACAGGCAAAACATACACTTTACGATCCTTAGGAGCACGGATGAAGATAATATTTCAAGGGGAAGAGTAAAAGGTAATGAATGGGTGAGAACTGGTTTAAAATTATATTCCAGGATCAAAGGACAGCAATCTGCAGAGGAAGGACACCATTAAAACAGCTCTGAAGCCATATATAGAACAGGCCTGTTTGTATTTCTGCCACAGGACCTAGTTATCTGGTATCTCCCTATTTCATTTTCTTTCCTCTGTCTCTTTTCTAACCAGAGTTTTCTACAGAGGACTAGAGTACTGGCCCAACAAGTATGGCAATGCAGCCATTGCTTTAGAACTCCACCAGTGCAAATTCCTAAGGCAACATTGTAAAAGGCAAATGATTTGAAGTTCCTCCAGAAAATATGCAGCATGTATCTTGGCAATAAGCCAGCAGGCACTAAAAATAAGTCTTTAATACCTCAGTCCATTATAGCTAAGTTCATAAGTATAAATTCTAGAGCCCTTCTTTTAAACTTAACAATTCATGACTATAGCACAGTGGTTAACAGATGCACGTGGGAGAGAAGGAATTGGAATTCATATGGGAGACAGTGGTGTCATATTAGAACAACTGTGTCTGGAATCCCTATAAAAGGGGCATTTGTGGCCTTGGCAAACATTTGTTTGATAGCTGGAAGGTGCTCCTCCCCCGTTCTTCACCCTACATGCAAGTATTCACTGAAATAATGAAATAACCATGTACCAGGCATTCTTGCTTTCGGGAAAATCTCTTTGGAGTTGTTTCTTTTTTAAAAAAAAGCAAAAGGAGAGCATGCTATAATTATTACAAGACATAAAGAAAGTAAAGATGAAATAATGTGGTTCTTCCCAGTGCTTAGGACTAGGAAGTAGCAGGAAGACATAAACAGAGGCTTTATATAGGGTTGCTGGATTTTCACTTAAAGCAAATGATTAGTAGGTTGTGGGATGGGCAGACTGCATCCTGAGATCCTATTCCTTACACAATTTTAAGTGCAGTAGCCTTGTCATTTCCCCCCCTCCCTCCAATGCAGGGCAACCCATTTCTGCTGGGATTTACCCCTCCCTTCAGACAACCAAGTCAGTTGTGTATGGAATATGATTGCATAAGTGTCATGGTTACCTTTTCTGAAGGTTACTAGAATAACCACATTAATGTCACAACTCTTACCTCCAGTTCCCACATTGCTATGAAAGATCTCTCTCTCTCTCTACTGTAACTTGACGTACAAAATTTAAGGGTGCAGTTTTTTGTTTTGTATGTTTTGTTTTGTTTTTTTAAAAAAACTTTATTCCCACACCAGGAAAAGTTTCACAGCATGCCAGGCAATGTTAAAGAAACAGAAGCAGAGCTAGTAAAAATGAAAATAAAAACTGGCAGCCTTCTGCTTAAGCAGTGTTCCCAACAATGCTTACTTGGAAGTAAGTCTCACTGACCTGAGTAAGCTCCACGTTATATCCATATGATTTCAGGAAAGTTGTCCAAAAGCTATGGGTCAGAAAATTATAAAACAAAATGATTTTTTTAAATGAAATAAATACTTGAGGAAAATGTACATCAAGCATGTGTATTGTAATCCTAGTCTGGTGTTTTTGTAAATGCTTTCAGGATTGGGGCTCAATATCAAGCACAAAGTCATCAGGCTGTCACCTTCCTAAACATAGAGATCAACACCTTCCATATGTTTAGCAAAATGCCAGAGTTCTTTCTATCTGTCAAACTGTAGAATTATGGGGTGCCCCCTATAACTCCCACCTAACATGGTGCCCTCTGGATGTTTTTGACTACAACTTCCATCAGCCTCAGGGATGCGGGTGGCGCTGTGGGTTAAACCACAGAGCTTAGGGCTTGCCAATCAGAAGGTCGGCGGTTCGAATCCCTGTGACGGGGTGAGCTCCCGTTGCTCGGTCCCTGCTCCTGCCAACCTAGCAGTTCGAAAGCACGAAGTGCAAGTAGATAAATAGGTACCGATCCAGCGGGAAGGTAAACAGCATTTCCATGTGCTGCTCTGGTTTGCCAGAAGTGGCTTAGTCATGCTGGCCACATGACCCAGAAGCTGTACACTGGCTCCCTTGGCCAGTAAAGCAAGATGAGCACCACAACCCCAGAGTCGTCCACGACTGGACCTAACAGTCAGGGGTCCCTTTACCTTTACCTCCATCAGCCTCATCTAAAGGGCAGTGGGTTGGGAAAAGCCGGATTAATCTGAAATAGTAGCATGCTTAGAGTTTTCATTGTGAGCTGAGACCCATTAAGTGTTACCCATTGCCTCAGACCACGTTCATCCTCTGTCCCAGTCCACAAAATTAAAAAGTATAATTTTCAACCACTGTGGTCCAAGACAATGCTGTATTTATAATCAGATAACTGGCAGTTAATGGGGAAAACTGAATATGGATTTCTGTGACTCTATGCAACACTTCTTTTAGTCTATTTCACATTATTGCAAGATTACAACATTGCCCAAAACATCTTGTTTTCAGTATCTACAACTTTGTTTAGAAAACAGTCTGAAGGAATCTAATGTACTATCTCTGAGGCCTTGCAGGTGTACCTGATGCTAGTACTTGAATGAGATGGAACTATGTGTACCACCTTCAGAGTGTTCAAGATTCCCCACCCCCTTTTTGATTGACATCCTAGTCCTATGGTACTAACCAAACACCTCTGCCAGTGCTGCTAAAGCAGCCTCTTGGGCTATGCTGGTTCCACCACTTCTAATGCCTGAAAGGCCCTCAGCTTTCTCCTATACCACCTTAAAAGTGATGGCACCATGTAAATCTACTACTGGAAAGAATAAGCCAAGCAAAAGTATGCCACTGCCTGCTTTCTTCTCCCAAATACCCTCTTGTATAGGGGTGGTGGATGCGGGTGGCGCTGTGGTCTAAACCTCAGAGCCTAGGGCCTGCTGATCAGAAGGTTGGCGGTTCAAATCCCCACGACGGGATGAGCTCCCATTGTTTGGTCCCAGCTCCTGCCAATCTAGCAATTCGAAAGCACATCAAAGTGCAAGTAGATAAATAGGTACCACTCTGGCAGGAAGGTAAACCGCGTTTCCGTGCACTGCTCTGGTTTCCCCAGAAGCAGCTTAGTCATGCTGGCCACATGACCAGGAAGCTGTCTGCGGACAAATGCCGGCTCCCTTGGCCTATAGAGTGAGATGAGCACCGCAACCCCAGAGTCGTCCGTGACTGGACCTAATGGCCAGGGGTACCTTTACCTTTACCTTTATAGGGGTAGTGCATCCTGTTTTGCTGCTTGAGGAAAAACAGGCACTTTCTTCCCCCACTGCTGCTGCTCCTCTGCCAGTGTCATGCCTCATACCTGCCCTGGACAGTGGCGGCAGCTTCTGACGAGATCTCACAAGATCCTGTGCACTCCATGAGATCTCGCAAGATCTCTCTGGAAACTGGTGCCAGTGGTGGTACCACTTCAGCGCTGGTGGCAGAGGCAGCGGTGGCAAGATGGAGGCCACTACGCAAGGCAAGCACCTCTTTTTGCCTTATCAATGTGGGCCAGCCCTGCTCTTTTATCGCACAGACATAGGAAGGAAGAGGGATGTGATAAGCCATTTGGGCCAAGGGACAGCTTATTTAGTTTGTATCTGAACTCAGGTCCCTAAATGCCTTAAGATCTTGTACATTTTTGGACTGTGTGGTTGCCACTTTCATTATTGGGACCCCCCCCACACACTTGTAGTATAACCTGGAACTGGGAATTATAGAGGCTGTGTAGATACATAGTATGGAATGGCCATAGGTGCCAACTCCCTGAGCCCCTGTGTGCCCAAGCACCCACAAAATTCCCCATGAAGGGGCCAGGCACCCACAAATTTCAGTGCCAGGGCCATGCACGTTGCATGGCACCCACGGCCCCAGGCACCCACGGTTGTGGGGCCAAGCTGGCATTCTTGAGAGTGGTCATTGCATTGATATTGAAGAAGCACCTACACCACTGGTCCCCAGCTGGTGGTCCGCAGGCTTCAGGGGGTCTGCATAACCCACCCAGGGGGTCTGTGGCACCATTTACATAACAGAAGCTACCATGGAGATATCAATATTTTCAAAAGTATGGGGTCCATGGCTTGGCTTTTGAAAAACAGAGGATTCACAATACTTAGCTAATTGGGAACCACTGACCTACATCTTAAAGGTCTTAGTACAAAGGTGTGGAAAGTTACTTCCAGACAATCTGTTTATTGAGCATTCATTCTGTATGGTTTTCAGGGAAGTTATACCACACCTGCTGTTTATTGAGTGTTCATCCTAATTCATTTCTAAGGTACAAAATCACATGAAGCAATTGGCATCCCATACTTTCCCATGTATCTTACCATCACAGTTGTGTTGCTGTTGTTTTTGTAAAATAAATAAATAAATAAATGGGAGTGGGTTTGTTACATCCGAGTGCCAAATCGACTTTCATTGTGCAACCTGAATTTGCTGGTATGTGGTTTAGGGACAGCCTGGAAGCTGCCTGGCAATAGGCTGTTGGTGCTATAACAGCTTACTGTTAACAGTCCTTAAGTTGCGCAAACTGAAATCTGCAAACTACAATTTGCAAACTGAAACCTGCAATCTGCTGCAGCCAAAAACCACAAAAGAGAAATGAATCACATTCTTTTATCAGTCCTTGAAAAGACACACGTGGGATTTTTGCTCTCAGAAGTTCTCATTTAAGAAAAAATAGTAGGTAACCACGAGTGAATCGTGGTAAATTTTCAAAGGGAGCATTACTGGCAGTGACAGATGGCGGAGAACTTTCACGGAAAGCTTTCCTCTTCCATTCTCCAGAGCATTCAAACATGGATTGCTTAGAAAGTTACTCAAATGAACTCAGCTGTTGAGCTGCCTTCCATAAACAGAAGCAGTGAAAGAAAAAAAAATGCCCAGGCCATTTAAGATTGTGTAAATTACACCAGCATTTTCTGTATTATCGTTTTACAAGCAAGTATTTACAGAACACCTTAATGATGGGGGATGACAGGTGACGTGTCCAACAACTTTGCTTATGGGGCAATAAAAGTAAATTAGTGACTGAGCAAGAGAGGAAAGGAAAATAAATACAGATTGTAATAATTTACAACCATAGAAAATAAAAGAGGGAATAAGCTAGGATGGAAAGAGTTCTATCTAAGCTATAAAACCCTAAGTAGTCATTTATCTTATCACTTAGAAGAGGTGGTAAAGAGTCTGAATTGTGTTTTTGAGTATTGAAAACGTGCTGTGCACGCATTGACTTATTTTATTCTCATCCATACATGAACTTGATACTCCAAAGGCAATTTGAAGGAACTGAGAGAGGTTGGCCAATCTCTTTGGTTTCCTGTGTGCAATTTGTTATTGGGTGTTTCTTCACTGGACTATTCCAGTGGACTTCACATTGGACTATTCTTCACTGCCCTCCCCCATATGCACACAGTGGGTTAATGTCTGGACAATTTTTATCTTGTTGTGTCTCTAATTCAAAAGATACATCCCCCTTCTGAAAGGATGGGTTATGCGAAAGAATTATAGATACTGAAGCCATGGAGAAGTGGTGCTTCTTCAAACATTGTCAGACTCCAACTCTCATCTTCCCCTGACCATTGGCTGATGGGAGCTGAAGTACAAAAACATATGAAGGGCAACTTCTCGAGTCTTTATGCAGTTCCCCTTAAAAAGAGACCTGGATTATCACACCTGGCAAGCATCTAACTGGTCATGTTCCAAATACAAGCAGTTTCCACTTGCAAAACTTTACTTTTCAAAGGGGGGGGGGATTCTTGGTTGCTGTTTAGCTCTTAAATGACTTCTGACTGAGCCTCTTGGGCTTGCTGATCAGAAGGTCGGTGGTTTGAATCCCAACCCAGGGTGAGTTCCCGTTGCTCTGTCCCAGCTCCTGCCAGCCTAGCAGTTTGAAAGCATGCCAGTACAAGCAGATAAATAGGTACCACTGCTGTGGGAAGGTAAATGGCGTTTCTGTGTGCTCTGGTTCTGTCAGGGTATTCTGTTGCGCTAGAAGCAGTTTAGTCATGCTGGCCACATGACCTGGAAAGCTGTCTGTGGACAAATGCCAGCTCCCTCAGCCTAAAGCAAGATGAGCACAACAACCCCATAGTCACCTTTGACTGGATGTACCCATCCTGGGGTCCTTTACCTTCACCTTTTTTACCACATGGTATACAAAAAGGCCCTGCAGGAAAAATGTACAACCCCTAGTTTGGTGGTAGGTTTGGACAATAAAATGTTTGAGGCATGGATAAATAGGGATGAAAACCTGTGGGAAGATGCATATCATATAAACTGTGAGAGGATTTAAGGGCCGCAAAATGGAATCTTTTCAAATAGGCTCGCTTTGTTGTTCATTGTTTCATTTCTTAGGGGCACTTCCTGTCTCACACTCCGGTGATCAAGCTATGTTGCCGAAACCCTTGCTTCTTTTTTTTACAGCCATTTTATTAGGCAAACTCGGATGTTTTCACTTCCCTTTCTCAGAGGTGCAGTGCAGACTACATCAGTGAACTGCACCAACAGTTTGCAGGAGAAAACAGCTAGAATGAACATCCTGTAAATTAACAGGTGCAGACATATCCTAGGAATGTGCATGAAGATAAGTGTGCCATCGATACAAAATCTGGTGACATTTGCAGATCTGAAGATCTTTAATCTCTTGCATTTTGCTTATGAAAGTCTCATAGCCACATCACTGAAGGACACAAATAAGCCCGAAAGCACTTGGACAGTGGTTTTATATAGATGCATACAAAACAAAAGATATTCTGAGAAGGATTCCAGAGGTCATAGGATTGGAATTTTGTAATCTAGACTGTACTTGGCCATCCAGGGAGGCCAGGAGTAAATCCAGTTATTCTGATGATGTCTTAATTTTCTAACATGCACAGGGGAAACAATAATCAAACCAAGCAAATATAATCAATTTCTGCGCTGTTTGCTGTGGCAGATAGAAATGCTGCACTTTTAAGATGTCTGTATTTGCAGTCCTTTGGTTTTCCCCTTTGAACTCTAGAATGCTGAATCTGCCAGTGTTTGTCTGCATAATAGGGCCGCCAATAAAGACTGAATGGAGTCATTTAGCTCTTACTGCACTATTTCTCTAATCAGATGCTCTGCTGCTGGAAGTGGAGTCAAAAGTTAACTACCCTGAGCCAGTGATAACAAACCCATATTACACAAAAGCTTTACAACAACTGGACCAAGTCCATCACTTTTTTTTGCAGGGGAGGGGGTCAAGTGATGGATGAGTTCAGTTTTCAAAATGTGCAAGCAACAAACATGTCTGAAGGGAGCTACACACACCCCAAGAGCATATAACTGTTTTAGTCTCTCCATGTCATATATCTGTAGGATGTTTTGCTGTTGTTACTGTTCCATTGTAGTTACCACATCAAATGGTCTATACAGATGTGAATAGTATTACAAATCAATCTGGATTATTGTTCTATTTTTTAAAAGATTAAATAACTGCTCTAGGGTACCTTGTTAATGATTTTTAGCTTCCCTACTGGTCCGTTTAGGTTAATCAATTTTATTTTAAAACAAACAAACATGGATATTCTTATTCTTATTTTTAAAAATTGGTTAAATGCCTCCCCACAACAAAAACAACAAAATCCTGAAGTGATGTAGATGTAGAAGAATAAATTGAATTACCCATATTTTTCACTCTATAAGAGGCACCAGACCATAAGACACACCTAATTTTTGGAGGAGGAAAACAAGAAAAAAAATATTCTGAAACTCAGAAGCCAGAACAACAAGAGGGATCGCTGTGCAGTGAAAGCAGTGATCCCTCTTGCTGTTCTGGCTTCTGGGATAGCTGCGCAGCCTGCATCCGCTCCATAAAACACACATACATTTTCCCTTACTTTTTAGGAGGGAAAAAGTGAGTCTTATAGAGCAAAAAATACGGTAACAAAAATACCTAAACTTACTGAAAAACAGGGTCAGTAAAAACATCCAATCACTGGTGCTGTCCAAGTGCCCAGGAAAACAAGAACTTATTTGCCTGGCATCAGACTAATAACAAGGTTGGTGCCAGGGAGGCCTTCCCAGGGAAAGCACTCCATAGATGGGAAGCTACTGAGACCCATCCTCATCACCACACTCCAGACCTCTCTTGGAGGGCCTTAGATGAGCATCTCATGATGATGATGATGATGATGATGATGATGATGATCTCGGGGTCTGTGCAGGTTCACATGGGGAATCCGTACAGTGCATTCCTACACACCTACTCTGAAGAAAGCACTTTTGAATCCAGTAGGACTTATTCCATCGTAAATGGATCACAGTCTTAATTCTTTATAAGCCTTAATTCTTATAATTAAGCCTGTAGGCTTAATTAGGCTTGCCAGATCTCTTCGCTTTGCTTGTAGCATGGTTTGGCCCAAACAGTGCCTCCGTGTCAGTCACCTGACACCATGTGACTTTAGGGTCAAATAAAATCACAGGGCCAACTGAAAAGAAAGAACTCAAAGGGTTACAGTGGTTATCACCTCTGACTGTTGGCCATGCTGCTGGAAGTTGGTAGTGGGAGTTGGAGCCCAACGATGTCTGGAGTGCCACAGGTCCTCACCACCTGCTGCCTAAAAAAGAAGAAATGCCCCTGGAAACATTGGAACGTTGCAGTTAACAAGACTAGTCATTTTCTTCTTTTAAGCCCATAGCATAATGGAGACAACAGCAAATGGACACCAACTGGAAGTGTGGATAGCTCACACGGACAGCCAGGCTTGATCTCAAGAAGTACTATTGAAGATCTGAATAAGCACATATAGATATTATGAGGAGAAACACATACAAATCTATTTATTGGCTTACCAACTCAGTCCCCATGCCACTCTGACCCTTGTATGTTGTTATAATATGAACTGAAAAATACCAAATAAGAATATTATGTTGAAAAATAAAGCAAAGTTCTAATTGGAAGAGTCTGGCTTACAAGAAAACGTAGAAATAGATTGGTCGTGCATTGTAGACTATCTGAAAGTCAAGTCTGGTGTTTGCCATGGAACACAGCATACAAAATTCAGCAATTTTCAACCCTGTGTTAATCAGGAAATAAATGTGGTTTCTCTGGCAACTCTATTTCAAATGTGTGAAACACACCCACTGTGTTGGTAAAAGTGAGGTGTTTTAAATGGTGATGAATGGTGATTGTACAGTTTCATATCTCCTTGCTCTAGATTAGATCCTATAGCAGCACCAAGTACCTGCTTAATTCATCACCAGTGCTGGTACTTGGAAAATAAAGCTAACACCCTGATTCTCTGAGTTCTTTGTCAAGAGAATTCCAAGAGTGTACCTGGAGAACTGAAGCATGAAAAATGCTACAGGAGTACATAGGAGGTGAAAGGGATTTTTTCCAGTAGGGCTATGCCAAACCTTTTAAGCATGAAATGAGATATTTTGAGGCGACAAAATACTCTGTGAACCTCTCACCCTTGTTTTCTCCTTTTTGCAGCCCTGACCCACCTTGAGCCAGCCACCATTTTAGTCAATGAAATTTGCCTCTGTGATGACATCACTGAAAAAGCTATAGTGGTGGCAATAAGTTTCATTTGCTCTCACTGAAGTCATCATGTAGGCAAGAGGGCTACATGATTACATTACGATCCATCGGTATGAAAGCCAAATGGTCAGAAAAGCCCCCAGAACAGCCAGTTGGGACTTACATTGGAGCAATACCATCACACCTGAATGCTGGTTACCAGAGAGGAAGTGCTATGTATGTGCCCGTGTGTGTCATCCTGTTTTGAACTCCTCCCCAGTCAATTAAAATGGGAGGTACTTTACACAAAGGGGTGAAAATATTTGTGCAAAGGTGTGGAGCAGGGAGAATATCTTACTGTTTCAGCTCAGCCCTTTGTTCCATCTGCCTTGCGTATTAAAATAATCTCTGACAACCTTGAGGAGTCACATGAAGAATGCTTAAATGCTCACTTTACAGCTTATGGTGTAAAAGGGGGGGGGTGGTGGAATCATTATATATGAGTCAGGCGTGCAAGTTCCAATGAAAGACTCTATCTAACTAGGTCAGCCAGCACCGACAGTCATACCCCTTCTGCATTATTAACAAACTACAATGAGCAAATGCTCGCTCACATGTTTATCTTCCAGCAAACATGTTAGCAGCAAATGCGTCCCATTCCAGTGACACACCCTGTTTTCTATTAATGACGATTAATCCTTGGGTGCATACTGACTTTCCCCCAGCTATGGTCGGTGCATTTCTGAACCCTAATATCCAAAGGGTTGGGAGTTGTGCTTTTGTAAAAGAGCATTGCTGCTGATAGGCAGTGATCATGTCAGTTGTCTAGTCTGACTCATATGTTTGGAACTGTAGCTTTGCTTGCAAAAAAAGTACTGCACGGGCTGGGGTTGGGAGAAGGACCAGCTCATACATATTGATGAGTGAGGCAGAAATTACCAATCCTCCCCACCAAAGGTAAAGTACAATACTGTATTAACAGAGCAATCCTAAGCATCTACACTCTAAAGTCAGTGGCACAGTGCTCAGTGGGGCTTACACCCATGCACGTGCATGGAAGTTAGCAACCTGAGTCTGCAAACCGAAGCAGGAAGATGAGGAAGCAAGAACCGTTAAAACAGGAACGGGGAACCTGTGTTCTTGGACTCCAACTCCTATCAGCCCCAGCCAGTATGGCTACTGGTCAGAGGCTAGAGGGGCTGGGAGTTAGAGTTCAGTGATGGCTTGGTGTGGGGAGTCATCTTTGCTTCAAACACAGGGGCCCTGACTTTTGAGGAAGCAAGCATGGGATTGTGCCAAACGGGACTAATCTGTTGTTCTTTAAGTGGGGCTGCCATACGTCCTGATTTTTCAGGGCATGTCCTGGAATCCACCTCTGAAAATGTCATCCTGGATTATTTTTTGGAAATCGGGCAAATGTCCCAGAAAACCAGCAACAGGGGTTAAAACGTGCTGAAAATGCCTAAGAAAGCTCCAGAACTCAAAAATGATTGTAGCTTTTTACTAAAGAAAGCTCAACAACCTTTTGAAACTGGACAACCCAACTTTAAGGCTGCAAGCTTATGTCTGCCTTATGGCAGGGCTGGCCTGGTGTGAGTGTGTGTAATAGTAGTTGGAGTCTGACCCTAGCCATGTTTTCTTAGAAGGCAGCCGTATTGATTTCAGAGGCCCTTTTTAAACAGTCAGATGTGCTTAGCGCTGCAGTTTCAGTCAGTAACCTTGATGGTCTGAGAGCAATTGCTCACCGCCATCCCCAGAAGCTCTTCTTCCCTGAAACCAGTGTTTAATCTTTGCTTCTCCAAGCTCATGTGACAGGCAGGGGTGAGGATTTCTTATCTTAACAGCCAGAGTCCATAATTGGAAGGCTCAGGATGTCTTTGAAACCTATGTATGCTGCCTTGAGGTCCAGGATGGAAGAAAGGGGAGTTAGAATTCTAAGCAACAAGAGTAATGTATAGAACAAGAGGATGGAGCTGATGCTGTTGTGCCAGTGTTACTATCTTTCTTCCAGAACACAGATGCAATCAAATGAAGGCAACTGTTCTGATTATCAGAAGAGTGTTATACCACCAGTTACCAGGAAGCATCTTATTCATGTCCATTTATTTCCTATAAAGTATCTCAACATGATTTAACAGTAAAAACAATTATGATGATTGGAGCCTTCTGAATGTGAGGCAGACACTCTACCACTGAACTACAGGGGCACATGCTAGTGTGAACATCCTTTCCTGGCTGGTGTGTGAAACAGTCCTGTGTTTAGTGTCAAACAAGAATGCTTTCAGATATTCACCTGAGAAAATCAACATAGTTCTCTGCAGTGAGTGCCCATCTCAGTGTGACATAGGCTGTATCTTCTACCATCAGATAATTACAGTTGTACCTCGTTTTGTGACCAGGATCCGTTCCGGAGCCCCGGCCGCTAGCCAAAATGGACGCAGGGCAAAGCACCATGTCTGCGCACATGCATGGAGCGGTTTGTGCTACTGTGCATGCGCGAGTGGCAAACCCGGAAGTAACTCGTTCCAGTACTTCTGGGTTTGCCATGGACATTCGCCGGAATGGATGCTAGACAAGGCGGACGTTCACAGAGGTATTACTGTATTAAAAAATAACCTGAAATTCATTGTGATATGATCAGGTGTGGACTAAAAGGCCAGTCCATCACAGACAACACCCTTGACTTGCTTTGGCACAGCATCTCTTCCCCTTCAGACAGGTTCATCTGAACATTGGGGGTATGTTCTGTCCCCCTTTAAAACCATTTTTGAGCCAAACTTATATATTTCCTTTAGCAGTAACTGGAGAACATAAAGTGGAGGTATGAGCAGGCCCCCAAACAGGGGTCAAAGTAATCTCTAGCAATCCAGCTGGTTGCATTAAACCTCTCCTGACCAAACCCCAGTCACGCAACCATCAATGGCTGGGTTGTCAGGGACCCCTACGATAACACTAGACTAACACCAAACATACAGTGCAACGTATAAAATCTCTCTGTGTGTAACATTTAAGGTCCTCACTCTCTGAATGGAAGGTTGGTGCATATTTTCCCCTGCTCTGCTTCTCAGTAAGAGCAAAGTCACCAGGCAGAGTGGCAGGATGGTGTGACCTGCAGGCACGCACCTGATGATTAGGAAGCAATTCAGTGTTCCAAGCCTACTGTTGAGTCACCAGCAGAGATATATTGAATTCTATCAGTACTGAAATTCTCGTGTGGGAGGCTTAAGTCTTGAAGTTCACAATTAAAATAAAAGCCAAAACAGTAGTGTAGATTTACTTTCAGTCTCTCAGCATGTGTGATGCTACTTTATTTAAATATGTGTTTTGGAATTTTCTGCAAACACATAAAGTTGTTAATTCAGATTATTGTGATATATATATATATATATAAATTCCCCATAATTTGGACAAGAGGGAAGTACTGAGGTTCATGGCTCAAAATGTAATGGAGATGGTAATTGTTGTTTGCATTCCACCCTCTCTTCCTAGGCTCCTATCACCCATAAACACAGCTGCGAAGAGTCTTAATAAGGAACACCAAATAAGTCATCATTCTTGCTTGCTACTTTTGCAGAACGAACTTTGAAGGCTCTTTTAATTTTCCCTTCTTGCTAATGCTAGCTCCAGCAGGCTTTCCCTCTTCCTCTGCTGTCATCTGTGAACAGCTATTCTATCAGGCTGCAGCAAAAGAGAGAAGAGAAGCAGGGCCACTCCATTGGCTTTGATGAAGCTGGTTCCATCAGGCTGTTCCTCTCCCTCAGCCGTTATTTTGCAACAGCCGTTACGTTGGACTATGGCAAAGAAGAGAAGGGAAGCTGATCACCCCCTGTCAGGCTTCTCCCTCAACCAACCTGCAACCTGGCAGCAGTCATTCCATCAGGCTGCAGCAGAAGGATAATATTTGGTATGGATTGTTTCTATTCCACCTGGTTATTATGCGAACTTTGTAATGGGTCCAAGTTCCCATCCAATCACTTTTCCTTTTCCACTTTTCAGCTGAGACATAGGGCCAAAATTCTTTAAATAGACAAAGTAATGTCTAACTAACACAGTAGTCTGTTTTCCTGTCCTTACAACTCAGAAGGTACCTGTTTAGTGAACGAGGCTTGCCAGACCACACACTCAACAGAAGCTGGCTTTCTACAGATCTCTCGGCCTTAATAGAATGCAATGCCTCAATCTCAGATTTGTTTTCTTCTCACATGCTCCTAATGACAGAGGCCTACAGAAATCCACTGCACTGGGCACTGAGCCTAGAGGGTTCTGCAGGGCATTGCAACTATGTCATAGTGAATTGAGGAGAACAGAAGGTGAGAGGTGGGAGTGCTGAATTTTTGGCTCACACAGCTGCTGAAATTTGAAAGACCCAAGTCTGCCCTTGCTAATGACTTCCTCTGGGTAGAATGACATCCTGGAAGATCCCTGCAGAGTCCATCTTGGAAAAGGACCATATCCACTGCCCAGAGCCAGAATGGTTGAGAGCTCAGCACCTAGATTCTCCAGTCATGCATTCACTTGAGTAGAGATAGTATGGGCTGAAGCAAGGAGCAGAGGCTACCATAGATCCTTGAAGTCCTCTTTGACTAATGAAGATGCTAAAAGGAGCTAGACATGGAGGAGAGAACTCAAAGCCACCAGATCAAAAGGCCCATTGACAACAGCAAGGACTGTGTCTGAAGATCTGAACCACAGAAGCAGCCCCACTAAGAAGGTACAGGAACGTCTCTTCTTCTCTGCCTTAACAGGACAAACCATTCAAACAAGGAATTATTGGGTGCACAGTATTTGGAATTGAATATTTGACCCTATGGTGCATTTTCTGAGGCCAAGCACACATAACCTCTTGATCTATATATTTGGACATTTTCTCAATGGTCCAGGCATATACAAGAGAATATATGTTTTTCAATGTGCATCCTGAAACCAACAGAAAAAAGACACTTTCCCAATTCACATGTGGATTTTCATGTAACTGGGAAGTGGCTCATTGGTATAGCACAGAGTGGACCATGTCAAGAAGAAAGGGACAATGTATGAACAGACATAATTTATATTGCAGTACTCCCTCAACCATGACTGACAAATAGTAATGCCAAGTTTTGTGAGGTTATAGCAGGAGGACTGACTTAGAACTTCTCTCTTGCATAAATTAGAGGTAATCAGTGCATTTCTGAAAGAATCAGGATGAACTTGATCCATGTGCCCAGCTCAAGAAGCTGCAGATCTGTCTGAATCCCACTTAGATATATTTTTATCCTACCACCAATTTAATTATGCATCAGTCACATAATTGCCTAAGCTTTTATCCAAATAAACTCTGAATTACTTTTCACACAGATGCACACTTTTAAAAGCAGCAGAAGGAAATGGGCAAATCTTTTGAGAAATTATTGCTGCTGTTTGGGGCATTGCAACTGCATTCTCAGCAATAATTTTAAATAATGGCTTTAAAAGCATGAATGGTGCTCTTGAAAAGAATACTGTGCAGAGGACTGGCAAAAAAATAAATAATAATAAGTGAGGTGGCACAGACATCTCCCTCGGGCTTGTTATTAAATGTGTAGTGCTTCCAGCACTTCTTTTCAACGATGCGTTAAAAACCCACTGCTGCCATAGGAACAAAAGAAGAATGAAGCCACTGGTAAGTTGTCAGCGCTGAAGAACGCTGTGACTCACTGAATTCTCTTTCACAAAAATGAAGTTGGCTGAGCTTTAATGACAACACTAATAATAAAAATAAAATGCATGCATCCCACCACCTTAGCTGGCCAATGAATTTCAAAAACATACTTTATTAACTACAAATTCCATTATGAAAATGTCACGGGGTAGATCTGCTATGAAACTAATGAAGCTTAAGCTTCAGGGTCCCTAATCCCAGAGGGACCCCAGAAGCGAATTTACTCCACATTGTTTCATTGGGGGGGGGGGGTTAATAGACTCAATTTGAGTCAAAAACCATAAAGCACAGGAAATTTTTATTCACACCAGTGATTCTGACATGTGAGATAACCCAGCACAGCAAATTTAAGGAGAGATAATCCAGTACAGCAAATTTAAGGAAATCTGAGATGTAGTAGCTATAAAAAATAAAATAAAATGTGGTAATCTGCTGTGGAAAAATCCCATTGAAGAAGATAACAGTTGTTACCCAGACCTCATTGCTGGTTGCAAAGGGAGCCCTATAACAGTTTAGGGCCTCAAAAATGTAGGTCCACCACTACATCTGCCCTAAACCAGGAATGGGGACCCTGTGGTGATGCTTCCTGGCCAGCTCCCATTCAACTCCAGCCAGCAAGGTCAGGGGGATGGGAGGTGGAGACAGGCAACATCTGGAGGGCCACAGGTTTCCCATCCCTGTCCTGCACTACCTTTGTTATACTCCACTGTCAGATTCAGTATCTCTCCAGTAGCTGGAAACCTCAGAAGAGGAGAGTGCTGTTGCATTCAGACCCTGTTGGTGGGCATCTGGTTGGCTCTTCTTATGTTCTTATGACCATCTTGAAATCTGCCTCTCAAACGTGTTACAGAATTGCCTCCCGCCAAACTCTTCGTTAAACAGCTGGTGACTGCCAAACTCTTGGACAATTACCTGTGGCGCTGTGAATTAAACCACAGAGCCTAGGACTTGCTGATCAGAAGGTTGGCGGTTCAAATCCCCGCGACAGGGTGAGCTCCCGTTGCTCGGTCCCTGCTCTTGTCCACCTAGCAGTTTGAAAGCATGTCAAAGTGCAAGTAGATAACTAGGTGCCGCTCTGGCTGGAAGGTAAATGGCATTTCCGTGCGTTGCTCTGGTTAGCCATAAGCGGCTTAGTCATGCTGGCCACATGACCCAGAAGCTGTACACCGGCTCTCTTGGCCAATAAAGTGAGATGAGCACCACAACCCCAGAGTTGGTCACGACTGGACCTAATGGTCAGGGGTCCCTTTAGCTTTATGTGGGGCAGAGGTTGGGAAGTATTGATGTTTGCATCTCTCATTCTCTCAAAAAGTGAGAGAGAGGGAGAACTGTAGCCTCCAGCAGAAGTGGAGTCCAAGGAAGACCTGTCCAAAGTCAAGTTGGGTAGGCAAAAAACACAGTAGCGGTGAGCGGCTGTAATTCTCCGCTGACAAGAGGGGATTCAGTTTGCAGTTTATTTCAAGTTACTCAAACAATGCTCTGCTAAGTAAAAAAGATGAAGAGATGCAACTCCAGCCCTCTCAATGGGAAAGTTTCTCACATCCCATGAGATCATCCAAAAAGAATGGTCTTTCATCTTGTGCAGTAGTTATTTTGTTCTCAGCCAGAATTCTGTCCAAATTGAGTTCAAAACGAAGGACACGCGAATTGCCCTTTTGAACAGTGTAACAGGCAGCACACCTAGGGACCAGCATAATAAGCCTGATAAAACAGGCTTTTCTATCAAACTCTTTTAAAGAGCATAGCATAGACACTGGTAAGCATCTGAATGAAAGACAATCATGGCTTGCACTGCACAAGATTTGTGTGAGTCACTCTGAGAGTGGTTATTTCTTCACCAGGGACAGGAAGGCAGACAAACACCAGACCAGGCCCATTTTGAGATTTTGGCCCACGGTGACTGACTGCATGTTGGGGGCTTGATAAATGGCCTCTTGTTTTCACTTGAGCCATACATGATAAGGAAAGTCATTCAGTTCCCATTGCTGTATTATCAAGAGTGCACAATGTGTGAATTAAGTGCCTTCCCCTAGCAAGAGAGATTCCAAGTGTCTAAAACAGATAAAGGGAAAGAAAAATGTCAAAATCAATGGCACAGAAGCAAGCGCAGCAGCTCCTTCTGCCGCAGCCGGCTCAAGCTGTCTTATTTTATGCCACTTTTATCGGCCTGAAACAGCTACTAAGATCGAGCCTGCGATGCAGTGATTCCCCCCCCCTCATAAGTAAGGGTCAAACAAACACGCTCTAAAGCCTGACCTTTCTAAAAGGGGATTACCTATAAATAGCAATGGTTATCCCTCACAGTCTTCTGACACAAGGCAACCACTGGCATGAAGAGGAGATCCTTTCCACTTGTTCTTTCAGGAGAAATTGGGAGAGGCACAGGGCACTTGCTGGCCAGGAATAGCCCAGAAGAATTTGCCAGGGATCAAGTAAAAAATAAATAAAAATAAATGCCCAGCAGCTGCCTCTGTATCAATTCCCTCTTGGCCCCCAAACCCCTCCCCAGCCCCCAGTCTAAAACAGAGTGTGTGGAACATTAAGGCTTGATAGCTGAAACATGTCACTTTTAGAACTCATTGATTAAAACAATAATTTTAACCATTATTTTTTTTAAAAAATGGGCTAAGTACTCTCAGCACTGTTTGTTCAAACCCCAGGGTGTTTGAATGCTAGGATGAACGGCTTGGCATGCTTCTGCTGTTCCATTCAGCTCTTCTCTTTGAGTCGTGAAAACCGACTGCATTGGCCACTAGGCAACCAGGGAGCAAATCAAAAGGACAGGGGGAACAAAGTGGCACTGTTCATTTTTCATACAGAAATGGTACAGTGCATTCTAGACAGGGAGCTTTGGTTGAGGCACAGTTTGTTGTCAGGTAAAGAAGACAGGCAATGTAAACAAATAACTTCCGTACCTATGGTCTGTGGCAAGGCCGTCTTAAGGAGTTGTCTCTAAAATATCCCATGCGGTGAAAATGGAACTGTGGTGCATTTATTTGATTGTATGTCCTGCTCTCTGAACATCTCAAATTTCCAAAAGTCATATGATCAGTAAAATAAATGTCTGGTTTTTCAAGAAGCCTCTTAGGTGCTCATTTGGTGTTATGGATGTGGTTTACAAGTTAGCAGTGGGATTGAAGTCATAAGTGGGGGATTTGTGTGGGCAGCTAAGGAAAGTTTGGGCACACATTATGCCCTGTTTAGCCAAGCTGAACTGCACCTCCAGCACAGCAGATGTAGTCTGCCTATCCGGAGAAATGCTGTGAGATCTTGCCCTTCCTGTTGGATATGGGAAATGCAGGTTCAAATAACTTTATCAGTGATTAATCTCACTAGGCAGGTCACATAATGTTAGGCACAACCCCCTCTCTTGGTCTCCTTACTTTACAGACTTGTTGGAAAATGTTGATCTGGGCTCCTCAGAGGGAAGACAGGACACAAATGTAGCTAATAAAGAAATCCATTCACCAATAAAGCAACCCTCAGAGCTTCTTTCTTGTACTACCATGTCAAGCAAGTGAGTATACGAGGAAGGGGACTAAATTGAAGAGAAGAACTGGGCAAAAAAAAGCACTCAGTTGTGGGAGGTGATAATTTCAGGGAAACTGGAGGAGGAAATGGAGAGAAACAGGGTAGGTGAAATTAGAATAGAAAGGTTTTCACAAAAGTTCCCATTTCCCCATTTATTTGTCTTCTTTCTCACCCCCATTCTCAGTTCTGAAACTTTGATTAGTGAAAGATTGATTGAAAGATCGATAAAACTGATGCTCCATCCCAAAACCTCATGAGATATAACGGGCTTCAAAGAGATGAAACAAAAAATGCAACTAGATACAACCCAAAAATGATTTGAGGACACTTCTGTGCAGTAACATATTGGGTCCTGCGATTGCCAAGGGAGGCTCTGTTGGGGGGGGGGGTCTGTGGCTGGGTGTTGCCTGGTTCGTGCTGACTTGTAGCATGGCTTTCTCTGTGGTAATTCCCCATTTGTGCCCTCTATGGCGAGGTGCATCTGTTTCCCTCATTAGTAACACTCAAGAGGAATTAGATAACATTCCTGTTCACTTGGACATTTAATGGCTGAAAGATACTGTTTCCAGCAACCTTGACATTATTAGCTATGAGGGTACGTTACTGCTTTTAAATGCTTTTAAATGTTTGTAATGTTTTAAATGTTCTTTATTATTTTTAATTGTTTCAAATATTTATAAATTTTATTTTTAATTGCCACCCTGGAATCTTTTGAGAGGAAGGGCAGGATAGAGATTTAGAATAAGAATAAGAATAAGATAAGAATACTGCTGCTTGATTTCCAAAGCTCCTGGAAGCTGTCCGTCTTCTGTTTTCTGAGCACCAGAGTATTATTTTTCAGCGAGGGATGTTGATTCCCCTTTATTCCATGTTGGAGAGTGCTTAAGGTCAATTATAACATTGCAATCTCTCTGATGCGTAGTGGAGCCAGGCCAGGTCAAATAGGAAGTAGACTTGAGCTCATTGACAGAACTGCAGCTAGGAATGCCCTATTAAAGCTGTATGTAAACAGCTACCTGGCACTTTCTGTGAAACTGACTCAGACTGTAAGTTGATACCATAATGGGTCCCTCAACATGCCAGCACCAGGGAAATACAAACCAATTAGTGTGTCCTTATTCAGCCATTTTGTGGAGCCCTGCAGATTCCTGACCAATAAACCACACATCCTCCTTGGCCCATGCACACTTACACACACACACACACACACACACACAAGCCTTGTCCTATCCATATTCTCCTATCTTACCCCTGAAATGTTACTAAGAAGAGACAATATTTGGTTCACATTGGTGAAATTGCATGTATTATTCTTGCAACGGCTCCTCAGCAGAAACTTAAGTCTAATTGTGGCCTCATTCTGTAGCTTAGTGCAACACACCGCAATGGCCGCATTTCCTTCCTGGCAATCTTTCAAGTGGGCAGGACCAGAGGCCAAAGTGGGTGGAGCAATTCATGTAAATATTGCCTTTGTGCAATAGGCTAGTTTCTATGCACACTCCTTGTTGTCCTTTATCCAGGTTAGCAAGAGTCATTATCAGCTAAGTCAAAGCACTCAAGGAGGGTATGAAGCAAAGCCAGTGAGAGGGGAAAATTCTGAAGGTTTGAGTACACTGAGGCCTAGTGTAATGGATCATGCTTCCCTGAACAGGGTCAATGCAGCGATAAGGTGTTTCAGGATACAGTTGTATGTGCCTGCCAGCCTGCTCTGCCTCCTTTGAACTAGCCTGCTGTCCTCAGGTGCACTGGAGGCTGCTTTCTGGTCACCAGTGTTGAAAGTAAGATTCAACTACCAGTCTAGGTACCTTTTATACAAATTTGGGAGCAGGCACTATCCTGTTTTGTGGCTCAGACAGCAAAATGCCTTAAGCCAGCTGTGGCCCTGAGCTGACCTATACCCAGGCATAGGCAAACTCGGCCCTCCAGAGGTTTTGGGACTACAACTCCCATAACCCCTAGCTAACAGGACCAGTGGTCAGGGATGATAGGAGTTGTAGTCCCAAAACATCTGGAGGGCCGAGTTTGCCTATGCCTGTTCTGGGTCAGCCAATTTTATCTTTACTGATATAAATTAGTGTTTTGTAGTGTTAAAGATACCCTGCCTCCCCCCCCACCCCACAAAAAAAGAATAGAGATGTAAATACATCCAACAGTTAATGTTTGGTTGTAAGTATTCCAGGTTTCAATCATGAGACATCCAATACGTCAGTTCAACCCAGGCTTGTTTACACAAATCAAGGGATTTTCAGAGTCACAAGTCACTCCCTCTTGGAATAACTGTGTAAGCAATAACATGGCTCCATTTATAAGCTTAAGCGTAAGTAGAGGACAGGAGTCATCCGAAATGCTCTCATCTGGTTTTACAGTATTCCAAAGCAAATGAAAAGGTCACAGTTGCTGCATGAGCAAACTCAGTAAATGGTTGCTGAATAAACTGTTCCTTCCTGCAACACTTTGAAGTGTGTCCATTAAAAACGGAACATCGCATGCCACGCTTTTTGCAGCCATTCTTCCATTGTGGGTGACTGCTTTTCACTTCCCATGCTTTGCTACGTTTTTTTCTTGGCTGAGTGGGTGTTTCAGCTGTGCCCCTGGTCTAAAAGCTATTGCTAACCACTAACTCACCCTAGCCACATGCTGCAGAACTACAACTCCCCTTAAGCAGGGCTTGCATTGTTCTGAAGCTATGCCTGTCCATACTTTCATAGCTGATGCCTATTAGCACAGCAGCCTAGATGCCATCTTCACGTGGTTGGTACTTATGGTGCACACAGAACCCTCATGGTTGTTACCCATAATGCAATGCAGCACTGCCATGATGGTGCACAAGGGAGCCACGGAATCCATTGTTATCATGGCTTCACTTGCCATTGCCCAGAATGATGCTTGTTAAAATGTTGCCGCTTTATTTTAACCTGGGCTCGTGCTTTATAGCATAGATCTTGTTCCTTTATACAAAAGCAGTTGGATTAGAGCTCGGCCTTTGCATGCATCTAAATAGAATGAAGGCGGCAGCAACGGTGGCAGCCGGGAGGTGAGGATTACATCAAAGCTTTCAGGACACTCAGAGTACTGCTACTGGAGCCAAGGGATTTTCATGGGTGCAGAGGCACAAAGTAACCCCTCTAATCCCTTTCTCACTGGCTTACAGCCTCCGAAGAAGCTTAATAATTAAAGAGGAATACAGTCAAAGTGTTTTTAAGGACATATGGCGCAGCAGATTATTTTAGTTGTTTCCGAACGGCAAACGCATGGCAGGCTCTTAAGTAGAAAACTGGGGCTGATTCCCTTCTTTTTGTCTTTGCCCGCTCCCCTCCCAAAACAATAGTTTGTACATTATGTGGGAAAAGAAGCTCGCAATAGATAGAAAAGGCTTTCACATCCTGTCGAAGCTGAAACAGCCAGCAAAAATGCTGTGCTCCTTTGCACAGGGAGAAGAGAATATACCACACTGAACATAGTGGAATGAAGAACCAAAGCAGGGACATGTGCACCTTCTCTCTCTCTCTCTCTCTCTCTCTCTCTCTCCTATTTCTCTTTCTTCCTTGTCGCATCTAACAAAAATGTGTGACATGATGTCACCGCACTGTATGTGTCTCTCCATCAGTGCTTCACATCATTGGCTGGCTGCGCAGGAGAGCTACATGGTGTGATGGCAGTGACTCACACCAGGCATTGTTTGTGTCAGATACTAGAAGGGGGGAAAGGAGAAAAGGCGTGGAATGGTGGCAGATCTCTCTCTTATACCATCAGCATGGCCCTGTCTTCTGCAGAAACATGCTTAGTACAGGTCTGCATAGGTTCTGTAGCTGAAGGCCAATTCACACAGCCAATTTGGCACAGCGAGCGACTCTCCAGCAGACCTGGCCTTGAGACAAAGTGCTTGTAATCTTGATTCATCATTTCACCATGAACGTAACTCGCAGCTCAGCCTTCTTTTTTGCAGCGGGGCAGCAAATCTAGGTGGAGTCTGAATTGTAAGCTGTGTTCGTGTGAAGAGAGCACAGCTGTGCTCCCCCTAACATAATGCCATTTTGTATGCATTAAATGTTTAGCAAAACTTTCCTGCTCTTCTGAATGCCTCGCAGAACACAGCATGAGTTTGTAAATAGGTAATATCACATTAAAATATTGATGGATCGATGTTCCAGGGGAGGGGGTGAAATGCATTTTTAATAAAGACGCATCTAGATTATTTTCACGTAGGCCATGTGTCACCTGATCCTTCAAGTTAAACAAAGCTTGGCTAGATCAGTATCGTTGGGTAGAAGGTATAGAGCCGAATGAAGTGGATCTCTTGGGGTGATAGGCGTAGGTAGAAGGAACGCAGCCAAGAAACAATTGTGAGTATTGTGGGGGTGTGGATGAAGATAGGCGCAAAATGCCTAAGTTTGGCAATGGTGGGAAGCAACTAAACATTATGTATGTGGTCATCAGGACAATGGAGCTGTTAGGCACATGTACACCTCTCAGTGTGCTAATCAGATCAGTATTGAGGTGTCCTGCGTGGACCACTAGTGTAATGGTATCAAGTTGGTGTAGTCAGGCTGGTAGCAGGCCACAGGCCAGAGTTGTAGGACCTTGGACAGCTCCAACTTAGGAACTTAGTCTTTGGGCATATAGTTGTGTTCCAGCTCTGTCAGTTCCTCTGTGTTGCCTGCATGAGTGTAAAAAAACAACAACACCCTGGCATATGTGGGAGGTTGAATGCTTCTATGTTGTCTTGAGGGTCCTTGTTTGGGAGTGAATGGCTCAAGGGGCTTTTAGCTGACTTACTCAGAATCACAGTTATCCATGGAGTTGGTCCAGCACCTCTGCAGTTTTCACGGCTACTCCTTTCCATCTGGCTAGGCACTCCTCCACTGGGTCAGAATTTCAGCTGCTTCTCAACGTGGAAATCAGGAGCAGATAGTGTGGTAGGGCTGCCCCACTTACCTGATTTCCCCCAGCTGCTCTTTTGAGCCATCCAAGTTGGTGTCCATCGCTACCTTTCTGGGAGCATACTCACCCTAACATGTGCATGAGCTATACTTTTCTGCACAGTACAGCTCATGCATACAGGGCTATGCAGATGGCAAATTCAGTACATGGAGATTGGAGGCAGGTTCTTCAGGCATGGCCGGTAGCTCAGTGGTAGAAAACAGCGAGGCTTCAGACATCTATTGAAGGCATAGCTTTTTGCCCAACACATATAATTGATCCCTGTCGCTTTGAGATTTTGAAATATTAAGTGACTTACACACATTTTTAAATCAATAAATAAAACCAGGAAACCACCTCTAAATAGTGTTGCAACTCGACTGCCGCTTTCCTTCAATTCAGTGGAGCAAATTTTGGGTTGTCGTCCCCGCATCATTAATGATCCCATAGCTTGGAGAAGGAACAGCATGGGCACTGGCTACTCAAGCATTGGGAGCGTGGACATACTTTTGTGCTGCATTTCCTGGTGCATGCACACCAGAAAACATTCTGTTCCACCCTCTGATGAAGTCCAACTCATATTAAGGAGCAATTGATTCTGAATGTTAGCCATTTGTAGCTCATTAAGGAAGTGCCAATTAATCCAAATGACCTGCATAATTGAATTTCATGGACATTGGCACTCCACTTCCAGCTTCGTCTTCTTTGCCAAACCAGAGAAGTGCTATCAGAAAAGCTTTTTTTCCCATCTACTTTGAAAGGAATTATGGCGATTTACCATAACAGACACTGCCTTTGGTTTGGATCAGCTCATTTCTTTAACGCTGACCATATATGGCTACAAATAATTCCAGTTTGCCACAAATATATGCCAAGGGAAGAGGGCTAAAATATTTTCATCAAAATAGTAATAATACAAGGTGAAAAGAATTCAATGTAATGGAATCAGAGGTACCCTAAAACTGAGGAGAGGAAGGTAAACTTTGAACAGACGAACTAAAACTGAGAGGAAAAAAGCATTTAGAAATGAATAAAGAGCGAGAAAAACAAACATAGTAGCCACAGTGCTGTGTGGGTGGGTGTAACTCTAAGAGAGGTTTGCACAAAAGTAAGGAAAGGTAAGAGAAAACAAATTAATGAAGTGTAAATCTTTAAAAAGGTGTTGTTTGATGGAAAACACTGTCATTAGAATACAAAAGAACAAATAATTCACATGGGAAACCCTATTATTGAACTTAGGGAGAACAGAAAGAATTGATCCTATACTGAGCCTTCCTAAAAGTTTGCTAAGAACAAATCTAATATAAACTGGGGTATGTGGGGGGAAATACATTGAAGTACTGGTTCTAAACAATTTGGAGGAATGTCAATAGTCTACTGCTCTTCTTAAGGCTCTGCTTTCGCAGGCATATCTATCTATTTATCTCTATCTATCTATTTATCTCTATCTATTTATCTTTATCAACTATCTATCTATCATCTATCTATCTATCTATCATCTATCTATCTATCTATCTATCTATCTATCTATCTATCTATCTATCATCTATCTATCTATCTATCTATCTATCTATCTATCTATCTATCATCATCATCTATCTATTTATCTATCATCAATCATCTATCTAATTTGTAAATCTGTAGATCTCAGAATAACAATGCTATTTACTTACTTCAACATCCCTCCCACAAATAACTGTGACTAGGAAAATCATCCTCTGTGATGAAAACCTAGACCTGCCCATCAAAACGAAAGATCCACCCTACTGCTCCATGCCCTCTGTCCCCTCACCTCACTTGAGCCCAGGGTGGTTCTCTAGTCACTTTGTGACTTCACAAAAAATGCAGTGGTCATTTTATTGTAAATGCAAAACTGCAGTGGTTTTTTTGGACACCCAAGTCCACAAATCAACTCAGGTCTTTAGAGAGTCGCTGATCTGATTCAAGATCCTAATGACACAGTCTGACTTGGGCATGTGAAAACCTCACCCAATCAAGCCAATTTGGCTTACAATTTTAGCTTCTCATAGAGCTGATTTGCACAGTGTGTTTGTCTGCTGTTCAGATTAAATAGTCAAGAATCCCATAATTACTTGGTACTCATTTTATACAAATAGACACTTAAATTTATACTGCTGTTTAGAGAAAGTACCCAGAACTGTTCCTTTAAAGATGCCAGGTGGCATGCGCACAGTTTAGTGCTTGCTTACACAGAGAAACAGAAGTTTTGAACCCCAAGCCATAGAACTTAAAAAACTCATAATAGCCAATGTCATACGTGCTTCTTTACGCTGAGTGCTCAGCTAAGCAAAATGTTTTCCCAGTAGCTCACACACTAAACTTTATGCAAGTTATAAAAGAAGCTTATCTAGTCCAATAAAAAAAAAAGTCTTGACCTTTGAAACCACAAATGTTGATGGGAAAGAAGATTTTCAGCTATACAATATATTGTAGTAGATAATAAATTTTTTATAGAGATATACTTTGAAACAATGCTAGGAGATTATGTTGTGCTTACCTGTACTAGGAGCCAGAGAAAAAGGTTGTCTCGACCCCATTAAGTTAAAATGTATGGGTGCTGTTTTAGGTGTGCTTCCAGTGTGCAAAGCAGTTTACAAAAAAGACAGAACAATAAAATTATATCAATAAGGAGCATTAACAATCATTTAATACATTCAAAAATTAAAATAACAACGAACTAACAACAGATTAAAAATTCCATCTGCTTTCTGAATATCTCAGTAGGCTTCCCTAAACAAAAAACGCTTTTAACAAGCATTGGGGAAAAAACAGCAAAGACCCCTGCCTGATGTCAGTAGAATGGGATTTCCACAGGTACATGGAATTTGAATTCTTTAAAACGTGGAATGGGTATTATTGTAACTGTGATAGTTCCACTGATCAAAGCAGTCAAGTGGTAAGGAGGTAAGGAGAGCTACATCTGGAGAGCTATATTTGGGCCACTATGGGCGTTGATTGAAATCTGGGCTGTTCTTAAGGGTCGCTTGTTTTGGTTTTATAGTCTGATCCTCAAAGATGTATGGGGGGAGGGCTCCTCCTTTTCCTTTGCCACTGTTCCATAGAAGATGATCCAACAAGCATTAAGGTATCAATCAATGGTGGTCTATAGCCATTGCAAGACTGTCTATGTTTCCTGTCACATAATTCTGCAGTATTGTTTTTAACTACACAATACATTTAAAGTGCATTCAAGGAACATGACCCTCCCACAAAGAATTCTGGGGACTGCAGTTCCCTCCCACAGGCCCACAGCTCCCAGTACCCTTAACAAATCACAATTCCCAGGATTCTTTCTGGGGAAGTAATGTGCTTTCAATGTATGGTGTGGATGTGCCCTTAAACCTTGGAATTATTAACAGAGTTCAGCATCTGCTGCATAACTGTTGCAGATTGTTGCACACAATATGATCCACTCTGATTACCATTTCACTTTCTTTTTTTTTTTTTTTACATCTACAATTAATGCAGTAATCTAAATATATCACTAGCATGAATAATTGAAATGGATCTTTGGCCAGTCAAGACATTACTCAGGTTACTTTTCAAAACGCTCCTCTTTTATGACTATTAATAACAGAAAACAGCTGTTTCCTCAAGAAGAAACTGCATTTAATATTAGCAAGTTACACAGCTGTTGAGCTTGGGTGGTATTGTGAGAAGGACTAGCCTAGGGATAGCAATGTTGGAATGTACTATGTTTTTAAAGAGTTTTAAGGGCATTGCACCCATGTGGTCCTCACAGATTGAGAAGCTGAACACACAAAATGGCACCTGTGTGATGTACAAGCGGCCTGTGTTTTCTCAACGTGACCCTTATCATTCTTTAACTTACACAATCAATGTACAGTTCCTGTGAGAAGGGGGAAGGTCCTTTGCAGTGCCAGGCCTGTTGGTCCAAGACATTTTGGCACCTAAAGCAAACCACAAAATGCCTCCCCCTGCCAGGGAAGAAGGGGTGTGTGAAGATCTACACTGGGAACAAGCAGGGAATAAATATCTACATTGGGAACAAGGATGGGAGGAGGCCAGCTGCACCTCCTATTCACCAAGAGGATGCTATAGAGGTGGCATTGGGGGTACTCCTGAGGAGGCAACTGATCCAGCTTCCAAGGAGCGTGCTGCATTCTTGGCTATGTGGATCCTGCCACCTGAAGCATTTGCCTTACCTTGCCTTATGACTGGGCTGGCCCTGATTTTTCCACTGCTTTAAACAACCAGCTGTGGTTGTGTGGCTCCATCCTATATCTCTTGAACCAGACGCTGCTGATTTTAAAGAAAATCAGATTGAATGTGTTCCATTGGCATGCCCTCAAGCACTGAGCATTCAAACCAAGACAATGCAATTCAAATTGTTCCTGAAAGGCAGCGGATGAATATTTCAGACATAAATATTTATACATGCAGAAGCTCTTGGTTGCAAGGCCATTTTGACAAACAGAATTCTTTGAGTTACAAACAAAGGGTTTCCTAATGGATGGAATACAAATGTATTAATAGACAAATTCTATTTAATCTTGCAGCAGAGGTGGAGGAAAGATCCTTGGTTCAGTGACCATTGCATCCAGGATCTTAATGACTTACAGTGACCAGGGCAGAAGGTGCTGGGTCATCCTTTGATTTCCCCTTCCCATGCAGGCCAATGAAAAGAATTAAAAACATCAGCTCTAAGGCTGGCATAGTTTTAGGACCTTTTGTGGGGCATGTTGGGACAACCAAAAGCCATAAGATCTTGCAATCAGTTGGATCTTTCAGTGTGCTTGGGGCAATGACTTCTCATTTACGGCCCCACAACCGCTGGAGCACCCCTAGCAGAACGGCATGACAGCAGAGCCTTCTTTTTTAGATATTTATTAACATTTAAAACACATACATTTACATTTACACAATACATATACACAACACACTACCTTATTTTCATAACATAAAACATACCTACATTACTCTATACAATACCTACCTATACTATACATATCAACATACCTACACACCTACCCCACACGGACACCCACCAAGTGACTTGACTTCCAGCTGTTCTTGTTACTCTACTTTATTTTTCCAACTAGCTTAAACGTATTTCATTATTCTTTGATCTGTTCTTCTATCTTAACTTTACTCTCCTTTCACTCTAATCATTTTCTGGATTCACTCAGTATCTGTCAAAAATTCTACTTTTTCCACATAGATTTTGATGTATTCCTTAAAGATAGCTCACTCCTTGTTCACTTTTTGTACTACTGGTCTACCGCCAGCATCTTGTGGTGGAGAAGAAAAGATCAGAGACTGCTTTATGCAAGAGTAGTGAATGGTATGGTAGCCTAAACTAAAAGTTGCCTGAATGGATGACAGGCAAAGACCAGGAGAAGATTTGGATCTGAAGGACCCTGAGCCTGCTCAGTCACCTGATATGCCCATGTGAAAATGGAAAACAACCCCAGAAAGGAAACAACAACAACATGGCTTTGTTCTGTCTCTCATTTTGCATGCCTGTTTGGACTTTGGAGACTATGGATCTTTCAACAGCAGAGTTCCTAGACCTACTGGTAGGATTGTTTTCTCCACAGATGTGTACCCAATCAGCTCCTTAGATGGGAGATCACTAAAGGCCCCATAGAAAGGCAAGAAATACCAAATACACATATATACACACACATCTTTATTTTTCTATTGTGAAAATGGTTATGCATGAGAAAACTGTCCATCAAATATAAAAACAGATAATAGATAGTTCTATATATTTAACATATTTGAGATCATAAATAACAAATATTAAATGTACTAAAAAGACCATAGATATTTTAATAAAGAAATACACAAATGCACATTTTTACTATTCACACCCAAAAATATCATTAATCTCCCTGCCCCCTAAATGTACTTTTAGCTATACTCCTGATTTGGGAGAAAGACCACTGCATGTGGAGGCAAGTTTCTCAGAATGGTGCTACTCAAAGTGGTGATCCATGGACTGCACTGGGCCATGAGCAGGCTGCTCTGCAAGATGATTTTACTGCTGTTCCCACTTGTATAAATCTATAGTCAAACGTTGAGTCTGATGGACCTAGCATAGGGGTCAGCAACCCGTGGCTCCGGAGGCGCATGTGGCTCTTTTACACCTTTGCCGCGGCTCCGGGGCAGATACTAGCGAGGGGAGGAGGCGCATTATGCACCCCGACACTCCCCACTGTTGCGGGCGCTGTACTGGCTGTGATGTCGCATGGGGGCGGTGCGTGCGTTAGTCACGCACCGTCCCAACGTCACCTTCCCGCCCGCCCGCCCGCTACATTGTAAGGGGCATGTACGCTGGTCACTGTTTTGAAGGGGAGTGAAGAACACACACACACAAAAAGGTAACTTGTTAATTTAACGTTTATTTCTATGAGGAGGAGTAATTCTGAGGGGTCAAACAAAGAAATAATAAAAAAGTGACGAAAAAGTTATTTTTATAATGACGAGTTTTGCGGCTCCCAGTTTTTTTTTCTTCGGAAACGGGTCCAAGTGGCTCTTTTTGTCTTAAAGTTGCAGACCCCTGACCTAGCAGGTCTTCAGATGGAATAGCAGAATGAGAAACCTCTGCCAAAACAAAAGGTGAAGTCATCATGTGATATCCTGCCTGTATTTACTTATGTAAACGTGGAAGATTCAGCGGCACAGGCTTAACAGAGTTATGGTCACATCACATGTGTGAAGAGTAATCTTAAATTGTTCTCTCTCTCTCTCTATATATATATATGAAATGCAGAAAATACAGTATCTGGCAATTCTAAATATATATAAATAAAGTGATCATTCACAGTAACAATGATTGGTGGTAACACAATCATTCTAATTTTGTTATGCTAGTTAACACTTGTAGTGAGCCAGGAAAAATCCATCTCAGTTCCAAACTAAATTAGAAGAGTAAAACTTCTTGGTTCATTTTAATTCAGCAGTTTTGCACTGGAGGCTTCCTTTGAAGCTCTTTTGTTGAAAAAATGAAGAAAGGAAATTTTAATTAATCGGCTTCTTAGATCGCTTGTCCTCATAACCGATATATTCTTCCACAAGCTCATGTGCAGATTCTGTGCTTGAATGATGGGGGGAAATGTCAAAAGACATCATTTAAATCAGAGGACCACTTGCCACCGCCACAGCTCCCATCTATTTGAACCCAAACCATGTTATCTCCTTTTTAAAAAAACCAGTGCAACATGGGAGCTGGAACCCTTCTTTCTTCATAAATTCAATATTCAGTCATCAACTTTCTTTGAACACCAATCCTGAAAAGCTTTGAAACCTTTGCTGAGCAAGAAAGTTGAATGGTAAATTATTATGGCCATAAGGTGAAAACTCTGGGAGGGGTATGTTTTCATCTTGAATCTCAAGCTGTCAATATGTTCTATATTAGCAGGCAGGAGGAAAAAAGCAAAGGGCCTAAGGCAGTGGAGTCCAATTTTTTTTCAAAGAGGGCCAGATTTGATGAAGTGAACATGCGTGAGGGCCGGCCAAAGTTGGTGAGCTTTTTTTAGAATTGCTCCCCACAAAACGTACAGGTTTATGGCCATGCTGTAGTGTAGTCCTTATGTGACTGTGAATAAAAGGTGGCTGGGCTCATTGTCTCGGGGTTTGGGAGGAAAGAGGTGACAAAACTGATTTCCAATAAGTGCCCCCCTTTATTTCCATAGCAAGTCCTTGAGTCTGCACTCTGAATGGTGACACCAGGAACCTAGAAGGTGCAGGGCTTGTCAGTCCAACCCTGCACAGTCTCATCAGGGCTGACCTTAAGGCAACTGGAACAATTTGGCCAAATTGGGCCCTGCGTGCCGCTTCAAAGGGGGCCCCCCCGCACCAGGGGAATTTAGATGGATTTTATTTATATCTATAAGATTTTGCAGACTTTGGCTGTGAACTGGGGCCCTACCATTTTTATTTTTTTTCAAGTTGCGCCCACTGCTTCAAACTGGGCCCCACTGGCTAGCCCTGAGTCTCATAGCTGCTGGGCCTGAGTTGCCCTGCCCTTGCATGAAGTCTTGGGTTTACAATTTTGGGAGAGGGGAGACTGTGGCACTGGGAAGAGGGCAGGCTGGTGAGGCCGCCTAGATTTAGAGGCCTGAGTTGCCCTGCCCTCGCATGAAGTCTTGGGTTTGCAATTTTGGGAGAGGAGAGACTGCCTGCTGGGGAGCGGACTGGCGGGCGAGGCCCCCTAGATTTAGAGGCCTTAGGCTTCAGCCTACTTAGCCTACTTACATCCGGCACTGGGTCAAGGTGGCCACCACCCCTCTGCCACCATCATCACTGCAGCATCAACGTCCTGAACGTTTACTTTAGTATTTATTTATTTAGCCACGCCCCCCCCCCGGCCGACCAGATTGGTCGACCCAAGGAGTGATGCAACCGGGGACTCCCCAATGGCGCGGGGGCTAGCCACGCCCCCTGCGCAGAGGGGAGACCTCATGATGAGCCCGCAAAAAGGAAATGGTTTTGGTGGGCAGGTGCTTGGGGGCCGCAAGGGATTGTTTTTTCAAAATTGCCTGGGGGGCCGTTTGAAACCAGACTTTGGACATGCCTGGCCTAAGGTGTGTAGACATTCACAGTAAGCGAGCCAGTGGCAAAGTTTCAAGGTCACTGTTTCTTCTAGAGAAATCTGACGCTCATTACTAGGCAGATTAGTCCAATCAAACAACTATTTGAGAAGAAGTGTGCATGCACACGAAAGCTCATACCTAGAACTAACTCAGTTGGTCTTTAAGGTGCTACTGGAAGGAATTTTTTTATTTTGTTTTGACCATGGCAGACCAACACGGCTACCTATCTGTAACTGGAACTATTTGATAGTAGAATTTCAAATTAGGAACACTCAGACTTCCCTGCTGTTTCAGTCCTTGAAGTATGCGCTGTGTCTACCTATTTTATTTATTTGTTAACTTTATTTTGTCATTGGACAACGTTAGAATAAAAATATAACAAGAATATCTGGGGGGAAACAAACAAAATCTGTGGCAAAACATTTATATGTATCACAGCTTTGTCCCTACAAAGCAGACCCCATTTCTAGAAGTTTGCTTTAACGGCACAGTTCAGCAAAGCATAAATAGTTTTTGTTGTATCCTTATGAATAACCACACTAAGATTTTTTCTGTAGTTTATCAAGCGTCCCCCCCATAGTCGTGATATCCATAGGCAAAGAAACGTTTGTCATCTGACTTTCAGACGTTGACTTCATGCCTGGAGATGTTATGGACCCTGAATCGCCCCTGCATTAGGGATTGGTTTCTGTTCTGCCCTGTGGTCACTGCATGCAGTCCTCTTTCTGTTCTGCTGCATTTCCGCTTCCCACAGAACCTGCGTTGTTCATCTCAGTGTCTGCTGTGGCAAATCTTTCTATAAACAATTGTGCAGTGAATTCCCTTATCATCATATTCTTCCACACCGTTCATTTCAATGAAAAGGAAACACAATGGAAATTGGGGGTGGGGAGTCATCAGTTTTATATTCTTTGCACACTGAAACAACAACAGTGAATACTGAACATATTTGCCGAATTGATTTCCATTCCAGACCTGGGACAAATAAGCAAACACTGGCACTTTCCACTCCTGTTTTTGTCAAAATCCTCTTACATTCCTATTCTACAGTTATTCCATTGCTCTCATGGTGGGTTGGTTTTTTTAGTTGTTTTTAACTGTTCCCTTGGATAGTGATAGAATGTCATTAAGTTCTGCCACTTTGAAAGAATTCCCAGTGTGCAGCAGTAAGTAGCCACTGCAGGCTGTGGGTCTGCCAATCTCAACTTTAACCTAATGGCTGGCGATCTGTGTCACAGGTTACTGAAACATTTAAAGGGAACAACCATCATTTATTTATTTGATTTCACAGGATAAATATGGCACTTGGGTTCCAAGGAGCCACCCTTAGTTTATCTCATGATCTTTGTTCTGCTGCGTCAGAGCATGCACACGTTTTTTAAAAAGCCAATTAATTTAGCATTTCTATGTCCCTCATTATACTAGAACATTTGCTACATGTCATCTTCCCAGTGTTCTTCACTGGTATTTTATTTTGTTTTAGTGCATCATACTGGAAGACATTAACAATCATGATGCTTTTTTAAAAGAAAACCTTACTCCAGAATAGCTTGCTTTGTTCAGTCAAAACTCACAGTTGCCTCTGACCTCCGCCATTTCTGCAGATGGATTAAATATCCAAAACAAACAACACAGCACAGACTATCTTTCGGGGATTTTGATGAAGTTATGCAAGTCCTTCTTCCAACAAGGTAATTAAAAGCCATTTATTTACTCAACAGCCAGTGTGGTGTAGTGGTTAGAATGTCAGACTAGGACCCGGGAGATAAGAGTTCAAATCCTCACGTGGCTAAATAGCTCACTGAGTGACTTTGGGCCAGTCACTGCCTCTCAGCCTAACCTACTTCACAGGGTTGTTGAGGGTATTAAACGAGGAGATGATGAACCATGTACACCACCTTGAGCTCCTTGGAGAAAAGGGTGGGATATAGATGCAATGAATGAATGAATGAACGAACAAACAAACAAACAAACTTAATAAAGATAGGTGGGGAAGGGGATATTTTATTTCTCAGGTTAAATGAATCCCACAGTGAATTTAACTATCAATAGGGCACTTTCCTCAAATACAACCCTCCAAGCAGAAACCCCCAACCCCCACCTTCCAGTTCATGCAAGTTGCTTTGGCTGAGATCCCATGTGCTACTTTACTCGCACAGGTAACTGATTTTTGGGTTTAAGAGACACCAAATAACACCTGTACCAGACTAGAGAGAAGTAATCCTGGAAATCAAGCGAGAGACCGAAATACTTCTATTTCAAATGTCCCCACCCCCAGAGTACTCTGTGTTCTTTCCAACAAAAGCAAATTTTACTCTCACTGTTAGCTAAGGTTTAGCATAAGATCTCTTCTGTTATGCTGCCTGTGACCTCCTTAGATCTTGTCACAGCCCTGCTGTGCGGAATGAAATGGAATATTGCAGTGCTTGCTCCTGAGGGGAGATTCTGTCTTCCTTACCTTTTGAAATAAGTAAGTCTTTTGGCTGCAATAATCCACTGCCATGTCCGTCTGTATGCACGGATCAGCTTGCTAAATTTGTGTTTTAAAAATCTCATGAAAATTTGCCAGCATCTTAGTGCAAATTTCTACCACAGGCACATTTTGTGTGCAGTTTTGACTAGCACATTGTTTTTGCAAGCAAAATTTTTCCTAATATAATGTATTTTTGCATGCAGTTTGTGGCTGATGGAACTTGGAGTTCTACAACAATCTAGAATGTTGACTACTCTATCTACACCCACATCTGATCCTAATTCTGCATTTAAGAGAACATGCCTAAAGAGAAGGCTGTTCTTCTACTATGGGTTGTTCGGAATGATTATTATTATCCTCCTGCATCAATTGCTCCTGCTTCATCAGCTCTTCATTGCAGCCTCTTATATATCACATTGTGTAGCCCAAGCTAGGTCTTCTCTTGCAGCCTACACAACGCTCACTAATCCAAGCTATATGGCACCATGGTGCTGGCACACTGCAAGACACTTGCTCATCCTCTTCTGAAGCTTAAAATCAGACCTGCTCAAGGCTATTGTGCCACCAGTGCTGTGAATCTCTGACAGCCACATCTTTCAGAGGGTGTGTTTCTCAAACCACTTTGGTTCCCAAGCTTGGTTGGGGTTTGATGTTCACTTTGTTTGCTTTAAAGGACTCAACCTCTTCTCGGTTTCTCTCTTTGTTCCCTCACGCGCAAGAACAGAACAGATCGTACTAACAAATGCTAATGTTTTATTGCCAGATCAGGATTCTATTTTATTTTTTTGCCCAGTGGCTGGCATGTATCTGAAAAGAAGATTTAGCAAATATTCAAGACCAGCTTGATTCAAAACAAATGTACTAATTGTTAGTGCCTGCTTGTGCCACGTACTGCTTCCTTGCTGCTTTTGTCCAGCATATAGTGCTAATGATACTTCACACTTGGAAAGCACTTAAAATATTCGTTTAGCTCTTTCATGAGCCATTATCAGACAGTCACGGCAAAACAAAACAAAAATGTGAGAGAGGAAGAATGGTTAGGTTAACCCCCCCAAGGACAATATTGGATTAGAGTTTAGCTTAAGCCAGGAGTTGATGTGTTTTGCTATCAATATAGGATGTGGATCATTGGGATCCATTCCAGCTGGGATTCAGGCCTCATCATGGGACTGAAACTGCTGGTCGATGATCTCTAGCGGGCTAGAGACAAAGGTGAAAACTGTTTCCTAGTTCTACAGGATCTCTCAGCAGCCTTTGATATCATTGACCATGACATCCTTCTGGACTGTCTAGAGGAGCTGGGAGCTGGGGGCACTGTTATACAGTGATTCCGCTCCTTCCTCCTGGGCTGTGGTCTTGAGTGTTCAGACCCCTGGGCTCTCACTTGTGGGGTGCCTCAGGGTTCCATTCCTCTCCCCCATGCTTTTTAACATCTACATGAAGCTGCTGGGAGAGATCATCAGGGGTGGGTGAGGTGGCTATTCATCAGTATGTGGATGACACCCAGCTCTACCTCTCTTTCAAATCAGAACCAATGAAGGCGATGAAGGTGTGAGTGTCTGGAGGCAGTTGAAGGATGGATGGTGACTAACAGATTGAGGTTGAATCCTGACAAGACAGAGGTACTGTTTTGGGGGGACAGGGGGTGAGCAGGTGTGGGGGACTCCCTGGTCCTGGATGGGGTAACTGTGCCCCTGAAAGACCAGGTGTGCAGCCTGGGAGTCATTTTGGACTCACAGATGTCCATGGAGGTGCAGGTCAATTCTGTGTCCAGGACAGCTGTCTACCACCTCCATCTAGTATGCAGCCTGAGACCCTACCCCCCCCCAGACTGTTTCGCCAGAGTGGTGCATGCTCTAGTTATCTTCCGCTTGGACTACTGCAATGCGCTCTATGTGGGGCTACCTTTGAAGGTGACCCAGAAACTACAACTAATCCAGAATGTGGCAGCCACACTGGTGACTGGGGGTGGCCGCCGAGACCATATTACACCAGTTCTTAAAGAGCTACATTGGCTTCCAGTACATTTTCGAGCACAATTCAAAGTGTTGGTGCTGACCATTAAAGCCCTAAACAGTCTCGGCCCAGTATACCTGAAGGAGAGTTTCCACCCCCATTGTTCAGCGCGGACACTGAGGTCCAGCTCCGAGGGCCTTCTGGCGGTTCCCTCACTGTGAGAAGTGAGGTTACAGGGAACCTGGCAGAGGGTCTTCTTGGTAGTGGTGGCCAGGCTATGGAATGCCCTCCCATCAGATGTCAAAGAAATAAACAACTATTTGGCTTTTACAAGACATCTGAAGGCAGCCCTCTTTAGGGAAGTTTTTAATGTTTGAAGTTTTGTTCTGTTTTTAGTTCTCTGTTGGAAGCCACCCTGAGCAGATGGGCAGGGTATTATTATTATTATTATTATTATTATTATTATTATTATTATCATCATCATTATCATTATCATTATCATTATCATTATCATTATCATTATTATAGCATTATTTCCATGAAATAATATTGTGTGAATAGGTGAATCAGATACCTGTGTTACCTGTTCACATAATAATCACCCGATTTATGGGGAGATGAAAGAAAGTAATGCTCATATCTGCAAAAACAAACTCTGGATCATGCGTAACTCAAATCCTTTGTGGTTCTCGGGCTTTTGACATGACTATTCCCTCTCCCACCACCTTGATATGACTGCTTGAATGTGACATCTTGTGTAATGCACCTCCAGGCAGTGCTGGCTTTATACACAAGCTAAGCAGGCTAAATCTTAGGGCCTCAGGTTACGAGGGGCCTCTAAATACATTTTTAAAAACCCTAAATTTCAAGTTTTACATAATTACATAATAATGCACATTTTGGGTAATGCTACTGGGCATCTTAAACTCAATGTAGCATAGACTGTGTCCGCACTCCCTTTTACTCTGCCTCCGGCATGCTCCCACTGCTGGCTTGGGAAGTGGTGTACATATTACATTAGCTACAATCTGTATCTATCCTGTTTCTTAAAAATGAAATAGTGTGTTTTGATGTGTTTTCCCCAAACCAGCTCCAATCTGAATTGAGAACTACAGTACCAAGCTCTGCTTTTAGCTAGTGATGTGTACTCAGCCCCAGAAGCTCAGTGTTGTCTTCATATGGCCCGGCCCATCAGAATGTTTTATAGTTTTGGATTTATTAAGTTTTTTAACCTGCTTGTAACCATGATCAACAATGTTTTCTTATAGTGTATATTTAGAATGAAAAGTAATTTCCAAGGTTCTTTGTCTCCAGCCCTTTGTACTCAACTTCCCTCTTCACATGAGTAATAAATGAAGACGACTAGCCTCTTTCAAGCAACTTGGGGGTAAGGAATAGTAAATTACTGCTGGAAGTAATTAAGACTCAATATATTGGTTACTGAATGCGAGCCTGGAATCATCAGGGACATGACTTCAGTGTCAACACATCCTGCTTGGTAAAACTTCAATCGGGATCTGCTGCATTTTGCCCCAGAACTTTCTCTACACCTGATCATGCTGGTTCTCAAATGATTCTCTTGCATGCTGAGAGCAGCTTCACCTCTGCATCAGAATCACTGCTAAATGTATTTAAAAATAAAAAAATAAGAATTGGAGCGCACTTATATAATTTGATATGGTAAAGACAAAGTTCTTCTGGTCTCTCCTCCACAAAATCAGTCCGTGGGTGTAAAAGAGTAGCTTTTCCTGCAATTGCCCCGGGCAGGTCTCTGTCTCCCCCCTCCCTCCGGCATGCTTTTTGACACTCATGCGGCCAAGCTAGTCCTGTCTGATCAGTTGCCAGGTAAAGGTGTGTCAGCTGAAGTAGTGGAAATTTCTCTTCATCTTATAAATAGTTGAACAGCCTGACTTGGTGAAATGTGAAGCGAGCAAATATTCCATCTTCTCCTCGGAGGGCAGATCGGGATTCAGTCTATAGTGCTGTCATGTCAACAGTGTCAGCACTGCTGTTCATGATGCCATGGCACTATAAGTTATTCATGCGAACACCACCAACAAAGGTTTAGCTTCAGCCAGGGATGAACATCTACCTGCAACTTTCTCCTTGGTTAGAAGAAGCAAAAAGGCTCACGGGCCACTTAATCTGCGACAGAAATAGACTGTACAGCCTCTAGGGCCTGCGTGTGTTGCAAATGCAGAAATGTGACTGCGTGTCGCAGCAGAAAAAGGGCTCCCCAGCACAGGACTTTTTAGGAAAAGGGAGGGGGGATTATCATTAAAACCCTAATGCAATGTGACTGGCTTACTTGCAATTTGCTAGGGAAAACTGTACATTTCCCTTATGATCATGTTTATACACTAGCCTATTAGCAGGCTTTTTTCCTTTGGCTAATCCTAATGCTTCTTGGCTGAGCACCCTGACCCTTGTTCTCTGATGTCTTAAGACAGATCTCCATCAGAGGCTTTTAAATCACAGTGAAACGGCAAGAGTTCTCCTAAGCCCTTTCTCTCTCTCTCTCTCTCTCTCTCTCTCTCCACCCCCTGAAATAATGGGTTTCTGCCTTCATACTAAGAAGAAGAGGAGGAAGAGGAAATGCAATGGCAGCATTTTAGATCTGGTCCCGTGCCCAAAAGCATGCTAAATGCAGCCTATTGTCATTTTCTCATTTCTAATTGATAGGGCCCTGTCAGGGCGGGTGCCTCACGCTCCAGAAAAGAATGTCACTGGGCATCATTCCCTGCACCTTGGCGAGACATCATCATCTAGTGGTAAAAGCAAGGGACTGTGAATGAAGAGGCAAGCATCTATTCTTAGCTCTGTCGTTGACCACTCAGGAAATTGGCCCCAGCAAGGAAGAAAATGGGCTGATTCTCCCCACCCCACCCCCAGCAGCAAGATGGATTTTTTTAATATATAAAATGAACATTATTATAGTAATAAAGTTTTCCACCATTCACTTTGGGGACCATGTTCCTGGCTGTAATCCTGAGTACCCTCAGAAATAGGTTATATTGAAACCAGTAGAGTTTAGGTCCATGTAAATGAGGTAGAATGGGACGCGGGTGGCACTGTGGGTAAAACCTCAGCGCCTAGGACTTGCTGATCGCATGGTCGGTGGTTCGAATCCCCGCGGCGGGGTGAGCTCCTCTCGTTCGGTCCCAGCTCCTGCCCACCTAGCAGTTCGAAAGCATCCTTAAGTGCAAGTAGATAAATAGGGACCGCTTTATAGCGGGAAGGTAAACGGCATTTCCGTGTGCTGCTCTGGTGCCGGTTCGCCAGAGCAGCTTCATCACGCTGGCCACGTGACCCGGAAGTGTCTGCGGACAGCGCTGGCTCCCGGCCTCTTGAGTGAGATGAGCGCACAACCCTAGAGTCTGTCAAGACTGGCCCCGTACGGGCAGGGGTACCTTTACCTTTACCTTTAAATGAGGTAGAGGTGAAGGCCTGAATTTGATCGCTCCTCCTTTTTTGGGGGGGGGGAGCACAACTAACAAGCATATTTTCTACACTTGGCTACGATGATGCAATGGGAACTCTCACTTCCTGTGGTGCAGCCTTGGAGCGCTCAATATCTATGCACTGGCAAGTAAGTTTCTTGTAAAAATATTGCCACTGTAGCCCTTGAGAGAATGTGCTTGAAATGTTGCTCTGAAATCTTCTTTGTCTGTTCCTCCAACTTTGAAAAGGGGTTAGAAATGTAGGAATCTGCCTCATTTGAGGTCAGACTACTTGTCCACATTGCTCAGTATTTGTGTGTCCTGATTGGAAGTGGCTTTTCAAACTCTCACAGAGAGTTCCTGCTTACTGATCCTTCTAACTGGACATGCCAAGACTTGAACCTGGAACTTTATGCATGCAAGGCACATGTAAATAGTCCCTCCTCACATGTATGGGTATGTGCTGGGAGGGGGGGTATGTTTAAAATGGAGTATATATAGGTCTAACTGGTTTTCCACTTGCTGTTTTGCCCTTTCCCTGCCACGTTCTCCTGGAAAACTCACTCTTTAGCACTAAATCAGGGCAAACATCAATCCAGAGAAAACCCTATAGACATTCACACTTCTGTTTGTAACGTCCCTATAAAGCATGGGTCTGAGCGATTTCCTCCTTGCATGGCTCCTTTCCAAGGGGAAACCCACTCTTTAGCAATAGATTGGAACAAGTGGCAATCTGGGGAAAAACCCAATTTGCCATTTGCTCCGACTGAGCACTAAAGATCGGTTTTCCTGGGGGAAAGCAGCAGGGTAAGTGAAAATGTGGATGACTCCACGGCGTTGGACAATTAGGGATGTTTGTGAGGGGTGTTAAGAGGCAGGTGGAGGCCACAGGAGGAAGAAGATCCTTAATCCTAAGAACCATGAGTAGAGCCCTGCTGTATTATGCGTGGGGCTGCCTCTGAAAATGGTTCAGAAACTTCAGCTGACGAGGAATTTAGTGGCCAAACTCCTCCAGAGGCCTTAGTTGCTGAAGGGCAGGCTTCTGCTTGTGCTGCTGCTGCCAAAATAGCTTCCCATGCAAAGGAGAGAGAGCAAAGCAATTCAGGTTTGCCCCACTACCTCTTAAATCTCCTCTACCCTTATTAAGTTACAATACCATTTTACACTCTTGCCTACAAGGCTGATAGGGAGTTCCCAGAGCCGGCCTTTGATGGGTCAGTTTACTTGGAAGAAACTGGAGAATTTATTCTGGGTGTGTGTTTAATATGTGTTTACCTAGAAAGATAAGATGGGAGAGGCAACAAGGTTTTAAGGTAGCCTTCAAAGCAGCATCAATTCCCCCAGAGAGCAAGCAACATGCCCTTGGGCTAATCCTAAGTCTGCTTTCAGGCAGGCAGCTGGCATTCAAAATTGTCAGAGTTTACTTCAGCTCCCAGCCAAGCAAGTAAAGTGTGCTACAGCTGCTAACCACCAGCCATCAGTGGTCATTTCTCAAGCATCTTCCAGCCATCAGTGCCCACTGAGGAAGCATTTTAGTTATAGAAGAACCCAGAGCAATGGCCATGTCCTCAGTTTGAGTGGCTATATTGATAGCTTTCTGTTGGCTCAACTAGGTCTAAGTTGATGAGGTCTGCATCCATAGTCACCATGCTTCAACAGTGTGAGCCACTCTTCACTCTTGCTGTGTTCAAACATCCCCCATCACTTTTCAGATTTTTCTCAGCATCACTGCAGTTGTTCCAGTGGCCGCCAATGCCTCAGCAGGGAGGATCAGATTGGAAGCATGGGAGTTGTCTCCTTCTTCCATAGTTAGGAGTCCTGCGGTGAATCCTATGCTCTGTTGCCACAGGACTGGATTGAATTCCAAATCCATGCAAACGTGTAGTTCAGTTTGTTAGCTGCCTACCAAGAGTACTAATTTTTCATGAAGCATGATATTACCATTTAAAGCTCTAACCCAAAACTCTTGTTCTCTGAGAATTGTATTACACAATTAAGCAAATTGCCCTGAGGTCACACAGCAGTGGAATGGAAGGAGCTTTATTTGCAATATGCAATAGACATGCATCTGTGAGTGGCTGACGTTAGAATTGTCTATGGGATGGAAAGAAATAGGCCATTACCTGCAAATCTAGGCTTAAATAGCTTCTTTCTCAAACTAGGCAAATCTATATTTCATCTGACGCTCACCAAATTAGTGTTACCCTTCTTAAACTTCACTGGAACTGATGATAAGCTTACATTGTGTACAAAATGGAACTGTTCTTCACTGAACACAGAATTCCACCCGGGCTTCTGAATGTGGATGATAGCATTATGTAATGCCATCTCTACTCCTTTCTCGAAACACATTTCATTGGCAAAGCTCGGCAAGCTGTGGACTGTATGGGTGGCTCAGGGACAGAAGCACCCATAAACCCATCCCCTACTCTCTCCCCACTGGATTTCACATGGAACAAACCATGATTGGCTAGTGTTGCCCTCCAGTTGTTGTTGGACTGCAGTGCCCATATCCCTGACCATTGACCATGCTGGCTTCTAATGATGGGAGATGGAGTCTAATGACATCAGGAGGGCCATAGGTTCCCACACCCTTGGAATAAACAGAAGCGCTACACTGTTAACCTTGGGGCTCCTTTGTGCCTTCTGCTGACCTAACACTTGAAATCAGTAGAATGTGGCCTCTTCAGGAAACAACCTGAGATACAGTGGTACCTCGGGTTAAGAACTTAATTCGTTCTGGAGGTCCATTCTTAGCCTGAAACTGTTCTTAACCATGAGGAACCACTTTAACTAATGGGGCCTCCCGCTGCTGCTGCGCCGCCGGAGCATGATTTCTGTTCTCATCCTGAAGCAAAGTTCTTAACCTGAGGTACTATTTCTGGGTTAGCGGAGTCTGTAACCTGACGCGTCTGTAACCTGAAGCATCTGTAACCCGAGGTACCACTGTACAAACATAGGAAACAGGTTCTTCAGGAAACAACCTGAGATACAAACATAGGAAACAGTGGTCCCAGTTGATAATGGGTTACAGGGCCAAGCCTGGCTTCAGGATCTGCACATCCCAAGGTTTAAAGTATGCTCAGAATGAGCTGAGCTCCGGGACCTTCATTTATTCTACCTTGAGAGCAGGGCTGCCCATGACAGTGCAATGTACCAGCTAGAGCAGGGTTTCCCAAACTTGGGTCTCCAGCTGTTTTGTGTGGGGTTTTTTGGACTACAACTCCTATCATCCCTAGCTAACAGGACCAGTGGTCAGGGATGATGAGAACTGTAGTCCCAAAACAGCTGGAGACCTAAATTTTGGAAACCCTGAGTTAGAACATTAGTCAAGAGTAGGGGTACTGAGGTTCCAATCCCTGCTCCGTCTCAAAGCTTAATTGTTGTTGTTGAGCCAGACACTATCTCTCAGCTGACCTCATGGCATTTTTGTGAGATTTTTTTTGGAAGGAAAAAAAAATTACTATATGTAGGCTGCTGTTACAGAATACACTTTATTGGGAGTGGGTGGCACTGTGGTCTAAACAACTAAGCCTCTTGGGCTTGCTGATCAGAAGATTGGCGGTTCGAATCTGCACGACGGAGTGAGCTCCTGTTGCTCTGTCGCAGCTCCTGCCAACTTAGCAGTTCAAAAGCACACCAGTGCAAGTAGATAAATAGGTACCACTGCAGCGGGGAGGTAAACAGTGTTTCCCTGTGCTCTGGTTTCCATCACTGTGTTCCGTTGTGCCGGTAGCAGTTTAGTCATGCTGGCCACAGGACCCAGAAAGCTGTCTGTGCACAAATGCCGGCTCCCTCGGCCTGAAAGTGAGATGAGCTCCACAACCCCAGAGTCGCCTTTGACTGGAATTAACTGACCAGGGGTCCTTTACCTTTACCTTTCCCCCCCTTCTTTTCTTTTTACTCTTTATCATTCTATAATCTGTAGATAAAAGTTTTCTAAAGATGCCACAAATACCAAACTATCTCTCTTCCAACCTTGTCATTTGAGACCTTGTAAAGATTATCCTGTGCTTGACCACTACTCAGGGGCAGAAGGCATTGCTAAGGGCAAAGACTTTAAATGTTTTCCCTTTTTTGTGATTTCTGTAGAACTTTCTTCGAAGAGCTGTTGGGTTTTGTTTTTTAACACAAAAAATATTTTATAGGGTTAATGAGATTTGTCATTCTGGCAGTCCGACAGATTTGACTATCTCTCGTATTTTTTCATTTCACTGTGCAGAATGCTAGCAAAGGAAAGGTGGCTGGCGGTCAAAGTTCTTCCCTTTTTAGCAATCTGTTCTTGCACAAGATTTATTTTTCCATTGTATCAGCTTTTTGCAAACGAGACCCACCCTGAATGCACAGTAAACCCTCTGTGAACTCTGCTCCTGGCCTTTCTTGATGGCAAATGTTTCAAAATGGGACTGTTTGGAATGTTCCTCTGCTCAGAGCCTCATGAAGCAAATGAGACTGATATTTAACATATCCACTGCATGCTGCTCCTTCACATTTGAAACTGCCTTTTGCTGTGCCAAATTGTGGGTCCATCTAGCTTAGTGCTGCCAACTTTGAGTAGTGGTGGCTTTCTGGTGTGTCCAATGAGGTACTTAGCCAACATCTGCAAGCCAAGTCTTTTTTTAAAAAAACAACAACCACCCTATGTATTTCAGGGATGGAACATGGGAAGGCTAAGTTCTATCATATTATTTCTGGGCCCTCTCTATAAATGAGGGTGAAGGCCCAAATAATTGCAAATAAAATTGTCTTCTTCCTCTCCTCCTTCTCCTTTGGTACTGATTATTCCCACTAGAGTAGCCATCTGTCTTACTTTACAGAAGACTGTCGTTCATTGGTAGGGCTATCAGAAGACAGCTCTGCCATCTGAAGACATCTTTCAGCTGAAGGGTCCAATCCAGTATATATAAAGAACTCTGAGAAAGGAGAGCATCAGGGGCCTTGAAATTGCATATCAGCGGCATACCCTGCAACATGTTGAGTCCCAAAGCCAGGACATGCGTCTTCCCATCTGTACTCCCATGTGAATCATGTGACCAGTGCAAGACCACAGAGCAAAAAAATGTGTTGACCCCCTCAGTTTCCACAGTGCCTAAGAACAAGCATTGTGGGGTGCTGTGTAAGATTGTGGCCCCCCAAAAGAGCTTTTCTCAGGGTGAGATCTTGGCACGAAATCACGCGATATCACTGCAACCAAAATGGCCACCATGATCTCATGGGGGGGGGGAGGGGAGAATGGGATGTCCTGGTTTTCCCGGCACACTTGCAGGGCATGCAAAACTGATCAGACACACAGGTCACAGTCTTCCCCACTGTTGTGAAATGGACTGTGTTTCTTATTAAAGTGCAGTAAGTATTTCCAAATTTGCACCTGTTAATAATAAATAAATAAGCATGTGCCACATTTATGCATATCTGTGTCATATTTTATTGTCTCTTGAGTGATGTATTTCCTCCTTTGGGGTGAGGTGTTTGTGGTCACCCTAATTTCCGCTGCTATGTGCTTAGCTCATTCACCACTTCGAAAGGTTGCAAAAAAACTAACAGCAGCACCACACACACACACATACATACATACATACATACAGACCCAAGCTAAAGACCTCTTAATCATATTATAAACCTGGATTACTCTCATTAAGTAGCAATACATATTTTCCACCCCTGTTGGAGTCACTATTGATGTGGTTGGCTGGAGTCCTGTGGTTTTTGAGACTGGAAAAGGGGTGAGAAACGAGATCCCTAAAATAATGAATAGATGAGTGGTAGAAGCATTCTCTTCCTTTCCGCTTCATGCACTTCTGTGTGTGGCATTTGCAGGCTGCAGCTCTCATGCTGATGATAATAAAACAGTGCTGCTGCCTGCAACACAATCAAATAAAATGAGACCATTTCCCCCGCCTTATCTCTGCTTCCTGTTATTTTCCTAAATGCATTCCCTCCTCCCCCCTCCCCTTGCTAAAAATATACAGCGAACCTTTAAAACGGCAGAGCTGCTTTTGGCCTTGCTATCGTCATCCAGATCAATTTGGAATAAAGTCCTCTCTCCCAATCTATTCTAATTTCAGTGTACACTCTTGCCTGGCTCCTTGCCAGAATGAAGCTCAGCGAATGGTAAACACTCATTGATTCACAGGCACACAGACTTCCCTGCTATGGAAGGAGTTTCTGGATGTACTGCCACCCACCACCCCACCCCCTCCACTCCACTGCACATTTACACATCTATAAACATCAAGTCGGTGTCACTGTTGAGACATCCGGCCCTGCAAGTGTCACGAGGGACAGAGGATGCCACTTCACTGAGCCGTCCATACCAGCAACCATCCTGAGCCTTGTCCGCCTGCCCCATCTTTAGCCCCACCCACCCTAAGTCACAACAGGCATGCAAGATTAGGTTGTACTAAGCTGATTTGAAGCAAACTGGCTGAAGCCAGATAACACAGATTTCAGATACATTTTTTGCTGGGTGATGATTAAGGGCTCTTCTCTGTTCAGACTTAGGCATGCCCATGATGATTGATTTCCATGAGTGATTTTTGTGGACTTAGGTTTCCCCAATGCTACTTTGGTACAGATCAGAAGTTGAACATTAAGTGCATATTTCTTGGACTGGTAACTCAAACATTAGGAAATAAAGCAAAAGAAGAAGGTATGCATTGTGTGTGCGTTTTGCATATTGTTATATGCCTTCTCTCTCTCTCCCCCCCCCTCGCAGCACTTACCAAATTTTAACCCAGTACAGTGGTACCTTGGTTTTTGAACATCTCTGTTGACAAACATTTTGGTTTTTGAATGCCGTAAACTCAGAAGTAAAGGCTTCTGAACATGCCTTCTGAACATGCCTCAGAAGTCAAACATGCCACACGGCTTCCACTGAGTGTAAGATCCTGAGGCCTTGCTGTCAGCTATTAAGTTTTCGGTTTTTGAACATTTCAGAACTTGAACGGTCTTCCGGAACAGATTACGTTCGAAAACCGAGGTACCACTGTACTAGAATGTATCTTCCAGATGTGTCTGTTTGGCTTCTAGAGTACAGTACTGTGCTTCTTTCTTTAGTACTGAATATGAGAACGACATCTAAAATCTGTTCAGTATTGGGTCCTGAAGTCTTATTCGCACAGCATAATGTGTACAGAATGAACACAAAGAGAGTGGAAGTGGGATAGCATCACAGGCTCTGCCCCCTCCCCAGGTTTCCATGCATCTGTCTGGAGGCTTGAACTCAGTAAATGCATGTTTAAGTTGTGCGTATGTGTGCAGTCTTCTGTTCACACAGTTTCAGATGCTATGAAAGTGCAGATCCCAGCTGTGCTACAGAGCCCATGCCTACACCATTGAACAAAAAATTTACTAATTATTAAAATATTTATATGCTACCTTTAATCTAAAAAGATCAGGTTACAGGGTGATTAACAATAAAATAACCATGTATAATAAGCTTTTAATTGCTTTAGTTTTTTTTTTTTAAATAAATAAATATGCTTTTCATCTAGTCCAGCAACCTGTTCCCACATTGGTCAATCAGATGCTAATGGAAAGCCAGCAAGCAGGACCTGAGTGCAACAGCATTAAGGCCCTTTATGTCACTTGTAAAACCTTGAATTCTGATAGAAATGTATTGGCCGACAGTGCAACTATTTCAGAATGGGTGTAGCATGGTTCTTGTTAGTGATTTTATTCAAAAGGCATTTTGCAGAAGCTGCACTTTCCACATTGCCTTCAAAGGGAGCCTCACATAAAATGCATTACAGTAGCCCAACCTAGTGTGACAACTAAGATGCGTTTGTTTCTTCAGAATGGGGCAGCTTCCTCCAATTTTAATCTGTGTATTATAACTTATTATTAATATTTTGCTTATGTGTCTTCCTTCCAGATTTGAAGAATGATCAGAAGAGAGAGTCCTTCTGGGTTGTTTTCTTCTGTTTTATATCTGTATTGGCAAACAACTGTGCATATTATTTGCCATTCTGTCTAATTTGTTTTTTTTATTGTGATGGCCTAATGCTCCCAATATTAAATATGACTTACAGCTACATTATCAAATACGGCTGCTAGATTTGTATGATGAACTGAAACACACTTCTATCTAAAGCCAGAATGGACAGGCCAGGGAGCACAATATAGGATCATTTTAAAAATTAACTAAGTTTTTGTTTAGTGTTTCTGGTCTTAAAATGGCACAGCAGCTGAAACCATCAGTGCTCTTCTGGGTTTAAAAAAAAACCCCAAACACCTGCCTGCTCAAACTAAAATCCTGCCAATTTGCACTTGATGGACTGCAAACATTTTATTCTCAAAGGACTAAAACAAAGCCAGGCCAAGCCAGTACTTTGAATCAGGGCTTATAGAGATTTATGTGTTAATTAGAGGCTAATTGGTTGTTTAAAGAACAATCGCTGGAGTTTAACTGGTATAATTTACATAAATGGTAAGGAAAGGCTGTGTAATATCTTGATTGTTGTGTAAATATTTGATGTGTGATTTTTTAAAAAGAAATCCTACACATTTTAAATGTTCTCTGCCCCCTTCGTATGAAGTGGGTTGAATACTTCTCTGTGTTTGGAATAAAACAAGATTGCTTTCAAGAGGGTCTTTTTAGTGTGACAAGAGGAAATATAAGCACAGATTTTTCCAGATGTGGTTCATTCTTACTGCTCTGAGAATTGTATCTGTGTAAGAGGGGGGTAGGGGTGTCCTAACATCTCTCAGCACCCAGGATTCTTTGAGGTAAGCCATGACTGTTTAAAGTAATATGATACCACACCCTCCAACAGCTTGAGTCCCAAAAATCGGGACTCACGTCTTCCCACCAGGGACTCGCACAGTCCCCAAAAATGTGGGGATCACTTTTTTTCAGGGCAAGATCTCAGGGTGAAATTGCCCGAAATCACAGCACCCAAAATGGCCACAGTGCTCTCACAGGAAAAAACAGGATGTCCCTTTTTTTCCGGGACACTTGCGGGGTATGTGATACTGCTTTTAATGTATAGCGTAGATGAGTGAAGCCTTACTGTGGGACACCAAGACCAACTCACTCAAATATATTACTGAGTGAATTGTGTGTCCCATTGACACTTGTCTCTCCTTTTACTCTGTTGTTTGTTTGTTTGTTTTCAGGGGGTTGGAGGAAGTGCCTTAACTGTGCATGAGAGCAACTGAGTGCAGCAAAGCCACTTCTCTAACTTCCAGGAAGATGGGTCACTTTTGCTTGTCAAAAGGGCATGGTGGTGGAAAGGTCAGTATACAAACATACTTCGGTCAGGAGTGCTAGATTGGATCTGCTGGTGTATTTGCACCGTGCTGACCTCCCATTGTCTCAGCCCTACACTTTTCCCTCCCACAAGCCAGGAAGCTAGTGTAGCAGCTCTGCCACATCCAGCGAGCCATTTCTGTTGTTAGATGATATCATGCCTTACCAGAACTATTACAGAGAAGCATCCGTGTCTAGGCCTTTCCCCTAAGGGGTTCTTTGGTTACCTTTCCCAACTCCTCTTCCCAAAGCACATGCTGGGAAGGAGCAGAAAGTGTTGCTGAATCATTGCATGATTCTGATTCACCATGATTACTATAAATTGCTTATTTAAAGCATTGCAGTATGAAATAATGGCATTGCTCTCTTTCTCTCAAAACAGGGACAGTTGTTAATACTCTTTGCATTGATCAGAAGTTGAACAATTATTTGCTTTAAATTTGTCCTTCTAGCTTAATAGCTTGCCATATATTTTTTCCTTTGTCTTCTCATAATTAATAACAGAAAGTTCACAGCAGTGGCCAGCAATCAAGCTCCTTATCTCATGCAAACAGAAACCTATTTATGGAAAGAAGTGGTTGAGGTACAGTAAATTAGAATTAGCATTTTTTATGCCAGCATCATAGGGGAGGGGGCTTCTGTCATTATCACATTAAGAGATGAGTCATTTCATCCCTGTGGGCTAAATTCCAGAGCTGCATATTCTCCCAGTGGCCACTTTTTTCTTGTGATGTGAAGGCTACAATTCCATTTCAATTTGGCTTCCAGCCTGGCTTTGGAATGGAGATGACTTTGGTAGTCCTGATCTTTGTCTGGAGATCAACAGAGGGAACAGCTCTCTATTTATTTCACTAGGCTAATCTTAGTTGCTTTTGACACTGCAGATCACATCAGTCTCTAAGGCCAAATTTGCACATAATCCTAAAGCAAACCATGGCTAGACATGAATGAATGTGTTTATGGTGTAAAATTGAAGCTGTTTTGATCCTTCCCTGGCCTTGCTGCTTTCAGATTACCCAGAGCTAAACCATGGCTTGGCTTAGTGTTGTATCCAAACCTGGCCATGTGAGGTGAGACAAATTATGAGCTGTAGCCAACTGCAGCTGAGTCAGCAATCTCTGCTTACTGTTTCATTATTGTGTTGAATTAAGATAGTTATATCTAGATATTGGTTGCAAAATCTTTTTTTTAGAGTTGGCAGTTACTTGATCTGGTGGATTAGTTTTTGTTTTTATTTTTAATGTAATTTGAAAAATGTTCTTTCCTTTCTGTATTTCTGTATTTTTTGTTACTGCCATGAACCTTTTGGAAAGGCACTTCATAAATAGCTAAAATAAAATTATGAGAATTGGCCAACTTGCTGCACCATCATATTGTGTAGCAAATTGTCTGAAGAAAACAAAAATATGCCAAAATCCAGGTGGATTAAAGTGGTCTAGGAGGTTCCTGTGAGGACACCTTTCCCTCCAGAAAGGAGCCTGAGACAATGTAAATAACATACTGAGCATCTGTTAAGGAACATTCTCCTTCATAGTCTTCCAAATTGGTGACAAATAGCCCCTGAGACATGTGCTACATGTGAAGGAAATACTTATTTTGAGTAAGGAAGCCAGCCTATGCCAAACCTGATGCTTCGACTTCTGCATATTCCAATGCTGTGTAGCAACACATTAGATAGTTATGATTTAATCTATGAAGACTTTCTTGAAATTTATTGTAAGGTGACTTATAATTGATGCTTAGATCAATTCTCTTAATTGTCCGTTCTACTTTTGGAGAAACCATATATTGTCCATTGGACTGGGAGTGGAGGATATGTGTTCCTTCCATCTGTCACAACAGATGGGACATAGAATGAGAAAGTAGTATGTGCCCTCTCTTCTTCAGCTAACAAGAAGGGGGAACAGAAAGAGGAAGGGAAACTGTCCTTGGCAGAAATCAGGAGCAGGAAGAAGACAAATAGGGAAGGTGACATCCTTCTGAAATGTTCTGCTTTGTTGCTTTTAAGGGAATGGATTTCAGGCTTTCTACCCTCAGAAAACCCTTTCTGCACCAATTGGCCTGCTGAGAAGCCACTGAATGGCATTTGTTCCATCCTTGCCCCTTTCAGAGAATCCTGGGATACATTATACCCTGGAGCATTCTGTTCCAGCTGTGCTTGACATCTGAAGATCAATCATCGTGGGCAGTACGTCCTTCTCACAACACCCCCCATTGCTTGTAGTTTAACTGAGGAGCCCATAATCAGCTTCCAAACAACTGCAGAGTTCCTAGGAGTTTCTAAGTTCCAAGCTTACAGAAACAATAATAAGGCTGAGGTTATATTGGTAGGCATGTGGTGTAAGGCCTTCTCATTGGTGGTGCCTAGGCTCTGGAACTCTCTATCCTCAGGGGAGCATCCTGGTCATAGGAACATATAAATGTGCTTCATAATGAGTCCCATCGATTGGTCCATTTAGTTGTGTGCTGTCTACACTGAGTGGCAGCAGCTTTCTGTTTTATGCGACTAGAGATGGAAAGCTTGTCTATCCACTCATGATTCAGATCACTTGACAGAAAGGGTGCCTGAAAATTCCACACTCCCTTTCATATTATGTAGTGCTGATATTTGAGTGAAACACGAATTTGCATTGTATATCTGTTTTTGAAGTAATTCTCTTTATTGAAGTCGATGCATATGCCATAGCCTGGTACTCCATTGATTCTTGTTTTGTTGAAATGCTTGTTTTTTTGTTTGTCATTCTATATTTACCACTTGATATAAACACACACACACACACAGATCCCAGTCCAGAATCTTTCCCACATCTACCCAGAGACATACATATCCTCAGCTACCTCAAAAGCAGAGAAAGTGCAACAAAACCCAACCCCCCGCCCATGAGACGTCCACTCAGATTTTTCTCTCCCATTTGATCATTTACAAAGGTGCAATTTATTTTATCATTAGTTGACAGCGAAGGGTTAGGGAAAAAAACCCTCAGGGGAATTTTTAGCTCATCCCAAGGTGGGGAAAGAAGTTTTCTTAGATCCTTGACATGACCAGATTTAAGGTATGGTATGTCATGTATGTCTATGATGCAAATTCCATTTCCAGAACCTGACACTAATACACAGTGAAGTTGCAATAGCAGCACTCTGGAAAACAGCGGGTATTTTCTTTTTTGGCTGCATTTTGCTGACAGAATTAACACAGGAAGCACTTTGCTGCCACTTGCCTAGAATTCCCTCAGGAACACCTTCCATCTGTCAGAGACTCACACCAGAACACTTTAACCTGGAAAAATCCACCTTCAACCATTCTACCTCTTTCATCCAATCTGCTTCTTTTAAGTGCTTTGGACTCAGAGCAGCTTAAGCAAGGGGCTGCCAAATGTTTAATCTCAAAGAATGCTGGATTAAAAATAATATTTTGCGTGATGTACAGCACAGCTCAAACCAAGCAGCAAGGCTTGTATTACCAAAATCATCTTGACAGTTTGCGCAGGACGATCGACTCAACCCTGCATTTTTCTCCTCATCACAGTGTGTAACAACTGCAGTGTCATCATAGGCCATATTTTTCTATTGTGAGGACAGATAATCTGACTTAATCTGACCCAGGTCACGTCAGAAATGAAGCACTTTCATTTGGCAATGCAAAAGGCAATGGAAGGCAGGAATGTGCCTTATTCCACATCAGACAATTTGTCCATCTGGGCCAGGAGCACGAAAACTTTTTCAGACCAAGGCTTTGTTGGTCAACCTTCCTGGGGGCTAGGTGCTAGTGATGGGTGGGGCCAGAGGCAAAAGTGGATGGGCCAATGAATATAATTTTTACCTTTGTACAGGAGGATATTTTTTATACACATACATCCCTCTGTCCTCCATTCAGGCAGCCAAGAGGCATTATCAGACTTCAAAGACACATTCCAGCCAGGCAAAAACACTCAAGAGGGGTATGAAATAGGGCTGTTGGATGGCGTGGCCTGGGAAGAGTGGGTGCTGCTGAGGAAGGAGCGTTGGATCCATTTAGTCCCGCATCCTGGTTCACACAATGGGCAGTCAGATTACCTGACTGGCTAATGTATTCTTTCTTCTGCCTAGTAGGTGAGATGATTAATGAAGTGAACAGATTGTGCCCATAGAGTATGAAGCCCTGAGCCTCTGGAGTCAAAGTAACTAGGTGTCAGGTTTAGCGCTTCTCCCACACAAGACACGGAATGCTGCCAGTTTAAGTAGCTGAGGTTTATTTCTCAATAACACAACTCATCATTCACCGTCAGAGTCAGTTAACTCGACTGGCTTCTGATCCCTCTCAAGGCCAGATATACGCCACTTCCTTCCCTGCCTCCTGCTGCCTTGCCTCTGCTCTAATCCATGGGTAGGCAAACTAAGGCCCAGGGGCCGGATCAGGCCCAATTGCCTTCTCAATGCAGCCCATGGACAGTCCAGGAATCAGCATGTTTTTACATGAGTAGAATGTGACCTTTTATTTAAAATGCATCTCTGGGTTATTTGTGGGGCCTGCCTGGTGTTTTTACATGAGTAGAATGTGTGTTTTTATTTAAGATGCATCTCTGGGTTATTTGTGGGGCATAGGAATTCATTCATCCCCCCCAAAATATAGTCCGGCCCCCCACAAGGTCTGAGGAACAGTGAACCGGCCCCCTGCTGAAAAAGTTTGCTGACCCCTGCAAAAATCGCTTGCTCTGCCTCCTACTTCTTGGTGACTCAGGTGCAGCCAATTCCTCCTCCTCTGGAGATTCCTCTCTGCTGGGCGTGTCCCTAACTCTAGGGGTCTAGCCATGCAGGGCATGGCTTCCTCTTTTGCACTCAGGAGGAGCCAGCCATTGAACCGCAACACGCTCAGCCTCTTCCTACATCTCTCAACATCAAGGAGGCCCTGCCCCCAGCCAGCAAATATTGAGAGGGTCAAAGACCCCTCCACCCCATAAGTTGGTTTGCCTGTACCTTATTCCCCTGTATACCATCTTGACCATCAGCCTTTCTCCTCATCCTATTCTTGAGTCTTCTAGCTGTCCTCACTTACACTCCCTGCCTGCCACTCTCTGTCTCCACCCACCATTCCAACCCACCCTCCTCTGTTCCACACAATCATTTCTACCTTTTATGTCTTCATAAGGCTTCTGTTTAAAGGCAACACATCAGCGTGTGTTGAATGTGTGAGGGGCATCATGCTATGCAACAGATGCGAATGCCGCAATCTCTGTATGGATTCACAGGAGTAAGACACATCTTCAGCTAGCAATGTAGGGTTTCTTATGCTGGAAGGGGGGGAAATGGCTGCAGAAGGAGAATGGCCCATAGCCATAAATTATTAAAGGCTTTAAAAATTAATAGTACACCAGGAAGAGAATCACAGAATACATTCCAGCTCTTGGATTTCTCTGCAAAACCTAGTGAGTCGAGGTGAACATATCCCAGGGGCTCAAACACATATACTGATTCACTGTACCGATTCCTTGGAAAAAGAAAAAGAAAAGTGAAGAAAAATGAAGATGACAGCGGCTCCTTGCCATTTGAAAATCCTCCTAAGTTAAAATGGCAAAATGCAAATAGTAATTTGAATTTTGTACTTCCCTGCCTCCTACACATATCAATAAAATCAGAACTTTTTTTTAGTTGCAACTTTAGCAAAAAACAGAAGGAAGAAATTTCCAAATACAAAATATGAAAGGATAACTAGTAGTTAATGGACAATCAATTTAATGAGTATTTAAAGGAGAACTGTAAAAGCTAAAAAAACACTAGCAGGACTGGAATAACACCTACAATGTAAATTAGTAAAGATAAAAGAACAAAATACACAATAAAAATGTGATAGAAGATACCAACTGAAGGGACAGAGGGAAGTCAGGGCTCGGCAGAGCCAAAGGGTTTATATGCTGGTAAATGTATGGATTGTTGGAAAAAGATTATTTAAAGAAAATAATAATTTTTTTAAAAAAAGTAGTTAATGGACAATCAGATATTTATTAAGATATTTTAATTCACAATTAACAATATGTAAACTTAGATAGAGAAAACTCCCAAACAACAAAGGCATTTGCTGAAAGTGTTTTCTTGTACTGTCCCATTCCAAAATCCCTTTGGGCCTTTCCCCATTATTCCCCCCCCCCCCATTATTCTATAGGTTGTCTTAACTTTATTCACACCTGTCCAAGATATTTCTTTCGGTATGGATGTTTTACTGATTTTGAGCTGGTTTCAGGGAGTCGCAGCCCAAGCTGTGCATATCAAGGGTGGCAAAAAGTGGCTCATGCCACAATGCCTACTCCCCCATCTAAGGAAGAGGATACATTTCCTGCAGTGAGCTAAATCCATTAATCAAAACCGTATTTTTCATGATTGAGAACCACGGATTTCTGTTGCCCTCTCCCAAAACCCTGATGAAAAGACTGCACCACCTTCATTCTTGGTCCCCCTTTGGATATCAAAATTATAGCTCATTTCAATACCTAAACAAGATACCATGTGTCACCCCTAGCTAGTGAAGTGATATAGCATTAGTAGGTTACAAAGCGGCACATACTAGTGTCAAAATATCACTGCAGCAGCTGCTATGCCACAGTTCAAAGGAAAGTAAGTAGGGTTGGATTAGACCTTGGTGCCTTGTGTTAAGATTTCTGCTCTGCTGTGAGCTCCCTGGGGGGTGTAGGAAAGCCATGATCTCTCTGGCTTAGGTACCTATCTGTGAAATGAAAATGATAGTGATCTGCCTGAAATTACAAAGGAGAAATAAGGATTGTATAGCACTTTGCACATTGCACATTTGTGGTTTTATACCAATAGTTTAAAATAATAAAAAAAAATCCATTTAGAGGAAGTCGGCTAGTCATCTCATTTCCCAATATCCTGCACCATACTTGAAGGGGCCCAACTGCACATAATGCTTAGGAGTGATGTAGCAGAGGGGAAACACAGGAGAGTGCAACTCTGGGGCATTTTCAGAGGCCAAGTCATCTGCTGGAACACCAGGATGACTGAAGGGCTTGCTTTGCTCTGGAAAATGACTGAGGTGATAATGAAGCTTTCACGATTATGACAGATTGTCATTGTGGATTGTCACAGAATAAAGGCAAGTAACGGAGCAGAAAGTAGATACTTTCCCTTTTCTTTGATGGCATTCCCATTTCATGCTAGCTGTTTAAAAGGCGACACAGTTTGCAAGATTGCTTGCAGTTCAGATTAAAAGTTCGCATTGCATTTTGGCTGGTGGAAGCTCTTTTGTTAAAGCTCGGTGTGTTTTAAAAGTTGAACCACTGCAGTCAGGCGTAAGCACAGCACATGTCGTTCCAAATGGTGCATGTACACAGCAATGTGTAGTTTGCCCCTAGGAACGCATGCAACCTTTGTTTTACTGTAACTTAAGTATTTTTTTCTGTGTGCTACTTTGCTGCTGTCTGCATTGAAATGTAAGTAAACCTTCTGGCAGTAAGAGCTGTTTGACAGTGGAACGGACTCCCTCAGAAGGTGGTGGCCTCTCCTTCATTGGAGGTTTGTAAGCAAAGATTAGATGGCCATCTGTCATGGATGCTTTAGTTGAGATTCCTGCATTGCAGAGAGTTAGACTAGATGACCCTCATGGTTCCTTCCAACTCTACAGTTTTATGATTCCAGGCTTCTCCAAGGGACAGTTTAATGCAGGGGCCCAGGGGTTAATGCAAGGATGACTACAGTGTAGTTCTGACAAGGTGGCCTTGGGCAAGCCTTGTTCGCCCACCTCCTCCCACCCAGTGATTCTATGGATAAGTATGGCTTATTCAAATCAGTGGCAGTGACAGGGCTTAGGGTCCCAAGTGTGGACATATTAAATGATCAAGATTACCAGTGTTCTTCTTGATACAGCCCCAATATTTTTCACTGCTACAGCAGCATTTGTTTTTCGACTGATAGTCATTTTAAGGGCTTATAGACCTTTTGTTTCTCTCTCTCTCTTGCACTAAGTAATTTATTTTTCTATTGCTTTTGGACAAACAAGTGCAATGACTCAAGCTCTAGTGTCTTTGGGGCTTAGTCATTGTCAATCACACTAGAAAATCTACAATCTGCTCTCATATTGAAATGAAACACAGTGGAGAGAGCACAGCACACTTGCCCAAGGCTGAGTCACTCTCAGCTGTTCACCAGAGCTCAGTGCTTCTAAACAATTAATTTTATGTGATAAAGTAAAGGCTGCTTTATCTTTCTGATCTGTTTTGTTTTTTTAAAGTTTTACTGCAGCATTCAGCATGCTGCCAAATCAACAGAGCATTCTTCTCCTTCCTTGTAATCACTACAGAAGCAAACTCCTGCACATCTCAGAGGCTAGTTTGGGTTTGAGCGTATGTGAATCACAGCATTTTTCAGAACAACAAATGCTAGACAATGAACTATTTAGAGCAAGATAAAAGGGCCTTTGACTGTGACCTGAAAATAGGTAACTCCAAAGAAAGACAAGTAAGAAGCCAGTTACTGAATATTGGATTTGCCTGACATATAGCGCTGTGTCTTCTTAATACAATGGTGCTTATCTGCTGTATATTTGTGGGACTATTGGCATTTTACTGCTTTTATTCTGCAGAATAAAAGGAGCTGTATCATCTAGACTTCTTTATCCTAGCAGTAAATGATTTTGCTCCAACTCTATAAAATGTAGGCAAGTTTTATTTCAAATGTTCATGATGCACAACTGATGAGCTTGTTTATTTATTTCAGAATCATTTCTTTTTGAACTAGTGAATTCTACCAGTTTCTACAAGGATGTGATTCTGTTAGAGTTATCATAACTACCTGTGCACTTGAAAAAATTTAAGGAGAGAGGACTTGGGCTAAGAAGAAAATTTTCTATTAAAAACTCCCATTTGTGGGACGACCCATGTGCAATAAACTCTATGGGAATACTTGAAAGTCAGCCATATTGATTACCAATGAACAAAACATTAGACCTTCATTTTGACAGGAGTTCAGATATGAGAGGTAACAACTAGAGAATTTTTATATATATGTATAACAGTTCCAGCTGCTATCTGTTGTTGAAAAACTGGTCAGCCTGGATTTTTCCGATGCTGGTTCTTGCGGTCTGTTCCCCACAACATTTTGAGCATCCAATTAAAAATGAAGACAGTTTGTGAAATGTAAGATGCATGTAGAATAGATATGTCCATTTGTTTTGCAGTAATGGTTTTGCATTAAGATTGCAGTGTCCCAAATGGAGCAGTCTGGGAGTGCGGGGAGGGCAGGGCAGTGGGAGAACCCAGTCTGCACTAGGAAGAGGGGTGTAGGAAACTCAAGTTGAAATCCTGTACCTATACACTTCGAAGTAAGTCCTGTTGAACTCAGTGTGGTTTGTTTCTTAGTACTGTAGATGTGAATAGGAGTGCACCATCAGAGATCTCAAGGGCTGAATGAACATACTGTAGCCACCAGTGCTGGCCTGTGGCCTCCAGGAGGGAATATGGCCTCTGAGTCAAAAAATATATATTTGCCACACTGTTTTTAATAGTACATCTACTACAGTGGGGAAGAAACAGGTGGCAAGTGTGCCTGCTCAGACGTGCTTCCAGGTGTCAACTGTGATGGGCAACTTCAAGGCTCCTGCTCACCCTTCCTATCTTTAAACCAGACTTGGAGCAGATAGCTCATCAAATACAGGGCTCCTTCAAATAGAGAACCATCTTCTGTAAAGAAGGACACATGATCACACTAACGGAGAGCCAGGCCTTTCTGGGTGTGCATTCCTTCTGTGCAAGTCCATTCCTCTCTGTATGTTAATGAGGTGAAATGATAAACTGTGGTACAGAAAAACAGGGAGCGGAGTAACCATGGAAATCAGCCTGTAGCAGAGATTTGGGCTATCAAAAGGGATTTATCTCATATCTTTGCCCATTATTTACTCATCATCTCTGCTAACAAACACTTATTAAGTAAATCTTGGACTCCTAATCACCTTTAAAAAGAGTAATTAGAAGCTAGTGTCAGGAATAGTGTTTTTGAGACATGAGTCCAGAGAGCATGCCTCTGTCTGTTGAGATACTTCCAGTTATGTCAAATATATTGCCTCTGCACAGTTCTGCATACTTTAAATGCTTAATTTTTCCTTAAAGCTTGTTAAGCTTGTTGCTTAGATACCATAGAGATAAGCACCTTAAAATACTTATAATAGAGAGCATGACACTGGAAAATATCTTTGGACTGTTTACTCCCTGAAATGTTTTATGAGAGGAGATAACGCGCCAAAGGCATCTTCCAAATGCTTTCTGCTGTGCAGGTGTGTGTGGGTGTGTAATCTTCACTTGCTGGCTGTCTCTTTCCTGTGCAGGACACCTAATTCCTTCAGATTCAACAGGATTGCCCTGCCTGCTCTTCAGATGCTATCAAAGTCAATACTTGACACAAAAAGTCATGAGAGTTGGACAGTTGCTCATATTTCACAAAGGAAAATGTAACAACCAGTCTTATACTCTGCTATGTTCACTCTCCCAGATACCATGTTCTTTTTTAAATAAATATATATATAACAGCTAGAACATTTTGACAAATTTGTGGTTCACTATGTAGATGAAGGGGAAGTCAGCCCATGCCTTTAGAGCCTACATCTGAGTTGCCAAGGCTTGGATTCGCTTCCCTCCCTTTCCTTATAATCAGTGGCCTACAGGCAAGTCACCATAGCATATCTGATATACCAAAGGAATATTTCAGGAGCCTGTAATGGAATATATTCAGGTTTCCTCGCTTGCTACTGGCCTGGTATTGTTCTTGTTTGTTCTGTCTCTCTGTGTATGCCTTGCGGCCTTGCTACAGTTCCAAGTGTTCTTTCTGATAAGGAGGAAGTTGTCTCTGCTGAGCGCAGACTAGAGAGAAGAACCTGTCACAGCATGGAGGCCTGAGTGAGCACTCCACCTCTGAGACCAACAAGGTGGGGCCAAGCCTTTACATTAGCTTCCTGGCAGGTGAGATGCTGTTGAATATAGGGAGGAAGAACAGCAAAGCAACAGGGAGATCAGTGTGGTGCAAACTCACTGACAGGAGCACTGGATTGGCTCTGCTAGTGCATTTGCACCCCAGCAACTTCCCTGCTACCTCACCCCTTCCTCTCTCCTTCCTCGTAAGAAAACAGGAACCACCAGGCAAGAAGGTAGGACAGCAACTCTGGTCCACCACCAGAAGTGGTAAGCCACTTCCCTCTGCTGTTTGATCATCCCACAAGTTCAAAAGGGCAAGATGTGGGGCGTTTTAGATGGGGTATTCCTGCCATAAGTGGAAAAATGTCCACCTGCTACCACTACCACACCAACAATCCCATACCCCTCAGCTGTCTGACTTTGAGTGGTGAACAGGGCATCACCCTGGCTTCTGATTGGATCCTGGGATGTTCTGTTTTGGCTCCCGCAAGAGTGTGGCCCCAAAAGACACACATTTTGAGGGGCTGTGCTCTCACGCATGTCACATGACTGGGAGCGTGACCCTGAAAGAGGCGTGTCCTGATTTTCCTCTGTGGGATGTTGGAGGGGATGCAATCCAGGGGGGTAATTGATGTCATATGAGAAAGCTGCACAGGGCCACCTGTGCAGAATTTTAAAGGAACATTTCCTTACATTAGCTGAGGTTGATTTATAGGGTGCTACTGTTGAGAATAATAAATATTCCTTACATTTGAAATGATGTAAAGCAAAATGCTTTTCCTGAATGCCCTCCCTGGAAATTTGAACACAGGAGTTTTGCAAGGGTTAGTCAGTTAAATTTTCTTTTCCCAAAACTGCTTCTTTCATTTCAGCTGCTAGGCAAAGCTGACTCACATAGTGACAAAATTACAGAGGTGGAAATGATCTCAAAGTTCATCAGGTTCTCCTGCACAGCACTGGGATATTGGTATGGTTGGAATCCACCAAGCTTCCACACTGTGGGTGCGTTTACAATTTGTTAAAATCAGGACCCAGAGATGCTCTGTTGAGATGCTTTCTTATGGTTTGCTTGCTTGACGCATCAGTGTGCATAACCTATCTATAAGTGGTTGAGAGTAAGGGCTGTTTTCTACTCCGTTCTCATACTGGGACTTCAGAGAACTTTTCAGGGGAAAGACATATAAAGCCAGGTCTGCATCTGAAACTTTGCCTCACGCCGCCTTACTCAGTTGCTCTTTGAGATGGGCATAGGATGTTCCACTCACCCACTTCCTTGACTGGACCCAAGGCCCGGATGGCTTTTGGGAAATTCCCTACTTCTAAAAAGGGAGCCAGAAAGCTAAAGGGAGACCTTCACCATCAGGGCTGGCCCAGGACGTTTTGCTGCTTGAGGCAAAACAGAACATGCTGTGCACCCAATTTCTCCTCCTTTGCCCTCCTGCTGCCTCTTCCACCATCTGAGATGACTAGAGGTAGGCCAGGGAAGCCCAGGCTGCTGAAAGTGGGTGGGGAGAAAAGAAAGGAGGCTGGAGAAGAGAAGGTTGTAGGGAGTGGAGGAGGGTAGTCAACAAGCACAGGAGGTGGTGAGCAGCACACTCTAGAGATAGCCAGGATCTGCCACCCCTGCCAGCTGTCTCCAGCCTGTCATCCTTGAGGTCCCTTCCAGCTTGACAGTTCTTTGATTCAATGATTCTATGGGCAGGCAGGCATACCCTGTTCACCATTCATGATCCCTATGCCTGGTTTGTCACTGTTGCCCCTGCCCCTGGTCTAGGCAGCTGTTGTGGGCTGGATGCAAAGGAGTGGTAGGAGGCACCAGCTGGGGAACCCCCAAGGGAAGACAGCTCAGAGCCAGGGGAATTGGTGGTGGGATGATGATGAGTGGTCAGAGGGAGAAGAGGCAGCAGCCTGGGAGGAGGAGGTGGTGGAAGCTGAAGAAGTGACAGGGTTTAGTGAGCAGGAAGCTGCTGTGGCAGAGAGCATCCCAGAATCAGAGGCAGAAGCGGAAGCGGGAGAGGAGGGGGGGTCAAGAGGAAGAGTAGAGCCAAACTGCTAAAGAAGCCAGGGAGTTTCCCCCTCCTGCTATGACTAGCTCCCCTCCCCCTCATCTCCCAGAATGTGAAGAGGCCTGTGCTGTTTTGGTTTCTTTAACTAAAGAGTTAACTTCTCTGACACCAGGTTTTTATTGCTGATATGCTCCTGACTCCAGCTCCTGCCACCAATGTATTTTATGAAGGAAAGAAGGAGGGTGTTTTTTGGTGGGAAGGGGGGAGGAATAATGAGTATGGGATTAGTTACCGATAGGTAGCCGTGTTGGTCTGCCATAGTCAAACAAAATAAAAAAATTCCTTCCAGTAGCACCTTAAAGACCAACTAGGTTAGTTCTTCGTATGAGCTTTCGTGTGCATACACACAGTGTGCATGCACACGAAAGCTCATACCAAGAACTAACCTAGTTGGTCTTTAAGGTGCTACTGGAAGGAATTTTTTTATTTTGTTTTGAGTATGGGATTAATCTGAGTTTGAACTACCTCAAAAAAAACCCTGAACTGTTCCCATTTTGGGGTAAAAAAAAGTGCAGCGTATTTCTGAACCAAATACAGTGGTACCTCGGGTTACATATGCTTCAGGTTACATACGCTTCAGGTTACGGACTGCGCTAACCCAGAAATAGTGCTTCAGGTTAAGAACTTTGCTTCAGGATGAGAACAGAAATTGTGCTCTGGCGGCGCGGCGGCAGTGGGAGGCCCCATTAGCTAAAGTGGTGCTTCTGGTTAAGAACAGTTTCAGGTTAAGTACGGACCTCCAGAACGAATTAAGTACTTAACCCGAGGTACCACTGTAAGTGAAGGGTGGACAGGCTTGCAGAACTTTGAACAAAACCGGTACAGAGGTGATTGAACTGCCTGCGGAATTCAGCCTGGGGTTACTTTTCATTCAAGCTTCATAGGAATCTAATATTTATGTGTGGTCTGAAGGTTCCAATGATGCAAAAGAAGCTGTAAACAATTGTTCTTTCCCTGTGTTGTGAAGTGAGGGTGGAAGAGAACTTCTCTTCTGTGACACTTTGATACAGAATCTGCAATGAATCTTTAACCCTAACTTTCAGATAAGAGAATCCAAAGTGTTTTCTTTTTAAAAATAAATATCAACTAGATTTTACATTATGATGACTGTAAAAGCATTTCTCCCCACTCCTGCTAGAGCAACTGGGAAAGAAACATGCCATTTTGCAATTTTATTTGTCTTGACAGAAGCTTTAGCTTGTAAAAGCATTAGCAGCACTTGCTTTTTATTTTTATTTTTTTGACAATGGTGGGAGAAAGAGCTTCCTGTCCTTTGAGTTAAATGCCTCCACTTATGTTCTTGCTTATAGAAAGGCAAACATTAATAGCCTAGGAAGAGATGCTTTTCTTAAACTCAAGCAAGGTGACACATAAGGCTTAAGACAGCTAAGGAAACATGATAGATAGTTATGTAGCTGAATTACAGACAGACGTGGTGAAGCCCCCTACCCCACCTCCCGGAAGCTTTCTGCTCTTTGTAGATCAGCTTATTATTGGAAATGGAATACACTTGCCTGCAGTTAATCCTCAAAGTAATTAAATGGAAAGGAAGTGATTAAATCACTGAAAAGGAATTGGTTGCTGTTTCAGAGGGGGGACCTAGGTCTGCTAAAATACCTCACTGTTAGCTAGCTTAGGCCCACTCATTACTTTAAGTAGCATTTCCTGTTTACATAGGTAATTAATGTTTATGCGCTAATCCTATGTTGTAATAATTAAATAGAAGTGAACGTGGAAAGCATAATTATTGTGGTTTGCTAGGTAAGAGGTACAGAACGGTTAGGATGTTGTTGTTTTTCTCCAGCAATGGGATGGGATTAAAATGACAGTAGATGGTAAACTGGTACCAACATAAGCTGCAGTTGGGCTGAGGTTTAATTGCCATGTTGGTTTCAAAGAATGAGAGGCATAGAGCAGTTGAAACAACAATAGTTCTGTGTGGTGCTGTGCCAAAAAAATGTCTCCTGTGTCTTTTTCAACGATTCTCCATCAATTCAGGAGAGAAATTGCATTCGAAAATTACCAGTTTCCTGCCTACAGACACTAGGCAAGTTCCTTCACTGTTCTCTTTCTGGCGCCTGCGAAAAGCATTTTTGTTTAGGCAGGCCTGCTCAGATATTCAGAATGCCTTTTTTTAGTTTATTGCTGGTTTTCATTTTCTTGAATGTTTTAATTGCCCCCCCATACAATCATATTGTTTTTTTCTTTTCGTAAACTGCTTTGAAGTTTTCTACACACAAGGGTTATACAAATTTATGAAATAAATATGTAAATAAATCAAGATGGAGAGGAAATTTTGGTGACATTCTTTCTGGTGTGGTACCAGGTTTTTTTTATCACACTTAACTTAAAACTTTGAAGTGACTGAGATGTGTGTTTGTGTGAGAGAATATCCCTTCATTCTACACACCAACTCACCAGGGGATCTGCACTCTGCAGCCTTCTTGGGTGTCCTGTAATTCCTCCCATAGGGCTATTTTGGGTTAGGATGTGCAGACAGGGAGGAAGCCTTTAGAGCACCAGATAAAATAGTTACTAGGGTGAGTGTTTTTGTAGCAACCTGCTGGAATGGAAGGAGTGAAGTAACCCAAAGTTGCTAGTCTGTCAACTTGGCCAGTGGAGATCCCCTGCATTCCCATCTCTCCCTTGGTCATAGCCAGATGGAATAGCTCCTTCTAAATAACACTTCCAAATGCCAGACGGTTAAGTATGATATACTTGGCCTTCCAATGAATGCGAAGCATAATTAAATGGAAAACAGAACAATAACAAAATATGTAGGGTTGATAGCTTTGTTTCTGGGAGCTTAATGTGGGATCATTAGCTGCAAAACAAATGAATATTCAGCAGCTGAAGCTTCACCACAGCACTATGTCTCTGCTAAAAAAGGCTGTACCTGTTGAATGTCTGTCTTTCATGCAGCCATTAAAAAAAACCCCACAGACTCACTCTACACTTGCTTGGCAACTACATGACTAATGCTGAACCCACTAACAGGCTGGCACACTTTATTTTTGTTTGGAGTGGAAGAGAAGGTAAAACCAACTGTTTGATTTAGCCTGCATTCCTTTGCACTCTTCTTACCTGAGAGGAAGTCTGACTGAGCATAGTGGAAGTTACTTCTGAGTAAACATGTATAGGATGACAAACTTTAGAAAGTCTGTGTGAGCTAAACTTCTGCAAGAGCTCTTCCTATCAGATACATTATTTCATTTGAGTTCTGCACCACTTAACGTTTCTGGAGCTCTGTTTGGAATTCCTCATGATTTTAAAAGGAGAAGGATAGATGGCACAGAGGTAAGAAACTAACAGTGGAAAGTCATCTGGTTTCCTCAGATCTCTGCCTACTATTTTATAAACCTGTCTCACAGAAAATGACTTGCAAACTGCTAATTAGTGTGGCTCACTTTTTCACTAGAGTCTGTGCTTCTGTAGATTCCCTTCTCCGCTGCATTCCCTCATATCCAATTTTCCCTCTGTGGGAAAGTTAGTGAACCAGAAGCTGCTGCACAGCTTCTTTTTCTGTGTGTGTGTATGTGTGTGTGTATATATATATATATATATATATATGCTTTCGTAGATTTTCACGGGTACAGGAATGCAGGTTTTGGTGTCCTCGGGTGTCTTCCCGTGTAAAAGTTGGGGTGTCTAGGCGACGTTTCGACGAGGTCTCACTCGTCATCTTCAGGCTGGTGCTTTCGGCTTCTTGTTACTGGAACAGAGCAGGATCTCAGTTTTTGAGTTCCTATAAATACTGTAGAGGGGGTGTGGTGTATAGCCTCCAATGTTCTGGGCAGAGAGGAAGTTCCCAGGCTAGTGTGCCTTTTCTTCTTTTGTTCCTTAATTACTTGAGAGATATCTTGAGTGATTTCTTGAGTGATATCCTGAGTACCACTTAGGTGGGTCATTAGGTGTGGATTAGTTGTTAAAGTCTTTGTGTCTTGACCTCTTGAACTTTGTGAAGAGTTTTCCTGAGAAGATGGCTGTACTGTACTTAGTTGTGCTCTGGCTTGGCTTCGTGTATAGGGGCGAGCTGTGGTTTTGTGGCTTGTGTCAGCCAGATCTGTGTAGGGATTGCAGGGGGGTGCAGCATCCGGAGGTGCCACCATGGATTGGCTACTGGATGGTGTCTGTAATTCATCTGTGGAGAGGGTCTGGGTTTGGGTCTGGTGTGGTTGATTGGTGTTGGCGTTCTGTGTGCCTCTGGATCTGGTGTCAGTTTTTGTGGGGAGGGCTAATTTCCAGATGTCTGGCAAGCGGGATGTGTCGTCACGCTTGTTCATGTTGTGAGGGTGTTTCTCTATCTCGATGGCTTCCATGATTATTCTCTTGTGGTGATGTTCCGTGTTAAAGAGCAATTTGGAATCTGCAAAATTAATTTCGTGTCCTGTTTCTTTCATGTGTTGGAAAAGAGAGGAAGTTTTTTCTTCTTTTTTGACGGCATTCTTGTGTTCTGCGACACGTGCATTTATTCGTCTGTTTGTTTGTCCAATGTACGTGGCTGGGCAGACTTTGCAGGGTATTTCATAGATCCCTTGGTTTTCCAACTGGATTTTATCCTTGGGGTTTCTGAGGATATTGGCTATTTTTTGGTTGGTGCAAAAGGCTGTTTTGATATTGTGTTTATGGAGGATTTTGCTAATTTTATCTGTAGTGCCCTTGATATAAGGAAGGAGGGCCATGCCATTGTTTTCTTCTGTGTCTTGGTTTTTGGGGGGTGTTTCCTTTTGGATTAGCTTCGTAATCCTGTTTTGCTGGTATCCATTGGCAATTAACACGTTTGAGAGATTCTGTAACTCAGTTGTCAAGTGGTCTTTGTCAGCCAGATACAAACAGATAGAAGGAGCACCTATGGGATCACCCCTCTCACCGGTCATCGCAAACCTGTACATGGAACACTTTGAAACCAATGCTTTAGACAAGTCAGAACACAAACCCAAACTTTGGCTCAGATATGTTGACGACACCTTTGTAATTTGGCCACACGGGAAGGAAAAACTGGATAGCTTCCTCACACATCTCAACAACTTACACCCCAAAATACAATTCACTATGGAAATAGAAGCCAACAACCAACTTCCCTTCCTTGACGTCCTAATCTACAAAAAACCTGATGGCTCCCTAGGACACACTATCTACCGGAAAAAAACACACACCAACCGCTACTTACATGCACAATCACACCACCACCCTGCACAAATAAACTCCGTAGCCAAGACTCTCATCTCCAGAACCAAACGCCTGGCTGACAAAGACCACTTGACAACTGAGTTACAGAATCTCTCAAACGTGTTAATTGCCAATGGATACCAGCAAAACAGGATTACGAAGCTAATCCAAAAGGAAACACCCCCCAAAAACCAAGACACAGAAGAAAACAATGGCATGGCCCTCCTTCCTTATATCAAGGGCACTACAGATAAAATTAGCAAAATCCTCCATAAACACAATATCAAAACAGCCTTTTGCACCAACCAAAAAATAGCCAATATCCTCAGAAACCCCAAGGATAAAATCCAGTTGGAAAACCAAGGGATCTATGAAATACCCTGCAAAGTCTGCCCAGCCACGTACATTGGACAAACAAACAGACGAATAAATGCACGTGTCGCAGAACACAAGAATGCCGTCAAAAAAGAAGAAAAAACTTCCTCTCTTTTCCAACACATGAAAGAAACAGGACACGAAATTAATTTTGCAGATTCCAAATTGCTCTTTAACACGGAACATCACCACAAGAGAATAATCATGGAAGCCATCGAGATAGAGAAACACCCTCACAACATGAACAAGCGTGACGACACATCCCGCTTGCCAGACATCTGGAAATTAGCCCTCCCCACAAAAACTGACACCAGATCCAGAGGCACACAGAACGCCAACACCAATCAACCACACCAGACCCAAACCCAGACCCTCTCCACAGATGAATTACAGACACCATCCAGTAGCCAATCCATGGTGGCACCTCCGGATGCTGCACCCCCCTGCAATCCCTACACAGATCTGGCTGACACAAGCCACAAAACCACAGCTCGCCCCTATACACGAAGCCAAGCCAGAGCACAACTAAGTACAGTACAGCCATCTTCTCAGGAAAACTCTTCACAAAGTTCAAGAGGTCAAGACACAAAGACTTTAACAACTAATCCACACCTAATGACCCACCTAAGTGGTACTCAGGATATCACTCAAGAAATCACTCAAGATATCTCTCAAGTAATTAAGGAACAAAAGAAGAAAAGGCACACTAGCCTGGGAACTTCCTCTCTGCCCAGAACATTGGAGGCTATACACCACACCCCCTCTACAGTATTTATAGGAACTCAAAAACTGAGATCCTGCTCTGTTCCAGTAACAAGAAGCCGAAAGCACCAGCCTGAAGATGACGAGTGAGACCTCGTCGAAACGTCGCCTAGACACCCCAACTTTTACACGGGAAGACACCCGAGGACACCAAAACCTGCATATATATATATATATATATATATATATATACACACACACACACACAAATTTACTGTGGAAAACAAGAAGTCATATGCAAACAAACCAACATACAATCTAAACACTAATCATTTAAACAAAAAACGGAATCTCCATATAAATGATTCAAACACACTGTAATAAATAGCTTAGATTTCTTACATGCAACAAATACCTTAAATAGCTCAACTTCTCTCACATTTCTCAAATAACAAATGCCTTGCATATCTCACATTTCCTAAATACCTTGAAAATCTCAAATAAGAACTTACCCCAACAACTAAAAGCACTGTCGGTGGGATTCCCCTAATGAATCCAGTCAGCGAAATTCTGCACAAGAGACTTTTTTTGGGGGGGGTTGTTTGTTTTACAATATTCCTTTATCAGCATTTGGTATATTTTGAGAATTCTCCACGCTTGTTCTTATTGAATAATATCTCACAATTAGTTTTCTTATTTTTTGTTTGTGTTCCAAATTACCTAAGTGGGGTTTTATTTTATTTGAATATATTGAATACCACTCCACAGCTTCAAATGCACCTGCTTGCCATTATCTTTCTGATTTTATTTTTTTAAAAAAATCAAACTTGAGTTTTACTGCATGTGTTGGGCCAGTTGCAATTTGGGCCAGACCGACTCTGCTAGCCCCTTTTGCCTTCTGCTCCAGACATATGGACTGCATTATCCAGCCACCCCCTTCTCCCATTTGTGCTGTCAGAAGTGGAAACTATGAAGAGGCCACTTCTAACAGGCTGTGCCCAGAGAGTCTCCTGGACATTAATAAATGTAGCCACAGGAATCAAAATACAAGAGCTTTATTTAGAGCTTTAAAAGCTTTGTGCCACCACAGATTTCCCATAAGGAAGGAGTAGAGGGCACTCAGAGAAGATTTAGGCCAATCATTCCTCATTTTCAGTGCTTCGGCCCCCTTTAGCTCAAATTGCAAGTGACAGCAGGAGACCCTCTTACCCATTATGCTTCAATTAGCTTGAATTGTCAGCAACAGAAGACCTATTACATTCAAATTGTTGTCCTTTTCTAAGGAAAGCTATTGGCTGGTCACAATGGTGCTTGTCAAAGGCAGCTGTCTGGTAGCTACCCTATCCTTGCTTTCTGGGCAGAAAAAGGGAACGGAATATGGCAAACCATTCTAATTTTGAAAACCTGATGAGAAAAGTGCCTGGGGCACAAAAGAAAGCACCTCTTTGAGGTAACAAAACTGTACTAAAGGGGTCTTGAAAAATTATAGTGTTTGATAAGGCTCACAACACCAGTGGTTCAGCAAAGATGTGAAAACTGCTGGGTCAAATAACAATGTAACTAAGCCTTCCCCATCTTACTGCCATTGAGATGCTGTTGGATACCAACATCCATCAGCCCCAGACATATTGGCCAGTTGTAGCCTAACAATGTCTGGAGGGTACCAGGTTGGAGAAGAAAGGCTGGTGCAGCTTCGCTGCCTACAGACAGTTCCACAAAGAAGGAGTGAAGTCAGTGTCTTCCATCACAGACTGTGTGAGTTACAGCTGCTCAGCCCCTCTCTCTTACCTCAGAGGGCCTTGGAGTCAGCTGTTGACTCTTAACTGGCCACTGGCAACAAGGGAAGATTGGCTTCCACCACAGGCTGATGGAGACCCAACTGCTCAACCCTACTCTCTTATCTCAGAGGATTCTGGTGAGAGCTGCTGCCTTGGAAGACACAAGAGACAAGCAAGGAAGAGAGTCAGCATAACCCTAGTTCCTTGAAAGACTACTATGGGAAGCTGCTAGACTTCATGAGAAGCAAGTTGGCTGAAGCTTGAACTCTCTAGTCAATGTCAGCTCAAGTATCAAAACCAAATTTCACAAGGTTGCACTATGAGATCACAACAAGTCCAGCCCTGGTGGGGTGATTCTGACCAGGACAATATAAAGTTGTTAATCAGATTCACCTTACTCAGGGCTGGCATCAATGCCTGGCATCCTTGGGCAGCTGCAAGGACTCCATGGTGGTGTCAAGACCAGCTGCTGATGCCTGTTCTGGGTACTCCTCAGTCTCTTCCCCAGCCTGGCATGTAGCCATTTTTACATGAAACCTTTTCAGCCTTAGTGCTACATTCCCTTCTGAGGAGCCACATATTTTAACTTTGTATAGGAGGCTGGTTTCTGCACACACACTCACACACTCCTTGCAGAGCTCAAGGACAAATTCCAACCAGGCAAAAACACTGAAGGAGGGTGTAGAGCAAGATTTGTGAGAAATATAGCCTGGGGAAGGAGGGTGTGGCTGAAGGGGGTTGGGATGACCTGGGAAAATCAGATAGAGAGGCCAGGGTGGGGGGCTGCATTTGGCTCGTGGGGATGAGGTTCCCCACCCCTGGCCTAATGGAGAGGGTTGTTGTGAGAAGTAAATCAGATAAATACTCTAAAGCATTTCTTCATTATTACAGTACCTTAACTGTGCAAATAGTTGCATCTTGGTTGCCATCAGGAGAAAAAACACTGTAAAACACCCATTTAAGTCATGAAAGCAAAATGGAGCAAGTAACAGTTACTTATTTATTTGAAATATTTATATGCCTCCCTGTAGCTATGTTCTCAGGGTGGGTGGCAACGAGACATAAACAAATTAAAACGTGTGCAGGACCTTAATAAAACATACACAAAGAGTACTCTTCCACCCATTTTGATGTGCTGGTGATTTTAATGCCTTGTCGGTGTACCCTTCAGATAAACCTTATACCAATTAATACACCCTTAGCATTTTTGACAAAATGACAAATCTTTCTAGCACCACAGATTTAAGAAGGTGTTTTTTTTGTTGGGTTTTTTTGGTGAAAAGTTTCCTGAAAGTAATAGCAGTGTTAACAGATACTTTGATTTAGTGGCTTGTTAATTTGTTCCTATATGATTAATGCAATTGCAGAATAGATTTTGCACATTACCCGTATGGTATTTTTAAAGCTTTGCTGCATAGCCATATGTTGGTGTCCAACTAATGGTTTGAGGACTGGTGTTCATAAATAGTTTAAAAATATCAAAAATTAGGTATGCAAGCTTTAAAACCATGTCTAAATGATTCACTGATTGTGAAAGGGTTTAAAAGCAACCTACATTCATTGTATGGTATATGTGCTTTGTAGTTAGATATGTACTAATCCTCTAGAGTAAGGAGAGTTGATTGGATAAAATATTTTGGCCACAAGACTAGATCCCTTGTTGCATGTATTTAATTCCAGCAGATATAACAGGAATGTATATGCATGTCAGAATAGGACCTATATTTTATATTCCAGCTCTATACACAATCTTTATATCAGTTGAATGGCTATGTCTTCTACCAAAGAATCTTGGGAAATGTAGTTCAGTGGGTATTCTTGGTTATAGATCTGTTGGCAAGAGGGAACAATTGTTAAAGTTACAATTAAGCTAACACTCTAGCTATACCCTTAGACAGTATATACAGACATTACAGTATATTGCATTCTGCCCAATGCCTCTGAAAGGGTCAGGGCTGTGAAATAAGGGACACCTAAAGCTTTGATAACTGCAAGCAGTGAGGGTTTCCCATATCAGCCTAGAATAACCACCCCTGGTGAGTCTATTTCAGAAATGGACTCACCAGGGGTGGTCATTCCAGGTCATGCATGAAGGTCTCCAGCCAAGATGTCTGTGGGGCTTACCATGGTGACACTCTCAAGCATTTTGCCGTGTGACTTGAGAGATCCTGCCTTGCTTTGGAAAATGGAGGTCAAATTACGTAAGTGCCGCATAAAGGGCCAAGCGTCAATGTAGAAGCAGAAAGTAAAACTGTGAACCCACAGCAGCTGCCTACAGACCGGCAGACTTGTGCAAGAAGCAATCTTCCAGCCTTCAAGAATGAGTGTGTGCTTTTAAAAAAGATAAAAGAAAAAGCAAGAATGAAATGCAAGAAACAGATCTTTAAAAATCAAAACATTCAAATTCCCGAGAATGCATCTGATGAGCCCAGTTTGGAGAAGTGAAATCAAGAAAGCGAAGTTGCACTGGACTCAAAGTTATGGCACTGCCTTCTTCTGTGTTATATGAAAATGCTGATTTCAATTTAAAAGTTTGGGATTAGGATTGTAGATTTTATCCATGGGACCTGCAAGAAAATGTTGTTTTGGGGTACTCCTGTTCAGTCAGCTGACTGCACCCTCCTTCACAAGAGGTCCATAGGGTGGCAACACAAGAATGGGCCTTTTCTGCAGTGGCTCCCTGTCTGGAATGCTCTCCCCAGAGAGGCTCGCCTGGAACCTTCATTGCATATCTTTAGGCACCTGGCAAAAGTGTTTCTCCATAACCAGGCTTTGGGCTGATTAACATTCTATGGTCTTTTAAATGTGTTTGTGGGAAAGGGGTAATTGTCCCCTCCTTTTGTTTTATTATGTATTTTGTGTTCTTATTTTGTATTTTTATGTTGTAAACCACACTTGGACCTCTGGGTGAAGGGCGATATATAAATTTAATAAAGAAAATAATCTTGAATTCTTCCTTTGATTTCTATGGGCAGCTCTCACTTCCGTCCCTGGAGACATTTAAAAGTAGCTTCTTAGTGAGAGAATTCTGCCTGGGCAATGAGGTGCTTCTCCCCAACCAGTTATATCTATGTGACTCTACCTCTATGTTTGCCAAGTAATTCCATTCCATTCACCTCACCTCTGTTTTCCTCTTTTCTAGCTCTTTTTTCACAACAGTTGTCCACAGTCCTTCTTGAGCTGTTTGGGGAGGGGGACCCTCTCATGGCTGGGTTATTCCTAAGTTTTTTTGTTTTGTTTTGTTTTTTGTAGCCCTACAAATCAGAATCAGTGGACACCCCCTCCCCCAACTTTGTATGTGGGTGGTATAGATTTGGCTATGTAAATGCAAGCACTCAGAGACTTGAGATCAGTATTAATATGTAGATGACAGCTTAGGGGAAATCTAATGAATTATATTTTATTGATTGGGTGTCTTATGGTTTGCATTATATGCTGTGAACTGCCCTGACACCTCCCTTGGAGCCATTTGTGGGAATTTAAAGATCAGTGAAGGAATGAATAAATAGATGGATAACTAACTAAACAATTTTCCATTTTAGTGCTCCAGTAAAGTCTTTGACATCAGCTTTGAATAGAGGCCAATATGAGGCTTAGAAATGCATTCCGTCCCATGAAATCATTGACTTGTGTGTGTGTGTTGTGTGTGTTGTGTGTGTTGTGTGTGTGTAACTTGCCTCATCATTTTAGCTTCTGGCATCTTCAATCCCTTCATCCTCCTTTCACCCTGCAAAGATTCTGACTGAATAATTAGGCTCAGTTGTGCCTGATTACTTCCTAGCTAGGGGCACCTCAGTGAACTGACCCTGATAGATAAATAAATAAATGTGCCAGGATTAAACTCAGAAATCCTCCTGTCACTGATTGTCTGGCAGGGTTTTCCAGCAGGACTCCTGCAGAGCTAATATATGTCCTGGCTGCAGCATTCCCCTGACAATCTGCAGGAAATACAACCAAAAGGCGTTGTATATGGCAGGACTAAATTGTGGGCCTCCTCTCAAGTGGCCAGATTCTCTGCCTTAACAAAAAACTAAGGCCAAAATGCAAAGTCAGTGATCCAAAGCTCTGACATTCTTAGACTGAGAGGGATGAAGAGAGGAAGTTGAATTAACAGTTTATGGGAGAGGGGGAGCGGGGGTGTTTTATCTCTGTCAGAGAGATACGCATTATTCCACCAAGGTTATTCCAGTTGTGCAAAAAAATAACCAAGGCCACCAGCTGAGTAATTAAAAAGCTAACCATGCTAATTTTTTCCATCAACAAGCTTTTAGTGAATGGCAAATTTCCCTCAGGAAAAAAAAAGAAAAGAAAGAATACTAACTTAAAAGTGCTGCAGCAGTCTGCAAGCCAAGTAAATCCGGCAACGGCTACTATTTTTAGGGATTTAAAACCTTGGCTTCAGCAGTGCTGTGGTGGCTAGAATAAGAAGATTTTGCAAGTGTGGAGGATTAGCCCCAGAGGCAGTTGTATGACAAAGCAATATATTTGCAAGAGGAGAAATGGAGAATGGAGGTTTGTCCTTTTTCTTTAAACAGAGAGAGAGAAAATTTGATGTGCTAAAGTAGAAGTGGAATACGTCCATTCAAAATTACCTTCCAGCTCCATGTTGTGTGAATAGTTCACCTTCCAGAAAAAGATCTAGCCCAAATCAAACAGAATGGTTTCGCTGTGCCACAAACGAGAATATAATGATGGGAACAAGCAAGCTTTTTAAATTGAAGTTACTCTCCTAAAAGCAATGGGAGTACTGCTATGTATGTGGTTGCCAGCTAGTCCTCCCCGCTGCCACCACATTATCACAGCTGGCTTTCGCTTAATCCTCTGATGTGCTGCTAACCAGGATACCTAAAGGCTCATCTCTGCTTGCACAGTGATGGGGATAATGAAGTACAATGATGAAAGGACTTTTGGTTCTTTTTAACCATTTCACATTTCAGCTTTCCCATAAAACGAGTGTCTCTGAAAATCTGCAACAGGCTCGCCAAATATTGAAGGTGTCAAGTGCTTCATGGTCTTTATCCTTGTGGCTAGTCTGGAAGTGCCAGCTGGTGAAAAATACCCCCGGCACACATCACGCCAGTGCTTAAAAACTTGCACTGGCTGCTCATATGTTACTGGACCAGAGTCAAGGTTCTTGTATTAACTTACAAGGTCCTTAAAAGTTAGGGTCCAGAGTATTTTGAGGACTGCCTGATCCTTTATATGCCTGCCTGATTAATGAGATCCACAGGGAGTCACTGTTGGTAGCCACTCAAGGCTCAGATGCAGTGCTCATAACTGCCAGAAGTCATGTTTTCAGTGCAGGGGACAGAAGCCTGTGGAACTCCCTTCCAGCTGAGAGAATAGGATGCTGGACTAGATAGGCCATTGGCGTGATCCAGCAGGCTCTTCTTATGTTCTTAAGAATGCCCTGTCAAGTTACATTTGTGTTGCAACAGGGTTTGTGCAGGAGATAGCCCCCTTTGCTTATGTGGATTTTTGAACATTTTTAAAAAATATATCATGTGTGATCTCCTTCATGCCCACCTTCTGCAGCTATTTCAGACTTCTATTTTCTGCGAATTCTGATGAAAACAAACCTAATCTGTACATCTAGGGTAAATATGCAGATCAGAACTTAATTATAGTGGTACCTCAGGTTAAGAACTTAATTTGTTCTGGAGGTCCATACTTAACCTGAAACTGTTCTTAACCTGAAGCACCACTTTAGCTAATGGGGCTTCCTGCTGCCGCTGTGCCGCCGGAGCACGATTTCTGTTCTCATCCTGAAGCAAAGTTCTTAACCCAAGGTACTATTTCTGGGTTAGCGGAGTCTGTAACCTGAAGCATCTGTAACCTGAAGCATCTGTAACCCGAGGTACCACTGTATCCTTTAAATAATTATCACACTTCTCCATTTTTTGAGATACGGTTCTATACTCAGGAAAAAGACCCAGAATGATATTTTAAAAATGTGTATTGTAGGATAAAGCATATTTAGAGATCCATATCTATGTATTTAAATATATTTAAAGCAAGCATTTAAAAGAACTTTTTTTTCCAAGTGAATTTTTATTGTTTTCCTTACATATTCTTTTCCAACAAATTGTAATAGCACCATACATTCCCTTTGACTCTGCCGAGTTGCGACCCCCCTCCCTCCCCACAACTGGTATATTTATCCTCTTTCCATCGCGCACATCATTCTCATATTAGTACTATTATACATTGGAGGTATTATGTCAGTCCTGCTAGTGTCTTGACCTCTTTACAATTCTTCTTTAAATATTCAATAAATTTACTCCAGTTATTTTGGTATCTTTGATCTCCCTGGTCCCGGATCCTCCCTGACAATTTGGCAAGTTCTGCATATTCTGTCAACTTCGCCTGCCACTCCTGAATAGTTGGTATATCTTGTACTTTCCATCTTTGGGCCAGAAGGGTTCTTGCGGCAACTGTAGCATACATGAACAAATTTTGATCTTCCATTTTAATTTCTGTTCCTATTAAGCCTAATAGACACACTTCCGGTCTTTTGGGGAAAATATATCGAAATATTTTTTTGAGTTCATTATAAATTGATTCCCAATTTTTTTTTACCTTATCGCAGGTCCACCACATATGGAAATAGTCCCCATCTGCCTTTTTGCATTTCCAACATTTTATTTCTTTTTTCCTATACATTTTAGCTAATTTTACTGGTGTCAAATGCCATCTATACATCATTTTTAGCAAGTTTTCCTTTAGAGCCATGCATCCTGTAAATCTCGAACCCTCCTTCCATAATCTTTTCCACTTCTTCGTCTTTTGTATACCATTCTAGCAATAAACTATACATTCTTGATAAAATTTTATCTTTACAGTCTATTAACTCGATTTGGAATTTCGATTTTTTATCTTCGAACCCATTTCTCTTTTTATCTTCCTTTAATAAGTCACTGATCTGGTGGTATTGCTGTTAACCTTTTTTCAGTTTGGTCATATGGTTTGAGCTTTATCCCTTAGTCTGTTTTCCTAGTAATATCCTCGTATGTTACTCTTTCCCCTTCCATGTTTACTTTTTCTGTTGTCAACACCTCAATTGGTGATATCCACCACGGTGTCTTTCTTTCCAGGAGGTTTTTATTCTGATCCCATACTTCATATAAAGATTTCCTAATCACATGGTTTAGAAAACCTTTATGTACCTTTACTTTGTTGTACCATAGGTACGAATGCCAACCGTATCTATTGTTGTGGCCCTCTAGATCTAATAGGTCAGTGTTTTCTAGAGTCAGCCAATCTTTTAACCATACCAAGCACGAAGCTTCATAATATAAAGTCAGGTCTGGTAAATCAAAACCTCCTCTCTCTTTTTTATCTACTAGTATCTTCATTTTTATCCTTGGCCTTTTCCCCTGCCAGACAAATTTCGCTAATTTTTTTTGTCCAATCCTTAAATTGTCTTATCCCTTTTACCACTGGTATTGCTTGAAATAGAAATAACAATCTAGGTAGTATATTCATTTTTATCACAGAGATTCTGCCTAATAATGACAATTTTAGTCTGCTCCATATATCCACATCTTTCTTAATTTCTTTCCATACCACCTCATAGTTGTCCTTGTACAGGTTTATATTTTTTGTTGTCATCCAAATTCCTAAATATTTTACTTTTTTAGCTATCGTGATTCCTGAGTCTACTTGTAATTCTTCCATCTCTTCTTTTTTCAGATTTTTTGCTAGCATTTTCGTCTTATTTTTGTTGAGTTTAAACCCTGATACCTTCCCAAACTCTTCCATTCTTTTTATTGCCTCTTTCACACTTTGTCTTGGTTCTTCCAACGTTAAGACTAGATCATCTGCGAAGGCTCATAATTTAAATTCTTTTCATCCCACCTTGATGCCTCTGACTTCTGATGATTCTCTTAGCTTCTTGTTCAAGACCTCTAGGACTGTAATAAATAGCAAGGGAGACAAAGGACATCCCTGCCTAGTACCTTTAGTTATCTCAAAGTTATCTGATATGTTGTTATGTTGTTAAAAGTTCTTTTAACAACAACAAACATTTAAAAGAACTTTTAAGTATGGATTCAATAGTATTTAAATACTTTTTATGCAGATAAATGCAGAGAAACTTATGATTAATGCAGGTGATCCAGACATGGACAGTAAGCAGAGTCATCAGTCCATCCCCAGGGGCAGAGGAAGGGAGGTGCGGTGGGTGCAGACTGACCCAGGTGTCACCACTGAGGAGGGTGACAAAATGCCAGGCGGCACTCACCACGGGACCTGCAGCGTGCTTGAGCCACACGTCTCTCCTAGGAGAGATGTGGTGGCTTGGGCATAGGCAGGCTCCATGCTGCCCAAACAGTCCACCCACTGTCTCCCCCCCCCTCCCAGCTGTAGGGCGGCTGAATGGGAGGAGGCAGGCAGACTTGGGAGGCCCTGTGGTGCGCCCCTCCCCAAGCCCCTGAGAAGCTTCCTCTGCCACTATTCATCCCTAATGTCCACAGAATCATAGAACTGTAGCGTTTGAAGGAACCCTGAGGATAATCTAGTCCAACCTCTGTCCCATACAGGAATTGAACCTGCAACTTGGTATTATCAGCACTATGCTCTATCTAACTGAGCTATCCAGGTGGCATGTTACATGCAGGGAGACTAAGTTGCTGTGACAGCCCCAAAATATATATAAAAATTGTTATTCAGTATAAATGTTATCCAGTGAATACAGAACTGCCAGAATGGCTGCATGGTTGCCTCCCTTCCCGCAATGTACGGGCTATGACCATCTGGCCAGCAGTAGATCATAGACTTTCCAAAGCCCTGTTTGCCACTTGGTCTTGACACGACAGTCCAGGATTCGCTGCCCGTAAGTGCAAAGGAGGAAATTAAATGATCGCTGGAGGAAAGAGGCACCGTGGAGCAGCTGCTCTGTTAGTGCTATAGTGCTGGTTCATAAACCGTTTTGGTCATTAAATTCAACGGGATGCAGGCATGATTAGTACCTAGCTCTGGGTGGATGCATGTACATTTTGATTTATTGTTAATAGCTAGAGTCTTCAGGATGGGATCGGATCAAATTTAAATATAGAATCCCAGTGATACTGCTGATGTTGGAATGAAGCAGCACAGAATACGTGACCCACAATAATTTGATACCGGGCGGCGGGCGCGGGGAGTCGGACTGAGTAACGTCCTGCCACAGAGACCCTGTTTCTTGGAACAAATCCACGCCCTCTAAAACATGCCAACAATTCTTCCATTAAAGTGATTGCCTAAAGTCTATGCAGACCACAGAAAGAAAGTCAATGTGGCTTTTATCACTCTAATTCTCTCAATTAGTCCTCTCCCCCCCCGCCCCCCACAGCCCTGGATGCTTCAATCTTTCTCAAGATAATGTAGCTTTTCCCTTAGGTTCTCATTCAAGATTTGTCAGAGAGCAAATGTGTCTCATGCATTGCTCTGACTGCCATTCAAAAATATGCCAAAGCTCTTGTTGTCACATTGTTGCTATCCAAACCATTCCTGTAGGTTAAAATGCCTTCCTCACCCCTTTTATTCAGTCTACCAGCTCTGTGCATGTCTGCATGCAACTTCCATAAGGCTTTGTCCATCAGAGGGGGAGGGCAAACGTTTTGCAAAACAGGTCTTAGCGTACGTGAGACATCCCAATCCCTGCATGGCACCCTCTTTCTTGCCTCTTTCAGTTGTGTAAAGCATTGGAACCCAAGTATTGCAGCACAGATTTTTATTCTGCAAAGTCAGGAAGGCAAGGCTGGCATAGACAGGATACAGCAGTCAGCTGTGTTCCTATGCAGTTCAGGCCAGTGGGAAATCTGACCCAGAAGGTTTTATAGGTCACACCATATCACATGACTTGTGGTTCCAGCTACTTCTTCTGCAGCTCATTTCTTTAACCAGACCCCAATGGTGATGCACTTACTGTATTTCCCATTTATTGCCAAAAGAGATTTTAGGAATTGATCTACGACAGGCACAGAGGTGCAAATAGTTTTTAAATCTCGACTTTCAGTGAGCTGCTTTGAACTGTGGAGTTGTGGGATCTGAACAATTTTTAACAAATAACTGTTTTCCTCTGGCAAAATACTAAACCGAACCAGCTTAAAGAAGGTTAGAAGATAAGTTACAGTATTTTGAAAATACATTTTAAATTGTTTTGATTTTGTGATCAACATTGCAAAACAAATACATTTAAGAAAACCTAATAAATAAATAAATAAACTATTAACTAAGAGTTTAGTGTCAATGAGGGGGGAAAGGGAATAGAAAAAGAATGTCTGGGGGGGGGTTGGGTTTTTTTGCAGAATCTGGATTTCATATTGGTCTAAAGAATGCATATTGGTTCTTTGGTTGTCCTTGCCCCATTTCTCCCAGTGTTGTGAAATTCCAAGAGAACAGTGCTACTCAGGTTTTGTTTCAGTTGGAAGGAAATCACAGGGAATATATGGTATTCAATAATATTTGTGTTTAATTACAATCATGCATGCTGAGCATAGACAGAGATATGACATTAAAGATATCCCGAAGTTCACTGCATGGACATCAGATATTTCAGAGAGGAAGCAAGCACCCAAACTGAAGAAGTTTTTTTCAGAGTCCAGGGGCAGTTCTCTTAGTCTCTTCTATGTGTGGCCCTGTCTCCCAGTCTAAACTTTTGCAAAACACCTCACTTTCCTGCTTCTGCTTAGCTGGTCAGGGGAATAAAAAAAGTGTTAGGTTTGCCCATCACCTAAACCTTCTTGAGCCTTGTTAGCTCCCTTTGAGAAGTATTGCTTGAATATCATGGGTTATCAAAACTCTTTTGTAAAGTCTTAAGTGGTATGTCACACAAATTTCTGATAGGAAACCTATAACACACCTTTTAATGTGGTTCTAATTCACCTGAGTAGGACGTGGGTGGCGCTGTGGGTTAAACCACAGAGCCTAGGGCTTGTTGATCATGAGGTCATGGTTCGAATCCCGCAACGGGGTGAGCTCCCGTTGCTCGGTCCCTGCTCCTGCCAACCTAGCAGTTCGAAAGCATGTCAAAGTGCAAGTAGATAAATAGGTACCACTCCGGCAAGAAGGTAAACGGCATTTCCGTGTGCTGCTCTGGTTCTCCAGAAGCAGCTTAGTTATTCTGGCTACATGACCCGGAAGCTGTACGCCACCTTCCTTGGCCAGTAAAGTGAGATGAGCACTGCAACCCCAGAGTCATCCGTGACTGGACCTCATGGTCAGGGGTCCCTTTACCTTTAATACACTTGAATAAATGCCCCAAGTCTTAGGGCCTAGGAGATTTATTGCACCAATCACTTATTAAGAGTCCAAGGATGCAATCATATGCACCAGGAACGGGGAATCTGTGGGCCTCCAAATGTTGTTAGACCCCCCCCCATCCCACCATTCATAGCTGGTTCTGATGAGAACCCAACGGGGCTTACTTCTGGGTAGGCATTTATTTATTTATTTGATAGATATGTAATATGTTGATATCCTGTCCTCCCTCCAATCTAAAGCTCAGAGAAGCAAACTACAATAATAACAAAGCAATCATATCTCAATAAAACATTATTAGAACTACATGATCAAATAAGTAGGACCACATCCCCCAAACAATTCCTTCATAGTTACTTGAATAAGTTTGCATTGTCAGCTATCCTGCAAATGGTGGGAAATGTGAATAAATACACCAAGTATCAAAAGATCTCTACACTTCTGTTTTGTTTATTCTCTTTTGAATTTTGCTGTCCAAATATGCATTTCTTTTTCTTTTCTTTGTGAGCCCAAGCCAGCCTTCTCACCATTTTTATTTTCGCAATGACTGCTTTTCTATTAGGACAGCCTTCTGGATTGCAACGGAGTCGCAAAACCTTGGTGCTATCCTGGGAGTTGCAGACAAGAGAACCAGCCTGTTCTTTGAACAGTTGTGAAAAGAGGTGCAGTCACAGTTCTTCCCAAGCCACTCCTGCCCTCGTCCCTTCTCCCATTTTGCCTACGATGAGGCAACACAGGAGTCCTGGTGGCTCTGGCAAACAGGAGAAGAGAGGTGACCAAGCACCCTGAGGAAAGAAATAGTTTTTATTGTCGCACAGCAGTCGGAACAGATCTGGGCGTGAGCAATCTGGAATCTGGCAACTCTTGCCCCAGCGCCATCTGCACTGGCCATGTGGATAGCAACTGTGTTCAAGGACTATATCGGGTCGTAAAAGCTTCTACCCACTTTAAAAAGCGACGGCGTCATTTTTGATTGATATTAGCAAGCCGTAGTATGTCACATAGCTTCAATCAGCATTTCTCAGTAGTCAGACTACATTAGTTTGGGTCAATAATATCAGCAATCCCATGGGACAAATTTACTTGCATGTCTTTGTCTGGTAATGATAATGACATTGTCTGCCTGTGGGGAATTGACGTCACAGAACTAAGCAACCCAGGAAGAGCCGGAGTGAGCGAAACAGAAAAAGAGCGCAGAGCGGACTCACTGACTCAAATGATGCACTCTAGGAGGATGCTACTATGGTGCAGCTGATGGGGAAAAACAATAATTAAGTATCTTTTTTAGAGAAGCAAACTTTCTGAACTATAGGCAAAGCAGCCAATTAGATACCATGCCTAGGTGTCTCCATTTTGCCACTTTGTCAGTTGCCCGACTTTAAATAATGTCTTTGGCCTTAGTCAACAATATGTAAAATTTAGAAGGAAAGGGACTACAGGTTCTGCTACGGTGATGTGAAAAAAACCAGGTGGTGGTGGGGAAACCATTGCCTAAGATCCTGGAGAACCAATACCAGTCAGCACAGAATATATTAGTGTAGACGAACACATAATCTGATGGCCTAGTGTATGATCCTAAAGTTGAGAACTTGCATAGGTTCTGGTGGTGAAGACTTTCCTGCCCCCACCCCCCACTAAAAATTCCTGGGCGGAAGGAAAGAAATAAAAAGAGCATACTAATGTGAAAGATGAATTTCAGATATTTCTGATCCCTAACTGATGATGGGCAACTTTGACCTACAAAACTGTCTCTGGAAATGCGACCTCTGCACCAGAACGTCTGCCATGCCTCCACTCTGCCTAAGGACAAGGTAGGCAGGAGGTCACTATTCCAAGTTACAATTTATCTGTGAAATGTTCTAAGCTCAGATGTTCTCCCACCCAAAATAGAACAGTAGCTAATCATTTGTAGTGTGTGTGTGTGTGTGTGTGTGAGAGAGAGAGAGAGAGAGAGAGAGAGAGAGAGAGAGAGAGAGAGAGAGAGAGGAGCAGCATTTTTAAAAGAATAACAGTAATTTGAAGAAACCTGGGTGTGGTTATTTTGTTTCCTTGTCTTGTAACTGCGTACATATAAGCTCTTCTCTTTGTATATTGATTTACTATAAATACACAGCTTCATTTGTATGTGTGCTTACAGACATTTAATTTAGAAAGAGGCTCCGTCACTATTGCTGTAGCAAAGCCAAAGCATGCCTAAACTAATTAAAGCTAAGTTTGTACACTGATTACAGCTTTGCATAAGATGCATTCCTGTGCTTAGGTTCTTGTTTGATACCGGGAAGCTTTGCCTTGACTCTTAGCTTTATGTGACAGTACATGAAGCAAATACTCCTTTCCCAATGCTCCAGGATTTTGTGGGAAATTAAGAGTGTTGCTACTGCCTGCTGCTCTCCACCACTATTTCGATATAAACCCATCCTGTCAGCTTGGAACTGTCTCTGGCTACTGGGATATTTCTGCCAGATCTTCCTCATTCCAGAATGCCATTGTTGCCTTGTTGGATATTGCATCCCTCTCTTTCTTGAAGAAGCCCAGAACTTTGTTATGTCTTGCAACAATGGTCGCCCAGTGAGCAAACATGTGATGACATTTTCCCCCTGCCTAACAATCTACTCACGACACCACACTGGCTTTCTGTGCACCCCTCTTTCCATTTTTTGGCTCCATTCCAATGATTAAGTATGTGGAAGTCAGCTCCACTGAGCGGGGACTGAATCCCAACTAACATGCATAAGAATGTCCTGCACATAGGTGTGCAGGGCAACACTATGCAAACACAATCTCCTGATAAAATGCAATACATCACTGGGATTCTCAGGCAGCAGTTCCCAGTTAGCTAAGTACTGCAGACCCCCAGTTTTGCAAAAGCCAATCCATGGACCCCCTACTTTTGAAAAGGTTGATATCTATAAGGTAGTCTTTTTATGTGAATGGAACCACTGTTCTAAAGTATTGTGATTCTTGGGTTGGCTGTATTGTGTCAGGGATGATTTTGTATACTGTTAGCTGCTTCCTAGTCAGTAAATCAGACAATGAGCCCCAATAGATCAGGACCCTTTTTCTTGTCCTTTTGCAAGCTTCCCTTGGTGCACTAGGCAAAAGAGTTGTTTGTATTTCCTTCCTTCCTTGCTTCCTTTAATTTAAAGTTATTCTATGCCTCTAAATTTAAATTTAAAGTTATTCTATGCCTCTGTCTTGGGCCCGGTCTTATTCAATATCTTTATCAATGACTTGGATGATGGACTCAAGGGCATCCTGATCAAATTTGCAGATGACACCAAACTGGGAGGGGTGGCTAACACCCCAGAGGACAGGATCACACTTCAAAACGACCTTGACAGATTAGAGAACTGGACCAAAACAAACAAGATGAACTTTAACAGGGAGAAATGTAAAGTATTGCACTTGGGCAAAAAAAATGAGAGGCACAAATACAAGATGGGTGACACCTGGCTTGAGAGCAGTACATGTGAAAAGGATCTAGGAGTCTTGGTTGACCACAAACTTGACATGAGCCAACAGTGTGACGCGGCAGCTGAAAAAGCCAATGCAATTCTGGGCTGCATCAATAGGAGTATAGCATCTAGATCAAGGGAAGTAATAGTGCCACTGTATTCTGCTCTGGTCAGACCTCACCTGGAGTACTGTGTCCAGTTCTGGGCACCACAGTTCAAGAAGGACACTGACAAACTGGAACGTGTCCAGAGGAGGGCAACCAAAATGGTCAAAGGCCTGGAAACGATGCCTTATGAGGAACGGCTAAGGGAGCTGGGCATGTTTAGCCTGGAGAAGAGGAGGTTAAAGGGTGATATGATAGCCATGTTCAAATATATAAAAGGATGTCACATAGAGGAGGGAGAAAGGTTGTTTTCTGCTGCTCCAAAGAAGTAGACACGGAGCAATGGATCCAAACTACAAGAAAGAAGATTCCACCTAAACATTAGGAAGAACTTCCTGACAGTAAGAGCTGTTCGACAGTGGAATTTGCTGCCAAGGAGTGTGGTGGAGTCTCCTTCTTTGGAGGTCTTTAAGCAGAGGCTTGACAACCATATGTCAGGAGTGCTCTGATGGTGTTTCCTGCTTGGCAGGGGGTTGGACTCGATGGCCCTTGTGGTCTCTTCCAACTCTATGATTCTATGATTCTATGATTCTAATATCATGTACATAAAACTGAAAGCTCGCATCTCTTTTAAGACTGCGGTCTATGACAGTTGTAAGTGGATGTAACTTCCAGATGTTTAGTATTCTGAATTACATGCAAGAACAGAACAGTGCTATTTAGAATCCACCTGGTTCTCCATTTGGCAATTACTATTTATTCCTTTTGCCACTTGTGTGGCAATGCCATTGAGTTTAGAGCAGACTCTTTATGCAATAGAGCTACTATGTTGGAAAAACCACAATGGCCCCTGGCATTTAGCTACTGGCAAAATGACTAAAATAGGTTTTCCACACTGCTGAGACAAGTCCATACACTTGCACTGATGATGTACAGTAAAGCTTTTCATACTGCTTTGGTCGTCCAATGAGCGGGGCATAGTAGACAGATGTGGGAGTCCTGGAATGTGGGGGAGTCTTCATACAATCAGTTTATAGTGCAACCATTTTTGATTTATGGGATCTAGACTAGCTTTTTGGCTCCACATCTGGCCCCAGCACATGGGCCAATTTTGTCAGGTGGGTGGGGCAACCCACCTGTCAATCACGTCATGCCATAATGATAGTTGTCCTGACTACCTGTCACAACCTCTTGCACAGGGTTCTCAAGTGCATATTCATGGAGGATAAGGTATCAATGGCTACTGTGATGTTAACATATGAGAATGCTGGAGGTGAAATAGTTAAACAGGTTACCCAATCAGAACCCAGTGGGTGGAGTCAGAGGGACTATAAAACCAGCTCTGGGAGGGGCGAAGAGGAGGGAGTTTATTGGGAGTTGGGTGGTTGGTTGGAGTGGGAGTGAATTGGGATAGAGTCTGTGGGTAGGTTGAGTCAGTGTAGTGAAATAAGCTGAGTCAGGAACAGTTAGGGGCTAGGCAGACAAGTAAATATCTGAGAGGTGGTTTAGTGAGTGAGAGCAGGTAGCGGAAGTTATAGGTCTGGATAGGCAGCCCATGATTGTAATTGACTGAGACCGTTTATGAAACTACATGCTTGTTAAACTGCGATAAATAAACAGAAGTTTATGTTCCAATTTAACCCTGACTGGACTCAGTATTTTACCAGGTAGGGCCTAGGTAGTGGCAGCGAGAAATCAAGTGGTGGCACAGGGATCAATAGACGGTGAAACTTCTGGGGACCCTGTGTGATCGCCACAGCTACTAGTCATTATTCAGAGGCAGTGTGCCTCTGAATATCAGCTGCTGGGAATCAGGAGTGGGAGAGAGCTATTACCTTCTTTTCCAGCTTGTGAGCTTCCCATAGGCAACTGTTTGGCCCCTGTGGGAAACAAAATGGTGGATTAAATGGCCCTATGCCCTATTCAAGCAGACTTATTCGTTTCTTAAAGCCAAATGGATCAGACCCCAAGTGTTTTGAAATGACTTGCATAGATTAATGAGTGCAGCCGGTGTTGGTATTAAATCAATGATAATATAATAAGATTTTTCCTAACCGTTATCCTAGAGGGGATTTTTTTTTTTTAAAAAAAAGGTTACAGTCATATATTTTCTAAGTATATTCATCTTTTTTTATTTAATTCTAAATATATTCTCCCAATTTGTGAGGGTTTAATCACTGCACAGAGTGCATTCAATTTTATCCATCCTCTTAAAAATAAGAGCCTTTTTTGAGCTGGAAACCTTTCAAACATGCTTTCCCAAGATCCGTCTGGAACTCATCCATCTTTCCTCTGACAATTCACCTAGCAAATATTTGCCCGTGTTAATTGTAGATAACCAAAATGCCGTTAGTGTTTACTCTAATGATACATCATTTCTGAATTATAATTGGACAGCATTACTATGGAAATTCTCCTTGAGGCAGCATCCATCTACAAGCCAAGTTTGTTCATTACTATCAGTCTTCTGAAAAGTTCAGTTAGCTGCAGCATGTAGGCAAAAACCTCAAAATGTTTAAATTAATATTAAAAGAAGAGTTCATCTCCACATTCATTTAGAAACCTTTGAGTATCATTCCTTATGATTTTCATTCCTCGGGGGCCTTTTTTCCTTGCGGTGCTATCAACAAACAACAAGAAACCTCAAAATGTTTTCACTGGCACTTAACATGTTTGTTAGCATAGTACATGAGAAGCCATTTTGGATTAAAGGCAGATCATGCCATACATTTAAAGCACATGATCCTTCCCAAAAAGAATTATGGGAACTGTAGTTTCCCCTCACAGAAATACAGTTGCCAGCATTCTCACAGGATTCTTTGGTTTGAATATGCACACTTTTAAAAGGATCATTTATTTGGCATGCTATTTTGTGTGCATATACAAGTTTATTCTCAAATTTTGCCAGAGGACTGGTCTACACTAAAACACCGTGGGTAAATCTCATTGATCCAGTATCAGTTCCTCTTGCTTTTGTTCACTAGCTCCAGAATCAATATTGGCTCAATGGAAATCTATCATAAGTGCATTCTGCTTCCAATAGGCAGGCCTTATGCTTGGCTGGAAAAGTGGTAGAAGAGGCAGGTATGACTATAAATGTGCTGGGAATATTTGATCTGCAGCTTAGATTTGGTATAAGTGTAAGGAAAGGATGCAGATTAAATTGGATTTGAAAATGTTGCCATGTGCAGGTAGTTCTACAGAGATAAATGAAACACAGGTGGTTTGGTTTGGTCAATCAGCAAATTTCAACTTGCTGACACACATTCACAGATTCTCCCTGGCAGAACTAACTGATATTAAGTTAGAATGTATGAAGAGTCCTGCTGGATCAGGCTAAAAGCCCATCTGGTTCTTCTAGTCCAGCATCCTGTACTCACAATGGCCAACTAGATGCGTATAGGAAGCAGGACCAACAATTGGCATGCAGAGACATATTGCCTCCAACAGTGGACAGCCTTATCCTCCATCTTTGTGTAATCCTCTTTTATAGCCATCAAATTGGTGGCAATCACTTTATCAGCACCTTGATCCATGCCCACACAGGTGAGTCAAGGAATGCCTATTTAAATGAACCACAATGCTTGGATGTGAGATCAGATTAGGGGCATTATGGGATTTAAATGGCAGCTCTCAAATCCAGCTGCTCAGGACTGATTGGAATGCAAAAAAAGGAGGACTTGACAGGATGTTGCATAGTGACACCATGCGCTTAGGTTGGCCTTGGAGATGCGCACTGCTCAATCCCAGGCTGCTTTACAAAAGAAAAGAAGAGCACTTGCCAGTAGGACCTGCCTTTTCAAGCAGCTCCCACTCTGCAGACTTCCAAGCATAGACATGGCGAAGAATGGTGTTGAAGGAGCCACCGTGGACAGAGCTTTTGGATCACCACATTGCATCATTTTAGACAAAACACTTTTCAGTGCCTCTGGCTCACATATTCACTGAGGGATGAGACACTGGCTCGAGTTATGCACATGCATGAGTGAGTCAGCTCTGTTCTTGCACTAGTGTGAGAGGAAAGCCAAAAGGATGCAAAGCCTTTGCGGGGAGGGGAATCATAAACTGTTGGAGGGCTGGATGCTGAAGCTCAGGCGCTCTCACTGCAAAACTAGCAACAGTTGCTGCACAGATCATTTTTTAAAAGTCAAATCAGTTTTACTTCCCCGAATGTGATTGCCTCATCTGCTTCTCCTTCAAATTACCCAGATTGTTCTTGCATCATCTCTACAACATCTCCCAGTTCTCTGTTTTCTTCACTCCTTTTTCCAATCTCTCTCTCTCTCTCTCTCTCTGAAATGCCGCAGGCTATGAATAATCTAAATCAAGTGACAGAGCTTTCTGTCACTTCCTCAAGCAGAATAACTTTCTAACACTGTATTTGAAACTGTCTGCTGGTAGAATATTTTCAATCTGTTTTCCAAAGTGCAAATATGGGAAGGGGAAGGGGTGGCAGTGAGGAATAATGCCAAAATGTATCTCTCTCTCTCTCTCTCTCTCTCTCTCTCAAATGGTCTATTGATTCTCTGTTATTCACATAGAGGGTGGTACATGGCTTCTACTTGCCTTAGGCAAGCTGACGTTTTCCCGTTTTTCATGCCATTTTCACTGCACCCCATTGAGGATACTTGGAAATCAACCAGTATATTTAGTATTTAGCCACCTGTTTCCAAGCCTCTTCCTATATAATTTAGGTAATGAGCATAGATATTTATTTCTGAGCTCCTAGAGGTATGTGGCTGTATTTTGGATGCTTATCTAACAAGAAAAAAGCACCGGCGTTTGGTCTGAAACCCCTAACAAGGCACATGACCATACTTAGGCTGCATACACATGACATTTTATTCCAGAATCAATGGAGACCCAGTGTTATTTGTTTTGTTTTTTAAAAAATGTAGTCCACATACAACTGAGATCTATTGCATATTTTTTTGCCCTTGTAAAGCAATGTTTCATTTATTCTACATTACCATACAGTGTGCCCATTTGAAAACAGGTGTAGTGCTGTGTGTGTGTATGCACACCTTCCCAATGATGTTGTGAGTGAGCATATACCAAGATCGCAATCACCATTTCCTTCTTCATTCACCTGGGGCATGTGCAGAGGAAGAGGCATGGACAACCTAAGCAAGGGGAGGCTTTTCGAAATGTGTATCAAGTAAAAACCAGCAACAAGAAGGTACCAAGGGAAGTTGGTGGGGGATGTGATAAGGAGAAAAGTGGTGGTGCCACCAAATTTTGGAGGGTTTTGTAGGGACTTTTAGAAATTGTTTTGTGGGCTAGATAAGGCCCATTGACTGATGGCTAGATATCCCTGGAACAATGGAATGAGTTGTCTTTCAATGTAGCTTGCACTGTTTTTAAAAAAGTGACTAAATTCACTGCTCAGGAAGCGGGAGAGTGTGATGGATTGCCCATCTTTCATGGATGGCAAGGAAGCATCTTTTCACCAACATGTCACTTTTTCTCCAATATAACCCAAGACCCGTGATGGGCTTTCACTTGCCAGAGTCTTTGTAATATATTATGAATGCAGTTTCACATATAAAACGCATTCTGCAACATAATTTACCATGACCCAACTGCCTGAACACAGAACATTCATTTCTGACCCAGTAGGAACACAGGACAAACGATGGAGCCAACACAAAGCACTGCATGAATAAATGGGACACAACTTTATTAACTACATTTCCAGTTGGTTCAGAGTAGAAGTAACTAACATAGTGCCCTCCACTATGGACAATAACTTCCATCATCCCTAATCACTGGCAATCCTGACTGGAGCTGATGGAAACAAGTACTGTACAACAGCATCTGGGGGGCACAGCATTTACCACCCCAGGGTATGGGGGCAGGCACCTTGACCTGCCTAGGCCAACAGTCGGGAGCCAGCCTGCCCAATAGCCAAAACTGGCTGCAAGGAAACCTGGAAGGAAGAATTTCCCTCCTCTATACTGCCTTGGTCAGACCACACTTGGAGTACTGTGTCCAGTTCTGGGTGCCAGAATTTAAGAAGGATGTTAACAAGCTGGAATTTGTGCAGAGGAGGGTAACCAAGATGATTAGGTGTTTGGAAACTAAGCTTTGGGAATGCTTGAGGGAATTTTGTATATTTAGACTGGTAAAGGGGAGACTGAGAGGAGAGATGATAGCCATCTTCAAATATCTCAAGGGCTGTCACATGGAGGATGGTACAAGCTTGTTTTCTGTTGCTCTAGAGGGTAAGATCCAAACTAATGAATTCAAATCACAAGAAAGGATATCCCAACCAAACGAGAACTTTCTGACAGTAAGAGCTGTTTGACAATGGAACAGACTCCCCTGAGAGGTGGTGGGGTCCCCTTCCTTGGAGTATTTTAAGCATAGGTTGGATGGCCATCTGTCACGAATGCTTTAGTTGAGATTCCTGCATTGCAGGCATTGGACTAGATGACTCTCAGGGTCCCTTCCAACTCTACAATTCTATTATTCTATGGATGCTGTAACATTACCACTGTGGAAATGAAATTCAAGTGTCTGTCCAATTACTTCTGTGTGCAGAATGTGGAATGGGGGTCACCTTGTCCTTCACCTCAAGCAGGGAAATGTCTTGAGCCTTTTAAGATACACCAGCTAAAATTGGGCAAGATGCCCACTGTAGTTTTTATATGACACAGGCAATTTTAGGCTCTTGACAACTCCTGATGAAAATGCAACACAGAGAGTTCAGAGAGTGATTCACTGACTATTTATAATGGTCAGTGAATTGCCAGACAGATAATGCCCCCTATTTTGTCACAGTTTAACCACAGTTTAGCAATTTGCAAGTAGAAATTCACAATTTCCCAGTTAACTCTTCCACGGATGAACCTTCATTTTCCATATATTTATATATCTGTCACCATTTCACTGCACCATGAAGCACTACGGGTTGCAATGCAGACACCCCTTCAGGAAAGAAAGTGCCCGGGGCATCTTGATTCTGCTGCCATGCTTCTTCCAGAAATACCTCTTTAACTCAAAGACAGAGATGGGGAACCTGTGGGCCTCCCAATGTTGTTGGGCTACAGCTCCAATCAACCCCGGCTGGCATGACCAATAGTCAGGGATGATGGGAGCTGTAGTTCAACAGAAGCTCAAGGCCTGTAAGTTCCACATTCCTGCCCAAAGGAGTGATTCCACAGATGCCACTGAAAGGCATGGGCCTAGGTGCCATCCATCCATCTATATAGATTTAAACTGGGGAAAGCTCATACTGCACATGCTTTTTTACAGCATACAAGAGGCCAGGTACCCGTCCTGAGGAATTCACAATTCAAAATTCAACATGGAGTTGGAGAGGCAGGAACAGTGATTTTTTTTCTTAAAAAAAAATATGTTTAGGGATACTCTCATTTTTCTACTCATATTGAAATACTGCCCCTCAGTGAGGCCAAACTTAGATTCACAAAATGTTTATGGGTATGTGTCCCCCCACATCCCCCCAGAAAAAAGGACTGGGCAGGAGTAAATAGGGGAAGAAGGTACAAACTGCATCAGCTGCAGATACTCAAGCCTGGTTACAGCAGCAGCAGCAGCAGCAGCAGAAGAAGAAGAAGAGGAGGAGGAGGAGGAGGAGGAGGGGGAGGGGGAGGAGTTTGGATTTGATATCCCGCCTTTCACTCCCCTTCAGGAGTCTCAAAGCGGCTAACATTCTCCTTTCCCTTCCTCCCCCACAACAAACACTCTGTGAGGTGAGTGGGGCTGAGAGACTTCAGAGAAGTGTGACTGGCCCAAGGTCACCCAGCAACTGCATGTGGAAGAGCGGAGACGCGAACCCGGTTCCCCAGATTACGAGACTACCGCTCTTACCCACTACACCACACTGGCTCTAGTAGGGCAGGGATGTCCAACTTCCAAGAGACTGCGATCTACTCCCACTAAGAAAAACCTGCCAGTGATCTACCCATTGTATTGACCAAAGTTGTTGAGCTTTTTTGGGGGGAGGAAGAGCCAAAGCTGTAGAGCTTTTGCTTTTGCTTTTCGGGGGGGGGGATCGATCAGGATCACATGATTAACCAGGATCGACCAGGGACCTACCGCAATAGACAAGTAGATTGTGATTGACCTGTTGGACATCCCTGCAGTAGGGCATAGGAACTAGGGGCTCGTACCAAAGTCTGAATGAAAGAAGTGGGTTTTGAGGAGGGATTTTGCAGTCTGTGAGGGAGGTCATATTATGCAGGTGTTCTAGGTGTTCTTTTGAAGCACCCTGTGAGTCCCTGATCTGTTGGTGCCGAACTTGGGTAGACTGAACACAACACACACATTTGTGACCTGACTGGGCCATGTGCCAGGATAGAAGTGCTCACTTGCAATTGGCAGGATCTTTGGCAGTTATTTGACAACATCTGGTAATAGACACTACTGGACTCTCTATTTACCCCAATTTATCAGAGCAGTCGTGAAGAAGGTGGTGAGTCTGTGAAGTGGCTACAAGACCCCCAGATGCCACACCCATCGGCCTTCTGTGTCCTCAGTGATGGTAAGGAGTAGCCATTGTCAGGCCTAGCTCTTTCTTCACAAAGGACTGTGTGGAGCTCTAGCACTGACAACCATTCCTGGGACCGAGCTCTGGTAAGCTTTGGCAACTCTGTTCATCAGCAAATTGCAAACAGAAAACTATAAGAGTGTTCCTATTTATAAGTGACCTGGGAGAATGATTCCCTGCTAACATGACCCAAGACTAAAGGAATGGAAGAAGATCCAAAAACAGGGAGATGACTGCATTCGTGGGTATCTGACACACTTCATCCAATTGCTTAACAAACCTTACTAGACAACAAATTAAAACACAAAGCGGACTCTGCAGTCTGGTGGTGATATCTGAGAACATGCGTTTAAAGTTCTTTCTTCGCTGACCATGCACGATTAAACTCGTGAATTTGGAGTTCGGGCAGCACAAGTTGTTGAACAAAAAGTTCAGTTGCTCATGAATAATTTGTTTTCTAATGCACACGCGGAGGCAATTGTTCAACACAAGCCTTTTTGTGTTGAAGCCATCTGTGACTCACGGCATCACTGAGAATGATGTGAGTTCTTTATGTGGGAGCAACCATACGTGAAGATGCCTGGAAATGTCAGGCATAAGGCCACCTAGAGAGAAATGATCAAGATTGTATGGAAATAGTAAATTCTTTAAAATTTACCACTAAAAACCAATCACTTATTTGTTTTATTATGGTCAATTGACCAATAAACAAAATACAAATTTGCAGCCTCATTAGAACCAGTTATGAATGATTAACACTGGCAAACTAGGAACTAACAGTCATAGCAGGTCTGAGAGTTACAATATTTTACCACTTGTTTGGTAATAGATTTAAGGTCAGGGAAGCTGCTCAAAAGGGTCCCTAAGGAAAGGCAAAGAAACTTCCTCATAAGAGGATAAACTATACATTCTCTAAGCCCTGGAAATTGTTTCAGTCTTTGAATGATTACAATGCCACCACCTATCCATGAAGAGATCTTTGTCAAATTTCCTGTCTAGGATCTTAGAGGGGGTCATGGGCTGGTTGGAGGCACCTGCCGGGAACCCCCAAGGGAACCCCCAGAGGAAAAAGGCTCAGAGCCAGGAGACTGGTGGTGGGATGACCATGAGGGGTCAGAGGGAGAAGAGGGAGCAGACTGGGAGGAGGAAGTGGCAGAAGCTGAAGAGACAAGCGGTATTAGTGAGTAGGAATAAGCTGGGGCAGAGAGCAGTCCTGGTTCATAGGCTGGAGAGGAGGGGGACCAGGAGACAGAGAGGAGGCAGGCTATGGAAGAATCTAGGGAGTCTCTCTGTCTAGCTGAAACCAGCTCGCCTTCCCCCCGGTCTCCCAGAACATGCAGAAAAATGAAAAGAGCAGAGAAGAGATTGGTTGTATGCAGGCACAGTCTCTGGTTGCTTGGCAAAAACCCTGGAAAGGAGGGGACTTAGGCAGCTGTGGGAAGGCCTTCACGTCTCACGACTGCCTCATTGGGGCAAGACCTATAGTGCGATCACTGCACTTCTTTGGTTTCTTGAATAAAGAGTTAACTTCATTGACATTGGTGTTTTTATTGCTGACGTACTTTGACCTTAGTGGGTGAAATATGGAAATGGACTGGACTGAAAACCTTGCTCTTCTGTAAGAAAATTTACACGTGGCATTCATATGCCAGAGGCAGTCCAAGTCAGGCCTAGAGACTGTAGTGTGCATAGTTCATTAGCTGATAGGCAGCTCTTTGCACATCTATATTTTTTGTTCTCTGCTTGACTATAGATTTGGCTTGCGCTAGATCAATGACAGCAGATATGTGAGACAAACCAGCAACACAATTTCCCCCCATTAAGTCCCTTTTCCATATACACAAAAAAGAGTTGAGCAACTCCTGATATGCCAGAGACATTGGTGTGGCAGAGGATCAGTTCCAGATCTAATAACAAATAGAATCTGTCTATGCCAGGATACTTCATGAGCTACTAAGTCCACCTTCGAGATTCACGGCAGTGCTAGGGACACTGTTGAGTTTACGCAGGTGAGCTCTCAGAGAGATGGACTGCATTACTTCTAAAGAAAAGGTAGGCCCTGGAAATGTGACTGGGGCTCTCCACACAAAGCAGGACTTGAATACAACCGTACTCTCCCCAATTGTGATTTTCAGCAACAGGTATTCAGAGGCATACTGCCTCCAACAATGTTGGTAAAAATGCAGCCATCATTGCTAGCAGTCATTCATATCCATGAATGTGTCTAATCCTCTTTTAAGCCACCCACATTGGTAGCCATCCCTATATTTTGTGGGAGAGAATTCTGAACTTTAACTATACGTGAAGAAGTCTTTCCCTCTATCTGCCCTGAATCTTTCAACATTTAGTTTCATCAAAAAGTCCCACATTCTAGTATGTATGTATATAGTATGTATCCATTGTCTCCACATCAGGCATATTTTTATACTTACTTGCCTTTCTGCTGAACTAAAAATCCCCAGGTGCTGGAAATTTCCTCATAAAGGAGCATCTCTAGTCCCTTGGTCCTTTGGGTTGACCTTTTCCAGCTCTGCAACATCTGTTTTGGGGTGAGATGACCAGAACTGTGCACAATATTCCAATTGTGGTCTCACCATTTTGTTGTTGTTTAGTTGTTTAGTCGTGTCCAACTCTTCGTGACCCCATGGACCAGAGCACGCCAGGCACTCCTGTCTCCCACTGCCCCCCACAGTTTGGTCAGACTCATGTTTGTAGATTCGAGAACACTGTCCAACCATCTCGTCCTCTGTCGGCCCCTTCTCCTTGTGCCCTCCATCTTCCCCAACATCAGGTTCTTTTCCAGGGAGTCTTCTCTTTCTCATGAGGTGGCCAAAGTATTGGAGCCTCAGCTTCACGATCTGTCCTTCCAGTGAGCACTCAGGGCTGATTTCCTTCAGAATGAATAGGTTTGATCTTCTTGCAGTCCATGGGACTCTCAAAAGACTCCTCCAGCACCATAATTCAAAAGCATCAATTCTTCGGCGATCAGCCTTCTTTATGGTCCAGCTCTCACTTCCATACATCACTACTGGGAAAACCATAGCTTTAACTATACTGTGATGGTTCTAGGGGTTGCTCATGTGTAAACTGGCGCCACACCTGGCTGGGTTGCCTGAGTGAACCTTTTCCGTCCGGACAGCCACTCACCCCTGGCTGTCTCAATCACTGGCAGAATCCCGCAGTGGGCGTTTCTTGAACTTCTTCCAGCAAAGAAGCTCTTTGACGCCTAGTCTCCGCCTACCCTCCCTGCGCGGAAGCCTTCTGCGCAAGGAGGGTGTGGGCAGCGGAGGACCCGTGCTCTCCCCGCTGGTCCCCGGCGAGGAGTCATGGGACCGCCTCACCGATTCCCCCATCTGCCCCCCTTCTCCACTGGTGCTACGCTGATTTCCTTCCCCAGAAGATGGGCTGCTTCTCCCCATCCCGGGACGCTCTCCGGAATTCCTCTGGAGCCCTCTCTCTCCCTCTGGCTCCGATGGCAGTTCCCTGACATATACGGACCTCTCACCATAGATTTGTGCAATGTCCTTAGGACTATGTTGTCCTTCATATTAAAGGTGTTTGCTAAATTTGCAGGGTTATTCTTTCGTATTCTTTTAAAATTAAAATAATACTAGAATAAATGTGCACTTTCAAGTTCAGATGCAGATTGCGTGGACAGGCGGAGTCCCCAGATCCTGAGTGGTCCCCCCCGTCATGTGGAATAACGACTCTAGACAACGTGCTATGGAATTAAATTGGCCACAACTTTATTAAATTTCAAATGTGGGTAGACCTTGGCTCAGGCATTGGGCGTTCTCCCTCCCCAGCCCCCAGCCGGGGACCTAGGGAGTATCAGGGTTATCCAGTGGGGGGGGGGATGGGCCGGCTCTGGAGAACATATGTTCAAGCAGAGATAGCCGCCCCCGTTACGCCGCCGCAGGGGAGAGCAATGACGACCTTTCGGCGTACGGCCAAAGCCTCCCTTCAAAAACCCCTTTAACGGGGAACCCTGGTATCGCCGCCGCAAAGAGGAAGATGGACTAAAGGATTCCGCCCAAGGCCTGATACCACCAAAGTTGTGACGTTTTGCTACGGGAAAGGCGAAACCTGCCAATGCAGGGAAATTCCTTTCCGGCCCTTTAACAGCGACCTTATCGTAGCAGCGCCCGCATACCTGTGGAGACAGGTTAACCTGCAAAACCTATGAAGAAAAGTTAACCTGCAAAAGAAGACATTAACTGAGGGTGGGTAGGGTGGGAGAAGCTCTGGAGCCAAGTGAGGATTACCAATTAAGATCCACCCTCTATTGTGTGGGCAGGTAATCCCTCCCCTTACCTGGCCTGGTTTCCCTGGCAACGCTTCCCCCAGGTGGGATTGGACAACTCACTGGGGTAGGCGGGGACCTCCAGGTATCCCACCTGAGGGAAGGCAAAGCCTATGCTGATGGGGGCCACTCCAGATCCAGGGCTGCACGGGTCCACGCAAAAGGCGCCCCCCGTTTTAAGTGGGGAGCGGTCATTGTCAAAAGATTTTGCCATATTGACATATTTCAAAGTAATCCTCTTTAAATCTTCAGCAACACTACTGCATTAAGCCTGGATATATATCTCTGGAGGGTTTTGTGCTTTTTGGGGGTAAAACTATCACAGCTGATTCTCTGGCTGACTCATTAGCATACTTCATGGCACATGTTCAACAACTACAATGCATTGCAAAACAGAACAAAGCTGTAGATCCCAATCTTTGCTTGGTACAAAGTGTAAGGTACATTGAGTGACACAATGATCTAACATTTAAAATACACGCCTGGTTGTTCTACATTCCCATTAAAAATAAATCTCTTATCTTTGTGAAGGATGAATTGATTGAACTGCCTTTGCAAATTTATGCATGCCAAATGCAATTAGCCATCAGAAGAGAAAACAGCACATGGTGGAACGTTTTCAAACATGCCTTGGCAACAAGCAAGGCAGTGATAGAGCACTTTGCAGGATAAGACCCGTTCACTTCTATATGAACTGTGGATGTAGGTGGCCAAGGAAAATATTTAACTGCACACCACAAGTACCTGGCAATTTTGCACGATTTGGAGAGAAAGCCTGACTCCACCATAAAGCCAACTGATGGGCTTTCATACCCTCCAACATTTCTCAGTTGAAAATAGGGATATTCTATTCTACATCAGGGAACACGGGTGGTGCTGTGGGTTAAACCACAGAGCCTAGGACTTTCCGATCAGAAGGTTGGTGGTTCGAATCCCCGCAACGGGGTGAGCTCCTGTTGCTCGGTCCCTGCTCCTGTCAACCTAGCAGTTTGAAAGCATGTCAAAGTGCAAGTAGATAAATAGGTACCGCTCCGACGGGAAGGTAAATGGCGTTTCCATGCGCTGCTCTGGTTCAGTAGAAACGGCTTAGTCATGCTGGCCACATGACCCGGAAGCTTTAAGCCGGCTCCCTCTGCCAATAAAGCGAGATGAGTGCCGCAACCTCAAAGTTGGCCATGACTGGACCTAATGTTCAGGGGTCCCTTTACCTTTACCTTTATTCTACATCAGGAAGCTTCTCCTGTGTTTGATTCCCTGCACACAGATACGTCATTTGCACATATACTTCTGTCACCTTGAGCAAATTACAACCTCTCCACTGAACTTACCTCACAGGATTTTTGTAAAAAAGAAAACGTATGAGGGAAGGGATATTGTACACCACCGTCAATAGATAAATGAAATGAAATAATTTTTTTAGCTATAAACTGCTTTAGCACACATGACTTGCCTGCTTGATTTCAATGTCAGTTTATGACTGCGGCCTTGTTAATTTTTTAAATTCTGAAATAACTTTTCATATTTTGAGGTGTTTTTTAAAAAAACAAAACAAAACAAAATGAAGATTTTGGCCATACTTGCCACCAGTTGATATAACAGCCCCCCCCCCAAAAAATCATTCCCAATCCCAATCCCAACCTTGTGTAAGGCATTTATGGGAACCTGTGGCCCTCCAGATTTTGATGGTTTCCAAGCCCCATACATTCCAATGGTCAATGGCCTCAAAATGCATGTTATGTGCATTTTGACGTGAAAACTCATGAGTATGGGAGCTGCTTCAGAATGGTGTGAATAATTCTACCATGTAGTCAGGAACAGTCTGTTGTGTCCTTCATACAAATTCATGACTCATCCTGTGTGCCATTGCTACTTTGAAAAATAAGAACCCTTTAGACTTCCTCCTAAATACAGTTGTCTCAGAGTTCAGTTTCATTATGAACCAGAGAACTGATCTTAACATCAGACCTCATCATCAGATGTTCATTCAAGCATAACTCAGGAAAACAAGTTTAATACCCAACAGCCTTAGAGGTAAACAGGATTAATATTCTTCTCAACATCTTCCTACCTATCTATTTATTTGGCAGTCTAAAGTTTCCAATCTATCTTTGTTCCTTGTGCCCCCTCAACAACTTCCTCTCTGCTATTTTAAGGTGGCAGTTGATACTCATATAAAATTCTAGCTAACTGTCCCATTTAGCTCATCTTTATTTTGAGACTGTCAAAAGATAACTAATGAGTATTGGTCCTTGACTCCCCACCTTAAAATTGTATCAGTTTACATTCAGTGTTGAAGGCAACAGAAAAATCTGAGGTAGTTCAATGTGCATTTGGAAAATAGTTGTGATAGAAAACTCCTGACAAATCCATTTCTGCTTGTACTGGGGGGGGGGGGAGAAGGGGCAGTTTGCCTCATCCATTCTTGTCAGGAAGACTTGGGAGATTCAATCCTGAAGGGACAGGGTTGGAGTAAGGGAGCCACATTGGTTGAGAAGGCCAGTCAAATAAAGCTGTAGCTGGCTTCTCAGGCCAACTCCACCCCGCAAACCAACTCTTTGCTTTCTCCTTCCCTCCCTCCAATAATGTGGGTTTTGCCAGTTGCCTTTTCAAGGGGACGAGTAGGATTTTTTTGGGAAGGGGCTGGACTTCTTGATTGGCCTTTAGGATCCCACTCTTTTTTCTGGCTTTCTGGGAGTCATGCTTCTGTAGTGGCAGCAAGACCTGTATACGTACAGTCAATTAAAAGTTGTTTTTGTTAAGTTGTGGGTGAACACATCAGACGGCACAGCGATTCTTCAAACAGCTCTTGTTTATTCACAGGCCAGAACAGAACTGAACTGAAGGGTTCAGCCAACCTGCTTAGTCAGAGCTCCAGTACAACGCAACTGTAACAACTTTCTGTAACTATCCAATCACTGAACGTCGCTTTCAATCCCTTATTTGCATATGTGGACCTGAGTGAAAACTATCTACAGTATCCCCCTGCTGGCCCAGGGTGAGAACTTCAGTACCTAACAGGTTTTATTCCAGAAAAACATGCCACTTGTCCGGAGCTCTCTGCCCTCATGACTTATGGCTACCCTGATGATGATGCAACTAAATCCTCAGCGTTGTTCCTCTTGTTCCTCTGGAAACAACACATGAAAACGAATCTCTTCCATCGCTTCTATGTTGCCTTTGGATACCCCTGACCTGTTGGGGGCTTTTTTGGGGTGGGGAGGGGTCAACTCTTTATAGCAAGATGACCAAAACTATATTACAAATGATCTTACCAGATTTGCTCTTCAGGTGCCAAGGATAAAGGGATCTTATTTAAAAAAATGTATTGATTGTGCATATGATTCTCCTGCTTAATATATTTGTATATTTTATGATGTGAATGGGATTTGTATTTTTGGTTGTTTTTACACTATGTTTTTTTCATGGAAGTTGCAATGGCCTGGTAGGCTAGTCAATAAGAAAGAAGGAATAATGGCAAAGGATAAACAATTTATTTAAAGACCTAGAAGACAGTGGTCCCTTCCAAATGCAGATTGCCTGTTCTCAAGTTGATGAATGTGGACACACTTAGCAGTTTCTGCTAAGGAGGCAGTAGAAATAGGGAATTCATTGACAGTTAAACTTCTAAATGTCCACTCGGATCAGAATTTTTGACAGGATTATGCAATTCTTCTTTCAGGAAACCCTCCCAGTAGCTATGGATGTTCCAGGACCTTTCTGAATGACTCAGAATTATATGAATCCTGACACACACAATTACCATATTATCCAGTGCAATTTGCAATAATAATAATAAAAACCAGCCAAGTTTGTACTTACTTTTGACAAAGTCATCTCCAAAGCATAAGTTTGCTTTTGCATTTAAAAAATAAAAAGGCCAGCTTAGCCTTATTATTGAAGTATTGCTTGTTATTGTGATTCAGATTACAGAGGAGTGAACTGCCCCTTAGGGATCAAACCACCTTTTGAATAAATTACTTCCGACATTTTATTCATAACTGGAGGCCTGAGAGACGGAGCGTCTTTTCCAGTAGCATGTCCTTGCTGGTTTTGTTTCTGGATATGCAGCATGGAAAATAAAAGCTTGAAGCAGGGTGGGGTGGAGGGGAGATAAGTAATGAACTCACAACTAATGTGTGTGCTAGATTTTATCCTCTTTCCCCTTTTCTTTTCAAATGCTTTTGAATGGAGAAAGGACGCTGCCTAGCTTTGTGAAGAAACATTTTCTGCTGGGGTTTGTGAAGAGGATTCAGGTCTATTTAGGTAGGATGAAGTTTCATCATCAAGAGATTAGCTTAGGTCACTTTAGTCTGCCAGACCATTAGTCCCTTATCCTTCTTTCTCTTCCCCCAATTATCAAGCTTCTTGTAGTCATTTATTACATGGGGAAAGACTCCCCCCTCCCAATGTAGGCAGCTACATAAAGTCCCATTTTATTTTATTTTATTCTGAATAATTTATATCTTGCCTCTCAGGACAAAAGCCCTCCCAAGGCAGCTTTGAGGAAATTTTAAAAACAGAATAATATAATAAATATAAGTTTTATAAAACTCCCTGCTCCTTAAAGCTGTAGTTAAGATGCCAGTACACAAACATATCAGTAAAACACAACCAGCAACACTTTTTCTGCTTAAACAAGTTCTGCTTAAAGGCAGCACAGATAGATCATCAATGCCTCTTTGAGGAGAGAATTCCAAATATTTGGGGGCCATCACTGCAAAGGACCTGTCTCTAGTATCCAGTCGGATAGACCTTAACATCAGACAACTGAGCAGATTTCCTGATCCATGCAGGTTCATATGGGTGCAAATGGACCTTCAAATAACCTATTCAGGGCGTTAGAGGTCAAAAGCAGCACTTTAAATTGAATCCACAAATAACACTGTCAATACTGTATGAGTATAATTTTCTGGCTTCCACATTCTATACCAGATAACGTTTCTGCATAATATTCAAATGTACGCAGCCCTACATAGTGTATGCCAGACACAGGCAAACTCAGCCCTCCAGATTTTTTGGGATTAACAACTCCTATCATCCCTAGCTAACAGGACCAATGGTCAGTGAAGATGAGAGTTGTAGTCTCAAAACATCTGGCGGGCTGAGTTTGCCTATGCCTTGTGTATGCTATAGTAGTCTAGTCTGGATGTAACCACTACATAATTCCCCACCACTGCCTGCCCCACTGGCACAATCCTCATAAAACAGCTACTAGATATAAAAGGCTTGGTCTCTCATTCAATGTAATGGCTTTAAAAAATAAAATTATAATAGTATTAAAACGGAATGAGGAAGAAGGAGGCAGGCATTCAAATAAGGCTCTGTTGGGTGCTATGCAGGTTTCATCTTGCACCTAGAATTACTGGGCTGTTTTTCTGAATGTGGATTTGTGTCAGGTGTGCATGCAGGAGCCAGGTCCTGTGACCAATAGGACTCTGCAGGACTGGGGCCTCCCTAAGTTTGTTCTGAAGAGGCAAGGCGCGGCCACACAGGTGAGGCTGATTGGTAACTCACAGGACCTGGTGGAAGGGATATAAGGTCAGCTTTTTCCCTTCGGCTCTTTGCCTCAGCAACACATTCCTTGCCTTGCTGTGTTTGACTCATTGATCCTCAGACCCCTGACTTCATGACTCCTTGCTTCCTGATCCTCAGACCCTTGGCTTCTTGACTCCTGGCTTCTGGACTCCCGTTCCTGCTCTCACCCCGCCATCTTGCCCCCAGTCGAGATGTCCCCAGCCGGGACTTTGAACCAGACCGTGACAATTTGTGTTAGGGGAGGGATAGTACCTCTGCTAGGGGGACATGTTGTGTTCCTTCTGGGGTAGTCTGTCCACCTTAGGTCCTCACCCTGCACTCAGCTCTCATCTATGTCTCCTAGAAGCTGTCAGCATGCAGCAGCGGCCACACCCTGGGAACTGTTCGAGTGGCCGGCAAAACCAAATGAGGGTAGCCTATGAGCCTCAAACCCTTAGTGAATTAGGGGCTTCCCCTGCATGTGAAGACAGGCTCTGGTGGATTGAGCAGATAAGACCAATAGTAGGTGCAATGGTCAAGAAGCTGGTTTCTGCACATGAGCTGTATACGGAAACAGGAGCTAGTTTGCACACCCAGAAAAACACTTCTGAGGTTGCCTCATCATGCACAACTCCCAGCACAACTTGCCATTTTACTGCAACACTGCTGGCCTTTTCTAGAAAGGTCTGCCTATGTGGAAATGAATCCCGTGGCCCCCTTTCAGGTTGTGTCAGCCAGTAATTTTAGCACTAAGATTAGATTTGGAAGTTTAAAGTATCCACCCTGGAAGCTGGATGAGCAAGTGCGACGCTATGCTGCTTTTCACATGTCTTTGTTAAACGGAGAAAACTGTGTGTAGGAAGCAGCAATCTGTACCCACAAGACACAGAGAGAATCCATTTGTTCTTTATGTTGAAAGGTTCTTTTGTGAGGCAGCTGCATCTTGGAGCGAGAAAGAGAAGAAAAGGATCAAATAAAGTCCAGATTTAATGTGGATATAAAACTCCCTGTCTTTAAATCATTTTCTTTTCAGAGGTCCTACCCTCTGGAGCAGTGGAAAATAAGCCTGCTCCATCTTTCATGTGACAGCCCTTCAGATATTTGAGATGGCTATCATATCACCTTTCAGTCTTCTCTTCTCTAGGCTAAACATACCAAACTCCCTCAGCCATTCCTCATAAGGATCGGTTGTCAGACCCTTGATCATCTTGGTCACCTCCTCTGCACACATTCTGAGTTTATCAACATCCTTCTTTAACTGTGGTGCCCAGAACTGGACACAGTGTTCCAGTGTTCCTAACCCCAACCCTAACTCTAGCCCTAACCCACCTTTCTGGAGGTGATATGACTACCTCCAAAGTAGGACTATTCACCTTTTGTCCATACCTTGTGTGAAGCTTTTTGCACAACCCTAGTGGCCTATAAAGTTAAAAGAGAACCTGAAGCTCAGCGCAACAATGTATGACACACCTTTCTCTGCCCCCCCCCCTTTCTTCAAAGTTCCAAATGTCAGCAACTGCTGCTAAGGGTCAATGGCTTTCTGCCCAAAATGACCTGGCAAGTGCCACATCTAATGATTCCTTGGGACAATCAATTTATAAATTAAAATATTTCACAAGTGCTTTCCAAACGCTTTCAGCATATTACTGTGGTTGGCTGATTATAAGTCACTTTCAGCCAGATTGTGACACCATTAACCATACTCAGACACTTGGAGTATCACCTTCCTTTACAATAAGCAATATAATAATGCATTCCATATAAGAATGTCCATGGAAGAATATTATTTACGGCGTGCTGTGGAGAATTAGATTCATCTAGACCAATGTTTAAGCAAAGTGTAGAATAATTATGGCACTATAGGTTACAGCTCCATAGCCCAGAATTTTGTACTGGTGTTGGTGGAGGATAATAAACCAGGGCTAAGCTGTATGAAACAACCTATTTTCTTCTTTTTTAAAAGCAAAAGCACCTCCTGAAGGTTTGAATTTCAGCTGATGAATGGTAGTAGAAGGGATTGCTTAATGACATGATGTTGCACTTTGAACCCCCAATTGTTGGGACTTCAAAGCACAGCACAGGACTGTTTGAAATCCCTCTGCAAGCAGCCTTGTGCTGCTCCTTAGTGGAAAAGTTTACTAAGGGCTTTCAAACAACCCTTTCTAAGCAACCCTGTATCCTGCTTGAAAACCCTTTGTAAACATCCCCCAGCACAGCTCCTTAAACCTCTGAAAATTGGAGCAGAGCTTGGCTGTTCGGGAAAGAGCTTTCAAAAAGCCGTGTTTCTCTTTGAACCTCTGGAACGCAGTGCTTGAATTGGTTCCCACTGAATGGAAAACACTTTCTCCTTGAGCTGAGATACCATCTAAAAAGACTGGGCAGAAAAGACTGTTGGAGCACTGTCACACCAGCTGATGGGTGAGTGGGAGCATGTCTTCTTTCAACAAAATAACAATCACAAGTTCACTGCAAGTTCCCCATTGTTGCTTTGAGGTCTGACCTCACCCAACCCTACAACTAGTGTACATGGAAGCGGTTTAGTCATGCTGGCCACATGACCCGGAAAGCTGTCTGTGAACAAATGCCGGCTGCCTCGGTCTGAAAGTGAGATGAGCACCTTTGACTGGACTTAACCGTCCAGGGGTCCTTTACCTTTTACCTTTTAATCAAGCAGCATTTCACACAAGCTTGCTCTGGATGATCTCTTTCTGTGTCTTGTTAATCACAGTATATATATGTTCTACACTGTCATGGAATATTCTGATCAAGAGGACCTAAGAAATCTCTTAAGGGCCATAAATGCATCAAATAAAATTGAAGAAGTCTACAGAAATCTTCTTGTTGAACTTTCCTGCCTTCTTTTTTGCTCCATGAAGCATGACATAGATATGGGCTGCCTTTCCCTGAAGTGTCAGTCTTCTACGAATGATTGGCAAGCAACCAGCAACAGGGACCAAGAAATGTCTGCTCAACAATAGGAGATGGGCTGATAAGTGAATGCCTTCCTTTATTCTGCACCTCTTTAAGCACATGTGCCTATGTACCATAAACACATACACCACGGATGCCTCCATCACTGCAGAGTACTTGACAAGATTGCACAGGATACTAAAACTATGTACTGTATGACTTTTGGTAGAAATAAGTGCCCTGTCAAATAATTACCATTTACTTGAAATATGAGATGGGGCAGCAGAATAACATAAGAAGGATCCTGCTGCACTGAAAAATGTCAAGCCTTCAGATGTCTGCGGAAGGTCATAGAAATGTTTCTCTCTTTGACATCTGATTGGAGGATGTTCCACAGCATGTGCACCACTACCGAGAAGGCCCTCTGCCTGGTTCCCTGTAACTTCACTTCTCGCAATAAGGGAACCACCAGAAGGCCCTCAGAGCTGGACCTCCGTGTCCGGGCTGAACGATGGGGGCAGAGATGCTCCTTCAGATATAGAGGGCCAAAGCCATTTAGGGCTTTAAAGGTCAACACCAACACTTGGAATTGTGCTCAGAAACGTAATGGGAGCCAAAGTAGATCTTTTTTTGATGAAGGATGGGTGTTGATCTGTTTTGCTTTGATGTAGGTATAGCCTTCCTGTGCTTCGACAGCCATCAGCAAGCAGCACTGCTCACGATGTCATTGGTAATGCATGGATTCTTCCTTCATCACCACTTAGTGGTGGCAGACAGGAACTTCATCATGCAACACTGCATGGGCTCCCTCTGGCATTGCTCCAAGAAACCATATTTAGATCCATGGTGTCTCAGCATTGTTTATTTAAAAAAAGCCATTCTCCAGACAGCTCTCAAATGTGTTGCTGCTTGCAGCTGGTTATGGAAAAATGCAGCAGGTTTAAGTGTAGGCTCCCTTGGATCACAGGGTGGAAATTCTATTTCTTTGATGAATTCAGAGTCTGCTGAAAATATTCGTATGTCTGTCACAGTTCAGCAAGCAGCCTGATGTGCCAGCTATTAGTACCCAGCAGAGAGCAGGCATGTAACCTATTTAGCAAAACGCTCACATGTTTCACAACCAGAACGATCAGCTGCTAAGCTCTGAGGCTGAGGTGAAAGCAGTTTTGTTAACAAGACCAGCGAAAACCAAATGGAGTATTATATTGTCACCCACAAAAGACCTTAGCTGGCACCTTTGCACTTGAGCCGAAGAACGTAGGATCCTGCCTTATATTGAGTTAGAGTCTTATATCTGTTCTATTTCTGGCTCAGTGTTGTCTACACTGAGTGGCCGTGGCTCTCCATGGTTGCAGGCGGGTGTCTTTTCCAGCCCTACCTAGTAATGCTAGGGATTCAACCACCTTGTGCATACAAAACAGGAGCTGTATCATTGAGCATGGCCTTCCCTCCTCTCCTCGCAAACTCAAGCCTATCTCTTTTTTTTATTAATAATAATATTTATTACTTTTAAAACTTACAATAAAAAAGGAGAAAGAAGACAAAAGAGGGGGGGAAAGAGAAAAAAAGAGAAAAAAAACAAACAATACAATATATAAACTATACAAAACACAACCTTAACACATTAAACTAAACACAATAAACTAAACAAAACAATACAAAAACAATTTAAAAGCATACATCATACCTTTTCCATATTCTATCTTTCATTCCCTTGTTTCATCGACCTCCTCTCACCTCCCTTTTTGTATTCCATTTCTATTAGTTGTCTCAGCAATTCCTTTCCCTCTTTCTCTATTTTCTGTCATATAAATGTCTTAACATATTTTTAATCTTATTTTCCATTAAAACTAGTATACTTATTTAAGCTTAACTTCTTAAAACATTTCCACTAAGGCCATAAAATTTCATTCCAACATTTTTCTATCACTCATTAATTTTACAATATTTCTATATATAAACTTTAAATTTTCCAATCTTCTTCCACCATCTCCTCTCCCCGGTCTCGGACTCTGCCAGTCACTTCCGTCAACTCCATACAGTCCATCAACCTGGAGATCTTATGTCCGAGGCTCTTAACTCTTTTCCACGTCCCTTCTGCAGGTCTTCTTCATATTCTTTGATGCTAAAGAGCAGATCTCGGGGAAACTCCGACCTAACGATACTTTTATTCCTTCTCGACAGGTCAGCCAAATTTCCATAGTTAAAGCTAAGATCCATAAAGTATTTCAGGGCATGTTTCAAGATTCCTCCAAATCCAAAGGCCCCCAGAACTCCAATCTCCTCCTGACCCAAGTCCATGTCCCAAAAGCCAGTTAATCCCTGCATGGAGGGATCTTTCCAACTTTCCTTTTCCAGTCCAGGCTGGGCTCCGATCCTCAAAATCTGACTTTTTCTAGTTTCAATCATAAAAGGCCTCAACTTATAGTCCTCAATTTGCCTCTGTAAGGCTGAGGCTCCCACTTGTATTACTTTAGGTTCGACAACAACAACTTTCTCCTTCTCCTTTTCCACAATTTGTCCTGCTAAAGTAAATTCCTGTACCAAATCCTGAATAATTTCTGTTTTGGTGCTCACTTTTTGTCCCAAATTAATCACTTTTTGTCCCAAGTTATCAATTTTAGTAGTCAAAACATCCGTCTTCTTGTGAAATTGTTCCAACGAGTAGTTTATCTTACACAATGCAGTCATTAAGGCTTCTCCTGTCGACATTCTCAAATAGTCCAAGGTCAATCCCTGATTCTCACAGTTCTTATCATGCAGCTGGAGATTTCCCAGCTCCACTCTTGTAACAGTTTCAAAAGCTCCCTCTAGAGGGAAACAGTCTCCACTTGTATCAATCCTTTCAAGCACAGTTCAAAAAGTAAAGTTAGTTTCAATTTTCAGTTACTTTCCCTCCTTTTTAAATGCAAAAGAGGACAATGGAAACAATATATTTCTCTTATTTAACTAACTGTCAACACACGTTCTCTTCACTGTCAATGAACTCTCCCCAAAACGTCAATCTACTGGCAGCCCGTTTCCAGGTTCAGAGCAGTGGTAATTTAATTTTTATCACTCTCTCCTGCAGGCTACACAATCCAAAATTTCTCCCCTCTTCTCCTGCTTCCAAGGGGGGGTTTAATGATTTCAATCGATGGAAGTTTAATCCTTTACATAAGGCTTTCCAAGACCTTAGCTTGCAGCTTCTTTGCTTCAATCTATTTACAAAAGGGGAAGGCGGACTTCCTGTTTGAAACCTTCCCGTTTCAGTACCAAATTAAGACGTTTGTAAATCCAATTTTCCGTTCTACTCACGGGTAGTTGTTTGAAGTCAAATTGTCCACAGGAAAAAGTCAGCGCTCTCCCGCAACAGCAATGCGGCTTCACTCCGTGAAAAAAGCAATCAATTCGAAGCACCGCGCCACTCACCCCACATCGCTCCGGATCCACAAAACTGGGTTTCCCCGCGAGCAGGGGAGGCGCAAAGGGTGCCAGCCGAATCCCACGTTCACAAGCTTCTCCTGCCTGTGATTTTAGTGGGTCTCTGCCTTCACCGTGGCGGTCAGACCCTGATTTCCACGGAGCAAATTCCTCCCGATCGGAGGAACTCCGCCATTGCCGGAGGCGCGAACCCGGAAGTCAAACTCAAGCCTATCTCATTCCGTCAAAGTAAATATGAATCAACTGATTAGAGCAAGTTGGGGTGGGAGATTTAGCACAGACAGAAAGGAAGCACTTCCTCTTTCCTCCTTTTTTAAATTTTATTTTATTTTGACAAAATACTAATCATAATAAATAGAAATAAAAATGTGCACCCCACCACCAAGACCATTGCATTGTAACTATCCAGCCTCCCAGAATGGAAGGAACACCTCTTGCGATGGTTTGACCCCTTTCCGTTTTCACAGTACAAATTCTACAAACACCCTCCATATCTCCTCAAAATAATTTCTCCTACATATTCCCTGCCTTACCTTAATGGCACATGTTAATTTATTGTTAATAGCTATATCCCACACCTCTTTATACTATTCTTCCATTTTATGATCTGCTTGCCCCTTCCAATTCCTGGCTGTAATAATTCGTGTAGCTGTTGATAAATTTGTGAGCAAGTCCTTCATAGCCTGTGAACCTTCCACCCCATCACAAATTGATAATAATGCTGCCTCTGGACTTTCGGTCAGCTTTAACCCAGTGATTTCTGTTATCTCCTTAAACACCCTTTGCCCCCCCCAATTGTACATATTTACACCCCCACCACACGTTCCTCTTTCCTTCTTCAGACAGTGCATGCTTAGTGAAATTTGCTACCACAAAATGTAGCAATAGCTGCCAATCTGGATGGCTTTAAAAAGGATTAGACAAATTCATAGAGAATATAAGGCAAACATTGGCCACTGGTTAGGATGGCTATCATATGGCTAGTATCAGAAGCCGATAAGCGAGAGACTTCTATTGCACTCATATCTTGCTTGTAGGCTTCTCTTAGGCATTTGGTTGGTCACTGTCAGAACAGAATGTTGGACTAGATAGGTCTTTTGTCTGATCCTGCAGAGATTTTCTTATGTTCTTGCGTTTGAGGATAGAAAATGCTAGGAACTGAAGCTGTGGACATGCGAATTTGCATGTAGAAGTTTCATCGCTGAAAGACAGCCCAGCCCCATTTCTAGAACTGAAATAACAGAGTCCTATCATCTTGTTTGAAGAGGTTGGCAAGAAAACATTGAAAAATGTTTCACAATTAAAAGATGCTCTGTAATAATTATAGGTCTTTTTTTAAAAAAAACCAACAACCTAAAATGATGAAAAAAATGGGAAGCACAGAAGACGTATATTAAGTTGTCAGTGGGGAGCATAATAATTAATAGTCAAGTGTTTTGTTTGTGTGCTGAATGTCGACATTCCTCACCATGTTTCTTTTATACACACAACATTTGACTACTGGCAAAAAAAACAACACAGAGATAGTCACTCAACATTACAGTCAAAGGCAATCTTTGTCTCTGTCTAACCTTGTATGCCAAGATAGTTTATTCATAGAAATGCATAGAACTCACACAGGCTCTGCTGTTCAATATCCAAACTTCTGCAGGCTGTTCGGCAAAATTCTGCATATGCTGATACCTTGAATGATATCATTCAGAAGCCAATAAATAATTTCATAGGGCTGGCACTCATGTTTATTGTACACAATCTTTGAGGCACAAATTCTGTTTTGTCAAGAGCAAGGAGGAGAAAATTCAGAGATCGGATGAGGCTGAGGGAGCAGTCTGGCTTTCCTAGGTACTAGTGCTGTGCTGAAACCTGTCCTGCAACTTCTCCTAAAGTTTCTTCCCCTGCAAAAGAGACAATTTTTCTGTCTAATTCTCAGGGCATTTGAGAATTTCTTTAAAATTTCACTGTGTGTGGGGTTTGAGCATACTACTGTGTGCCACCCCAATCTCTGATTCCAGGGGTTCCAAGCACTTACTCAGGGTTCATGTTTCCCTTGGAGTGATGGACAGCAGAGACTGTGGTGTATTTATGATATATGGTTTACTTACACATATATACACCCTGGGCCTATGGTGGAGGGATTCACAGTATCAGCAACCCAAAAGGGCCTTGGTTCCCCCTTAGCTGCAGCCAGGATTCAAACAGAGATCAAGCATCTCTCTGACTCTCTCACTTCCCAACTTGTTGCTTCCCAGCCTGAAACTTTTCTTCCTGCTTCTAGCTCCTAGCTCACATCACTCAACTCCCTTGTCTCAACACTGGCCATTGTCTTTCCAGCCAGTTGAGGGAGGGGGCCCACCCATTTTCTGTCTGTCCCTGAGCCACGTCCTTTGTTCCCTTTGTTGTTGTTGTTTAGTCATTTAGTCGTATCCGACTCTTTGTGACCCCATGGACCAGAGCACGCCAGGCACTCCTGTCTTCCACTGCCTCTCGCAGTTTGGTCAAACTCATGCTGGTAGCTTCGAGAACACTATCCAACCATCTCGTCCTCTGTCGTCCCCTTCTCCTTGTGCCCTCCATCTTTCCCAACATCATCCTTCCCAAAATCTCAACATTTGTTCCCTTAATAGCCCATTACCTAGGGTAATCACCTCAAAAGGGCAGCTAGCAATTTGAATCCTTGCTTAGATTTTAACACTTGCTGGATCCAGGAATTAGAAGGGTCACTACATACAGCCTGCTTCCTTGTCCAAACACATGACAATACGTTAGGCAGCCAAGGGCTTTGTGTGTCTGTTTTTCTTTCCAGTCAACATTTATCCAGCACTCTGCAGCTTCCTTGGCCACCCTGCACTTCCTAACCTGGAGTGGGGGAGGGGGGAGAGGGAACCACGGGACAATGTCTTCGCCATGGTCATAACTGGAGTATGGGCACCCAGATGGCTGCTGTCATAAGCAGACTACTCATCCAAACATAGACGTGTGGCCTACATTTGAGGGTTACTTATATTTGCATCAATACAGCAAATAACCATATAAAAACGTATAGTCTTGGGGTGGGTTCGTGTAGTGTATTCCTTCTTCACGTGTGTAAACCCAACCCAACCTATTTTGAAGATGTGGTCATGCAGAGGCATGCCTTGGATGATCTGAGGAATCACATCTATTGCGAGCAGTAATTTCCATGGTTGCCACAACAATTAACCCCAGATGCCACAGTTATGCGGCACTACTGTTGACTATTTTTATGACCTGCTGATTCACACATTACATTCCTCCACCAAATGTGTACAGGGAGAAGGTGGGGCTGCTTAGACAGAACTAGGAAAGAGAAACTACTGGCTGGGACAACTGTCCTCTAGCACTAAGCAGAGATCCATGTCTAAATGCAGCATTTTAACTATATTTTAACATCTTCTCCAGGAAATGTTTTATCTGCAAGGAGCAATTGTTGGATTGTTAGTTAATCCTGCACAGACTCTTCCATCCACAGAGATTACCTCCAATTTCATGCATTTGGCTATACGTGAATGCATCTGTTGCCCTTTTAGGTATGTTGGGCGCTATTCATAGAAATGGAATGTGGCATAAATTAATGCTGGCAGGAAAAGATGAGTATGTTTTCTGTAGAAGCACTGAACCTGCTCCCTGTCAAAGCAAAATTAAATTGCCTTGCACACAGGGACAGGAGAGCTTCTGAGGTCAGATTTTGTTTACGGTGCTGGGCAATACTAATTTCCTTGCCTCCCTGAGCTGTGAGCTATTTTCTCCAAACTCCTGCTGCCCATGTTAACACTTAGTGACCTTGAGGCAGGGGGCAGATGTTAGCAGGGTTGGCTTAATATAACACCTGTTCCGGGGATTTCTTGGCTGCTAAAGCCAAGAACAGTCCATATTTAGGTGGTGAGGCACATACTCAGCGCATTCTTCATTGGAGAGGGATTTCCTAAGGGGGGGAAATGCCATACTGGAAATCCCAGGTGTTATCTGTCAGCCTCTCAAATGCCAAACATGAAGCTGTTCTGACAGAGTCCCAGCAGCCTAAGCAAAGAGGACATCCCTCCCTGGCTTCCCACACCAAAGTCATTTTCTTAAAAGAAATAAAAAAAATGCATTCTCTTCCTCAGTCAGGTCCTAGCTTATGAGCCCTTTGCCCAAGAAGGAGCCAGCCTGACTGGCTCGCTTATCTCACAGCCTTGCTTCTTTCAAAATGTTGAGCAGAGTTCTAAATCACTGGGAGAGCAGGTGTGTGTGTGTTCAGCAGAGTTTATTTTATTTAGCTTGACTTAGTGCATTTATATCCTGCTTTTCCTGCAAGGAGATCAAGGTGGCATATATCGCTCTCTTGCTCCCCATTTTATCCTCACAACAACCCTGTGAGGTAGATTAGTCTCTGGCCCAAGGTCACCATCTAAGGTTCATGGCTGAGCAGGAATTTGAACCCTGGTGCCCCCAGCCCTAGTCCCCAGCTGTTATCGGACTACAACTCTCATCACCCCTGATTATTGGCCCGGCTGGCTAGGGATGATGGAAGTTGTAGTCCAACAACTTTTGGGGACCTGAGGTGGAAAGGTTGTCTCAGTCAACTAAGCTTTTTGTTGCCCCCAGCTTATGAACTGCCGATAATGTTCTGTGCTCATTGATGTTGCTGTTGTATAACAAAATGACTAACTGAAGCAGGAGGCATAACATGAAGGCAACTCAACGATTCCTACCAGGTGCTGTCGTATTCTGCATTGAAGTCTTCCACAAAGCTTTGTGTTCTCACTCTCTTCCACTGAACTGAAGTGTCTTGTTATCTGTGCTTAATTGTAGCATGCCATGCTACTGAATCCTACCAAGCTGTTGAGTCCATATAAGGCATGGAGGAGTTCTGACTGGCCTAATGTGTGTTCATTTTCAAGATGGTTATTAAGTCACTCCAGCAAAAACAAATAATAAAAAATGGCACCCAGTTTCCAATCTCTTGCCGCTGTCGGACTAGGCACCAGGGCCCATGTATGGGCTTTGGCTTGACAAGTGCTTGACAGAGCAGCACTGAAGTAGCACAGACAGGCATTCCTCTGGCTTTACTTTTTAAAAGCTTGGGCATACATTGTGCATGAGGCAGATGGCAGATGCAATTTGGGTGCAGAGGGAAAGCACAGGTTTTACTCAATTGGGAAGTGAAGCAGAGCCCAAGACATCCCATTGCAAGCGGTGAGGGGGGCGGGTAGACCAGCTGGGTAATTGTGCAGCTTTTGCTAATCTTCTCATGGCTGTGCACTGTGTGCCTTTTCTTTTCAAAAATTAAAAAAATGGTCATTTAAATTGTAATGGTTCCTAAATACAGGCGTTGCCTCCCCCACTTTCACATGATTGACTTGTGCATATATGTGTGGGTCTCGGGAAATAATTAAAGAATTTGATTCAAACTTGGAAATGGTAGGAGAGAGCTGGAGAGTCCTTGCGACTCGTGAGGAGACCTTCCCTGGAGCCCAAAGAGGATGTCAGTGAGGGTGGAAGAAGCCCCAAAGAGACCAGAGGCACAGTGCAGCATTGTTTAAGCTGCTCAGCCTCCACACCTAACAGCTGGGGCATGGGGAGGCACAGCAGCAGCCTCTTTCCCACATGTCCTCCGGCCACCAGCTGGCCCCAGAACTTCAACTCTGGATTTTGATATTTTTGGACACGGTATTTTTGGTCTGGATTGGAGAGAGAGTGGCAGAGGGGGAGACAGAAGTGTTTTTAGAGGCTGCTCCCCAGTTATGCAATTTTCATTTATGCACACCCCACACACCCCGTGTAAGTTGGTGGGACACCTGCTTATAGAAATAAATATATTAAATTGAACAAAGAGTACAATATGACTGCTGATTTCTCTTGTCCCAACAGGAAAAAGGTGATTTTCTCCACTGCCATCTTGTTACAGTTATTGCTTCCACGCTTGCTAATTTTGGGCTTGAAAACTGGGTTTGAAAACAGCAAACAATGCGAAGCGGCACAAACTAGGCGCCTTCACTCTTTTGCCTACTCCGGTCCCGAAAACCTTATAAGCCAAAATGGTCTTCAAGGTATCACTTATTGCTGCAGTCATCAAGTGATGAACATGCAAGCGTGGACCTCACCATTTCACGGAGATTTGTGGTCCTTGCATGGAAGTATCTGAGCTCAGGGTTGCAGCTTTGTCAGTAACACACAAAATACTAGTCCTAATAGGCAAGGGCAGATGAAACAGCATTCATTTCTTCTTCTAAACTGTATTTGGAAAGGAGGATTAGTGTATATAATTCTAGATTATTTTGCACTGTAAGACAGTGTGATCCTGATTCTTCACTCGAAGGATAGTAAACATATGTGGTGGCATGAACAGGACTATCACCTTGCAGAAGGCCCTCTCAATGTCACTTGCACCAACACGGAAGCAGTTAGTAGTCTCTTGTCTCTTATCTCAAATGGGTGTGGAGAGATGCTTCCTCCCTCTTTAAGGAGCCATTTAAATCTATTGGAATTTCTATGCTGCCTTCTATGGGGCGACAGATAGATTGCATATTAAGAGCCTGATCTTATTCTCACATAGATTATGGTTTTACATTAATGCAAGTCTATCAGTCAAAATGAAATTGCTTTGGGTTCAGCCAAATGTAAGCAATAGGGCTGGGCTGAGATGAGTGGGTCAGAGCTTGGCCTCTTTCTACAGAGCTGGGGAGAGCAGGGAGCGGGGAGGATTTCCTCCCTCCCTCCGGCTTTTCTCTTAATAAGAAATTCTTATCGTAGTGTTTTCTTTTAGTATTTAAAATATTGTTTCCCGACAGAGTGAGTAGATTAAAATGGCAAAGAGCCAGATAATAGCCAACAATGTCACATCTTCCTTTGGGGAGGGGGGCTGGCCGTGTGGGGGGGGGGGAGGCTGGAGGGGAGAGCACTTGATCATTCTCCCACCCCCGCTGTTTCTCTCCTTGCCACTTAAATGATTGTTTGCAAGTAGTCCTCTGTTCCCATTACTCTTTTGCATCTAAGGTGGAAGTGCTTTGACATCAGCTGGCAAAGCGACAGAAAAACAATGCCATCTACTGTAAAAGGAAGCGCTCTTTTCAGATACCAAGTGGGAGGGAAAGGAAATCAGCTTCCAAACCGATGCCCTTAAAATACAATGCACTGTCCCTGAGTTACCCCAATAAAAGAAGGAACTTCTCAAAGCAACTCAAAAGAAAATGCCTAGGGTATTTATTCCTGGAGACCGTTGTGTTCTCGAGTCAATGCCTGACTCACCCAATTTTTCATTATTCTGTTTCATCAGTATATGAACTCCCTTTCATGCAAGGACAGACGCAAACTGGCCTGCCTGAACACACAATCGCCAGTCTTGTACCAATGGAAACTGTCACTCAGAATGTATGAAGGTGGTCTCTCGAGGAGCCTGCTTTCTGTAGTGAACAGCCCTGGAATACAGCTGCAGTTTATGGCAATATTCATCTGGCAATCTGGCAGTTTCTTTTTTAAAATAAATTTATTTATTTTATTTTTCATATTAAAATTTACAATCACATATCCAACATACAACATAGAAACAAGATTCCCAAGAATCTCCTGGACTTCCCTCCTCCCTTTTGTGGGTTCTATTGTTAATCATTTCCTCCCACATCTTTTATAATAATCCAAATCTTTTACCTCTCCATTGTGTCCAAAATTCACCATTAAACTATAAGTGTTATTCCAATCCTACTAACGATTTTAACAGTTTACCATGGTTTTTAAGATAAATTATGAGTTTTCCCCATTCCATATTGCAATTTTGGTCTTCCTGATTTCTGATTCTTCCGGTCATTTTAGCCATTTCGGCATAATCCATCAACTTGATCTGCCATTCTTTTCTGGTAGGGACTTTATCTTCTTTCCATCTCTGAGCCAATAGCATCTGTGTAGCTGTGGTTGCATACATAAATAGTCTTTTCTGCTCCCTTTGGATATTGGCACCTAGAATTCCTAAAAGGAAGGTTTCGGGTGGTTTTTTTTTTAGAAAATATTATTTTAAACACTTTTTTTTCAACTCATTATATATCAGTTCACCAAATTATTTTACTACCTTGCATTTTCACCAGTAATCTGGCAGGTTTTTTAAAAAAATTATTTTTATTAATTTCCAATAAAAAAGAATTTTTAGTCATACATTTTCAATACAATCACAAATACATATTTTTGACTTCCATCAGTTCATCCGTGAATCCTCCGTGTTCTCGTCTTTATACTGCAAGTTCAAAATTTGTCATTTTCTTTTATCTTAAAATCCACCTACTCCCCCTCTTCCCTTTTTTACAATGTTTCTATACATATTTCTTCACAAAGCTTCCTGTAAACATAATCTGGCAGTTTCAGCTGCATCCACAATGGGAATGCGAAATATCTTGGTAAACTGTGGTTTTAGAAACCAGGAAATATTCTGCTAAGTCAGGTGCAAAAGAGCAGGAGGAAATGGAAGGCAAGGGGAGGAAGGAATACTGGCACATGCAGAAAACACATTACACTCCCCAATCGTCCAAACCATATTTTTGCGCTTCAGTAATGTCTAAATAGGGACGTGGGTGGCGTTGTGAGTTAAACCACAGAGCCTAGGACTTGCCGATCTGAAGGTTGGCGGTTCGAATCCCCACGACGGGGCGAGCTCCTGTTGCTCGGTCCCTGCTCCTGCCAACCTAGCAGTTCAAAAGCACATCAAAACGCCTTCACCAAGAAACCAGAGGCCTTCCTTCTAGGCATTGTCGGCCAGAAGGTGTTAAAGAAGGACCGAACATTTTTCATGTATGCAACAACGGCAGCAAGGATACTCATCGCTAAAAATTGGAAGACTCAAGAACTACCCACACTGGAAGAGTGGCAGATGCAACTGATGGACTATATGGAACTAGCCGAGATGACTGGCAGAATCCGAGACCTGGGAGAGGAGAGAGTCGAAGAAGACTGGAAGAAATTCAAGATTTATTTAAAAAAATACTGTAATTTGGTTGAATGCTAAGAAAGGATGCTAGATCATAAATAATTGTGCACCACTAAATTAGTGAGAATTAAGATGATAAGTAAATTTGAGGAAAAATTATAAACCTTTTGGAGAATTTATAGATTATATTTAAATGAATCTGACATAAGAGTGTAAATAAGATGATAAATTGCTGGCAAGAATTGGCAATGATGCAAATGGGAGCGGGAGGCATGAGGAAGTCCAAAGATGTTATGAAAAGATGTTATGATATATGTTATACTGTTTTTTATTTTTGCATTAAAGTTTGAAAAACCCAAATAAAATATTATATAAAAAAAAAGCACATCAAAACGCAAGTAGGTAAATAGGTACCACTCCGGCAGGAAGGTAAACGGCATTCCCGTGCGCTGCTCTGGTTCACCAGAAGCGGCTTAGTCATGCTGGCCACATGACCCGGAAGCTGTACGCCGGCTCCCTCGGCCAATAAAGCCGCAACCCCAAAGTCGGCCACGACTGGACCTAATGGTCAGGGGTCCCTTTACCTTTACTTTAATGTCTAAAAGCGTCCCATATCTGAGTTGCAAACCATTATCTCTCTCTCCATAGTCCAGAAGCCAAAACCCCAGTTTCTTTTCAAATAGGAGCCTCCTCTCCACAGCTCCACTCTCATCTATATAACTGTAACCTGCTTGGCTCTGCACTGTATAGGATACCTAGACGATTGAACATTACTCTGAACAGTCATTTCCAGTGTGTTGCAAAAGCTCTGGGGCCCTGTCTTGATGACATCTTTACCTTCCCATCCACACTGATCCTCCCAATCAAGCAGATTTTAAAAGGAAACGGTGTTCTTACAAGGAACATAATTTAGGTTTTGATACTCCGTGCTCTCGGCGCTGTGTAGTCTTACCATAACTGAATTGTGTCTGGGGCTTCTGCCTTTTTGTAGCCTGTGTGAATCACACCTGTGGTCCCAAACATCTTTGTGATCACAGGTGTTTCATTACCTGCCTTGGAACAGCTGCTGTTTTGAAAAGCCAGAGAGAGACATTATTAGTTCAACATTTCAAAATATCACTTTTTTTATCACATGTCACAGAAAAGTTGTGCTGAAAACCTTACTTGACATTTCCATTGGTTAGGATGTCCTCTGCAGGGGATTAAATGCAAATCATTACAAATGTATCCAAATTAGCACTGTCCTCTTGTCTACAGTCCATTAACTGTAGACATGGAAACAAAAACAAACAGCAGAATTTAGCCATTTGGAGTGGGAGATTGGTGATCAATTTGACATAAGCGTTCTTATTCCACTCTAAGACCACGAATTTGCATTGACGAACATGATCTTAACCATATTACTCACAATGGTGAGCATCTTAATCTCTGCATACTATTTAAGAGATAAACATTCAGTTCTCCAGGGTACTTATGTTCAAGAGCATGTACACTCGTGGGGCCAGCCATGCTCATTCTCACAACAAAAAGACTGATTCTTCTTATTCTTCCCATTACATGGCCTTCTCATGTCGCCTCAGAAAAAAATGCAAAGAAATTCACCAAACTAATACATGCTACTTCTCTGTCTACTTTGTGTTAGACAAACAGATCTCTTTTCAGTTCAACTGTGCAAAGGGACAGTAAATGTAATTAGGAATAAAGAAATACTGCATAGGAATGTATAGGATATTTTCCTGCATAGTATTTTACTTCCCCCCCCCCCGAGATCTGACCCTTATCTGTCATCTTTCCCTCCCATATGAAATGACTGCGATAATAGTTGATTAATTCCCCCCCCCATACTGTAACTCAAATGCTTTATAAAAGCAAAGCCCATTGAAGCCCACCTTGAAGCACCCTATGTTTGCTAGAATGGATTGAAAACAAATTCTCTGGGACTGAATCCAGATTTTATTTAGGAGAAGAAAGCATAATGGAGGCAGATTATTCCATGCTGATTCCATTTGGGGCTGGTAAATTAGGGCGGCCAGTAGACTGGACTGATCCAATGTGTTGCTTTCTTTTTTATTAAGTGGACATCCATGGTAGCGTGCAGTCTATTTAAAAGGAATACATTTGCACCGAGAAGAATACTTCTTCAGCCAACATTTTCTGTGGTACTACAAATTAAATTATCATTCCTAATTCATATTCTGAATTAGCTCCCCACAGAGATTTTTATTGCACTTGCTAGAAGTCATTTTAACAAATTGGTATATAAATTAAAAGGAAGAACACTCGATTTGTTCTAATCGAGGACAGAATTTATTTTCAGAGGCTTTAAAAGAGTTGTCTTTGCTCTGTGAAAATGGGCGCCAGCCACAGTGTACTAACATAAAAGGGATGAAAAATGAAACTATAAGAGTGACTGCAACTCTGAGTAGCCTGGTTTTGGTAGGGATATGAAACAGGAACTCTCCAGTCAGTGTCCAACACTCTGTAACCACCTGGCTGCACTGGCCCTCAGGTGACTCAAGCAGAGCGATGGATTCAGGGAAGTGCGAGCAGTTTCCCTCACACAGAGCACCAAGCCAAGGGGCCACAAAATTGAGAAGATTCGTAATTGAGAAGATCTATTTGGGGGGCACCAACTTTTGGGCTCACATAGGGAGCCATATTGCAGAAGATCTTCAAAGTCCACCCCTGCCAAACTGTAAACACAGCCTCACCTGGCTGAATATAACCACTGTCTCTGGCCTGATTTCACTGCACTTTCAGAAATTCATTACCTAGCTGTAGCCTGGGCTGCTCACAAACTGCCTAAGCCCCAGCTGGAATCCCAGACTGAACCTGTAATGAAGTTGGCCAGAATGCCCTGGATGTGTACTACATGGTTGCCTGCAGCGCCGTCTTTCCCAAAGGGTTTAGTGATGTGTTGAGCCAGGGCGCTGGCCTCTCAGGGGTGCCCCAGCAAGTGGGGGAGCTGCATGGCTTTGCCGGAGGCCTCCCCTTTCCCCGCATGCCTGCCAGCTGCAACCCGCCAACCATAAGGCTGGCGGGCGTACAGCTTCCCTCGCAAGCCTCGCACGCCTCTGTGGGGATCGCTCTCCTCCCGCGGAGGCTTGGGAGGGGCGCAACTTCACTCCCAAGCCTCTGAGAGGATCACTCTCCCGCAGCGGCATGGGAGAGAGTTGTGACCCCCCACCATGGCTGGCAGTGCACAGCTACAGCCACCCCAACACTATCCGTGGTAATTTGGGGGTGCTGGGCGGATATTTGCACCCTGACGCCGCATCTGCTAAAGACGGCCCTGGTTGCCTGTTCTGATCTAAAGCCTCACCTACCAGAAGCTTGGTCTGAACAACAAGAACTGAAGCACTCTGGTAAGTGCTTTTTGTTGTTATTCACCCTTTTAAAAATTTCTGCAGAAGTCCACAGTTAGAAGCATATTTTTGGCTACATGCAGGGTACAGCCCTGCCAGGCCACAGGGTGAGGCGTTCTGCTTCAGGGAACAGGAGCCAACTCCTAGGGGCAGTGGCGTAGCGTGGGTTGTCAGCACCCGGGGCAAGGCAAGTAATTTGCGCCCCCTAACCCCTGGATTTTAGCACTCGAGTGCGAGCGCCCCCCAGATGTTGCGGCCGCCCCCTGCACCCCCCACACTACGCCACTGGGGCTGGGGGCGAGCGAAGGAGCCAAGGACCCCCCCTTAAGGCTCAGCAGGAATTTATTAAATTTATTATTTGCGGAGCCCCCGCGGGCCGAGGCAGCCGAAGCCCCCTCCCCTCGGGCGCCTCCCCGCCCCCTCCTCTCCTTGGGCTGTAGGTGGAGCCCGCGCTCCGAGGCGCTCCAGATCCGGGCTTGGCGAGCGCCTCTCCTCCCCCCGGCCTGGTCCGGGGGCTTCCAGCCACGCTCCATCCTCACCCGACCCCCCCCCCCCCGCGGCTGAGACTTTCGCTGAGAGCCGGAGCCAGCGGCGCCCCCTTCCGCCGGGAGACCCTCGCCCGCCCGCCGGCTTCCTCTCGGAGGGTTTTGGGGAGAGCAGGGCGCGGCGAGGCCCCTCGGAGCTCTCCTCCCTCCCAGTCGGCAGAAGCAGCCGCCTGTGGCTGGGCCGAGGGGATGGCGGCGGCGTCGGGGTGCGGAGGCTGCCCATGCCCGGCCAGGCGTTGGTGGCGGCGGCGGCGCTGCTGCAGCGGCTGCTCCTCCTGCGAGCAGTGAGTGGAGCGCAGCCGCGGCAGCGGGGGCGCGCGTGCGCTAGGGCGCAAGGCTGGCGGTACCGGCGGGGAGCCCGGCGGAGGAAGGAACTTGTCCCTTCCCTCTGGACTCGCGCCCCCCCAGATGTTGCGCCCGGTGCGGCCGGCACCCCTGGCACCCCCCACGCTACGCCACTGCCTAGGGGTCACATGGAGAAAGCTTCACATTTGCTTAAATTGCACCTCACTTGCCCTCACTTGAGGCCCTGAGGATACACAAAATGCAGCTGAATATGCACATTTCCCAAGGACTGTTAGAGATTAATACACAATGGCTAGGGAATGTACCAAATGTAATCGAGATACGAGCATTCCCCAAGGCCCATTTAGGATTATGCATAATGGCCAGAGGCTGCATGAAATGCTATCAAGATATGCATATTCCCAAAGGCCTGTTGAAGATTAGGTATATTGACTAGGAAATGCACACAATTTCCTCTCCATGGACAGATTATGTGCACATTCTCCAGGGAGTGCATTGAATACTAGCCAGTGGTTCTTAACATTAACCACTCAACTTACAATAAATACATGGGTCAGAGGAACGCAGGGCTGTGCTTGTGCAATCTCTTTCCATGGAACAGACTGCTTGTGTCTCATTCTTCTTAGGAATGAACAACAACTGAGCAGCAAATGAGATTCCCTCTCTATGACAGCAGTCATTTATCTATGGCTTGTATTATTATTAATTGAACATCGTGAAATTTGCAACTGTGAAATGTCCTACTTTTTATTTTTAGACTGCTCTCACTTTAGTACAAGGTCAAGAGGCACATGCCAGCCTACCCTCACATCTCAATTACAACAATAATTTTTGTGATTGATTGAGATATTGATTTCTCCATAGCTATCTGAAAGCAGCTTTTTCCTGTGGGAAGAGCACCAAAGGCAGGAAGACCACAAAGGGATGAGTGAGCACTAGCTCTTATAGTTCCTAGAAAAATCACAGACTCCTCATATTGAGTTGTAATATAATTACCAGAGGGGAATATAGTAATAACATTATTATACTGGATTTGATGAGTTGAATGCTGATTCAGAGGGGATTAGCTTCTAGTTGTCCAAGCACAAACACATAGCAGCCTTTGCTTGTTTTGTTGGTTACAGTTAGGGTTTTGACAACTGAACAAAACTAATTTCTGGCCTCATCCTATCCAGGAAGTTCAGAAAGATACTGCAGCTGATGGTATCCTAAGCTGCTGAGAGGTCCTACCGAATCAATAGGGATGCTCTCCCTCCATCTTGTTTCTGGTGTTGGTCATCCACTAGGGCGACCAAGACCGCCTCTGTCCTATAAATGGACCTATACTGAAACAGATCCAGACAATCCATAAGAACCTCGCAAGTTGATTCACCACCGTATGCTCAGGCACCTTGCCCAAAATAGTTTTTTGGTCTCTCCCCAAAATTTTGGAGGATGTGTCCCACCCACCAGTCTTGGCTTATTAATTAATGCACAGCTGTCAGTGGGTATTTACGTGTCTCTTGGAAGAGTTTCAAATTCATGTTTTGCAATGTTAACTAGTGTAAATCCAGCAATTGCCAAGAGGAATTTTCAAAAAGCAGCTATTTGTTCTTACCTTGTCTTGGGTTATGTGTTTCTGCTTTAAGTAAATTACCTGTAAGACATAAAGATAATTTAATGGCATTCTCATATTGATTTTTTTATTTATTTACTATTTTTATGTGCAGCAAAATTGATTTTCAGTCTCTGCAATCATTTGCTGCTTAGCTATAAACGGACGCCATTCAGAAAGCTTGCTACTTCTGCTTTCAGTGAGCAGCATCACACAGGGCTCTAAATCTCCTAGGGACAATCGCCTATAGACTTTCCCCCTTCAATGTAGTGGAAGCTGGTGGTGCTGAGTGATGGGAGATGGCAAAGAGGACACAGCCCCACTCTTCCCCCACACTTACTTATTTAAATGTTTTGCTTTAACCAATTTATAGCCTACATTTTCGAAAAATTGTATCGCAGAGTGGCACATAGATAAATTATGCAAATACACAAGAATATACACAGCCACATACCTTAAGCCAAGACAATCAATAGCACTATCAATTATAAATTTACATGTGAATACTGTACATTAAAAGAGTCAAGCGTAGTATAATTTTAAAAACAGGTTCACAAATTTCCATGTCCCAGACCATGGTGGTTACATTACACCCCCAGTACCCGTTTTTGTTGCAGAATTTACAGAGAAGTAGACCTCCATTGTAGTCCTTCTGTACAGTAATACACAATATCCCGCAAATTTACAGTTTTCTTTCTATACACAAAAAATATACAGAAAGAACCTGGAACAAAAACAAATGCCTCAGAGAGTCTATTGATTTTGCTGTTGGGATGTGCTTTTGTTCAGGCCATTTGTAACATATTGGGGTCATTTCTCCTCAGCAAAAACAGATCCAATGACGCACATTTAGGTGCCCAGAGTTTCCATTTTTAAAAGAAAAAAAACAAACCAGACTACTTCTGATGCCACGTCCATTGTTTGGTTTTGGAACATTTTCTATCTCCAAGAAAGATTGAAATGTAGCTTGAGTTGGAAAAAACCATCCTGAAAACTTTTTTGTTTTGTTAAATGAACAGGTATTTCAGGGCCTACTTAAATACTGTACTGGGAAAGATTGTAATCATGTGAGAGTCAGTGCCCAAATAGATCTGATATAAAACGCAGCAGAATGGGGTGGGGTGGGGACCCAAGTGAAGTGTGATAAACCAGCAATAAGAGCCACAGGGCTGAAACCTATTTAGATAGCCTGTGGCATGTTGGAATGCTTGGGTTAATCAAAAGAACAGAAAACATGAAAGGCAATTCAGTGTGGTCACCACCACTTTTTGCAGAAGAAAGTGTTCCTTCTGTGACTGTGTTTAGGGTTGAGAAATCTTTAGCACTTTTTGTCTCAACCACCTTTTGAGCTGCTCCTGGTGCCCACCCCCTCAGCCACTCATTTCCAGTGTAGTCTCTGACCATTTGGCTTAACCTCACACAAAGTTGTTGTTGCTGTTTTCCTAAATGAGTTTCTAGTTCCTGAAGTTCCTTTTTGTGTAATAGTAATGGCGCTGTGGGTCTAAACCACAGAGCCTCTTGGGCCTGCTGATCGGAAGCTCAGCGGTTCGAATTGATGGGGTGAGTTCCCATCGCTCTGTCCCAGCTCCTGCCAACCTAGCAGTTTTAGCACACCAGTAAAAGTAGATAAATAGGTACTGATGTGGCGGGAAGGCAAACAGCGTTTCCATGTGCTCTGGTTTCTGTCACAGTAACCTGTTGCTCCAGAAGCGGTTTAGTCATGCTGGCCACATGACCCAGAAAGCTGTCTGTGGACAAACGCCGGCTCCCTCGACCTGAAAGCGAGATGAGTGCCACAACTCCATAGTCACCTTTGACTGGACTTAACCGTCCAGGGGTCCTTTACCTTTTAGCTTTTACATTTTACCCCTATAGGCAAACCAAATTTTCAGTTCCTGACACTCATCTGCCTGATCAGTCTCCTTAGCCAGCTCCAGCTGAATCTGCCTGATCAGTCTCCTTAGCCAGCTCCAGCTGAGTATTTTGTAGCCTGGCTTTCAGGCCCATTTACTTTCTTGTGAGATAGGAAGCCTTTCACAGCAGACACCAGCTACAAGCTCAGTGGGTCCCCTTTGGCAAGCCGCCATCTTTGAGCCTGCAAAATGGGGACAATACCATTAGCCTACCTTATAGGCCTGTTGTAATGATTACTAAAGTCATGTATGTACATTCAAAAGTGCCATATAAAAAGTAACTTTAAATATAACTATTATATAACAGGTAGTATATTTAATCATATAAAACAATAATATCTTTTTCACCCAGACATTTGGAGATAACATAGTTACTTTTTATGCTTGCTGCTGAACTGTTTTTGTGGCTGGATGCTGTATTTTAAATTGTACTTAGTTTAATATTTATGTTATTTAGTTTTCGTCCTTTCTTTATCATTCTGGCATCCAACAGAATGTCTTAAAGAATCACCACCACTGCCATCTTTCTTCACACTGTGGTATGTGATGTAAAACGGCAATCGATAAAAGCACGTTATTTTCAGGATGTGGCAACTCACAATGGCTGCATAGAGGAATCCTATGGATTTAATGGGGTACTCTTGGCTGCCATTAGCATTTTGTTTCACCAGTCTTAAAAGGTTCAGAGCAGCTGCCTGTGATGAACTGCTAGTGGCATATTCTCCCCATCCCCACAGCAGGGGGAAAGGGCACCTCCTAATGTATGGCCGGTGGCATTTCTGTAGCAGCATTTGCTGTGCTGCCTGCTTCCATCTGCTGAGAGGGAACGGGCATAAACAACAGGTGCACACAAGAGAACTCTGCCACAAGCAACAAGGTCGAAGGCAGCAAAATAATCCTTTTTAGAAATAAATAAATAAATGAAACGCTCTGCCAAAAGACCGTATTAAAAGCACTAATCTGTGCACGGACAGCGCTGCCTGTGGAACACACAGAGAAAATAAAAGCACAGAAAAGCACATATTTGTGAGAGACTCCAAACTTTCCACCCATTCTCTTTCACAACAATGACCTTGAAACAACGGCACAGGCTGTCACCCTTTTGAATGTCTCCCAGAACACCTGACCTTTTTCTGCCCAGTCATTTTTCCCCCCTGGTTTGGAATATATTTCACCTTTCCTGCCTTGTACTCAAAAAGTCTCTTGGGCTTGCTCTGGCTTTAGCCGCTTGCCTCATGCTACTTGAGCGCTCGCATTAGCAGCTGTCAGAGGATCTCCAAATATCAAAATATCATTTTGCTTCTGTTTGCTGGAGAGAGAGAGAGAGAGAGAGAGAGAGAGAGAGAGAGAGAGAGAGAGAATCTGTATGCGAACTGTCAATAATAACAGGTGAACCCTTGACAGGAGAGGAAGAAGGGGCTTAGATCTTACAACATGTATGAAACACCTATAATCACATCCTCTGCCTCTTGTCTAACCATCTTATCAGGATCGCTTTTCAAGCTGAACTTATGAGAAACGTGACTGGAAAATTTTGGCACACAGTGCAAACTTTGTCTTGCTCAATATTTTTCTGAGTACCCAGTGTGATGTAGTTGTTAGACTAGTTGGAGAGCTGAGTTTGAATTCCGATCTTGTTAATGAAGCTCACTGGGCCAGTCACTGCCTCTCAACCTAACCTACCTCACAAGGTTGCTGTGAGGATTAACTGAGGAAGTGGAGAACCAGGCACACCACCTCAAGCTCCTTGGGATAGAAATGCAGGTCAGAAATAATATGAGGACATCAGACAACATCTGAAAGGGAAAGAATTGTGCAGGGACTTTACATTTGAAACTAAACGCTAAGAGATTTGGAGAGCAGTCTAAAAAGCCTTGCATGGGAAGAGGAACAATGTACAGACTTGTTTACACTGGCGGCCTTCTGCTTCTAATAAGTCTCCATAAAGTCTCTATAAAGATAACAGTATACTAATAGACAAACAGAGCATTGGTGCCGGTTCTTTATTGCAATTTGAACATGTTGATTAATCACTGTTATTTATCAATGTATATTTGGGAGGTAGGCTGTTCAAAGACATAATACTTCCTGCGAAGAGTCACCAGCTAAGGAAAGTGGCAGCGTCTCTCGTCCATTTTCACATAGTGCCCGTTGCACTTTAATGAAATGCTTTGGCTATTCTGCTGAAAGTATGTATTATTCATCAAATGATGCTGATCAGACCAATAACAGAGAGCCCATGATAATAGCTACTGTTATGTGTTCCTATTATTCACAATACGGGGATCTCATCCATTGTGCAAAGGGATGTCTCATAACTCTTGATGATGTATAGCACGGTGAGTGTGAAGGATCTGTTTTACTTAGCGACTCACAGAATTTAGTACTTCATTAACAATTTCAGTAATAGTGTTGTCAGCGTTATAAAACCAGCCTTGGTTGATTGATGTTTTCTTTCTAAAGTGGCTTTAAATCTGAGAAACCTGCTTCCTTGGAAATGTCACCCTGTTGCATAAGATCTCTTTCCTTAAAAAACCCTCAGCTGTTCATAGGTTGATTCTGCCTTTGCTTTCTGGGCCAGCAGTTGGGCCAAGTAGCTGATACTCAGGCTTGCCTACAACAAAACAGTATTTTATTTTATTTTATTTTATTTTATTTTATTTTATTTTATTTTATTTTATTTTATTTTATTTTATTTTATTTTATTTTATTTTATTTTATTTTATTTTATTTTATTTTATTTTATTTTATTTTCCCACAAGGATTTTTGCTATTTTCCCAAGTAGCAGAAATTATTTTTGAAAATGTAATTTTAAAAATTAGATGCAGCAAGAGGATACTGGTTTACAACAGTGATATTTTTCTCGAAAAAGAGGTGCTGGAACTCACCATGAACACCTCCCTTGTTCTCTTATAATGGCTGTGGCACCCACCTGAGAGGTGCCGGAACTGAGTTCTGCTGAGTTCTGGCTGAAAAAAAGCCTTGGTGTTACACGTGTGTGTGTGTGTGTGTGTGTGTGTGTGTGAGTGTCATTTCCACAAGACAAGTCAGGACTGACAAATGTATTTTTGTCCTCCCTGTTTCCTTAGATCATGCAGTGAGAGCTCCCCCTCCTGTTTCAACCTATTTTAACTGTCAGATTGAGGTCAGGGTGGAAATGAATCCCACTGCATCCATTCCAACTGCAATATGTGCTAAAGTCTGTGGTTTAACGGGAGCATCAAAATGCATTTCAACTGGCAGCCTAAGTGAAAGGAGTGGTGGGGAAATAGAGCCCCTCCAGATGTTGTGTGACTCCAATTCCCATCATTCCCAGCCAATGGCCAGCGATGATGGGAGCTGTAGTCCAGCAATCTCAGGAGTCCCTCAGGTTCTTCAACTCTGCATTAAAAATTTGCTTTTCAGATTATAGCCTTTGCTTGACAGTTTACCTCGAGTTCCTCTGATTCTGCCTTTACACAAGGGTAGCCTATGTAGTGCTCTCTAGCTGTTGGCAGACTGCTAGCTCCATCCCAAAAGTGAGCAGGCTAGGGCCATCTTGACCTTGCTATGGCATGCTTGGCCACCATATTCAGGACCAGCGATGATTTTCTTCCTGCAGACAAACTGGTGCTTGTCTGCCTCAAAGCAATTGTTGCAATTTATGGCAGATAAGGCAGATTAGGCATTGGGTTCGAATTTTGGCTAATGGGTACCCCATCAAAGGGGTTTAAGGAGGTATTTCTGTCCAGGAGCCCACTAGGGTAGCACCAGGGCTTTTTCCCCCAGACAGAATTCAGTTCTACCACCTCTCAGGTGGACGCCATTGCCATTCTAAGAGAATGAAGGAGGTTTTGGCACCTCTTTTTCTAAAAAAAAAGTAGCACTGCCCTTACCCCAAGGAGAGTCCTCCAGTTTGACATGTCATAGGGCAACCTTCCATCCAGGGTTGACCCAGCTCACTCACCTATCAGCAGGTGGGTGGGCTGATACAGAATCCATACCCAGTGCCTTCACCAAAGCCTACTTGGATGTAATCAATAAAGCTGTGGCCTATTTCAACCCAAATGCTGGTGTCCTTAGTCTTATTCCTTCCCTGGGGCTGCCTTGGCTGGCCTGTGTGCTTCTGCACCTGGGCACGCAATGTACTTTCCGATTCTTGGAGTGGGATGGGAGTTGTCAGAAAGGCCTTTTGTGTCTTCCTGATACAAAGGTTAAATCATGTGGCATGCCCAGGTAGTACAGTTGATCCTATAATTCAGAGGACAGGCCCCATAGAATAGGCTGAGATAAACATTGTTTTGTTGCCAGTGGAAAAGCAATTAAAATCCTGAGCATTGTATTTTATGTAACGTTTGTTTTAGCAATCTAACGGAGCCTACACAGTCGCATGACATAAAATCTGTATTAAAGCAACATGACAATATAAAAAGTGTATCACCACTTCAACCACTGTAAAATTATATTATATTATATTATATTAAATTATATATTTATTATGCAGAGGCATGTCAACAGCAAATGGAGGTTCTTCCAAATTACAGTGCAAGCAAACAAGGAAAACATGTGAGAGATAGCTGATACAAAACCATGCCAAGGACATATGTTTGAAACTTCCAGATCTACTCCTTGTTTCAGCAATGGAAACTACTCCCTTAAGAGCGAATGGAGTATTGTCCCAGTAACCTGTTTGCCCTCAGCTAGCCCCCACCTCTTTGCCTTCTCACTTACAACCAATCCAGGGGGTGGCACTGTCTGACAGGGTGGCGCTGTGGTCTAAACCACTGTGCCTCTTGGGCTTGCCAGTCAGAAGGTCGGTGGTTTGAATCCCCACGATGGGGTGAGATCCTGTTGCTCCATCCCATCTCCTGCCAACCTAGCAGTTCAAAAGCATACCAGTACGAGTAGATAAATAGGTACCACTACGCAGTGGCGGAGCTTCGTGCTCCGGCACTGGGGGGAGGAGAGCAGGTGGGGGTGGGGCTGGCGCACATTCTGGGGGCGGGGGGCAGCCGCGATGGCACCCCACCAGGATTGTGCTGCCAGGGGCAGTGCGCTGCCCCCGCACTCCTCTTCCTCCACCAGTGCCACTATGGTGGGAACGTAAACAGCATTTCTGTGTGCTCTGGTTTCTGTCACAGTGTTCCGTTGCACCAGAAGCAGTTTAGTCATGCTGGCCACATGACCCAGAAAGCTATCTGTGGACAAACGCTGGCTCCCTTGGCCTGAAAGAGAGATGAGTGCCACAACCCCAGAGTCGCCTTTGACTGGACGTAACCGTCCAGGCATCCTTTACCTCCCCGCCCCCCCCCCATCTGTCAGCTTCCAACTCTTTAGTCTATGCAATGCAGAATTAGGTGGGTCTGCCTCTCACTGACTCTGGCTCCCTCTACTCTTGGCCTCCCACTCTACAGTCCCCATACAGTCCCCATAAATACCAGCCGTCAATGTGTTTCAGAAACTTTTATTTGGGAGCATTTGGAAATCTACTGCACTGCTGTTCAAGAAACCCATTATCTCATGCTCTTCTGGTAATTAAGATATATCCTGCGAAAGCCATTGTTATTGTAACCTTTAAAAACGTTTTGTTGATTCCAAACTAATAACCACCACATAAATTTGCACCATATGTTTTGCATATGTTGCTTTGGATATGTTATCTTTGTTATGTAATTATAATATTTTGGAGTAGAATTGGACTTGTGAAAGCTGAAGAAGAGGGCAGAGGTACACAACTGTTACCACAAGGAACACAGACATCTTGCAACTGCCTTCTGAGTTCATATCCTGTAGAGAAGGGCTAGTGATCACATCCACACTGTAAATTTAAAGCAGTCCCCCACCATTTTAACAGGGTTGTTTTTTATTATGTTTTTTTATTATGTTTATTATGTTTCTATATATGTTGGAATCTGGCCAGAGTGCTGGGGCAACCCAATAAGGTGTGTGGGGTTTAAACAGTAAAATTATCATTATGGAATGGGACGTCCCTATTTTCATCAGAGAAACATGGGAGCATATACTGTATTGGCCCAAATATAAGCTGCATCTTTAAGGGGGGGGGGAGAGAAAAAGACAATACCCAAATATAAGTCACTCCCTTAAAATCCGCAGCCACTCATACCCATAAATGGCAAATGTAGAAGAAAATCCTACGGGTACTAGAGAGGACCCGCAAATGAAAGTGATGAATGACATTAGAATTAATTGCACAACAGTCTCAAGCTCGCAAATCAGCAATAAAACATTTTTTGTTCCATTTTACCATATGTCTGTTTCAGCAGCGATATCATAAAAGCCCATTTTTGTAAGTTTGCGAATTTAAGCTGCTCTTTTAACTTTTCATGGTCGGAAAATAAAGCAAGTGGGCATGACTGAACCAAGATGGACTTTCAGGCCAAATGGGGGAGGCTTGATGGGCCTATCTGGGTCTGTGGGCGAGAGGTTCCCTGCTGATAATCCAAAGGCACCTCTGGGGACATTTGTAAGTTGGAAAACTGCATGGAAACCTGTTGCAGCAGCCTCTAGAACTATTTGGGGGGGGTGTTCCTAAGCAGCCATTCCCCGGACAGAGTTCAGGGAACAGCCTGTCTGCTAAATGAGAGGTGGCCGCATCCTCTCCTTCAATGAAACAAATGAAAATCAGTAGGCAGGAAGAGGAAACAATGTGCAGCCTCTAATCATTTTCTATAATTGATGGTCTGGCTCAAGGTAGCTAGCTGATTAAAGAGTGGTCTTGATTCGTTTCTATGACAACAGCATTCCTTTAGAGGGGTTCATTCATTTACCTTCTATCTTCAGGGCAATTGCAAGTTTCAGTGGAGTTTCAAAGAACACCTTTCCCCCCCATAGCTATTAACTGGCATGGTCCTAGGTAGATCTCCCTATTCAAAAACAAAACCTATAGCCCATGTTTATTGCTTAATTGATCAATTAATTTTATTATGATTCCTCACCACTTTCCAGAAACATACCTTTGGAAGAACTAAGGTTTTCACTCTAGTAAACATCCCACCAGAGGAGCCAGCACCTAGGGGCCGTGAGGGCTACGGCGCCCACAATAAAATATTTGAGGGGGCCACCCCCCTCCCCAAGTTGATGGGCACTCCCATTCAAATGGTGTGTGTGCACTGCATCATGTGGTTGATTATGCAGAGCAAGGCTTATCTGGGCCCCCACAATATTTTATCCAAGTTAGCATCCCTGCATCCCATGAACAACAAACTCTTAATGTCAACAACTATCTGACTTTTGGAAGACATCTGAAGGCAGCTCTGTTTAGGGAAGTTTTTAATGTTTGATTTTATTGTGTTGTTAATATTCTGTTGGGAGCCGTCCAGAGTGGCTGGGGAGGCATCAGCAGGCTGGAGAGGACCATGTGGTTTGCTGAAGTACAAAAAAGACTCTGACCTTGAGAACCCTAAAGGAGCAAGAAATAAGGACTGAGGGTGCTCAGTAGGCACAGGACGCTGGGAGGAGGGAAATGAGAGCTGTTGTAGGGTGGTGGAATAGAGCGGCTGGGAAAAGGGCATGGCTGGGTGGGTGGCTAGGACCCTGAACAGGAGCATTCCATGCTGCCACAATTTTTTTTAAATTTTTTTTTGCAGACCCCACTTACATCCATTAAGGTAGAACTTTCAAATCTGGGCAGGAATCCTGCAGAGGAAGATTCTGAAAGCAGCCTCGTAAGAAGCTGAGAAAGCTTCCCCATCTACAAATCTGGGGGAAGAAGAAGAACTCCCTGTGCCTAATTAGCTGCCTCAAAATGACAGCTTTGCATCGGGGAGATGAAACAGTCAGCCTGGTTTTTTCCCTTTCAAGCCTGCACCACTCTTTTCCCTTTTCAGTAATCCAGGTTTTTCAGTGCTATTCCTCAGTGCAGCTCAATTTGTTCAATTAACTTATCTCAAGAATAACTTTAGGCTAGTTAAACTGATCTAGGGAGTCTGACAATTAGCTCGAGTGTAGTCAGGCACACACTCTGCTTCACTCCCTCTTACTGTCATAACTTTTTCTAACAGCAGTATCTTTTAATAGAAATGGAATAGTTGTCACCTAATTACAACCATCACACCTTATTAGCTCCCTTCAGTCGTTCTCTAATCACACGGTTATAATTGTGTGGGATGGGAGAAGCTCTTTGCACATCTCTCTTGAGTCCTCAGCCACAACCATGCACACACGAGGGCTGAAGGTGAGAGCCAGTTTGGTGTAAGGGTCAGAGTGTTAGACTAGGACCTGGGAGACCAGGGTTCAAATCCCCATTCAGCCATTACTGAAGCTTACTGGATGACCTTGGGCCACCTACAGTCATACCTCATGTTGCGAATGCTCCGGGTTACGCCTTTTCAGGTTGTGTCCCGCGGCGACCCAGAAGTACCAGAAAGGGTTACTTCCGGGTTTTGCCGCTCACGTATGCACAGACGCACAAAATGACATCACGTGCATGTGCAGAAGCAGTGAATCACGACTCACGCATGCGCAGACGCAGATTGCGTTCCGTTCAGGTTGCGAACGAGGCTCCAGAATGGATCCCGTTCACAACCAGAGGTACCACTGTATTGTCTCTCAGCCTAACCCAGCTTGCAGAGTTGTTGGGGAGATAATGGGGGAAGGGAACCATGTATGGCAGCTTGAATTTCTTAATTCTTAATTCAATTACATTAATAAATGAAAAATAAAATAAGCTCTGACATGGGCAGCCTGTTTATGGAGGCCATAGCTCAGAGCATCGGGTTTGCATAAAAAAGGTCCTAAAGAGCTGCTGTCCGTCAATGTAGACAATGAGCTTGAGGGACCAGTGTTCTGACTCAGTATAAGGTAGCTCCCCATGTTCATATATGCAGGTTCTCTCTATGATTTAGAACACAGTGCCATCCAACAACAACAAAAGTCTCCTGCATTCTTTATTTTGCAATCATTACCTATCCATTCATGAGAAGAGAAACTGCATTCTAACATTATGAAATAGGAGAGGCCATTTCTATAAAATTCTCGTTGCTGAGGGTGCAGGTTTTTTGGGGGGGCATCCTTACAATTACTTTCAAGGTGGCCAAGGTTAATGTGATAAGTTAAAACTATAATATCTGTACAAATATCATATACCAAACCACCTTAAGCAGCATACAAATATTCTACAACAGCATTAAGACTCAGCTAAAAACAATTCTGGTGCTGAAGGAGACTCTTGAGAGTCCCATGGACTGCAAGAAGATCAAACCTCTCCATTCTTAAGGAAATCAGCCCTGAGTGCTCACTGGAAGGACAGATCGTGAAGCTGAGGCTCCAGTACTTTGGCCACCTCATGAGAAGAGAAGACTCCCTGGAAAAGACCCTGATGTTGGGAAAGATGGAGGGCACAAGGAGAAGGGGACGACAGAGGACGAGATGGCTGGATAGTGTTCTCAAAGCTACCAGCATGAGTTTGACCAAGCTGCGGGAGGCAGTGGAAGACAGGAGTGCCTGGTGTGCTCTGGTCCATGGGGTCACGAAGAGTCAGACACGACTAAACGACTAAAAACAACAACAAAAAGAATTCGTCTCAAGGACTCAAATACACTGAAGGGCATGGGAGAATAAAAAGGCCTTTGTCTGGCACTGACAGTATCTTAATGCAGGTGCCAAGCGAGCTGTACTGGGGAGAGGGTTCCCAAAGCAGGGCACCCCCACGAGAAAGGCCCTTCCCTCTTTAAGCAGGACAACTTGGAGAAGAGTGTGTGGCAAAGATCTTAATGTAGGGTGTGTGTGTGTGTGTGTGTGTGTGAGAGAGAGAGAGAGAGAGAGAGAGAGAGGGAGGGAGGGAGGGAGAATTTCAATAATGCTAACAAGGTGTACCTCCTTCTTTTTCTGCACATAGATTAGATACTGCTCCTACTTCAGTTTTCATGCTTTAAAAGCTCTTTTAGATGTAAAGAGGCAAAAGTTTGGATTCTTACTTTAATGCTTCATATTTAAAATGCACGATGCATCTAAACAATAAGCAGAATTGCTGAATTTTCAGGAGGGGAGCCCTCCATTTTTACACTGGATTATGTCATCTGTGACTAACAGTATCAGATGGGATGTCTGGATGAATGTTCACTGCTTGCTTTTATCCCATGATCTAAAAGGCACCTGAGGAAGATAAGGCAAATGGATGGCCTTCAGTTTACATAATAAAGCAATTTTCATTATGATGTAGGATTAAGACAGAACTGTTCAGCTTTCTTTGGAAATGTGAATAAAAACAATTTCAGGATCAGGAAGGTCACATCCAAAACATACATTTAAATCACCACTGTACCACTTTTAATGCCATAGTTTGATAAGGGTGCTGACCTCACAGAACTATTCCCAGCACGCTTAACAAACTCCAGTTCCCAGAATTCTCCATGACTGTTAAAGTGGTATAACAGTGCTTAAAATATATGTCATGGATGTGTCTGAAATATCTCTAAAATCATTTCCCCTCTTTGCCTTACCTGAACTACTTCCACAGCCTCTGTTCTCTTAGGTTGCATGGGAACATGGTGATCTTTTTAAAACGGCACTGTGGGAGCTTCATAACATAAACATTTTGGGACACAGCCTCAGTAAAATATGTATGCAATTGTTGATTCATCTTTTTTTAATGCCTAGTTTAGTAAAAGCTTCCTTGCCCTGTTTGCTTGAAATATTCATTAGGGAACATTTTTGTAAACTCTTGGTATTCACACAACAAAATACATCTCCAGAACATTCCCTGAGGTCTTAACCTTAACTGAAAAATCATTAGCTGAACCACTAGTAAGGACTGCTATATCACACAAAGATCTTCCTCCCATTTCCATTTTGTTTTGTGTGAATATTTGTACCCTGTTTTTTCCTTCCAGAAAGGGAGCCAGCAGCAGGTACATTCCTAAGTTGCCTTCAAGTTTGTGTAAAATGTGGTTGATTAATTAATATAGCCTATATGCAGGTATTTCCTACGTACATTGGGCCTTCTTGGAAAGTTTATGATAAAGACACATGGGAAGCAGTGGGCATGATCCTGAGCCACCCATGCTCACATGCATTCAGTCAGTGTACACATGTTGTCTGAACAGGACTCCAATCTTCTTGTTGGAATATCCAATATTCCTCCTGTATAAAGCTAACTATAAATACCTTTTGCTTCAACTGCTTTTACTGAAAATTAGCAGTAAATTACAGGAGTCCACACCCTTCTACTGAATAGTACATTAGTCCATAAATAGCACTGCTCACTTTGAGGGGGCCACTTGTGAAATTTAGTTCTATTCAAGTTGATAGCATTAGTTCATGGGGTTTTTTATTTTAAAAAATTGAGTAAATTCTTAGTTCTGTGCTCATAGCGTTGCACGTATCTGATAAACTGATGTGCTTGACTTCAGCAGAAGAGGTCAAGGGTTTCAATGTTTTTCATTTTCACACCAAATTGCTCTGCCTGTTCACCCTGGAATAAACGATAACGTGAGATACAGGATGCAGTGAGGGGGAAGCATCAGTGCAAAGAAGAGAAAAGCACAAAAGGGAAGAGGGAGAGCAGGAGAGAGGTGGGGGAGGCACTTGGAGTCAGTCAGAGCTATTTTTGGCAGCAATTCCCGTGGTACACTCCATTTTTCTGGAAATAGGTGCTTCTGTTATGCATTTTCACACAACCTAGGGAGAACAGCCCATGTAACAAATGGTAGGCTTTGATGTTGTAAGGGGAAACTGCAGAAGACCCATGTATCGAGTTGCCAAGGGGAAAGAGTGTGGCTTATTAATTTATTTAATTTATTTAAAAACGGCCACCTAACAGACTATGGGCTTCTCCATAAGAGCTCCCACAGTACTTTGTGGATGTTTGGGACATCCTAGCTACTGTAGCTTCTTACATAGCATGCGCTGTGAATGCACAATTCATTTGGACACAACCCATCTGGATATTTTCCTGTGAAAATGAAATGAACAGGACGGGGATGATTATAGTTTTGTACCAGTTTACTCAGGAGAGCTTCAGTTGGGCAACCAGTGTTTCTTCTTATGTGAAAGAAAGGATTCTGGTTCGTAAAAGAGCCGCTGTGCCTATTCCATTGTTTTCAGAAAGGGAAATTCATGAGAAAAACCAAGCTGTAGCTACAAAAGGATTCAAGCGTGTTAGAATTAAGACAGTGACGCAGGGACAGATGTTGGGTAGCTACAGCCAAAGTATTTTGGCAATCTCGTAACTATTCCTGGAAAACAAAATTAGGACAGATACCATCCCAACTGATGTACAAAAGTTCTCCCTACTGACTAATCTTTGAAGCCTCCTCTTAACTTTCTAAATTTGCCATCCCCAAAGAACAATAGATAGAATTATAGACAAAACACAAGATTTGGGAGCCAATCCCTGTTGAAGCGACTCTCCATTTATTTGAACTTGTTTCAGTCTTCTAGGAAATATTTGCAAACAAATTAGGAAGTCCTCAGGGACAGTATTAGGAAGTGGTACAGTGTGGTTTACTTATGGAAGAAATCATCCTGGCTCTCTTAGTTAAGCCCCTCAATACACAAAACAGTCTGTTTCATGTCAGTGAAACTGTGTTCTTTTTTTCCTACTGGGGATACAAATAATAAATAACAACCTTATTTAAAGATTGTTGAAATGGGCTCCCTTTCCCTGTTTAGGAGTCTCAGAGCCACATCAGTCATCCTTGGAAAGCTGAGTATGTTATTACAAGGCACAAAGATTGCAAGAAAGCCATTTTACTTTTTAATAGTATAATCGTTGGGATAACACACATGGCTGAAGTAGATTATGTAGAACAACCTGCAATTCAGATAAAACAGATGGAATCGTGGTTTCACAATTTTGCTTAAGAAGGAGTTTATTGGCCTGTGTTTTCCTTTTTTTTATTTTTAAAGCTGCATAGCAAACTCTGTATTGCAAAACACTGTTGTCTTCATGGAATGAGAGGTCATAACGTTTCAACCCTTTGGTATAATAATTTTAGTTTCAGCTAAGGTGGGGTGGTGGTGGAAAACAAACCATTAAAAATAAAAGTTGATGGTCCTTTAGAAGAGCAAATGTTGCAGAGAATTCCCTTGGCATAATAATAATAATAATAATAATAATATAGGTACACTGTGGATCCCAAGCAGAGCTCTCATCTAGGGGCAAAGAAGCTTATTTATAGCAGCTGAGTTATCAGAAAATATAGAGAGAGGGAGATTCTGATGAAGAGTTTAGATGCGTATTTTATCTAAAGGTTGTTATTATTTTGCTATCATGCCTTTGTATTTATTCTTGCATTGTTTTAACTTTCATTGATAAATGCTCATGCATTTTTGATGTCTTATTCCATTATGTCCATGAAGGACTTATGATTACATAACTAGTGAGGAGAGAGTGCAGGCTTTGCCAAACAGGTGCCATCCAGTTTTTGCGACTGCAGTTCCCATCGGCACCAACCATGAGGGTACCAGCTCAGCAAAGGCTGAGATAGGGCATCTAGAAGGAGTGGTGCAATCATTGGTGTACTGGAGGGGAAAGAGAGGAACACACTTGTAGGTTGTTTATTTTAGCAGAGCATGAGAAATATCTGGTGTATTTAGTGTTGTTCATCATCTTTATAAATGACTTGGATGAAGAAATTGAGGGGATGCTCATCAAATTTGCAGATGACATCAAACTGGCATGGGGTGGCTAATACCGCAGAAGTCAGAATTGGGACTTAAGATGACCTCAACAACCTAGCAGTTCAAAAGCACGTCAAAGTGCATATAGATAAATAGGTACCGCTCCGGCAGGAAGGTAAACGGCATTTCCGTGCGCTGCTCTGGTTCGCCAGAAGCAGCTTAGTCATGCTGGCCACATGACCTGGAAGCTGTATGCCGGCTCCCTCGGCCAATAAAGCGAGATGAGCGCCGCAACCCCAGAGTCGGCCACGACTGGACCTAATGGTCAGGGGTCCTTTACAACAGATTGGAGAACTGGGCCAATGAACAAGATGAATTTCAATAGGGACAAATGTCAGGTTCTGCACATAGGCAGAAATAATCAGATGCACAAATATAAGATGGGGAACACCTGACTTGACAGCAGTACATGTGAAAAAGATCTAGGGGGTCTTAGTCAAACCAGAAGATGAATAAACTGGGTAACTTTGGTGTGGCTATGGACTGTCTTCCAATACCAGTTGCTGGACGTCACAAGAGGGGAAAGCCCTCTTGTCCTCAGGTCCTGCTTGCCAGTTTTCCACAGGTATCTGTTTGGCCACTGTGTGAACAGATTGCTGGACTGGGCAGGCCATTGGCCTGATCAAGCAGGCTCTTGTGTTCTTAGGGGGGAATTTCTATGGCGGCTGCCATGATGAGTTCCTGTACTTTTTACTTGGGCACGTCTGGGTAAAACCCCACAGGAATCCTCTTAACAGTTAAAAGGGATTGTTTGGAAACTTTGTTCCTCTTTCCAGTCTCTTACTTGACACCTGATTGTTGTGTGCATCAGGTCAAAAATGGTGAAGAGCATAAATTTAGGCTCAGTACATTCCAGGAGAATTGCAAAGAAGGAGAACAGATTTTTTTTCTCCCCTGAAAAAGCAAAGCTAGCAATTTCAAAAATAGTAAATAACATGCTTATTAATGCTATCTAAAGCTCCCTTGGTTATTATTATTAGATTTGCTGGGTTTTTCTTTCTTCGTTTCTATGGTAAAACTGACAGAGTTACTGAAACAAAATTACTAAGTACAGTAATGCCTTGCATGATGATCATCACTGGTGTGCCCACTCCCACACTAAGCACAGATAATTTTCTAATTCTTTGACATTGTCGGAGTGGACTTTTCCAGAGAAAATGTAATCTTGTCTAATGTGCATGCAAAAATAAGTGCTGAAACAATTAGCAGAAAATGTGAGATCTTGGCTGTTAACTACCCAACATTAGGCAGGTGGATATCCCTAGGCTGACTGCTTTACAGCCAGTCGAAAGAATATTTGGGGAGAGGGTAAAAACATGTTTAAATACAAATTTTCTGGTTTAAATGGTTTGGGTACTGGGTTGCTCAAATTCATTGAAAAGCAGCAGAAATTGTTTTTTCTCCCTTGGACCAAAGGAATATCTCCTCTGACAACTGCTTCTTACAAAGTAGTCGCAGCTAAAATTATTCAGTGGAAAAGGTGGGATCTAAATATTGTAAAGTGGGCTGAGTTTACAAGGAAGATTCACAGAACAAACCAAATGCGACTTCCTGATGAGAGCTCATTTTTAATCATATGGAACTCTATCTCCAACAGCCTGTTATGTCACTTGAAGAGGAGGAGATTAACCATTAAGCTACCACAGTGGTCCTGCTTGCAGTCTGTTTCTGATGGCAGATGTGTGCAATCATTGGCAACCCGGGGCCCTGGCCATTGGCCATGCTGGCCGGAGGGGGGCAGGCTGACAGGAGCAGGACCCCAACAATATCTGGAGAGTCACGGGTCTCCATCTCTTATTTCAAATATTTGTGGATCATGATCAAGTTTTCACGCTGGTATTGTTGTTAGCTTAGTATAATTTTTGTTGTCTAGTATATTTCCGAAATCCTGGCATTGTTATTCTAGAAGCAAAAAGTCATTTTTGCTAAATCCTCTTGTTCAATAAGTTGTTTGGTGATGAGGGGCTAATTGCACTCAATGCTCTGTGCCAATTGGAAGCTAATGAAGCAATACACTTTATATTACAAAGCCTCCACTTTCTAAAAGCCCAATTTTGCCAAAGGATATTCAGACAAAGCCATTTTTGCTATTATTCTTTTGACATTCATTATATCAGTTCACTTGGCTCACGTTCAGTCACCTTTCTTATTAACCTCCTGAAAACATTAGAGGAATCCTGAAATGTTTTGAACAAAAATGTTAAATATTATGCCTGAAACTGCCTCCCTGTCTCTGTTGATTAACCAGCCTTCTCCCCCTCCTTCTAGTATTTTCCTGTCCTCTTTATCAGTCTTTGCCACCAACCACCCTGCCCTCAGTTTAGTAAAGGTAAAGGTAAAGGTAAAGGAGCCCCTGACCATTAGGTCCAGTCGTGGCCAACTCTGGGGTTGTGGCGCTCATCTCGCTTTACTGGCCGAGGGAGCCAGCGTACAGCTTCTGGGTCATGTGGCCAGCATGACTAAGCCGCTTCTGGCGAACCAGAGCAGCGCACGGAAACACCGTTTATCATCCCATAGGAGTGATACCTATTTATCTACTTGCACTTTGAGGTGCTTTTGAACTGCTAGGTTAGCAGGAGCAGGGACTGAGCAACAGGAGCTCCCCATGTCACGGTGTGCTGGTCCAGGGGGAAGGTTACCGTGAGGCGAGGTCCAGGACCTGAGTCGAGGGTTGGCAGACAGTCCTCCACGGGCGAAGTGGGGTCCACAGTGAGGAGCCGGGCAAGAACAGGAACTCTGGGGAAACAGGACTGTGTGCTGGCCGAAACAGCTCTTCAACGATGTTGCTCCCGCAACCTGGGACGGGGCTGACTGGCCTTTATCTTCTCTGAGGCCAGGGACGGTCCCGGCCCCCAGGTGACCCACCTCTCCTGGCCTTAAGGTGATCACTCCTCCTGGGAGAAACCAGTTCCCTCTGCCTCTCTGCCCTGAGCTTCTGCAGCTCAGGAGAGGCCAGTGGGTTACTGGACCCAGGGGGAGACTCACCTTCCCCTGACAGGGCTGGGAGAGGCGCACCTGTAGGCAATGCGTCCTCAATCGCTCCGGAGCCAGAGTGGAATCACCTGGTGCCTGCTCCTGAGGATCCGGCACAGGTGCAGGCGCTTCAGAATCAAGGCCCTGCCCCAGCTCAGCCGGCCCTGGAGGCGGGGACTCCTGTGCAGGCTGGGATTCCTCCGGTTCAGCCTCTGAATCGGATTCCCAGGCCATCACACACGGGGATTTGAACCGCCGACGTTCTGATCAGCAAGTCGTAGGCTCTGTGGTTTAACCCACAATGCCACCCGCGTCCCTCAGTTTACCTATGCCCATACGATTTACTTTCCTGATTTATAATTTCCCGAGCGCTAGCACTGAAATGAACCCATTCAGGTATCCTTTCCCTGTGTAGGGAAAACATGTGAATCTGGGTGGCTTTGAACTCTACGGTTGGCCATGTGGTTGAAGGTTCCATATAAATGTCTCCCGGTATCTAGGGAAAGACTAGAGCTCAGTGATAGGGTCTTCGGCTTGCAAAGTATGAGAAATTCCCCATATCTCCAGTTTCATGGTGATGGAGTCCCTGAGCAACTGTCAGTCAGAACAGACAATAGTGTGGTAAATGGACCAATGATCCAATTGAATAAAGGGCACATTCACATGCCCATACAACCAGGGGCGCCGACTTATAAAAAATATTGGGGGGGCGGGGGCCCATACCGACTTATAAAAAATATTGGGGGGGCCCAAGACCTCCAAACCGCTGCTGCTGGGGGAACGAAAGGGGCGAGCCCCGGGCTGCCCCGACCTTAAGTGAACCTGTGAGGGCCCGCCCTTTGCGGCAGCCGATTGGCTGCCGCCGTGGGCGGTGAATATTAATGAGCTAGGGGGAATCCCCGCTTCTCGCGGGGCTGGCGCCAGCCCCGCAAGATTGTTGATGGGTCGAGAGCCTGCAACCCCACCCCCTCTCTAGATCGGGAGTGGCTTTGTTTTAACTCATTACTGAATGTATTTTAAAAGGTAACTATCGTCAAACAAGGAAAATAAAAAATACCAACATAATTTTGTGATTTTACAAAGCATAATATAACTAATAATTTTCTTAAATTATTGGGGGGCGGAGCCCCCCCAAACGAATTTTTGAGGGGGCTCGGGCCCCCTCAGGCCCCATGGAGTCGGCACCTATGCATACAACATGTCTAGAGGTTCCATGTGGTAAGCTTTCCAAGGGGCCTCACATTATTTTCTGGTTGTCTGAATCCACCATTAGATTCTGCTTGTTGGCAACTCAAGCATAAATATAAAAAGCCTGATAATGTGCATTCTTTGACTAATTTGATGAATCATCCCTCTAAAGAAACATATAATTGTTCCTTTAAAAATGTCGCTATCTGTTTATAGACAGAGATTAAAATCTATTCCTTTCAAGAACACCAGTGATCAGGCGTTCTCGAATCATAGCTCACTGCTTTCGATATATATATATTTGGAAGAAAATGGAGCTTTCTTTCACTCAGTATTTAAGATGCTGTCAATCCAAGAAGACAAGACAATAGAAGTAATTAATACTTTTTGTACCTTTTGTCTGTCTTTGGAACACAGAAGAACTCTGGTGTGTGTGTGTTTTTAAAGAAAAAGAAAGTAAAATATACATATAAAGAGTAATTTATTTATAGTTATAGCAAAATCTCAGAATTATAAACATTTCTAAATAGGCCTGATCTGCTCACACTCTCACCCTGCATTCACACCTTAAGATCCTGGCAGATGTGGATCTTATAATGTTTCTGTGAATGTCTTTTTCATACTTCTTGCCAAATCTTCATGACTATATCAGCAAAAATAAAGATAAAGTTAATTTCATAAAAAAAATATTATTTCGATCCCTCAGTTCAAAGTTACAGATTACTGCATTTCACAAATTAAGTTTGCTACTTGTTTCCCCCCCACACCTCCCAAATCTATTGTTTCCTTTTCTCCCAGTTGGCTTTCAGATATCAATTCAACCTTATGCAGGGCTACTACTATCAAGCCTTGGCATTTAAAATTACTTTTCACCTATGATGTTTGCTTTTATTTTTCTGAGGTTAAATGATTAACAATGACACAACTAATACAACTAACTGGCATGGCACCATGTTGGAGATACTGTGCTGGAGTAACTGTGGTTTTCCTAACCAATAAGCTGGAATAGCAAGCCACTCCACAAGATGAACTGTCCCTTAGTTTAGTATGCAAAATGGGAAGGAACACAACCTTGATGTCTCTTATTCATCCAGTTCGACTCAAAGAGGACAGAACTGGTATATCTGCCTGTTTGGAAAGTTCCACGATCAACTCTACCAGTTTAATCAGCAATTAAAAATCAGTTGACTTTTTGCATTTTATAATACTGTTTAATGTTCCCCTGCCCCCCAACCCTTTCAGATAAGGAGTATTTGTTTTTCTTCAAAATTAAGTGGGTTTGGACTCTACTGAACCAAATCCAGTTATACAGACTCACATACATGTGTGTGCAAACAAACACCAATCAACATAGAGGATGAAAACAACCTAACTCACAATCTGACAATTACTAATATTCTTTCTCAAAATGGAAAGAAAATAAAAGGAAACTGTAAGCTTTTATTCAAAGGATTAATTTTTCATCAATATTCTGCAATTGTATATGTGTTTTTCTTCTCCTTTGCCCTACATGGGACTTTACAAATCTATTGTTAATTTACTTAAGTGTTTTGAGAGAGAGAGCAAGTGAATAGCGCTGAGTAGTTTGATAGTAATTCTATTTGGATCTCATTTGTGTAAGTATGGTCAAGGTGGGGTTGAGGATCAGACTGATGAAATGACACTAGATCATCCTGTTAAAATGTGCAGAACAAACAGACTGGATTTGACCTAGAGACTCAAGCTTCACATCTTGATTTTTCTCCTTCAAGCTGATGATTAATGGAAGGTGATAGGCTTGCCTACACTCTTCCTCTAACCAAGTTAAGCCAGTATACAGGTACAGTGCTACCTCAGGTTACAAACACTTCGGGTTACAAACACTTCGGGTTACAAACTCCGCTAACCCGGAAGAAGTACCTCGGGTTAAGAACTTTACCTCAGGATGAGAACAGAAATTGTGTGCTGGCAGCGGGAGGCCCCATTAGCTAAAGTGGTACCTCAGGTCAAGAACGGTTTCAGGTTAAGAATGGAACTCCAGAACGAATTTAGTTCGTAACCAGAGGTACCACTGTATTAGGAAATGCAGAAGTTGGTGTGTACATAGTGCAACACTGATATCCAGATTATGGCTATAGCTGCATACACAACTGGGACATTAAGTGTGAGATATTTGGCCATATTCAGCCACGATTATCACATCTGAGGTCCAGCTACGAGGGCCTTCTGGCAGTTCCCTCACTGTGGGAAGTGAGGTTACAGGGAACCAGGCAGAGGGCCTTCTTGGTAGTGGCACCTGCCCTGTGGAATGGCCTCACATCAGATATCAAGGAAATAAACAACTATCTAACTTTTAGAAGACATCTGAAGGCAACTCTGTTTAGGGAAGTTTTAAATGTTTGATGTTTTAGTGTGTTTTTAATATTCTGTTGGAAGCCACCCAGAGTGGCTGGGGAAACCCAGCCAGATGTTGGAATAATAATAATAATAATAATAATAATAATAATAATAATAATACATCTCAATGTATTAAACTGAGATATGCAGTTCTTACCTGTTCATTCAGTGCCTTTGCTCCTCTCTTTGCAGTGCTAGTTACCAAAGCAGAAAGGCTCCAATTAACTAGTTTACTGTTCTATCCAAAGCATGAAATTGTAGTTACCAGCTTCAAGCCAGGATATTAAATCATGCTTTAAAGTTGGTTTAATAGCCTGGGCTTGTTCAAAGGTTCATAACCATAGTTTCCTTGTTCTGAAACTATGGTTTAATATTAAGAGATACAATTGTTCGAACCAGCTCTTCACATCCACCTGCTATAGCCTCTTGCATGTAATGGGTGTGTGGGGGGGTGGGGGGGGTGGGTGACTCCTGCATGGAGACTTTTTTCCTGCACACATATAGTTTTTTGCTGAACCAGTGTGTGGCTTCCTTTATAGGCAGGTCTTTATAGGCAGGTCTATGAAGTTCATATAAAAAAGCTGCAAATTTAGTCTGGCTTGTAATTATCTTCACTGTCCTGGCTGAAAGATTTAGTATTTCAATTTACATCCTGGTTCTGTTTTGTGGTCTCTACTGTGTGTATGCTACACAAGGATTTCTGCTTTTTCCATTTTTTAATTCCCCCCACCATTGAAATATCTACTGAAACCAGCAACTAATTTTCCACTTGAACAGCAGCCAGTTGTGAACAGATTTCGGTCACTAACCTCAGATGAATTTAAGTCACTGACATAAAGATAAATAGATTCTGTGTCTTGTTACCAGTCCTTGAGCCATCTGTTCTTCCATTTTTTTATTCTCTTCTCTCCTTTCTTTTTTGTCAAATAAAAGATATTGCCTCCGGCTCTTACCTCTAATTTTATGGAGGCCAAATTAATATTTGTGTATCATTTGTCTGATATTTACGTCATGCGTGAGTGGTGTTATATATATTGTTGTGCTGCTTCTCTTGTTGCTTTCTGTGGCTTCTCATTTAAGATATACCAGCTGCAGTGATATAAAACGAGACAGAGGTGTTAGCCATGAGCTGTTAAATCCCAACAGAGCTTGAATAACAATAGAAAATAATATATCAAAATACATATGCATTACATTTTAATGGTGACAAATTAACAATGCTTTCACCCCATTGCTTTTGGGGAAGGGTCGCAGGTCAGTGGTAGAGCATCTGATTTTTGGTCCTAGGTCCAATACCCGGCATCTCCAGGTAGATCTGGGGGAGACCTGAAGGACTGTCACCAGTTGGTCTAAATTGAAGTTGTTGAGGCTTTTTTTTTTTTTAGGATATTGCTCCCCACAAAAATTGTTGGGCTTAACTTACATTTACCCTTAGGTGTTGAGGAGACAGAAGACAGTGACTGTGGTCAAACTTCAAAGAAACAAGCTCTCCATTATTATTATTGGCATCTCCTTTCCTGGGCTGTCAACCTGTTGCCCCAGATGATGGAGACTACAACATGCAGCAGCAACAACAGATAGCATGAGAGCTGAGGCCTGATTTGATGAAGTGAACATGCACGAGGCCCGGCCATTTTGCCTGTCATTCTTAGAATCATTAAAATTAAATGCAAATTTTATGCAACGATTTTATCCAAAGTTTTTTGCAAATGGCATACTTTTCATTTCGCCACATGGATGACAAATCTATACAGGTGTTAAATCACTCTGTCTTTCATATCTGAAGGCCAGATGAAAAATAAATCCAGAAAGCTGAAATATATGTCAGGAACATTGTAAAGTACAGTACACAGTAATAAAGGTTGTCTGTCAACTTTTAAGTTCACAACATATGAACAGGAACACTTGTTGTGTCCAAATATATTTATACCTGATTTAAACCAACTGACATTAACTGAGATTTTACAATGTATTCATCTCAATTGGAAAGAAAACATGCCTGCACTAATGTGAAGGGTGAAACAGATCTTCTGGTCTGCAGTTGAGGGATCCCCGCTCTCAGCCCTCCTTCTCCGCCTTCCATGCCTGACCCACCGCGCACCACTTCCCCACCACCACCACCAAAGAACCAACAACTCAGGGGCTGCCAAGGCTCATAGAGAAAGGAGATAAAAGCTTCTAGCTTATTGGCAGTCAGTGCAGCACTTTCAGGACTAGTGACACATGGTCACATTAAACTGTCCCTAGAAGCCACATTCTGCACTAGCTGTAGCCTTCAGACCTCTAAGAGCAACCTGTGTAGAATACACTGCAGTAAACTAGGTAGGAGATTGTCAGAGCATGGTCAATTGAGACCTGAGTATCCCAGAATGGCTGAATCACTACTAGCCAAAGAACCCTCTTGGGACTTCAGTGACAGGTTGGACTCTAGGGGTGCTCCAAGGCTATGGACTTGTTCCTTCAGCTGGAGTTCAACCACTCCTAAAAACAGTTAAGAAGTAACAAAAACTGTGCTCTTCTTTCGTGATACCTCAAATCAGCATGTCTGATCTTAAAACCATCTCTGCTCCTCGCCTCACCAATGTATTAACCATGTTTCAGTGTTCCTTTTCCTTTTCTAAGGCTTCCTGTCATATCATGATAACACCCAACATTTATTCTCTGCTTACGCTGCCAATATATTTGCTTACAACGTTTACAGGTATGCACTTTTCCAAAACAAAAAACCAAAAAAACCAGACATTTCCTTAGAGTTAAATCCTGCAAGCAATTTCTTTTTTAAAAGCTTCCAGATCAACATGGAATATATTTCCAGGAATGACTTCATCCACTGCTGAGATATAATAGTAGTCTCCAGAGAGAAATTAAATTCTGGTTTTAAGAATAGAAAGAATGATTGCATGTTGGTTTATGACAGGGGGAAAGAGAGAGCATTACATCCATTAAAAGTATAAGGAAGTTAAGAGAGCCAAAATCCACCTTCTTGAAATTTGACAAGAGCAATGGGGAATAAATATGCATGAAACACAGTATGCTTTGACAAACATAAAGTATCTGTGATTCACACCTAACTGACTTAATGTATTTCCAAAGCCAAAAAAAGATTCATTTGCTGGAGAGTTAAAGCCAACAACCCAGTTCCACGAGATGTTGTATGAGAAGAACAACTCTTAGGATGGTGCAAAGAGGAAAGTGGTTTCAGACCTTTCTGGGAATGCTAGGGATTGAACCTTACAGCTTCTGCATGCATAGATCAGCAATAAAAAATAAATAAATCACCCAATGACAGTGAAAGAAAGTCTTTATTCAAGGAAACAAAGCACAGCTCAGGCCTAGTGGTCTCAGCAACTCTTTCCAGGAAGTCTTTCCCCTCTGCTCTCTAAGGCTCCTCCTCCGGTTCCTTCTCCAATAGCCCAAGGCTTCTCCTTCATGCCTATCTTTTTTCTGCATGTTCTGAGAGACTGGGGGGGGGGAGCAGGTCACAGCAGGAGGGGAGATACCCTGTCTTCTTCCACAATCTCTTGACCCTCCCTCCTCTCTGGCCTCTGAGTCTGCACTGTTCTCTTCCACAGCCTCTCCCTGCTCACTAAACCCTATAGTTTCTGCTACTCCTTACACCTTCCCCTCCCAGCCAGCTCCTTCTCCCTCTGAGCACTAATTCCCTAGCTCCGAGACTTCTTCCCCTGGGGGTTTCCTAGGTGGTTCCCCAGCTGGTGCCTCCCACACTCCTCTGCATCCAGCCAGGCCATGACACTATGGCCCTTCCTGCAGTACTTCCTTCTGACCCTCCGTAGCTCAGCTGCATTATGCTAGGTTAAGAGTTTGTGTGCATCTGCCAGAGTTGGAGAGTGACAGCAGTGGCTCATCAGGTAGAAACTTAAGGACTGTTGAAGCAGACTCAAAATTCCTTCATGGGAAGGTGCAATGGAACTTTACCTTCTCCTCCCCATATGTGCCCCCATGTTCTCCTCCCTGAATCTGCTCAAGGGGGTTAGGAGAACCCACAGAACAGCACACAGGAGATCAGCACACAGGAGTTGAATACAAGTCATTGGTTTCAATGGGAACTAACTTTGTCTGCATCCAAACCTATATGCTTGAGATGTGGGCTTGCAGTTACAGTGGTACCTCGGGTTACATACGCTTCAGGGTACAGACTCCCCTAACCCAGAAATAGTGCTTCAGGTTAAGAACTTTGCTTTAGGATAAGAACAGAAATCATGCTCCGGCGGCGCGGCAGCAGCAGGAGGCCCCATTAGCTAAAGTGGTGCTTCAGGTTAAGAACAGTTTCAGGTTAAGAATGGACCTCTGGAACAAATTAAGTACTTAACCTGAGGTACCACTGTATTATCCAGTAGCCTCTTATCTTTATCAAGTTTTGTAACTGTGCAGAAATATCCTTCAGCCATAACTCCACTTACCTGGAAAGACCCTCACATTTCAAACAATGAATTGCTGTTTTTCTTTCTTCTGTTGTGGGGTGTTTGTTATCAGTATTTCCAATCTGCTTTTTAAATAATTTTATAAATGTAGTTAGCACAGAATATCACTGTAAAGCATCTGCAGTGCTTGTCAAAGCCAATTGAATGACTGTTATTCTTATTACTATTATGACTAAATGGAAAGCAGCCCCTTCCAAAGTATCTGTATTTTGTAGAGTTGGGCTTGAAATTCAGTATTTTACAGTGAGTATAGACCTGACAACAATGAAGGCCATCTATCTTTTCCCTCCCATTTTCTAAATGCTGTTAGGAGAGGTCCTTTAAGCATCTTTTTCTTCGCTGAAGTTATTTCAGTAACCATTTCAGTGTCTTTGCCCTTTCCTGCTCTTTCCAGTGAATTAGTCAGGTCTCGCTATTAAACGAGGAAGCATAATGGATGCTCATTAAAAGCAGAAGTAAAGCAATTAGTGTACTTAAATCAAAACATCTACACAGCATCCCAGTGGCTTGATTTGGTTTGCCGAGGAGAGTTCGTGTTGCTCGTCTGCAGGTTTTCATCCTCCAGCTACTATGAAAAGATAATCTCTCCTTATTTTTTCAGCAAATGTCAAGCCATCCCATTTCTGTTTACAGATGAGTGGGTTTCAATCTCGAAATGTTTATTCTCAACCCCCATTACTGCTGAAAGATTTCTTTAGCTACCCTCGTGGAAAGTAAGATTGTCTGCCATTTGTATTCTGAACCAAGCTAAGGGAGAAAGCTCTGGGAAAGGGAATTGCTATATATATGATTGGATTGCACCATTGGGAGCCATTCCAGCTGTCTTGTCAGTTAAAGACTGCACACTTCACCATAGGACAAAATTAATGTCCATGAAGTAAACTGCTCAAATGAACCCTTTTGACTGTAAGACTGCTATCTTAAGCAATCCAAGGAAGTTATATATGGAGGGCCAATAGCAGAGGCTAATGCCAAGTTTCTTTGTTCCCTTCCACATTAGAGAACTCTAATGAGTGATTTGTCCATGGAGTTTTCTTGGCAGGGACACTGGAGTGGCTTGCCAGTTCCTGCTCCAGGTGGATCATGTTTAGTCAAAACTCTCCACTATGACCTGTTCGTCTTGGGTGGCCCTGCATGGCATAGCTCATAGCTTCTCTGAATTATTCAAGCCCCTTCGCCACGACAAGGCAGTGATCCATGAAGGAGAATGTCTGATTAATGTGTAGCTAATGGTTCTCTCCAAAGGTTGCTGGACTCCACCTCCTATCATCCTGGCCAATAGCCATGCCAGTTAGGAGCTCAATTCCAACAACATCTGCATTGGCTACCTAAGTACATGGAGCTCACAGAAGCTCATCTGAGACCTGAAGCCCCAATGCCCTTGAGAGATGTTCAGGTGTTTAAGACCAGGAGGCTTAAAGATTATCGTGCCCTGCACTATTGTGACTCGTGCCATTTGGGAAGACTTTGCTCCTTGTCACGTCACTGGTTCAAAAGATGTGGTACTCAGACTTTGGAACTCCTCCCAAGAGATTGTGTTGACTCTTTTTCTGATACTTAAAAACAACAACAGAGCTGTACTGAAATGCCTGGGAAGTATGAAAACTGATTCCAATTCACATTTGTCCAGAAGGTGTGGATCTTGTTATCTTAGCATTAGAATTCCCAAAGATCTACATATTGAAGTACGGTATCTTGAAAATCATCCATCTGACAAGGAGACATATAGATGTTGCTAGCCAAAAAATGCTGCCTTTTAATGTACATTAAAATTACACTGTTGGCCAATGTTGTGCTCAAGCAATGTCCCTTTCTTGTATTCTTGAGTGAGAGAACAACAGATGATTTGGAAGATCAATAATTAGAATTACATCCCTGTACCTCCTGTACTCCTAATATAGACACTTCAGTTATAAAAAATAATAATAATGCATCTTTTAAGCAATAACCACTGTTGGCTCTTTTTAACCAACATTTTTAACCTTCTTCTGCTCATTCACTTTAAATATCACCTACTCTACATGCTGTGATTTCTGTTCAAATTCTTTCTTTATAATAAAAAAACTAAAATAAATTTGAATATAGGAAGTTGTAACCTGATGCAGATATTGTTGGTCCATTTAATATTAAAAGTCTATTTGGATGCATAGCAAAGTGACACTTAATCCACTGTGCATAAATGAAAATAAAGAGTGATCTGAGTTTCTCAGCTCAGCTTTCTGGTGAATGTAGGGTTACAATCTCTAGCAAGGGATTGCCACGAGACTCTTGCTTCTTCCCCCTTCACACTATCTGCATGATTTGATTGCTTCTATATTGTAGTCGTTAGTATAGGAAGCCTTATATTGTGGCTTTGGCTAGGCTTGGGTCACTATGATAATGCTGTAACAAGTGAAATATGGTCCTGAAGACAAATGTTTGTGGCTTGGCTCACATTGTGGCTCAGTCTATGGAAAACCACGAATGTCTGGGAGCCCTCAGACAACGTTATGGTGCTGTCTAGACTGTCGTTCTGCTGTTTCTCAGGTTGCAATCAGTCTACCTGAGGCCATAGATTAAGTTTTTGCTAATATGCCTTGCATAGGGCACCTTGAGCTTTGCTTTCCCTTAGGCAAAGCAGAAACTATTTCGGGGAGAATTTCATTGGGCACTACCGCATATTGTTGTTGTTTAGTCATTTAGTCGTGTCCGACTCTTCGTGACCCCATGGACCAGAGCACGCCAGGCACTCCTGTCTTCCACTGCCTCCCGCAGTTTGGTCAAACTCATGCTGGTAGCTTCGAGAACACTGTCTGCATATAGCAAAGGTTAAAAAAAGTAAAGGACTCCTGGCTGGTTAAGTCCAGTCAAAGGTGACTATGGGGTGTGGTGCTCATCTCATTTTTCAGGCCAGGGAGCCGGTGTTTATTCACAGAAATGGAAGTGGCTCCGTTTCTCCTGCCGCTTCGCTGAAGGGGCGCTGAGCAGAGAGGGGGAGAATTTTTTTTTCTTGTTCTCCCCCTCTAAAACAAGGTGCATCCTATGGTCGGGTGCGTCCTATAGAGCAAAAAATACGGTATTTTACTTTTAAAAGACAACTGAAGGCAACTGTTTAGGGAAGTTTTTAATGTCTGACGCTGTATTGTTTTTAATATTCAGTTGGAAGCCGCCCAGAGTGGCTCGGGAAACCCAGCCAGATGGGCGGGGTATAAGTAATTTATTATTATTATTATTATTATTATTATTATTATTATTATTATTATTATGGAAACTTCCTCCTCTATCAAAGAGAGAACAAGCAGAAGATAGACTGATAAATATGCACCTCATCTTCTACCTGGTCATGTAACCCTGGTGCCCTGCCTGGTGATGGATCTCTGGGCTCTGTATTCTTTGTACCAGGATGGGATAAAATAGTCCCATTTCTACACTGAGAAGCACAGTGAGAAGTGTGAGTTCCACTCATCCTGCAACACCAACCTACTGAGTCTGCCAGTAACACCTATGAAGGGTGTGTGGGTTGATATAGACACAGTCTTCCAATATGGATCCCAGCATATTGGCAAATTCGAAGTGAGAAGCTTTTGTCACACTTTGCTCTTTAAAAAAAAAAAAAAAAAAAAAAAAGTGGCCTAGCTCTTCAAATCTGAAAATTAGAAGCACATTCGTCAGGAGGAAAAACAGAAAGGCAAATGTTTGCTAAAGCAACACAACCTGTGGTCACTCATGCAGCATGCTTCAATTTGCTATACAGATTGCTTTTTATTCTTGTCTCTGTTTGAAGAAATTAATTTTGTGATTTCTATTCATCCAGCCTCCTAATTATGCATATGAGACTGTGCTCCATGTAGAATAACCAAACTTGTATGCATTTACTTTTAAGGAAAGCCATGATGGAAAATGGCCGGATGTAACCATGATATTTATGTTGAATTGTAGAGTGCAAGTATAAAGAAAGATAATGGGCTGGGGGGGAAATACTACGGAAGAATGTTTGGGGGAAAGTATTCAATTAAATTGGCCTTATACCTTCAATTACTTGTTTGCAAGTTAGGGATGGTACTTTTGTTCCTTATGGTTAAGGATGCACAAATCTTCAATTCTGGTTTCTCTCAGTACTTCATTCTTTCAATCTTAAGTTTAGTTCACCACAGTTCTGCATCAATTTGCTTTGTGGGGGGGGGGGGGAGCCCTTCACCAGGGCACTATGTTGGCTACCCCTGCACCATATTATCCCACTGTACAGAATTGCAAGTCTGAAGTCTTACCGAAATCATTGGCTCTATTCCCTTTCCAGTCAGTGGTCAGCTTTACAATCTCTGTGAAGATAAACTGTAGAATCTATTACGTGAAGGGTTCAAACTGCTCACTCCATTTGATCAGCATCAGCTGCCACAGGGCAGGCCTGAATTTGTGCTAGGCAATTTGAAGCATCCTACCACCCCATGTAGGGACGCAGGTGGCGCTGTGGGTTAAACCACAGAGCCTAGGACTTGCCGATCAGAAGGTTGGCGGTTCGAATCCCCGCGACGGGGTGAGCTCCCGTTGCTCGGTCCCTGCTCCTGCCAACCTAGCAGTTCGAAGGCATGTCAAACTGCAAGTAGATAAATAGGTACCACTCCGGCGGGAAGGTAAAGGGTGTTTCCGTGCACTGCTCTGGTTTGCCAGAAGCGGCTTAGTCATGCTGGCCACATGACCCGGAAGCTGTACGCCGGCTCCCTTGGCCAATAAAGCGAGATGAGTGCCGCAACCCCAGAGTCGGCCACGACTGGACCTAATGGTCAGGGGTCCCTTTACCACTACCACGCCATATCTTGTGATGAAGTACTAGATGAAATCTAGTACTGACCCATAATAATGCACTTCAGCCACTGCAGAATCCTGGGTTAGACTGCATGGCAGCTGCTCTACACGCAAGTGCACTGCAAATATCATCTATAATAAGATTTAACTGACATAAACTTATACAAATATTAAATGATTTATTTCATCATCAATGAAATAATATGAATTATTTATATGTTATCTTGTAGCAGCCCACAGAGCTGCAAATAAATATTGTCAGAAAATAATCAGCATACGCACTACTGGCAAATATTATTCCATCATCTCTGCTGATGCCACTCAAAAAGACAATTTGTTGACAATAATTATATAAATGGCAATGATTTGTCAATGATGACTAATAAAAATGACATGGGAACATATTTACTAAAGGAATGATGACTTCAGTGTACAAGATAGATAAGTGAAACTTTCTGCATTTTCTATTTCTGGTGAATCACCAAAACTTGGGAAAGAGTTGTGAAGACTTATTTGATTGTCTCCACTCTCCAGCAACTACTAAGTCCTGTTTTGACCAAGAGAAAAGATTTCTCCATAATTAGCAGATGGCAGCAAGTGAAAAGTTGCACCTGTTGTTTGGCTCAATGTGTTCATTCAAGGCCACCAGTGCCAGCAACCCTGATGGCCATGGACAAGTTTTTTGACCCTTCCTGCTTGAGACCATTCCAGATACTATCTGAAGTTCACAAAGTAAAGCTGGAGAAAGGTACTGCTGGCTACAACCACACCTTGGAACCTAGGAACTAAAGGCCAGATCCTTATCCCCATGAATCAGTCATTTTCCTTCAGGGGAGCGTAACCCCCAGCTAACGTAGTCCACTCATCAACTCGTAGTCCTGTAGCACAACACATGCATTGCATTGTGCCATGACACCTCCAGTTGAAAGAATCAGGCAGCAAGCGACAGAAGAGATTTCTTCCTGCCTTAGATCCATCCTAGAGAGCTGTTGCCAGTCAGAGTAGACAACATGGGATTAGATGAGGTTATGATCTAACAGGGTATAAGGAGATACCCAATGCCATTATCTCTGGGTTGAGCTTTATTCCACTGCCTCACTAGTCTCCTTGGCAATGCTTCCCCCAGGTGGGATTGGACAGCTGACTGAGGTAGGCGGAGACCTCCAGGTATCCCACCTGAGGGAAGGCGAAGCCAAGCCTATGCTGATGGAGCCGCTCCAGATCCAGGGGCTGCGCGCGTCCACACAAAGGGCGCCCCCCGTTTTATGTGGGGAGCGGCCATTATCTCTGGGTTGAGCTTTATTCTACTGACCCTCATCTAGTCCATTAATATTTGATGTAAATATTGAAATGCATGGCTCACATAGTGGAACTCTGTGCCACCACCCATGATATGTTCCATGAGATAGAACAGAAATCCATCCACACCACTTTTTGAAACCTGCCTTACATGTAGGATAGACTACCTGTTGGAACTTGTAAGGCAGAAGACAGGGAGACAAATGGTAAGTGGAGACAGAGTCAATGCAGGCACAGCCAACTAATTCTAGTTTTGTCCTTCTCCCTGTTGATTTCTGCTGCTGGGAATAAGGAAAGGAAGGTGGCAGACAGTGCTCAGGGCTGCCCCACCCATGAGGCAAGGTGAGGTGACCACCTCAGGTGGCAGGATCCACAGGGGCAGCAGATTCTAATGCAGATCTTTATTCCCTCCTCATTTCTGATGCAGATCTTCACTCGTTCATTCTTCCCTGTTGGGGAGGGGGGTATTTTGTAGTTGGCCTCAGGTGCTGGCTCTGGTGGTGCCACATTAGCCTCCACTGAGTGGAACCACTGCAAAACAATACCATTCCTATCCAATTCTACAGATTTTATACTGGGCTCTGTCCTCGGGCCTGGTCACCAAATGCTGGAAAGATCTCAGTTCCACCACCACTTGCTTTATCTCTGGCCTAATGGCTCTGCCCTCAGGCTCAGCCCAAGTATTTTTGCATCCAAGAATCAGCAGCCCTGGGGCTAAGCTTCCAGATCTTCCTCTCCAAATGTACCTTTTCTCCTTTGTTCTGAAGACCCTCCCTCTAGACCTGTCAAATGACCACTTCCTTAGTCATCCCAGGAGAGTAATTGAATCGAAGGTACGGTAATTCCAACTGCAGTTTCATTGCAAGAATTCCTGTGGGAGATCTCTCTCCTCCCTGTGTACTCCCTTACTGTATTTCCATAATCAGCAGGTTTGGTTTAAAAATAATCCTCTTTGCCCCCTAACTTCTGAGTCATTTCATTTCCTCTAATTATATGTTGAGACACTTAGTAAATAAAGGGAACAGCATATATTTTTTAAAGCTTTTAAAAGAAGCAACACCCAAAATAACCACCCTAAAAAGTTAATGATGGTAAATATATCAAATACTTGTCAGTATAAGAGCTGATTCAAACATGCAGGTGCTTATGTGCTGTAGTGCTTGCATGTGACTCCAACTGCCTCAGAGTGCACATTTGGGCTTTGCTCTTTAGAAAGTGACTCCCACATGATCATTTCCTTCTTTGTGGAAAGCTCCCGACCCGAAGGGATTTCTATTTGATTTCCCCCATGCTGAGAATTTTTAAAAATGCAATATAGGGTGACTTTCAGAGAAGCAGCCCTTCACATCTGTTTCAGGTAGCCATGTGTCCTGCATAACAGAGGGCAGCCCTCTGTTTGAAGGATTGTCCTTTATTGTTGTCAGTTAGCCAGCGCGAGAGTTTTAATAGCACAAGGATGGAAGACTGAAGAAACCCCAACTAAAGAATCATGGCAAGAAAAATTGATGGACTATGCAGAACTGGCAAAACTGACATACAAGCTACGGGACAAGGATAACTGTGACTTTAAAGATGAATGGGAACCCTTTACAAAGTATTTGAAGATGCAACAAAGTGAACTGGGCTCCTTGGCTGGTTTTGAATAAACATTCACAAACTTTTTATTGATAATTATCAGCTAAATAGTTTGAGGATCTTTACAACTGTGTAACATGCAGAAAACAGCATTTTTAGAGAAATCAAAGACTGGAACTGAGGGAAGTCACAGGTGGGGGTGGGTGGGTTCTGTGGGGGGAGGGAGGAGGGGAGGAAAAATGGGGAAAAATAAGGATGATATGTTTCTGGATAATATGTTTTGTTTTAATTTTGAATAAAAAAGAAATTTAAAAAAATAAAAAATATTGTTGTCAGTTAGCCAATTTCAGTAAATGCAAAAGTAACTTCAAAATTGTCTTGCCGAACTTGTTGGTGGGGGGGGGGGGACCTACCTACAACCATAGTTACACTATTGTATTCCCCGTGCTTTTTCATATCTACATGAAGCTACCAGGAGTGGTCGGGGGGGGGGGGGAGGTGTCATCAGTAGATTGATGATATTTGGTTCTATTTCTCCATAACATCTGAATCTGGTGGTGTTGTATGGGCCCTGGACTGGCACAGTTGTGGGCTGGATGAGGGGAAATAAGCTGAGCTTGAACCCTGGCAAGGATTCACTGTGGTTGGGTGGCTCACATGTCAGCCCTGGATAGGGTTGCAGTCCCCCTGAAGGAGCAGCTATGCAGTTTTATGGTGCTTCTGGATCCAACTCTGTCACTGGAGGCCCAGGTAGGCTCTGTGGGCAGAAGAACCTTTTGCCAGCTGTGACTGGTATGGCAGCTACATCCATTCCTAAGCAAAAGCTTAAACACAGTAGTTAAGGCATTGGCGACTTCATGATTGGATTACTGCAATGCACTGTATGTGGGGCCTCTTTTAAGATTGATTTGGAAACTGGAGTTAGTGGAGAAGGCTGAAGCACACTTGCTGACAGGAGGGAGAACATGTGTGTTTATATACGCACTTTTGAGAGGTTTCAGATATTTTGCTGGAGTTATTACACAGGTTGGTCTATGGGCATGTGATGACCATTAACCTTAGGCCCGCAATAATTTCTCATGCCAAAGGAATCAAGAAAGCTTGGTTTAGTATACAAAATAGAAGTGACAGGATATATAAATACTGCTTCAGATAGCAAAAATACAAATTAATATCTATATGAAGCCGCTGGGAGAGATCATCAGGGGGTTTGGACTGGGTGTTCATCAGTATGCAGATGACACCCAGCTCTACCTCTCCTTTAAATCAGAACCAGTGAAGGCGGTGAAGGTCCTGTGTGAGTGCCTGGAGGCGGTTGGAGGTTGGATGGCGGCTAACAGATTGAGGTTGAATCCTGACAAGACAGAAGTACTGTTTTTGGGGGACAGGAGGCGGGCAGGTGTGGAGGATTCCCTGGTCCTGAATGGGGTAACTGTGCCCCTGAAGGACCAGGTGCGCAGCCTGGGAGTCATTTTGGACTCACAGCTGTCCATGGAGGCGCAGATTAACTCTGTGTCCAGGGCAGCTGTCTACCAGCTCCACCTGGTACGCAGGCTAAGACCCTACCTCCCCGCGGACTGTCTCGCCAGAGTGGTGCATGCTCTAGTTATCTCACGCTTGGACTACTGCAATGCGCTCTACGTGGGGCTACCTTTGAAGGTGACCCGGAAACTGCAATTAATCCAGAATGCGGCAGCTAGACTGGTGACTGGGAGTGGCCGCCGGGACCACATAACACCGGTTCTGAGAGATCTGCATTGGCTCCCAGTACGTTTCCGAGCACGATTCAAAGTGTTGGTGCTGACCTTTAAAGCCCTAAACGGCCTCGGTCCTGTATACCTGAAGGAGCGTCTCCACCCCCATCGTTCAGCCCGGACACTGAGATCCAGCGCCGAGGGCCTTCTGGCGGTTCCCTCATTGCGAGAAGTGAGGCTACAGGGAACCAGACAGAGGGCCTTCTCGGTAGTGGCGCCCGCCCTGTGGAACACCCTCCCATCAGATGTCAAAGAGATAAAGAATTACCTGACGTTCAGAAGACATCTTAAGGCAGCCCTGTTCAGGGATGTTTTTAATATGTAATGCTGTATTGTTTTTAATACTGATTGGGAGCCGCCCAGAGTGGCTGGGGAAACTCAGCCAGATGGGCGGGGTATAAATAATAAATTATTATTATTATTATTATTATTATTATTATTATTATTATTATTATTATTATAAATTAAGCAGGCAGCAGCCCCCTAAAACACACCCACCCCTCGAACTGAAGAGTGACTCCCTAACTATTTTAAAGTCTACAGAATGTGGGCATGACAATTTTGCCATAAACCCACCCCAGAAGTGGAGGGGGCGGGGAGGAAAGTATACCTGTCCTTAGAGTGAAGCAGAAGGGGGCTGAGTCCTGAGGAGTGCTGCATAACGTCTGTTCTGTCACAGCTAGAAGAGTTACTGACTACTGGAAAGTCTGGGGTTTAAATCATGTTCTTGGCTATTGTCTCCTAGTAGGCAAGGGAGGGTGAAATATACTCAGAGTCCTGTAGCAATTCCATGCTCTTTATTGCAGCTTGTAAAACAGTGATTGAATTGCCCCCCCCCAAAAAAAACCCTCAGGCTTTTATATACATTATTTTCACACTTAGTCCCGTCTGATTGGCTGATTCTGCTTCCCTCCTGAAGTCTGATTGGTCTTTTCCTGCAGGCCAATCAGTTGTTGCATTCTACGATCCTACCAGCCTAATAGGCTGATTAACTTCTTCCTGGATCCTACTTGCCTATTGTTTTAGGATCCAAGGTTAGTACATAACAGAGGGACTTTGAGATGAGGAAATCCTGTCTTTCCCCCAGAGTTCCTGCCCATTTTTCACCTTGTCCATCCTAGTGAGAAATGGCTAAAAACGGCCACCCTGTTTTCTTCTCACTCTGTGTATGCTTTGCTTAACAAAAGGGTGAAAGACTCATGTTAGTGAGTAATTTAAATGACCCTGGCCATCTCTTTGTCTGTCACCTGTAGTACAACAGCTTGAAGGTGTCCATTCAGGAATTTGAAGAGAATTTGCTGGCAGCTGGATTTGCATGTGTTGACCAGCGGTAAAATCCCATTTTAAAGGTAGATTTTACTAGATTATGTATTTATTCACTGCCAAAGTCAAAGTTTATATTCTAATAATTAACAGATTTAATTATTCCACATTGCTAAATGAAACATAATTACTTATTTGGTCCAACTGATAACTTTGTCCATTATGATGAGAAGATGACTTAGCAGGGTATGCTCATGAAAGCAAGAAGCCTGAATGGATACCACTGGTGAGCAGCTTTGTTCCCAAATTTAATAAATTGCTGTTAGTCTTCCATTATATGCTCCAGATTTTATCTTAGATCCTATCTTGCACATTAATTGTCTGGCAAAGGAACTCATGGGTTCAGGCTGGAAAATGATGGTAACATTTTAAATTTCTCGTGCTTTTAGTACTGAAGAAATAGAAGCCCTACATCTAACTGATGAAACAGCTTAGAGGTTCAAAAGGGTAAAGTAAAAAGTAAGTTTCATTCTGCATGACCCACTTGTATACTAATTCCCCTTTGAAATCAAATGAGACTCTAATTTTCTTTTGAGTCTTTCTGCAGCTCATTCAATTCAGTTTACTAATCCACCCAGCTGAAACAATTAAGGAACATGAAAGCACATAATGGAGTTCCTCTTTGTTGGTCATTAAAGTGTGATTTACTCAAACTTAACTCCAGCACCATCACATATTCTAATATAAAAAGGAAGTTCTTCCAGTCCCACAAACAAATGATATCATTAGGCAAGCTACAGTTACACAAGACTACAATTCATTAGCTTCATCGTATAATGGACTGTATGATTTAAAAGTGTTTTCCTCTTTTTAAAAAATAATAATAATACAACTTCCTTTGCTGGAATATCTTTATTTTTTCTAACTGGTTATATATGAATATACATGAGAGAGAGAGAGAGAGAGAGAGATGCCTTTGCTTGGTTTGTGCACACATATTACACACTGGAAACTGGCTAATATTAACTGCCAACAGCCCTTCCCCTACCACCCCAAACCATTGTGGCTGTGATGTGATGGAATAGAATGTTCACAGAATGCTATCAAAGAGAAAAGTGCAAGATCAGTCTGGATGGGAGAAAAACTCCACATGTATTCTAGGGATCCTTGATCATAATGCTTTCAGCAAGTCCCAAAATTGCAACTTGATGAGGAACACACTGGATTATTTTAAATGACATAAAAAGCTGCCTCTTACAAAGCCAAACCATTGGTTCAAGCTGGACTGACAAAGGTTATCCATGGTCTCAAGTGCAGCCCAGTCCTTCTACATGAGACTCTTCACAAGAGAGGCCAGAAACTGAATCCAGGATCTTGTGCGTGCTAAGCCAGTGCTCTTAGTTCATCCTTACGACAGCGTAAGAAATTTGCAAATATCATGCATGATGTGTGAAACTGATTATTTGAATCAATCAGCATGCAGTACCTATACGATAGCCAGAAATCTATTTTCTCTGTCAGGCTTGGTTCTGGAACAGGCTTTCCCCTCAGCACAAAATGCCTTTCTACTTCTGGGATTCGGGACAAACTTAATGAGACCATTTCCAGACAGACTTGGGTGCTAGCACTATCATTCCACAAATTGCATTGTAGGGTCAATATGGAGTCCATTGGGTACAAAACAGAATACATTTAAGCTACCACAATGCAGAAGGCAGGACTTTTGTGGCCAGGACTACAAAATGGGCAATGCTCTGCATTCAGGCCATCTACTGAAAACAGATTTTATAATGACCAGAGGTGCACAGTCACCCATTTATATTCCATGATGTGTCATACACCACAACAGGAAGTTGACACCATCAGTGTTGTTTATTTTTATATATTTAATAATATCCAAGGGAAGTATCAGTTAATGTGATCATAACACTAAAAGTAGAGCATAAATAGAACCTCTTTTGTAAAAAGAACCTTATTTCATATGCATATCTTTTCAAAGTCTTTTTTCTTCTTCAAGCATTTTACAGCTACCAGCTGAGACAATCACAGCTCTCTTAGACAAACAACAAACTCATGTTTTATTACTTTAATTTCCTAAACAAATTAAACTATGGTAAATGAGAACACATGGAAATAATTTCTGAATGGCTGAGAAGGAATGCAGACTTTAGATTCTGATCAAATGAGCTGTCCTGGACTGCAAATTAAAAGCTGACATAATGTTTTGCTCAAAATTATGTGTTAACTGCATGTTGAGCATTTCAAATTATTACTGGGTTCGATATATGAAAATGCCATGGCCACAGAATGTACCCGTTGCCATAGTTTATTTACTTTTTCTTGACATTTAAATCCTCCTCTGTTTTGGTCCTGTGTCCTGCATGATGTTTAAATGCTTTTCCACTCTGCATTGGGCATTGGGACAGGGGGACACAGCTCCAAAACAGCAAACAAGCTGTTGTATTAATGACTATGTTCCAAAATTTCAGAGGTCCAAAATCCACAGTTGGGCAATATCTTTATTGGGACCAACCAAAATGAGACAAAAATGCGACAAACCTTCAGGTCCTCTAGAACTCTCCATCAGGCATTGCACAATAATGCAGCAGCTACTGGCCAGTTGCCAATGTCAATGGCGGAGGAACCCTCTCCGGCACCCGGTGTGGGGCAGCCCATACGGAGTGTGCATGTGAGGCATCCCATATGGACTGCACACGGCCGTACAGGCTGCTGCTTGCATGTGTATGTATATGTGTGGTATCCCATACGGAGTGTGCATGCGCTGCAACCCATACAGTCACCATGCAAGAGGCAGCCCATACAGACTCCTGTATGGATGACACACGAGAGCGGCAGCCTGTATGTACGCCGCACACCCTCGTCCACTCTACAGCTGGGGGGAGGCAGGGGCCTCCCCCCCGAGTGGCACCCGGGGTGGCCTCCCCCTCCGCCCCCCACTTCGTACGCCCCTGGCCAATGTCCCTTTTCTGGGGAAGGTAGTAGAGAGGGTAGTGAACCTGGGAGAGGCCAAAATTCAGGGCCCCTTGCCTCTTTCCTTCCGTTCTGCTCAGTTCCCTACATCACAGTTGCAATGCCCTGTGGCGCCCGTTCAGCTTGGCACCCAGGGTGACGGAACTGGTTGCGCTGCCCTGAATCCACATCTACCTAGGACCATCTGCATGGAAAGCAGATGCGCTACCAATGAACTGTGGCTCTTCCCTAGGTTGATAAAGGAAACCTGGGGCTACCATACCTAGTCCCAGCCAATGGGATTGTGAAGGAAGTGGGGTGTATAGTAGAGGGAGCAGGAAGGAGGGTACACATGCTCTATAGCCATGCCATTAATGCAGTCCAGTGGCAAGTCCCTGCTGGTCAGCCAGAGGACACAGCAAGTGGGAGATACTTGCCTAATCTGAAGGTACACTATTGCTCCCAGAAGCTGATCTCTGTTGGCTAACAGCAAAGGGAATAGCTACCTCATAGTGGAGTTTCTTAGGGGTTTAGGGTTTATAAAGCAGACTAGTGCTATATACAGTGGTACCTCGGGTTACAGATGCTTCAGGTTACAGACTCCACTAACCCAGAAATAGTACCTCAGGTTAAGAACTTTGCTTCAGGATGAGAACAGAAATCGCGTGGTGATGGCATGGCGGCAGCCGGAGGCCCCATTAGCTTAAGTGGTACCTCAGGTTAAGAACAGTTTCAGATTAAGAACGGACCTCCAGAACGAATTAAGTTCTTAACCCGAGGTACCACTGTACCTTAAGAAATTCAGAGGAGTGTTATAGCCAGAGCTAGTAGTATACATTTTGTCTTCGTTTAATGGAAATGCCCATTAAAATGTGACCATCAATGAAATTGTCAAGCATCACCAGGCTTGTTGTCCACATTACTTGTCTGCCAACTCAGAGATACTGGGAAAATACATATATCTTGCAGCTTTCATTTTCTTGTGCTCGCTGTGAGACAAAGGTGGTTTCTAACTGAATAAATACTTAATCAATGATGAATTACACCCTGCATGACTCTAATTGCTCTGGCTACTCCATCTAATTTAGTATCTAATATAGATTGTCTCGAATTAATCAGCTTGACAATTTGTTCAATTGCGATATTTTTAAATAGAACAAATCAGCTATCAGCACATATTGTTCAAGCGCATTCAATGAAAACACTGGAAGGTAACATGACATCTTCCAGAATGGTCATCGTACTCCAGGAGACAAGCTGCAAACACTTGCCTGTCCCAGTTTGTGACAATTTGCAAATGAAACATTAGAGGAGCTTGAGAGCTCCATAAATCTACCAATTATTCTTCAGTAGCAGTTGGCACTTGACCTAAATGCAAAGGAGAGCCGGGAATACAAGCTTCACCCAAATTCAGTTCTTTTGAATTGATATGGATTAAAGCCTGGGGCAAATGAAAAGGAACTCAGCTATATCATAAACCCCACTGGTAAGTTCTCTTTGGCAAACTAATGAGTCATTCCTTCCTGAAGATCTGAATTTTCCAATTCCTTTGGGCATCGAGAGAGTGTAGGAGAAAAATATGTCCCTAAAAAAGAATGAATAGAAGCCCTTTGTGTAATTTGGGCGTGGAGAAAGGGTTGCAACTTCTAACATCTCTACAGAGGCCTGTGGAACTCCCAACTGGCAGCGCACAGAGAAGGCAGTAGTCAAATCAGTGTGCCATTGATATTTGCAGTGTGTAATCGGGAATATTTCTTTTTATGCACTTCTTTCAGCACTTTATATACCGCTCAACACTGTAGTTTCTAAGCCGTGTATAATGAAGTTACAAAAGAGATACAATAGAGACAACATCAGTTAAAATTGGATATAGTCAACAATACACGGGAGAAAAGGGGGAGGGAATTGCGTTCAGTCATGGAGCGCACAAGAACATCTGGGGATGGGATGGGCAAATATGTCAATTTCAGCCTCTCAGTTTCCCAGTCACATTACTTCATGAAAAATTGTTAGCATTTTAGTGTGAATTTCTCCTAATATACACATTTGTGTATGCAATTTTACCTGATATACACATTTGTGGAAAACAATTTCCAGCAACGCTACACATTTTTATGTTATTTTCACTAATATATGCATTCATATGCACATTACCCTACTACATGCATTTTTCTACACATTCCTTTGCTGAAGAAATGAATCCCTCTCTTTTCTTACCTCACAGGGTTCTTGTTTGAATGAAATGGTGGAGTGAACACTGAGCTCCTAGGCAGAAAGGTGAGGCATAATTGTAATTATTTGACCCCTCATTTTTAGACTGCTCCTTCCCCCCCCTTTTTTTGTAAAATAAATACAAATTCTACTACTAGGTTGTGCTGCTAATGTTTCGATTTATGTTATATTTGTTAATGCTTATAAGCTACCCTATACACTGTTCCCACAGTGGAAAGACAGGTCACACACACACACACACACACACACACACACACACACACACACACTGCTTAGTCGGCTGAGGTCAATAGATTGAAAAACAGACAAGTGTCATGAATGCAATCCAATTTCCCTTCCAACTTCATTAGACAAAAGCACCTGCAACATACAATCCAAAACACAGTGACTCCATGCAGAGGTGTTTTTAGGGTAGCATGAGCAGTTTGGGTAAAGTGTGCCTGTAAAAGTATGTATATTAGTGCATTGTATTGGGGGGAAATGCATCTACCGTATTTGTCAAGACTGCTTTAAAAAATGTGTTTATTAAGAGAAATTTGCACTAAAATGTTAATGAATATTCATGAGGATTTTTTATTTTTAAAAATCACAAATTGCTATGTAGAGAACTGAATTCAAGAGTGTCAGTTTCAATTATCTCAGTTTCGCATTTTTCCAAATTTATTCATCCCTAGTCCAAGTGAGTCGGCTCCAGTTAATAATCTGCCCGCCACATTTCTGCATGTGCAACTTGTCCTCTAATTCTCAAGACTTTACTCTGACATAAAAATGTGCAGTAGGATCTTCTGCAGGAAGAATCATCAGTCCTCTGTTTTGTTGAGTGATGATAGAATGGTGCTTCTGTTGATATTTCTTTAAAAAGGGGGTGGGGGTGAGTGTTCATTTTAAAATGAATGCTGGAATTATTCCCCTGGTCATCTGGGGAATAATCTGGTAATCTGGAATTTACCATGAATCCACCATAAATTAACTGAATATATTTTCCTCCTGCAATATTACTTCCTTATACAGTCTTGTTTATTTCATCTCTGCATACATTGCTCTGTTGTCTCTTTCCCCCTTATTTGTATGTGATAGCTCAATTTCATTGCTTAGATGAGATTAATCAAAACATTGCTGCCTACGATAGAAGAATGGAGAATGAAACTGATGGAGTACGCAGAACTGGACAAATTAACAGGGAGAATTCGGAACTGACGAGACCAGAGTTTCACTGAGAACTGGAATAAATTTACAGAATATATTAAAAATACATGTGATAATCAGCTAACGTTTGTAATCTATCAAGAAACTTTGTGATAATGATTGGTAGAAATATTGTTTAAAAAACATGAGATGGTAAACATTGACTTAGTGCAATATAAAATTGAGAAATGTGTTAAAAAGTGATATTACGTAGAATTGTCAGACATGCTGATGGAAGTCCAAAAAAGAAGCAGTCAGTGAGAATTGGATGTTTAATTGTGTTTAAACTTATGCTGGAAAAATTAATAAAAATTATTTGGGGGGGGGAAACATTGCATGAATGTTAACCTTATTACGACCATCAGCATTCAAAATGGTTGCCCTATCTGATTGCAAAAACATTCCCTAATATACATCGCTAAATAGGACATGGCAACAAACTGATATTAAAAAGACTTGCTATTGTATTGTATTGTGATCATAAATAGCTGCACCAAGAAAGGAAAATGCATTCATGTATAATATTATGAATTAAATACGACATATAAAATATTCATTAAAGCCCAGAGAAAATATTACCACAATTAGTTCCTTCCTTTAATGCGAAACATCAGATTGCCTGCTAGGAATGAGTAAAATAATGGGTTATTTAGTAGGAAATGCATTATTGCTATGTGATACTACCCGCTTATTGTCAAACCAGTTCTCAGACATTGGTATTGGATCCCAATGATTTTCATTAAAATATTTGGGGTGAATGCCAGAGCTTCAACTCTTGAAGCCAGGTGGTCAGCAGCTTCAGGTCCAGGGGCTAAGTGGAGCCTTCCAAACCTCTCTGTCCAGCTCTCAGGCCTCCCTCCAGCCTATTCTTCCCATGTTAGATTCCTGCTCATAGTGAATTCTAGTGAAAACTTTCATAATGTTCTGCTGGCATTAAACTCCCAATACTCTAAATCAGTGGCTCTATTCGAAAGACGCTGGTTTTAAAATAGCAGATCATTGGATGATTACAAATATATTGGCAACTAAATTTCAGTGGAATGATAGATCAAGAGCAAAGCACTGCGTAATATATAGATTCCCCCCTCCTTTGTGCACCTCCCTTTAGACTACAGTACTGGGGAAATGCTTTGACTGTCATTATATCAGCACCAAATGTTTCAACTTGACACATCAACGTGGAGTAAAACAGATGGTCTTCGGGTCCTTTTATATATGAAGAGGAAGATTAGATTTAACTACTTCTCTCTAGTGTGACCCTTAAAAAAAACTACCTGAAGAAAAAAAATTGTTTAGAGAAAACTTTCCAAAAGTTTTCTTTCTTTCCTTTTTCTTTCAGTTCCCAGGTCTCAAACATTTGTGAGTTATTGCCTTTGTGTTAAACATTTAATCAAATGAAAAAGTGAATATGTAATTTCCTTTGCCAGATTAATGTTGTCACCTCTGAGCCTGGATTTTCACATTGTTATTTTTTTTTTAACCTGGTAAAGTCACAGCGACATGAGACTTATGAATCACCTTCACACGGTGAGCATCTCAGTCTGAATATATTCCTGTGTCCGTAAATAAGTCAACTTCAACATTGTGGTCTTTTCTTTTCCAGGACCTGGTGAATAGAGCAGTGTGGTGTGGCTGATCTTTTAAAAGTCATAGTAATATAAACAGGAGCAGCCATGCAGTGGGGCAGTGCTGCAGAGCTGCCACCCCAACACTGGCATAGTTGTTGCTTAAGTACACAGCGCTGGAGTGGGGTGGGGCAGAGCAGTGGCAAGGTTGGGTCTGTGTGGGTGCACTCACAGAGGAACGCTGTGGAACTCCAAGCAGTGTGTCCACAGAGCACCACTTTCATCACCATGCTGTCCCAGTAAGCAGCAGTCAGGAGGACCGACTCGCAGCACACTCCCTCCCACTGCCCCAGCCACTCCTGAGTGTGAGCGCCATTGTGTTCCCACAGGGAAATAGAAATCAGGGCATGGCAAAGCTTGCTCACAATGCTGGATAACAGGACGCTGTCTGACACCAGGTCAAACTATTTGCCCACCTAGCCTAGCACCGTTGACTGGTTTTTCATGACAAGGTGAGCCATATATAAGTTGTCATGTTACATAAGATGACCCCCCTTTCTTCAGATGGTTTCCTGGTATATTCATAAATGGGCACACATTACAAATCGGCGTATGACTCCATCCTTAGACACAACCACATGCAGGCGTATTCAAAAGGAATTCTCATTCTGTAAAAGTTACGGTGGGCTCTCTTTCCTGCGGTTTTTTTTTTAAAGCAGAGACAGCGTGGCCTTTTGTCAGGGATGCTGCAGTTGTACCTGCATAGAGCTGGGGTTGGACTAGATGACTTCGAAGGGCCCTTCTAACTCTAAAATCCCGTCAGTCTATAAACCACCTCATACTGACTTGACTTCATCAAAAGTAAATGTGGAGAAACCAGCCTCAAAGACACCATTCTTTTGCCTCTGAATTTCACTGGAAGTTTGGCAGCAAAAGAGACTTATGATCTGTTTACTTTTCCACAATGGAAAATATTGAGTCCAATGTAAAATATCTTCCCCACAAGCACCTACAGTTGTGCAGAACAGGCTGAACCTGATTTTAACTGAGGCCTTGTCTAAGAAACTGGCATGGCCGCTAAAAGAATAAAAATATTTTCCCCCTCTTTTAAATCTTTGGCATGATTCATTGTGATAGCTCTCTAGAGCAACCTTCCCTCATGAAGTGCCCTCCAGATGTTCTGGACTACAACTCCCATCAGCCACTTCAGCATGAATAGATTTTGTGTGGAGGGGTGTTTAATCAGTACTATGAAAAATATGTTCTTTTTTCAGTAGAATTTGGTCTTCCTTTATCTCAGTTTAATATGTGATTTTATATTTTTCAGCTCTTTGCTTATTAAGTGCTATCTGAAGGGAAAGGAACCAATAATTATGAAATTATGACCACTGCATACATTCAGTCTCTTATCTGAATCTTTGTTCAGTACACAATTTGAAATGAAAGCCACGGCTCCAGAATATTCAGTTAGTGCACTTTTCTGTTACACTTCAGCCCTAAATGCATTTACTTGTGAGTTCTATTTTATTTCGATGAGATTTGCTTTAAGTACCCATGCTTAGGCCTACACTTCAAATAAGGGCAAGCAGAACATATCAGTTCCATTCTGTAATTGTTCAAGGAGTTTGATAGCTGGTTGATTCTCACCTGGTTGAATTTTGGTTAGCAACCCAGATTCTGGAATGTCAAATTTTGGAATGAAACAACTTCTTCTCAGAACCCCTCCCAGGTGTGAGGGGCTTTGAGAAATTGACCCAGAGTGAGGTGACTGCTTCATGCAGCAGGATCCACAGGGGCAGCAGAACTGGACTCAAGGAATGCATTGACAGCTGCTGCTGCCACTGCCACATACTCCTTGGAGGCTGGAATTTGCTGTCATCTCAGCAGCACCCCCACCATGCTGTCTCTACAGTGGACTATTGATGAATAGGAGGGGCTGCTGTTCTCTTCCCACCCTTGTTCCAGATGTAGATCTTTATTCCTCCCTTGTTCTTAATATAGATCTTCACACACGCCTCCTTCCCTGGTCAGGATAGGTGCCATTTTGTGGTTTGCCTCAGGTGTCAAAATGTTTTGGGTTGGCCCAGGCACTACCAATTCTGCACATAGTTTGGCTCAGTGTAAGATGGCATGCCGAGCTACACAAGGGACCATCTTTCCGTGAATCCTAGAAGACCTGCTCCCTGCCTGGCAGGCATTTTCCTACCTACCTAGCAGGATGGGCCTTAACTGACTACAAAAGCTGAGACTGCTGAAGAGGCCAGAGGCCATCTTGGCTGTGTCTTAGTCATCAAGCCTGAGCTGCCATCATCCGCCATAAACCACCATTGGCAGGACTGGCAGCAACAGCAGCAGATACGTTCTATGCTTATGACAGTATCTTATTCTCTTGTTAATCTGTTTTAAATGTGTGTTTTATATTTTTATATTTTTATCTTGTTATTCTCTTGTTAATCTGTTTTAAATGTGTGTTTTATATTTCACTTCCTTGTAATGTTTTCTTTTGAAATGTTTAAGATTTCAAAAGTTTGTTTTTTGTTAACTTTGCTACATTAAATGTGCATTCTGTAGCTGGCCTCCTTTGTAATGTTTTACATTGGTTTCCTGTTAATTGTGTTGCTTTGAATGTATACTTTATATTGGACTTTCTCCAGTAATGTTTTGCTTTACAGTGGTACCTCAGGTTACAGGCGCTTCAGGTTACAGACTCTGCTAACCCAGAAATAGTACGTTAAGAATAGTTTTGGGTTAAGAACAGACCTCCAGAACGAATTAAGTTCTTAACCCGAGGTACCACCGTATTTGATATTTCATAGTGATATTTTTAAACCACTTTGAGGTTTTTTTCTAAGTGGTATCATGAAATGAATAATAACAGTAAGAACTTCCTTCCTGTACACAACTCCCACATGGCCAAACTAAGTTTGTAGGAGAGATTCCTCCTGAAGCTGAACTGCAGCAACAAGTTCTACATAACTTGTGAAGTGAAATAATGGTGCGTAATTATGCTGCCCATGGAAGACATCCAGAAGTTTCTGAATCTCCCAAAATTCTAACCTATTTATAACAGTGTGTATTTACCAGTGACATTGATCCATACCTCACTTGATTACTAGGAAAACATTTGCCCACGAGAACTGAAAATATCACCATTGCTTTCTCAGAAAAGCAACGAAGCATTCTGAATTTCCAGATAAGCTTTTCACTGGGGGTTTTATGGCATAAACTCACAACTTCTTTTCAACAGTGCTTCATTTGCAATACAGAAGTAATCTCTCTGTGTGTTTTACTGAAAGGACCTGTTCCAAACCTTGACAGTGTTCTGTATTTATAGTAGCGCTGTGCTAAATCCTGATCCCCTGTTAACATTAAGTTGTTTGCTCTGGATGATAGAGGCATAGCTTTTTTTCTGCCTCTTTCGTCGGGAGGGAGAAAACTTCAAATAAATTTATCATTGTGAGATGGTGAGAGAGCAGGTATAGTGGTTACCTTTTTAATTTAACAAAGTGGTTGAGAGATCTTTTATGTTGCCCAACACCTACCTACCTACCTACCTACCTACCTACCTACCTACCTACCTTCTTACCTTCCAAAAAAACACCTGCAACTTATTTAAGATTCTCCATACATGTTCTCAGTGGTGTGGGCTTCCTAACTGGCATATTTTTGTGTGCAATTTTGCCAAATCTATGCATATTTGCAAAACCATTTCCCATGCTATAATAGGGTTTTTTTTTGTTTTTTTTTTTTGCTTATATGTGCATTTCTATGCATACTTTACTCTAGGGTGTGCATTTTTATATACATTACTTGGTTGGAAACTGCACTGCAAAATTTGAAGAAGTGTGAATTTTGCGGGATGGCTGTGTTTCATTTTTCATATTGTTACATAAAGTAAGTTACATAAGTTCACTTTTCAATGAGAACTGAATTTCTTCCCCATACCTACTTTCAAGGAAGAAGGTGCCTCAGAGACCAACCTAAGAAACAGCCCAGACTGGACACCTAGGTAGAATCTACACACATATAAAAAATGCTGTGAAAATGCTTTATTAAAAAAACGGTTTTGAAAAATACATTGAATTTTGCATAGCTCACTGTCGACATCTAGTGTCACATTTGTATATTGTACTTTACAACACATTTAAAACATTTTATATGCAGCTGTGTAGCTGAGTTCCTAGTTTCAGCTAACTCCAGTTAGAAAACACTCAGCTCTCACTGGTTTTTTCATCTGTTAAATCAAGAAAAGAAACCCAGCCACTTTGTCTATAAAAGTAAGACCATCCATGCCTGAAAGTTATTAGATTCTGCCCCACACCAAATCAAAGATTAATGCAATATTCAGGGGGTATTTCCACCCCACTCCCTTGAAATGCCCAGCACTCTTTGTAACAAATTACCCACTACTGGATCATTTCTGGATTTTATCCAGTTATCAGTGTTTGTGTGTTCTGAAGCTGCAGAGGTGGAAGACCATGAAATATTCCACATATGAATATTACCGCTTGCACAGAAGCGTATATCAAGTTTGTCAGCAGTGCCTTTTCCCCCACAGAGAAGTTTCCACATATATTGCTGTTTCATAAAATGGGACATAGAACATCAGTCAGGGCTCACAGAATATTGTGAATATATTCATAGCTAACAGGGCAAGAAATAGAAAAGGCCCTGAGTTTCGCCAAATGTGGGTTATGATCCCGCTGGGATTGTCACAAAGGAGGAGAGTGGCTATAGCCCAGTTACTTCTGACTGGAGATGAACAGAAAGGGCTGCACAGGAGATGGGGGGGGGGAGAGACACATGCATCGAATTGCTACGGCGGCCTCCCAATTACTTACCACGTCACTGAAACTGCTAATGAGGTTCGGTTTAATGTTTGTGAAGTGCAAGCACCGTTTAGCAAAGAAAACGCTACATTGCATGGAAATAACCTCTCTGCTTTGAATGGACTCCATAGGTGGTCACCCTAAAATATAGGAGCTAGATGAAGACCTGGAAACCTGGCACATCTTAATTTACATTAATTAATTAGTTAAGGCAACAAGCCTAAACACACTTAATAGCAGGCATGTCCAAAGTCTGTTTCGGGGGACTAATCCGTCCCGCCGGTTGGTTTAATCGGCCCCTGTGGGAGTTTATTTCCTGGGGTAATATCCCCAAAACACCTCATCAACATCAATCCTTAAAAAAAGCTCAAAAACTTCAACCCTACAAAAAGGTTAACAACTTTGGTTGGCCCAATGGTCGGCCCTCACGGCCCTTCACTTCATCAAATCTGGCCCTCTTTGAAAAATGTTTGGACATGCATAGGATGATAATAATAATAATAATAATAATAATAATAATAATAATAATTTATTTATACCCTGCCCATCTGGCTGGGCTTCCCCAGCCACTCTGGGTGGCTCCCAACCAAATATTAAAATACAGTAATATATCAAACATTAAAAGCTTCTCTAAACAGGGCTTCCTTCAGATGTCTTCTAAAAGTTTGGTAGTTGTTCTCTTTGACATCTGATGGGAGGGCGTTCCACAGGGAGGGTGCCACTACCGAGAAGGCCCTCTGCCTGGTTTCCTGTAATTTGGCTTCTCGCAGTGAGGGAACCTATTTAGATTTTTGCTATTTCACATCAACTGAAAATGCTCCTGTTTTGTGTACCATTTGGCCCCCCTCTTCATAACATTTTCTGCCATAAAAAGGAGGAATTGCTAGTGTAAAATGTCAGCTGATGGATGGGGACAGCCTTGGCAGAGAGCTGATGACAGCATCCCTGCACAATTCTACAGAACCCTGTATGATAGTTGCAAACATAATGGAAATTGAAGGTGTTATAACTAGACATTCGCCATCATGACCTCCATGGATTGCTTATTTATCTCTGTTGACCTGCACCATGCGGAGGTGGGGCGCTCAGAGAATGAAGCCACCTGATACCATTAAGCAGTATTTTGCTGGAAATGGCAGATCCTTTCCCCCGTGTGGGTTGGAAAGGTTTGAGTTCCTTATGACATTTCTAAAATTAGCCCCTTTGTATGTTCTTCGATTGATTTTTTTTCTTGTCCTTTTTAGATTCTTGACACGTTTCTCAAAATAACCGGGGCAACAGCTTTTTGAATCATTTCACTTGGAAATTAAAATGGAAATCTCTGCTTTGAAGCCACACTCCTCACAAATGATGCCTTGAAGGAGCTTACGTGTTGACTGCAACTTATATCATTTGTCAGCTTCTAATATTTTGTTTTCAGGTTAGAAAGACAAGCTGACTTTCTCTCTCATTTTTTTAAACATAGCCATTGCACATTTTAATTAGAACAAAGCTATTTTCTGCCCTGTAAATTAAAATGTTATGGACTTTACATTTTCCTGCATGAAGAATACCAGGGCAAGAGAACCAACACATGCTGATTTTTGTATCCTATCTTTGGGAAAGCCCTGCAATGTATAGCTTGCTTCCTTTTTATTTTTATTTTCATTTTAGGAATTGTATAGACACAAGGGTCATGCTGGGGCAATCAAATAAATGTTTGGGTTAGTTTGCATATTTTGGTTGTGTGCAGTTAACATAATTTGTAAATCATTTCTGTTAATCTCTAAAATACCAAGCTACATTTTATTTGAAGCATTTAAAAGCAAACAACCGAGTTTTTCATGTAGGGGTAGAAACGGTACTTTTCTTCCCCATAGTGACATTGATACCTAAGGACACAGGAAGGAGGTTTCAGAAGAGGGGCCACTTGCTAAGCCATTGTATTGGTAAATTCATTCACTTTATTCTCTGAATCCATGAGACCTAGCAACTTTTTTTAAAAAAAAATTCGACTCTCAGGATCCTAACAAGACTCCACAGGCTAAGTGAATACCTTGCAAGATTGCAGGCTAAAGTCCTGCCAAAGTGTATTTTGAAGGCTGAAAGTTCAGTAAACAAATAAAAGGCAGGCACATAAACAGCCTTTTTAATGTGCTCACTGGAGTTCTTGTGTTCCTGCACTTTATAAACAATATACATGGAAAACGCATTAAAAGGGTAGAAATAAGAAGTGAATAAGTGGTTATAATAACGGAGATCTCCTACTTTAGGTCACAGCATGAACACATGAATATTTATTTTAAAGGCCACAAAACAGAAAAGTGCCTATGCTTTTATTCTCTTGCATGTTTGCATAATCCCCCAGAGCCCCATTAATGAAACCAGTCAACTTTTCCTCTATCCCGGACTCTGAAACTTTGACCTGAGGCATTCTTAGTTTCAGTGTTTGTGAGTTCTGTGGAGGAGGCATAACCACGCCGCTTGGGAAGATCAGGGTATTGAGAGCCAGTGTGGTGTAGTGGTTAAGAGTGGTAGTCACGTAATCTGGGGAACCGGGTTCGCGTCTCTGCTCCTCCACATGCAGCTACTGGGTGACCTTGGGCCAGTCACACTTCTTTGAAGTCTCTCAGCCCCACTCACCTCACAGAGTGTTTGTTGTGGGGGAGGAAGGGAAATGAGATTGTTAGCCGCTTTGAGACTCCTGAAGGGGAGTGAAAGGTGGGATATCAAATCCAAACTCTTCTTCACTTCTATTATGGCTTCTATTCTCATGTCAGTCAATAGGTGCTGCTGTCAGTCAATAGGTGCTGCTGCTCCATGTACTAGTTGCAAGGAAGAAGACTAGCAGAGGACAGGCTGGGGTTGGTGGGAATTGTCCCATTCATCCTAATGGACAAGCCTCCACTGGTAATGACGTAAGTACAGTGGTACCTCGGGTTACAGACGCTTCAGGTTACAGACTCCGCTAACCCAGAAATAGAACCTTGGGTTAAGAACTTTGCTTCAGGATGAGAACAGAAATGGGGCGGCGGCGGCGAGAGGCCCCATTAGTTAAAGTGGTACCTCAGGTTAAGAACAGTTTCAGGTTAAGAACAGACCTCCAGAACGAATTAAGTTCTTAACCTGAGGTACCATTGTAGTTTTTTTTTTTTAAGTCTCTATTTTTAAATCTGTATTTTGCAGTGAATTAGAGTTTCACAATGTTCGAGACAATGAAGTCAAGTCTCTTCTGTCTCCCTCATGAGGAAAGAAATGGCTGCCAGCAGTGCTTAGTGCATGCCATCTAGTGAATGACAAGCAGTGTTTGTTTGTTTAATTTATTTATTTACTGAGAAAATACATTAAACAATGACATACAAATACCACAAATACACACAGAACGCATATGATACATATAACCCCTACAAATTAAACAAAACATCTACCCACCCCGTGACTTCCCTCCACCACGACTCAACTTCCCTAATTTTAAATTTGATTATTTCATTGCATTCCTAGAAATCTTCATCTCTTACGACCATCTTACTTTTACTCTCTCCTTTACTCTGCATACTTAAACTATACATACAAACATATACTTTTATTCTCACAACCGCTTTGCATATTTAATCTATGCATATTAACATATTCTTTTTAGAACAGCATTTTCCCATGTATTCTTCAAAACATTTCCATTCTGATTTTAATTTTTGATTTGTTTGAGGTCTTATGACTGCTGTTAGTTTTGCCAACTGTGTATTCACTTAGTTTACAAATCCATTCTTCTTTAGAGGGCACTGTCTCGCTTTTCCATTTGCTGGCTAGTACTATTCTGGCAGCTACTGTAGCATATAGAAATATCCTTTTCCTGTTCTGTGGAATATCATTCCCTATGATGCCCAATAAATATGCCTACAAGCAGAGTGTTATTATCACCTCTCTGGGAGTGCATGAGGCACTTCACAGGCAGTTGCCCAGATTTCACTGCAGTCTTAATAGCGACTACTTTAGCCTCTCTCCCAGCTTGTGACCAGAATTCTGGAGGATTGCAGTGAGGAATAGGAGACAAAAACCTGTATGAACAAGTTAGCCAACAAGACATATCAGTTTAGGCATCACCATTTAAACTTATTCTAAACTTGCCAAATGTTGGTTGTACCAAGTATTATCATGGCTGTCTTTTAAGCAGCGAAGGGGGAAGATACAAAGGAAGAGATTCACAAGGCCTCAGTTCCTCTTCACCCTTTGTTGGAGCGAGTTGTTCACTTGGAGCTATCCATGGTGCTGCCACTGTCCTGTGATTCAGAACAAACCCGGGTTTGTTCTGTTTGCCAGGATTTAATGACACTACAATAAAGACTCCTTTCCCTGTAAGACATCCTCTTTCATAGCAAGATCATAAATATTGTGGTGAATGAACCTAAAGAGTAGGAAATCCTTGCAGAACAGATAGAACACAAATACAAATAACTTCATTTGTTTTAAGTATTTAAAGTATTACTTGATGAGAAACCATGTAGGGCATTGCCTCCACGACTTTCCATTCAGAGACAAGAGCTGTAATAGCCTTTTTGCAGCCAGTCCCCTTTCTCCCCACAGGCCCCTCTCTGAACATGGCCCTATCTCGCAGCTACACTCAAGGAGGAAGTGGAGGCTAATACAGAAAGCAGGAGCAGATATTGGACTGGGCCTTCTAGAAACTATTGTAAGAAACCCTAACTCTAGGTAAGTAAGACTACCTACTCATTACTTTACAACAGATTTCCTTATTCACATCTATGTTTAACTGATGCAATAGAAATTTTCAAGTAATAGTTTCCTCCTCTTCTGCCTGTGTGCTGTAATGCACAACCAAAAGCATGACAAGTATCCTGATGTAAATAATACCTTTTATCTTGATACTTGTGATTAAAGAAAGTAGGGACTATAGGCAGGTGAAGGGAATTGGGTATGTTTAGCCTGGAAAAGAGAAGAGAAGACTGAGAAATGATATGATAGCCATCTTCAAATATCTAAAGGGCGGTCATGCGCAAGATGAAGCAAGCTTGTTTTCTGCTGCTCCTAAGGGTAGGATCCAAACCAATGGATTCAAATTTAAAGAAAATCCTAACTAAATATTAGGCAGAACTTTCTGATGTTAAGAGCTAGTCTACAGTAGAATGGACTATCTCAGAAGGTGGTAGACTCTCCTTCATTGGATGTTTTTAAACAGAGCTTGGGTAGTCATCTGTCAAGCGATTATTTAGTTGTGATTTCTGCATGGGGGGGGTGTTAGACTAGAAGACCCTTTGGGTCCTTCCAACTCTACAGTTCTGTGATTTTATGATCATCATCTGTTAATATTGGCCCTTCATAGCTCAAACAGAAACTTGAAGTGTAAAACCCCCAGATCCAAGAAAACATGTAGATTGATGGATGTTAACGAAAGAGTGAAACAGCATTCCCGGGTTATCATAATGGGTGATATCTAATTATGTCTATCCAATAATGAAATTGGCACCTGCTCATTCAACAGGACTTTCCATTCCACTCCGTTCCCTATATGTCCCTTCCACTCCGTTCCCTATATGTCAACCTATATGTCAAAAGGTTGAGCGAGCCTCTTGGTAGAAGACAGGAAGGGGAAATCTGCTTGTGCAACATTGGATATTATCCTTAGTCTTATTTTACCAGATATAAGATCCAGTGAATGAAAATGAATCACTCCCTATTAAGGCATCAGTCCCTTTAAATTGTGAGTTCTTTCAAATGCATCTGGGAGTATTTAGGGTTAGCATATACGGTTTCAAAAGCAGCACATACTGAGTGTCCTGCTGGCACAGTTCTTTCTTTCTTAGGGGTTTAGACTGATTCCTTAGGTTAATTTCTTGCTTGAATTAGCAAGACATTGAAAGAGAGAGGTGTGCTGAATAATTAAATTAGATGATATTTTATCATCCTTAAAATGTGAATCCATTTATATAAGCATTATGTTTGCAACACTTGTCAATTGTCTTGAGCAATGAAATAGAGGTTCTCAAACAATTGAAAAAAATGAGATTAAGAACGCACAGAAACTAAATTGTAAGTTTTTAAAATAAAAATATATATACACAAGGTCAACACTGCATGTAAGAGTATGTCATTTGAATTTCAGCTAGGCACAAAAGCATCACATTTAGGGATGAGGAGATACCCAGTTCTTGTAGTATCTACATTAAGGTGTGAACAAAGTAGCACTTGTAGCTCAAGGAATGCTGCTTTGAAGAAGAGGATTTGTATCGAGGGTTTCTAACCTGATATACTTGGTGAAAGATGCTCTACTATGGAGTTGATTTCAATTCAAAAAATGCTTTTGAAAATGAGAGCTCTGGACCTGAGTTGAGAGGGAGAAGTGAATGAGTAGAGAGAATGACAGAAGGTGCAGAATCTGCATGCTCTCCTATGTGCCACGACATTTAAAGAGGCTGGCAAGATTAATCTAGCATTCTTTCTATACATTCTCTGTCCTTTCTTCACTCATGCTTACAACATGTAAAAATGTCCTAGTTACATACATAACAAAAGTAGTCATAAATAATTAATAAAACATCAAAAATGCACAACCAAATTCCACATAAATCGTAAGATCTAAAATACAAAAAAATATAAATAACAGCAACAACCCCCGCACCCCACAACAATAAGCTCTAAACAACACTCCACCCTAGTTCACAGCCTCAGCTTTTGTAGCTGGAGTCAGTCCTTCTCTTCTTCCCAGGCCAGGTAGAAAAAGGCCTGAAAGGCAGGGAAAAGGTCTTCCAGGATGCACAACCACACACTGAAATGAAGTCGACTGATTTTGATAGTCTGTTCTTAGATTTTGGGATGTAGGAGAAATTCAGTTTTGTTCACATTTAAAGGTGAATCTACCTGATCTGCACTTCCTGAAACAATACACAAACCAAAAAATAATCATCCTTCTAAATTCACATTTATCTTATATTTTCAGTGCAGTTATTCAGCTTGTGTGCAAAAACGCATGTTGTCAGGGGTTCAGGGAGAGAGGCGCAGATGAGGGAGGAGAGAGAGAGTGAGGGGGAAGGATTCCAGAGTGACGAGGAAGAGGATGACAATGACCCAAGATTGTCCATGAGTCCGTCCAGTGAATCGGAGGACTCCCAAAAGGGAGCCCCTTTGGTCAAGCCAAGGGAAGCTAGAGGGGGAAGCAGTCAGGAGCAGGGAAACGAAGGGGGAACCCCCAGTGGGAGTTGGAGAGCGAGACCGGCTGCTCCGCTGGAACGGAGTGAGGGGGGAGGAGAGACCAGTGTGTCAGAAGGAGCAGAACAGGAAGCAGAGAGGGGAAGGAGATCAGGGCAAAACGTCCTGCCGGAAGGGGAGGAAAGTAGTATCGAGGGCAGTGTAACTGTCGAAGGCAAGGTCAGGAGCAACGTACGCGCGCCAAGTTCAAAATGGGAGGCGCGCGGAAATGAAGAGAGTCCTGGGGAGGAGCCTGGTCCCAAAGCCCGAAGGAGGGGGGAGGAGGCGGCAGAGGACTCAGCCTCTGGAGAGTCCCGAAGGGAGAGAACACAGGGGGGCAGAAAGACCCTGCGGAAAAGGAAAGAGAGAAAGAGGTGGACCAGTACAAGCCTCTTAAACTGGTGTAGAGGGGGGACCGACTCAGAGGGTACTTCAGCGGTCTAAGCGTAACAGACGTAGAGTCACGGAGCTCGGATGTAAAGCTAATAATGTTCTTCAATTAAAGCTTTTGTACATAAGCTGGAGTGGACTTTGGTCTCTTGTGAGCTGGGACCACGGGTGACTCTGACACATGTGCTAGTAAAAATGTGCATAAAAATGCATATCTCACTGAAAACAGGAGACAAAAACGCATTATATTAGGGGAAATGCTTTGAATTGTATATATTGGCAAAATTGCATTAAAGGTGCCTGTTAAGAGAAATTTGCTCTAAAATGCTGAAAACTTTTCACAAGGACTTGATAAACTGATGTGCAAATGTGGAGAACTGAACTCATGTTTGGAAAAATGAAAAACCGAAATGAAAATGGACAGATTTGCCATTTTTTAGCCAGATGCCACTGTCTGTAATGCCGCTCAGTATTCCATCACACTCCCATGCTGTCAATCCTTCTTCTACACCAGGGGTCAGCAAACTTTTTCAGCAGGGGGCTGGTCCACTGTCTCTCAGACCTTGTGGGGGGCTGGACTATATTTTGGGGGAAAAGGAAAAGAATGAATTCCTATTGTCAGAGTCACCCGTGTTCCCAGCTCACAAGAGACCAAAGTCCAGTTGGGCTTATGTACAAAAGCTTTTATTGAAGAACATTCTTAGCTCCACAGCCGAGCTCCGTGACTCTACGTCTGTTACGCTTAGACCGCTGAAGTCCCCTCTGAGTCAGTCCCGCCTCTACACCAGTTTAAGAGGCTTGTACTGGTCCACCTCTTCCTCTCTTTCCTTTTCCGCAGGGTCTTTCTGCCCCCCTGTGTTCTCTCCCTTCGGGACTCCCCAGAGGCTGAATCCTCTGGCGCCTCCTCCCCCCTCCTTCGGGCTTTGGGACCAGGCTCCTCCCCAGGACTCTCTTCACTTCCGCGCGCCTCCCATTTTGAACTTGGCGCGCGTACGTTGCTCCTGACCTTCCCTTCGACAGTTACACTGCCCTCGATACTACTTTCCTCCCCTTCCGGCAGGACGTCTTGCCCTGATCTCCTTCCCCTCTCTGCTTCCTGTTCTGCTCCTTCTGACACACTGGTCACTCCACCCCCTTCACTCCGTTCCGGCGGAGCAGCCGGTCCCGATCTCCAACTCCCACTGGGGGTTCCCCCTTCGTTTCCCTGCTCCTGACTGCTTCCCCCTCTAGCTCCCCTTGGCTTGACCAGAGGGGCTCCCTTTTGGGAGTCCTCCGATTCACTGGACGGACTCATGGACAATCTTGGGTCATTGTCGTCCTCTTCCTCGTCACCCTGGAATCCTTCCCCCTCGCTCTCTGTCTCCTCCCTCATCTGCGCCTCTCTCCCTGAACCCCTGACATCCATCCCCCCCTCGAAGACCCCCTTCCCCCCTCCCGGCCATCGGAGGCAGGTCGTGGGAGCCGCAGCTCCTCGGAGGTAGATGCAGGATACAGTTCGTTTGCTTCAATGTCCTCTGCTAGCAGCTCGGTGTATGTGTGTTCGAATGCGGGTTCTTCACCCAAGGTGTTCTCGGCTCCCTCTTCCATTGCTACTTCGTCTGGTGCTGCCTGCCAAGGCCCCGTCAGCCATTTCTTGCGCCAGTCGTCCTCTGGTTGCTCGTCCCACCAGTAAGAGGGTTCTGTGTCTACCCCCGAACACGATCCCCTGGGCGGGCTTGAGTCTGGCATTCTCTCCTCGGCGGAAGAAAAGCCCCTGAAAGTACTGTCTGAAAGTGTGGGCGTAAAGAGCCAGTCATCAAAGTACTCGGCTGGCATGGGTCTATGCGGGAAAAGTGCATGGAACTCGTCTTTCAGAAGAGGTTCGTCTAAAGCGTAGTCCGGCACCCAAATATTGGCACTGGCCGGGGTACCCTCTCTGGCTAGAAAGTATTCTACTCCCTCTACCCCCCATCTCGAGTCCAGGATCTCAGTGACCTCGTTGAGTGGTTCGGCCCTGGGCGCCCCCTCCCTCTCGGGTGACTGTGTGCGTGGGTGCGGTACTGTTTCAGACCCCTGAAACCTGTGTGGGGTCTTGTAGGGAGTGAGCACCGACCTATGAAAGACCGGGTGCACTCTGGAACCTTCGGGGAGGGCCAGTCGAAAAGCTACAGGGTTGATCCTAGCCTCCACCTGGTATGGCCCTAGCTGCCTGTGTCCCAGCTTCTTCTTAGCCAACGACCTGGCTGGCATCGCTTGGGCCGCTAACCATACCCAGTCCCCCACCTGGATGTCCTCTCCCACTCTCCTGTTTTTGTCTGCCTGCACCTTATATGCTTGTTTGGCTAGCTCCAAATGTCTCCGCAGCTCCTCGTGCACCTCTTGCAGTTCTGCTGCGAACTGGTCGGCCTCTTGCGTCACCCCCTCTCCCGGTGTTACGAACCCCGGGAAGGTTCTGGGATGACGACCATTGTTCGCGAAGAACGGCGTCACCCCCGTCGACGCGTGCTTCGTGTTGTTGTAGGCAAACTCCGCCATCGGCAGGTAGTCCACCCACGCCGCCGGGCGCTGATTGGCGTAACACCTCAGGTACTGCTGCATGATCGCGTTGACCCTCTCTGCTTGGCCGTTGGTCTGTGGATGCCTTGCCGACGTTAGGTTGATCTTGACGTGCAGGATACCCAGCAGCTTCCGCCAAAAAGTAGAAACAAATTGGCGCCCCCTGTCGGACAGGATGGATTGCGGCAGCCCATGCACCTTGAACACGTGGTCGACGAAGAGTTTGGCGGTCTGTTCCGCCGTCGCCACCTTCGCGCAAGGAATGAAGTGCGCCATCTTGGTGAACAGGTCCACCACCACCAGCACCGCTGTCTTGCCTCTGGAGCTGGGCAGGTCAGTGACGAAGTCCAGCGCCACCCTCTCCCACGGTTGCTGTGGCGTCTCCAGCGGTTCCAGTAACCCCGCTGGCTTCTGGTGCACTGGCTTGGACCTCTGACAAGTGTCACACCTGGCGACGTAATCCGCTATCTCTCCCCGCATCTGGAGCCACCAAAAGTCCCTGGCCACCAGTTCTATTGTCTTCTCCTTGTCGAAGTGGCCCGCACTGGGGGCGTCGTGCAACTGCTGCAGAACCCTCGCGCGGAGCTCTTCGCCCGGTACGTAGAGGGCACCTTTGTGAGTTAACAGCCCGTCGCGTAATTGGAACTCATCGGCTCTCTGCGAACCCCTGCGCAGCGCCTCCATCTTGGATTGTGCAAATTGATTCACTTGCAACGCACGTCGCACCGCGTCCAGGTCGACTGCGATGGTAGCGCACGTCCACGCCTGCGGTGCGAAAATGTGCTTGGCTGCCACTGGCGCTGCTTCCTCGAGATATTGCGGTTTCCTGGAGAGCGCGTCGGCTATAACGTTGGAATCTCCCGGGATGTATTCTATCCTGAAGTCGAAATCCGCGAAGAATTCCGCCCAGCGCATGTGTCTTTGGCTCTGGAGCTTCGCCGTGCACCAATACTCTAAGTTCTTGTGATCCGTACGGACCTGCACCGTGTGCTTGGCTCCTATGAGGAAGTGTCGCCACGCTTTGAAGGCAGCGTGAATGGCCAACAGCTCCCTGTCCCATATGGTGTAGTTTTGCTCCGCCTTGCTGAGCTTTCGGGAGTAAAAGGTACCGGGTCTCCAATTTCCTTGCGAATCTTCTTGCAGGAGCACGGCTCCCACCGCTCTGTCTGAGGCGTCGGTCTCTACTCGCATGGGTCTGCCCGGATTCACGTGCAGCAGCTGCTCCTCGGAAGCGAAGAGGCTTTTAAGCTTCCTAAAAGAGCGCTCCGCCTGTTCCGTCCAAGCGAACTTCTTCTTCTTGGAACTGAGAGTGTCCGTGATTGCTGCCGTCTCCTTTGCAAAACCCCTGATGAATTTGCGGTAGAAATTGGCGAACCCGACAAATCTCTGGACCTCCTTCCGATTGCGTGGGCTTTTCCAGTCCAACACCGCGCGGACCTTGACGCTGTCCATGGCCAGCCCCTTGTCAGACAGCCTGTAGCCGAGGAAATCCACCTCCGTCACATCAAACTGGCATTTCTCTAACTTGGCGTAGAGCCTGTGTTCTCGTAGTCTCTGCAAGACCTCCTTCACATCTCTTTCATGAGCTTCCTGCGATTCCGAAAAGATCAGGATGTCGTCGAGGAAACACACACATTTCTTGTAGAGGAGCCCTGCCAGCACGTGATGCATAAAGGCTTGGAAGACGTGAGATCCATTTTGGAGACCAAACGGCATAACTCTGTATTCATACGTGCCCAGAGGCGTGAACATGGCCGTCTTCCACTCATCGCCCTCCCGGATACGGATGAGGTTATACGCTCCACGCAGATCCAACTTGGTGAATATCTTCCCCTTCCGCACGGTCGCTAGGAGGTCATCAATCTTGGGCATGGGGAAGGCCTTGGGCTTGGTCATGGAATTGACAGCCCTGTAATCCACAATGAGTCTCTTCTGGGGCGTGTCCTTCTTCTTTACAAAAAACACAGGACTGCCCCCCACTGCTTTGGACTCCCGGATGAATCCACGCTTCAAATTATGCTCTATGAACTCCCTGAGTTCTTGCATCTCGTCTTCAGACATAGAATACAGCTTCGCAGTCGGTAGCTGCGCCCCCGGCAACAGGTCGATCGCGCAATTGTAAGGTCTGTGGGGCGGCAACTGGTCAGCTTCCTTCTCGCAGAAAACCTCCAGGAAACTCTCGTACTTGCGAGGAACTGCCTGCACCATGCCAAGTAGCAGCTGCTGCTCCGCCCCCTCCTCCTGGCTGGACTGGATGCAATGTTGAGCACAGTACGATGAGCAAAAGGTGATCTGCCGTTGGTACCACGCTATCGCAGGACTGTGCCTCTCCAGCCAACTCATGCCTAGTACTATAGGCGTGTCCGACAGGCGGGTGACATTGAAGCTAATGACTTCTCTATGATGTCCAATCCGCATCTCCATGGGAGGCATCTGTTGCACAACTTGTCCTCCCAGCAATCTCCTGCCATCAACCGTGACTACGTTTAGAGGCGTTGTCGCGGGCAGAAGCGCTATGTGATGCTGCTTGACGAAATGCACCCCCACAAAGTCCGCGTTGCTCTCAGAATCGATCGTGATGGGGACTTCCAGGGTGGTTCCGTTCGGCAACTGGAGTGTTGCAGTGAGCTGCACCGTTGGCTTGGGTGGTAAAGGGTCTGTACGTTGCAAAGGCACTGGGGACTGCTCTACAGATTCGCCTGGCTGAGCCCCAGCAGCTCTGCTTCCAGCCAGGCACTGTCGTTTCCCTGAGGTTGCTCTTCTTGCATCACTTCTGCTGCCACTGTTGCTAAGGCTGCAGTGTGCTTCTGGGGCCTCTGGGGGCACTCTTTCGCCATGTGCTGTGCACTGTCACAGATGTAACATTTCCTGTTCCCTCTAGGAGGCTTTGCCTTTACTGCCCCGGATGCTGGGACTCTGGCTGTTGCTTGAGCCTTAGCACCACCAATTTCCATCGGTTCCTCCCCCTGCCGCGCCAGAGGCGAGGGATGTGCCTGGCTGAAGTCTCTGGGGAGAAAAGGAGGCGTCCTTGCCGGTGCACGTGCCTGGCGTCCCTCCTCATTGTGCCAAGGACGTTCTTCGTGCCGTACCCCTATTGCAAGAGCCCTCTGCACAACGTCCTCCAGGGTCTGAGGTCTGTCTCCCCTGGCAAGTTCATCTTTTATGGGGCCGCTGAGACCCTCCCAGAACAAATCTCTCACTGGTTTGCAGTCCTTCTCCCAGCCTAATACAGTCAGTAACGCGAAAAATCGTGAATGATACTGACGCACAGTGGCTCTGCCTTGCCGCAGCCCGTGCATTTCCCTGCGCGCAAGATCAAGATCCACGGTTGACTGGAAACAAGCATCCATCGCTTTAATAAATTCATCAGAATCGCGGCGGGCAGGGCCGTCTTCGCGCCACAAATTGCGCAACCAAGCTCTTGCCTCCCCATGCAAATGAGACACAATAAACCCCACTTTCTCCTCTTCATCTTTAAAGTCATTACGAAGCAAATGCAGTGCATACAAGACGTCTGCTCTGAAACTTGGGTAGTGCTTCAGGTTCCCATCGAAGTGGGTGACTAGACTGCCCCCCCGCCTTCCAAGTCCAATTCCCTCTGATCTGGACCCTGGGAACCCTTCCCTGGCTGCACGCTCCCACCTTGTTTGCAGGTCCTGGCAGTGCTTCTCCGCTTCATCACTCTTCTTCTGGGATGCAATGACTGCAGCGGTGAGGTCTGTAACTGCGTTTCGCAGCGTCGTCAGCTGCTCCTCCGCACTCATGGCCGCTACCATTCGTGAGCTTTGCAAAAAAAAATTTTGCGTTCTGAGAGAGGGTACTTACTGTCAGAGTCACCCATGGTCCCAGCTCACAAGAGACCAAAGTCCAGTTGGGCTTATGTACAAAAGCTTTTATTGAAGAACATTCTTAGCTCCACAGCCGAGCTCCGTGACTCTACGTCTGTTACGCTTAGACCGCTGAAGTCCCCTCTGAGTCAGTCCCGCCTCTACACCAGTTTAAGAGGCTTGTACTGGTCCACCTCTTCCTCTCTTTCCTTTTCCGCAGGGTCTTTCTGCCCCCCTGTGTTCTCTCCCTTCGGGACTCCCCAGAGGCTGAATCCTCTGGCGCCTCCTCCCCCCTCCTTCGGGCTTTGGGACCAGGCTCCTCCCCAGGACTCTCTTCACTTCCGCGCGCCTCCCATTTTGAACTTGGCGCGCGTACGTTGCTCCTGACCTTCCCTTCGACAGTTACACTGCCCTCGATACTACTTTCCTCCCCTTCCGGCAGGACGTCTTGCCCTGATCTCCTTCCCCTCTCTGCTTCCTGTTCTGCTCCTTCTGACACACTGGTCACTCCACCCCCTTCACTCCGTTCCGGCGGAGCAGCCGGTCCCGATCTCCAACTCCCACTGGGGGTTCCCCCTTCGTTTCCCTGCTCCTGACTGCTTCCCCCTCTAGCTCCCCTTGGCTTGACCAGAGGGGCTCCCTTTTGGGAGTCCTCCGATTCACTGGACGGACTCATGGACAATCTTGGGTCATTGTCGTCCTCTTCCTCGTCACCCTGGAATCCTTCCCCCTCGCTCTCTGTCTCCTCCCTCATCTGCGCCTCTCTCCCTGAACCCCTGACACCTATGCTCCACAAATAACCCAGAGATGCATTTTAAATAAAAGGACACATTCTACTCATGTAAAAACATGCTGATTCCTGGACTATCCGTGGGCCAGATTTAGAAGGCGATTGGGCCAGATCCAGCCCCCGGGCCTTAGTTTGCCTACCCATGTTCTACACATTCTTCTACATGTCACATATTCACGTAGAGCAGGTATCTTCAACTTTTTCAGACCCAAGAAGAAGAAGAAGAAGAGTTTGGATTTGATATCCTGCTTTATCACTACCCTGTTGTTGTTTAGTCGTGTCCGACTCTTTGTGACCCCATGGACCAGAGCAGTACCCTAGGGAGTCTCAAAGCGGCTAACATTCTCCTTTCCCTTCCTCCCCCACAACAAACACTCTGTGAGGTGAGTGGAGCTGAGAGACTTCAAAGAAGTGTGACTAGCGCAAGGTCACCCAGCAGCTGCATGTGGAGGAGCGGAGACGCGAACCCAGTTCCCCGGATTACAAGACTACCACTCTTAACCACTACACCACACTGGCTCTTTTAACCCACTTTTAACCCATTTCTTTTAAAACAGATTTGCATGGTGGTAATGCTCCTGGCCCTCCTTGGGTCAGATTGCAACCCACCAGTTGGAGATCAGTGGCGTAGAGCATTTCAACTATACATGCCTCATTGAAGATAGTTTTTTCCCCCCAGAACAAAAATGAAAGATGTTATAAGTTCTGGTTGATGTCAGTGTTGACTTCTCAATAGTAAACAGATTCAGAATGACTTGGGCCTGTGTTTTATTCTACAGTTTTGCATGTTGTTTTATTTGTTTCCCATTGTTTCTCATTTTGATCCTATGGAAGAAGCAGCCCAGAAACTGTTTGAGTGAGGAAAAAAAGAAAATGTAAAGAATCGTCAGAACAGAGGTTCATGAGGAGATTTCACCCCTCCCATATCCAAGAATCTGCTGATGTGCTCTGCTGATTCTCCAGAGAGGAGGGGCGGTTTCTGCTCTCTACTTATTCTGCTCCAGCCTCACATCAAAGTGTTGGAGAGAGAGAGAGACTGAGTGTTAGAGAGAGATTGTGTGTATAGATAAGGTTGCTGCTAAGAGCAGCTGCAGACACTCAGTGCAGTTCAGCATTTTTCAGTTTAGACCTCATTTAGCTCTGTATATAGTTGTGTATTATAGTTGTAGATAGAATAAAGAAGATATTCTACAGAGCTGCTCTCTGAGTCGTTTATGCTCTGCTATACTCTGCTGTCTGACGACTGTCTTCTTGTGGAAGTGAATCTGGTGCTCACAACTCTAAGCTGTGAGTCCACAGCACTTTGACCTGTTCCTGTGCAGAAGGTGGTCTCTGGAAGTGCTACCCAGCTCACCTAGCCCAGTCAGGCTGAGTGGATGAGTCCAGCTGGTGACACGGGCTCAAGGGCGATGCTGACAGTTCATACGAGCCTCAGTGCGAAGCTAGAGAAAACTTGGCAATTTGCGAAGGAGTAACGCTTATTTCCACATAGTCTTGTAGCTTTTACTGAACAGTCATTCATAAGGAATAATGAAAAAGAGCCTCTTTAAAAATACATGAAGGGCAAATGTGTTTTCTTTATCAGCTTCACAAATTTGATGCACGTTCTAATTTCTTTCTGTTGTACCTTGCAGGGGTCCATTGATCTTCTGGCGTGGGAGGACTGTTATGGTGGGAGTCTGTTTCCCTCAGCTAGATGACAGCATTAATTAAGTTGTGCTCTGGGAAAATGAAAATAGTGTAGAAGCATATTTGCCTCTCTGCCAATAAGCACTTCAGTGCTAAAGTACAGGACGTTTTCCACCAAAATCAATTTGATTTGGCTTTTTTTTTTTTTTTAATGCCACTCATCTTTTCTTTGTCAGATATGAAGAGCAAGAGAGTGCACATTTTGTTTTGAGTTTTTCAGATTTGGTCTGTGGTTTTATTGTCCTCATTCATGCAAAAGCTTCAGTCCTCTAGCAAACTTTGAACCTCAAGGGACTTATTCACATAAATGTGGAAATCAATTGCATGAAAATCAGTTGCATTGACTTCCGAGTAAGTATGATCAGGATTAGAGTCTTAAAATGACAAATTCCACAAATCTGCTTACCTTCCGTGGTCAGCAGCATTGCGATCAGGCCACAGCCATGCCTGCGACCTGGGAAAATTGCCTGGGTGGATTCTAGTCTGCCCACAGATTGGCATGGGTTCAGCATGAACACTTTCCTTGTTCTCTTATAATGGCAGCGGTGCCCCACCTGAGAGGTGCCGGAACTCAGTTCTGGTGAGTTCTGGCTGAAAAAAATAGCCCTGATTATCATCATCATCATTAGCCTAGATCGTTCTTCTTTTTTAAATAGTACAGTAAAAACAAAACATCAACAGAAAGGAAAAATGAAATTGAGAAGGAAAAAAACATTGAAAACAAACATATTTGTTGTGTAGTACTCCCCTCACCCACCCACCCGCAGCTTCCCTCCACCACAATTCGACTTCTTTAAATCTTTATCTCCACATTTATCCCTGCATTCTCCAAATGTATCATTATTTGTACTTCTTTTATCTCTTTTCTTTTCCAATCCATACATATACTTTACATTTTTATTCTAAGCATATTAGCATATCTTTCTTAGAACAATACTTTAACATATAATCTTCAAAACATTTCCATTCCTTTTTAAATTTTTGATTTGACTGATATCTTATAATTCATGTTAGCTTTGCCAGTTCTAAATATTCATTTAATTTGCATATCCACTCCTCTTTTGAGGGCAAGATTTGAGATTTCCATTTAGAAGCAATCACTACTCTGGCTACTGTAGCTTCATATAGAAAATTCTTTTTTTCACTTGCGGTATATCTTCCACTATCAAGCCTAGGAGATATGCCTCTGTTTTTTTAACAACTGGGATTTTCAACATTTTCTTTAATTCCTAGCCTAGATCGTTCTTCGCTATGCAAACATCTCTAAGAAACTTACAACATATTTTAAAACATAAGCATCAGTAAACTACATTATAACATTAACATATCATTTCAAAAACACATGCAATTAAAAATAATAAGAGAAACCCAACAGCCATAAAAAGCTTTGGCCTCACACTAACAACAAAAGCAACATTATCCTAGTCTATCAAAAGCTGTGCGGGGAAGGCTAAATTTTCAGCACGTGCTGAAAAGATATCTACAAAAGCACCAAGCAGATGTCACTGGGGACAACACTGAGCAGATGAGGAATCACAAATGAAAAGACCTTCTGCAAGGGATGGAAGGATCTGCCAATCTTGGTTCTCTCAGTTTCTGATTTTCCCAGTCTTAAATTCAGTTCACCACATTTTGCAACAATTTTTTTTTAAAATCTAATGGAAATTCATCAGCATTTTAGTGTGAATTTCTCCTAATAAACACATTTTAATATGCAGTATTGACAAATGTACACATTTTTGTAAGCAATTTATCCCAATGTAATGCATTTTTTGTCTTAACTCTACTAATATATTCATTTTTCAGCATGCTTTCCCTTAAGATAGGAATTTTCAAAAATACATTGTTTAGTTGACTAACTGCACAGTACAAATTTCAAAGGATAGGTTGTATTTTGGTTCACATATAGTTTTGAAAAGGGCAGGTTTGATATATGTGGCTTCAAATGAGACCTGAATCCAGTTCCCTACTCCACGGGTGTCCAACAGGTCGATCGGGATCTACCAGTCGATCCCCGGGAGTTTCTGGTCAATCGCGGTTGATCACATGCTCCCTTTCTTCTACGGTGGCAAGAACATCCAGCCCCGGCCCCTCGCCCCCTCCTCCATTTCCGCTTGGTCGCTGGAACCTAAGATGGAGTTTTCGCTGTGAGGCAGATTGTTTCCTTAGTGATACTTTTATTAGTGACTTTTCCTCTTTACTAAATTTTGACATGTTCCCCAAAATAGAACGTTTCTCCCTAAAAAAATGGGATTTTCCTGCCAAAAAGGGGTAGATCACTGCCAGTTTTTTATTCTGTGAGTAGATCACATTCTCTTTTTTTATAATAATTTTTATTAACCAGCCAATCAAATCAAATTAAATCACATCACATAAATTCCGAATTACAAAGCCGAATTTTAAATTTTGCTGGGGGGACCCATATTTCAAGATCCAAAGGGGGGTTCTGATCATCTTCTTGCTACTGCGTTAATGTCCAAATCAGTCCAAATCAATCCAAACAGAGTTCATAATTCTATCCAGTCTTATCTTGCTGTTTCCACATCACATCTTGTTCATATATTTTCTCTTTTTTCTTTATGATCTCTTCTGATAGTCTCCTTAAGCCGATAAACACCAATAATAATCCTGTGTGAATTTTTCCATTCTTCCAATCCTCAAATCGAGATGGTTTCCATATATCATCGCCTTCACAGATAACATCACTCTTTCCATCATTAATCTCGCAAAACTGTCGCTCTTAAGTCCCACTGAGGAGTTTCACCCACAATATAAAAACAGCTCTATTTCTCTATTTCTCCTCTCAGACTTAAGTCCTCCGACAGAACTTCCCAATATGGCGACAGCATTTTTAACTGCGTCATTCCAAAGCTCTTATACATTCCATGCTCTTCTTAAAACATGCTTTGGTTCGAAAGTTTATCTCCACACAGCCTTAAATCCACAGCTTAAGTCCTTAAAACGACATTTCTGACTCGTGAGGGGAGGGGATTCTTGTTTAATCACATAAGGAAAGAAAGGAAAGTTTTTTCCCCCTCCCCCATCAGTCATTTGCCATACCGAGTCTTGGTGTATCTTCTCATGATTTCTCTTGTTCCTCCGATTCGTCTTATTTTATCAGAGATCTCTTCTGTTAGCAGTCTTTACTCCCCCTTCTTCCTTGAGATATGTGCATTCCTTCATCCAAATTGTTTCTTTTGAAGTTCTTGCAGCTAGTGGCGCGGATCAGGGACGGCGTCCAGGAGCACTGGAATCCCACAGGAGGGCTTTGTGCCTAGTGCCCCCATCCCCACAAATTCGGGGGTGGTATAGGGCACAGCAGGCAAGGCAGTCCCCCCCCCACCATCCTGGGGGGGTAGGGAGGCTAATTACTCCCATCATAGCCTCCAAATTACCTCGTGTGGGTCGGAGAGATGTTATTGTCAGCCATCTTCCGATGCGCCCCCTAGTGGCCCCCCCACATTCTCACATTCTCTTGGGAGTTGGACATCCCTGGCCTACTCCATTCATACCCTCTCCCTTTCTATCATCCCCTGAGCTTCCCTAAGAGAAGAGCTTGATGTGCGCATGATTCAAGATTTGCTTTAGTTGCTTTATCACCTGCCTTTTAAACCCCTCTGCATACCAGCCTTTTTGAGCTCTTTTTTTTAAAAAATAATATTTATTAAGAGTTTAAAGATTACAAAAAGAAAGAAAAAGAATTAAACAAATCAATATAATAAAATTCAAAAACAGAAACAGAAACAAAAACACTACATGAAACATTGAATTAACAAAACAAAACAAAAACAATTAAAAACACTTCCAATATTTTCAATCTTAACTTTCATTCACTTGTTTCATTGACTTCCTCACACCTCTCTTTTTGTATTCCACTTCAATTAACTGTTTCAGCAATTCCTTTCCATCTTCATCTATTTTGTCCTGTAATTAATCTTAACATATTCTAACCTTGTTTTTTTCCCTTTAATACATTAACAATCTATCTGTACCTAGTTCCTTATAACATTTCTGCCAAAGCCACATAACTTTATTCCACCATTTTTCTATAGCTCATTAATTTTACAATATTTCTGTAAATAATCTTTAATTTTTTTCCAATCTTCTTCCACCGACTCTTCTCCCTGGTCTCAGATTCTGCCAGTCATTTCCGCCAACTCCATATAGTCCATCAACTTCATCTGCCATTCTTCCCGGGTGGGTAAAACAATGCTTTCCTAACAATATGGTTTTTGAATGCTTTATGTGCTTTTACCTTATCATACCACAAGTATGCATGCCAACCAAATACATTGTTAAAACCTTCTAAATCCAGCACATCAGTGTTTTCAAGAAGCAGCCATTCTTTCAGGCAGCAAAAAGCAGCTGATTCATAGTAAAGTTTAAGGTCTGGCAGGGCAAATCCACCTCTTTCTTTAGCATCAGTTAAAATCTTAAATTTTATTCTGGAAATGTCTCTCTGCCACTTCTTGAAACAATCCGTCTTGTCTATGCAGCCTTTTTGAGCTCTTAACTGAAAGATCATTTAAATTTAATCAAGCAAAGCTGACTCTTGTTGCAGCAAGAGGTGCTTGTCTTTTAAGAGTTTACTTTTCCTTCCCCGTTAAGAGTAATACGGCACAGCCAAACCGGCTTAAAATATAAACAAACATGCCTTTTAGTCTCAACCTGCTGATTAAAGTTTGCCATTACCGATCAAGTAAAACTTTAGTTAATTAGTCTACCAATTAAAGGTTTCGGGATTAGTTTATTAACACCAACATGTATTAATAAATCCTTGCCAATAAAAAAAAAATTAAGGGAGCAGGGAGCAATCTAATAGTGTAGGCCTGAAATATCATTCTTTATTCAAGCCCTGAATGAGAAATAAAGAGAGAGGGAGAAAATTCCAAGTGATCAGAATGATATTTATTCCAGGCCCAATACATTATGGAAGAAATCCTTCCTTGGGGCATGTTTTTAGCAGTGGTTATCACTGGATACATGGGATACAGTACAGCAGTCACGACAGTATTCTACACATTGGGATATAGCTAGAAATGCACCTCTGAAGAAGGATTCATCTCAAAACATGTTGAGCCTGGACCAAGTCATATTCCAAGCCCCTGGAATATTTCTCTTTGTGTGTCTTACAGTAGTGACTTTTTGGTTGGTTTGCTGCCAAAGCCTTGAATAATTTCATACTACAAGCCTCAATGATACACTTGAAATACCTCTACTTGCATGCCCTCTGACATTTCTCCGATGAAAATAGGGATGTCCCATTCCATAATGATGATTTTACTATTTATACCCATCTTACTGGGTTGCCCCAGCCACTCTAGGCAGCTTCCAGCATATATAAAAACATAATAAAACATTAACCATAAAAAAAACCTTCCCTATATAGCATTGCCTTCAGATGGCTGGGGGAGTCAGATACAAAGCCTCCAACATTTATCCAATGAAAATAGGGACATCCTAAGGAAAAGTGGGATATTCCAGGATCAAATCAGAAACTGGGATGGCTTCTCTAAATCAGGGACGTCCTTGGAAAATAGGAACACTTGGAGGGTCTGTACTGTTCATAATGACATCTGCTCAGATTATTTGTGCCTGAAACAATAGGAAAGAAGACAAAGAATCATATGTGCCATTGACTTACTTTAATTTGGATACCTACTCTGAAAGATCTATTTATTTTATTTATTTGAGACTTTTATATACTAGTTTTTATCAGAATAATCTCAAAGCAGTTTCCACATAAGAACATCACTAAAACATCCTACAATGCAATTAAAGCATAGTGGGCAGTTTCATTCCAATAATAATACATACATACATATCTGGGATGATCTGGGCAAAAATAAATCAAGTTTCATCTTTCAAAAGGCTTCAGAAAATACATGGGTCTTCGTGGGACCGTTCATGTTCCAAGGAGATGGAATTCTATAGTAGGGTGCCACTACAGAAAAGACTCTCTTCTGGGTCCTGCACAAGGCTGCTGCAAGTGGATGTCACCCTTCGTCTAGGCAACTGTGTATGGTTTTTTGTTTTTTAATAGCTCTGAATATTTTGAATAGCTTGGAAGGTGGTATTCACTTAGGGTCACTTTGGAAGGGCTTTACCTCTGAGATTCATGTCTGATTCCCAATCCAAGTCTTCTGTGGAAAGTCACTAATGGCTTTCTATCAACACACAAGAAGCTAGTTGCCATTTTCCCTCTTTTTATTTGACTGATATCACTTGTGTGGAGATGAAACAGACAGAAATGTCAAAGGGTGTCTCTAATTTGTCTCTGCGTGTGAAATGCCAAAATGGGATAAAGAAGGAGGTGAGAGCACTTCTGCAATGCTAAGCAGTTCTGTCAAAAACTTTGCTATACATTTTTTTACCTTGTCTAATTTCCAATTTGCATATAAAGTCTTTTTTATGCATGTCTCTTCTCAGACCAAATCAGGAAAGCTAGCAGTACAGTTTCTAGTATTTACATGCAGAATAACACAGCATCCACTATTTGTTTTCCTTTTCTGATTCCCAGCAAACTAATGGAACAAACTGTTTCCCAATTTCTTAGTTGTGGAGAACATGCCATATTTCATCTGAACCAGCCTTTTATTCCCTACAGGACGCAGGTGGTGCTGTGATCTAAACCACTGAGCCTCCTGGGCTTGCCAATCACAAGGTTAGTGGTTCGAATCCCTGAGACGGGGTGAGCTCCCGTTGCTCTGTCCTAGCTCCTGCCAACCTAGCAGTTTGAAAACACACCAGTGCAAGTAGATAAATATGTACCACTGTGGCGGGAAGGTAAACGGCATTTTCGTGTGCTCTGGTTTCCGTTACAGTGTTCCATTGCACCAGAAGCGGTTTAGTCATGCTGGCCACATGACCTGGAAAGCTGTCTGTGGACAAACACCGGCTCCCTCCCAACCAACGTGAGGATTGACTTGGGTGTCCACTCAGGAATCCACAGATTGCTGGATTCCCTAGATAATGTATGGAATTCGTATGAGGTGGTCTGAGAGCAGGTAGCCAGCCAAAGTGTTAGAAAATAATGAGATAAGAGAAAGAAGACCATCACTGGAAACTGTCTTAAGATCTCAAGAACTCTAACTGTAAGACTTGCTTAACAGAATCTTAGCTGATAGGAATCAGTATTCACTAGGACTAGCTAGATGTGTTTAACCTGCTTTATTTCTGTACGCAAATGTTCCTTTGGGATTGTTGTGTGTGCAGTGCCGGATTTATGTATAGGCTAAGTAGGCTGAAGCATAGGGCCTCTAAATCCAGGGGGCCTCACCAGCCCTCCCGCTGCCCAGCGGGCAGTCTCCCCTCTCCAAAAATTGTAAACCCAAGATTTCATGCAAGGGCAGGGCTAGCCAGTGGGCCCGATTTTATTCTTGTAAAGAAGCTGGTAAAATGCGGTCTTGACTATGCTACCACTCAGTGGATTTGTAACTGGCTGACTGACTGAACCCAAAGGGTGCTCATCAATGGTTCCTCTTCATCCTGGAGAAGAGTGACTAGTGGGGTGCCACAGGGTTCTGTCTTGGGCCCAGTCTTATTCAACATCTTTATCAACGACTTGGATGATGGACTCAAGGGCATCCTGATCAAATTTGCAGATGACACCAAACTGGGAGGGGTGGCTAACACCCCAGAGGACAGGATCACACTTCAAAACGACCTTGACAAATTAGAGAACTGGGCCAAAACAAACAAGATGAATTTTAACAGGGAGAAATATAAAGTATTGCACTTGGGCAAAAAAATGAGAGGCACAAATACAAGATGGGTGACACCTGGCTTGAGAGCAGTACATGTGAAAAGGATCTAGGAGTCTTGGTTGACCACAAACGTGACATGAGCCAACAGTGTGACGCGGCAGCTAAAAAAGCCAATGCAATTCTGGGCTGCATCAATAGGAGTATAGCATCTAGATCAAGGGAAGTAATAGTGCCACTGTATTCTGCTCTGGTCAGACCTCACCTGGAGTACTGTGTCCAGTTCTGGGCACCACAGTTCAAGAAGGACACTGACAAACTGGAACGTGTCCAGAGGAGGGCAACCAAAATGGTCAAAGGCCTGGAAACGATGCCTTATGAGGAACGGCTAAGGGAGCTGGGCATGTTTAGCCTGGAGAAGAGGAGGTTAAAGGGTGATATGATAGCCATGTTCAAATATATAAAAGGATGTCACATAGAGGAGGGAGAAAGGTTGTTTTCTGCTGCTCCAGAGAAGCGGACACGGAGCAATGGATCCAAACTAAACATGAGGAAGAACTTCCTGACAGTAAGAGCTGTTCGACAGTGGAATTTGCTGCCAAGGAGTGTAGTGGAGTCTCCTTCTTTGGAGGTCTTTAAGCAGAGGCTTGACAACCATATGTCAGGAGTGCTCTGATGGTGTTTCCTGCTTGGCAGGGGGTTGGACTCGATGGCCCTTGTGGTCTCTTCCAACTCTATGATTCTATGATTCTATAAGCAGTGGGGCACAACTTGAATTTAAAATCACCATGGTATTTGACAATAATATCTTATGTCCTTTAGAGAAGAAATTGTGAATTGTAGAATTTTAAATACCCGTCATCATTCTTGGCTTCACTCAATTTTGTTTATAACACTCTTCCATTTTCTCCTAGTTGTGAGTGTGGGGGATGGGGAGGGGCCTCACAAGTGAAGTAGCCTAGGGCCTCTCTTCATCTAAATCTGGCCCTGTGTGTGTGCATGTGTCTTTTCAGATGGCAAGACCTTTTTCCTAAGAATAATCTCCTTGTAAACTTTTAAACTTGGTTCATAAATCCTTGTCTTCTATAATACACACCACACTTAATAGCCAAATCCTACATTCCCTAGGCAGTCCAAGGTGCTTAGGTTGTTTGGTGGAGGCAGCCAGGGAAAAATAAAGACTTTGGATTGGTGGCAGCAGGAAAGTTTGTGGGGAGGGAAGGGCAGAGTGGGGTGCTCTGATTACTGGATCTCCCACACATGGGCCAGGGATCTTTGGATTGGAGCAATCACCAGGACGGTGGACATACTAGCTGCTGAACTTGCCCTCTCACAAAGTGGAGCTAAACCAGCCCCCTGGTTCTCCGGAGAGCTGGTGATGATGAAACATGTAAGACAACAACTTGCTGGAAAACTCAGTATGAGTCTGACTGAACACAGGCTGGAATACAGTATGTTTGAAGCCCTATTCTGTGGCAGTGGAGGAAGCAAACACACACACACACACACACACACACACACACACACACACAAAACACTATTTGGCCTCCATTGCATCAACAAGGAGCTGTCCAGCGAACCTGTTTCAAGTGGTCAGGAGTGTTTTATACTCTGGCCCATGTGAAAATAATTTAGACCACTCGACAGCCCGAGTTGTAAACAATTTGGTCTGATAACCAATTTTTGGACAATGTACTGGAGCGTGTGGTGGCATCTCAGCTCCAGAGGTTACTGGAGAAGACTGAGTATCTAGATCCATTTGGGATGCAGACAGATTTAGTCACCTTGGTGGATGATGTACACTGGAAACTGGATAGGAGAAGTGTGTCCCTGTAGGTTCTGCTGCACCTCTGAGTTGCTTTTGATACTATCAGCCATGATATCCTTCTGGGCAGCCTTGCTGGGATGGAACTTGGAGACACTGCTTTACAGTGGCTCCATTCCTTCCTGGAGGAGTGAACCCAGAAGGTGGTGCTGGAGAACTTCTGTTTGATTCCTCTGTCATTGGCCTGTGGGGTTCCCCAGGGTTCTGTTCTGTCTTCCATGGTAGTTAACATTGCACAATAGAACTTCCCATTCCATTCCTCTTCCTGTGCACCTCTTGTACCCTCCCCAAATTTGACTTAGAGGGTTGAGGACAATCCAGACCAGATTGGGGAGAATGCACATGGGGAGAGGGGAGAGGGAGGGAAAGTTCTGTTGTGCAGCTGAAAATCTTTGCACTAGGAGATCTACTTTGTTGGATACCACCCATAGTTTATAACAGTTGGTTATTACACTAGAGTTTTCTCATTGCATTCACTTACTGTCAGCATTGATTCTGCACATATGGCTCATGGTTTCATGAGGTCAACAAATAATGATATTGAGATTTTATGTCAAGGCCTTTCTCCAGATACATTCTTTATTCTATTTACACTAGTTCCCAACAAAATTAATGGTTTTTTTGGCAGTTGTACCCTGGTTAAGGGGCTCCAAAGAGGCACATCTGGTGCCTGTGCTACAAGTCTTTTTAGGTGCCTGACAAAAATGTTATTCCATATTCACCCAGGCACTTCAAGGTTTTAAAGTTTAATTATTTGAAGTATCTTACATGTTGCCTTACTATTATTTCTATGGGGATGGAATTGATCCTAAGATCCTAAATAGGATGAAGGGTGATATATAAACATTTTAAATACCTAAATATTAGCACAGCTGCATTTCTTCAGTCACAGAGACATTCATTTTATTAACTTTGCAGGGGATGCCTTGTCATTGTGAGCCTTACCAGTTCAAATGAGTTATTATGTAATAGCTTTTAGTAAGAAGCATTCAGGAAGGCCTAATTCTGTCTGTATGCGGATATGGCAGATATGGAAGAGGGAGAATGAGAGAAACAGAAAAAAATGGTTTCCTTTTCTTCTTCCTCATTGGCCCATTTCTTTCCTTTTTCCTTTCTAAATCATAGATGCCCATGCTTTGTATAAATAAAGAATCCCATTTAAATCTAAAGACATCACCCCAGACATTGCATGAGCTATGTTAAGCACCCGTCAGATGGTCTTGTTCCCTGCTTTTGACAAGTGAGTTCGGAGACTTCAAATAACTTATGAAAGCTTTGAGTGGCAATTGCTTTTATTTAGTAGGCTAAGCACCACTACCACTCTCATTAAACTGGACAGGCTTCCCCAAAAATGGATCACTGCTAAATAGGTACATTTCAAAGTTTCTGAATGTCATGAAATATTGTTTATATGAGGCTTTTGGGTTTCTGGTTTGCAGAGAGGAAAGAGTGGGAAGCTCTGTCCTCGTTAATGAAGGATAAGGTTCTCTTAGCTTTCCTTAAAATTGGAAATGTCAACTTGTACTGCATTGTCAGAATAAGAGGCCGGCATGCATACATTTTATGATAATTGTTACGTGGTGCCAGCCTTGCGTATTTCTTTCTAGCACAGGCGTAGGAGCAGATGAAGAAAATGCTGCCCACCTTCATGTTTGTATCTTATTTCAGTGCTCAAGATGAGGACTATTTCATTTACTTTTGACAGGTACACAACCTGGCTTGGAAAGGGAAAAGGTCTTGTAGTGAGAGGGAAAGGTTTGGCTTAAACTCCTTTTCTGCACTTGTGCTTATGCTCTCTCAGTGGCTGTCTCTGGCAAACCACAGTAGCAAAAATGTTGGCAAACCTGGGAAGATCGGTCTTTGTACAGAAAGTATTGATCTGATGTGTAGAGATCTTTCCTATTCTGCTTAATTCATTTCTCTGTGTGAAAGAAACAAGCAGAGGGTTCATGATGTTTGGGCTATTCCTTCAGAGAAGCTGAGTACAGCTGGTTTAAACTGGTTCTGTTACCTCTTTCTGTCAAGGTCATGCTGACTATAACAGTGAGGCCAGAAGGAGCCTGGGTTTCACACACTCTGTTTCTATCCCCCCCCCCCTTTCTGGTGTGGTGTTCTGTATGTAGGGTTAAGCTTTAGTCTTACTATAAGTTATTGTAAGTTTAAGTTAAGTCTGCTGCAACTGGATTTCTTATGAACAGTGCCAATCCTGAATGTATTGGATTTGTGACCATTACAGTGGTACCTCAGGTTAAGTACTTAATTCGTTCCAGAGGTCCGTTCTTAACCTGAAACTGTTCTTAACCTGAAGCACCACTTTAGCTAATGGGGCCTCCTGCTGCTGCCACGCAGCCAGAGCACTATTTCTGTTCTCATCCTGAAGCAAAGTTCTTAACCTGAAGCACTTTTTCTGGGATAGCGGAGTCTGTAACCTGAAGCGCATGTAACCTGAAGCGTATGTAACCCGAGGTACCACTGTATTCTCATTTGCCTTCAGTAGCAGTAAAGCTCTGCTGGATGAAATACAATTTCCCCTGGTCTATTTTTGGGGGGAATCCTGCAACATGTTTAAGTTTTTACTCTGCTGACTATACATTGGAATCTACGCTGGATCAATACTGAGTAGACTTTAAATGACAGGAATGTCCATCTTTTCATGGGCATGGCAAAATCTATTCATTTTCAGAGATGGAGGGCTTTCCATTATGAGCGGTTATGGCCAAAGGGTTCCATTTCCTTTCTTTTAAACATCAACAACAATGCTTTGACACTGCTTCAAAAACAACAGGGCTACAATGAGCAGTTTGGCAACGTAACGATGTCCTGTGGTCCAATGGGAGCAATGCTGCATCATCATGTAGCACCAGGGGCATTGTGGGGGGAGAAAGGTAGATGCCCCCACTGACCAGGACATGGTGCCATTTCCATTGGGCCATTGTGTAGGAGGACATTGCAACCATTTCCAGCTTGATGATTACAGTTTTGCCACTGCTTCCAAGTGGCAAGGAAATAACTAGAATCCTCCACCGTCTCTTCTCACAATGGAAGTCCCCCAGCTGTCCTCAGATGAACAGAATTAATAAAAAAAATGGCTGCACATAAGGGAGGGTCATCTTAGTGCTATTTCCTACATAAGGGTGCTTAAAGAGGTCAATTTAAATTGAATACTGCTGCTGCAAATACCGTATTTCCAAGTATTGCTGGCATTCACCACATGGTGCTAAGGAATCGAATGGTTTGCTTGAATGACTCATACACTGTGATAATAATTGATAATATGGTGTTGATTAGTGTTTTTGTGCAACAATACAAACCACAACTTGAGCTGTTGATATTTCAAAAACAATGGCTTCTCTTTGGGATGCATGAATTATCTCTACAAAGAACATAAAGATCCAATCTGGTCAGCCCACATCTGAAAACACTAAGAAAAGGTCATCTTTGCCAGCAACAACTCCTTGTGCAATAATCTTTCTTGGCACTGGATTTTCATCTTTTGAACTCTATGCATCTGACTGTCTGGGTCTTATTTTTACATCATATATACCAGGTGGTGGTGAGTACTTGATTTGCATTTTTTATTTATTTCTTAAACTTATTAGTTGGTTGGATTTATTTATTTATTTTACTAAAACTCACAGCAGCTTACAGAGAAAAATAAACAAACACATACATCAAAACCAGCATAAAACAAAAACAAAACAGAAAACTATAAAATGCAATCATGTTTTTAAAAGGCAAGATTAAAATATCCCACCCACTCAAGAAGTCAAAGGATAATTAAAAGCCAAAGTATATCCAATTGTACTTAATTATACTCGATTGAACTTACCGGTAACTTACTGAGACAACATCAGTTGCCTTGCTTTCATATCAAATCTGAAAAACCTGATTTGCATATATGAAACGTTTTCTAAATGGTATATATTATTCCAGGCCAACTTTAGGTAAAATTCATAAAATTTATGCCAAGCTTCTATTATTTCATCCTGTCAAATATTTTTAATTTGATCTCTGTACACCTGCTGTAACAGATGAGATGGAGAATCACAGAATGGTCACCAATCATTGAATAGCAAGATGTCGGAAGATAACCATCAAACCAGTAAGCTACTGTGGATCAGGGGACAGATCTGCATGAATATACCATTGATCCAAGCACCATAAACATTTATCTAAACACCATATGTGCCAGAAGAACTATAAAATTGGATATTAGCAATGCAGGTGACTCCATTCGTTCATTTCTCCATTCATTTTTGAATGGAGCCATTCATTTCCTGGAAGCCATTCATTGTTGTGCTCTACTCTTTTTACAAGGAGTTCACCAGGTTCAGCCCCCTACTTTATCCCCACAACAGGTTGATTAGTTTGAGAGTTGTCAGGGAAAAAACTAAGAGGACCCAAGAACCGAAAGAGGAAAAATCCACTGTTTTCAATAGGAATTTCAGACAAAAGGTGAATGGTACACAGTGCCCAGGATTTTGATTCATTGTTCAAGAAATCCAATGTTACTGCAAATCTGTGCTCTCAAGCATTAAAGATTTATCATATTCCTTGGTGCTCAAAATATTAGAAGCTCATGAATCTTACATCATCTTACATTTTCCACTAACTTTGCCAGCAACAACTCAGTGTATCATTTATAAATAACTTCAAAAGAAATAGTTGAGCTGACCTGATTGTTCTTGGCCCATAATGAAATTGGTGATGGACTTTTATAAAGATCCCATTATTGAATAGTTACACTTGGCTTGTTTATAAGGGAATGTGGAGCTCTTTGGGAAGACTTACAGTGGTTCTTTTACTTTGTCACATCCAGTGAATGTTTTATAACTCATGCTTTTTCCAAGGGGGAAAAAAATTCTATATCTAGATTATCCTCAAGCCATAGTGTGCATTATAGCCCTGATAGTTCTTCTTCAGCTCAGATTGCAATTTCAAGCTGGAAAAATACTCATTGCCTGTGCCACTTCTACCATCCCACCAATTAATAAATAAATAAAATTAGACTTCTGACTCAAACCTGGAGAAGTCACTGTTATTAATAACTTTATTATGATACATGCTTTTTGGTTGTCAGGGAACTGCCATCAGTCCTGGAGGGAGAGCGCAAAAGCCAGAGGGATTCCAGAGAGCGTCCAGGGATCGGGAGCAGCAGCCCATCTTCTGGGGAAGAGAATCAGCGTAGCACCAGCGGAGAAGGGGTGCAGCTGGGGGAAGTGGCGAAGCGGTCTCATGACTCCTTGCCTGGGACCAGCAGGGAGAGTAGGGGTCCTCCGTTGCCCACGCCCTCCCTGCGCAGAAGGCTTTCGCGCAGAGAGGGTAGGCGGAGACTAGGCGTCAAAGAGCTTCTTTGCTGGAAGAAGTTTAAGAAATGCCCACTCACGGATTCTGCCAGCGACTGAGTCAGCCACGGGTGAGTGGCGGTCTGGACAGATAAGGTTCACTTTGGCAGCCCAGCCAGGTGTTTGCACCCAGCCAGGGAGATAGGTACCTGCTTATGCACGAGCAACCCCTTAGAAACCACTACAGTGGTTTAAGGAGAGATGTGCACAAATTTGGAGCAATTTTGCATTACATGCAGACTAAACTCTGAAAATAGAGCACAACTTTCCATAACTAATATTCAAATATTAATCCGACCAAATGACTTGGGAAGTCCAAGATAACACACTGTGTTCTGTAGCCTGGGCAGTGTGGAATATGGAAGGTTGAATTTACAGCAGAATGGTGGGTCAGAATGTTAGGAAATGCTGATATATTCCAGCACTGGTTTCCTCTGTCTGTCTACTTCATATAGGAGGAAAATGTTTTTCAATCTACAGGATTGCACATGAGACTAAAGCAAATGATATGAGGATGTGTCAGAACTCTTTTCAAATGTGAGGGAGAAATAGCTTGGCTTATTGATAATGAAACCCATGAAACTGTAGTGAAGGAAGCTGCTGATCACCTGAGACATTATTTCATATTGAAGCAAGGAAATACAAAAATAATGGTGCATATCGGTGGGAAAGGAATGGCTTAGAGTGATATTTCTAAGCTTGCAGTAATAAGCGGGCCCTAGTAATTTTTCCTGATAGGTAGATCTATTGATTCAGCTATGATTTAGTGCTGCTGTAGGTAAATCAGTAAATTCACTTCACCGTGTAAAATGGTATGCTATTTTCTGTACAACACCGACAAAGAGATAAAGCATAAAGAAAAGAGTTACTGCTCAAATGTTTTCAAATAGATGAAATAAAATATTTGATCTTCAGAATTTTTTCCTTGCTTTCCTATAAAAATATTTAGGGCAGAAATTTTTAATATATCCTGAATTTTATATGAAAACACTATAAAAGTTTTAAAAAATGGTTCCAACATCAGCCACTGAAATCCATTTTAAAGGACCACAGCTAAAAATGGCAGCTGGAAACAATGCATTTCTTGGTTATCTGCTGAAAGGTGAGCAGTCAAGGAGCCAGATGCATTTCTGCCTTTACCAGAGCTGTTCCAGCATCTTGTCACCACAACTGAAAAGGCTCTGTCTCTCATACCTATCCACCATACGGGGAACTTGAAGCAGAGACTGAGAATTAAACTTGGAGTCACCATCAATGCTGTTGGGTCAGTGGACACATTTGCCATCCCAATCAATGGAATACAGGAACCTACATCAACCACTACATCTGCACTCACAGAGAGAATCTCTTTGCACCTGTCCTCTGTTCAGAAATGAAGGGAAGGTGGATGTCCTATCTTGGTAACAAATGAAATGGTGGTGTGTCTGAGGGACCATGCTCAGTGCAGGAAAGGTCAAGCTAGTGCAAACAGGAACTGAGCTGGAAGAGTGAATAGTTTCTGGTGCATAATGGATTTTGGAGTGGGATATATATTGAGATATTCTGGGGTGCCATAGGAGGTCCTTGCAGGCATGATGGTTCCCCCAGGCACTGCCTTGGTTAACCCTTGAATTAGACTCTGAGAACTGAGCAGATTCCTATGGGAGGAGGCACTCCTTAAAGGTATTCTGGTTCAAAGCCATTTAGAACCAGCATTTTAAATTAATTCAGGAAGCAAATAGGTAATGATTGCAGATTGTCATATTGGTGTTATGCATTCTCATCCACATGCTCCAATTAACATCCTGGCAGCTAGATTCTACACTAATTGCAGTTTCTAAGTTGTCTTCGGAGGCATGGTTTCAAGTTGGCTTGCTTCAGATAAACAAGAGTTAACATTAACCACAGTTTCCTGGTTTGGATTGGGCAACAAACAATGGTTAAACAAAAATAGACACAAAACTTTCCTTGCAGACATTCAGGAAAAGGGGAAGGACCAGGGATTGCCTAGGCTCATTTTTGTCACACTAAAATATAGTTTAGCATGACTCCTGAACATGAACATTGTGTGTTGGTCAGAGAATTGTAGAGTTGGAAGGGACCACGAGGATCATCTAGTCCAACTTCACAATGCAGGAATCTTTTGCCCGATGTGAAGCTCAGACTCATGCCCCTGAGATCAAGAGTCTCATGCTCTACCAACTAAGCTATAGTATCTGGGTTTTCCATCATAATATAGTTATTGAAGTAGTGAGCAATAACTTGTGATGTTCCTCTTCCCATGCTGACTTTCACTCACTGGATGCAAATTAATGTAGACAGCTATTAAATGCCAGGAAACATTTACCATATGTTTAATATTACAAAATCTGCCACTTATTTTTTAATCTGTTTGCCAAATCCAAAGCAAATATAATAATGCAGCATAGTTAATAAAAAGAAATGTAATTAAATGCAATGCATGATCACAGATCTGTTTTAACTTCTCTGCGTTACCCATTTTGGTTCATAGCCTAATGAGGTCTTGTCTTCACTGTAACAATTCATACATGGGTGAATTTAATTTTGACTCCAATTATTTATTAGCACGTTAGTGACGGCCCATTGTGTCCCATGTAATTAGCCATGCAACAGTTGCTAGGCCAAGGCTCAATCCCCTGAGCTCATGCCAGCATAGTGGAGCTTCAACAGAATGTGAAAGAAGCTTGATTATAAAAATAGCATTCTAATCTCTTGACAGTTCATATTCTATTGGCAGATACCCTCAGATGCTATGCTAATAAAAGCTGCAGTCTTGCATTTGGTGCATAATAAGAAGGTTGACTATGAAATCTGTGGCAGTTTAGCCTTTTATTTTAAATGATCTTTCTTTGGCAAATGTGAAAGCACTCAGCCTATGGAAACAGCCTCAGAGTGGCTTTATGTGTGTGTTACCACATCATACCCCCCCCCCCCATACACAATGTTCCCCATTTGGTCTGAGCACACATGATGGGTTTGGATAGCAGGTTTGGATCTGGTCAGTGCATGGATGAAAGACAACCCCTTTGCCACCTTGGGTTCCATGATGGAATAAAGGCTATGGATAGTCTCTCCAAATTGCACCATTGTCAACTTCTGATCTGTATCCTCCAACCCTCCCCCCCTACTGTTCTTTGCCTTCCATCAGTTGGTGCATAAGGTGGCCACCTCACTCTGCCTAATGGTAGGGTGGGACCTGCTGAGAAGGTAGAAGCACTTCTGAGAGAAAACAAAATTCTGAAAATGTTCTAGACTCCAGGCAGGAACACAACCTTCCAAAAGTTCCATTCTTCATCAAAGGGACATAGCTTAAATTGGTCTTTAGCACATTTAGTGCTATATAAGCTGCAGCTCTTCTATGGGAGCTTCAGAACAAAATATGTGCTTGAGAATATCTGCTTTATCATGTATGGACAACTCCCTTCCTTGACTATTGGATCTCTACCACATTTAGCCCAGGCCTTCGACATTGTGTCATCACTGTCTGCTGCCTCTGGTTTCTCTCTGTGTGCCTTCTGTTTGCCACCATGTGTGCTACCTTGCCCTATGGGCTTTGATTGACTGAAAGTGGACACTAAGAGACAAGGGCCTCTTACCTATAAACATTATATTTTCAGTGCCATCAAGATACCTTGTGCTGGGATTAAGAAATCCATTCTCATTTTTCTGTTATTAGACCTCTTCTGCACAATCCAAGCAGAATGTGCATTCAGCATCAATGCCTATCACAGACATTCATTTCTTTGTGTGAATTATTTAATCAAAGGAAAAAGGAAGATATGTTATAAGAGGGGGAGGCCTGGGCTCTAAACTGGCTGAAATCCATTAGCCCAAATTCCAAAAAGTGCGGAATAAACACATGGAAACACATATTCAATGAAGCCATGCTTCATTTAGTTATAACCTCTGCATTCAGGTTATATCTGATCTAGAGAACTGGAATTGCCCATTGGCAAGTGTTTTTTTCTAGATTGGTGTCCTGACATGTGCCTTTAAAGGATGTTTAGGGGCTATTTTTAAAGATTACATGGCCAGAAGAAGTTTGACAGGTACAGCTTCTGTTGTCACTGCTGCGCTGTCATTATGGAAGCCGTTCTTTCCCACTGTCATGCAACTATTTAAGGCAGAGGTCATCTTTGAGTCAGAAGCTGTCAACCTTAGCCATGAATCTTTTTGTCAAGAGTGGATCTCAGTGCCCTACACGAGCCTTGCATTTGGCATCCCAGAGCATTAATTGCTTTTGAAACTCCAAGTTCAGGTCAAATTAATGATATTCAAATTAATTCATGTTTTGCAAATTACTCAAGTGTCCTTAACTGTTGATTTATTTATTTATTTATTTTTAAAAAGAAAGTTCAGTAATTACTAAGATCCCATTCTGTTCACTTGACATGGGTCACAGTGAAAAGAAAAAGTTGCTTGTATACACTGAGGAAAAATGTGTCTAAAACATTTGCAACATACAGTATATTTAAAGTACTAGTAGTAGTCATGGCTTTTCCCAAAGTCTCCTGGGAGCTGCAGTTTGTTAAGGGTGCTGAGAGTTGTAAGGAGACCCCCTATTCCCCTCCCAGAGCTACAGTCCTCCACCCGCCACCCACATGCCCTAGTGGCCCTCAGTCATTCATGTAGAATGAGAAGCAAGATATAAAAGTGATACTTCTTGTCCCAGAGTTTTAGCCTTATAACTTGCCAAGCATCTTGTCCCAGAGTTTTAGCCTTATAACTTGCCAAGCATCATGAAAGCTCTCCTCCAAGCAGTCCATTGACCATGTTTGCTTTCACCCCCAGCAGCTGATAGCTTGTGACTAAGTCAGTGGTTCTCAACCTGTGGGTCCCCAGATATTGTTGGACTACAACTCCCATCATCCCTGAGCTCTGGCCTTGCTAGCTAGGGGTGATGGGAGTTGTAGTTCAACAACATCTGGGGACCCACAGGTTGAGAAAGGCTGGACTAAGAGATTTTGCAGTCTCTGCAGCTTGGCTGGAAGAACTGTTCATCCAGGGGGAAGTCCCTCCTCCTGAACAGAATCCAGGGGAGAGAATGGCAGTTGGGAATTGTCAGTTGGGGAAAATGGCGCTCTCCATGTGTGTGATATATATATATATATAGGTTATTACAAAGGTTGAGTGCCACTCCCAGTCTCTGCTGAGATGTAGCAATATCCCAGGAGTTCCAGGCTCTCAGCCATGGCCTTTCTATGGCTGCTGCCACCAGCCTCCTCCCTTGGGCAGCTCATAGTAGCTGCTAGAGAGCAGATGAAGAGGAGGAAAGGCTGCCGCTACTGAGGCACAGCCCCACGTGATGTGCCAGCTCTTGGTCCTCAGATACTCTTAAGACATTTGGGGCAAGCAGAGAGCACGGCTGCCCTGGGCGGGAAGAAAGGGGGAGTGGAGCGGAGCAGAGGACAGCACAAGGAATACTGATTTTTTAAAATAAAATAAAAAATATTATGTGTCCATATCTAATATTGCCCCTTTCTAAAATTTATTTATTGGTGTGTGTTTTTCCTTCCATAAAACTACCAAGAACACAATAAAATAAAATCATGATTAAGGGTTTTTCTCAGGATAGTGGGGGGCTTGTGTGCTGTGTTCCGCTGGTGCTGTGGCAGCAGCATTTGTCCTTCTTTTAATAGGAATTGTTGTGTGTTTGTGTGTAAAAATAGGGGGTTGTGGGGGGGGGGTCAGCATAATTCATGCTGTTTCCTGGCTTCTTTCTGCTCCCATCAGAAACCTCCATTTTCTTGGGAGAGAATTTGGTATTAAATGTCTTAAGAGTATCTGAGGACCAAGATAAGTTGCCCTCAAAAGATGTCCACATTTTACCTACTCTACAGTTAAAATTCTTCTCAAGTTTTATTTCTCATATCTGGTCAAACCAGATAAGAAAATACACACATGAAATTTATGTTTTAAAAAATAATGACAAATTGCACAACGTGCTTCCCGGTTTAACGTGATGCGTTTTAATAGGGAAAAACCCTAGAATTTTAGATGACTGTATATACCCTAGTTCATGAATGACTTTTCAGCAAAGTATATCATAAAATGTTGAAGAAATAGGTTGCATTTTCTCCTGCCATGCTTGAAGATTAATAATCCAAATGATAGAAAGACATCTGTGACCCCATTATATAAAGCAGATGTGGAAATGGATGGCATTTCTTATTTTAATTACTTTATTTATAATGTAGATAGACAAGTGAAATGTTTTCTTTCTCTGTGAGGGGAATGTAGACACTATTATCAACTTCAGAAACACTGAGCCAACAAACACCTTTGTGTGACAAAAGGCTGCTGCCAGTCAGTGTAAACAATACTGAGATAGATGGACCAGTGGTCTGATTCAGTAGAAACTAGCTTCCTCAGGCTCAGTGCATTCACAATGTGATCGTATACAATGTGTTTGGGAGAAAGGTGGGATAAAAAATGGTAAAGGGACCCCTGACCATTAGGTCCAGTCATGGCCGACTCTGGGGTTGCAGCGCTCATCTCACTTTATTGGCCGAGGGAGCCAGCATACAGCTTCCGGGTCATGTGGCCAGCATGACTAAGCCGCTTCTGGTGAACCAGAGCAGCGCACGGAAATGCTGTTTACCTTCTCACCGGAGCAGTACCTATTTTCTACTTGCACTTTGACATGCTTTCGAACTGCTAAGTTGGCAGGAGCAGGGACCAAGCAACGGGAGCTCACCCCGTCATGGGGATTTGAACCGCCAACCTTCTGATCGGCAAGTCCTAGGCTCAGTGGTTTAGAGCACAGCGCCACCCACGTCCCTTGAAAGGTGGGATACAAATACCTTAAAATCACAATTGCGATCATAATAATATAACATACACGGAGACCCACAAAGACGTAAGTGTAGCTTACCTCAAAAGTGGAGAGAGGTAAGAATTATGCACATCCAGCTCCCATGCTGATGACACAAAGCTCTACTTCTCCTTCACATCTGCAGGCATCGCAGTGGAAGTGCTGGACCAATGTCTTGCCTCAGTAATGAACTGGGTGAGAGCCAACAAACTGAAGCTCAATCCAAATAAGATGGAGGCACTAGGGTGGTTCCCTAGACCTGATGGGTGGGAGGTTGCCTGCTTTGGTGGGGCTACACTCCCTCTGAAGGAGCAGGTACATAGCTTTGGGGTGCTCCTGGATTCTTTGCTGTCACTTGAGGCTCAAGTGGCCTAAATGGCAATGAGTGCCTTCCGTCAGCTTTGGCTTGCGGCCCACCTGTGTCTCTATCTGGACAGGGATAGCCTAACTTCTGTTGTCTATGCTGTGGTGTTCCAGATGTTGCCGGACTCCCAACTCCTATAATTCCTGAACATTGGAGTCAACCAACAAGGGTCCCTTTTCTCATGTTACAAAATGTATTGTAAGGAATAGTTGCTGTCATAAACTGGCTGTCATGAAGCAGGAAGGAGGAAGAGGATCCCAGTGAGGGATGTAGCAAGCTAGGGTTGGAGAAGGAAAGGTTGGTGTATAAAGTACTCATGGGGCAACAGAGGATAGTGAGGGGGATGGGGGTCAGTGCACAGGAACCAGAGCAGCAAGACCCATCACCAGAGGGGCCCAAATCCCCAAACATGGCAGTCTATGAGACATAAGAAGCAGCGTATGGGATGATCTAGGAGGCTGAGGCAGGCAAAGGCCCACAGCCCAGCTGGCCAGGTGGTGCTTATTAGCTCTGGGAGGGAGTGTGTGATTCCTCAGCTGGAGTAGGCTTGGGACAGGTGAGGGTCACATGCCTCATCAAGCCCAGATGCTGCAGTCAGCATGCAAGGTATACAAGGGAAGCAGAGCTGAGGTGCTGTGTCTGCTCAACTTCCCACATTGATTGGACCAAAGCTTGGATGTTATCGGGAGCTCCTTGGGACTGTGCTTGTGTGGGACTAACATCCTAGTGCCTTGATTCCTGGATTGGCTGCCAAGGAGGGAATTTGGTCTGACTGGACTTTGGACCTGTTGGCCTGCCGGATTATGTGCTAATATCTGCTGTGGGTTCGTGTACACTCGTGGGACATACCAGGTAACCCGTGGTTCAGGACAGTTGCTGGCAAAAGTAATGGTCTAAAAAGTATGATGGTTGGGACCCAAACAGCAGAAATGACCCAGGAAGCCAGCTGCAATCCCTACCACTGTATTGCTCAGGATCAGACCCTATTTCTTAAGAGAAGCCTGAGGAGCATGGAGAGTGGTGCAAAAAACAGGGACAGGCTGTTATGAATGCAGAAATCCTGCATTTGGCCTTTAGTGGTTCAGGCTACATATAGTCAAAAGGGAAGTGCTGCACATTAAGAGCAGAATCTTGTTGTCTGGATAGCCCAGGTCCTCTATACACACTGTCCAGACTTGCAACCTGGGGAGATCACTTTGGTGCTGCTAACACAGCAGTTTGACTTCACCCCTGGAGGTGCACTCCATTGGCTCAGAGACAGATGGATGCCAACAGCAATCTGTGTTCATTAGGATTTATAGAAATCAGAGTATAAGTGTCCAACCAGGCAGGATCCAAAAGTTTTAAGGAATAATATACTTCTGTTGAAGTAATCAGCAATTGCCTCTGCTGAGACCTGGTTTAATAAAACTTTCCATCTCAGTAGGACCAGACTTGGCTAAGTATTTGTAATTAGAGTGGATTATTAGAAAATAATCACTCTTAATGCTTGTGTGCTCTTTTAAGATCCAATACAAACTTAATCTATCAATAGGGAGTAAATTATATAATGATATCATTAGCATTTTTATGTAAGATTAAGGGAAATGATTTTCTTTCCTTTTTTTTTTTGAAAGAGAATTTTAAAGCAGTTGAATAATTGGTGTAACTAAACTCTTGCATCTTTTACATAGTTTTTTTTAAAAAAAATATTCAGCTAATATTTACTTTCACATGGAAAAAATTGTTACCTATAATGATTCAAATTCTATATTTAGTGTTAAAGTTGTACTTTCCAAAAAGGAGAAAATAGTCATTTTAGAACCATGAAGGTAATCATAGGGCAATTAGCTACCTACACAATCATGCAATAACAACATGTTGGCAGGAACAAAGTTTTCCTATCATGGACTGCCAGTGTCCATGACCTGACCTTCTAAGCTGGCCATCTCAGATGGATCCTTGATTTATCTGTAGATCCAATGTGTGGATCTTGGAGGTTCAACTTTGAAACTCTGCACTCTTTTGAAAGTAGCTTGGAAACAGAAGACAGGAAACTCATGCACAGCAAAATGGGGTTTTTTTCACTGACAAGATTCCCTTTGGCATGTGAAAAGCACTAGTTTACTAGTGTTTTTCTGTTTCCAATGTCATTGCATGTTCTGCACTGCAAAAGTAAAATGCAGCATGCGTTTGGGGAGAAGAAGGAAATGACATGCAGCTGAAGGGCGTAGCTGACATCTGCATTGCTCATGCAGTTCGGATCAGGTTATCTTGGCAGAAAGGAGTTAAGAGTAAAGATCAGGTGAACCTAGCCTTCCATCTTAATCTCCTCCAACTGACTCAAAATAAGTAGTGTTATCTTTAAGCCTGTCATGATATTAGGAAATAGTTTGACTTACGCTGAGGCAATCCAGACTAAATCAGGCTTGATCTGTCTGCCACATTGCACCAATAACATATCCTTTGCCTATCCCATCTGCTTGCTTTGGGTTGAATGCAGGAAAGTCACTGAGCACGAAGAACACCTTCTGCAATAGAATGTCCTTTCCTTCTCCTCCCCCAGAAGATTGAGGGGACCCCCAGAGAAGATGGCAACTTCCTATGTTCTTTGCAAAGTCTACTGAAAGAAAAAGCCATCTACTGATGACTTAAAGTCAGTTTTGCATTAGGAAGTCAATTTTCTTATACTGATGAATATGTTTGTTAGCAGCATCTACCTGATGGAATATGAATTCACATTTTAGCAAGCAAGTCAACAAAGGAGGTTAACACTTCTGTTGAGCCTTCCTAACTACATGTCCATATTTCAAAAATTTAGCACTTTATCCTGCATTACCCTTGGTTGATATCTCCTTACACATTCTCATATTTGTACAGCTTATTCAAACATTTCTGATATTTGCTAAGACATATCTCCATACCAGATTAAAACAGCCATCTGAATCTTTTTTTTTTTTTAATCTTTGGAAATGGGAGAAAATCTACTCTGCTGAACTACTGAGATATGAAATAATAGCATTCACTACGTATTATTTTCATCAAATTTTAAATTGCACTTCTGAGCCTCTTCTTTCCATTACTTCTCATTTAAATAATCTTCTCTCTTCAACCAATAATAAACCACCCTTTTCAGAAAAGTGTACCTGCAAAATCTTGAACCCTCAATTGTGTTTTGATTATGGAACCTCATTTTACTAACCCATTGTTTTTAAACAAACTTGATTGAATTATTTTAAAACAATGATCAAATATAAAGTGTTGTCTTCCAAGACAAAAAAACCCCATGATGTTAAGTCTTGTAAACAGTCATCCACATGGCCTCAAAACAAGCTTGGAAAGTGTTTTACATTACAAATTAAGCTCACATCAGTACTGTCCCTTTTATAGCAAAACAGAGTTAGAACATCATCATCTTTCGAGACCAAATGCCAGAAAGACAATTTTGCATTTAAATCATATATGAAGGCACACATATTTTCTCAAATACATTACAATAGTCACAGACCCCATAGTCAGATAGTATAAAATACTACAGCGGAAAGTATGCACTCTCTATATTCACACCATTTTCTCAAAACTCTTGTTAATAAATAGTTTGCGACTATTTCCCCCTCTTTTGCTTTGAAGAATATCCTTTGTGAAACATGATGCTTGGCTATGTAACAATTTTGCAGCAGTAAAAATCCATCCATTTCCCATATGAATGTGTCTGTGGTTTGTTTTGGAGGATCATATATTGGCTTATTAAATCAAAACATGCACAAGGCTTTGCCCTTGGTCCATGCTTGTGTAACTATTTTTAATGATTATTTTTATTCACCAAAAGTCTTGATTAAGGGTCTCTGAAGGGACTCACAGCAAATTATTTCTATAGAGGCAAATAACAAAGAACTCTCAAATGTCGAACAGCAGTGCATAAGGATTTTACACAAAGGATCTAATTTACACTAGTTTTTACCCATGCCCACATCTCCTATTCAAACAAGAACCAAAATGAATGTTCTAGCATTTCATTGGTCTTTCAAGGTGCTTTTTGAAATGTCTCACACTTGACATCTTACTGATTTCAGGCCAATTATGCAATAGATGAGAGATTCGTGATGAATCATCAGTGTATTTCAATATAACCTTCTCCCCACCCAGCCCAATTCACTGTTGCTTTTAAAAAAAGTGTAGGAGAAGTGCTCTTCTGCCAGAACAAAAAATCTGCAATAAGAGTCATTAAGTGTGTAATGTATTCAGCCTCTCACTGTGACTAAGAGGCAATGTGGGAATTGTGAAAGTGAAGAATAGCAAAGGCAATAGTTCAACTTCATTGATTCACTGGGTGTCAGCTGTTAGAGAAATTAGAAATAGGCATCTCCAAGTGGAAATATATGGGGAGGAAGAATAATGATCTGTGTATTTTGTTCATTACATGCCTCTCTTTTTTAAACAATAAAAACTCTTCCGAGACTGAATATTGTATTCCAACTTTTACTTTCTTTATTCTTCTCTATAATTTGTTCAAAACATGAATTCTATTTTTTGCACTCATGTTAATATTTCATTTTGCCTTACTTAACTCCCTGCAAGTCATTATCTGACTGTTATTAATTACTACTGCCGGAGATCCGATTTAAGGCATTGAAGTTAGGAAAATACTATTGTTATTGATTATTTTTTTTAAAAGTACAATACTTCCCTCAGACCAATCCACAGCAGCTAAAAATGGTGCTTTGTTTTAATATAGAATTGCTAGCTGCCTCTGGTTCTCTGTAGAGCATCTTTCTGGGTGTGGAAAATGATATCCTCTACTCAGGCCTCTGCTAGCAGAGCATTTGCCCTTGGCTAACTACATCTCTCTCTCTCTCTCTCTCTCTCTCTCTCTCTCTCTCTCTCTCTCTCTCTCTCTCTCACACACACACACACACACACACACACACTGGGCAAGGAACAGGGAGAACAGGAAGCTGCCCGCAGTAGCACTTGTCACACTGCATACCTAAAGTAAACATAATGCACAACCTCCTCTCCCTTCCTTAACCACTTCAAATATTCCTCCCTGAAAATCACCATTCTGTTTCATTCCAAATTCATTCCTGAAAAAATTGTACTCAGTATGAACCTGTTTTTACACAACAGTCAACATACAGTATATTGGTTTATTCATTCTGCTGATCAACTAGCTTTAACATTTCTGGGTTTGATTCACTTCAGAATTGGTCTTTTGTCTTATTTTACTTAGGTGGATGAGTCTATGATGAACATCTTATAATCATGGAGATATCTAAAAGGAGTCTGAAGCTTCTTTAAATTCAGTTTAAGTTTTCAGAACACACTTTAAGAAAAAATGTTTTTTTTAAAAAAAACCTACCATAGACAAATGACAGGACTTTTTTTTTTGCTGAAATGCACAGAGAATACTTTATCCTTTCTCCCTTAGGTTGGAACTATTTATTTAATCTGTCCAGTCAATCATAACAAGATCTGATTGAAAATGTTTAATTTCTTCTTTGAAAAGATTGCCTCCAAGTGGAAGAGATCATTACTACACTCATCCAAGATTTGTGAATTAAATTTAAGGACAAACATTATTATTTTTGCATTTGATCATTCATTATACACATGTGGACACACAGAGTGCCAGGTAAATAAAAAAATCTGGAGAGAATCTGGAGAGAAGACCATTCATTTGGAACAAAGTTATAAGTATTTCTATTATGAAATTAGTCATGGGTCAGCACAATTCAGTATTTGCCAGCTTCCTGCAAGCTTTCATGGAGTTTCACACTGAGGTGTGGTGAAGTAGTTAGTGTCAGATTAGGACTAGGGAGATCTTGGTTCAGCCATGAAGCTCCTTGAGTGACCTTGGATTTGTCCCTGTCTCTCTTAACCTAATCTATCTATTTTCAAAATAAAATGGGAATGTGATAAGTACTGTACACATAACCACTTGATTCAGGGAGGGCGTCAGATGAAGTAAGTCACATACAGAAGACGAAATGAAGTTCTATGTTGATTGACAAATTAACAGTCAACAAATCCTTGGGTCCATATGATATAAAAGTTCTTGAAAGACGTGAAGTGAAATTGCTGACCTCCTAAGAGAATGACACAATCTATCATTAAAACTAGTTTCCTTACTAGAGGTCTGAAAGGGGGGTGGGGTGAAAAACCCTCTCTGAATTTGCTACACCACTCATGGGCAACAAAAAGGAGACATTTCATTTATTTTTCAGAAGGAGAGATTGTTTTAGAACAGTTTGAGGGACACTTACTGCTGGCTGCAAACAATGGCATTTTCTCAGGTCTTTCACTTTTTAAAATGTAGTTTTGTGACCTCCTGCAAGTGAGTGGTGGAGATTAATGCAGCCAGCAGGAGCACCACTGCACTCCACACAGAACAACAACAACAAAAATTTTAAGCGAATAAAAACAGAGAGAGAAGAAAAATGCCACTGTTTGCTGGGAATAATAAGAACCCTCAGGGTTGACCTAAGAAGGTTTCTCAGATGAAGAATAAAATGGCACTCCCTCCCACATACAAGACTCAACTAGACTTCCAGTTGAATCTTTCTTCAGCGCTGGTGACATGACACTGCCCTCTGCTCAGTGGAGGCTGGTCTATGAGGACAAATGAGATACTGCCCCACCAACCACAGTTTGTCCTCAGCCGGCCCCCACCTGCCTGCCTTCTTACTTATAACAAATCCAGGGTGTGGCTCTGGCTGTTGCCCTCCCTGCTTGCCACTCAGCTAGTCCCACTGAATCTGAGACAACAAGCTAGTTTAGGTTGGCCTAAACTACCCTAAAGGGACGCAGGTGGCGCTGTGGGTTAAACCTCAGAGCCTCAGACTTGCAATCAGAAGGTTGGCGGTTCGAATCCCCGTGACGGGGTGAGCTCCTGTTGCTCGGTCCCTGCTCCTACCTAACCTAGCAGTTCGAAAGCACGTCAAAGTGCAAGTAGATAAATAGATACCGCTCCGGCAGGAAGGCAAACAGCGTTTCTGTGCACTGCTCTGGTTCGCCAGAAGCAGTTTAGTCATGCTGACCGCATGACCCGGAAGCTGTACACTGGCTCCTTCGGCCAATAAAGCGAGATGAACGCCACAACCCCAGAGTCAGCCACAACTGGACCTAATGGTCAGGGGTCCCTTTACCTTTAAACTACCCTAAAAGCATCTGAAGCTTTGCTCTCTGACAGAATGACTAGGAGTGGAAGGAGGCTTAGGAACAGCTAGGGGACTGGTCTCCCCAGTAACTGCTGCCTGAGGCCATCATCTCATTTTGCCTAATGGTAGGGCTGGCCCTGAGCACACACCTCCATCCTATAACCCTTCCAACCTCCCCAAAGATTCACCAATAGTTTAAGGGTCCAAAGCTGCCCAGCAGTTTCAGGAGCAAAAAAATTGGCAAATTATACCCAATGTAAGCATTAAGTTATGACACAAACCCCCAGCCCCATATACGATGATGGGCCTGATCTGGTGGTGGCTAATAAGGAACAGGAGTTTGGACTTTTGATTGATATTTCACTGAAAATCTCAATAAGGATATTATAAGCCTTTAAAAAAGGCTGGAAATGGGCAACTAAAGTTAAAGCCTCTGGGCTAAGGAGGAGCCATGATTGAAGCTTATTTAAAGGAGAAATTGTGTTGAGAGGTTTTCTCTCTCTCCCTCTTTCATAAGAGCTCAGGGTCATTCAATTAAAATGGTTGTCAGTCAAATCAGGACAGAGAAAAGACATTGTTTTTTCGCACAATGTATGATTAGCATACAGAATTTGTTACCATTTGTCGCAATTGCTCCTGGAGTAGATGGCTCGGAAAGGGGATTACAGCCAAAACTGCCATGGAAACTAGAGGAATATTTCAAAATTTATCAAACACCTTTCTAATCATTGCTGTATCAATACTATTACTAGTCCTTTCAAAATGGTCAAGTTATCCTCCTCTGCCCTCTTTGAAAAAATAGGGGGGGGGATCTGATATGGAGCAGTGGCAAGGCTATTTTTTATTTTACAGAAAGCCTTTGCCCATTTTATTGTTAAGAGTAAGACCTGCCCATTCCACCCAATTATTTAAACTCCCCTCCTGAAAATATCCTTCCCACTTTTACAGGGGTCCTATGAAAGTAATGGTGCTGGGAACATTCAGCACATTTTACAGACATTTTAATCCCCTGAAAAATGCACCCCACAGAACATATCGTTTCAGCTCAACACCAAGTCAGACTGTCATCCTAAGTACTCCTCTGAATGTCTTTTCCATTGAAATGGTAGACACCTGAACTAGAGCTTTTGAATGCAATCAATAAGACTGCTTTAGAGTAAGTACCCTGAGGATTGCCATAATCTTTTCTCTATAATGAAAAACAGGAAATAGGAATCGATTTTCTATTTGTGGAAGCATTACTGAATACAAAAGATATCACTCTTCTACACTGATCTATTCTTTTTTACAATTTATTGGCCTCACAGGTTCCAGAATTAAACTCTCCAACCCAACCATGAAACAAAGATTTAGTGATCAGTCTGACAGGGGACAGAATGAGACAGAACGAGCGCACTGAATTTATGGAGTCAGTCTATATTAATGGAGTTTGTACAGTAAGCTCAAGTTGGAATACATTTGACGTATTTTGTTATTAATAGTAGTAGACATCTTGCTTCTTTCGTTTGGAGAGAACAATCCTGTCATCTCTCATATGGACCCACAGAAGTCAAATCACACAATTGCCACTACAGGCCAGATGGAACCTAGTGATCTAGCAATGGGATGTTTGCTGCCCCTTTGGCAAGACACCAAGGCTAACAGCCCAGGAGTGAAGGTTACTCACTGGCTATGCAGAGGCTCTGTCCCAAGCAAGGGTGCAATGCAGTCAGGGACTTGGGGGGGGGGGCACAGAGATCATATTGAGAACCTTGACTTCCAAGGTAAGAGGGAGAAACCAGCTGGTACCCTGCATTCTGGCCTCCTAGATCCTGTGGTTTCTGGATGAAGGTTAAACCAAACTGTACAAGTCCACCTGGCTACTTTCTTGACCTTCCTGACCAAGGCCCATTAGGATCCTTGCTGATACCCACCCAACCTGTGTGTGTGCTGTTCCCCCTATGGGCTTACTGTAGTATAGGGACTAAGACACAGGCACACACCTGTACAGTACTGGATACCACATTTACAAGTTGGAATGTGGGCTGGATTTGTATGGGAGACATTGGATTGTCTCCCATGTGAACCATCCTTCACATGAAGACCTTCCTCAGATGTTTGACCTACCCATTTAATGTGAAATACAGTGAGTGGCAACATGGACCAGGGCCTTCTTGGTAGTGGCACTAACATTTTGGAACTTGTCATTGAGAGGTTTAAAAGAGGCATTGGGAGTAAGACCTACTGAACACTTCCACAGCATGTGAAGCTTTCTCAAAATCAAACTCAATAGCCCCAATTTAATTAAATTTGGCCACACTTAACTCCCACTTCATTTTCAATGAGACTTTTGAATAATTAACTTTCTTTAGGGCCAGTTTATATTCATCAGGATTTAAGCTTAAATGATTTCCTGAATCAATTTTGACTTTGAGGACACAGAGTTTTAAGAATAGTATCTTTGCCTTTTGGACATCTCTGCAAGCATGTGAACCACACCAGATAAAGACGGAACAGAGCTGAGAGAGCAGAATATACATTTATTTAAGAATCTGGAGATCAAGATCTATTCTGAACTATCGAGGAATACAAACGCATAGTCCAGTCATTGTATTTTTATGGCTCACAGGAAATACTCAGGTGAGATTCCAGACCTATATCTTCATATATTTGGTTTTTCTGACTACTCTCATCTTCTCCAACTTCCTCATCTCCCATGAAAATATTTATCTGTGGGCTCATAGCTGAAATGGTGGCCATGCAACTGGCATTTGGAAATACCATGTCACAATCATTCTCTCCTGTGGATTGCTGTTGTTCTGATTTCTCTCCTTCTCTTTTGTCTGCAGCAGCTGCTTTTTCCGCCGCTGCCCTTTTCTCCTCCTGGCGCATGTCTTGGTACACCTGATGCATGATAAACTGTGTTGTGTTCCTAGGGGCACGCATTCCTGGTGCCCTCCATCCACACAGATTCATGGGGCGCAGTCTCCCCTTTACAGCTGCATGCATAAATGCTAACAAACGCTGACTCTTCCGCTTCCGATTACGGCGGTGACTTCTCCCAATCCTACAACATCTGGATTTCCACTGGTGACTTGCACACCAATGCTTTGCTTTCTCCTTCTTAGGTGATCTTTTCTTCTTCCAATAGCCTCCCCTTTTCTTCCATGGTCTACCATTCCCAGAGAGCGTACCGTTCTTCCGTTCGGAAAAGTGACAAGCTTTGGGCTTCTTCACTTTGGTATCATGATGGCTACCATGAGACACTCCTGGATCACTTCTTTCACCATTTTGGTCCCTTCTTCCCATGTTGGGCCATTGTTTGGTATATCCTAGTTGCAGAGACAGCTGCTGATAACACCGCCGTCCCTGTCTCCACATTTCAGGAGATAATTGGGAAGCCTCTTCCAAAAAACTACCTTTCCAACTTTCGATTTTTCCTCCCTAGGAGTTTCTCCTTCCACAGCAGCCACTGCTTGTGCTGTTAGTTCTGTATTGTGTGGTTTGTGCCTTCTGCCCTTAACCAGCTGGGCACACACTCCTGATTTTCCAGTACTTTTTTTTCCTGGTCGTTTTCTGTTGCTCCCTCTTTCTTTGTGGCTTTGGTGCCACTGCTCGTAATACAATGAGACCCCGGTGTGAGATGCTGCTTTGACCCAGATTCAGTGGGCCATAGGTGTCATGCCACTAGGGGTGGTAACTTCCTTTCCTCTTGGGAGCCTTGTATAGATTGAATAAAGCATCGTCATCACCCTAGGCAACAGGGAACCAATCATAAAGCAATGGGTGGGGCTGTAACTGGACATTCCGCCAGCTTTTAACAGGGTGGGGCTGTGATAGGTGTTCTTTTGAGAGCAGCTCTGTAGAATCAAAGACTCTTGTCTTCTTTAGGCTCCAGGGCAACTGACTCCACACAACTGTCATAGTAGCCATGTTGGCGTGCATCTTTTAGCCAGACATAGCTTAAGGCAAATACTATTTTCAGATACCCCATTCCAGTGTAACAGTAATCAATAAAGACTGACCTATGCCACATGACATCTTTAACGACTTCAATGTAAGCTGTTACCAAAGATTAAGTAATGAATCCGTTCTACTTTTCAGAAAAGAAGGCTGAAAAACAAATCCATCTCATGATTTTCCTGTCCAAATTACACAGGGATGATGTGAATAAACTGCCCATGACCCCATATTTAATTTTCTATGTCTGCCATATATATATCAGATTTCGGGACAGTTCCTACAAATGATGCTTGGGTAACAGTCAACATGTTTCTATCTACCCAAACTACTGATGCAGTAACACTTAACATTCTGTTTTGCGCAGAATGTCTGGGCCCACAAACTGCTAAATATCTTAATGCTCATATGGATTTTATAGCTAGAAACTCTGTTTCTTATAAATGTATGTATTTGGTTATAGTTAAATTTTAATTTTGAGTTGATAGAGCACACCCTACAGAATATGCCCTTCTTCCAGTTTATCAAAAGGTTGAAGGCAGAAGAAGCTAACTTTTAAATACCCAAAGGATTAACTACACACTGCAATCAAATACATATAACCAACCCTGCTGTCCTTTTTATTTCCAGGACAGCCATATTGGGGGGGGGGGTGTTGACTTGGAGCAGACAAGTAGCAGGGAGAAGGTTCTCTTAACCCTTTCCTTTCCCAGTGCTACTCAGCTACAAGTAGGTCTGCTCCAGCTGGTTTTTCGTCGTCTTGACTACAAATGTGCTTTGATCTATGCATGGAGAAAGGCTTCAGGGCAGTTTGTAGCAGAGACCTAGCAGGCAGTATAAGGGCCGCTGGGCCCCTCCTGTTCCTCCCTTCCAGTTGTTGTTGTTGTGGTGGTTTGTTGTTGTTTTTAAGAAAGCTGGTTTGGATTCAGTTTCAAATGTCTCTGTGTAATGTGTAGTTCGGTCTGGAGCAGAATATCACATAATTCCCTTTCTCAGTTATTGTATGGCATTCCAATTTGGGTACAAGCATTTAATAGAGAAGTTGAACAAATTCAAGTGACTTTTCTTCTTAAGATCCATGGTGACCCTAAATGCATAAGTTACTTAACCCTATGTGTTAAAACCAGTCAACATCTGATGGAAACCAATGCATGGCTCACTACAACCAAGGCATGGCTGAAAGTCCACTTTAGAACAACATCTAACTCCTTCTTAAGCTCAATGCATGAAGACCTGGATGGTATAGAGCAATTCAAGATAAAATCCGTAGTTTGGGCATTGCTCTTGAGAGCCTTGAAGCATGTGACGAAAGTTACATATTCTAAATAATCAAACAGTGACTCTACGACCATGAAAGACAGCGCTTGTTACCTCATACTCCTAGATCCTGTTCTCTGGAGGCCTTAGGTATTACAACACCCTACAGAACCTGTGCCAAATATCTAAAGGATCTACTACTCCCTTCCCATCGAAGAGCCTTTATGCTCGCGAGATTAAATGCCTTCCCCTCTGTAGTGACCAAAGGTAGATTCTCACATGCCCCATATCAAGCCCATTTGTGTGCCTGCAACCAAAAAGTACCTGATTCAATGGACCACATTCTCTTAGATTGCTCTCTACACAGTAGACCTTGCCAACTGATGCTGAGCAAAATGTTAGACCTCCGGCCTGTAACTCTGAGAAGTCGTCAAATGAGGTTTCTCATGACAGAACAGGACAAAGATATCCCTGCTTTAGTAGCTTCCTTTTTAGCTACAATTTTACCCGAAAGGGTTCCCAATGAAGCATCCTTTCAGGGAACAGACAGGGCGAAGCAGAATATCTAAGTGCACACAATCACAGTGTGACCTTATGACCCTCAACAGATTCACCCTTGTCCTTTTAATTATCCTAGTGACCTGAAATGTTTTAGATTGTGATGCCAATAAGGTCTTTGATTTGATTTGAAAAATAACTTAATGGGATCCAAAATTGCCACAATATGATCAGAAACACTTCTGTTTATCCCAGGTTCTTTCCCCCTGACTCCCTCATTGCTCCTCAGCCCCTTGTACACTACCCCATGGCTTTCTAATGTGTTTCCCAATCCTCAGGATTAGCTTCCAGGGGGAAAGGAGGGGCTGCAGTGAGACAGGATGTGTGTGTTGAAAAGCCCCATCATAAGCAGAATGTTGCCATGGAGCTCAGGATCCAAGTTTTTGTGTTTATGCAAGTAACCACACCTATCAATAGTCTATGGATTTGTATGCAATAAAGTAACTAGGGTTTAATCTAGGGCTCAGCTGATGGGACTAAACCTGCTCCTTCATTCATGGTGGAGAGAGTTATCAATGGATACGTCCCTCCCATGATGGTTATGTTCTGCCGCCACAGTCAGAGGCAGAAATGCTTCTGAATACCAATTATTCGAAATAACAGTATGGGAGAGTGCAGCAATGCTCTAATTCTGCATGCACGTTTTCCACAGGCATCAGGTCAGCCACCGTGAGATCAAGATGCTGGACTAGATGGGCCATTGGTCTGACCCAGAAGGCTTTTCATTAACATCTGCAGGCAGCCCTGTTTAGGGAAGTTTTTAATGGTTGGCATTTTATTGTGCTCTTAATACTTTGTTGGGAGCTGTCAAGAGTGGCTGGGGCAACCTAGTCAGATGGGAAGCATATAAATATTATTATTAGTTATTAATTTCCCTATGTCATCAAGGCCAGGTGGCAAATTTCACCCCATAAACATTTGAATGCTGCAGCCTTTTGCTTTCTCAGATAAAAGGCTGCTATTCACTCCTATGAGAAAAAAGCAAAACACTGCATTCTATTGGAAAGAAACCAAAGTACCATTCTAAACTATGCTGAAAGTTCAGCTTCAGAAACTTGGCCATTAAATAAAACAAAGGCTCTGCTTCTAATATGTTCCTTCATTGATTCTTATCAGCGTGACTGAGAAGAATGACCATTTGAAAAGATAATGAATTATCTCCTTTCATTCTCTATCAGTACAGGAGCTGTCACATATTCAGACTCAGGCTTAATTTCCACCTTGCCTAGCTTTATTCTCCAGACACTTTAGGGAAGCTAAAAAGCATGAGAGTTCTGTAATCCTGATACATAGAAACTTCAGCCAGAATTACTAGATAACTTATCAAGTCCGTTGTTAAAGAGCACCCAACTTTAAATACACACACAAAATACAAATATGAGGATTTGACAAGCTTTATTTATAATATCTCAACACATGATGGCAGTAGTACTCTTTAAAATGGTGATACCAATGCAAGTAAATTATCAACATTCTAAGAACCTGATATTATTTGCAAAGATTTTTTTAAAAAGCAAACAAACCAGAGGTTGGCTAAATTTCTGAGTATTTGCTGTCTTAGTTGCTAGTAAAAAAGATCAACAGTTGTTGACAGAAACCACATGGATAGGAAAAGGAGAGGTCTAAAGATAGATGCATGTGTCTCCTATCATTTCTACTGCACATATGCGTGCAAGTATGGCTTTGACTTTAATCTGCACCCAGTATTAAGAAGAACAACTCTTACAACTGAGGCAATAAACCTTTTGGGCTGAAGGCTGCATTGACTCATGGTCAACCCCCCCAGCGACTGCATGCCAAAGTGCAGGTTGCCAAAATGTAAACGAATGTGATGATTTTTTCTTTTCTAAAGAAAACTCCGAGGGTTCCCATGCTTTTTATAGTTGGGTGACTATGGGATCAATCAGTTAATATGTATTAATATATACATTAAAGTATTGTTTTAAAATGTACCAGGACTGGCTTAGGGGGCCACACACACACACAAAAAAAAGCATTTGTCATCATGGAATTGAAACGGAATCCAAAGAAGCCATAAGTACATGGCAAATTGTGGGAGGCATTGTCTTAGTAGACTACAACTCTTGGGAACCAGTTGTAGATCATGGGCCATGGATTAGACATCCCTGTCTCACAACAAATAGATAGCAACACTTGTGATATCTCAATTGAATATTAACAAATATTTGCCCTTGAAACGAAGCCCCTATTTTGACCATTTTTAAGGGAGTAATGAAAGGGCCACAGAGAATAAATGCTGGTCCTGTGAGCAAATAACTATATAGACTCACCCTCTAGTCTCAATGGTCTTGGCAACCAGGCCAATGCCTTTGCTCCTGCATAAAATTTTGTTGCACTGTACTGTAGCAATGAAAGTAGAGCAGCAGAATGGGAAGCACTGGCTGGCTAGGCATTGGAGTGAACATCTGAGTACAAATTGGAATACATGTAAGAATGCCCTTTTAAGCACAAATCGCATTGCTCTCAAATGAATGTTATTTATTCATTCAACAGAAGATTTATTGCTTATAGCTATAGACCATTGCATATAATACAAATAAAAAAAGGAAATGCCTAAAATACAGACAGTCAAAGTGCGAGTCTGCAATAAATCACACCATTCAAAGTTGGAGTTAACACTTTATTAGCAAAAACACAACCTTCACAGACTTGGCTGAGTGTCAGGCCTAACGAGCACAGCAGCTCATCCCTGGTAGTTTTATGCCATGAATCAGTTGCCAAGAAAAGGTCCCAACCTCCCTGCAGCCTTCTAAGTCTCCCCTCTCCAGAGCTTTCCCCAAGCAATCAGGGACTAATCCTATGTGCAGCCTGTCGCTGCTCCGTCCATTTCAGTCCAATTCTGGTTCTGGGAAGCAGGGAGGGAGGGGCTTGTGGCAGCATGAGATGGAGCAAACTGCCACACTCAGAGCTTTGGGAAGGTCAGTTGCTTCAGTAAGTCCAAGCCATCTATCTGCTCTGACCCTGACTAATTGCTACATTCCTTCTGTCTGCCATGTAATCTCCGTCTATTGGAGCCGGTCACAGCCAGGACAGGACAATTCTAATTTAAGCAGAAGAACTGACCACTGTAGGCACTGCTCTGTTTTAAGGACAGTATCTTCTTCTTCTTTTTTTAAAGTATTTTAATTAAAGATTTTCTTGGTTTACAAAAGTATGTGCAATGTCTCTCTATCTCTCCCCCCCCCCAGTAACATTTTTTTACAGATCAGTTTTATTTGTTGAGACATTAGGAAGAAAAGGGGTGGAGGGGGGGAAGATGGGTGGGGGTGGGTGGCGATGTTTCTGTTTTGCTTAATGTATGTAGGGTTTGGTGTCAGCATCGCTTGTGCAGGTTCTCTGCTATTCACTTGCGTTCCTTTGGTGGTGAGAGAGGTTGGGGTTGGCCTAGGGTGTGGTTGTTTGTTTGTGATCGGCTGTGGTGGTCTTTGTTTTCATGTGTGAGTGGGGTGGGTTGGTGTTCTGGATCAGGTTAGCCATATTGATTCGTATGCTGTTGGTGGATTTTTGTCATTGTCTTGCTGGGCTGTGTATGTGATAAAGGGGAGCCATACCAGGGTGAAGGTGTCTTCTTCTATTTGTCTCCGTGTCAGTTTCAGTTTATTGGTTAATTTTTCTAGTAAGGCTGTTTCCCATACTATTTGGTACCATTTGTCCATGCTTACTCCTGACAGGTCCTTCCAGTGTCTGGTTATGTTTCTGGCTGCTGAAAGTAGGCGGGTTATGAGTTCTTTGAGATGTAAATGGGCAGGAACCTCACCAAAATGCTGGAGAGGGTGCACCTCCACAGGCACATACCTCCACATGTGGTGCGAGTGCCCCAAAATCCAACTATTATGGACAACAGCCATACGAGAAATATGTAAAATAACTAAGCAAGTATTAGAAACCACCCCAGAATTGGCCCTACTAAACATCTTCCAAGACAATAAGGACAGTATCTTCTAAACTGTCATAGACACTTGAAGTAAGTATTAGGCAGTGTGATGCTAGAGAGGAAACCATATATATAGAAGGTAAATACTGACCGAATGTTGGGGACAGAGTTTCTTAGGAAGGAGTGCTTCATATTTGAATGTTTTCTCCCCTTTCGTGTATTAAAATATATGAACAGAAACATTCTGTAAAGTTTCTACAATGCACTTGGTATTGCTCTGCACTTATTTCCATAGTGTCAGGAACTATTGAAATATATCATTTCACAGAAGTCTTCTACTGTTGCTTTGAGTTGGTTGGTGAGCTTAGTAGAGAAGTGAGGAATTTTATTTCTTCACTATTATCTAGCACAAACTTACTGTGAAGACAATACACATACTTGGTGTACATTTTTTTACTTATACAGTATAAGGACGGTTTCCATGTTTCCTCTCTAGTACAAAGCAGTGTTCAACATTTTACAAGAGAGTATATTTATTTTTAATATTAATGTTTTAGTAAAATAACCTGATCTGGCACCTAGCTGCCCTCTATAGCAAGTAGGACGCTAGCCTATATGGAGCTTTGGTTTCATCCAGACAGGACTTTTGTTACATTTTTATGAAAAAAATTATGGAAAAGCTTTACATATAGAATATGATTAAAAACAAGGTAGCATGGGTCATTTTCTATTTATATACAATTCTTATAGCTTTACTATTACAATTTTAATGTGGATAAAATTATGAACCAAGTATCATTAATATTCAGTTTCTCTAATACTTATTCATTCCCTTCTCCTTTCATCATAGCTATCATGTCAGCTATTCTGCACTGATTACAATGCACTGGTTACAATATGGAAGCATGGTATACTTTAATAGAGAATGAATTAGTATTCAGCACTGTGCGTTACTGACTGCAACTGTTTACTTATTATTTTACACCAATACAACCATATCATACTGTCACAGGCTTTTGAAGCAGTTTGCTTTAGAAAGCATACTTGCAAAAGAAATTATGTTACATGACATTTTCGTTATGGCCTAAGCCTAAAAGAGGCTCCCAACAGGCAGACGGGGTAGACACATGTACGCATGAGGGGTTTTGCTCAGATTAATGGGATTGCCATCTAGCCTGATGTCTTCGAGAGATTTGCGGATGTAAGAATAATCCTTCATTTTGCAGAAAGTATCTTCATGCATCTCTTGTATATTGTTGTTCTAAAAAGAAAACAAAAGATTTATTAAAGCCAGTATTTAAATTCCAATTTAAATGTCAGTTTGTCAACAATAACCTAATAATTAGTAGTAGGGTGCACTGGATTTGGATAGATCCTGGGGCCAAGCAGGGTGCCTCAGAGGAATTTTGGGGTTTTTAGAGGTGAAGTGGGATATCAAAGAGGCACATGTCAAAGCCCTAGGACTTTGTGATGAAGGTCAGATGAGAAACTGAATCAATAATAAAAAGAGCAGGGAACTCTGAAGTAATAAGAACTCTGAATAATAAGAGCAGGGAGCTCTGAGTGTCTGGAGGCAGTTGACAGATGGATGGCGGCTGACTGGTTTAGTTTCAATCATGACAAGACAGAAGTACTGTTTTGAGGGGACAAGGGGCGGGCGGATGTGGGGGACTCCCTGGTCCTAAATGGGGTGGCTGTGTCCCTGAAAGACCAGGGGCAACCAGAACTCACAACTGTCCATGGAGGTGCAAGTCAATTTGGTGTTCAAGGCAGCTGTCTACCAGCCCCATCTGGTATGCAGGCTGAGACCCTACTTGCCCACAGACAGTCTCGCCAGAGTGGTGCAGGCCTTGGTTATCTCCTGCTTGGACTACTGCAATGCGCTCTACATGAGGCTATATTTGAAGGTGACTTGGAAAATACAACTAATCCAGAATGTGGCAGCTAGACTGGTGACTGGGAATAGCGGCCAGGACCATATAACACTGGTCCTAAAGGATCTTCCCTGGCTCCCAGTACATTTCAGAGCACAATTCAAAGTGTTGGTACTGACCCTTAAAGCCCTAAATGGCTTCGGCCCAGTATACCTGAAGGAGCATCCCCATCACTCAGCCCACACCCTGAGATCCTCCTCCGAGGGTCTTCTGCTAGTTCCGTTCCCTCACTCCGAGAAGCGAAGTTACAGGGAACCGGGCAGAGGGCCTTCTCAGTAGTGGTGCCCTCCCTGTGGAACGCCCTCCCTTCAGATGTCAAGGAGATAAAGAATTACATAAACTGAAGGCAGCCCTGTATCAGGAGGTTTCTAACGCTTGATGTTTTTATATATATATTTTTTAAGATATGTTGTAAGCTGCCCAGAGTGACTGGGGAAACCCAGCCACATGGGCAAGGTATAAATAATATAATTATTATTTTGTGGCACCTTAGATATCTAGACATCAAATGCTGCAGACAAATATCTGCTGCAACCAGATATTGGTTTTATCCAATGCTCCATGTATGTGGTTCCACTGGTGCAATAGGACCTCCATTTTCTCTCCACCTCTTGCATATACCGGAATCTGCTCTGGGGGGGGGTGTCCTCCCCGCCTCCAAGCTGATTTTGTGGGAAGGTCGGAGGGTGACAGGATGGGGAAAGGAAGCTATACTGCACACACTGATGTCTGTTGCGTCAGGAAAGCTGAAGCGCTGGATGTGGCCCGATGTGTCTAACCTTACCCACTATGTTGGGAGGATGGGAAGAGGGAGAAGATTAGTATTAGAGAGACCAGAGAGGAGGAACTCTGTTGTGACTGACAGGTCTAGCTTGCTATCAGAGGACATGATTTTACCATTGTCCACAATCCCCGTGCTATGGGGGGTGGAGGGAAGCAGCTTTGCAAGACCATATGTAAGCTGTGCCTGTGAGTACCTTTTGTCTTGAGCGAACTGTGTTGAGTGATTAGCATCATGGACTGATGAAGCTTGCTGCAAAACCTGGATAATATCCGGAGAGCAGGTGTCATCTATTTGGCTTCAATTGATCATTTGGCTTTGCGTTTCCAGCTAACCACTTGAAGAACGCCTTCTGGCAACCGCTCCTACATTTATTGCATTGTGCTTCCAGTGAACGACTATTTGTTCCAGCTGTGTTATGACATATTTATTGCATACATAACCAGTACAGCTAGTACAGGCTTGGTTATGCACATTGCACTTTAGTTTGCCCATTGTCTAGTTGGTTTATGAGGGTATATTTATTCCAGTAAAATAGTTCTTTATATTCATAAGCCAGTTCTGGTGTTGTTGGTTTGTTGTTCAATTATTGTTATAACACCTGATACTTTTTGTGTATACATATGTAATTTATGTCTCCAAATTTAAGAAAAGCTCAAGGATGCGGAGGGGGAGAGAGAGCACCTTTGTAACCAATGGGTCCAACTTCTAACAAAAGGAAATAATATTTAGTTCTTCCTAGCACGAAAGCCCCTGAACCTATTTGTATGAAATTTGGCACACTTCTTATCCAGTCAACACTATATCCAAAAGAATTTATTGATTGTTTTAGCCCACCTGCAGATGAAGAGACTGGAGGCTTTCAGGGAGTGGAAGTGGGATATGATCCAAGTTGTTATCAGTGATGTAAAGGTGGTGCAAGTCAAACATATCCTGAAGAAAACAAACTATTATTATTATTATTATTTTTAAAAGAAGTGATTTCTTTGTTCTCGTTCTGAGCCGCACATGAGTACAGACACTTAAATTCAGCCAATCATTTTAAACATCTGTACCAAGATTGATTCTTTTTAGAGATTCAATGAATGTCAAAGCTCCAGTTGTGTGGAACAATCGGCTTAGTGGTTTTATTTGCTTGTTTTCAAGTTTGCAAAGCCTGGCTACTTCAGGCCATAAGACTGAGCTTGACCTCACTGCAGCTCTCTCTTTATTACTGCACAATTTCCCCGTTGTTCTCAGAGCACGGAAGACAGAATCATACCATGCTGCCATACAACTGCCACCTTACTCTGACAGTGACTTCATGCAAGGTATTTTTTCCATTTGAGTATTAAATTTGAGTACAAAAATATGGCTTCTGTATCAGTTTTGATGTATATGTGCATGGCACAGGTTGCTTAAAAATACATGCTAGTGGCAAATTTTGATTTAAAAAAATGTTTTGGTTGTTTTTACTGATAATGTTATTGTTTTATATTTATAAACTGCTTGGAGCTTTTTCACAATCAAGCAGTGCACAACTTTTATGAAATAAAATACAGTGGTACCTCGGGTTAAGTACTTAATTCGTTCCGGAGGTCCGTACTTAACCTGAAACTGTTCTTAACCTGAAGCACCACTTTAGCTAATGGAGCCTCCCGCTGCTGCCACACCGCCAGAGCACAATTTCTGTTCTCATCCTGAAGCAAAGTTCTTAAGCTGAAGCACTATTTCTGGGTTAGCGGAGTCTGTAACCTGAAGCGTATGTAACCTGAAGCATATGTAACCCGAGGTACCACTGTAAATAAGAGGAAAATAATATGTGCCTAATCCATGGCTCATGATCCTTTCTACACTGACCTTAGGAATTATGCCTCTGCCACCACGTTGTTTTGCACTGGAATAACTATCCCACATCACTTTATGAGAGAACTCCCTCCTGTTCCTATAATGGCTATTTTTATTAGTCAAATTAAGGGATTTTTTTTCAAATTAGCAGTTAAATACAGAACTCACTTTAAATGCTTCTTGCTTGATTCCTTTGCGACCAAGCCTGTTGTTACTAATATCAATGAATATCAAGGTTGGTGGTAATTCTGGAAGCTGCCTTATCTTGTTATCTCGAAGTATCAGTTCCTGAAGTTGTGGTAGTTTCCTGAAGGCATCTTCATCAATTTCAGATATAAAATTTGAAGTCAAGTCAATCCTTTTTAAGTTGCCTAGTCAGGGACACCAAAGCAGGGAAAATAATTATAGCATTTCTGCCTGCTTTTAAAGACCAACACCAGGGGTGGGGGTGGGGAGAATAGACAATCACCATTCTTTGGATGCAAATAGTTCCAAATTATAGTTCACAATATGTTGTTATGTCCAGAAGATGTATGCTACTATGCACTTATCTTTCAGCATGAGAAAGTACTTTGCATAGCGTGCAATAAAATAAAGTGTAGTAACCAATAGTAAAGTCATCCATACTTAGGTTAGCAAAGTCATCCCTGTTGACCCTTTTGATTCTGTTATAGCGAGAGTAGAAATGTGTGGTTTCCTTCGGCAAGGGGGGAAGATCTTCGAGTTCACGATCATCACAGTAGACAGAAGTACTTAGGCACATACACAGAAGACAAGTTGGGAGGCCTAAAACATGAAAGAAGAAACCATTCACTTAGCTATACACTTGTAAAAATTCACACAGAGCCATACCATCCTACAGAGCCACACGGTCTAAGTATCTTGCTGAACCAGTTTATGGTTCTGTTTGAGATTTTGAAAAGCATTTGGCTCCTTTTATTCTAGTTGTTCTAGGCTTAGGCTCAGGTGTAGGTATCTGAGTTCTCATGAATAACTTTCCTCTTAGTGTAGCAGAATAATCACCAGTCATGCACTTTTGATAAAAGTTCCACATTTACACAATTTGTGGAGTAATGCATAGTGATATTTTTCAGATATTGGGAAACATTATATTGAATATTTCATGCACTTTGTGTTACGCCATTCACAACTAGGTGCACATGCAAAGATGTGTACAATATCAATGCTCCATTTTTTTGCCCTTAATATTTATTTTAAATGTTACAAACCACGCTTTTGTAAATTTACAATTAAATGAAACAAACACACAAGAAGTTATTAAGTGGATTTATTATTGGAGGCAATGTGGCTGTTCAAAACCAACAGCTTTCAAAGACTCAGTGTAATCAAACCAAGTGGATTCCCTTGTATATTAGATTGGTCTGGATATTAAAATTGCTGCTTGAATAATCCTAGTGATTCACTACATCTGTAATGTTTTATAGGAAATACTCTTATGAATAATGGAGCATTTTGTCCCTACTAGATTTCTCAAGTCATAGTCAGGAAGATATCTTCATTTTATATTCTACCTCCAGGATCTGTGTCTTCCCTTTAAAACTTAATAAACCTGCATACATTTAGTTTGGTATCCAGCATGCTTTTTTGATATTTGAGGAAATTGGTCCCCCCCCCCATGAGACCTCAATTTCCTTAGAATTGTTTTTAATTAGCATCTTTCATGCAGAACAATGACATCAGGAAAGGCTTCAACCAACCCTTGAGGAAAAACTGCTTGAAAGCTGTAGATTATTAAATAAAACATCAAACTACTGCTGAATGAACATAAGAAAATGATCTAAAGCATTTAAACCAATTTATGAAAGGGCTTCATTAACAGGTGTGTGGAATTGGGAAGAGCTCTGCATTTCCCTATTGCCTTCTGAAAAAGGAGGTGGGATTGAGAAACATCACAAATATTTATAGAAAATAGAACATAATGGTGCAAAATGACGCCATTTTATATGTCTAATGCTGTTAATGTGGGTGTTTAGAATAGACTGGAAAGCAATATTTAACATTACTGGTTAACGTTACTGGATTCTTTTTAGTGGGATTTGGAGTGTTTTCCAGAAGTAAGGAATTCAGGGCCTCCCACCTCCCATGTTGCTCGAGACCTAAAGCCCCATTTACTCCACTGCCCTTGTTTCTGCTGGTCTCTTTCCCCTTACTGTCCCTGAGCAGTGACTGGTCGCCCCTGAACCTGGTGTGAGGCAACCTGTGGTCAAGGAGGTTATGTAGGCGGGGACCAATAAGGTCACGTGAGTGGGACTAAGGAGGTTACATGGAAAGGGCCAAATTGTTCTGGGCCTGAAACCAGACTAGAATCTGTTTCTTACAAGTCTAAAAGGTAAAGGGACCCTGACCATTAGGTCCAGTCATAGCCGACTCTGGGGTTGTGGAGCTCATCTCACTTTATTGGCGGAGGGAGCCAGCGTACAGCTTCCGGGATGTGGCCAGCATGACTAAGCTGCTTCTGGCGAACTAGAGCAGCGCACAGAAAACCATTTACCTTCCTGCCGGAGCGGTACCTATTTATCTACTTGCAGTTTTATGTGCTTTCGAACTGCTAGGTTGGCAGGAGCTGGGACCGAACAACGGAGCTCACCCCGTCCCTGCAGCTATTTAGCCACCACACTCTCAACCACATTGCCCAGGGAGGAAGTACTAGTATAATTATACTAATTAACCTAAAAGTTAGTGACATTATTTTAATTAACATACAACTAAGCTTTAAGGCTTGTTTGACTTATAGGAGGGATCAATGTTGTGTTTTGGGGAGGAGGCTTTAGTTATTTCCTTTTCTTTATCAACTGATATCTCACTGCTTGGCTCAACTCAGCTCAGCTTCTACCATAACTGGCAAAATGACACAAAATCAGCAATTTGCTTTTCAAAACTGGAAGAAAACAGATTAGATTGCCCAATTTATCTGTCACTCTTGAATGTCCACACACTCATAAACCTGATAACTACTGTGGGAAGAACGCAGATTCATTCCCATACTTCTTTCCATCTACTGGTGGTAGTTATAGCAGCGCAACGGTGCCTCCCCCACCCCCTCATCACTAGATAATTTAAGAAGTCTAGATGGTAAGGAGGCAAGTCTGCATACTGCAAACCTGTATAGAAAACTGCATTACATATGCCCTGATGAAAAGGCTCCTTAGCTTGTGTGGAATTATAGGCCCAAATCTAGACTAAGCAGAAAGCCAAAATCATGTCCCTCAACTCTCTCTTACAAACCTTCATGTGTATGGGGACCAAGAACTCCTGGTCCATGAGGTGAAGAGCCATCAATAAGCTTAGGTGTGGATGCTTCTTCTTCGGGTTCTTCTGGCAGTGGAGAAGGTAAATAAATCTCTCGAGTTACAGATGGTACTACTGTTCCAATCTCTACCTAGGAGACACACACATATTAAAGCAGTAATGTGGTATCGGTATGCAATGTCGATTTTTATTATAATTTGCCATATATTCAAGTTACCTGGACTTATATTAAAGGCCTGGGAGTCTCTGGTGAGGTTGGAGCAAGAATGTGTCAGTAAGAAAGCATTATTCACTAAATGCAGGCAGAATGTGTGATGGGAAGACTTTTTCTGTTGGCTCAGAGGAAATGTAAAATATCCATATCACATACAAATTAGTACTTTTTACAGCAGGATATATCATTCACCATCTTGCTGCTGTAACCAACCACTCTAGGTTCACATACTTAAAAACCAATGTATCTTTGCAACCCAAACTTGGCAGATAACCTGCAGTTTTCATGAAACTTGACACCTTAAGATATTGGGCAGGGGTCACCCTACAAGATTAAATGTGTGGTTTCTGACAAAAGCATCCCACTTTGTATACCTACATGTCTGGGAGACTTAGAATAGCTCTTTGGTTTACGTAGTAAGTATCCAAAACAGATTGGAAATAATTTCAGAATCCTATTTTACCAGTAGATGGCACATACTCCCTGGAACACAACAATATCAGCTTATTTTCTGTTCCATAACTCTACAAATTTATAAAATTGTACATTAACCCACTCTTCTTTAAAATTCACTTTAATTTTTCTTTTCAGTAAAGCTTTCTTTCTCATACATGCTAGATTGTTTTCTCTGGAGAAAGCTGGCAACAGAGTATATAAATTAGTAACATATTGCAAAAATAAAATAAAATCCAAATGGTTGTTGGTGGTGGGCTGTTTTTTTTTAATGGAATTGTAAAACTTTCTGTATTCTCAATATACTGAAATAAATTGAATGAAGGACTGAGTTAATAAATCATTTGCTGGCTTGTTGTTTTTTAATCCCCCCCCCCAACTGTTTGAATGAACATTTGTTCAGAATTTCAGCAAAGAACCAAAACAGTGCTTGCAAAGCTGCAAATACAAAGAACTTGGTAAAGAAAGACTCTCCTCCTTCAAGAGAGGGGAGGGGTTGTGGGCGGGATCCGATCCCAGCCTCAAGCAGGGGGCGTTAGCCCACTCACCTGGCTGGCGCACCACGCCCACGGGCAGGCGGCCAACCAGGAGGCTAGAAGGGAGCATGGACAGCAACTTAACTTGTTGCTGCGCCAGCCACACGGCCTCACTTTTCGTCGTCCCGTCGCGAGTCACCCACCCTCCACTCCCTTAGGGCTCAGGGTTCCAATTTCTCTTTTGGCCTTGCTATGGATCTTAGGTTGGTCACCCTGGATGCCCGGGGGGCCTGGTAGGAATTTTTCCATTTGGCATTAGGCTTTGTGGTTTTTCCGCCTACCTCGTAGCAACCGTCACAACTTTTGTGGTATTGGTGGGTAGGTTAGGCATTGGAATATGTTGCGGTGTGTGGAAGGGCTAGGTGTGGCCATCGCCTACGCCTTCAATTTTTGGGTATTCCGTTAAAGGAATCTGGCGTATTTGGGTATTCCGTTAAAGGGATCCTGTCCGATGCCTGTGTGGCGGGGGGCCATGGCACGACCCTCGGTGACATCAGGGGAGAGCTTATAGTTGGATTAGCATCAACGGGCTCCACCTACTGGTGAATAAACCCCCCTTTTCAGACTCACCCCTCTCCGAGTGGGTGGAGTCAAGTCACGTGATCCAATGCCTAAGCCAATACCTTTTCACTTGCTGTAATCAATAAAGTTGTGGCCTTTTCTTGCCCATTAACCTTATATTACTTGTCCTCGTGTCTTCATTTCACTATGCAGGGATCGGGTCCTCGAACCACAACCTAGACTGCCTCTCATGTATGCGACAACGGCCGCAAGAGTTTTAATAGCACAAGGATGGAAGACTGAAGAAACCCCAACTAAAGAATCATGGCAAGAAAAATTGATGGACTATGCAGAACTGGCAAAACAAATACAAGCTACGGGACAAGGATAACTGTGACTTTAAAGATGAATGGGAACTCTTTACAAAGTATTTGAAGATGCAACAAAGCGAACTGGACTCCTTGGCTGGTTTTGAATAAACTTTCACAAACTTTTTATTGATAATTATTACCTAAATAGTTTGAGGATCTATACAACCGTGTAACATGCAGAAAACAACATCTTTAGAGAAATCAAAGACTGGAACAGAGGGAAGTTGGGGGGTGAATTCTGTGGGGGGAGGGAGGGGGAGAGAGGAAAAAAGGGGGAAAATAAGGATGATATGTTTCTGGATAATATGTTTTGTTTTAATTTTGAATAAAAAAGTAATTTTTTAAAAAACAGAACCTAGACCGCCTCTCCCCATATGAACCAACCCTGACCCTGTAATCATCATCTGAGGCCTTTCTTGGTGTGCTTCCTCCATGAGGGCCTGAAGATGGCACAACAAAAACAGATCTTTTCTGTGGTGGCTCCACATTAGTGGAATGCTCTCCCCAGGGAAACTTGCCTGGCACCTTTATCACATATCTTCAGGTGTTGGGAGAAAACATTTCTCTGTTACCAGGCCTTTGGCTGATCAACATTACACGGCCCTTTAAATATGTTTGTGGGGGCTGCTTATTGGTTTGCTTTTGATTGTTTTGTTATGTATTCTGTGTTCTAATGTTATATTTTTATGTTGTGAACTGCTATGTGATCTTTGGATGAAGTGATAAAAAATATTTTAGGGGTCTGTGTAAGTTCTGTGTGCGTGCCGAATAAGGTGAATTGGGGTTATTCCAGTCATGATTCCATGTTCCTGACCAGATCACATTATTAACAAGGAAAATCAGGGACCTACTAAGCTTCCAAGTTTTTCCTGAGGTCTATTTTCCCCCAAGAAGTTAAACACATAAACTTTCCTCCTCTCCTTTCGTTTCTAAGAATCAAAACTGAAATATACTCAGAGTCGCAAAGTGATTTCATGCTCTTTATTCAGCTCATAGTGGTGAGGAGGAATGAATGAATGTCCCCTCAAAGTATCTGCTTTATATACATTATTTACACAATGGGCTGCACATGATTGGCTAATTCCAGGATTCTACTGTAGGCCAATCAGGTTGTGGATTCACTTCTATCTGGAGCATGATTGGGTGGTTCCTGCTAACCAATCATACTGCTGCATTGTTCTAGGACCAATCAGACTGCTGCATTCTGAATCCTATTGTTCTAGGACCAATCAGACTGCTGCCTTTTGGAGCCTATTGTTCTAGGACCAATCAGACTGCTGCAGTTTGGATCCTATTCAACTCAGTACATAACACCCCTCCCCTCTAAGTTCCAGTCCTGCCCGGAAGGTCGCATTCATAGTCCTCAAGGTACGCCGGTGGCCTACGTGTGCGTTGCGGCCTGGGGTGTTCCCTGGTCCGGGGTTCAGGTTCTGGCTCGTGTTCCAAGGATGGGGCTGTTTGGTCTGGCGCAACCGGCTCGCTCAGTCGTGGTTCTGGTTCCGGTGTCCTTTCGGCCTCGCGGGTCCTCTCTGTATTTACTGATTCTGCCTCTCCTGCTTGCCCCTGCTGCTCTATGGGCCTCACTGCCCCACTGTTCCCTTGGGACTCCTCTGACCTGTCCTCCTCCTCCTGGTTTTCTCCCGGGAATCGTCGCCGTATCTGGTCGCAGTGGCGGCGCCAGCATTGCCCCCCATCTGTTAGCACCTCGTACGACACGGGGCCCGTGACCCTGGTGACTGTGGCAGGTACCCATGCAGGGCCTGCCCCAAAATTCTTTGCGTACACTGGGTCCTGGGCCTCGAAGGTCCGGGGGTTCCTGCCTTCCCCCACCACTACCTCATCCTGAGCTCTATCGGGGTGAAGGCGGTCCAATCTGATTGCAAGGCGCCGACCCATTAGTAGTTCAGCGGGGCTCCGGCCAGTCGTTGAGCTGGGGGTGCTGTGCTGTGCTAGAAGGAATGTGGCAAGGCGGTACTCCCAATCCCCTTGCGTCATGCGGCGAAGGGTGTCCTTGGTGGTCCGCACCATGCGTTCTGCTTGGCCATTGGTGGCAGGGTGGAATGGCGCCGAACGGATGTGGCGGATGGCGTTCTGCACTGTGAAGGTTTGAAATTCTCCTGATGTAAATGCAGTCCCGTTGTCTGAGACGAGAGTGTCAGGGAGCCCGTGGGTTGCAAACAGCCTGCGTAGTACCCGGATGGCTGCGGACGTAGAAGTGGACGGTACCAGTGCGACTTCCAGCCATTTGGTGTAGGAGTCCACCACTATGAAGAATGTTTTCCCCTGAAAGGGGCCAGCGAAGTCCACATGCAGGCGTGACCATGGTGCTCGGGCGGACTCCCAGGACTGGACTGGGGCCCTTGGGGGATCTGGGCGGGATTCCTGGCAGGCCTGGCAGTGTTTGACCCAGGCCTCTATCTCTCCGTCGATCCCCGGCCACCACACATAACTCCTGGCAAGGGCCTTCATTCTTACTACCCCTGGGTGTGTCTCGTGTAGGGCTGTGAGGACCCTTTTGCGGAGGGGCTGGGGAACAACGACCCTGCTTCCCCATAACAGGCACCCCTTGTGGGCTGACAGTTCATGTTTGCGGGTTGTGTAGCCGGCGAATTCTGGCCCGGGGCTGCGGCTGGGCCATCCCCTCCACACCCAGTCCAGGACCCGGGAGATGACCCTATCTTTCTTGGAATGGTGTGCAACTTCTTGTGCCTGAATGGGGCGGTCAGGAAGCAGCTCCAGGCTCATAACCTCTTGTGCAGGTGCTGGGTCGGGGCCTGTTTCCGGTAGTGGTAGCCTGCTGAGGGCGTCTGCATGGCCCATCGCCTTTCCAGGGCGGTGAATCAGTGCATACTGGTAGCTGGCAAGGAAAATTGACCACCTGAGGACGCGAGGAGACAGCACTTGGGGGGTCTGCTTTTCGGGGGCAAACAAGCCAAGCAACGGCTTGTGGTCAGTCACCACGGTGAAGGGCCGCCCGTACAAGAAATCATGGAATTTTTTTACTCCCTTCACGATTGCCAGACCCTCCTTGTCGATTTGCGAGTAGTTCCGCTCGGTTTCGTTGAGTGTCTGGGAAAAGTATGCTACCGGTACCTCTCTTCCATCCGGGAGTTGGTGTCCCAGGACAGCGCCGATGCCATAGGGCGAGGCGTCGCATGCTAGCACCACCGGCAGCCTCTCGTCGAAGTGTGCCAAGACCGAGTTTGAGACAAGCAAGTCCTTGACTGCCTGGAATGCGGCCTCCTGGCGCTGGCCCCACACCCAAGGGGCCCGCTTGTCCAGGAGTCTGTGTAGGGGCTCCGCTACCGCCGCCTTGTGGGGAAGGAAGGAATGGTAAAAGTTCAATATTCCCAAGAAGGCCTGAAGTTCAGTCTTGTTCTTGGGCGCTGGGGCATCACAAATGGCCCGTACCTTGTCCCCAGTCGGGTGAACCCCTTCTGCATCCACCATAAATCCCAGAAAGTCCACTTGAGGCACTCCTAGTAGACATTTTTCCCGCTTCACCTTGAGACCCGCCATCTGGAAACGGTGCAGAACAGTGCGGAGGCGGTCCTCAAACTCCTCTGGTGTGGGCCCGGCAATCAACACATCATCAAAGAAGGGGGTGACACCAGGAATCCCTTTAAGGAGAGAGTCCATTAGATTCTGGAATATGCCTGGTGCCACGCTGACCCCGAATTGCAGCCGCTTTACCCTGAACGCTCCTCTGTGCGTCACAATCGTCTGTGCCTCTGCTGTGGCCTCATCTACTGGCAGCTGTTGATATGCTTGGGCCAAGTCCAGCTTGCCAAAAATTTTCGACCCAGCCAGGGTGGCAAGGACATGGCTGACCACTGGCACTGGGTATGCATGGGCCATGAGGGCCTTGTTTATGGTACATTTGTAGTCTGCGCAGATGCGGACCGAACCATTAGGCTTGACGGGTGTGACGATTGGGGTTTCCCAGGGGGCATTAGGCACCGGCTCCAGCACTCCTTGCTCCACGAGTCGGTCCAATTCCTCGTCTATACGGGGTTTCAGGGCGAATGGGACCCGGCGGGCCTTGAGCCTGACTGGTCGTACTGCGGGGTCAAGCTGTAGAGCAATGGGGGGGCCCGTATACTGTCCCAATTTCCCATCGAAAATCCCCGGAAACTCCTTGCATATGGCGTCCATGTCCACTTGTAAGCTCATGTGGTTCACCCCGGTGATGGCTAGTCCCAGTGGTCCAAACCATGCCAACCCCAGTAAGCTAATGTAGGGGCCCTTGACCACAAGCAAGTCCAGTTGCCGCGTCCGCCCTCGGTATTGCACCCTGAAGGTCCCCACCCCCATTGTGGGGACCTTACGTTTCTGGAAGTCCCGGAGGGTGAATGGGGCCGGCCTGAGTTTGGGACCCCCAGTAGGACACAGTTTCCTTAAGGTCCTTGCCGAGATTATGGATAGAGTTGAACCCGTGTCAAGCTCCATGCGGCATGGGGCCCCCTCTATCTGTACCTCTACATAAATTTTCTCTACGTTGGGGTGGGGCAACTGGTATACCTGGAAGTCTGTGAGCTCCGTCGAGTTGCCTTGGTGCGTTGGGCCCCGGGACCTGGGGCTCTTGGATTGGTCATCTGATGCCTGGCTTCGGGTGGGCCGAGCCCGACACACCCGGGCGATGTGTCCCAATTTTCTGCACTGCCTGCACTCTGCGTTGCGGAAACGGCAGGTCCTCCTCTCGTGACTTTCTCCACAGCTTGCGCAGTTCCCTCCTTCTCGTCGAGGCAGCTGTGGTATGTGGGCTGCTTGAGTGCGCTGCTGTACTCGGTGCACCTCCTCCCTGTCGGATCCCGAGTCGTTGGTGAGGTCTTCGTGGTGGACCCTCGGTTGGGACGGCTGGCTCAGCCGTGCCTCTTGCGTCGACCTCTCAGCAGCTTCCGTTGCCAGGGCCTCCTCCAGAGCGACCTGGAACGTTAGGTTCTTCTTAGCGTAGAGGCGTCGTTGCAGCTTCTCATCCTTCAGGCCACCGATGAGGCGGTCACGAAGCATGTTCTCCAGCTCTGAGAAGTTGCAGAACCGGGCAGCTTGGCGGAGAGAGGTCACAAACCCAGTTATGGTTTCCCCAGGGGCTTGCCGCTTTGCGTAGAAGGCATTTCGACGAGCCACCACTGAGGGCTGTGGCGAAAAGTGCCCCTTCAGCTGTTCCATTATTGTTTTGTATGGAACAGTAGCGACGTCTTCAGGCGCAAGGAGAGCCCGGGCGATTTCAAATGTCTCCTCTCCGCAGACGCTGAAGAATATTGCCCTCTTCTTGGCGTCTTCTTCATCGGTGACCCCTTTGGCTTCTAGGAGGAAGGTGAAACGGGAGGCGTACGCTTCCCAGTCTCCAGATGCTGGGTTGAATGGCGAGAAGCTGCTGTCAGTTGCCATTCTGAGTTCCTTGTGTCCCGGAGCTGAAGCCTGGATACACGGTGCGAGGCAGCGGTGCGGCAGGTGGCGGTGCTGCGGTGCTGTGTGTGGCAGTCAGCTCAGCGGGATCCCATCCTCGTCGCCAGTGAAATATACTCAGAGTCGCAAAGTGATTTCATGCTCTTTATTCAGCTCATAGTGGTGAGGAGGAATGAATGAATGTCCCCTCAAAGTATCTGCTTTATATACATTATTTACACAATGGGCTGCACATGATTGGCTAATTCCAGGATTCTACTGTAGGCCAATCAGGTTGTGGATTCACTTCTATCTGGAGCATGATTGGGTGGTTCCTGCTAACCAATCATACTGCTGCATTGTTCTAGGACCAATCAGACTGCTGCATTCTGAATCCTATTGTTCTAGGACCAATCAGACTGCTGCCTTTTGGAGCCTATTGTTCTAGGACCAATCAGACTGCTGCAGTTTGGATCCTATTCAACTCAGTACATAACAAAAACTAAGCTGACAGAGCTTGAGTGGTGAGGAGGGGTGTCTGTGTGTTTGTGTATCTCGTGTTTTGACTGATAGAAAATAATTCACTGTGATTAAAAATTAAACCTAAGGTCACTCAAGTTGCTGTGATTAGGGAAGCGATGTTGAGATAAAAGAGAGAACACACCATGCAACAGAAGCTACAGTTCCACATTGCAAGTACCCAATACCATCCACATAAAATGGTACAGCTTCAAGGAACCTTGAATGTTTTCTGGTCCAACCTCTTCTAATGCAGGCTAGGCACCAGTGAAGCATTTCACCTTACTTCACTTTACTCCTCACATACACCTCCCTCACAGGGTTTTGATTAGTTTTGTAATCCTGAGACAGGGAGCAAAGAGGCAGAAGGCACCCCACCTCCCCCTTCAATAGATAACCTGGAATTCCTCTTCTTTGCAGAGAACAGGAACCGCCACCATCAATGCCTTCTTTTGTGACTATGTAGCTAAGAAAATGTTTTCGGGATATCAGTATCTTGATGAGATGAGATATAAGTTCTTGTCCCTCTAGGCAGGGTGACAAGGATAATGACTGTTATCAGATGCGTGTCTCTAAAACACATTGTTCCCATCTGTCATTTTGAAAAGGAGACAGCTTAGACAAGAATGGACTTTGGGACAAATCAAAAGAAGACCAAAAGAACACAGGAAATCAAGGCAGATGTTTTCTTCATGGAGGAAGTCTAGAGGGAGGAACACATTCCAGACGTCTTGACCCAGCAGGAGCATTATGCAAAAGTGCTAACATATGCCATGTAAAAATATGGCAGCTTATCCACTTGAAGCAGCAGACATGATGAGCAATTTACTTTTGATCAAGGCCATATCAGAGAATATCATATTTTCTAAAATGATTTTTTAATAGTAATTGCAGCATGTTTAGAAAATACAATAGAGACTGACGAGCTTATAGAAGTGTTTTTACATTTAGGAAGCTATATCTCTTACAGTGTAACAGCATGCATGTTGTTGTTGTTTAGTCGTTTAGTCGTGTCCGACTCTTCGTGACCCCATGGACCAGAGCACGCCAGGCACTTCTGTCTTCCACTGCCTCCCGCAGTTTGGTCAAACTCATGCTGGTAGCTTCGAGAACACTGTCCAACCATCTCGTCCTCTGTCATCCCCTTCTCCTTGTGCCCTCCATCTTTCCCAACATCAGGGTCTTTTCCAGGGAGTCTTCTCTTCTCATGAGGTGGCCAAAGTATTGGAGCCTCAGCTTCACGATCTGTCCTTCCAGTGAGCACTCAGGGCTGATTTCCTTAAGAATGGATACGTTTGATCTTCTTGCAGTCCATGGGACACTCAAGAGTCTCCTCCAGCACCATAATTCAAAAGCATCAATTCTTCAGCGGTCAGCCTTCTTGATGGTCCAGCTCTCACTTCCATACATCACTACTGGGAAAACCATGGCTTTAACTATATGGACCTTTGTTGGCAAGGTGATGTCTCTGCTTTTTAAGATGCTGTCTAGGTTTGCCATCGCCTTTCTCCCAAGGATCAGGCGTCTTTTAATTTCGTGACTGCTGTCACCATCTGCAGTGATCATGGAGTCCAAGAAAGTAAAATCTCTCACTGCCTCCATTTCTTCCCCTTCTATTTGCCAGGAGGTGATGGGCCCAGTGGCCATGATCTTCGTTTTTTTGATGTTGAGCTTCAGACCATGCATGTTAATGCTGTGCTTTTATTATGTTGGAAGCTGCCCATGGTGACTGTGGCAACCCGGTCAGACTGACGGGTTATAAGCATTTATTTATTTATTTATTATGATAAATCTCACTGCTTCCTAGGTAGGTGCACAAAGAACTGAAGCTTCAATTTGTGGTTACTAATTTTATCACTATGGCTATTTGTGTTAAAGATCTACATTTAGATAAAAGCTTTTGCAGCTCTTATGATCTTTTCTCTTTCTGAAATATCACTTTATGGCAGCAACAACTCAGGGGACTTGGCTTGGTCTGGAAGAGAGATGAATGACAAGGATTCCACTAGTATTCTGCAAAAATGTTAACATTAGAAAGTAATGCTGGTATAAGGGATGCCAACTTAAATGTGTGTGTGTGCACCAACACTCTTTCATTTCTCACCTTATTCTGCTTTCTTTCTGCCTGTTCCTCTCACTTCTTTCCACAATGGCTCTTTGTTCCACATGCATTTCCTCTCACAATACCACATGCATATATTTCTTTTCATAACTAAAGAAATCAAAATTTTCTAGGTGTACAGCCATGCTGTGGTGCATTGGTGTAATGGTGCAAATTCACACCAAAATCTGAAAGCAAACAAGTAAAGTCCTGATCTGAAAGGCAGGAGGCAATACAATCTCTCAACAGACAGATTCAGCTGAAGAAACCAGGAAATGGAACATAAGGGATAATGACTCATGGATGTAGTTTCACACTCCTCATGAATCCTTCATATATTCACCCTCTGTGTGGCTGTGCCTTGGGCAAGAACTTGTATTTACTCCATCTAGAATGAACTGGGATGCTCAAATTTCTGACATGACTCTTCCAAAGTTAAACACTTCAGAAGGCATTCCAAAAAACGAGAATCAAAGATGTGTTTCCTGACTGCTAAATCTTAAGCTTCACAAGAATGTCAATAAAGTGATAGTTCTGGCTTTGTCTTTTGGGCATCAATCCAATGACAGGTGATTTAAAGCACTGATCAATATGCTACTATGCCATTTCACACAATGAGAACATGTGACCTGGAGGTTACAAGGGAAATCTGTTTCTCATTAGTTTTATCCTAAGCCATGCACTATTCTGTCTTTTACATATTTGACAGCTCAAACAAGAGCTTAACAAGACAAAGATGTTGCTAGGTTCAATAATGCAGAAAATAGTTTTTTATCTTCCAAATGTTTGTTTTTGGCAACACTTGAAAAATCAGAAATGTGAGATTGTGATGGGGCAGAGGAATAGTCCATGTGATGTATTACTTTCCCCCCTCTTTGTTTATTTCCTCTGCTGTTCTAAGAAAGCATTTTCTCTCTCCAAATAAATATACAGTGGAAATTATATGTCATATATGAAGTAAAAAGTAAAAAGAGGTTTGCTTCACAGAAGCAATTTTCATATATCAGTAGTATATAATTTAATAAAATTAATAATACAGTGTCCCATTGAAAGGTCTCATGAACAGCATGACATCAAGACACTTAGTTCATGTGAATAGAAACAGTAGGGACAAGCAATGTATCTGAACTGTATAATTGAAGAAATAAGATATCCCCATAAAGACTTTTCTACTGAAATCAATGGGACTTAAACTCTTCCTTGTAATTTTGACCTCATTATGATCTTACGGATTCTCAAATAAAACTGAAGTAACTGAAATGCCTTTAGGGATCTTGTAAAACTTTTGATTGGGTGCTGTTTATGCTTGTCAAGAAGGCAACATTGCTACTCTTACCTAGAATGTCTAAGTGGCGGCCTGCAACAAAATGTTGCATTGTGAAGTGGTTGTGTTCAGGGTATCAGACACCTAAATCTGCTCACACAAACACTGTTCCCCCCTCCCTTTGTTTGCCCAGCCTTTAGTCAGTACCCGTTGGGCTGTCTAGAATTTATTTGGAGGGGCTCGGTTGCCAGGGGATACACATGTACACCATTTCAGCTCCAATGAATTCTCTTATTTCCCCATTCATGTATATAGCCGTGTCTCTCTTCCGTCCCTGTTGGTATTTAAATATAGCTTCTCAGCCTAACCTAGGAAGTGAACTACGTATCTGTACAAGGAAATGGCTCCTCCTACCACAAACATGTGTATTTGTCCTCTTTTCTCAGTCACTCCATTCTAGTCCTCCTTTCCATCCAGTTGTCATGTTTTTCTCTCACTGAATCCAATTCAATGTAATTGGGCTATTATGGAATTCTTTGGGGAGTCTCTGCCCCTTTGGGATATTTTCCTCTAAAAAATTCTCATACCTTCAGTTTACCCTAAGTCTAGCAATACCTCTCTTTTGTCCACAAGTAGTGTGGTTTTGGCTACATAAGCATGAGTATGGGGATTCTCAGATATGCACTAGTACATGTTTCTTCAAAGTCAAATTGCATACTGTGAATGGTATAACGGGGGGAAATAAAGTATTAAATACATTCTAAAAACCTTTTAATGTCCATCTTATGCACTTTCCATTCAGTTTTCCTAAGCTAAGCATATATTCTACAGTTTCTTCCAAAGCAGTCTGCTACTGTGTTTTCTGTGGTAAACAGGAATGAAATTTTAAAATGGTTTCCTGAGTGGTTTCTATTAAGTGCCCATTGGCTTGCCCTGGCAAAATCCCCAAGCCACCTAAAGTCCTGAAACCCTCAGAAAATTCTGTGTTAATGTAATACCTGTGGAAAATGAAAATTATTCAGGGAAAACACACACCCTTGTTTACATGACCTACACTATACAGTATATGTGAACTTAACTGCATATTGGCCTCCATAGCTGATGGATATGAATGCTAATTTTTCTCCCTTCGGCAATCATTATTTAACAATTACCTTTAGCAACAGAAGCCCAAGTAGTTATTTGGATCTGCATCTTCCAAAAAAAAAAGCAAAGTAAACTAGTTCCCAATGATTTTGTATCAAAACCAGCTGATCAAAAGATCTTCACTTAGTCCCAACCCAAGTGGCTCACGATGACATTATTTTCTCTTTCAACTCAAACTCTGTTTGTAAAACAGGTGAGGCAATCACCTATAATCTTTGAGCTCAGAAAACTGCTGCTAGAAGTGCTGTAAACAAAGCTCCTTTGCTACATCTGAGTAAGCCCTGACCTAACCCACCCAAAGAATTTAAGGTCTTTGATCCTTCTCCTCTTACCCTGCTCTTATCTCCTCTCAACCCCAACAGAGGGAGAAGGTGGAAGAGCCTATTTTTGAACAAGACAGAAGTAGCAGCAGGAGGAGCATAATCCTCCCATGAGGATCCACTGATTTCTGCACACCTATCTTCCTGAAAATGAGCTGCATCCTAATCTCCTTCCTCTGATAAAAACCTTCAGCAGTCGTTCAACCATGGAAAATAAATGAACGTTTGCACTGTTGACAGATGTGTACAAATGTGTACAAATACATGATATTACCAATTTGGCATTTTCTAATGCATTATTTAAAAACCAACCCACAATTCTAAGCATCCTTTTTGACGTTATTGTCCACATAGTGTAACATGACCTGGGAAGCTATAGTCAATTGCTTCCCAGCCTGTATACATGCATGTAGGATCACCATGTAGTATTTTTGTCAAGGCTGATAGGAGTTGTGTATGCTGATTCTCTTTCATTTCCCCCCTGCTACAATCAATCTCTTATACCATCACAGCTGAAAACATTTTTCTCTCATTATGTCAGCTTTTTAGCTTTACCCCCTTCTGCTATTATTTAGTCTTGAAAATTTTCAAGGAAGAGAAAATCATCATGTTTAAATATGCCTTTTAATCAGAATGATTACACAGGAATTTTCATTCTTTTTAAATAATTTAAACATGTACCATCTAAGAGACTTTGACATCCTCCCCCCCCCCACTGGTCCATTGCCCTAGTTCAAATTTAATTTCAAGGATTCTAAAGGAGGGGTAGTCATTCCCTTACTTTCGCTGCTTAGCAATTTTCTCTTGGATGCTTCTCTTGATATCCTTGCTTTTTAATTTTATCACATTATGCTAAGGATTACTTCTATGAAAGGGAGCATCAGGGTTATCCAGTGTGTGTGTGGGGGGGATGGGCCGGCTCTGGAGAACATATGTTCAAGCAGAGATAGGCCGCCCCCATTATGCCGCCACCGCAGGGGAGAGCAATGACGACCTTTCGGCATACGGTTAAAGCCTCCCTTCAGAAACCCCTTTAACGGGGAACCCTGGTATCGCCGCCGCAAAGAGGAAGATGGACTAAAGGATTCCGCCCAAGGACTGATACCACCAAAGTTGTGACGTTTTGCTATAGCAAAGGCAAATCCTGCCAATGCAGGGAAATTCCTTTCCGGCCCTTTAACAGCGACCTTAACGTAGCAGCGCCCGCATACTGTGAAGAAAGGCTAACCTGCAAAACCTGTGAAGAAAAATTAACCTGCAAAATAAGACATTAACTGAGGGTGGGTAGGGCGGGAGAAGCTCTGGAGCCAAGTGAGGATTCCCAGGTAAGATCCTCCCTCTATTGTGTGGGCAGGTAATCCCTCCCCTACCTGGCCTGGTCTCCTTGGCAACACCTCCCCCAGGTGGGATTGGACAATTGACTGAGGTAGGCGGTGACCTCTAGGTATCCCACCTGAGGGAGGCAAAGCCAAGCCTATGCTGTTGGAGCCGCTTCAGATCTAGGGGCTGCGCGGGTCCACGCAAAGGGCGCCCCCCGTTTTAAGCGGGGAGCGGTCAATGTGGAATGCAAATAGAAACACCCCTTTCCCCACCTGTGTGAAGGAGGATGTCTTACATTGCTCTGTTATGTCTTATATGACTTGTCTTGTTTTCAGACTTACACTCCTGCCTAGAACTACAATTCCCTCTTCTGCTATTCTAGGGTTGGTTCAAGCATTTGAAAGGGAATTCCCATACATCTTCATTTTCAGGCAGGTAGCTCAGCTTACTTATTCAGCTCTGGAGTTTGAATCAGAGCTAATAAAAATGTTTCCACTTTAAGATTTTTATAGACATGGGAATCTTTCAACAGCTACAGGCAAACACGGACACGTTTCTCAAAAGAGACTGATACGCTAACCCCAAAGAAAAATATAAATACTATATTTCAGAAGCTTGAGGAACATTTTGAGGCTCAGCTCAAAAATGAAAATAAGTACAGATTACTCCTCAAATTGCACTCCCTTTCTAGTCTCTTTCTCCTGCTGGACCTAACCATCCCTTCCTTGTTCTTATGTTTATTTTCTTTTAACATTTCCTTTTTCCTGTTGTCTCTGCTTGGCAGCAGACACATAAATTATCTACTTGAATGGCATCTTTCTTTTTCTCAGTTCTCTCCTGAACAATAAGCCCCCTTAGGATGAAATATTTTAAAAGGAGCCAAGTTCCTAGAACTTGGAAGCTAAAGAAGAAACGAAAGCCAATATACCACCTCATCTGCAGATTGGTAAACTTCCAGAACTTTCCACTCTAGTATTCTTCTTAACTATGGCAATAGGACAATTAAAGTGAACCCAGACTTCTGTTTAGATCTTCCACCTTCCTACCTGGAAGGATCACAGTGATACAAGAGACAGCAATGTACAAAGGGAGATGTCAGGAGCCAAATTCATCATCCTACAGTTCAAAATCTGCACAAGCTGTCCACTTTCCTTAGCACCTGGAGGATGGCAAAAACATATCCTATCTAAGAAGATACATAACTCAGAGCATTTACATAAAATTCTGGGCATGCATTCTTAAAAGTTTTATACCATTTGTATGAATTTGTAAAAAGAATTCCAGTGTGGGAAAGAGACCTTCCACTGACACCATGGCAAAAATCCTAGACTTCTATCTTGGCTATAAATCACAAAAAGAAATACACTTTCCTCACAATGTGAAGAAAACACTGGCTTTACTTTCCTATATTTCCTTGTGTAATATAGCCAGACTTTCGTCCCTAAGATGCCCAACATAATATAATGTTTATTGCCCTAAACTGTCAGAAATTGTCTCTCTTTAGCATTCTTCTATCAGTCAGATTCCAGTTGCTTAACTTCACACACAGAGACTATTCTGAAAGCAAATGTAAAACAAAATTCTCACATGAATATCAAAACATTTTCAACTACCTCTAAAAAATTGTCTATTTTTTCCTTCCAGGCCTGGTCACTATTGACATTTCAGACAGAATCATAAGCCAATAGGTACAAGGTCAACCAAGGCAGTTGCTATGGCAATGGCCCAGTGTTGTCTATATAAGTGATTAAGGCATGTCAGTTCAGCGTTGCTGGGATCTTGGGTCTATGTGTCAGAGTCAGTCTTTGAGTCTGCCTGTGAGTTGGAGTCTGTGTTATGCCTTGAAACTGGAGCAACAGAAATACATTGAACTTGTATATATCTATCTGTAGCTGCAAAGCCTACAAGCTGTATGTATATATGAACATCTGGAACTGTATTACTGAAGCTTTATCTTCTGAGGCAGTAAACTGTTTTGGACCTTAAGGCGCCTCTGCATGGTGACTAGAACTGGGGACAACTTCCGCTACATGGGTATCTCATCTCAGATTCCCAATATTAATGTAATAGCAGCTCCTGGCTATACCCCAAGTGATCCACAAGAACATGAGATGGGCTCAAGCACCAGCTGTTCTAGTGTGTTATCAAAAGACATGATGGTATATCAACAGATTAGGTGATGCCAACAGACCATGGTACAAACAGGTGAGATAATGGATGTTTGCTTTATTCTATTTTAGCATGCCATCACTCAGTGATTCCCTAATGAGATCCACCAATATGTACCTATTTCCTGCAGAAACACACAAATTGCTGACTGTGATTTGAATTGTAAACTGAGTCCATTAAACAGAAAATATAAGTACCTGTCAATGTAACTCATTTCTTCTTCCCAACCCACCTAATATAAAAATGTGTTTGTTATCACTATTAACAATTGTACAATATAATACATAAGAGCAAAATAAACCCCACAATTTAGAATTACCTGTGCCTGATCAACAGACAGATTTTCATCATAGTCATATAGGCTATCCAGATCTTCCAAACCAACATCATATGTTTCAGAGTCGTAAGTTACAGGACTCCTTGTAGGACCAGCCAAAACAGCATCAAAGAGAAAAAAATGCATGAAAATATTTGCAATGGCCTTCATTGTTCAGTCTCCTAAAGGAAGAGAGCATATACACGATTATTAAAAATATAAATGCAAATATCATATGAAATATAATACATAGGTTATTGAATGCTATTAACTAGAAATGTGATGAGCTAAGGAGTTTTACAAATAATTCGATGTGTGTATACACAGTAACGTGAGCCATGATAGAAATCAGGAGAGTGCAACACTTCAGAGAGAAACATTTTCAAATGATACTTATTCTATTTAGACATTCTACTTCAGCATATATAATTGGAATTATTTGTCAAGTAAACAATATATATACTTGTACAACTGGATGTATAAGGGCAACATTCCCAATTAAACACTACTCTAAAAGAGATAAACTTTGGCTCCATGAGTAAGAAGTCCTGATGGGATTCATATTGTCTCCTTTGCGGTCAGTGGACATCACAGGTGCATAGCTGTGCTCCATCTCTATGTTGGTTGCAGCTTGTAGGTGGGTATCCCATTTTGTGAGGAGGGGTTGAGACTCTTAGTGGGGTGGTTGTACAGAGCAGGTTGAATACATTAGGAAGAGTGATCACCTGGATCCAGAAATCAGAGGATACTCTAGGCCTGCTCTCCCCACTTCCCGCTCAGCTTCTTTCAATACTTTGGATTGTATTTTAGTGTTGTGGTCTCCTGTAAGGGACTGCTACCCTATAGCATCAGGTGCTCCCCTGACAGCTAGGAGTCCAGCACACATACCTAAATAGATACAGGTTGGTTATGGGATAAAGTCAGACCCCCATATGGCTCCAATGGGACTAATCTGTTCATAAGCGTGGGCTCAGGCCACGGGATTCTGGGCTCGAAGTACGCTGCCTAAACTCTATGCTGCACAATAACTCATCTGGTATATCCTTCCTGGTTCTGCAGTGAGTGACTCCAGGTTCATGCACATGTTGTTCCAAGGGGCTGAATGCAGGTTCTGGTGGCAATGTGAATGCAGCCCATGAAACTGGATTTTGAACTCAGAGCCTCTGCACTCTTAGCATGCTAGATTGGGGTAGGTTATAACTATATTGTTTACAATTGTTTTATTGAAATCTAAAGTAGATCTGGAACATTGGTTTGAATTTTGTTTAAAATTCTGGCCACCGCCCAACTAGTTAGTCACCCTTAAGCCAAACTGGAATCAATGTGCTTTGTTAGTTGCAACTAACTTGTGCCAAGCACAAATAGCTTTTGTTGTATGGGAGCCATGTGGTCTGAACATTAACAGTCTTCTCTCATCATTTTAAAGCATTGCACATCCAATTTTAAATACCCCTCCCCCATCCAATTTCCAATCTTCATTGTATCATTCACATACATTGAGGGATTTATATGGGGAAAGTGTGAATACACACACACTGTATTTAAACTGAGAAAGCAGCACATGACTTTTTACACATTTAGAAGCTGTGCTTAAGGCACACAGTGTATGATATTAGAAATTCATGAGACAATTTGTCTTTTGAGGTTCCCTAGACTGAAACAAACTGATATTAAGCCTCTTGAAAGAAGGCCTTTGTGAAGCAGGTTTACACATGGAGGCATGAAATTCCAATGGGAATGGTGAATAGCACAAGGCACTCATTTTTCTCTTATACACTTTCCAGTTTTTTTAGCTACCTAGAAGACATAACCTACAGCTCGCAGACTCTCTTTGCCTATAACCAAGGGTTAACTGTATTGCACTTTTCAGAATTGATTTATTTACAGTGTTAAAATTTTGTCTAAAGAGTTGCTTTACAGATATGCTATTATGCTGATAACTTAGGAACCTCTAATACGTCAGTGAACTTATTTGCATTTTTTTGTAATAAATAGTATAAGGACAGTCTAACTTGGTTATTTTTTCTGTTTATTTATAATTCCAAACAGTGTGATGATTTGTTCATATTGTAGCTTGTACTGTTTTTACTACTGCTCATATTGTCTAGAACGTCTACCGTAATTTGCAAAGTACCGGTAGTTGATTTTTTGTTGTTGACATTCTCACAAGGAGCTCTGAAGTAAGTCCCTGATTATCTAAATGTGCAAATGTATTGCTGAAACTGAGAGACTGTGTCTTGAACACATGACTGGAGAGAGATCTGAACCCATGTCTTCCAGATCCAAAACCATCACACTACCCACTGAACATACTGTTTTGTTCTACTGGAAGAATAAGAGTTTGGACCTGGCAAAAGAGGATATTATATCATATTACTATTTTATTGTTTTATTATATAACTTAGATTACATTTACAAATAAAAAATTATAATCTAGTATTTTGGAGCATATTTGGCTGTTGAAGACCACATCTAAAGAAATAAAACCACACCAATCTCTCTCATATACTATATATATGTCTCTGTATATGTGTTGTATATATACACACACACACCTGTAAATCTGCTTGGTCCACTAAAAATTGCTTGTGAAATCTGTGTGCTTCTGTACGCCTTTTAGAGTATAAGCAAAATATTTGAACATACTGTAATTACACTGGCATCTACAAGAGCTGTCAAATATTTTGATGCCAATAATGTATTACTCTCTCACAGGAAGGTACTAAGAAATAGCCATATAAAAATAGCATAAGGTACATTTTTATAATTCTAATTATTCTCAAAATATTAAAATGCATTGCTTAAAAATAACTTCTGCTTTTTTATATATAAAAATATCCAGTTTGCTAATCAATAAAGAAAGAAACAGAAAACTTACCTTTGGCTCTTGCTTTCTCAAATGGCACAGAATTACTCTGAATGCAGAGCCTGTGGTATTTGACCCTAACCAATGGCAGTGGGGTGCCTGGTTTGTGGGAGGGTGGTACAGGAAGCTCTAATCCTGAGAAAATTCTTGGTGCTTAAACACCTTCATATCACAATTTCTGAAAGAAGTCTAAGTGCAAAAGCTAATGATGTAACTGGGTGCAATTTGTTTTTGCAGAAAGAGGATTTAAAACCCATTACTACACCAGCTAATACATCATTCAGCATTTCCAAGAATAAACAAAGTTCTAAACACTTGAGCCTGTGTTTTTTAAGCCTAGTAGTAAAAAAAGGAAGAACTAAACACATTGCGCACCTTTTGTTATATAGTTTCTGTTAGTGTTAATACAATTATTTATTATTTTATTATGCCAAATGAACATTTAGTGTGCAAAGTGTGTTTCAGGAAATATTTACATCCATCCTCTTAACAAGAAACTTGAGAAATACGATAATATTTTCACTAGACATTTGAGCAACTGAAGCTAAAAGGAAATGACATGCTCAAGGCCATCCAAAGAGCTCAGGGCTCAGTCGTTTGACCCAATTATCCCCAAATTAAAACATTGCAATAACTTCAGTCTAACCACCAAGAAGGATTTTCCTCTTCGCTAATTATGATGATAAATGAAACCCAGTGCAGTGCATTCCACACAATGCGTATTTTAATCCCAAAAATCACAACTGGAAATCATTTGGTAGGGTTTCACACATTAGCTCCTATTGTCTCTTTGCAAGATGCTTTTCACAGTGAAACACATGCCTGCCACACTCAGAAATTGCTCTGGATTGACCAACACTGGTGCATGAGAAGATGCCAAGCGGTGTTCGTTTTGCAGTCCTTGGTAGCTAGCTGACATTTCCCAGAGTATTCGACAGAAATTTACACATACCTTTCTTCTTTAATCTTTAATCCAGCTAGTGTAGAATGCAGCTGCTAAACTGGTAAGGGTGGCAGCTTATGGAGCCATCTGACATCAGGCTTGAAAGCACACAGTGACTGTCAGTGTGGGCCCAATTCAAGGTGTTAGTACTAACATATAAGACCCTACATGGCTTGGACCCAGTACCTAAAGGTGTCTTTCCCAGTATCATCCATCTTGGATCCTAGAATCAATAGGTGAGGGCTTGTTGGTACTGTTACCACATGGAGCTGCCTGTTTAACAATGATCTGTGACAGGGCCTTGTCAGGGGTGGTCCCCCATTTGCAGACTGCCTTTCTGAGCGAGGAGTATCCCTCATTTCTGATTTTCAAGGGGGGGATTATTTTAAAAATTCCAATGGACCCTGCCATTTGATGGCTGAAAGACACTATTCCTGGCAACCCTGAGACTGCTGATGGGAGTATATTTTTAACTTTTTTAAATAGAATGTTCATAAACTATTTTTAGTTTTCTTTTGCAATGTTTTCTTAGTGCTGGGTGTGCTGCTCTGGGCTCCTTCAGGAGGATGAGCAGAATATAAAATAAATAACAGTGACAACTGTTGCCAGCTTTGTCAGCTTCTGTACTGCACGTGGTACACAGCACCTGCAAGTCTAGTCATCTTTTGGCATCTTTTCCTACACCTCAGTCAGCAAAGTGCCTTAGTGAAGGCATGGATAGGAATTGAAAATGTTTGTCCACAAAGTTTCTTCCTCAGTGATCCTGGGGGCACAGACTTCCTTCCGAGTAACAGTGACTTTGGTGACATGTTGGTGAAAGGGGCCCACACCATAATGCTGGCAGTCCTTCTGGGTTTAGTAACTTCAGCAACTGGGCTTTTCCACAGCCAGTTCTCCTCAGCAGGAACTGTGGCACTTTTGCAAAGACGGCCATTGCTCTCTCAAGGCACAGCCTTCTCAATATCACATCCACCCACACCCTGGGTATGAGATAGGTCTCCTACTTCCCTACTAATAGACTAAATAACTAACAAGCTCTCTCAGTTGCCCTGTGATGTTTAGATAAAGGGGGATATAGAAAATAAACAAATGGGCCCCCCTTCTTCCCCCACCCTCTTCAACCTAGATGGGGCTGTCATTTCTTAAATAGGTCACAGATTGTATTGGAGAAATACAATTTATTTAACCAAATAATAGCAAACAGAAGTGTTCAGGGTAAACAATAGAAAATACACAAGCGCACCCCATATAAAGACTATAGTAAGAGAAGGCCTTGTAGTATAGTTAAAAAACAAACAAACAGTAATGAATTCTAGCTGGGGCCTAGTTAAGCCTGAACTCTGCAAGATATTTCTTCATCTCTGAGAGGCCTGCTTGCTAAGTAATTATTTTGAGAGCTCCCTTTTCTCTCTCCAAAGTATACTGTTTGTCAACATTGATGTGGCCTTTTCCTTGTGCGAATCCCAAACTAATTCCTCCCCACAACTCAGGCTGTAAAGCATCAAGGTATATTTCCTATGGCTTGATGTAGGTTAACTGTAGACAAGACTTTCAGTACATAACAAAATCATTTTGCAGTTTGAACAAAGGGAGCTCGCGCTGAATATTTACTGGATGCTAGTGGGCATTTATGTCTTTTTTAAATCTTTCCCCCCTTGCAATCTCATCTCACTAACTCCCTCAGTCTTAGTTCTCTTTCCTCACACCCAACTCTAGCCCTAGCCCTGATAATTCTCCCCTCAGAGTGTATATAACTCCTCCTTTGCAGGGGTGCCATTTCAGGGTGGGGAGAAGAGGGCTTATCTTGCAAGGAAACAGGCTACTCCAAACTAGTTTTCTTCAGGAAAGCAGAAAGACAATTGTAATAAATGGGCTTCAGGTTGATAAATGGCTTGAGTGCAGCACAATAAGCAGAATCACCTGGATTCTACCAGCTGAAGCAGTAACTGTGGTGACAAAGCTATAACCGGGTATTTTATTAATTGTATTTAAAGTTCTGAAACATTTATATACATGTGGTGTGGTGCAACTTCCCAAACATATCCTACATAAAAATATCCAGGAGATAGTGAGCTGCATGGACATTTAATTTCGCTACTCAAAGGAATGGCTGCCACATGTACACAAATCTTCCTTCAGTGGCTTCACTATTTCATATGTTAATCTTAATTCATCTAGAGTAAGGACTTGTTGACATTATTAATGTTGCTGTTGCTTGTTGCATTTTGCAGAGTATAATGGACAAAATAATCCCAACTAAAGCAATGAATTATTACATGCTTGATGCCAACAGATGACCATGTGGAAGCAATCATTAGGTGGTGCAATTTAAAGTTGTTTCCATGTGGCATCTACAATGAACAGGTTTATCTTCCTTCACAGATGTAAGAAATTAGAATAAAAGAGAGTGTTGGGCTGTGCTCATGACCTGGTTGCCAGAGGAACTAGGGAACACAGCCCAAAGAGATTGTCTTCACAGCTGCCATATATAAACAGTCAAAGATTAATAACTGTTGGAATCTAAAGAGCTACAGTAGGTGAGGTTCAAAAGAATTAGTTACTTTTTATTTCGCAACAACAGCATTAGTAACTACTCCACTGTCTTCAGTTTTTCTATTGGTATGTTCCGAAGCTACACTCAACCAACTTCCAAGTCCTAACATTGCCTTGTTTCCCTAAACCAGGCCTAGCTGAATGGATTTTTCTGGAAACTGGGTTCTGAAAAAGAAAGTGCAGTTTCACAAAAGATACCCAATACAGCAGATCTAAAAGGACATTGATTACAGGTAAGAATGTCTACTTCTTGTATTCAAACCTCTTCTTCATTGTAATAGTACAGATAGTGCACCATTGATATGCATGGCACTCACTGTACAGGTCCCTGTCCCACACAGTTTACAATCTAAATTTTAACAAAGGGAAAATAGAAAGGGGAAGAAAAGTGAGATAAACGTGCCGCTAACAGGGAAAGAATATATGCTAATGCATTTTTCACATCCTGGGACTTAGCTTATATATGGAATAAGTACTAAACAATCCCTTAGATACATATACTTTAGATATGCCACTTTACTATAATTATATGAAAACAGTGTCTTTTAAAAACTCAGTGGCGTAGCGTGGGGGGTGCAGGGGGGGCTGGCCGCACCGGGCGCAACATCTGGGGGTTAGGGTTAGGGGGCGCAAATCCACGGGTTAGGGGGCGCACATCCACGGGTTAGGGGGTGCAAATTACTTGCCTTGTCCCGGGTGCTGACAACCCACGCTGCGCCACTGTAAAAACTAATAATATGGTTGCTTTTTAAGTAGATTGTTGATGCTTTCTTGTGTTTAAATGCTTCACTTTGGATGATTTGGAATGAGAAAATCTGTTGCTGTGCTCCATTTTGTTCTGCTTTTACAAAGTATGTTTCAGATTATTGAACTGTAGCATGTGTGTGTGTGTGTGTGTGTGTGTGTGTGTATCTATCTATCTATGAATGTGTATATTTTTGTAGCTTCAAGAAAACCAACATTGGGAATAATTGCCTAAATTTAAACGAGTCTATCATGACTTGAAATAAACAGTTTTAGTATTTGTTATGTACTGCAATATTTGGGAAAAATAGTGAGGGTAATTTATGTTGTCCTCTCCCCTCCCCCCACAAAAAATATATTAGAGGGCTTGGGATATGAATCTGATTCCAGGCTCTGGAATCTGATGAAATCTGATGGAATCTGATTTGGAATCTGATTCCAAAGACCTAATGTCACTCTGTTTTCCCAAAATCTGCCATATGGGAAATATTTACCATCTATTCCCAGTTGTTAGTATCAGTTATACTGATTGACTATTGTTTGCTTTTGGCTCTCATGGACAACATGTCCAAACTGGATGACAAAAAATAGTGGGGAGAGGGGATAGCACAAATTAAAATGGCAAGTTCTTCATTCACAACCAGTCCCTCATTAAACTATGTGTAATGAAACACTGATGTCATGACAGTCCGATTCTGCAGTTCGTGAGTCCAAAGATTGAAAATATTTTGAAAAGGCATGTGAATAAAAACTAAGAATCCTGTTTAAGAATTGTTCTCATTATAACCTAGTACAAATGCTGGACTACAATACACAGTAGATTTTTCCATCTCTTCATCCAACAACTGGTGATGGCTGGGAGTAGGAGGAACAAAATATCTGGTGTTAGTTCAGTGCATGCTTCTTGGACACGTGGAATACTGCTGTGGTCTGCTGTGTCAACCTATCCTGCACAGTTGAAGCCCACCATAATTGAGAATGAAAGAAACGGAGGTGGGGGTGGAGGTTGAGAGCCAACCAAATCCATGATAGGTTGGCTATTGTGGATATGCTGGTACAGTACTAGGTAGGGAAAATGCTGTAATTCAGAACTCAAAATAAAAATATATGAAGTTGTAATGTGTATGTGGAGTTGCATCCCATTAGACTACAGCTTCAAAATGGTGTTGTTTGTTTGTATCGTTTGGTACTATTAGGTAGAAATCCTAAACATGCTTACAGTACGCTTTACTTCCCAATAAGCATCATATGATTGTGCAGTTCTGGAATCATCTGTCTCAACAGACTTTTAATAGACTTTACTGGTTAAATTAATCAATACTAAATATACATTAATTATATCTCATATGCTACTGAATAAAGATGCATAATATATGATGTAGGTTTTTCCTTTAGCAGTTACTTTTTCTCCTTCAGCCATGAAATATGAGACTCTTTGTTATATAAAACATAGCTCTTGCAAACTTTTCCTTTAGACTTGCCAGTGATAGATGATTTAATTCTTTCCAGCTACACAGTTGGTTGAGTAGAAATTTCTTGCATGTGGTACATAAAAAGGACAGATGGGTGTGATCCTAGAGATGTGTGTCCCTTTTTACAACTGCTATGAATATTTTTAATACAAGTTCAAGGGATGCATTAATTATGTGAAACTGTACCTTGGGATGTGCCATTTGTAATTTACTTTTTTAGACATGCATTTATGCTTGAGTTGTAGTTCTTTTGCACCTTTGAATGACCATTCCTCATCATCAGATTCTTTAGACACAGCTGTTATTGTTTAAAAAAGTTGCAAAACTGATAAACCTTGCTGTGCTCCATCCTCATTTCTTTTATGTTGGACGTTCAAGAATACCATGGAGTTCACATAGACAGTACAGCAAAAAATAAGAAATAAAAAAATCCCCCAGGAACTGTTGGTGTTGCTTTAAATTGGTCTTATGCATTATAGTTTCCATTTCTTGCATATAGCATATAGCAAACATTTTCTATATTTCTGACACAGATTCTTAATAGTGCTTATCAGCATATTTTATATATGGGCAATTCCAAACAGATGGGAATATTAGTTTACTGTGGCAACTTAAAGGCAGACTAATTTAGACTTTCATAGGCAACAGCATAGGGATGCGGGTGGCGCTGTGGTCTAAACCACTGAGCTTTGGGCTTGCCGATCAGAAGGTCAGCGGTTTGAATCCCCGTGACGGGGTGAGCTCCCATTGCTCCGTCCCTGCTCCTGCCAACCTAGCAGTTCGAAAGCACAAAGTGCAAGTAGATAAATAGGTACCGCTCTGGCAGGAAGGTAAACAGCGTTTTCGTGCACTGCTCTGGTTTGCCAGAAGCGGCTTAGTCATGCTGGCCACATGACCCGGAAGATGGACGCTGGCTCCCTCGGCCTACAGAGCGAGATGAGCGCCGCAACCCCAGAGTTGGCCACGACTGGACCTAATGGTTAGGGGTCCCTTTACCTTTACATAGGCAACAGCATGGTATAAGATCGCAGACTGGGAAACCTTATGCTTTTATGTATTCTCTTATTCCCCCCCCCCAACACAAAAAGGCTGTCAGGGCTTTGGGTCATTATGTATATCTGCACTTATCTTATTATCTAGTGCAGGATTGCCTTTGGGTGGCAAGGTCATCAGTTGCTTCTGTTGTAGCCCTATAATCTTGGACAGGATGAAGATTGGCTTCCCAGAGTAGGGCTAGGAAACATGTAAAATTTGCAATTGGACAGAAAGAAACATGGTCAAGTGTTCAAAACTAAATATATGACAAAAACTAATTAGTGAGTCACATTTCTTTATTAACATCATCATCATCATCATTATCATCATGTAAAGTTGTTTGACTAAAAATAAATTACTATGGCTACTGTGGCTCTAGTTATGTATAATTTAGCATGCAAATCTACTTTTTTGGAAGGTAAAGATAACATTCACCAAGTAGAGATGAACAGATTTGTCAATTTCAGTTCCCCTTTCTCATTTTTCCAATTTTAAGTTCAGTTTGCTCCATTTCTATGTCAGTTTACATTTGGTTAAATAAAGCCTGCACAAAAAATTGAACACAGTTCATGTGCATTTCTCCTAACAAAATCATTTTTTGCAGTTTTTCTTTGTGCACTTTTTCAGTAAACAGATACCTAAGGCTGCTTCTGCTGTTCATGTACAATGATAAATGAAATGTGTTTGTAGCAATGCTAGTGTTTTAGGGATGTACATAACTTGCATTCATCTTCTTATAACTCTTCTCTCAAAATTCCTTAGATGGTTTGCTAAGGTATACCTTGAAATTTCTTACAGGTGGAATTTACTGGCAATTCTGCTGGTATATGATGAGGGAATAGTACAAGTAAGAAAGTACATGTTTAAACATCACTCCTGGTGGAAAGCCATGCTCCATGCATATGGAGCTTCTGAACCGTATGATTTTACATGTTCCTTTTTGAAAAGAGATATTTGGCCCCATTCTAACAAAATGAAGCAGTGTTGCAGCTGTTAATGTCTTCAATATAACACTTTCCGTGAATGAAGAGGGTGGGAAAGAGATTTCTGCTGCTTATTTTTATCATTAAACATGCTATCTGGCATCTACAGCAATGCTCTTTTTTAAAAAAAGATAACAAAATAAGCAATTATATATTCTACTTTTGCTTAATATGTGAAATGTACTACACCTGAATCTGCAGGCCAATATGTATAGAGTGTAGAAGAAGAATGCCAAAACTTTTATTGAACCCACAGCTAGATAATACATTTGAGTAGCAAAAGCATCGTCTTAATAGAGTGACATTTAAAATAATTGGGACAGGTTGGCTGTACCAAGAGAGTATTTTTGAGAAAGAAAAAGAAGTGATGAAACTCTAACAATTAAAAATCAAACTCCATGGGGGGACAGTATAATTGACCGAAAAACACCTGCAAGTTCTAACAAGTTTAATGCCAGCAAAACCTGTTTACTAACGCAATAATGGTAACACTAAGCTGTCCTTAAATAACAACAGCATGAAGAAGTCGGAAGCATAACATGAGGTCAAATGGAATTGGAGGTTTGATTTCATTGCCATCCAGGCGGAGATAGCGGAGTCGTGGTAAGTTTCTCTCATAGACATGATCCCCTGGGATAGGAACTGGACATATTTGGGTTCCATTAATACCTAAAACAAAAAAACAAGACAAGAGCATAAGAAAAGTGGTTGGGAATCATTGTCTTCCCTCCCCACAAAAAACTCACCAAGTAAATATTTTAAATATGATCCTGTAAGATTAGGACTTGTTGGGAAGCCAGAGGAATCACAGTTCAGCATTTATTTCCTTCTATTTTTTTATCATGGAAGATGAGAAAGGTAACAGAGCAAATTAAAAGCGGCTGCTGCTCAGCAGTCACCAGGTGATGAGGCTGCATGTTGCCTCTTAAAACTTGGCAGTATCTTCTTCACCCCTTGTGAGGAGTGGTGTCTAGTAATTTTGATTTGCCCGGGATTTGAATTTTCTAGCGTGATTGTTCTTTGAACTAGAAGCTCTTAGTGTTTCCCATCTGTAAAATGGGTAAATTGTTTTTGGAAGCAATGCCTAATTCTGTCGTGCTATCATGCATGTGTGTGATAATGTGACTCGATGTGTGATTTGTGGTTAGGCTCACCAGCTTATGGTATGCACTGACTGTTTCTGTTTGATTCTTGTGATGCAATTGCAGTCTGGTTTGCATTAAGCTGATCTTTGTTGGCCCGGTATCATGCTTGGATGGGTTGTTTAATGGTAAGGAATCTGCCAGCACACAAAACATCTGTGTACCTTAGGTCAGGGATGGGGACCATTCTTCTGTTAACATGTATATTTCTTCTGCGGCAATCTATTGTGACTTGTAAATCATTATTGTGTGAATCCATCCCTTTGGCTGTTCCCCCAGCTCAATCCTCCTCCTCCTCCTCCTCTTCCTCTGCCTGTGGGCTTCCATAACCACATGAAGTTAAGCTATGGGCCACAGAGTCTGCATTATTATCTTAGGTGAGCAGAGCATTCTGTGGGCTCCGCCCTCTCTCTCCAGTTAATAAGACCCATCTACATTTTACTTTGGATCTCCAACCATGTGCCAGAATTTGTTTTGTGGGAGCTGACCCTATGTTTCTTGTACTTGATCCTCATCCCATTATACAGTATGTGATCACAAATATGAATGCTGAATGCCAAATTCCAGAAGTGAATGCTTCCATTTTCGAATACGCCTTGGAAGTCGAATGGCTTCCGAGGCGCATTTCTCAAGTTTCCCCATTGAATTTGCTGACAGACCTTTGGTCCTCGGTTTTCAAACATTTCGGAAGTCAAACGGACCTCCGGAATGGATTACATTCAAAAACTGAGGTTAGACAAAATAGGGCTTAGTCACTAGCCAATGGAATTTACAGTTTAGGTCAAATGTACAGAACTTGTATTTCTGAAATACTGTACAATAGGTTCTCATTAAACCAGAGCTGGTCTGGTTTCTTGTTGCTTCTAATACCTATACACTTTTGGACTTGTGAATGCGTGTGTGTGTGTGTGCATGGGCATGTGTGCACAGCACTGCAACATTTGTGCTATAAATGGGAGGAGTGTGGGGGAGGGGTATTTCTGTGGAAAAACATCTGTCTGAGATTGCTGATATGCACTTACTGTCGATCCTGTTGTTGTCAAGATAAAGGTGCTCGAGGTGAACATTGATAGATGGGATTTTGGTGAGTTCATTGTAAGATAGCTGAAGGTCAAGAAGAGATGAAATGTTAAATATTTTGGATGGTAGACCTTTATCGGTTAATTTATTGTTGTTCAGTCGAAGGAAAATCAGTTTGAGCGTTGCATCAAAATAATTTTCTGGTATTGCTTCAATGGAGTTATTGTCCAAAAACAGCTGTATTACATTAGCTGGAGGGGTTGGTGGCATTTTTGTAAGTGAATTTTGAGCGATGTTGAGTAGCATGAGGCTGTTAAGTCCTTGGAAGGTGTCACTTGAGAGAGTACTGTCCAACAGTTTGTTTTGATGTAGATCTAGCGCAGTGAGGTTTTCCATATTGTTGAAGACCCCTGCGGGGATTGTAGTGATTTTGTTTCTTGCCAAACGCAGCTGCTCTAAACTCAATGGCAATGGAGCAGGCACTTCTTCTAACTCATTATTCTCAAGAAATAAGTAGAGTAGATTTTTCAAGTTGCCGAATACACCCTTTTCAATTCCATTGCTGGTAATTTTATTGTTGTTCAGATTTATCCATTTTAGTTGTGTAGCATTCACAAAAGATTTCCCTGTAACTGTTTCAATGAGATTGTTTTGGAGGTAGAGATACCAGGTTCGTGCTGGGATGGCTGGAATTTCTTTAAGTTCCTTGCTATCACAATATAAGGCATTTGGGAAACTAGGAGGACAGAAGCATTCTTGTGGACACTCAAAGCTGTAGAAAGACCAGTCATATGTATCAGGCTGATCATACATTGGCCTGATATTACGAGTCCACACGGTATTGGTCAAGAAGACTACCAATAGGCTGGAATACAATTGTACATTCATAGTTAACCTTGGAGAAAAGGGGAAAATAGTTATAAGAAAGTATACATCTCCACAGTATCTTTTTCTGAAAGCAACAATGTGCATTCCTTTATAAGGGTGAAATGCTGTCTTGCATGGTGTCACAACTTTTTTCAAGAGAAAAAAGAGGGGTCATATCTTAAATTCAGGGGGAACTACAAGCTATGACTCTAAGAATAGTATGTTTCAATCTGGATTTCATTCCTTTTCTAGATACAGTAAGTGTGTGCACATTCAGTTCATGTTTAAAAGAAGCTAGAGACAGAGCTTGCTTCTCTTACTGAATTTCAGTAACATTTAAAAACTTGCCTTTTTCCAAACTAGGGAAAATATTTCACGTGCAAAAATCCCAACATCACCCAAAACAGAGGTGGCATACAGTGACTGACATAATTGCCTTTATTGACTGCTATCCAGTCCTAGTTTGGTCCTCCATGAAGAAACTCACATCTTCTTTTGTACTCCTAGATGAGAAGGCATATGGCTCTGATTTTCTAGGCCTGGTTCTCATCACACACAAGAAAAAGATCAAAGAATATTTTAACGGCTGCTTGCTGGGTATGTTCCCTAGAAGTCTAGAGAGCTCTGTTTGAAAACCTACTCCTCTTCTTCAATCGCTCCCCTGTGCCCCAAATTATTGGCTTTCCTCTTTAAAATGTAAATTACTTAGGAAACAAATTCTCTCTAGAATTTCACTTTTATTGCTTGGCCACGTATTCAGATTTCTTTCTCCAGTTCTTTTTTTAATTTGTTCACATTAAAACTCACATATTCCATAGCTATACATTAAAAAAACCTAACATGCAAGCCAAGTTACTACAATGCAGTAGTAATTATACAGCAACAGTGCATCCCAAATTTTTATGTCTGTCTTGGTTCTCTAAAAGTATATATAACATTTCAAAAGAAAGAAAGAAAATAAGCCGGATACACTGGTGCAGAAAGGTTGGGGGGGTTTTTTTGGAGGGGTTTTTTTTTGGGGGGGGGAAGTATTAAAGAAAATCATAAGTCATAAGAATCACTAAATCAAAGGGAAAACCAATGCCTTACATGGGTTTTGGGTTTTTTTTAAACGGCTGCTTCTCTAAAGTCCAACAGCTGAAAAGAGCTAACAGGCTTTGAAACTGCTGTCCACAAAATAGCAGAATACTGCCTGAAGTAATAAAATACTGTAGAAAGAAGAGCAAGTGAGAGAAACTAAATTATTTCCAGAGAATGTCATACTGGATTTAGCACAATGTCTCTGACATCTTTCTCTTACAAGAAATATATACCAACATTGTTATAATGAGTAACTGAAATATTTTACCTTGTACAGGTTAGGTGATGATTTCTGGTGGCTGTTGGAAATCATTTAAGTACAAAAGTCTTTGTTTCCTTTTAACATTATTTGTAGTCTGAGCTCTTGTAAATTTGTAGCATAAAACCCTAAATATACAGCAGTAATCCCCAGACACATTACCCAAGACACCTAACATTCTGTTGTTTCTAATTTGACAATGCTTGAGAATGTAGCTTACCTCAGCTTTCTTGGATTCTCTTCTGTTCTTCCTATTGGTCACTGCGGTTAGACTGTAAGAGGTTGACTCAGGCAACACGCAGTGTTTTATGAATACAGCCTAATATATACGCATCAATGACTACAATTGTTAACCCTTAAAACAGCTATGCACCTCAGCACCTTCATGCTAAAGTACAGGAAATCCTGGCTTTCACATCAAACAGTTGCAGCCCTTAAGGTCATTGCCAGAGATGTTAAACTCAAGGTTTAAAAGAATGAATAGAGTGGGCAAAAGGAATCATTACTACATATATAATAAAATGTTAATAAATCATTTTCATCTTAATTAGGAAACAAAGCATTAAAACTAGCGCCATCTGTTCCTGCGGAAACCTTTTATTTGATTATGATCAAAAACAGATGCAGGAATGTTTTTAAAGATATGATTCTTGATTAGGAAAAGTAAGTAAGATTATTTGCTAAGAAATTCTTTGATACTCTTAGAATAGTTTGATATAATTTGATGCTTATTCTGCATATGTTATTTTTTAATAACTTTCCAGAAATGGAACTGACTTTCTGCCACCTGATCTAATTTTTATGCTAATTAGTTTTAAGCATAAAGAGTTTTGCAGTGAGAAGCATGTGTATCCCACATGATACTAAAAACAATAATAAAACAAAACATAAAGTGGTCTCCAGATTTGAAGAATCTTTTTGCTTTGAAATTGGCTGATGCAGCTACTAAAGTGGGGTAGGAGGTAGTAATTGGAATGGTGCCTCTATGCCGTTACTGATGTGCAACAAGTTGCCTGTAGTGTTCTGTTGGGGCACAAGGCACAAATATCAATAGCACTAGCATGGTACTCACCCAACCTCCACCCGCCACTTGCAAGGGCGCATGTTTCTCTCTACTCTTGGCCAATAACCACAGGCAGATTTTAAGACAAAAACATTACCAATCTGACAACCTGACTACTTGTCATTTGCAAAACAATTTTTTTTAAAGAAACTGTGATTAAAATATTGACAGCAAAATGTGTTTCTCCTTAATTAGTAGGACTTGGGATGGAATTCAGTGTTGGGCTAGTACAAGTGTTCTGCCTGTGCAAGCCTAGCAGCTTGCTACTGCTCTCTACGCACTGCATGTTATTCTGGGGGTTCTCTTAATCCCACCTGCCCCCAACCCAATTTTGATAGTGGAGGGCCCTGGGGAGGAAACATTCTTGCTTAGGGTTTTCAGTGCTGGGGCATGTTGGGTCAATCCCTCCATTGGTATCTAAGTGCTCCTGTAATGCAAAACAGTTTTAGTTCTAACTCTATGGCGTTTTGGTTTAATAAAACATATAATTACAATGTTTTATAGCATTGAGTTCTTCGTTCCTCAAAATAGTAGTGATGAAGAAAGCCAATGACAGGTATCATAGAAACACTTTCAATGTGATCCATGGAAAGTGTGCTTAATTCTACAATCAGGAACATGCTTACTTGAATTCCGTACCTACTGTGTGATTTAATTTCCCAGGTGAGGGTGTTGGGACTTGATTGTTCCCATTAGAACTTGTAGAATGTTTGTGCATCTTTAAACGGATAAGTTCCATGGATTCTAGTGGGGTTAAACTATGCCTAATCTTTCTTGTATTCAATAATCTTTCTTTCCATTTAATCAGACAATCATAGAATTGTAGAGTTGAAAGGGATCCTAAGGGTCCTCTAGTCCGTCCCCCTGCAATGCTGAAATCTAGACTAAAGCACCCATGACAGAATGCCATCCAACCTCTATTTACGGTAGGTTTCTGGACCCTTGATCATCTTGCTCACCTTCCTCTGTACAGGTTCCAGCTTGTCATTATCCTTCTTAAATTGTGGCACCCAGAACTGGACACAGTGCTTCAGGTGTGCCCTGACCAAAGCAGAGTAGAGTGGTGCTATTATTTCCTTTGATCTGGACACTATACTTCTGTTGATGCATTAGAATAGTATTAGGGTTTTTTTTTTTGTTTTTTGCTGCTGCATCATACTGTTGACTAATGTTAAACTTTTTAAAAAATCAAAACCAAAATGTGATCATAATATGGTGCCTTGCATGCACTGTATAGAGAAGCATTCATATTTGCACCAAGGAATTGTGCAAGCTTTTTGCAAGGATGCAGCGTAAGAGCCAGACTAAATGTGACATTAGGAACACAGGAAGTGCCATATACCTGTTGGCCCATCTAGCTCAGTATTGCCTACACTGATTGGCAGGGGTAGAGAGAGTTTCAGACAAGAATCTTTCCCAGCCCTATGTGGAGATGCCACAAACTGAACCTGGGGCTTTCTACATGCAAATCCATGATCTCTTCCACTGACCTGCAACCATTCCCTAAAATGCATATTTGAATTTAGCACGCACTGCTTCTTTTTTTAAAATGCAAATAGCTGCTAGGTGGTAGTGTGTGATCACTGTCAAAATTGAAGCATGTATGGAGGGAATTTTTTTAACCCTTTCTTGTTTTGGTCTTGAATAAAATAGCTACTCTGAAGCTCCTAATAGAAATACGGTTTCGGAATAGTAATCTTTCTCATAGCTGCAGCAGGGGAGGAAACAGTTAAATTCACACTTCACACATGCTGTGATGCATCCTCTCAACAATGGGTTCTGTTTGCATTTTTAAAATTTGCACATAAATGCAAATACACTTTTAATGTCATGTCTGGTTTGACCTCTATTGGTTCATTTAACACAGGTTTGTCAATTGTCTATTTTACATACCCTCATCTTTATTAATAAGGAACACACTAGTTTGAGCCTCTGGGCATATTCTTGAGGGAGGAGGCAGCGTTGCAGTCTAAGTGTGAAGTCACAATGGAAAAAACAATGGAAGTTTGCAGAATATGTACAGACACCTAAGATGTTATGTATTGTGATAGCTACACATTCTGGACAAATATACATTCATTTAGTGCAATATAAACATTTCTAATAAGCAGACTATTGTTAACAAATGACCGCTCCCCACATCAAATAGGGGTGCCTTCTATGTGATCACGTGCAGCCCCCCGGATCCCAGTGCGACTCCTGGTAGTTCGGGCTGCTTTATCCTCCCCAGGCTGGATATCTGGAGGTCTCTGCCCACCTCAGCCAATCTAGATTAGGGTCATCATGTAAGGGTGAAAAAACCCCTTTTTCTGTAGAAATATGGGATGCCTCAGTAACATATGTATCAGAAACTGACTGCGACATGCACATTTTTTTGTGTTGTTAGATTAGAAAAACTAAATAAAACATTTATTAGAAGGAAGCAGCAGAGCAAAATGTTCCAAGGACAACCAATCAATATGCCCAAACTTTTACAAAAGAACTCAGTCAAGGAAAGAATTGGAGGTGAATGCTCCCACTTCAGATGTATTTGGAGCACATCCAAACAAGTTTAATCTGAAGTGGTCTGAACCAACTGCTTTGGAGATTTGGAAAGGTTTTCATTTTTAGGGTACTTCCTCAGGTTGATACTTTGATGTAGCTTCCACATTTGACTCGGGTGTTATCCATAAAGTGAAAATTGCGAGGTAGAGTGGGTGGGGTGTAATTCTGTGACAGACAGCTTTATTTTCCAACCAGGGAATAACTTTACCAGGGCTATTTCCCCCCCGCTTCCTGTCACAGTGCTTTTGGAAGGATGTAAACGACCATGATAAAATACTCTTCTTTGCTCTTTGTGACTGGCAGCATCAGTGCACAGGGTGTTTGAGAACCATGACTTACAAAAAATAAGACATTTTAGTGGCTCTTTTGCCATTAGTATCACATTAAGCACTATTAAGCATAGTATTTTATTTTTAGTACATCTGCTTTGCTAGAGAAAAAGTAGCTTAAGTAACTTTTCCTTACACTGAATTAGGTCTCACTCAGTAGGTGATTTTCCTGCCATCCTATCTGAGATTTGCTTAAAAAAACTACAACCTAGAGATGCCAGGATTCAACCAGGGACCTTTGCATGCCAAACATGTGCTCTACCATTGAGCTACAACTCTTCTACTACCAATTTGAAGGGTAACATCAACAGGCAGGAATGAAAAATAAATTAGAAACACAGTTGTATAGAAACTTTAGCTATTGTTTTATCAATTTGGCTGTGATATTGACCAGCTTTCTGGGAAAAAATTATTCATTGTTATTCTAAATGAAATACCAAATCTGGTTTGAATTTGTGCTTTTATGGGCTTGTCTAGTACTTGTATCTAGCAGATGGATTATTTAGAGGAAAATGAAGCCACGAGGCTCTTTTACAGAGTCTGGGACTTGAGAGTTCTAAAAAAATGTATCCATCATACACTAAAAGCAGCGGCAGCTGGTATTAAAAGTGTGGATTCTACATCATCATCATCATCATCACTTAATTATTAAAAATATCTCTAAGCAGGGTACAAAAAACTGAAGCAACAACAGACAGCTTAAACAAAATATTACAAAAATACAATTACCTATAAAATGTACATCCACAAAAGTCTCACAACAAGGAGTTCATGGAAACAGCAAATATCACCCTAGTATCTCACTCTACTTGTTTTTTATGTGCAGGCCTAAGGTAGATGGTACTTCCTGAGGCTGCCAACAGCTGTGTCCCACTCAGCTGCATTCTCTACCCTCTGTTCCAGGTACAGAAGATTTATTGAGTTTCCCAGGGGGTCCTAAGGATGGGGAAAGGCACTCCTTTCACTCACAGCTCTTTCTTCACCCTCTGTTTCTCCTCCTCCTCCTCCTCCAGATCCCATTGAAGCAGTTAAACCACCATAACTTATTTGTGTCCACCATCCTTAAGCTCTTCCTACCTCTTCTACCAGAGGTCTGTCAACAGAAGTTCCACTCATTTAGCCACAACTGCTAAATGATTCAGAGGGAGTACACTTCTGGATGCAACATACAAGTGACAAAGAGGCGTCTTTGAAGACGGGTCCATTAGGGTGAATGAGGCACTGCCCCACCAGGCTCAAGCAGCCCCCATCCTGCTGTATTTGGAGCCCAGAAGGAATTTGTCTGCAAACAGATTGGCCCCCTTTGCAGGTTTTGCCTTCCTGATAGCAATCGTCACAACTTTGGCAGAGGGAATCCTAGTCTAACAGCAGGTGGGGGGTGAAGTGGTGTGTCACCCCAACCTCAGAAAAGGCGTGTTCACAGGGTACCCCGTTAGAGAGGTCTAGATCAGGCCTAGGCAAACTCGGCCCTCCAGATGTTTTGGGGCTACAGCTCCCATGATCCCTAGATAACAGGACCAGTGGTCAGGGATGATGGGGATTGTAGTCCCAAAACATCTGGAGGGCCGAGTTTGCCTATGCCTGGTCTAGATGGAAGTCTCTGTCCAAAAGCCAAGGCATTTGGCTGATGGTCCATAGAGCTGCCTTCAGCAGCCTGGGAGGGCCATCTGTGTAGGTCTGCATCTTGTGGATAGCCCATTAATCCTAGGCTCGACCCTGTCATGCCTCAGCCCTACACCAGGAGGCTGAGAGGGATATACACCCAATGTTTAAGCCAAATCCTACCTCCATCTGGATTTGACAAAGTTGTGACCAATTTTACAATACGAGAGCGTTTTCTTGTCCAGTTTGTTCACTTTCCTTAATGCCTTGATCCCTGGGGAGGGTTCGCTGTGCATGGGTCTGCAATAATATTGTTATTAGTGGAATTTGCATCCTACCTTTTTTCTGGTGTTTGAGCTTCAGAGACTTGCCAGCAATCATTTGGTTGGATTGGATTTATGGCTGAAGTTATTTAATTTTTTTATCACCCTTCATCCTAAAATTACAGGACAGTTCACAGCATAAAAGTACAAAATGAGAAAACAAAATGCATAAAAAACAAACTAATAATCCCCCCTTCCACCACCACCCCAATTTAAAAGGCCATAGAACGTTAATCAGCCAAAGGCCTGTTTATAGAGAAACATTTTTGCCTGGCACTTAAATGTAATGAAGGTGCCAGGCAAGCCTCTCTGGGGAGAGCATTCCACAAATGGAGCCACTGCATAAAAGGCCCACTCTCATGTTGCCTCCCCCCGGACCTCTCATGGGGGAGGCTCATGAACAAGGGCCTCAGATGATGCAGGGTCCAGGTCGGTTTATATGGGAAGAGGCAGTCCTTGAGGTATTGCAGTCTTGGATTGGAAGCTGTACCTATCAACAAATATCCTGCATCTAATAACCTGTGACATCACACACACACACACACACACATTTTCCTCGTATGCTGTGTCTGTTGGATTTTGTTTCATATTTGAAACATCACTAGTGACACCAGTCTGGTATTTTACAATTCAGAGTTGCCTTGTTTGTTGCACCTGCTCCAGGAAGGAGCACTCTGCCCTGTACGAACTGGAGGCTGCAGCAGTCAACTCTGTGGCACCCGAGTTCGGTTTCTAATTGATGCTTCATAACGAGTCTGTGTATAACCTCAGTAATTTTGACATTCTGCTATAGGCATTCATTATTGTACACAAAAAGAACATGTTAACTTGGCTGCTGTTAATACATTTCCAGCTTTATTTAGCGTGATCTATAATGGTCATTTTTAGCATTTTCTTGCTGTTTCTTTACCATAGTGATTCCATAATGGGTTTGTGATTCTATGCAAGTGCTTAAGAATTATGTTTCTTTTGGCTGTATAATTTAACCAGGCTGGTATATCAATCATGACATAAATCTGTTTCATAATTTGCACAAGGACCTGGTTGCGTTGTTCACAATGTAAAAAGTTGATCCTGATTAAATTATAAAGTAGATAACCAAATGTCTGCAAGTGTCTCTGTAATTTCTATTCATTTAGCAGAAATACGTATGTCAATTGGCAATCTAAACAAATAGTAGACTATATGGTTGTCTGAATCATAGAATCGTAGAGTTGAAAGGGACCAAAAGGGTCATCTAGTCCAAACCCATACAATGCAGGAATCACATCGAAAGAATGCTTAATATATAATTTTGGGAAATTGATGTCTCTGTTTGGCACACAGAAATTTCAATGAGCACTGGATAACCAGGGGTAAGAAAACTGTGCCCCTCCATTAGTTACTAGACTTCAGTTCCCACCACCCGTGACCACTGGCCATGTTTGCTGTGGCTTTGGAGTTGCATGGGAGTTGGAGTCCAACAACATGTGAAGGGCCACAGGTTCCCTGCTCTTATGTTAGAAGCATCAAGGGCAGGAAAGCTGCACTCAGTACCACACATTTATATTTTTGGTCTCAGCTCTATGTCTCCTTTGGATACTATGCTCCCTGAGTACTTGAAGGACCATCTTTCACCGGGCAAACCTGCCTGTACATTGAGGTGCTATTGATGGTCCTTCTTCAGGTGTCTTCACCTTTAGAAACTGTGACACCTCTTTCTTCCCCAATGCAACCTATTGCTGTACCCCAGAGCACTGGGATATGAGTATACTCCTGCAACATTACACTCAATGGGATTCCTATTATTAAGAAAGATGAGTTTGTTTTATATTTTACTGCTTGACCTACTGTATTCTTATGCTAACATTTTATGGGCGAGCATGAGGAAGGAGGGAGATGCAACCCAAGATAGGAGAAGAGGTGGTAAGGGAACACCTAGCTACTTTACATGAATTCAAATTTCCAGGGCCTGATGAGCTGCACCCAAGGGTATCAAAGGAGCTTGTGGATGGAATCTTTGAGAATTCTTGGAGAACAGGTTATGTCCCTGCAGACTGGAGGAGGGCAAATGTCCCCATCTTCCAAAAAAAAAAAGGGGGGGAGACCCAAATAACAGGTAAGCCTGATGTGACATTAGAGGTTTCAAAGTATCTGGGCCTGCTGTTTTTCAACATCTTTATAATTGACTTGGATGAAGGAATTGAGGGGATACTCATCAATTTTGCAGATGATACCAAACTGGGAGGGATAGTTAATGTCACAGAAGAATTGTTATAATCAGGATGCAGTATGATCTTAACAGAGTGGAGAACTGGGCCCATACTAACAAAATGAGGGTGACCAAGATGATCATGGGTCTGAAAACCAAGCCTTATGAGAAATGCTTGAGGGAGTTGGGTATGTTTAGCCTGGATATGAGGAGACTGAGAGGAGATATAATAGACATCTTCTAATACTTAAAAGGCTGTTACATGGAAGATGGAGCAAGCTTGTTTTCTCTTGCTCTGGAGGCCAGGACCCAAACCAATGGGTTCAAGTTACAAGAAAGATTCTAGCTACTGGAAACTCTCAGAACATTCAAAAATCCATCAGATTCCATAAGTCTCCAGGGGTAGAACATCTTAATAGTCCACCTGCACAGGCAAAGGTTGTTGCTATGAGATAAAACCATAGGTTATCTAACATCACACTTGAGACCACTTCCACCACTTCAGTCAAGGAAGCTATTGGGATGCTAGGGCAGTCTCTGCATCTGGGACCTTCTTATTGTTTCTGCCACTGTTTCTGGTCTCCAGTCCAGTAAAACTTGTATAATAAAATGAATTTGGCATTGGAGTGGATTCAGAATTTCCTGCTTCTAGTGCTGCAATAAAATAGGTTTCTGCCATACAGTATGGCTAGTCTAAATCCTCCATACAGAACTTGTGTAGTTACATTTGAAAGTATTGGCTGCAACCCTGCACATATTTGCATATGCTTATGTCCCACTGATTTCCTGGGAGTTCTATGAAGGTTATTATGAGAGTATCCTTTTATCCATGATTCAGCTCATTGGAATTAGATACAAGGCACATGGTAGATAAGTTTTGTTTTGTTTTGTTTTTAAAAAAGAACTTTTAAAACTATGAAATACATAAAACAATTTATTTGATGGAGCTGTAGTCTTACAATAATTCAGCAAAATATAAAATAGTGTATTTTTTGGTTTGTTTTCATCTGCACTTACTGTTTTCTAAAAATGTAAACATACATTGACAATAATTTGCACTCAGTATTTTTATTTGCTATGTTTTATTTCTACAATCATGTTAAATGTAGCATGCAAATAACTGAATAACAATAATGGTGTACATGTTTCACTGTAAAGTAACAATTCTATTTTAAAGATTTAAACAAACCACACCAAAACATTTTTTACTGATTAAATATAAAATGCATTAACAAAATAAAAACCTGGAAAATGTTGCTTTTTTCAATTCTTTGCATAAATCATAGTTAACTGGGGTTTTAAAATATGTTTTTGTATGTGTTATCAATTTATATAGCTATACTGATTTATTGCTTTCCTGTGTAATATAATCACAACAAGAAAACAAATCAAAGGAATAAAAGTGGATGAGAACCTTTGATTTGAATATAGGAAAATAATGTACATATATTGGTCCAGCCCTAAAGTACTAAATACTCTATCTAGATCAGAATATGCCTGACTTCTGCAAACCTGAGTTAGGACTGCACACCTGAGTAGGACTGCACACAAGGAGTGGTGTGTGTTTATCATGCATGTACAGTGCTTTTTAAAAATATCCTTTTGAAACTCAGGCTGTACTTGTCTAGAAAAGAAACATGAAAACAATTTTGTCCACAATCTATGGGGACTTCCTAGCTTTACAAAACTTTGACCTCACAGATTTTCTAGAACAGAAGCATTCTTTTTAAAGGTGGCCATGCTGCTTGTTAACAAACACAATTGACATTCTGCAATACGGCATTCTAGCTTTAAAGTGTGGTAAATTATGAAAATGGAGGTGGCCACTGAATGAAGTAATGCACAAATCACTCCACGGTGATATCAGCAGCCATTCGGAGACAGCTGTACATTTCTTGAGGAAGATCAGATCTTGTGAGATTATTTGCATCCAAACGCAGATGTCTGACCCTTGAGTAGGCTAGCGCTCCAACCACTTTGCAAAAGCTGCTCACAGGAAATTCTGTAATATCAAAGGCACATTATTAGTAGCAGAATCATATACAGTGGTCCCTTGGTTTAAGAACAGCTTAGTTTATGAACAACTTGGATTAAGAATGCTTCAAACCTGGAAGTAGGTATTTTGGTTTATGAACTTTGCCTTGGAAGCAGAACATGTTCTACTTCCTGTTGAGTGTGTTCCATTTGTAAATTGAGTCCCCCACTGCTATGGGAAAGCACGCCTTGGTTTAAGAACGCTTTGGTTCCCCAAGTGGTATTCCCTGGAATGTACCAAGATTTTGTATATTGAAACATATATTGGCTATTGGATTTGTCTTCTTTGCAATAACATCATGATTGTGGCATGTGATCATCTCATAGTCATAGTCAAAGGGATCTATGTCTGTGTTCTTAGATTCATAGCTAATTATAAAAATAAATGAATTAACATCTGATATTGTATTATTTTAAGATATTTTCTCTACAACACATGAGAATTATGCAATTCCTCCCCCTGCTGCATTAAATTATAATTACTATCAACAACTCAGTATCTCCTGAAATTCTTGGAATTAGTGAAGTTTGCTAACAAATATTTCAAACGGAGTGTTAGTATTTTTCATTTTGTAGATAAATTGGAAGGGGTAGCAAAGTTATTAAATGAAGATAATTATTGCAAAAGATTGTGGAAACAAACTGGTGATTAACAAATTTTGGCAATCAGAACAAGTTTTTTTTAATTATTACAATTTTAGGATTCTAAAATTGGTCTCCTTATAACAATTGTAAATGAAAGATTTGCACTAGATTTGAGATAAAGAGACAGGGGTAAATTTATAGAATAAATTCTGTAATTTTAAGCTCGAGACCTCATTTGTGGTCCATTGTGGTCTGGAAGGTTTCCCTCAATCTTGTATGGGGTAGATTAAAGAAGTGCTCCTTTAGGGAGAGATTTGCTCAATTGAGACTGAAGGTCTCATCAAAGTTTTAGCTGGCTGGTAATGGTAACTGTAACTAATACTTCCACTCATAAATTTGGTTTTATCTTTGCGTTCTTTGGCACTAGTTAAATTTCCATTGCCATTGAGGCCAAACTAGACTTGATGCAGCAGTGGTTGGTGGGGCTGCACAGGTGGGACTGTGTTGGTTGAGCTCTTGACTTCCCACTGCCACTGGGCCTGCACCATGCTGAGCTCCCAGCTGCCTTGCCCCCACTCTCCACTGCCGTAGCAACCAGCAGTGATGCAAATCATTGGGCAACCAGGAGAACAATGCAGCCCCACGTGCAAAGTCCCATCAAGTGCTACTGGTTTGATGACAAATCCAGGTCTGTTAACCCAGGTGGCTGCCACACAGTTAAAAAGCAGCAGAAGCACACTGTGACTTGGAGAGGCGAAGTAGAGGTAAAGCTGAGGTTTTTTACTTTCTCAACAGTTGTCTGGCCACTACAAAACTGATTAAGAGCTGATTAATCTGATGAAGCATACCAAAATCAGATAAAATATACCAAAATACAAATTGCAGACATTTTAAAGAAGAATGACATGAAGCAACTGAAAGCATTCAAAATAAGGCTAATCCAGTCATATATTACTGTCCTGCAATGAGAACATCAGTCTGCCCATAAAATGTGGGGAAATGTTTGAGTAGGAACATTTTATATTTTTATTATTCTTATTTGACTGCAAGATGCAGATTGATGTGATACCTTTGCTTGATCTCACTGGAAACACCTGGAGATTTCAAAATGACGACCTGTTGATGTATGGATGCATGAATATGAAAAGAACTTTCTATACAATCAACCATGGGTTGCCTTGCTGGGATGGAACCATGGGTTGCCTTGCTGGGATGGGAGACCATTTTGCAGTGACACAAGTCCTCTCTTGTCTGTAGGTCTCGGAGGGTAGTGCTTTGAGGACTTGTGTTCAACCCATTGACTGAGGTTCCACAGGGTTCAGTTTCATCCCCTTTGCATTTCAGAATCTTCATGAAACCACTGGGAGAGACTATCTGGGAATGGGTTTTCATCAGTATGCCAATATCTTCTTTCAGTTGTATTCTGGTGAAAAGGTTCTTACAAGGTACTCCAAAACACTGGTTATGTGGAGCTAGGGTATCTTTTCTCTCTATGTCCTGGAGCAACAGAAGACATTGTTCTTTAAACAAGTTTTTGATTCTGTTGCTGCTTAACTTACTTTATTGATTGATCGTTTTGGCTCTTGGATGCTGTTTGTAGTCTATTGTGTTTTTGAGATTACAGTATTGTGATTTTATGCTTTTTATATATATTGTAAGCTGCTTTGAGCAACTCCTTTTTGGGATACACATTTTGTATAAATAGGAATAAATAAAGCATCTGCTTTATCAGGAGCTCTTTAAAAGTGTGTCAAATATCTATCATCTAATACATTTTTTATATATCAAGCACTGTACTAATAATCATGGTCAAGCTGCTAGATTTAAGTTGTCAGGCCAGCGTTCATAGTGGCCATGTGCAAATTTAGCAGTGTTAACAGTTACTAAGACTGAACACTGGCTGAAGCTGGTTCCTGGTTTGGTGCTGTAGTCTAGACAAGGAGAAGACTACTGCTTAACTTCTATTCACCCAATAACCAAGAGGTTGTATAAGTTTAGTGTTTATACATTACCTTGGGTACCCATGGGCGCACATTGTTTTTCAGAGTCTTCTAGTCACCCTTTCCCAACTCTTATTCTGAAAACTAATAGCCACAAATGAAGAGGACCAATAGTGGCTGCTTGTTTCTTTACTGCTAGGCCTCTTTCCAAGTCTTCTTTTTTGCTTTTGCCGGATTGTTTCCCTTTTACCATGACTTATTACTTCAGCAAAGAAATTTCAGTGAAGCGCATCTGCAGTAGACATGTTCCTTGTGTTGATTTTTTCAAAACAAAATTTGACACCTCTTCACCCCATGCTAGTTTGATCATGCCATTAAGAATACTTTCACTGGAATAAGGATGGAAAGTGTTAGTGGCCCATTCTGTGTTATTTGAGTCCACTGGCAAGTCTTGCATGAGTTCTCATGCATCTGTTGAATACCACAATGCTCCCTTTAGGTAGTTATAGCTTTTTATTTATTACTGGTAGCAGCAATAGCAACATTACAATGACACGTTTCTTGTATATTAATGGACTTCTTTTCAAATAATTTTCACCTAGCGTTTTCTTTTTAGTCCTATTTCTGGAGTCATCACTTAGCATCCTATTCGTTAGATGGGTTTTTGGGTTTTTTTGTGCAAATTCAGATCATAAATGGGTGATAGCCAATATTAGTCATGAAATAGACCAATTGAAATCAGTGGACTTAAGCCCACTGATTTCAGTGGGCTTAGTTGGAGTATGACTAATGTTGGATATCACTCAATATCATTAATTGATTTTCCCATGTCTTATGCACTGTCTACTCTGGACCAAAGTAACTAGTACTTATTGGGACTGGGTACAGCTTCCTAGCTACCTCATGACCTCAGTCCATGGATTCTGAATCAAGGAGACCCACACTGGGCTAAAATGGGGACCACCTGCCTAGCCCTGGATCTGGTCCCAAAGTACTTTGGAGGGGGGGAGCTTATGTTTAATTTGGGGTGGGTTTTGGGGGGTGGTTGTGTGTGTGTATGTTTTAAGCCCTAATTAAACATACAGCCAGAAGGTGTTTTTTTTGTCTCTCCTCCCCTCCCAACAAATAGCAGGGGGTAAATTATGTGGGTATTCCTCTGCAGGCAGCTTCTTTGGAGCCCCATTGAAATTAATAGGAGAGCAAGCTGGTGCTCAAATGAACCCTAACAATTAGAGATGGGATTGTGCAAACAATTTTCTAAGTGAACTATGCATACTTATGTTGCAGTAGAATGGATTTATGGTTTTCATAGATAGTAGATACGTTGAAGTATATCACAATTAGAAAAGAAAGCCAAAGGGGGCAACTAATCAAAACACCAGGTTTGCTTTGAAAGCAATGCTTCCCACAAGAGATGGTAAGCACCAAGTTCATGCCACACTATGAATTGAATACAGGTTATAAAGATCACCTGCTTTCTCCATCTAGTGCATGTATTATCACCATAAGTATTGTTTAGGACAACCAGAACTACTTTTCTGAAAGAATAAAAACACCATTTTTGTCACCAGGTCTGTTGTTTTCCAATGTGCCACCTTCAGGCAGGTTTCATTCATCTCCTCCAGCACTTTGCTAGGTGAGACAGAATAAATGAAACTCCTGTTTGTGATGATTATTTGTTCACCAGTGAATAGATTTTTTTATGAAGGGAATCTCAGATCCCACTGCTCTTAATTCTAATTCTTCATATTATTATTAATATATTTATAGTACACTATTCTCAATTATTTTGATACTGGTTTTGTTGGTTACAAGTTGGCATCCCAATGTGCATGTCTTGTATATTTTTTGACATCATAAAATACACAAAGTGCTGTATTTTAGCAGAACTATATTCAGGCAAGAAGGTTGGTTCGTCACTTCTGTGGAAATATAGCAGGGCTGGCCCACTATGAGGTAGTGGCTTCTGCTAAGTTCTCATGAGTTCTTGCCAAAATATCACGAGATCTTGTGAGATCTCATGTGCTCTGCAAGATCTCACTGGAACCCATCCTCGCGGCTGCTTTGTGGTTGCTAGCATGCAACTCAGGTAAGGGAAAGTTTGGCAGAGATAGGGCTTCAGTGGTGGAACCTTCCCATGTCTCCTCAGGTGGCAGAATGGGATGGGCCACCCCTGACCCTATAGTTATCTCTGTGAGAAAACCAATGTATGAATGCATCCTGGCAATAATATCACTCCCTGTAAGGAGTACTAAGCAGTGCAGGCAGGAGGGAGTTCCACAGGTCAAACTTAAGGACACACCTGTTATTTAGCTAACATTTCATTGTATCACCTTTACCTTTTTTTAAAAAAGGGAAACATTACTTACTGTTTATCTGATTGACTTGGAGGTAGTAGTTTTCGAGATGCTCATTTACTGTTGGAATGCTCTTCAGCTGATTATAGGAGAGATCCAGCTCAACAAGGGTAGATATATTGAAAGCATTGCCTGGTATTCCAGAATCTGTCAACTTATTGTGAGATAGACGTAAATACTGAAGATCTTTAAAACCCTGGAAATACTGATCAGGAATGTTGGAAATCTGATTATTGTCAAAATATAGCATCATTAAATTAGGGGGCAGTCCCAAAGGCAGTTTAGTAATCTTATTAAAGCTCAAGTCAAGATACAAAAGTGCATTTAGGCCTTTAAAAACTCCAGAAAGTGTATCTTCAGACAGTTGGTTGTGCTGTAGGTGAATGACAGTCAGATTCACTAGTCCTTCAAATGTGTTGGGATTGATTTTTGAAATCTTGTTATGAGTGAGTTGCACGTCATCCAGAGTATTGGGAAGTGGTCCAAGAGCTTCGGTTAAATTGTTGTTATTAATATGAAGTTTTTTCAAACTCTTTAGCTTGGCGAAGACTTTGCCTTTTATTTTTGAATTTTCCAGATGGTTATGATCTAGGATTAGCCACTCCAGGTCTGTTACATTATCAAAAGCTTTCTCTTCTATGCCTTCAATCATATTATGGCGGAGATACAGGTATTTAATTCCAGGAGGAATAATTGGGAGACTCTTCAGTTTGAGATTGTCACAATACATGGCTGATGGATAGCTTATAGGGCAAGTACATTCTGGTGCACAGACTGCTGTTGAGTGATCAAACATTGAAACAGCATAACCATAATCAGGCTGTGGAGCATAATACCCATCATAATCATATTGACAGAAGATGCCACTAATCAAGAAAAGGAAGAAAGGAAGAGAATTCAGATGCATCTTTGCAGTGTGTGTTGCTCCTGTTGAGGGAGATAAAATGCATACAGTTACTTGACTGGTGATTACAAGGAAGCATATCAAAATAATAAAAACAGAAGTTCATTTTTCTATGAAGGGATGTATGGAAAATGAACTGACTGTATGAAAGTATAGTGAAATTCGGTGCATTGTTAATAGTTATGATGGATAGAGAAATTAATATAGCTCAGAATATCTGTGTTCATATTCCAGTCAGGGATTGAGCCAGTTGGGATACTTTGGGCCTGTCATTGTTTCAATGTAACATACCTGTCCATGTGAAGATAAAATGGGATCACCCATGTATGATGACCATGGTGCAAAGTGGAATACAATGTCATACATTATCTGTTACAAGAACTTCTTAATGCATGTCCAACATCCTACATAGATATCACTTTCACATAACCATCATGTGCTAGACCATTTTCTTGCCTCAGTAATGGACTGGATGAGAGCCAATAAACTGAAGCTAGATTGTATGGGTAGGAGGTGGCCTGTTCTTGATGGAATAACATTCTCGTTGAAGGTTGCAGGTACTTCTGGATCCTTGAGGCTCAGGTGGCTTCAGTGATACAGAGTACCTTCCATCAGCTTTGGCTAGGGGCCCAGCTATGCCTCTATCAGGACAGGGATAGCCCAACTTCTGTCTATGCTCTGGTAATATCTAGATTAGATTGCTGCAACACATTATATGTGGGGCTGCCTCTGAAGATGGAAACTTCAACTGGTGCAGAAATTAGCGGATAAGTTGCTAACTGGGGCAAGAAGGTTAGAGCATATAAAGGCAATCCTGGCCCTACTGCACTGGCTGCCAATTAGTTTATGGGCCCAATTTAAAGTTATGGTTTTGATCAGAAAGCCTTAAACGGCTTAGGACTGCAATACCTCAAGGACTGCCTCTCTCCATATGAACTGACCTGGATCTTGTGATAATCATCTGAGGCCCTTCTTCATGTCTCCTCCACAAGAGGTCTGGAAGATGGCAACATGAGAACAGGCCTTTTCTGTGGTGGCTCCTCATTTAGGGAATGCTCTCTCCAGGGAGACTTTGTTACATATCTCTAGGCACCAGGCAAATTGGCTAATTAAACAATCTATTGCCTTTTAAACTCTGTGGGGCAGGTGTTGCTGTTTTTGTTTGTTACTATGGTGGGTATTTATGTGCTTTTAGATTGTAGACCTCCCTGTAATACTGGCATGAAGGGTATTATATAAATTTAATAAATAATAATACATTATGAACACACACTTTGGCATGCATTCATGTTGTTGGGTCAGACTTTATTGGGGGTGTGCATGTGTTCATACTTTTATTTATAAAGCTGCACAAATTGTGTACAACAGGGAGAAAAATGAAATGGCATGAACCCAAGCCTTTATGGCATATTTGTAACAATTTCACTAGGAAATCAGAAAACATTAGGAAATGGATGCATAATACATATTGGAAATAGCAAGTCTTATTGTATATTTGTTTAACATGTTTCATTTAAATATGATGGTTAACACATGCATTAAAGCATGTGCACAGAAACATAAGAACATATTCTGCTTTCTTAACATACTGGATGGAACATGTGTCTTTCATGTAGTTCCTTATTTGTTACATTTAGGTTATTAGAAATATGTTTGACTTCAGCCTTTTTCCAAAGCAACAGTTCTTTGTAGTAAACGTTCCTATTGTTTCATAATATACACCTTTTTAGGATACCTCCACAAAGTGGGATACTTTATTTGGGTTTGATGAGGATAGGCTACTTGAGCATTTCAGCTGTTTACCTTTGAAATTCCACAAGTAACAATTGCATCTCAAAACTTGGGAACACACTTCAGCCTGACTGTCAGTAGTATTTCAGTCATTAGTGCAGGGAAAATGTGGCCAAAACGTATCTGCACAACCTCAGAGTGGAATCAGCTGAAAACTTTTATGTGGTCAGTTGTCACCTTAGTACTTATAGGAACTTCTGTAAGTCCATACTGTTCTCAATGAACAAGAGTTTGTTTTGGTAGGGGTACCCTTGGCAGAGGCATACAGGATAGGTTGAAATAGAAGTGAGATAGAAATTTGGGGAAATTTAGTAGAATGACTAGCACAGAAATTTAGGAAATCAATAAATAAATGCTGGCCAGAGTATGGTCTGAAGGCAAATAAGGCCATCATCACCTTGCTGTAACTAAGCAAGTCTGGGTCTGGTCAGTGTCTGGAAGGGGGACCATCTGGGAACCTCATGTATGCCCCTTGGGTTCTGTGATGGAAGAAAGGCAGGATATAAATGTAAGAAAAGGAAGAAATGCCTCCATGGAAGCTAATCTTTGCAATGCAGCTGCCACAGCTGCATTAGATTTGGACAGCCATAAGCAAATTTCATGTTCTCATGTTACAAGTGCATATTCTTTTGCCACTTGATTTTTTTGACCTGGATAAATATGCCTAGCAATATCTTAATGGAATGGCTGGATCATTTCTGTGTGCTGCACATGAAAATAAAAATTTAAAAACCTATTGCTTGTACTAATTACTTGGGCAGCAAAAGCTTTTTTGCCCTAGGCAGTGATCATTCTGAAACATTGCATCCTCTCCATCCCAGAGAAATTTTACAATATTGACCTTGAGACCATAATATATAAATGCACCTTATTTTTTAGCTGTAGCAATTTATTTTTAAAATAAAACATTTCTGTGTAGAAATAATAAGAGAAATAATAGTTGGGTGTGTAGAAAAAGAAAATGTTGGGCCTTGGTATTCATTTATGAAAAATAATTTATTTATTCAGTGAATCCTTGCAAATTAGAGTTTATTAGGACCTTGGAAGTTTTGACAAGATAGAATTGGGGAAGTGAAAGACATATGGATGAGATAGTTGAGCTTCCATTGGAGATACTGGAAAAATTTCATTGATTTTAGTGGAGTTAGACAAATACTCAAACAAAAGGTTTTATATTTTAACTCCTAACCAATATATTTAAAAGATCTAGGATGGCGTAGTATGTGGATGACTCCTTCAAGATTTCTCTTTAAAATTTGACTGACAGTTCATCATTGTGCTTTGTAGTCTTAAGTATTACCATTTCATGTGTGTGAATCAAGATAATTGGGTCATTAGTAAACTGGTACTTTATGAACACTTCTCTGACACACATGTTTGAAAATCTTCTAAAAATCTCCTTAAAATTTCTATTGCAAGCATTACTTTGACATTTGGTATCTTCTTCCATGAAAAAAGCCAATTACTTTGCAGTAAGCAAGCAAACTTACTTGTGTGCTAGTTTTAAAAGTTTCATTATGAAGACTCCAGAACATTTCCATGAAACAGGGAAATTAAACAGTAAACTGCTGCACACAAAACTCCCCAGCATATAATATTTTGGATAGACTTATTTCATAATATTCCAATTACAGTGGAGTCAAATTAAGCATATTGATTTAAATTTTAACTCCATTTAAAAATTAAATTTATTTTGTTAACATACTAATCAGTAGTTGGATATATAGAAATTTTCGTTTGCTAGGATTCCCACCCACCCACCCAAAGGCTTGGTCATTTGTACTGAATGTCCCTTCTCGTAGAAGCCAACATGTTCTACAAAGGAGTACAACAATAACCCACAAAACATGTGGAGCATTTAAAAACAAACTGTGAAGGCAACTGCACAAAAGCAACTGTACTCAGTTTGCAAATTGGCAAAGTTGTGGCATGTTCTCATTACTGCTTCCTTCAGCTGCTTGATTGTTAGTGTTAAAGCATGCGAGAGCACTTACCTTTCTGACTTGAAGCTGCTTGCTTTAATTCCCACAGCAGATTCAGTAAGGGACTGGATCAACCAATATATGCTATAAACAGTGTCAGAAGGTAACTGGCTGCCAGATCCTCTGTGATACAAGGGCTTGGGGGAAAAATCCTAGTCACGCTGTTGTCTGAGGCTATGTCATCATGGGATTCTGGTGGTGCGGTATGTAAAACTGCTGCTGTCTAATCAAGTGCAGGTGGACACTGAATTGTAAAGGACAACCCATCTGTTCTCCCTGTGGAACAGGATGGAGATAACCCCTTTAAGGAACCTGAAAAAGTTCAAGCTGACTACCACAGCATGAACAACAGAATTATAAAAGGGGGGAAAACAATTTTAAATAATGCTCAAATTGCAAACAGACATTGCATTTTCCCTAGCTCATTTTATAGCCTTCAGCAAAATCTAACAAATAACTCTCAAACCTCAGTGTAGCCACAGTTCTTAAGCCAAATGACTCATTCCTTTTTTCTTGTTTTTCTTTCTGCTAAGTTATGTACAGTACATAATGGTTCAATGAAAGCTTTAGCAGTGGAAAAAATATATAACCCCAAATGGTGAAACTACACAAGGTTTTTCCTTTACTGTACTGTAAAAAAAGTATTAGTAAAAGGGAAGATTGGATATGATGGTTCTGGTTAAATATACATCTAACCATAAACCATGTACATTTTATTTTATGGCTTAACCTAAATATTTATATAACAAAAACTCTCTCTCTCTCTCTCTCTCTCTCTCTCTCTCTCTCTCTACACACACACACACACACAATGTTGAGATAGAAATAAATGGTTGGCAGCTTCCTTAAAATTATACTAACATTTGTCCCTTTTAGGACTTAAAGACATTCAGAATCTGGAAGCAATCAACTGAGTGTTGTCTGTTTTTTATTTCATGGATACTGTTCAAGAATGCTTCCTAAAGCTTGGATGTGAATGCTATTGAAATAAGGCACTGCCAAATATAATGCTATAAAAATAAGGAAAATAACTGGCAAAACTTTAAGTATTCTTTCTGGTTCCAATATATCCAGAAAATTCCCATCAAAGATCTCCATTTTGTCTGAGACACATTGCTCCTTTAAAAGAGTGGTCTTTACACCAACTGGTTTGGTGAGGAACAAGGAAGAAGGGGCAGAGCATGATTCTTTCAGACAATCTAGAACAAACTTATTACTGCATCAGATTTATTTTTTTCTACAGATTGCAGATACCATTGGTGTGGCAGATGGATACAATAAAATGCCTCTGCTTTGTGTATTAATCAATAGCATAATAACTACATTTATCTTCATGGGCTCTCCCACTTTGATCTTATGCTAAGTTTACCTTGTCTGCATAGGGTGTTAGACAATCAATCACCCTAGGGCTTTCTCTAATGTTGATCATACTTGCAGTAGACCTACTGAAATTAATAGACCTTAGGTAGTCACGTCCATTAACTTCAGTGTGTCTACTTTGAGTATGACTAACATTGGAGGCAACCCATAGTACCGTATTTTTCGCCCTATAGGACGCACTTTTCCCCCTCCAAAAATGAAGGGGAAATGTGTGTGCGTCCTATGGGGCGAATGCAGGCTTTCGCTGAAGCCTGGAGAGCGAGAGGGGTCGGTGCGCACCGACTCCTCTCGCTCTCCAGGCTTCAGGAAGCTATCCCCGCAACCCGGCAAGCTCCCAGAGTGATGCCGAAGCTGCGCGCAGCTTTGCCATCGTTCTGGGACCCGTTCTGGGGGCTGGGGTTGGGGGAAGCTCGGGCTCCCCCCGCCCCCAGCCCCGCAAGCTCCCAGAGCGGGCTTCGCACAGCTCTCTGTAAGCTGTGGGAGCCCGGCGCGACTTCTTGTGGAGAGCTGCCTGTTCTGGGCGCTGGGGTCAGGGGAAGCTCGGGCTTCCCCCGCCCTAGCCCCGTGCCTGGGGGAAAAAAAATAATTCCCCCCCTTTATTCTCCCCCCCCCCAAAATCTAGGTGCGTCCTATGGGCTGGTGCATCCTATAGGGCGGAAAATACGGTATTTAGACTTGCATTTAGACTGTTGCTTTATATAAAGAGAAGATAATTTGAGAAAAACAGTTCTCATAAATGTAGTGATCACTTTGTCTCTACTCCCGCCTGAATACTGTATGGCTGCTTTATTGTATTTATAATGCAATAGTGTTCAATTGATTCTAAAATAGTTGTCATTATTTTAACTTAGGTTAGCTGCCTTGAAGAAATGGAGAACAATAATGGTCTAATTCAATTTAAATAGATAAAAAAATGAAGCAAAAAGTGTGTGCAGCGTATCAGCCACCACATATCAGATCTCCAGGGCCTAGCCAAAGAGAACTTTAATCACAAACTACTATCAGAAGCTTTCTGACAGAACTGCAACAAACTGTTAGGTCTGCACACATCAAGCACCTGATCCTTTCCATTAGTTTGGGTGGGCTCTCTTTGAAGATAAAAGTCAAAGCTATGGTGTGAAAAATTGCCATAAACCCAATTTCCTAGGGAATCTGCATCAATACAGTAGTAACTCTATGTCCTTTCTGTGGACATGTCTATCACGAGTAGATAAGAGGGAAACTGGGAAACTCTAGCTTCAATCCCAGCACCCATTGTTGACTAATGCAAGCCTTTCATCAGTTCACCATAAAGGTGAGTTAAGGAGGTGGCTGTTTGGCCGTCCTGCCCACCCCTGGTTGCTGTTTGGAAGGGTGAAGCCAACAGAACCCAAGATAATGAGGAGGGTAGTAGTATGAGGTAGGTTGGCTACATGCCCTACATCCAAAGATGCCTCCAAGTACTTGCTGGTGGGTAAATGTTGTTATCTGCCCACACTACATGACCACTAAAGTTGTGACAGAATAGCAGTTAGCCAAATTAAATAACACCATTTTCAACAATAAAGAGCAGTATCACACAAACAAAACAAAATGTTCTATTGGCCAATCATAGGGCACCAAAAATTCCCACTCAGCTCCCAAGTGAGGCACATAACCAATCCCATGACCACGATTTCCAGACCAGACATAGCAAATGCAGTGGGAATCTAAGTAGTAAAGGTAGCTCTCCCACTGAGGAGGACTGGATTGTTGTGAAAAGAATTATTAGATACTTAAAGGGAACCATGGACTGTACACTTAAACTGCCAACAACTATCCAAAACTTCTAGGTTACACAGATGCTCTCTGCACCAGAGACACAAAGGATTACAAATCAACAGGTGGATTTCTCTTTATGTTTGGAAATGGTCCTGTTTCCTAGGCCAGTTGTAAACACGGATCTGTAGTTTTGTCTTCCACAGAATCAGAATACATAGCTACAATTGAGGCATGTAGACAACTGGTCTGGATTGAGCAACTAACCAACTAACTATGGGCTTTAGGTTGTTTGGGGAGAAACCTGTCCAGTTAATTTAGGACAGGCATAACCTAACTTGGCCCTCCAGCTGTTTTGGGACTACAGTTTCCATCATCCCTAGCTAACAGGACCAGTGATAAGGGATGATGGGAATTGTAGTTCCAAAACATCTGGAGGGCCAAGTTTGGCCATGCCTGATTTAGGAGAACCAAAGCTGTTTGAAATTAGTATCTCAAAGTGAGATTTTATTTTTCCAAGAATCAAACACATTGGGGTAAAATACCACTATTTGTGTGAGGTAATACAAGATGAACTTGTTGAGTTGGCATATTGTCAAACCAAAGAGATGACAGCTAACATTATCACCAAGCCACTCCGAAGAGACAGTTGTGAGAACCTTCAAGCCAAGATTCTGGGTGGTTTATTAATGTTGCATGCAATTGTTTATATTTGCCTGAGAAGGGGTTTGTGGGAAATTCAGCATCATATTAACCAGCATGCTCAGCTCTAGTTAATGCATGAAGGGGTTAAAACCACAGAGTAAGCTGTTTTACTGGACTCAGCTAGGTTGCGCCCCCTTTCCTCCAGTGATGAACAGGTAGGAAATTTATTTATTCACTTTCTTTCCTCTGTTTGTTCTATTCCACCATGTGAACCAACCAGATAGGGCACTTCAACTTGATTGCTCCAAGCTCAAACCGAGTGTTACGAAACTTCTTAGCATATTTTGTAACCCAATTTTTCTGCCCATGAATCTGTCCTTTGAAAGTCTGTAAATAACAACCATTTTTACTTACCAAACTGTAGAAAGCAAAAGTGCTACAAATGACTTAAAACAGGATATTTAAAAGGTCTATTAGCATATATTCTTATGCTTCACTTTGCTGCATGTTTTGTGTTTTAAAACCTCTGCTGGGGATCTCTCTTACTGCTGAGTAATCTGCCTCATGTTTGGATCTAGGAATCCAATGGATTCTTCTTCATTTAACCAATCAGAAACCGACACAATCAACCAACTATCTTGAGTCAGTGTCCTGATCATACCTAGAACAATGAGAATGAGCAACTGGATTTTGGGTTCTTCAATGACAAAGCACTTAATTGCATCAGCTCATAAAGTGCAAGTGATATACACAGCACTCCCCGCTAACTATAGTTGTATCTTGGTTGCTGAATACCTTGGAACTCATACGTATTGGCTCCTGAAAAATCGAAAACCAGAAGTGAGTGTTCCACTTTTCAAACGATTTTCCGAAGCTGAACATCCAGCGCGGCTTCTGATTGGCTGCAGGACGTTCCTGCAGCCAATCGGAAGCCATGCCTTTGTTTTCGAACGGTTCTAGGAGTTGAACGGACTCCTGGAATGCAGTCTGTTTGAGAACCAAGGTACCTGGTTAGGCAACTTACCAGCAGACCTGTGCTCTATCTTCAACAGCTGGAGCAACACTGTGGCCCTGCCCACCTGCTTTCTTAAACCCCCTTGTCTAACATGGATTACACAAGCATCTGAAAGCTATTCATCAACAGCAGTTTCAGCTGCTCCCATCACCTCCTTGAGCATGGAGACAGCGGATTGGGGTGCTCAGAGAGGATCCCAAAGATACAACTCACTCTGGGGGTGTTGCAGGCTCCTCAGCTGCCTCACAGAACCCCACAAATCATTGGTCCCTCCCCCTTGATTCTCTTCCTCCACATGCTTCCTTTGCCCACACATCCTCCCACTATTTGGGCATCAAAAACACTTTTTTTGTATTGTTGCCATAAGGAAAAGTATAGAGAAGCAACTATATCAGAACTATATGCAACAGTATCTCCTTGGGTGAAGTCTTACCAAAGTCTTGCTTCAAAATGGCATCTGACACCCAAAAAATGGAGAAGAGCACCACCCACTCCTCGTGATCCTTTCTGCTAATTTGGGTAATGATATCTTGAGTAGTGTCTGAACGTATAGAGAATAACTGCAGTGGGATAGGCATTCTAAAATAAATTATGTTACTGTTAATGAAGGATGAATGGCTTGCTTTTTGGTGTCAGCTTTCCTATTAGTGGTCACTCACATGTAGTACTGGGTGATGGTAATGAGTCAGGGAGGGCAGGTACACTTAACCAGCTGCTACTGCTGAGCAGTGTTCGAAAAAGAGGATGCCTTCCATGTTGTGTTGGTTTCTTCCTCCTTCCCTTTTCATGCTGTCTAGCAAGCTCAACAGAATGCAGCATCACACCATCCGATCTATCTTCTTCCTCAGGACCTCCCCAGCATATAAGAAATGAGCTAGCAGGAGAGATGAATTATTTTCTCTTCTCTTCTTTACAATTTTAGGGGAAGGAATGTACTTCTGTCTTCAAGTTTAGGCTACACATTTCCATTTCCTTGCTAAATCATTGAGAAATGAAGGATAAATCCTGGGATCAGATGTTGGGTTGCTTACTTGAATGAGCAAATAAAACATAGCTACAAAAAGCTTCAGTGTACTGTGTGAAATTTATCAGTTTATTCCATAAATTGTTCTGCAGTCATTGGCATGCAGGTATTAGACCATCTTCTGCATTGGACTGTTTTCAAGGAGCTTCACTGCCAATTCTGAACGGTGTTAACCCCCCATCCTCTGTGATATCTCACATCATTTGCCTGTTCCCTAAATATATTGAAACCTTAAATACTGCTCATAACTCTTCATATTTAAAAAACTTTTTACCCATTTAGAACTTTAACATCATACTGAATCATATAAATGTTCCATGAAAAACAATCTGCCTCCAATCGTGCAAGGCATTCATTATTTTTAATGGGAATGTTCCCAGACTGTCATTTTGCTTGTCTGATAGCCACACTTTACTTGCATTTCAAATGGAAAGTATTAGAGTACATAATATAAGCGTTAGAGAAGTTGTGGTACTCTTGGACATGTTTCTTATTCCTAAAAAGGAAATGGCAGCTTTGGAGATTTACAAAGTGGTACTCCTAGTACAACCTATTAACAGACCACAAGAGTATTAATCTGATCCCTGTATCTTTTTTATGAGAATTCAGAATTACTCATTGCATTGCTTCTTTCTTGAAAATGTCTAAAACTCCCTAATGTTATCCCATTTCTTCCCTCTCTTTATTAATGTCTAATTTCACAATGTTTACAGAAACAGGTTTTCTGATTCATTTGTTGAGAAAAATTGTGTGCAGAAAGCTTCAAAAGAGCAGGAAGAGAGATATTTTGAATGTGAAAAGTGCAAAAAGATTAGGGGCGGATCCAGTTAATCCCACATATGAGGGAAATCTGCACGCTTAGAGTTGCATATGCAGAAGAGGGCCTGGTGAGATCTGTGGCAGATTCAAATAGAGTGAAGCATGTGTCAGAGGTGAATTTACTGTATGTGAAACTATGGGTTGTGCCATGTGGTTCTTGGCTCCATTAACTGTTTTTTACCAACAAAAAGGGATCTGGATTTCAGATGGCATATATTAATTTGTCAAAAACCATTTAACCCTTATTTATTCATTATGACTAAACTGTGGGAGGCAGTGGAAGATAGAAGTGCCTGGCGTGCTCTGGTCCATGGGGTCACGAAGAGTCTGACACGACTAAACAACAACAACAACAATTCATTATGAACAGTCATGTAGAGAAAGTAAAAGATGCTTAGAGAATACAATTTCATATCTTCAACTTCAGAGAATAAAAGTGGTATAGGATAAATTGAAGCAATGGGGAGAGGCAGACATTTTATTTTTATCACATGATCAGTGCAGGAGGGCTTCCATGTAAGAGCAGTCTGTAAGTACCAGGGACATGGGTGGTGCTTTGGTCTACTGAGCCTCTTGAGATTGCCGATTGGAAGGTCGGTGGTTTGAATCTGCATAATGGTGGTGAGCTCACATTGCTTTGGCTCAGCTTCTGCCAACCTAACAGTTCGAAAGCAAACCAGTGCAAGTAGATAAATAGGTATCACTGTGGCAGGAAGGTAAAAGGTGTTTCCACTCACTCTGGCTTCCATCACGGTCTATTGTTGCGCCAGAAGTGGTTTAGTCATGCTGACCACATGATCTGGAAAGCTGTCTGCAGACAAACGCCGGCTTCCTCGGCCTGAAGTGAGATGAGTGCCACACCCCATAGTCACCTTTGACTGGACTTAACCATCCAGGGGTCCTTTACCTCTACCTTTTTACCTGTGAGTATCAGAAGAATCTGTCGATGAGGCTTTTAGCTCATTTTTCATTTGGTTTTGAATCCTGCAACAATTTTGGAACAGTGTATTTCTCACTTATAAAATTAATGATTAAAGGACATTTCCTTCAAAATCTGATATGCAAAATCTGATATGCAGGAAGAAGAGTTTTAGAAATAAATACTTGCATATACTGTACTTGCTTTTCACTAAAATCACTGACACTTAACAAAATAATTTTCCAAGTCACAGGCAAGATTTAGAAAATAATTTTTGTGATACAATTATCTAGGTATGATATATAGGTGTTTAATATGATTTAACCAGGTAGATCACATTCTAATTCCCAAATCAGTTTGATGACTCCAGAACTGGAGGATTTCCTTCAGAATACCCCTTCCCCAATATCCAGCACCTAGTTAGAACACAAGTCTTTGTTTAATTTGCCTGCTTTAGGGGAAACCCAGCCAGATGGGCAGGGTACAGGGTACTACTACTACTACTATTACTAAATTATTTATTATTTAGAAATGTAAATGTAAAGTATGCAAGTATAATGATCCATTTTATCGCCATCTACTCCCTTTAAGTTCTTCAATGTATTTCTTTTTGTCTCCTAGGTCCTATTACAGAACATTAAGAAAGTAAGGAAATTAAAATGCCCAATTTGCGTGACAATAGGTGGTAGTCTGCTGTTTTACTCAGAGTAGACCCATTGAAATGGATAAACATGACTACATTAGGTCCACTAGTTTCAATGGTTGTACTCTGAGCAAAGGTTAGTTGCCTGCTTACCCTGTGCTGTTTTTCTCTTTTCACGTCTTAATATACATGTAAGGAATTGAAGGAGAAAAATGAGCCAGGTGTATCATTCAAATCATCCAAATTTGGATACATGTGAGCAGTATATTTCCTTTCTTCTGAAGGAACTCTCATTTTAAATGTTGGTGCATTTGGTGAAAACAGCAAGGTAGTGAATTAAAATTATCTGAAGTGTGAAACATCCAGGACTTCTTCTAATTCCGGGGGCGGGGGGGCGGGGCGGGCACACATTTTGTGGTAACTGTACAATCATGAATGTATGAACGCGGAACATGATAATGTTCATTATTTTAAGACACATCTATCTATTCCATCGTTCATGGTGAGTGCAAGAAAAACATCTGAACACTAGAGGCTGCTGGGACACAGTGTAAGCAGTTAACTGCCTGGCCTTCTTACAGGATAAGGGTGCCCAGAAGTAAGAGACAGAGGGAAGGGCTCTCCTCGTCCAATGGCCTCATTTGTTTGTTTTATTATTGTTTCCATCTCTCTCTCTCTCTCTCTCTCTCTCTCTCTCTCTCACACACACACACACACACACACACACACACACACACACACAACTTGGATATCTTCAGTTCTACCTTACCCATGGGACACTGGTGGCGCTGTGGGTTAAACCACAGAACCTAGGACTTGCCAATCAGAAGGTCGGCGGTTCGAATCCCGTGACGGGGTGAGCTCCTGTTGCTCGGTCCTTGCTCCTGTCAACCTAGCAGTTTGAAAGCACATCAAAGTGCAAGTAGATAAATAGGTACTGCTTCAGCGGAAGGTAAACGGCGTTTCCGTGCGCTGCTCTGGTTTGGCAGAAGCGGCTTAGTCATGCTGGCCACATGACCCGGAAGCTGTACGCCAGCTCCCTCAGAGATGAGCCGGTGAGATGAGCACCGCAACCCCAGAGTCATCAGCGACTGGACCTAAGGGGTCCCTTTAGCTTACCCATATCCCACCTGTTTCTCCAAAACTCCCAACTCTAAGCCTTACCCAGATTTCCATTCACCATTACTGTTCAGACCTTGTTACATTATTTTAACAGTTAAACATGCTTTGTGTCTACGTTTATAGTTCTTTCTGTTTTCGTCAACTTTTTCTGCTAACTCAAGATCTGATTGCATTTCTTCAAGAAAATTGTTTCCTTTTCCTTTCCTTTTAAAAAGCAGTTGCTAAATTTGCATGAATTACATTAGATTTTGGCATGTTGCTTTATATCAGTATACTCCAGGTAGGGACGCGGGTGGCACTTTGGTTTAAATCCCAGAGCCTCTTGGGCTTGCTGATTGGAAGGTTGGCCATTTGAATCCCCGCAATGGGGTGAGCTCCCATTGCTTTGTCCCAGCTTCTGCCAACCTATCAGTTTGAAAGCACACCAGTGCAAGTAGATAAATAGGTACCACTGCCTGTTTCTGTGTACTCTGGCACTCAGCACAGTCCTCCATGTGCCATTAGTGGTTTAGTCATGCTGGCCAAATTACCTGGAAAGCTGTCTGTGGACAAACACCAGCTCCCTTGGCATGAAAAGCAAGATGAGCACTGCACCCCATAGTGACCTTTGACTGGATGTAACTGTCCAGGGGTCCTTTACCCTTACCTATTGTACTCCAGGTAGGAAGGGATCTGCCAACCCTCCATTTTTTCAAGAGAAAACCCTTTACCCCCTCAAAGATCTCAGCTTTTTGCTGTTCCAACAGAACCACAAAGTGACTTTTCTGCTGTTCTCCCCCACACACCTTAATGCTATTTAAATCAATCAATCAATCAATCAATCAATCATAGTACTGTTTGCACCTAAATTACAATTGCAAACAAAAACAACCAATTTCCATCATGATTTTAATTATTCTAGTATAAAGAGTCAAAATTTCATTTGCTATAATAGAAACTGAAGAAATTTTGAGTTGTTAAGAGTTTATTTGTTACTTTCTGGAATAGCCTTCTTCATGATATTAGTGGAACAACACTCATTCCCAGCAACTGGTGTTCGGAAGCTCGGAGCCCATGAATTTGAAACCAGCATGGCTAGTAGCCATTGATAACCTTCTCTTCCATGTATTTGTCTAATACCCTTTTAAACACACCAAATCTGTGGTAGTAAGATCCATAATTTAAATATATTGTGAAAAAGCACTTCCGTCAAGGCCATATCCAACATTCTCTGACAGAGTTTAAAGGTACACAACAACAGAATCCTACACAGCAGTTGCACTAGCAGAGGCAGCAGCTTATTCTTGTTGTGCCATCTGTTCCACAAGAATACCGGTAGTTGGTAACAACGTGAAACAAGTACAGTATACTGCTATCCTATTCTTGGCCTGTTTTCTAATAAGGCGAATAGAAGTCTGAGGTACCAATCTTCATTGAGAAAATATCCCAAGGGAAATGATTATTTTTCCCATCTCGCCACCTCTGTTGCTTTATACCAAAAGAAGAGTTTTCTGTTGAGTCATCTTGTTTTACCCTCAGCTGATGTCCCAAAGCATTTATCTGGTAAGCTCTGTATAGCTCTATACAGATAATCTGTATGCTCCATTAGCTCAGTAAATTCCCTAAGGTATCTAAAGCATTTTTATCAGGGAAGCCAAGAGCAGGGATGATAGGAGGGTGGCCACAGGGTGAGTTTTCTGGTGGTTGGTGCAAAATATTAAATAATTTCACAGTTGTTGTCAACATGTTGAATGTTTCACTAGAAGGGCTGAGACTCTTTTCAATTTTCTAGCAGGAGCCTTAGTGAAGAGATATATTTTGGATATCCTTTCAGCTTTATTTATTTATTTGTAAAGTTTTGAATTGTATTATATACCATACTGAAATACTATTTTACTTTTATGAGGGGGATAATGGAAATCAAGAAAAATCTCTTACCTCTTAAATGCAAAACCTTCTCATATGGCCAAACTGTGGTTAATACGATAAAAAGAAAATAGTTTATGGAAACATAACCCTCCCATTTTTTTTACTTCTCTCATAAAGGTGAATTCCTCTTTTCTTCTCCAAATGTGTTTTAGTATCTTATTAATAACTAGAGGTGAACATTTTTTCTTAAGATTTTCTCTTCAGAAAAAATATATTCATATGTATTTGAAAAGATATATGTAAAAACAATTAAGATAACCCATTGTTAACTTTAACTGTTGCTTTTTATAATAGCTATTAGTATTCTGACATTGTTTTGTACATGAGAGGCTATATAACACACAACAAGGTTTTGGAGTTTGCCAGTACTGTTTAATATAAAAACATACATACATTGAAAATATTGTATTTTAGACAATTAAGAGGTATCCAAACTTTTCTTTGACATGTGGAAAGATATATAGTTAACTTTGAATACAGTGATCCCAGAAATATACATCCTTATTTTGGTATACTTGCCACTAACTGAAGCCAGTTATAGAGATTAATGTAGAAGGTTTGGTTTCAGATGACTTTTAAAAGAGAAGACTTCTAAATCTGCTCACCAAGTTCTGGCCAGTTATATATTCTCAGATGTAATTCTAGATACTGCTGAAAAGGAAGTCTGCATATCTCTTTACATTCTATTTTAAAAGGTTGTTGAAACTCAAATGCAGTGAAAAGATGAAAGTGCATTGTTGTATTTAAGAGCAATGAATTAACGTTGTGGGCTTATGCCTGCTTAAATTTACACATGCCTGCAGTTTCACTGCATACATCCCCTTGAGTGGGTTACTGCAGATGCTCAGATGAATGGAAATCATATGGGTATATTGTTTGGTGGATTATGACACAGAGAAGTGGTAATGAGAGCAAGGAGAAACAAATTGCTCCTCTACAAGTTAGCTGTTGTAGTCCAGAAATAGCAGCATCCAGGGATACAATAATCATGTATTTTGTGCAGCAGATGTTTCCTAATCTTGCATAGAATTATATTTAGGATATTTATAAATGAAAATTTGAATATATTAAGAGAGTATTTTAACCAAGAATGCTAACAAAAGCAACATTTTAATATTGCTTATGTTATGTAAGCACACTGGTACCTACATTCAGGCTTTATTCCTATGGAGTTTGGTTGAGTCTTCAGTTGACTATTCCTGCCCCACACCAAGAATAATATATATATATTGGAAGTTTCATTTCCTTTTCCTCCAAGTAATCCCTTTGTGTTGTTGTAAATACCACCATCTATATAATTTTTAATTGTGAAAAGCATGACAAATATTTACCCCAAATCTCATGCACAGTGGAATACTGAAATCTGTTGCACTCAGCTAATCGATAGAGACCACAGAAATACACCACATGCTGGCAAGGAAGTAAAACATCGTAAATTCAGCAATTTTGTCTTGGAATGATCTATTAGGTTTTTGCTTTTTTTTTTTTTTACATACATAATGATATCGACTCTGCACGTAAGTTTCCAGTATTTGGCTTTAATGTTAGCAAACATTTTAACAGGCAACAGGTATTTCTAGCAGAAATGCATTTGTGCATCTATTTGTAATTTCCAAGTTGTATTACAGATCGTTCATAGATACAGCGGAAGGAGGATGGCTGGATTTCCCAGTACTGCACAGGGTTGCTAAACAGACTCACTCCTGAATAAGAAGCCTTTTTGGTGTTGTATCCAGGGGGACAAAAATCATTGGGACCAACGGCAGCAATTTTATTGTTGTGAAGGTAGACCACCTGGAAAGTAGAAACATTGTAGAAGTGAGACAGGTTATTGTGTTGCAGAAACCTAACATGGGTCATTTATCATCATTTCTTACATTGATTTCCACATACTTAAGCCAAAATCACTTTTTAAAAATCATCCCTTGAGCAATCACTGTAACCAGAGTAGAAGAAACTTGCTCCCACTCATTATTAATACTTCACTCTGCCCACCGGGCAACACACTAAAGTTCCCTGCACATAGCTGTCAACTTTCAGATTTGAAAATAAGGGATCAGCAGCCTCAAAAATAAGGGATCAGCAGCCTCACCTGTCCCGGGGACAGTCTATGGGATATCTAACAATCCGGGATAGCAGTGGGAAGCAGTGGGAAACGGTGCTGGAATAAGGGAATTTCCCGCAAAAAAGGGGAAGGTTGACAGCTATGTCCCTGCATTGTGTTGACATCTCCATATATTTGTTGCTATCCTTGTGATACTACAGGAAGACCAGAAGGCAGAAGCTCTTTTGATCCTCTAATATACATTTCCAAAGCATATATAAGTCCTATGCAGGAGTTATTGTGCTTACACAATTGGGTTGTGAGGGGCATATGTCCCAGCCCCATTCTCCCAACTTTTCCTTTGATTGCATGCACTTAGAAGCTTCTTTGTGACTGGGAACACTAATATTGCAGATGTTGTTATTGCAGGAAAACTTTTAAGTGTGTTCAACCAAACCTGCTTAAAACCTTTCTTCAGACCTTCCCACTCAGTTTGGGAATGTCAGCAATGGATCGGTTGGAGATGAGGATATTGGGAAGTGGGGACAGCATCCCCCTGCCCCCATGGTTTAAGCACAATTACAATAGCACCAGAGTAGGGCTGTAGACTTGAACAACCCCAATTTATCACTGTTGAGGAATGCTCTCTGTTACACATGTGGAACAGTGAGTGACACTGAGAATAATGTGGCCAATCTCTGCTTGTCTGCTGCAGTCCCTGCTTTTCCCCCCTGGAGCCACTGGATTACAAAAAGACTATTGATATTGTTTTACAACAAATGAAAATAAGATACCTTGCAATGCAGATATTATCACAAGATCAGTAGCTAAGCAAAGTGGGTGGAAAAACATAAATGAAAATGGTTTTTTGTCCACCTGGTAATTAAACTAGTCTTATGTTATCTGTTATTTATTAATTTATATATATATGCTTTTATTCCTATGATGGAAGTGCAAATAGCAAACATCAGGTTCCTGGGTGGTGTCCCACCCAGGTAGCTAGCAGACGCAGACTATCCTGTGTTAACTTCAGGAAGGTTACTATAACTTTCAGAAAGGTTGTTGGATAATGGCATTCAGACCAATTGTTACATCCCTACATGCACCATTACTTCATATAATTAAAAAGGCAGTTCATCAGAATGATATATTACAGCTAAGCATTTATGTATTAGTTAGTGAATGGAGGAAATGCAGTTTACTGCTGTATTAGATTTTCCAACATCTTTATTAGATGTAGGTACTACTGCCAGTCCTATGTTGCCTGTGAGATATACAATAATTAGAAATGTTGTATATCTCAGTCTTATGGTATACTTTACCTGTACATATTTGTGTTCTCCAAGCCCAGGAGGTACTTTGGCAAGCTCATTGTGGTCTAAATGTAATTCTCTCAAATGTGGCACGTTAGCTAGAGAGCCATTATCCAGGCTAGCAATGTTATTGAAACTGAGACCAAGCCTGCAAGAGAAAAATATTGTGCAAGCTGTAGTGAAATAACTGTTCTCATAGATAATTGTTTCTGTAGATTCACCACACATTAAACACCTTGTAAGTTATTATCTGTGTTCTCTAGCCATCCCACAAAAACAGGAAAATAGTGCACAAGTTGCTATACTAAAAAACATGTACTATAGTTACATTTAATTCTATTGCACATGGCCAGTTGTAGTCATGTATTGTGCCTACATAGGCTTATTACGAAGCTAATTTCACATCATACAATTATCACTATGTGCACAATATATCAAATTAATAACTGGGTAAAGGTAAAGGGACCCGTGACCGTTAGGTCCAGTTGCAGACGACTCTCGGGTTGCGGCGCTCATTTTGCTTTACTGGCCAAGGGAGCCGGCGTACAGCTTCCAGGTCATGTGGCCATCATGACTAAGCCGCTTCTGGCGAACCAGAGCAGCGCATGGAAATGCCATTTACCTTCCCGCTGGAGCAGTACCTATTTATCTACTTGCACTTTGATGTGCTTTTGAACTGCTAGGTTGGCAGGAGCAGGGACTGAGCAACGGGAGCTCACCGCATTACTGGGATTCAAACTGCCAACCTTCTGAGTGGCAAACCCTAGGCTCAGTGGTTTAACCCACAGCGCCACCCACGTCCTTTAGTAACATGGTACTTAGTACCATATTATTTTAAAGTTAGATTTTAGTACCAGATAAGATTGCAATATCTCTATACATACTGCTGCAGCTAGAGATACCTGTGTAGTGCAGCATAAAAAAATAGACTTATTTGTGGAAATTAGGAGAACCCAGCAATATAGATGTAATTTTTAAGAACTGGTTCTTTACAGCTTTGTTTTTGTGGTAGCATGTATACAACTCCAGGAAATATGTATTCCAGTCTCATATTAGACATTTACTCAACGAAGGTAGGGCAGACTACATTAGTATATGAAAATTGTTCATTTAGTATATTTTTAGCCTACCTTGAAGACTATTAAACACAGAAAGATGAAACAATTTAAAGCTAGAAAACTAGCTAATGTAAAATTCAATACATTTTCAGTAACGGCTTCTTTTCTTGCCAAAGTGCTTGGAATCAGTGGCGTAGCGTGGGGGGTGCAGGGGGGGCCGGCCACACCGGGCGCAACATCTGGGGGGGCACGCTCGCCGCCTCCGGAGTCGCCGAAGAGCCTCGGGCGCAGGCTGTAGCAGAGCCCCATGTCTCGCGGAACCGACGAGCTGTGCGCGTGTCCGGGCTGAAGGCGTCCGGCAGGCAGCGGCTCTCAGCGCTCACCGCGGTCCCTGCGCGTCAGGGCCGCAGAGGGCGTGCCAGGCAGCCCCTCCTCACAGCCCCGCTGCTGCCGCTGCTGCTGCAGCTGCTGGGCCATGTTGCATTTTCCTCGCCTCTCTGCCCTCCTCCGGGCAAGCGGCGTCGTTTGGGCAGCAGCGCCAGCAGCAACTCGCCTCAGATCACCTGACACGGACCCGCCGCCGCCGCCGTGGCTACCTTACCGTAAATACCCCAGCCCAGGCAGCAGCAAGAAGAAGCTGGCAGCGGCGGCAGGTTAGGGGTTAGGGGCGCAAATTACTTGCCTTGCCCCAGGTTAGGGGGCGCAAATTACTTGCCTTGCCCCGGGTGCTGAGAACCCACACTACACCGCTGCTTGGAATGATCCAACTTTAAACAGCCTGAAACTTGTTAACAGATGCAGTGAGCTGTGGCTGTTGAGGAAGGTTTAGGCTACCAGTTTTGCATAATGCTGGGCATTTTTATAAAATAATAATTACTTAGCCAAATTCGTTAGTCCTTTTAGACTGTCTGCATCAACTTTGTTGATTTTGTTGCCATCAAGGTGAAGTTCTGTCAGAGATGTGGGAAGACCTGCAATAAAAGATGGAGAACGTGTGTTGTAAAGACCCATGAAAGGTAGACTGTATACAAAAACACATTGCACACAAAGCTCCTGTGGGAGTCAGTGGTTGGTGTGAGCCCATCCAAGTCATTTCAGGGGTGATGAGGCATGTTTGGCCTTTACTATAACACAGTTCCCAAGTGCAACCCTCCCTCCACCCTTAGAGGTAAACTGCAGACATTCACTTATATGGGAAGAAGTAAATGTGCACTTTCTGGTTCATTTAGGGCTGCCATACATCCAGGATTTCAGAGTGTCCTAGTTTTTACTTTTTGAAATATGGCAACCCTAGGTTCATTATGAAGGAATCTGAACTTGCTCGCTGCCCAAGAAGGTCCTAGCTGCCTTGTTTATCAAGCTTTTTCTTCTCTGTATAGCTACTTTTTAGACTCTTTTTTTTTGGTTTTGCTAGAATGTGACAATGTGGTTTTCAGATAGATAGACAGACTGCTAATTAGTTGATTTATAAATGAAAGATAGAGTGGTACAAGATATGGATGGATCACTATCATTATAATATGTTGCAATTGCACGTGTTCCATCCTGTTTCTATGTTTGTGTGATTTTTTTTTAAAAAACCGCCAATTAATATATGAATAGATATTTTATTATTACATATTACGGTAAAGCATCTTGTTCAGTTTTTGAGTCAAGAACTGTACTGCAAAAGTTGAAGAGAAAATCCGAAGGATAATTATACTATGATCTGCAGTTCATGAGGAGCAGATCAGGTCAGTTCACACTGGAATTCACACAAAATAAATTACATATTTACTTCAATCAGTTCAGCATTGACTCTGTCTCTCTTCATATCCAGCCTATGCAATGTGCAGAGCAGTGTTTCCCAAACTTGGGTTTCCAGCTGTTTTTGGACTACAATTCCCATCATCTCTGACCACTGGTCTTGCTAGCTAGCAATGATGGGAGTTGTAGTCCAAAAACAGCTGGTGACCCAAGTTTGTGAAACAGTACTGTTGGTCAGTGGTTCACCCATGCTTGTGATTGTACACATATTCCTAAAATCGTTTCTAAATCTTAAAAGCAGAATGTAAATGGGATATAATAAAGGCTGACCATGCAGAATGATGGAATTAATCTCACAAGTTTAAATAAAGCATAAGTATATACATACTTTATATTACTATTCTCTGCTACTCTGTGGGAAAGTCCACCCTCCTAAGTGGGAATGATAAATGCATATTTGATACCACATAGTGTACTTTTCCGTGTATAACACGGCCCCATGTATAGGACGCCCCCTAATTTTAGGGACTCCAATTTAAGAAAATGACCCAGAGTTGTGGAGCTTTTTTTTGGGGGGGGATGGCCCTAAGTTGTTGAGATTTTGGGGGGAGGATTGGAGTTGTTGAGCCTATACACAGAAAAGTACGATATATACTTTCCATTTAAACTTGAGTGTCTTTTGTTACTGTATTCTAAAAGTAAAGTAATATTCTGCATGTGATGCATTATTTGCATTCAACAATTTTTAAATATTTTTTACAATTTACACAATTTAAGATAAAAATATAAAATAAAGTTCTTCATAATATTTTGGCAGTGATGTTGTACACAGCCTCAGTTTCCCAAGTAGTGTACTTACCTTTAGGGACAGTTGTTATATTGGTATCTGAAATACGGATGTAAGAGAGTCTCTTCATCCCTTGAAAGCATCCATTTTCTACACCTGAGCTTTTTAATGGATTGGTACCCAGTTCTAAAAATAAGCAACATTGACAATTCTTAACCAACAGATTAATACCCCTCCCTCCTTAATTCTTCTCTAATTGTGTTAAATTGGCTGCACCGTACTTTGCGAAATAATTCCAGCCTTACTTTTAAAATAAAAATCACATTTAGTGTTGTGATACCTCTGTAAAGGTTCTTTATAAGAAGTGATAACATTCAGCTGGTAAATTCACAGGAGTTTTCTTTTACTTGATTATATTTTCTGGGTTGCAGCATGTTGTGAAAATTTCATTCCATAAAAAATTGGAAGCTGGAGATTTTAACAGCCTAGCTGAACACTATGAGACAAATGTTTACTTCAACTCTTCCTTTTGATTTCTCTCAGTTCCACCCTGCTTTATAATGCCCAACTGTTACATGAAAAGTACTTTAGCAAAATCAGTATGAACCAAAACACTTGATACGCCCAATTACACTTTACTTTTTCACATTCAACCACCCACTGTTACATCCCCCCCCCCTTGGAAGTGTTTACATCAATAATAAAATTAAGAAATTTCTTAGTCTGGATTCTGTCAAATTCTACTGACTTTGAATTTTACCATCTTTCATCTGATAAAATCTTATCATGGACTCTATTTGTAAGCAGCGATGCATACCTACGACAATCATATTACTTAGTCCATTGAAGACGGCTTTCCTTAGTTTGTTTATTTCATTTTCATGTGCTCGTAGCTCCTGCAAGCTTTTAGGCATGTTTTCTGGAAGTTCCTTCAAATTGTTTTTGGAAAGGTAAAGTCTCTCCAGTTTCTTGAGTGGAGCAAAAGCTCCCGGGCTGATTTTGCTGATTTTGTTGTTAACAAGGATCAATGCCTGTAAAGCAAGAAACAATAAAATAGAACTTTGTTAATGCTACACATGGGCATACTGTTAAAGGAAGATACAAGTATCCACTAAAGATACAAACGTCCATTAGAATGTTAATTCTCTATGTCCTACAAGTTTGTACAGTCATACCTCAGGTTACAGAAACTTTGGGTTATTTCCAGGTTTCAGAGGTCACGCATGCGCAGAAGTGCTAAATCGCACTATGCGCAGAAGTTCCAAATCACAACCCGTGCATGTGTAGACGCGCTGCTGCGGGTTGCGAACGTGCATCCCTCACGGATCACGTTTGCAACCTGAGCATCCACTGTAATGTGATTTGGCCTTCATGTTTAGGACTGTGACATGGGGAAGGGGGCCTTTAACTCTCCAGCTGTTCAACTGGAACCTAGTGCATACTCTGAAAATATGAGTTTACTTTGGCTTTGCTCTGAGAAATGACTGCAGTGTCACTGCAAGGAATCTGACGAAGTCACAGTGGTACAAACTAAGTACTGGGGGATGCCCCAGTAGTTTCCTCCAAGTACTGTATCCTCTCCATAGTAGCTGCTGTACAGAAAAGTTATCTGTGCTTAAGAAAATGCATAAAGGATCATGTAAATGCAAGCCTTAATAGTCTCTCCCTCTCAATGTCTACTATATCTATAGTTATTTAACTCTGGACAGAAGTTGAGGTTGCCTCCAACAAGAACCTTCTTCCATTAATTGAATTAAACCTACATTTACATTTCCTGGGAATCATCATATTTCTCCACAAGGGATGTCTCAGTCACTTGTCTGAGAGTTATGATATCCTTGTCACCATGCAGCAGGAAACATATATTGACTGTAAAGACTCAGTACTTAAATTAATTAACAATTAGTCCCCCTTCTGTCCAGCCCTGTCTTTAGAAAGATCACCCTTTGGGTTAAAGCTAATGCCAATCGATGAATTTTTTTCCTATGTGGGCATCTCTCAGTCCCTTCTTAGTTCAGCTTTCTGCACAGGAGATCACTGCCCTGATCTATTTTTTTTGAAACTTCCAGGAAGCTGCTTCATATCACTCTTTTTCAAGACACTCCAACGCTATAGATGATTGTGGGAACTAAACCGCCTCACCTTTAGCTAGATAGCTATCCTTATTGCCTCTCCACAACTTCTTATTTTTCAGCTGTACTTGTTTTTCTGTTTTACATTAGTTAGGACCTTTGCAGGAGGAAGTATCATTACAAAAAGAAACATTTTATTTTTCTATTTTGGGGAGGGTTTCTCATAAGCCAGGGTGATATCTGCCTAAAGGGAAGCCTAAGGGTTGATTAGATTATCAAGTCTGTCACAGAAGACATAATAATTAATCCAAGTGTGCTTGACCATTGGGAACTTCCACAACGCACATTGACATGCAAGCATCTGTTAGGAATCTTGGTTGTGATTGTGCACATAAAGGCAATAGTGAAAATTAGAAAACCATTTATATCTCCTTTGCTTGCAACAGCTATTTAATCTCATTCATTTATTATTCTCCTGTCTTCCTTATTTCTTCAGTCATGTTCTCTCTGAATTCTCACACTAGTCCAGTTCTAGTCATTGACATTCAAGCTTTCCCCCCTGGTGCATTTAGGCTTCCATCTATATTGTGCCTGGTTCCCATCTATATTCCATGTAAGGTATTCTTTAAGCTCCATCTCTGTAATAGGAACATTTTAAGCTTATGGTTCAGGGAACATGGGTTTGGGTAGACTGTGACTCATAACAACTGACCATCTTTCTATATTTCTTTGCCAGCTATTCAAGCTACAAAGCCATTTTACTCATTACCTGCCATTTTGTGTAAATAAACCTTATAGTCATTGGAACTGGTTTTGTTAGTGTTTACTAATTTTCTGCAAATAAGCAAAGCAATGTTTTGCAGAGTAATCAGGTCTATTGCAATAACCTCTGTGACATAAAATTATTTCCACTGAAACTCCCAGGAGTGATGGTTCTGTGAACATAAATGAGCAGATCTTGTAACACACACACACACACACACACACACACACACACACGTAAACATAAATGTACACGTCCTAATCAGAATTCCCATGATTGTCAGAGTTGGCTCAGAATTTGATTTATATAGCTCATACAGGACTAACCAGTTTTTTCATAATGAAACAAAGTACTTTGGTTCTCTAGATTTAAGGCTCAGCACATACATTCTGTGTTGTCACAACTATTCATCTTGCACAAGTGCCGAATTGATGCTATGTCTGAGTCACTCAAAAAACCTCAAAATTCAAGCCCCTCAGATTCTCACATAAATTTCTTGTGTGTAGAACCAAAAAAAGTGTTCCTTGCTCACAATTTGTTTCTACTTGAACTCAGACTTGGAATATGTTTTAAATATCTGGTCTGTGTCTTAATATCTAAAGTGCCTCTGAAAATGTGAAGAGCAGGCTTCCTCCATCACTGAACAACTATAGCGTTTATACAGTCTTCTCAAATACTTAGGAATAAACTACACATTGCTTTAAATGTAAGGTCATTATTAAGAAGAACCCCGCAGGATCAGGCCAAAACCCCACCTAGTCCAGCATCCTGTTCTCACAGTGGCCAACCGGAGGCCTAGAGAGAGACAGTACCTGAAGCCAACAATATTCTCTTTTTAAAGGTGCAAGGGGTCTGATTATGGAGGGTTTAACTCTCTATGTGCTGTAGTATCAATGCTGTTTGATGAGAGAGAAAAGCTATTGACTTCTCTTCATGCATGCTGTAGACCTGATTCTGACTGGATCCCACCCATAGCTGCTATTAAAAAAATACGCTACCAACAGGCCTTAAATAGGATCACACATTCAATGTATTACATTGTTTGTCCCTATGGATCCAGGGCAAATGGCATGGCTTTCATGCAGTTCTTAACCCCAACACTTTTATTTTTAGCAGTTATTGCCCCCTCCTTTGCCATCATACTGTACAGTCAAAACTGCACACCATTGTTAGTCCAGGAAAATATTTTTACTCATGATCCTTTCTCCTCCCTGGTCCCCAAGGAAGTCCATTCCAGATCCCACACCTGCTTCTTTCTAGTTACAAAAGGTAGGCATCTTCCTGAGTAAGCTCCTGGACAGGAACTTTGATTTCACTGTTCTGTTCTCCCTCAGTCTCTGAAAGGAGGCTGGTGGCAGTAGCCAGACATCTGTGAGGTGGGGGGGAAGTTGATCTTCTGAAATGAATGGGTAGAACTAGTAGGAGATCAGAAAGTGAGCTTCAAATAGATATTTTTTAAATGGAGTGCTCTCTTCCACACAAATACACACACACACACACACACACACACACACACACACACACACTCTCCATTGCTAGGTGACCAACCTATTAAATAACTACAGGGAGGTGACAGGGTTAATCTTTCATCTGTTCTCTGTCCCCTTCCTTATTGACACACCACTACAACCACAATATAATGTAGTATATAAATTGCATTCACTTCATATGCAGCAAGTAAACTGAGGCAGAGATTGATTTGCTCACTGCCACATAGTCACCAGAGCCTAAATCACTGGACTACAGTAGCAGTCATCTGGCCCTACTATGTTATGTGAACCTTACTTCTTGTGTACCTGTTTCCTCTTCAGACTCTCACAAAAATATGAGATTAAATATATTTACATTTGGAAAGTGCTTTGAGATGTTTGGAAAGCAATAATTATTCAGGAATAATGTTCCCTTGTTATTTTGATCAGTGGAACACAGCTGTAGAGCATATTTGCTCACTGAATGCATTATCTTACTTGTAAGAATGGAAAAACAGATGGTTCAACTCTCTGTTTTGATTTCTAGCCATTCTAAATCCTTTCATAATTAAACTTATGCCAGCTATCTTTAAAACGTGCAGGAGGAAAAGCTGAACATTTGCAAAGATCAGAAAATATATAAACAGCTGCAGGGAGGGAAAACATGAAGAAAAAGCAAAAAGAGGAGAAACTATTATTTTGAACAGTTCATGTGTTGTATATTTTCTCTCTAGTGTATTTGATTTCCTGTTCATTGTCAGTAAAACAGGAGGTATGTTTTGCAGATGGCTCCACTGTGTATATGATAGATGTGCATGGTTTTAATTTTGTATACTAGCCAGGAGTGGCCAGATCTCTGAGAGGAAGAGGTCACTCAAAGTTCAGCAGTGCTAGCAGAAAGCCTCTCCCAAAAACATTTACTGTTCATTTAGCTGTGGACATATTTTTCTCTCTTCAACTCAGAGCTACGAGGACTACCACTGAGATATAAATGACCAGTCCATTTTAATACAAATCTCTGAACATTGTTGATAATGTTCTATATATGTTTATACACCACCACAAACAGAAGTTGCTTAAAAATAACACACACCCTTCCCCTGCATGCAGTAGGAGCTTCAGAGCACTTTTTGTTGCCAGGGATCAGCAACTAGATTAGGGACTTAGAGAGCTGCAGGGCCACCAGTACAAGGTGAAGGTGGCATCAGGCACGTTGCTGGGTCAGCCTGGAGCTGATGCAGTGATCGGGCCTAGATCAGAGCCAGCAATGGCGCCAGCTTGGAATCCAACATCCTTTGCCAAATCAGCCCTCCACCCTGAAATGACTTATTTCAGGGCTTTCTGTTGTTTGCCACTGGTGGGCATCCCACTGCTGTCACCCATATGTTCAGTGGGTGGAAAGTGGTGCTACACACCAGTGGACTATTCCTGGCATCATTCAGTATGCAAAGATAGTGAGGGTCAGGCAGAGGGACACCTCTACCCAGTCTAAGCACCCTAGACCCCAAAGCCTGATTTAAATGGGGTGTGGATTGCTCTTCCAGTCAGCAAGCTAATCTTGTGCCACATACTTAGTTGACTGGTCACTCACCTATCCAAATGATCCCAAACACCTTTACTTTATTATTACTATTATTTATTGAATTTGTATACCTGCAGGTCTCGGGGCGGTTCACAACCCAATAACCCTGACAACACAAAATAAAAACTCCCCAAAATAAAAACAACCCAATAATATCCCCTCCAACTCACACCCTCTCATCACTGCTGAACCTAGTCATTAGGTGGATGAATTCATGATAAATACAACTTTTCCTTCCCTTCCCACTGCTTTAAATTAAGGTGACCACTCTGGCAGGAAGGTAAACAGTGTTTCAGTGTGCTGCTCTGGTTCGCCAGAAGCGGCTTAGCCATGCTGGCCACATGACCCGGAAGCTGTCTGTGGACAAACGCCGGCTCTCTCGGCTAGTAAAGCGAGATGAGCGCCGCAACCCCAGAGTCGTCCACGACTGGACTTAACGGTAGGGGTCCCTTTACCTTTTTATGGGAATTCCATACCTTGATGGTTAGTAATTTGTTTAAGAAATAGTAACAATCTTCTAGTGGTTAGTAAAACCACTCAAAAGGAAGTTCACAGAATAAACACGTCAAGCATAATAAGCACCAACCAATAAATACAAGAAATTGCATTTTCTGAAGCAAGCCGCAAATAAACCCCACCCTCAGAATATTAACCCAAGGTGAATGAGTAGAAAAACACCCAGAGCCACTCTTGTCTTTAGCATTACTTCACTTATTTAACAGTGGATTCTGGTGAGAGGTGAACTTACGGCAGAAACACATGTAGCACTTTGGCTGCTAGCATACCAAGTAAATAGTTCCAGATTTAGCTGGCTATCAAACACAAACTCCTCCTATCCTAAGGAGAACATATAGCAAAGAAGCCAGGTGGGAAAACTTGAGAGGAGGGATTTGCCTGGACCAAGGCTGCTAGACATGCTCATGGCAATTAGAGTACTAAAAATTAAACTGGAATGGGAAAACAGCGATGTAGCCCATATGTTACTGCTAGGCAACCACACAAACATCTAATAATCCTGGGGCACGGTAAAATTCTCCAGCAGTCTGGGTGAGCTCAAAAAGAAAAGAAAGCAGTGACAGTTACAGTTCTGCATGAAGGAATTCTCTTCACACAAATGTTCTCCCAATAGTTTATATGACTAGTCTTGGTGAAATCTCTCTGGGATTTTGTATTTTGCAATTGTAATTGTTTGAGTCATCTTGAGTTCAGTCTTGCATGGAATTTGTGCCAAATCTGTCCAAATGTTAATTTTTTTTAGATCCATTACTTCCTTTTGCATAATTAAGTCATTTATAATGTTTTTGGAGCCCCCCCCCTTCCATCAAGCTGTGTTGGTGGAGGCAGTGGGCTTTCAGTCACAATATTGAGTCCCTGGAAGGAAACAGAACTATATGATTCCCTAAAGATGTTACTGTTACCTAAGGCCAGCACAACATTTCAAAAAATACTGCCTATTCTTCATTTCTCAGTTAGCTGCTAAGCTACAGGTAAAGCAACCAGTCAAGTGCCTGCCCTTATCTCACTCCATATGCTTCTCCCTGACTGTCCTGTGCATGCCGACTCCTGTGGCTCAATCCAACATATGATTAACTTGGAAATTAATCCTGCTCAGTACAACTGTGTCCCTACTCCCAATAAGAGTGCATAGTTGCTTGTAACTCTGGAAACCAGGGCGATGAGGAAGAGAAGTCAGCAGTCTAAACAATAAGAAACACTCAGTCTGAACAGTCAAAACATACTGAATTGAGGGATTATTCTGCTCTGAATCTAGCTCAAAAGCAGCCACAAATATACTAACCAGTTTTAATATAATGGATAGTACATTTTTAATCATGTTTGCTGGGTTTTCCTATGCTGAGGATGGAGAAGTAAAGCCACAGGATTTCTTGCTAGTTTCACCATATGCCTTGATCCCTCTGCCTTCCAAGCAGACCTTCAGACAAAGGTCTGTCCCAAGCACTATGAGCCACAATCAGCCCACCTCAAAGCGTAAAGGCCTTTGTACATGTTGTGGCCTGCTGCAGGTGTCCTCTATTTTGTTTCTGCTCTTCACGTGCCTCTTCCTATAAAGAATGCAGCCTCCACAGAGGCCACTGCTGCTCCTGGGCATCAGTGTTCAGTACTAACACAGTGTTTGAGTGTAGCAACTCTACAAAGGCTTGTAGGCATAAGGGTTCCTATAGGCTCACCTCAACCCAGATCCATTAGGCAGTATCAGTAGAGACTTCATCTATTCTGTGTAGGCAACAGCCTCTGTAGAAATCAGCAGGTGCCAATCACTAGCCCCTTGTGTCCTTTGTGCAGCCATGTAAACCAGGTTCTCTCTTCATCCTTCTATATTCACAGACAGCAATTCACATACAGAACTCCTTAGGGGTTCACTCATTTTTAATCCTTTCATACAAATCCCCATTTGATATAAATTTTGATGTGTTTCCGAATATCTCTAAATTGAGATATTCAGCTCGGTTTTAAATTATTGCACAGCTGATGGGTATAATTTGTCCACACTCTTACCATCTGTCCTGTGGATGAGAACTTTGTCCAAACTATGGGGACAACTGAAATATTAAAACAGGCCTGCTATGGGCAGTACTGCATGTTGATTTTGTTGTAAGAAACTCATTAAGTCTGGAAGTAAAATATGCATGTACATGTGTCTGGGAAACATAGAACAACCTTATTTCTCAGGTGCATGCATTGCACATACAGTTATTTCACACTGGTGTTTCCTGCAGCAGTTCTAATAGGTACCATTAGATGTTTTCAATGGTAGTTGAGGAACCAGGAAAATAACCAAACTTCTGCTGTGTATTCAGATATATTGGTGTTGTTTTTCATTTGGGCACTCCTAGCCACTGAGGAACGCGGGTGGCGCTGTGGGTAAAACCTCAGTGCCTAGGACTTGCTGATTGTAAGGTTGGCGGTTCGAATCCCCGCGGCAGGGTGAGCTCCCGTCATTCGGTCCCAGCTCCTGCCCACCTAGCAGTTTGAAAGCACCCCTAAGTGCAAGTAGATAAATAGGTACCGCTTTATAGCGGGAAGGTAAACGGCGTTTCCGTGTGCGGCGCTGGTGCTGGCTCACCAGTGCAGCCTCGTCATGCTGGCCACGTGACCCGGAAGTGTCTTTGGACGGCGCCGGCTCCCGGCCTCTTGAGTGAGATGAGCGCACAACCCTAGAGTCGGTCACGACGGGCCCGTATGGGCAGGGGTACCTTTACCTTTACCCTTAGCCACTGAGGCCACCTGAGCACTCCAGTGACCGTGTAGAAACCAGGACCTGCCAACCCAATCCCTCCAGGGCAGTATAATCCCATCCAGGGCAGGCTATCACTCCACATCCTACTACTAAATCGATTTCAGAAACAATTGCATCCACCCATTGCTAAGATCGCAGAAAGGAAGGATGTCTCTTGCAAATACCTGTTGTTTGCTGTCTGATGTTGCGAGAGATATATCCTTTAAGTTTAGAACATCTAAATTTCTTGTTAGGCTTTACAGGGGAGATGGGGGACGGGAAATGATTTATCCACTAGGGGTCAGTGAGTAGAAATGTAAACCATTATTAGTAGCAGTATTCTTGTTGTTGTGAAGCACAATTCCCCTATCCCTCTGATATGCTCCAGAAGGATACTCTGGCCACCAATAGGAAAAAGCACTGAGAGGAGAAAGAGCAGGGTCACATCCACCCATCTCTCTTCTGATAAATGTCATGAACCAGGGTAGCCAAGGCAGTTTCAGAGCCATGACCAGACCTGAACCCATTGTAATGAATGCACCTAGCTTATTCCTGCTCATTAATGTCAATAGATCTACTCTGAGTAATACTAAATTGACTATAACCCACAATTACAGTAGCAATAGTGGCTTAGTACATAACCTTTATATGTTTATATGCAAAATGTTTATATAGTACCAACAGCAAGGTAGATATTATTCCAGGTCAGTCTCTGAACTTACTGGAACTGATCAAACATGTGACTAACATGTAATGTGTATTTCACTGCAACTTACATGAAGATCCTTCAAGTTCTTGAAATCTCCATCTTTTATTTCAGTAATTTTATTGTTCTGTAGGTCCAGTAGAGTCGTATCTGGAGGGAGATCCTTTGGAACTTGATCCAGACCTGTAATGGGATTTTAAAAATAGCAATTAATAAGAACAAGATAAAAGTCCTGCTGGATCAGACCAAAGGTCCAGGTAGACCAACATCCTGTTCTTATAGTGGCCAACTAGATGCATATAGTAAGCCCACAAGTAGGATCTGAATGCAACAGTCCATACTTGTGATTCCTAGTAACTCGTATTCAGAGGCATATGGTCTCCAACAGTGGAGGGAGAATATAGCCATTATGACTAGTAGCCACTTATAAGGTTAAATGGTTAACCCTGAATGGTTAAGTCCAGTCAAAGGCGACTATGGGATGTGATGCTCATCTCGCTTTCCGGCCGAGGGATCCTCTTTGAATTTATCTATTCTTCTTTTAAAGCCATCCAAGCTGGTCACCGTCACAACATAAAAAAGCATAAAGATGTGTTAAAGAGGGTCAATAGTTACTTATATCTTCATTATTGAAGCAGAGCAACTGATTTCAAGCTTTCACTACCTAAAAATTGAAAAGACTGATAACAACTGCTACTCTGAAATGGACAAGTGGTTCATCTACCTCAGCATTCTCTTTGATAATAGCCAGTTCCCTCAATGAGGGTTAAGACCAGTGTTTCACAAACTTGGGTCTCCAGCTGTTTTTGGACTTCAGCTCTCATCGTCCCTAGCTGGCAGGACCAGTGGTCATGGATGATGGGAATTGTAGTTAAAAAAACAGCCGGAGACCCAAGAATTGGAAACATTTGTTTAGATGAAAGACAGACAGATCTCTCTCAAGTTTATTGCACTCTTCTCTTATTAGGGATGCCGGTGGCGCTGTGGGTTAAACCACAGAGCCTAGGACTTGCCGATTGGAAGGTCGGCGGTTCGAACCCCCGTGACGGGGTGAGCTCCCTTTGCTCAGTCCCTGCTCCTATCAACCTAGCAAAAGTGCAAAGTAACAAGTAGATAAATAGGTACCGCTCCAGCAGGAAGGTAAACGGCGTTTCCTTGTGCTGCTCTGGTTCGCCAGAAGCGGCTTAGTCATGCTGGCCACATGACCTGGAAGCTGTACACCGGCTCCCTCGGCCAATAAAGCGAGATGGCGCTGCAACCCCAGAGTCGGTCATGACTGGATCTAATGGTCAGGGGTGCCTTTACCATTATTCTCTTATTCTGGGGAAGTCACACAATGAAATGTAAAAATATCATAAACATCCAGTTTGCTACCTTGTATCTTCAACTGTTCACAGTAGTCTGGTCCTATAACAATTCATCTGTAGTTCTTTTCTCACTTTGGTCCTTAGCCAAGGCATCATTCATCATCAGTGCCATAGAAGGAGTTATTCCTATCATTTATTCCAGGGTGCCCTCCAGAAGTTGTTGGGCTATAACTTCTGTCAGCCCTAGCAAGCACAGCTCATAATCAGAGCTACCTCTTACTTATTCTATTGAATTTTGAATGAAACCAGTCCTACTAATACCCCCACCCCCGCCATCCATTTAAGTAAAATAGCTTCCCTTTCCCCACCAATTCAAACAAGCAGTTTCTTCATGCAATGTCAAGTCAAGCTTTAAGTTCACTGCTTCAAATTCCAAGTCCTCCATGTTCTAATTATGGTCAGTTAAATCCTAAACTCTAATTCTGGGTGGCAGTCAGGGACCCGGTTTTGGACACTTTCCAAATACCATGTTCTGCTGACTTCAGCAAATATGAAGTGCTTGAAGAAAGGCCATGTTTGGATTCAGTTCCTTGTCATACATCTAAAAAGAATAAATTGTATGTAATCAACGTAGTCAGACCAAAAACATGCCTCATTTGATTTGTATCCTTCCACTAAAGTACAGAGCTGATCACTGATTGTAATGAGTAAAACATCAGAATATAATTAAAGATGTTTAGCATTATTTTTACATTCAGGCTTTTCCACATATCAGTGCTCTCATATTTATCCTCATCTAAAATGTCCAGGCTATTAGATTTATAAAAACTAAGACAATTTTAAATGACTCCATTGCCATTTCTTTTTTTGAAACAGAAACTATATACAGAGCGTTGTTTTTACAAACAGATTCATTTCTGTTCTGTGAATGCCCGAAGAACATCAGTCAGTTTAAATTAAAAACACTTGTGATACCATTTCAAATTAAAAACACTTGTGATACCATTTCATATATGTGGCTTAGGTGAAGGAAGAAAATTAAAATTATTTCATATTACATAGCCCTATCTAAATTAAATAACACCGTCACTCACATTTGCTTTTCTAACCAAAATATCTTGTAAGTATGTATATTCATTCTGTCTGTCCTGTTAGTATAGAAAGTTTTCACAGAAAGAAAGAATTGCTCAGTACTGCGATGTGTGCCCATTTTTGACACTAGCCCTGAAATTCATAGTCATGACTAACTTGGGTCAATTAATTTAAATGGCTACACAGTTTTTAAAACACAGAGGCCCAGAATAATATTTCAAAGGCCTGGATGAAAAGAAAGGTATTCACTTGGCACCAAAACTGAAAGGTGCCTCTGAATGGATCTTAAGGTTCAAGTAGGTACATATGGGAAAGTAAGCAGAAAGACAGGGTATTGAGGAGTCCGGGCAATTTATATAAAATCCACAATTTATTTCAAACAAAGCTAACACTAGAAAATATAATAGAAGTACAAGCTGAAACTTTTGAAGGTAAGACTAGATTGATTTATGAATAAAACCAGAGGTAGAACCTTAGCCTTATCTTGATTCATCGCTCTCTTTTCAAGTTCCCATATTCAGTCTATTGCCAAGTTATGTTACCCTACCCCCCTTACATTATTGCAAACCTATGGTCATTTCTCTCTGCTCACTAGTGAAAAGTCTGGTTTGTGCTCAGGTTTTCTCCTGCCTTGACTATTGCAGCCTTCTTATCTCTGATTGTCATATGTCAGTCCTATTTCTATCCATAAGTTTATGAATAAAATAATTTATTTATTTTAACCAAGAAATCTTACTGGCTTACTGTTGGTTTATAAGTTAAATATAATTTCAAAGTCCAATTTGCATGAATTCTGAAGCTTGCAAAGGTTGACTCACAATAGCTTGCTGTTATAGATTCCTTGTTGCAGGAGCTGATAGAATTGCCTAATGTGTTTATATAAACCCATACTTTTGGATTTACTTATTGTGCTTAGGTTTAAGAAAAGACTTATTGCCACTACAAGTTTGTATAAAATTTGCATTTTCTTACAGAACTTGTTGCAAGCACAACTTGAATAAACTTGAATTATTTCATCCATCTGGACTCTTAGCAAATTAAAACATGCGAAACTGATCTAGCAACAGGAAGCCATATGGCAGTGATTGATTTTCTTGAAGATTTCTCCATTCATTGCTCATACATGACTCAGCCTGGGCCACCGGGCCTATAAATTGCCTTTGTCATTTATATCTTTTGCCGAATATATTCTGGAACGACTAACCCTTACAATGTGTTCCAAATAATAAGACCTTTTGATCCTAGTATTTCATAACACCATTTCCACAGCTGAAGTTATCAGAAATACTGTGTAGTAGTATATACAATTATGGTAGCATTTGTAAATTTCCATTACTCACGAGTACTTGACCTCTCGCCTGACATGAAACTGCATGCACAGGAATAACCCCTTATATCCTATATCTCTGTTTTAGACTGAGCCAAGCATCCAGGTAGCACAAATTTCCTACAGGCTGGTGCTACTTTGCAGGTTGGGAGGATGGAGGCATGTGCCTGAACCTTGGCTGCAACATTAGTTCCTCCCTGTGTGTAAATGGCTAGAGTCTTTCCAGGAGACCCCAATATGACAGTTACCTCCATTTATCTTTCCATCAAGTTGCTTCTGTGCAGAAAATGGTACAATTCCTGTGCCCTCTATTTCACATGAGGCATGAAGTCTTGATTGCCAACAACTTTCCACCACATGTGCATGTTGCAAAATGTGTTAGTGGTTCATGACGAACACCACATGGGATTCATGTGGTTCACTACACTGAAGTGATGCCATGTATTAAAATTCTGTTTGAGTGTTTGGACATTCTTTCAAAAGCCTAGTATGCCTGCGGTTTGTTTCTCAACAACCCTAATTGCTATGTGATACAATTCATTCATTTCATTTCATTTCATTTCATTTCATTTCATTTCATTTCATTTCATTTCATTTCATTATTTTATTTTATTTTATTTTATTTTATATTTTATTTTATTTTATTTTATTTTATTTTTTTATTTTATTTTATTTTATTTTCTTTGGGAAGGAATGGCAGACTGGTAGAGATGGGAAGGTGTGCTTCCCCTGTTCGTTTCCCCCTATAGTGTTTTGGGGAAAAACCTTTAAACAAGCCATTGGCATATTGATTACAAAATTCTAACAAAGCAAAAAGCTCATATGACTCTTCCTATGTGATGTCTATAACAGCAAATGGGTAGAATGTATGCCTCAGGTGAACTCTTCAGCAATGTAGGCTTGATTGCTAAATGTGCTGGAGAGTTTTAAAAGAAAGTATTAAGAGAAGTTCCTTTACATGCACAACACATGCACAAAGTATATTTTCAAATTTATTTGACTCTTCATCAGTTTTTCAAGAGCTGGCCAAATCAAAACAACACCGAAACTCTTTCTTCTGCTGCTGAAAACCAGACTTTTGTGAAAGATCCTCAGTATTTTCATTTGTGCAGCGTCATCCTGCTTTTTGTGTGGAGGGGTAGTGGTTGGTGGGCGTGGTTTGGGAAACATCTGTTCTGCACCTCTGACCAATGTGAGCTGTCGGTTTGCAGACTCAGACCGAAGGATATAAATGACAGAGAGATGATGGTACTGAGTCCACTTTAAATACAAATACAAAAAAGCTACAAAAACTTGCACTATCCAATAATAGTGACATGTGACCAAACATGCAGACAATCAGTTACAAATTTGCTCTTAAAACTATTGGAGCAAACAGCAACTGTACCACTATATATGATAAGTGTGAGAAGATGTTTTGATTAAACCACAATATTCCAGTGCAGAGATTTTGACTCCATATATGCTAACAAAGGATGTACTTAATGCACATATTTTTATTACTGAATTCAGGGATGGGAAACTGTGGTCCTTCAGATGTTGCTGGACTCCAGTTCCCATCAGCTCAAGTCAGCCTTACCAGTGGTCAGGGAGCATAGGAGTTGGAATCCAGCAACATCTGCCCCCTGAGTCTTAAGAGGCTGGAATGTTGTTTGCAATAACATTCAGTAATGCATGGGTGTAGAGAAGAGAATCAATCAGGAAAAGTAATTATCCACCCAAATTGCTGGGCATTTAAGTAGATATTTAAACAGGCTCTCAACTCAGCTAAGCAAACCATCCAAGAATATTTTCATATTTGATCATTCAGTCCAGAGGGAATTTTAGCATAAATAATATGTTGTAAAAAGCTTGTTGATGGGATATAGTAATGTTATCTTGTTCCACCCTTGCACACTAGGGAGGATGAAGTCTGGATAACAGTCAACTTGAATTCTTACAGCATAACAGAATTAATTCAGCCAGCATTCTGAGGCTCCAACAGCTAGAGCAAAGCAATAGTTTGTCTGGTGTGAAAAGCTATAGAAAATGAAGTCCCTATTCGGACACGTTAGTACCGTAATTTAGAATCTAGCAACAATTTGGGATGTGAGTGAGATACGCCATACATATATGAAGTATATTCATGAAATGGACTGTGATTAAAACCCTCAAAATGGCACCATTTATCAGTGGACATAGCTCAATCTGAACTATTTCCATCATTAATGGGTTGGTTTTGAGATTTACGAACAATGTCCAAAATGTTTGTTTCATTAAATTTGTTTTGGACATACACAATCAGTCCGTAGTAATGGATATTCTTTACCTGTAAGTCAAGGAAATTAAATTTTGATTTTACTGGCCTACTGAAAGCTAGAAATGACAATATTTGTCAATTTTTTGAGAACTGTATGATTCAAGTTGTGATTAGCCAGTCATCTCTTTTGCTAAACAGATTTCTAATGACACAGGATTGATGGGGAATGTTTTTCTAAATGGGAGCTAATATTTGGGAGATCTCAGCTTTGAGAAGGTGACCTCTCCTCCAGCTGAGGGGAAGTGGTTGTTGAATGGTTATATGTGTGTCATAATAGAAGCAGTTTCTAACTGGAGCACAGAATTGGAGCCTAACCAGACATTACTTTAATAGCATAATTAGCAACCATATTTTTTAAATTGATAGTTGTGAAAGTGGGGTGATTTTTCATAAGGGTCACGGAAATTAGGGGAGGCCAGTTTTAAACTTCCGTCCTCAGTTGCAATCCTAATGAAAATCACATAGCTTAATATTTAAATAACAACAACTACCAAGCATAGTTGGCAATCACACTACTAAAGTAATATCTTGTTTGCCCCTTTATGGAAGGCTAAAAATATCTTTGGTTCTGTGTAACTCTGGGAATCATATGTAGGCAGGAGCTTTGCTGTTTGCCTCTCCCAACCAGCCAAATATTACAAAAAGCATCATAAATATATCTCTTCCAAAAAAAACCAACAACATCCAGTAGCTTCATAGCATCAAGGCCGTCAGCAGATCTCTTCAGAAGAATGTGAAGGACTATGCAGATGGAATAAGTTTGGTGTTCATTGACTCCTTTTGAGTTCTGGTTTCAATTTAGAAGACAACTGATCAAAACAGAAATCTGTCCTGTTCCAGTAATTGTCTCAGAATTGTGTTTCTCTCATATAAATAAATGGTAGCTGTTCATTGCTGCAGTATACATCCCCTCCATTATTTATGACAATGTCATTGACATCTCCACTTACAGTACTTAAAACTGTGCTGAATTTTTAACAGGCCCAACTGAAAATTCAAAGCATACCCAAAGCTCTAGTTCAGGCACAATGTTGCTTATTTAGAAGATACAGGTTGACTATATAATTGTAGAGGCATGCATTTTCATATAAGGAAGTGATAGGATAATTAACTTCCTAGAAAGAATTCACCAAAAACCCCAGACAAAGAAATAAAATTGTCAGCTCAACAGGAAAAACAGTCATCATAGAAACTTTAAAAAAGAAACAAAAAAACTTTTGCTCTTTTGATCCTTAACTTTTCCCACAATTTCTAAGTTTTATGGGGTTTTGTTTCCTTTACTTGGGATCTACTTCCTTGCCTAGATGTTTGACCTTTGCCCATTGCTTTGCTTCCTCCTTATGTCTGGAAAGCATCCAGTACACAAACATGTATATTTGTATTTGTCAATGAAGACTAAAATAGTTATATTTTAATCAAACTAGAATAATTAAAAGCATTACTGTTAGTCCCAAATTAAAGCCAATGTTAGAAAATGTTAGAGTCCACATGCTCATATTTCCAAGTTAAAACTTGTAACAACCAGTTTTATGTGGCCCATGTAACCTTCTTGATCCTCAAGAAATTATGAGTAGCAGAGTTTGGTACTAGAATTTAGATTTACCTGGATTTGTAATATAGGTCTGTGTCACCCAACCATATTTAAAAAAAGGTAAAGGGACCCCTGACCATTAGGTCCAGTTGCAGACGACTCTGGGGTTGTGGCTCTCATCTTGCTTTACTGGTCGAGGGAGCCGGCTTACAGCTTCTGGGCTTATTATGATAGAACATTGACAAACTGGCATTTCCTTAAAGAGAAATGCCTGTGGTCTTGAATGAAAGGCAGGGTAAAATGGACGGAAAGCAAATGACTACCACTATTTCTTTCATGGTCTACCACCACAAAGACCCTGTTTTTCAGCTGACCTATTCTCAGCTGAACTCTCTCTCCTTATTTTCCTTGTTGTTTTCGACAAGACTATCATACAGATACTATCACAACAATGGCAAAATTATAGTGTGGCAGGAGAACTCAGTAACTATGTTGGTGCTGATACCCAAAAATAGCTTAAGTTGTCATTGTGAGCCAGCATAAACAAACATTTTATGAAGCACTATTTCATTTTGCTCACCTAAATCAGAGCACTGCACAACTCGAAGGTGGCACTGGCAGCGGAATGGACATACTGGGCCTTGCAGTGGAGGATAAGTATCTGGAGTATCTGTAGTTCCAGAACCTGCTTCATCTTCAAGCATAAAATCAAACAAGCCTTTTTGGTGGAATGGCTTAGCCAAGCAAAGTGGCAGGAGTAGAAGGAAGAAAACGGCTACCTTCATGGTTTAGTTCATCTATTCAAGGTGGCAGCTGTGAATCTAGAAGTGAAAAAGAAGAAGCAAAGATTTGTAAATTGGTGGCATTGTGTTCATACTCATATCTTTCACATAATTATAATCGAAACAGTTTTTGGTGGAGTTGTGCTGAAGTGTGTAAATGCGATGGTAAAGGTAAAGGGACCCCGGACCATTAGGTCCAGTTGTGACCGACTCTGGGGTTGCGGCACTCATCTCGCTTTATTGGCCGAGGGAGCCGGCGTACAGCTTCCGGGTCATGTGGCCAGCAAGACTAAGCCGCTTCTGGCAAACCAGAGCAGCACACGGAAACGCCGTTTACCTTCCCGCCAGAGCGGTATCTATTTATCTACTTGCACTTTGACGTGCTTTCGAACTGCTAGGTTGGCAGGAGCAGGGACTGCTAGGTTGGCAGGAGGAACGGGAGCTCACCCCATTGCCGGAATTCGAACCGCCGACCTTCTGATCGGCAAGTCCTAGGCTTTGTGGTTTAACCCACAGCGCCACCCACGTCCCGATAAAGCATTACCCAGATATAATTTATGTAGAAAACCAATAAGTATTTATAAAACAGAGATTCACAGAGGAACACAGAGTCAGTTCTGTGCACAACTGTCTGGATAGTTTGATTTGACTTGTATTTATTAGTAACAAACAGTTGTGTTAGGATTCTGCACAAAAATTAAGGGAAGAATTATTTGCCAATTCTTAGTCAAGATAGCAAATGGACTGAATTGTTTTTTTCCCATTGTCACGGTTAGCCTGAGGCTGTGAAACTTATGATAGTATTGGGAAGGGAGGGATAATAATTCTGTTGATTTTTTTTTTAAGCCCAAAACTTGCCAGGCTGGCAATATCATGTGAAAGGAACCTTTAGTTGCTTAAAGTAAATCCTGTAAAGCATTTTAAGGGAAAATGTTGAATTTCAAGTTTGTTATTTTTGGCTTTCTTGTCTGTATATCAAAATATAGTCCAATTTTAAAACATCTGCCATAGTACTACAGGTGCCCCTAAAACTGATAAAAAAATGACAGCCAGGCACCTTACATCTAATTTTGACATTCAGCTGGATGGCATTTACCTGAAGTTTCAGGTTTCTCAAGGGGGGTGGGTGGTACAGGAAGAGGCAGGGCAGGACCTTGAAGCTCCTCTGCTGTTGTTTCTTGACTCAGATGCAATAACAGAAAGGATTGGGCTATCTCTGCTGTTTCGTAGTTGTGTGCAATTCCCCCCCCCCAGTTTTGTTTTTCTATAGTACATTTTTAAACTCAACAACATAGCCTCACAGATGTATGCTGCTTATTGTCAGCACCCTTAGGGCTAATTCATGTTATGATGACCACTCATACCATTGTGGCTCAAATGCTGTTTCCTCATATCTGGATCCCATCCTATACCAGTAACATCTGTCAAAAGAAACCACACAGGATGAACTGATGACACAGTTATTTCCCACACTAGCACTGCCAGAGTGGCATTGGTATGGAAAGAAACCATGTCATCTACTTGCTTGCTGTTTATAATTATTTCTTACACCATAAAACCCTGCTGCAGGGAAACAGCCCCCAGCCTGCATTGTCAGTATAGAAAATCAGTCCAGTAAGGAGGGTTGCAACTCATCCTGTATAATACAGGATTGCCCCATGTTTTAATGCACAATTTAACATCCTGTGTTGATTCAATACAGGACATTGTTTGTCCTGTATTTCCTGCATGTCTGTCCTGCTCTCTTGTTCTTGCTCTTTCTTGGCCAAGTTGGGGACCCTCTCCAAATGACTGCCTCCATTCCTACAGGGAAGGCATTGCTGGCTTGGATGGAGAAACCGCCTCTTGCTTCTTTCCTTTCTTTTTTTCTCATCGCTCCCTCTCTCATCCCGCCCCCAAGGATGAGCAAACAATGGGGCAAGGCTTTCATGTTGCTGCTTCCAATTCCCTTCAGCTCCAGGGTGGGTTGAGGCGGTCTTCCACAGAGCTGCAGCCTGGGAGTGCCAGGCCTTGTTTCTCAGGGAGCCAGAGGGTCTGAGTGGGTTTGGTCAGTGTAGACTAGAAGCCCCAGTTCTGAACATAATTATCTGCATGATATTTGAGAGAGGAGGGTGGAGGAGAAGTAGCTCCCCAGAAGGCTTGCTCCCCACCCCCTAAAATTTTCTCTCTCTTTCAGAAATTTAACATACTCCTCATCAGAATATGCCCACCCCATTTGCTTATTTTTTTGCCCCAGCCTACATACAGTAGTGCGTGTGTGTTAAAGGTCACGAATTTAAGCTCTGGGTAGCAAAGCACAGACGTATTTACACATCCATGTGCAGGCTAAAAATCCCAGAGGGGTTGTCCTGTTAGGCTGCAATGTAATGGATTGTGCTGAAGTCATTTCAGCACCAGGTGTGGGGGGACTTCACCTATCAATCTTGTCCCCATCCTGTCCTGTATTTTGCCAGAACAAAGGTGGTAATCCTACCAGTACGGCACCATGCCCCAAGTTACAAGGCCTCTACTGGAAGGCTCTTACAACTTAATGGAGAACAAACAGCAATGATACTCCACTGTGCATTCCCACAGATCATAGCTAACTGTAGGCTCTTTCTCCCAGCATGAACCAGGACAAAATCTTTTCAGTTTGCCATTATGAGGATGAGGATGACAAAGCTACTGTAGCAGAAGTTCTGTAAGATGGTTGCAGGTTTGTACAGTAGATCTCTTTGTAGTGAGAATGGGAGCAGAATTTTTAGTACTGAACTTTACTACTGAAGTCATTTGGGTGGTATTTTTATTTTTCTATGTAGGTGCGTGTGAATTAAAGCACAACACAATGAAGCAATGAACTTGGTTTTATTTTGACCTTAACCTTCCTCAAAGGAGTTCTGGTTTTCATATCATATATACCCTCCCCACCCCCACCCCCACCCCCAATATATTTTATTCTCATGATAGCCTTGTGAGGGAGGTTAGGCTGAGAGATATTAACTGGCTCAGAATCACCCAGTGAGCAAAAATGTGGACCCATGCCTCCCTGATTCAACCCAACACTTTAGAATGATACTGCACCACACTGGCACACAGGTCTCGAAGTCTATTAACTCTCTTGAAGTTAAAAGACCTTGGCATGTTTCCAGATTAATAGATTAATTATCTAATCCTGAGGAGTATCATAAGGGACAAATGTTCTAGCAAATCCAAATGTGAAACATAAAATAACATAAATGGTATTTTATTTCTTCTCCCAGTTAATCAGGCAAAAGGATGGTTTATATGAGCTCTTATTCCCCTGTTGCTAAAATGTTACGATTTTTTGAAAATATTTCTGTGCCTTAAATTAGAGTCTAGAATGAAGTCTGTAAGGGTTTTGTTTCGTTTATGAAACCTGTAATATTTTTTGGTAAATAATCAATTGATCCTATCGACCATTAGGATTCTCACTTTAGGGGCATAACTGGCACATGAAGAATGTCATGGTAATTCCATGTAAGTCATTGTTGAAAGATGATTTACAAAAGAGGCACATCCTTTGCTTATGTCACTTATGTCACAAATGATGACCCACATAATGTAAAAGGCATTTTTAAAAACCCCTGATTAACAATGATATTCTGAAAGATCTCAAAGGAACTGAAGTTCAAAGGAACTTCAAAAGAACTTAAATAAATCTGATGAACATAGCAGCCTAAAATAAATGAAAAAACTCTGTGTCTGCCAACTAACGATGGGCCTTATCCTTCAGTAATTGCTGGAGTATTCCTTCCACAACTATTCTGTAGCTGCAGAGAGAACGCCCCATTGAACCTTGTGAGACTTACTTTTGAGTAAGCATGCATAGAATTGTGCCATGTATTAGTTCAATCAGTTATTTCTGAGAACAGCAAATAAGGCTTGAGGTTATAGCGATTCTTTTATCGGATCAACTAACAGACAGTTGTAAAAGGCATGTAAATAAAAAACCCAGAATAGCCAGAAAAAAGATATACAGACAAACAGCAAAATAAACAAACCATATGGGGAGAAGGATTGTGAGATGATACATATATATTATATTGAAGGTGGGGATGGGTGGGGTGATTTAATTCTATACTGAATTATGCTGTGGTATTTCTTTCTAGGAGTTTAAATCTTACACAGCCTGATCCATAAATCAGTTGATCCAGAGTCCTAGGACTGAATATTTGGCGTAACTAGTTTGCAGAATAAAAAGATGTCTATACCATTTAGAAAATGGAGAGAATAAGGACTTTTCTAAAAAGAGAACTACTGCTCTATCTCAGTTTCATCTACTTCAACAGCAACTAATATACTGCATTTCTTTTCATAGCAAATACTTTTCTTAGAACAGATGAGGTAAAGAACATGCTACAGGGCACATTCAAGATTTTGAAAGCATGTTTATTTCCATTTTAAAACTGTATGGAATGCCTGCTTGTTTATCTTTAGTTTTTCCAGTCAAGAAACTTCTTGTCTTAAATATGCAATCGCTGTTTACATATGCAATATACCACTCTGCAGTGTTTAGAAAGATGTCTGCTACTCTGGGCAAAACATTCCTCCACCACCCCTTTAACTTAAAACAAATACCTTCTGGTTTTCAAACTACAAAACATGAAGTTTCTGTTTTCCTCCTACAACATCATATACTTCAAACTTTGCATTAGAGCAAGAAAATGCACAGCTGGAAAACTCGGAACATACAAATCCTTACAAAAATACAAAGAAATGGCCCCAAATGTAAAAGAATGCTAAGAAACGTCCACAGTTCTCTAGAATGCTCCCAAATAATGCAGATATAACAGTACTAAACATCTCTTTTAAAGCCACTTCTTTCAGGTTCCCTGTTTCTCCTAGCTTTTACAGAAGTTTTACTGTACTGGAGCAGAGTTCAGGATAATTATTGAAAGCCATACCTTTTAATCCAGGGATTTGCAAAAGGCGCCCTCAGAGCTGAGATGCAATTAAACTGAAATATTCAAGCCAGGCAGAAGAAGGTGCAGGTGTGGAAAGGAGGAGGGGTAGATTACTGCTCAGTTGTCTGTCACTTGGTGGAAAACCCTCCTGCGTCTTCTATTCCATAGCACAGTTAAAAAAGTAAGGTTTCCCTCAATGAACAGAATCCAAGCTGACACCCACAGTAGATCATATGGTAATGATATGTCTCCTGTATTGTAGCCAGAAACTTTATCAGCCCCCTTTCCCCCCTTATTTCTTTTTCATGTGTTCAGGATCCTAAGTGCTTTTACAGATCAGCACAGAATGCTTTGCTTGATGCCATTTTTTTCTTATTTCCGTCATTTTCTTTAAAAATCACATATTTAGTTAGATGGCTTTCTAACTTTGAGCGATCATTTTCTTTCATGGAAGAAAAATGTCTAGAGAGAGTGAGAGAGGCTTCTGGTTTACAGTAATGTATGAAACCCAAGGAAGTGGAAGGAAAGTAATCTCTCAAAGTTAGTAAAAAAAAAAAACCACACAGATTTACAGGAGAAAATACGGTAAATGAGTTAGCCTTAAGTCAAATATTTCTGCAGGTACCTTTTGGTTTACAATAGGAATAAAGTAAGCAAGCAGACATGCCTTTGCTGTGCATACATAATCCCATGATTTTGTACTTTTAAAAAACAAGTAGGACTGGAACTTGCAGTCTGTATCTTTATTAAGATACTAATGCATGGTGCAATCCAGTATATGTCTATTCAGATGCAAGCCCCAATGTGTAAAATGAGGCTTGCTTTCAGGTAAATGGGTATAAGATTGCAACCTTTTCTGTATGACAGAAATGGATCATACTGACAATTTTAAAAGTGCAGAACAGAAATAAAAAATACAAATAGGAGATTTTTAATAATACATTTTTACTTGTTTTGTGATCCAGGATTGCAACCGTTACATGAAACATTTTGTACAGATGTTGCACTGTGGCTTCTCAAACTATACAGGAGTTATACATATATGCTGTAGTGACGTCACCTACAGTAACTGGTGGTTAGAGCAGCCCATAATCCCATGTATACCTTGCAGTCAGGCCCATTAAACTCAGTGTGAGTTACTTCTAAACAAACTTGCATCAGACTGGGATACAAATGCCAAATGAACACATGGAGCTTCCTTCTGTTCTTACCTTTTCTGCTTAAAATATGTGGGTTTGAGTTGCCATGTTTAAACTTGTAACTTTCTCCCTCCCCTCAGGCTGCAACCAGGTGCAAATGCAATGTCAGTTAAAGGCTTTTTAGGACAGAGATAAGTTATTAGACTCGTAAGAGACTTTTAAATCTTACTTGCTTTGTATTCCTGAGACCAGAGACCTAAAAGTCATTAAGTTTGTTCTCATTCCTTCCTACCAAAAGTAGGATTTAAGAACAAGTCACATTTAGCACGACTTGATTGCAGTATAGGGTTCAAATCAAGGGCGTTGTTTTAAATAAGGCATGCTACTTAAAGTAATATTTTAGAAGTGCTATGAGGATTACTTATCCATCTTTTTAACAAAGCTGAGTCAATTTAGGCATTCCAGGGAGCTGATAGTCCCTTTGTGCTACCCACTGAGAACAATAGTTGGCAATTCTTTTCAGATGAGACATTGTGGTGTACATGATTGCTTTTGCCCTTATACATTTCAACCGTCTAGCAGAAACTAATCCTATTCAGATGAGCCACTCTTAGGTTCACTGACATTGCGATGGCTTCTTAGCAATTTCAGGTATTCAAATCCAGGTCACTTACTATGTCTGGTGCTCGGAAATGTTTGAAGCAAGACTTTTGATTGACAGGAGGTCAGGCAGTGGGTCAGTTCTGAACCTCCTCAGTTGTCACTTTTCCTTTAGGTTCTCTTTAACATCTTCCAGCAAAATTCTTGCACAAATAACTGAACTTTCTAAGTTACATGTGCAAGTTATTCTCTATTTAATGGGGCCTTTTCCCAGGAAAGAATGGAGTTTGAACAAATATCCTTCCTACCTCCTACTTTGCTCAGCCCTTGGAGCACTTTAAGTGTGCCTGAACTGGGACATTGACTCCCTAGCCTTCCCGCTAGTAAGTAGAGCACCACTGTCAGTGATGGTTAATAAAGAAGTATTCGATAGTTGCCTATGATGGAGGGGTTCATAGCATTAACACCCTAATAAAATCTTGCTTATTTCATAGCCACAGCCTTGGATCCCAGCAGAAATCAGGCATGGCTCTAATTCTCAGCTGCCCAGCCTACTTCTTGCTTCTACATCTCAAACACCTCAACTCTGGCTTTTGTCCTTCTAACAAACAGGCAGTTGAAGGAAGGGGGCCCAACCATTTTCTGTCTGGCGCAGAGACACTTCCTTTGTTACCTTAATGACCCATACTTAGCAAGCCATTACCAAGAAGCTGGCCTGGCTATTCCAGCTATTGAATCCTTGTTGGATCCAGGAGTTAGAAGAAACTCATACAGCCTACTCAACTACCCCCAACTCACAACAATATATTAGAATCCACAGTAAACTGACCACCCTATATGTGTGTGGCGAAGCTGGGAATATTTGTCAGAGTTCCTGGAATTTTCCAACTCTTTTGGAGAAAGCCCGCCAAAGGAAATTCTCAGAAAAAAGAAAAAAAATTCTGATAATTTTTTACTTTAGTTACTGTTGTTTGATCTACCTTCTCTTTCATGAATTTTTTGAATAGTCAGTGAATAAAACAACTATGATTTGAAGCTATGGGAAACATATTTTTTGAAAAGTGTGTGTTTTTGAACCCTTATATTGTGGGGTTTTCTTTAAGCGTTTGTGTTCCTTGGGCTCCCTTTGTATTTTATTTTTATTTTTTACTGTGTTTATTTGGAGAATCATGCCTGATTTCAGGGGGTTACAAGCAGGATGGGGGGGGGGGAGAAAGATGTCTGAGCAGGGTTGTAGGAGTAAGAATAAATGCACAGAGTAGAGGGATGAAGGTTAGTGGGAGCCCTTGTTTGATGGTCAAATGGACATGGCCCGAGTTGGTTAAATCCAGTCAAACTTGACTGTGGGGTTCAACGCTCATCTTGTTTCAGGCCGGCATTTCTCTGCAGACAGCTTTCTGGGTCATGTGGCCAGCACTTCTGGTGCAACTGGACACCATGACAAGAGCGAGAGCACACAGAAACACCATTTACCTTCCAGCTGCAACAGTACCTATTTATCTACTTGCACTAGTGTGCTTTCGAACTGCTAGGTTGGCAGAAGCTGGGACAGAGAAACTGGAGCTCACTCCGTTGCGCGGATTCTAACCGCCAACCCTCCAATCAGCAAGCCCCAGAGGCTCAGTGGTTTAGACCACATCGCCACTCGCTCCTGTTCTGAATTCCTTGGGGGAAGTGGGGGGATAATCAATGCTTTTTTTCTGGGGGGACGCAGGGGTACACATACCTCTAAACATTTTGTGAATCTAAGTTTGGCCTCATTGAGGGGCAATATTTCAATATGAGTAGGAAAATGAGAGTACCCCTAAACATTTTTTAAGAAAAAAAGCACTGAGGATAATCTTTTTAAAAAAATGTGCTATCTTAAACTACTCCTCCCTCCATGGCCCATTGTGATTTCTATAGCAAGTGAAGAGATGCCTCATAATGGTGCATGTGCGATATGAAATAGAAACTGGGAGGGCAGAGAGGCATTGTTGCTTTTTACTAATTGTTATCACTCCATTTTGTTTCTCAGGTCTTAACTAAAGCAAGTAGCATTTTTCTTCTGTAGTCCTTTCAAAGTCCTCAGGAAGCATCTTAAGAATGTTTCAAATTGAGAGAGTAAAGTTACTGATGTTAACACAATAAAACATGCACAAAATGTTTCCATTAAAAATACTGGAGACAGCATAAAGGTTCTACATTGGCTGAAATATTATTTGGACCTCAAAGGGAAGGTTTAGTCTGTCTGGAAACTTTTTTTATAGCTTCTCCTGTGAAATTACATCTGAAAAGCTCTTACTCAAAAATGAGACCACAAAATGTACTTGTGTTTATAATTAAAGCACTGAGGATAGTTAAACTGAATTGGCTTGTATTTCAGGTGTAACTTTGTTCTAAGAATGTATTTTATTTCATCAAGGAAAAATAGAATTGGGTTATTGCTTTATGACAAAGCTTTGCACAACTTTGATTCGTATAGCTTGGGGACATATTAGTTTAGTTTAAGACTTGTGTGGGCTTGTTTGATGTAAGAATTCTCTCCTATAAGAATTCTGCCTCCACTATAAAAAAAATGGATTTTGCTAACTCCTCTTCTTCCCACCTGGTTGTGAGCAAAGAGATTTTTTTTAATGTTACCTGATGAACAATAAATACCAGATTTTGATGTGTGGAAAGAGATAAACCATTGATGGGGGTGTCCCAACTGGAATTCTGTCCACCAGACATCTTCTAAACCTCATAAACTCCCTGCTCCCATAGGAACCTGCTTTTAAGATTGGCCTCAGAGGTCTTGTTATTTGTCCTGTCCATACATGGGATCAGGCATGAGACTCAAGGCCTTCTTGGTGGTGGCACTGAGATAATTCTGGAATCTGTAGTGGATAACTGCTGAGTTCCCTCTTTGTCCATCTTTAGATTAGGAATGAGCAAAAAATCACCTTCCCAAAGTCTTCATGTTATTTCTGGGTAGCAATATTAGGTTGGAAGCATTTTCCAGATGTTTTCTGGGGAGAAGTGGAATTCTCAGTTTGGATGAGAGTGAAAGCAAAAATGCTCAGAAAACTCTCTTCTGATCAATTTTGGCTCTATAAATCTTAAATGAAACTCTATTGTTAGTTTATATTGGTGGCTGAATGGGATAATAGAGGAAGACTGGAGTAGAGGCCAAGCCCGTTGCTTAGAGAATGATGGGGTTCATTGTGTAGCCCTAGTGCAAATGCCAAACTCTGTGAAACACCTAGTGATGTGGCCCAGTGATTCTTAAATCTCATCTCATCTCTCTCTCTCTCTCTCTCATACACACACACACTTCAGTTCCATAGCTATCTTATGAAACAGCTCAATAGCAGGTGTTTGTTTCTGAGGCAGGGACAGTTTCCTATTCTAGATTCACCTTACACCTTGTAGGGAGTTTGCATAGGCGCCGACTCCATGGGGCCTGAGGGGGCCCGAGCCCCCTCAAAAATTCATTTGGGGGGGCTCAGCCCCCCCAATAATTTAAGAAAATTATTACCGTAAATTTCGCTCTATAACACGCAGATTTTTTCTCCTAAAAAGTAAGGGGAAATGTCTGTGCGTGTTATTGAGCGAATGTGTGGTCCCTGGAGCTGACTCCCGGAGCGCAGGGGCAAAAATAGGCAAAAATCAGGCAAAAATAAGATCGGGCGGTCGGGCGGAGGGAAGGCGGAAGCTGCTACTTTCCTGCATTCTGCCTCAGGGTCTTACTGCCCACCCACTTCTGTTGCTGCGTTTGCTCAAACTCAACAAAGAGCAGGGAATCCCCTGCCCTCCTGGCAAGCAGAGGGTTAAGGAAAGGATCGAGTCGTTCCTTCTAATTCTTTCCTAGTCACACTGCGTGCCGGCTCCAGCCCACCACCTCCTCCTCTCCGTGCTCTAGGGACTCGCAGGTGGGAGAGAGAGAGAGAGGGCTGGCTTGGGGGGACCGGGACTTTTGCCTTCCTTTCCTCCCCCCCACCCCGTTAAACTCCTTCCCTGCATTCTTAGCCAGCTGCTTCTCCGCACACCCCTCTTGTGCTTCTTGTCCCTTCTGTGTTTTTCCTTCCCTCCCCATTTAAAACGTGGTGACAAAGCACGGATCCACATGGATCCTCAGGATTTTTGCATTGGGTCACCCCAAATTCACCATCAGATCACATTACATGTCCATGGCTACAGTCTGTACCAAAAAAATCACGCACCCACTGTTGCCTGGAGCTGCAATGGTGCAAAAACGTGGTTACAAAGCATGGATCCACAGGATCTTTGCACTGGGTCACCCCAAATTCACCATCAGATCACATAGCATGTCCATGGCTACATCTTGCACCAAAAAAATCACGCACCCACTGTTGCCTAGGGTCACAGTGGTGCAAAAACGTGGTTAGAAAGCACGGATCCACATGGATCCTCAGGATTTTTGCATTGGGTCACCCCAAATTCACCATCAGATCACATAGCATGTCCATGGCTACATCTTGCACCAAAAAAATCATGCACCCACTGTTGCCTAGGGTCACAGTGGTGCAAAAACGTGGTTAGAAAGCACGGATCCACATGGATCCTCAGGATTTTTGCATTGGGTCACCCCAAATTCACCATCAGATCACATAGCATGTCCATGGCTACATCTTGCACCAAAAAAATCATGCACCCACTGTTGCCTAGGGTCACAGTGGTGCAAAAACGTGGTTAGAAAGCACGGATCCACATGGATCCTCAGGATTTTTGCATTGGGTCACCCCAAATTCACCATCAGATCACATAGCATGTCCATGGCTACATCTTGCACCAAAAAAATCACGCACCCACTGTTGCCTAGGGTCACAGTGGTGCAAAATCGTGGTTACAAAGCATGGGTCCACATGGATCCTCAGGATTTTTCCATTGGGCTACTCCAAACTCACTGTCAGATATTAAAAATCTTTATAAAATAGAGAATTAAATACATACAGAATGTTAAATTTTCAGTTTCGAAATATTAGTACTAGTTTAGTACTGTATTTCTATATTACTATAGTACTGTAATTGTTATTTTCAAATACTTAAATATTTTTAGGGTGTAAGACCCAATTAAAGCCCGTTATTTACATACAGTATTACAGTATTTACATACAGTATTAGGCATACTGTATTAACTTTATTAGTAGAAGATCCCTCCATCTTTCATGTAAGTGACTGCAAGCAAATGTTCTGTCATGTGGAAGGTGATGCAACAGGGAGCAATTTAAAACATTCTCCTCGTGGTGGCTATTTTCCTATACAAAAGCCTTTTAAGAGCACAAGATAGGTGGGTACAGAAACATCCCAGGGTTAGGGTACATGTCTTCCTCTGGTTGTTTTGGACTCCAAATCCCATGAGCCCTAGGCAGCAAGATCAATGGCCAGGAATTATAGTTGTTGTTGTAGTCCAACAACAGAATTTTTTTTTAAAATAATATTTATTAAAATTTTTCATATAACAACAAAACAGAAAACAAAAATTAAAAAGCACAAAAAATATCCAAAAAAGAGAAACAATAAAAAAGACACATAATATTTATAGAACCTTATCTTCTTTCACCTTATTTCTGCGACCTCCTCCCCCCTCCCCTTCTTGCATTCCAATTTATGTTATCTACCCAACAAGTTCTTATACATTTCTCAATTAATTTTAAAAACCTTAAAAAACCCAAATTTAACTTAATCATGAACCTTTTTCCTAAAGTCAACCCAAATTTCCCTTCCACAATTTCCCTACATTCCATAAAAATCGCCAAAAATCACAAAAATTATAAAAAAGAAAAACATGAAAAACTTAGCAAACTATATTTAACAAACAAAATTTAACAAACTATATTTAAACACCCTTTGGATTCCCAAATCCCACCCTCCCATTCCCGGTTTGATCCCCAAATCAATATCCGTCAATCCATCAGTTCTCAGCCTGGATCCCAAACTTCTGAGGCTCCTAAAACTCTTTCCATTTCACTCTGCCGGATTTTTTGACCATCCTTTGTATTCAACACCAACTCTCAAGGAAGATCTGTCCCAATAATGACCAATTTTTTCTCAAGCCAGTCTCTAGATTTGAAAGTGGAGCTCAAATTTAGTACTTTAAGTTTTTTCAAACTGTATGTCCCAAAAGCTCCAACTTCCATCTTGCTCTTACTTATGCTAACAGGCCTCTGATCTGCCTTGATCTTCCACATCATTATAGCTTCATCCTCATCTTCCACCAAATTTTCCATCAAATCCTCGTATGTCTGCCCAACTGCAGCAATTTCTGTTCCAACTTCAAGGTCTTTTGGCTCCACAACAAAGACTTGTCCTGTTCCAGCAAGTTTGTTTACTGCTTCATTCAATGTTGTCACCCTTGTAGTCAAAATATTAGCCTGGTCCTTGATCTCTCCCTGTAATTCCAGAAGCTTTCCCAGGAGATGAAATGTCCTATTCAACTCAGTCAGTATTTTTCCACTTGCAGCCATTTCTTGCAAAGTTCCAAAACTCCCCTCTAGGGGGATTTTTATTTACTTAGTATCTTTCCAATTCCAGTCCAAAAGTCCAATGTAGCTTATTTTTCTTTTTTCCAGCAAATTTTCCAGCTGTCAAAGTCCGTATCTTTTCAGCAGGCTCTCTCACAGATCACTCCCGGGTCCCGGGGGGTTGCACTTTAGCTTTCCAAACCAACTCTTATCCTCCATCAAAAATTAATTGTAGTGTCCAATCATGAAATTAATAGTTTTAAAGATGCTTCTCTCAACTTTAGCTCTCTAGTCCTTGCTTTAGAATGTCTGCAAGGTGGGGGGGGGGGGGCGGACTTCCTTTTTTTTCACCTCCCCCGGTCGTACCAAATTTAAAGAAAAAAGATCTTTTTTAAGTCCAATTTTCGTGTTACTCACGGATTGTTGCTTTTAATCCGAATGTTCAAGGGAAAAAGTCAGCGCTCTCTGTCCATGGCATGCGGCTTCGCTCAGCAGGGGAAGCAGAGGACTCTCAGCACCGCGCCACTCCCCAGCCCCCGTTCCGCAGCCTTTAAAAAGGCTCCTTCGCGGGTCGGGAGGGCGCTAATGGTGCCCACCGAGTCACCACGTCCACAGGCATCCGCGCCTGTGGTTTTTAAGGGTCCCCGCGTCGCCGGTGCGGTAGAACCCGATCCCTACTGAGCCGATTCCCTCCAGAGCTCGGAGGGAATCCGCCATTAGGCGATGGCGCTAACCCGGAAGTCTCCAACAACAGAGATTATCCATCCCTCATCCTACACTCTTTTACAACTGGAATGCTTCTCAAGACCACCATTATCTAATTTCCAAATGAATCCATTGGTAGTTTGGGACTCTCACGTGAGCTACAATGGCCTATGAGTAGATGATCTGAACTTCTTTTGTTCCTTGTCTGTCAGCTAGGTATATCCATCACAAATCTTTCCTTAACTTTATGTTTTAAAAACAAAATAAAAAAATTCCTTCCAGTAGCACCTTAAAGACCAACTAAGTTAGTTCTAGGTATGAGCTTTCGTGTGCATGCACACTTCTTCAGATACACTGAAACAGAAGTCACCAGACCCTTCTATATAGTGAGAAGGTGGGGAGGGGTATTACTCAGAAGGGTGGTGGGAATGGGTGATTGGCAGATAGCTGTGATGAGCCTGTTGACGACTCTTAACGACTGCAATAGGTCTTACAGGAAAAAGCAAGGGGTGAGAAGGTGAAAAATGGCTTTGTCATGTATAATGAGATAAGAATCCAATGTCTTTGTTCAGACCAGGTCTCTCCATGGTTTTAAGTTTGGTAATAAGTTGCAATTCAGCAGCTTCTCTTTCCAGTCTATTTCTGAAATTCCTTTGTAATAGAACAGCTACTTTGAGATCTTGTATAGAATGTCCTGGGAGATTGAAGTGTTCTCCTACTGGTTTCTCTGTCTTGTGATTCCTGATGTCCGATTTATGTCCGTTTATCCTTTGGCGTAAGGTTTGGCTTGTTTGTCCAATATAGAGAGCTGAAGGACACTGTTGGCATTTGATGGCATTCACAATGTTAGACGATGAGCAATTAAATAGTCCCGAGATGGTATGTGTGATGTTGTTGGGGCCAGTAATGGTGTTGTCCGGGTGTATGTGGCAGCAAAGTTGGCATCTGGGTTTATTGCAGGCTCTGGTGCCAGTGTCCGTGTTAAGTCTGGTTGTAGTATTATTGTGGGTTAGGAGTTGTTTAAAATTGGGTGGCTGTCTGTAAGCAATGAAAGGTCTTCCTCCCAGAGCTTGAGAAAGAGAACTGTCATTGTCCAGGAGAGGTTGTAGATCTCTGATGATGCGTTGTACTGTTTTAACTTGGGAGCTGTATGTGATGACTAGAGGTGTTCTGTTATTTTCTTTTTTGGGTCTGTCTTGCAGCAAGTTCTCTCTGGGTATCAGTCTGGCTCTGTTGATCTGTTGTCTAACTTCATCTGCTGGGTATTTTAGTTCTAAAAAGGTTTGCTGTAGATCTCTTAGGTGAGAGTCTCTGTCTGTAGAATTGGAACAGATGCGGCTGTAACGTAGTGCCTGGCTATATACAATGGACTGTTTGGTATGTTTGGGATGGTAGCTAGAGGCATGTAGATATGTTTGTCGGTCAGTTGGTTTACGGTATAAGGTGGTGTCTATGCGCCCATCCTGTATTTTTATAGTAGTGTCCAAAAAATGTATTTCTTGCATAGATTGATTCATTGTTAGGTTGATTGTGGGGTGAAAATCATTGAATTTCTGGTGGAAGGTGTCCAGGGTCTGTTGACCATGTGTCCAGATGATAAAAATATTGTCAATGTATCGCAGGTACAAGAGAGGTTTGAGTGGGTAGGAGTTTAGGAAACGTTGTTCTAAATCTGCCATGAAGATGTTGGCATACTGTGGGGCCATGCGGGTGCCCATTGCTGTGCCGCTGATCTGAAGGAACAGGTCATCACCGAATTTGAAGTTGTTGTGGGTAAGGACAAATTGGCAGAGTTTGGTAGCAAAGTCCACTGTGGTTTTATCTGAAATGGTGTTCCTTATAGCTTGTAAACCATCGTTGTGTGGGATGTTGGTATACAGAGATTCCACATCCATAGTAGCTAGTATAGTATTGTTAGGAAGATTATTTAAAGATTGTATTTTCCTCAGAAAATCTGTGGTGTCACGTACATAGCTGGGAGTACTGATGGCATATGGTTTCAGAACAGAGTCCATATAACCGGAGACACCCACTGTTTTAACATAAGGTGTTCCTTTAGCTTCCAGACTTGATTCAGAAGCTCCTGGGTGTGGCAGATGTGTATATGACTTACTGAACCTGACAATTTCGTCTTGCTTTATATTTCTGCTTGCAATAGGGATCTTTGTTTCTAGTGAGCTTTGCTCACCACTGTCTAGGAGTACATTATGTGAACTGGTTCCACAGGTTCCATCTGTGGAGCATGATATTTTAAGGCAAGAAGGTGGGGAATCTGTGACCCTCCAGACATTGTTGGACAGCAACCCTCACCAACCCTAGCCAGCATGGTTAATAGTCAGGGGTGGTGGCGATTATAGTCCAGCGATGTCTGGAGGGCCACAAGTTCCCCATCCCTATTTCAGTGGAAACTTTGCCTCTCGTATCTACCTACCTCAGATTTGCAATAAGGTCAGCTGTTTTACAAGCATCTGAAAATAAATGATCTGGAAGCAATTTTCTGTACAGACATCAAGAGTGAAATGATTGGCAAAAAAACATTTCTTCAAAGCTCTTTCTACGGACTGTTGATAATGAAGACTGAACAATTTGCTATTTGTTTTGAGGTAAACATCAAAATCAAAATCTCTGGAGGCGTAAACAAACAGAGAAGCAAGATCCTGAATAGCATGGGGGTGCGGGGAGATGGCATGTAGATATTATTGACAGCAGAGAACTGGACATTCCACCATCTGCCTTGAGCTTGACCATCAAAGCAAGAAAAGTATTGGGATAGACCCAGCTATGATCAGTCATTTCCAGAAACCCTTCCAACTGATTCTACTGAAGGGCTTTTTGAAATCCACAAGGATGGAATAAATATAAATAAAAATCCAGACTTGAGTTTTGCAAGATTTCCTAGCACTGTCTTCCTGTAAATAAAACAACATTACAGTTGATGTAATCCTGCAACACAGTTCTAGCAAAGACCTTCATAGCATGTCTGTTAAGCAAATTATTTTTCAATTCTTACACACATTATTTTCAGTGTTTGAACAGGGCTGTTGTCTGTTTTGCACCACATTACTTTCATGTCTGCCATACCTACATCCAAAAGTATGTACCTTTCAAACCACGAAGCCACAGAAATTACCAAATGTATAGACTTGTTGAACCCAACCACAAAAAGAGTAGACACAGATTTATTTTAGGGCTACAATTTTTTGTGTGTGTGTGAATCAGTTATGTGATTATCCTTTGTCCATATATTTTTAATTTTAATTTGTGCTGAAGATCCACACAATCTGTAGCCTACCAAACCACATGCAACCAACCAGCCATGTAAAGCAACCCACCCAGGCCTTCCAATACTGCAAAACATGGCAAGTGATATGGCTGGTCATCTGTGCTTTGCTAGTTGGGTAACAATGGTGCAGGTTTGGTATGTTTTGTGTGGAAGTGCAGCTTACGCAGGCTCTCCAAGTGGCAGCAACCCCCTTTCTCAAGGTGCCCGTCTGCTCCTTACTGAAAGAAGTAATTAGGATCAGCATGTGAATGATGAAGATATTTCACCCCTCCCATTGCAAGAATCTGGTGATTTTCCAGAGAGAAGGGGGCGGATTTTGCTCCAGTACTTATTCCGCTCCAGCCTCACTTCAAAGGGGGAGACTGAGTGTTATCTCTGTGTAGATAAGGTCGCTGCAGAAAGCAGCTGTAACACTCAGTGCAGTCCAGTGTCTCCATTTGTATATAGTTTGTATAGTACAGTAGCTGTAGTGAATAAAAGAATATATTCTTCAGCGCTGTCGTCCGAGTGATTTATGCTCTGCTGTACTCTGCTGTGCACGGCTGTCTTCTGGAAGTGAGTTCAGTGCTCACAGCTCTTAGTTGTGAGTCCACAGCACTTAGACCTGTTCCTGCAGAAGAAGGTCTCTGGAAGTGCTACCCCAGCTCGCCTGGCCTAGTCGGGGCTGAAGTGGTTGAGCCCAGTCGGTTGTACTGGCTCAAAGGCGAAGCTGACAAATGATATGCAAAGGGTAGGGATACAGAATCAATATGGAAGTTGGATTTTTTTTTTTTTTGTAGCATGTAGGTGATCTCCTATAAAGGGAGCATAATCAATAAACAAAGTCAATGAGCATTTCTCACAAGTTTCTGGAGAGCTGTGGCACATAAAGTGGGGCGGAGTGGGGCAGAGCAGGAGAGGAATGGAGTGTTTTCAGGCTTTTTCAATGGGTTTCAATTATACATGATTTCATCGATGTGAGCAGTGCGTTGGAACGTAAACCCCATGTAAAATGGGGGAGGCCTGTAATACAGTTCTAAAGCATTGTCTTTTTATGACTGACTATTTTGGCAATGATATACAATCACAGAATTGTAGAGTTGAAAGGTACCCTGGGGGCCATCTAGTTCAGCCCTCTGCTTTTGCCCGGCAAAAGGTATCTTTTGCGCGGCATGAGGTTCAAACCCATAACCTTAAGATTAAGAGTCTCATGCTCTACCCTGGCTATCCCTGGCTCTGTGTTGAATTTGAAAGTGCTGAAAAAGCAAGGGTTGCTAACCTCACGGTAAAGTAGCAAGCTCGTTGTAAGAGATTATATGATCACTGAAGATCCACCTATAAATTGGTGAAATTGATTTTTGATGCCAAGTTGTGATGAGTTTTATATTTGCTCATTTCAGATTACTAAAATAAGAGGCACCAAAGTTGGATAGTAGATTTTGTAGATTACAAGTTAAACTCCATGGTTTAAACCATTGCACATCTGTGAAATTTCCCTTAGCATGTTCCTGTTCTGCTATAAATACTTTGCCTGGTTTGTACCAGTTTTTAATAGAAATTAGTCTTGTTACATCATTATAATAGTGTTTAGTATTTTGTACATTTATCCATCCTTTATTAACATCAAGAAGGTAGAGGGGGGATCATTCTGCACAGAACCATTATTCAGTAATATAAATTTTGTTATGGTCGCTTCCCAGTTGTATAATGTTGTGTAATTCAGTCTCAATGAGCTGTTAATAAACAAAATATTATTTGTGATAGAATGTTAATTTTAACTCTGGCTGTTCTCCTGAGCCATGGTAGATTATTAATCTTTTGTTTATAATCTTTTTCAATTGTGGTTATTAATATATTAAGATTGTGACTGATTTGAGGTCAGGATAAGTATCCAGCTGGCTTGTCTTTCCACTGTAACTTGCATTCTGTTTCAAATTGAAGTTACTGCTAATCATTCTTACTTATCTAAGTTTATTTTATAACCAGATGCTTTGCTGAATAAAAATAAAGTGTCCATTGGTTGTTTGAAAGAGTTAATTGGGTGGGTCTGGGTTAAGGCAATAGCATCTGCATGCATCATCTTAAGTTCTATATGTCCAAATTTAATTCCAGAAATGTTCTTTGTTGTTTCTGATTGAAACTGCATGTGGTTCCAAGAAAAAAAGCAAAAAACAGAGGAGCAAGTATTGTGTGTTTTTACCTGGAATGGACTGATGGAAGCTGGGAGCCAAAAGGCAATGCTTTGAAAAGTAAAAATAAAAACTGTTATAAAATATTAGAAAATGACATATTAATGATGACTATTTGGGTAACTACTTTAAAAGTTCAAGCAAACTATGTTTTTCCATTCTAACAAACAAGAGCAAGTTTAGCATCCAAAAAGCAGCAGAAGCTGTTTTGGGAAGACAAATGGAGAGGATGATTGATAAAAGGGTAGTAAAAGCCTGTAATTCACTAACCACTTAAGCTGACATTCTTGTACTGAAGCTGGCTTTAATGCTCTTGAAGACCATAGTGGAAGACAGCTGTCTTAAATTAGAAGCCTAATGCTATCGGCCAGATTTAGCTGCAGAGGTGTGCACAGATGTATACAGCACTTTTGGCCTTGAAAAGGTCCTTGCTGTAGATGCACAAATGAATTGATAATTTGGCTCAGGATAACAGATGACCTGCCAACCTTATCTCCATTTGTGTTAAAAAATGGCCATAAGTAGCACTTTCATTCCCATGTAGGTAGCCAAGGAATGCACTAATGGAGGGAGTGTAGCCCCTCATTGAGCATGGAAAGTGAAGTGATGTTACACACCTGAGGGGTTTTCACTTATCCTGTTCTCTTGACATTGTGCATCTCTCAAGCTCCACTCCTGGAATCCCGCATGACATCAGCCCCACTTCTGACACATTGAGCATGGATATCTGAAGAGGGAAGCATGTTCACATAGAGTTCTACACACATTGGTTTCCACATGGTCTGGATCCCTGCCACAACCAGGGTTCCACATCATGTGGAAACATATGTACATGGCCTCTACATATGCACATGTGCCCTCCTCAGATGTCCATGCTCAATACATGGATGTTGGAGTCAGGGAGATGCATCACATTGGGGGTGGTGTCCCCACCTCCTTATTCTCATGGAGTGCCCACACATATAATACATGAAGGGGCCTATTGTTGTGGTTAGTTTTAGCTCTTTTGTGATCTTGGGGTTTTGCTATCCTATGTACAGTCCTATACAGCTCTACCCAAAAGTAAAATACATTGAATTCAATGGGAATTATCCCCTAGTACATAGGACCATAACGTTCGTCCTACTGAAATTGAAGTCACTTTAGTTACCTTGCAATTTTTATTATTATTTCATTGTTGGGTATAACAGATGAAGCACACATGAAACTCTTTAAAGGCACTTTCATGGCAAAATGATATAAGTTATACTGAAAGCTCTACTCATTTTTTGCTGAGAAAGGAATTCCAGACATGAAGACTGAATGCCTAAGAATGCCTTTCTCAAATATGCTGTATGAAAGTTCATAGCTTTAATTCATTTAAAGTTTTTGACGACCAAGTATTGTGTATCTTTAAAATAAGGTTATGACAGCTGTTTTTCTTCTATTTCAGGCACCTGCCCAAACAGCTCATTAATCCAAAGTATACAGAAGTCAGCAGGATTTTCCCCACCCCCATCTGCCTAATTTAATTCAGTGAACAATAGATCAGCATCCTAGAGCAGTTTTCTCAAGGTATGACATTGATAAAGCATCATTGGATAAAACTACAAATTTCAATCTGGTATACAGATATCTAAGATTTTGCACTAGAACAGCAGGTTAAGGGCTTTTCCACACTTACCTTTTATAGTGGCATTAGTGGGGAGTGCCAGACACTGCCCATAATTAGTATATTTGTGTTTTTGTAATGGATGAGACTCTAGTCATAGAACTTTTCTCAATTTGGGCTCAACCTGCCATAAATGGAAGGCAAGAAATGCACTAGCTCTCCAGTAATAGGAATATGTAGCCAAAGGCACAGGTGGTCTGCTGAAAATTTACTCTTAAAAATGTCAGATCAAACAGCAACCATACCTTTATAAATGGTAAGTGTGAAAAGGTCCTAAGTCCTACAAGTTGCCTGTTCTTGTACAACTGTGTTAGGGTCACCGGGGAATGATCTGGGAACCTCAAAATTTCTGGAGCTGGGCATCACATGAGACATATACTGGGGTGTATAGGTTCTCAGGCCTCAGAGCCCCCCTCAAGTGCATGGACAGCATTGGCTCCTTCAGTTGGCAGGTGCTATGGGGTCTCTTGAGGCCAGGCCTTGTATAAATACTGAGAGCCAAGTCTTGTGCCCTTTCAGAGTGGGGTTATATTGCTTGCTGCAGGGGTCAGCAACCTTTTTCAGCGGTGGGCCAGTCCACCGTCCCTCAGACCTTGCGGGGGGGGCAGACTATATTTTGGGGGGGAGGGAAATGAACGAATTCCTATGCCCCGCAAATAACCCAGAGATGCATTTTAAATAAAAGCACACATTCTACTCATGTAAAAACATGCTGATTCCTGGACCATCCGCGGGTTGGATTGAGAAGGTGATTGGGCCGCATCCGGCCCCCGGGCCTTAGGTTGCCTACCCCTGGTTTGCTGTATCTAAAAATTGGCTGAACCATCCCAACTTTCCTTTTCTTTTTTGGCAATGTGTGGGCCATGAGGCAAAAAGAAAATGCCCTCAGAGTTTAGGAGTAGGAGACTTAGGTGTTTTGACAAGGTAGTCAACAGAGGGGGGCCCCCATCCTTTTTTACACTTCTTAAAGAGCTTTTTTTAAAACCCAAAAACTGTTAGTGGCAGTAAAACTCTCTAAATCCTCTTGAGTTGTGTTTCCTGTGCCAGAATGCCCATTAAAGCATTGGTTTGTTGTGATTAAACTGTTTTTCCCTGGGGGAAAAAGGATGGTTTCACCCTGGCTTTAAAAAAAATGTAAGTGAACGGTTCCTTGACCACCTCATCAGGAAACTGTGATATGTCAAACCCGCCATGAGAACGTGTGTGAAATTCACCACTGCCACCCGAAAGCAATAATTCCATGAGGGAAATGCATTGTAGGTAGCCTACAGAGGTAAAATAAATGCATACTTGAATGCTTTTACCTTTACTACTTGAATGCTAGGGAAATCTTTCTATTATTGATCGGTTCTTTGAGGCTGTTACACAAAAATGTTAGATGAAACACAACTCCTGGCTTAGCTGATTGGTAAACAACAACAAAAATGTGTTCAGAAGGACCAAATTATTTCAAGTTTTCCTGTGTACAGTACATGAAAGCTATTAGATAACTTTTTTGCTGTATTTATTCTGATCTCTCGACTGCCAGAATGATTGATGGTTACCAAAGAAGCTATCAATTTTGCTGACAATTGCAGTGTTGGTTAAACCCTTGGCATCATTGGCTAGTACTTTTTGCAATTCAGCTACTGTCTTGAGTATTATTAGAAACCATTATTTTGTGAAATACAGTATTTTGTAAAGTACAGTACAAAATGCACATGCAAATATACAGTAGCTTCCAGTGGGAAGGATCCATATATAGACTTCCACAGAAATGTTAAGAGCAGGTCAGCTGGGGGTCTAATGTTGATCCTCTTGTTTGCATTTCTAAAGTAATTCATATCAAGTGGAAAGGTGTGCAGCAACTCATTTGTAGCTAGACCTGTCTTTTACATGTAAAACTGTCCTGCCACTTTACATGGGAATGAATATTCTTCAGCAACTTGGAAACAACACATTTCTCACTGTTATGTGCTGCTTCTTTCATTCTGAGTAGGATTGTAGACCTATTCACAGACTGGGCGAACTGTACAATAAAGGTACCATGGGTTTGTGCCCACACCACCCACCACTGAGCCTAGCTCATTTAAATCAGAAGAATATAAAGGGCAAGAAATTTGTCTTGTACACACTGAGGGCAGATCCATACCATACATTTAAAGCACATTCAACACACATTTAAAACTTGCAACTTTCCCCTAAAGAAACCTGAGAACTTTTGTTTGTTAAAGGTACTGTAAATGTTAGGTCTGTATGAGGGGGGGCGGTCTTCAGTTCTCATAACTGTTTGACGGACGTCGTGTGATTTAAATGTGTGTTTGATTTGCTTTAAATGCATAATGTTGGATCTGTTCACAGAGTCTGATTAGGAGAAACCTGAAATGTCTTGCTTGAAAGCTTTCAAGTTGCGATGGGGAGTGAATTTTAGAGGATCCCTAATTTTGAAGGGAGGTGGGCGATTTGCAGGTTGAGCAAAATTATTTGAAAAGTTTAGTGGTGATGGCAGTCTATATCTATCTATCTATCTATCTATCTATCTATCTATCTATCTATCTATCTGTCATCTCCTTCCTTCCTTCCGCCACCACAGGCAATAGAGGCAGAGCTCTTCTTCAAAGAGGTGGCAATCAGTAATGGCTGCCATCCCCCCTACCTCTCTCAAATGCCATGGAACAATTTGCATTGTGTATTTTTCTGGTGAGAAGGCAGATCTATTAAGCTGTGCTAAAACATCTGCAGCTGCTACCAATTGTAGCCTCATGAGCTTATGAAAGAATCCCCCCCCAAAAAAAACCCCCACATCCACCATTTGCTGCCTATGAATGGGATAGAAAAGGGCAGAGTTTAGCTCAGTTCTGTGTGTACAATTGTGACCCCCTCATCTTTGCAGCTGGGTGGTGTTAAAATATAGTGGACATGCCCATGAACCAACTTCCTCTGGTAGGGGGACTTTGCATCAGAAAAGCCCCCATTACTGCAGTGGAAAACACAGCTGATGGAACATTACTGCTGGCAGGGCTTGTTTTTATTTTTATTTTTATAATATTTATTAAAGATTTTTTGATACAATGAGTAAAAACCAAACAATAAAACATATTTCTTAACATGGTTTCAGCACTTCTTTGGACTTCCTCACATCCCCCGCTCCTACTTCCATTCCAATAAAGTTTTTCCAGCAATTTATCAACTTAATTAACCAAATCTTAATAATTTAAATATAGTCTAATAGTTGTTGAAGAAAGTTTTAAGTTCTCCTTAAATAGCTTATCCTCATTACTCCGTCTAATTTAGTGGTGCCAAATTCTTTATAGTGATCTAGCATCCTTCTTAACATTCAACCAAATTACAATACTTTTGCAAATAAATCTTAAATTTCTTCCAGTCTTCTTCCATCCTTTCCTGTCCCAGGTCTCGGATTCTGCCAGTCATCTCAGCCAGTTTCATGTAGCCTATCAGTTGCGTCTGCCATTCTTCCAGTGTGGGTAAATCTTGGGTCTTCCAGTGTTTAGCAATGAGTATCCTTGCTGCCGTTGTTGCATACAGAAAGAAAGTTCGGTCTTTCTTTGTCACCCTCTGACCGACAATGCCCAAGAGGAATGCCTCTGGTTTCTTAAGAAAGGTATACTTAAATACCTTTTTCAGCTCATTATATATCATTTCCCAGAAGGCCTTCACTTTAGGACAGGTCCACCAGAGGTGAAAGAATGTTCCTTCATTCTCTTTACATTTCCAACATTTATTATCAGACAAATGGTATATTTTTGCAAGTTTGACTGGAGTCATGTACCATCTATATAGCATTTTCATAACATTTTCTTTCAAAGCATTACATGCAGTGAAATTCAACCCAGTGGTCCACAACCTTTCCCAGTCCTTAAACATAATATTATGCCCGATATCCTGTGCCCACTTTATCATAGCCGATTTGACCGTTTCATCTTGTGTGTTCCATTTTAACAGCAAGTTATACATTCTTGAAAGTACCTTAGTCTTAGGCTCTAACAATTCCGTTTCCAACTTCGATTTTTCCACCTGGAACCCCAACTTTTTGTCAAGTTTAAACACTTCTTTAATCTGAGCGTAATGTAACCAGTCTCGCACTTTATCTTTCATTTTCTCCTGACTCTGCAATTTCCAATTATCTCCATCTTTTTCTAGTACTTCCCAATATTTTGGCCATTTGGCCTCCATACTGAGTATTTTTCGGGCCTTAGCTTCCAATGGTGAAAGCCACCTTGGAGTTTTATTTTCCAATAAGTCTTTGTATTTTGTCCAGACATTAAACACTGCTTTTCTGACAATATGGTTCTTGAAAACCTTGTTGATCTTAACCTTGTCATACCATAAATATGCATGCCAACCAAAAGCATTGTTAAAACCTTCTAGGTCCAGTACGTCAGTGTCTTCGAGAAGTAGCCAGTCTTTTAGCCAGCAGAAAACTGCTGACTCATAATACAACCTTAAGTCCGGCAGGGCAAAGCCCCCTCTTTCTTTCGCATCAGTTAATATCTTAAACTTAATTCTGGGCTTTTTGCCCTGCCAGACAAACTTAGAAATGTCTCTCTGCCACTTCCGGAAGCACTCTGTTTTGTCCACAATCTGTAGTGTTTGAAACAAAAACAGCATTTTTGGCAATACATTCATCTTGATAGCAGCAATTCGGCCTAACAAAGAAAGTTTCAATCTTGTCCAGCTGTCTAAGTCTCTCTTAATTTCTAGCCAGCATTTTTCATAATTATCCTTGAAAAGACTCAGATTTTTTGCTGTTATGTTTACCCCTAGGTACTTTACTTTTTTAACCACATTTAGTTCTGTCTCTCTCTGAAACCATTCTGACTCTGTGTCTGTCAAATTTTTTCCCAATACCTTAGTTTTCTGTTTATTTAATTTAAATCCCGCCACCCGACCAAAGTCTTGAATCAGTTGTAATACTCTTTTCGTACTAGATTCTGGCTCCTGCAGGGTCAAAACTAGGTCATCTGCAAAAGCTTTAAGTTTATATTGTTTCGCTCTGACCTGAATCCCTTCCACCAACCGGTCCCCTCTAATCATATTCAAGAGCACCTCCAGAACCGAAATAAATAGCAATGGGGAGATAGGGCAGCCTTGTCGTGTTCCTTTTTCAATTTTGAACTCTTCTGTAACCACATTGTTTACTATCAATTTAGCCTTTTGTTCTGAATAAATTGCGTCAATCCCATTTTCAAAACCCCGTCCCACTCCCATCCCTTCTAAGTTTCCCTTCATAAATTTCCAAGAAATGTTGTCAAAGGCCTTCTCCACATCTATGAAAATTAGCACTGCTTTTGTGTTAATATTTGTTTGCAAAAGTTCCAAAATGTCAATAATGTTCCTTGTGTTAGCAAACAAATGTCTACCTGGGAGAAAGCCTGCCTGATCTTTGTGAATTACTTCATTTAGAACTTTTTTCAGTCGATTTGCCAAAATGTCTGCAAATATTTTATAATCCACATTTAGGAGAGAGATGGGACGGTAGTTCTTGAGTTGTGTCTTTTCAGCTTCCGATTTTGGTATCAATGTGATAAAGGCTTCTTTCCACGATTCCGGTGCCTTCTTCCCCTCCATAATTTCATTGCTGACCTCCATCAATGGTTGTATCAAATGATCTTTTAATGTCTTATAATACTTGGAGGTCAGCCCATCTGGCCCTGGAGATTTGCCCAGTTGCATGTTCTGAATGGCTTGATCGATCTCTTGACGTGTTATTTTACAATTCAGGATTGACCTGTTTTCTTGTGACAGTTTTGGTAGTCCATTCTTTTTCAAAAATTGTTTAATCTCAGCCTCATCTTGCGGCCCTTGAGTGTATAATTTTTTGAAATATCTCTGGAAGCACTTTCTAATATCCACAGGGTTCTGAATATTTCTTCCTTCAATCTCCAAATTGGTAACCGTGTTTAGTTTTTGTCTCTTCTTTAACTGCCAAGCTAGCAGTTTCCCACATTTATTCGCCGATTCAAAAGTTTTTTGTTTCATTAGTTTAACTTTCCACTCTATTTCCTGGTTTATCAATTTAGAATATTGTGCTTGATAGAGTTTAATTTCTCTCAATGTCGGCTGTGACTTCGGATTTAATCTTAACTTCTTCTCTAGTTCTTTAATCTTCTCCAGAATCTTGTCTTTTTTCTCATTTTGCATCCTTTTCTTTACAGCATTCTGTTGTATCAAAAACCCCCTCATCACAGCCTTGCTTGCATCCCAGATGATTCTTTTTTCCACCGTAGTGTTCAGATTTATCTCAAAATAGTCCTTCAAAACTTTTTGGGCCTTCTTGGTGATCTCCTGATCTCTGAACAAATTGTCATTCATCTTCCATCTAAAGGAGCCGGTTGGTAATAGTGTCATGTCCATCTTTACTGCATTATGGTCGGAGCAGGTCTTTGGGCAGATTTCCACCTTTCTAGTCTTAGGTGCCAGACCTCTAGATATCCATATTTGGTCGATTCTTGTCCATGTCAGTTGGGCTTCAGAAAAGAATGTTCCCTCTCTTCCCAAGGGGTTCTTTGGCAGGGCTTGTTTTTATAGGGAACTCACAGAAACTTAGTTCCAGCACCTCTCAGATGGGCACAATTGCCATTCTAAGAGAATGAGGGAGCTGTTCATGGTGAGTTTCAGCACCTCTTTTTCTAGAAAAATGGCACTGACTATTGGCAGGTGTTTTACTTTCTGTTTGAAACAATTGTCTTCCCTGGCTGGCAGCAGCTCTCCAAGTTGTCATATACAGAACTTTCTCAGCCCTGTTCCCTGGGGTGTTTTAATCTGGAAACACTGGAGCTTTCTGCATGCAAAAAGGGTGCTCTACCACTGCATTGTAGCCTCTCCTCTTCGTGTATTCTGCTTATCCCAATTGATGCCAGTGTTTAACATTTATTCCAATAATGTAAATATTTGAACTGCGAAGCTTTGCTGTTTTAATATTCCAAATGAAGTAGAGCATTTCAACCAAATACAAGCTCATAAAAATGTCAGTTTCATTAGAATTTAGAGTCAACATGCACGGTACACAGAAAATTAAGAATTTTTGTGACCATGATTTCTGCTAGTTTCCAGGAGCAGCCAATGAGGTTGTGCAGACCGATGTAAGCAGTAGGAATAAATGGCCACTGCTAAGTCATGAGTGATGACCAAATGGGTGAGGGGTCTGGTGCTCATACTGGAAGGAGAAGCAAGATACCAAGGGAAGCAGAGGTTGTATAAAGTCATGGAAGCACATAACTGCTGAGAAGTAGGAAATTTGAGTAAGGGCTGTTGATGTCAACATTGCACTGAGCACTCCTACCAGCTGCACATCAGCATGGTGCTTAGTTTTTCCAGCTTCCTTCTGCTTCTACTTTTATCTTGCATCTCCTGCTAGGTAATAGGTTCCTTTCCCTCTTTTGGTTGCCCTCAGCAGCAGCAGGTTATTGCTGTTTCTTAGCCTTTCAGTGCAACACTTGCCAGCTGCTGCTCGGGACAGCTAATTCTCCAGACAACATCCAGAAAGTCTGTTATTGATGTTCATCGCTGGTCTGTTAGCATATCCTCGTCATTTGGGTTGGTGCAGATGGCTGTTTCCCATTAATTGACTAGAGGAAAAGAGAAATTATTAACTTAGTTTTAATACACTTCCCAGAAAACGAATATATCTATAACATTTGTCCTGGGACCACACATTTCTTCACAATCTGTTTCTGATACATTTGGGCTTCCTATGAGCGATTTCCAAAGGAAGTAGGCACATTCTCCTTACTCATAGTTCCATTCATGGACTATAAGACACACACCCCCTTTACCATCGGACGCTACACAAAAGAAATAGGTAAAATATGTGGCGTTTAAATTCAAAGCTTTCTTTTTAGTAGACCATTTAAGCTAAAACTGCCACATTGCCATGTTTTTCATTACCTTGCTTGCTTTTTCCATGGCGTTGAGTCCATAATTTCATAAACATAAGGAAACTAAAATATTTTGGCTCAGCATTTATAGAAGACATGAGCCATTAATTGTGTGATGCTGTTATTTACCCTTGAGAGTTTCAATATAGATTGTATCATAGAGATCAGGTGAGTCAGAATTTGTTTGGGAAGGCATTCTCCATCAGTCCCATGGTCCTAGCAGGAAGTGATGTTTGTGAGCATGCAGTGGAATTTCATTCCAGTTAACAACAGTGGAGCTTATGTCTCCAGTGAACCCTCCCCACCAGCTTTTCACTTTCTCAAGATTAAATATTTTGCTGGGTGGGGGATTGACAGTGAACCAGGGGAACATTTCTTCATTCCTTATTTCTGTTTAAGAAAGCTGAGAAAGAAGGGGTAGATTTCTTGGGCGGGGGGTAGGAACATAAACTGAATCAAGCTGAGGCGAGTTCACTCATTGCTAATATTCAATATCAAATTCTGCTTTCAGGTGATTCATTTGGGTTTTTTGATGCTATGATATTATTAAAATGATACCATTGCAACTGTTAGAGGATATAGGACTCCTATAATAGGAGCATGTAAGCAGAGCCTGCTGGATCAGGCCAAAAGTCCAGCTAGTCTAACATCCTGTTCTCCCAGTGGCCAACCCAATGCCTATGGGAAGCCTGAAAGCTTGGCCTGAGCTTGAGAGCACTCTCCCAGCAACAACCATGCAAAGGCATGCTGCCTCCAACAGTGAAGGCAGAACATAGCCACTGTGGTTGGTAGCCAGTGGTAGCCTTGTCAGCCATGAATCTGTCTGATCATCTTGTAAAGCCATCCAATATGGTGGCTATTGTTACTTCTTGTGGGAGCAAATCCCATAGTATAACTATGGACTGTGTGAATAAATAATTTCTTTTGTCTGTTTCTGAAACTTCCAACATTCAGGTTAATTGAATATCCTTGAATTCTGATATTATAAGAGAGGAAGAAAAACTTTTCTCTGTCTGCTTTATGCACACAGAGGAAACAGCCTAAACTGGGGGTCTCAGCCAAAAGTACTTATTGTTTTTGTGAATGTGAATGCTCGGCAGCGTCAAACAGCCTGAGGAAAGAACCAAAGGAGTGACATAGTGCTAAGAGCTTTGGAATGCTGGGGGTGGGGAGAGAGAACAACTTTCTGCTGGAGAGACTGGGAGGTGAAGTGAGAGAAAGGAAGGTGGCTGAGGAGAAGAAAATAAGTTCAATCTAAGTGGAAGGAGAAATCATGATCTTTACACTAATACATACATGTTTTCGTACGCATTGCTAGGCTGGAGGACTGCATTGCAAGATTTGGAGCAGTGTGAATTTCAAAGAATGGCCCTGTTTCAGTTTGCACATCATTCTGGAAAGTGTGGACTAGGTAAGTTCACCTTTAAATGTGTACTGAATCAAATGGTTGCCTCATATCTGTTTCCTACTGACTCTGGTCTTGGCCATGCCATCATCTGCGTGTTTACGTGGTGTGTGAAAGGATTCTACATGCATACAGATGTAAGCACATAAAATTTCTCCATATAAGGGACCCCATTGGTCCAAGAAGTCCATGTGTAGAGCTTCCTCACATACCCAATGCCCAGATGACCAGGCACATCACCACCAGGTGCATGGGTAGAGGAAGATGAAGCTAATCTTCACAGCCCTACAATACCACTCATATATATTTTTCAGGCACATTTGAATTCCCCTTACATGATCTTTGCTTGGCTTAACCATGTGACCAAAATGTAGTAATTCAAAGCAAGAATGATGCTGTGCCCCTGTTAATCAGTGACCACAGCAAGCCTCAATGAGAGCCTCTAAACCAAGGGAAGGAGGGCTGGGAAAGTTTACTCTACTTGAGGAAAGGAGGAAAGAATTCAGGCAAGATGGTGGCCCATCCTTTTAAAGGAAGCTAGCACTCTCTCCTGAGATTTTGCTAGGCTGCATGAGATGCAGGGGCCCCAAGATCTTGCAAGAAAATAAAACCCCTCCTATTCAACCATGGTGGCAGCATCAGATGTTGCAGATGTTGTGAGCAGTATGTTATCATTGTAAGCTAGAACTGAGAAGCATGAAAATGAGTGATTGTGCAGGGGTGTGGTATAGCGACCAGCAGACTAAGATGCATGGCAATGGATTTATGGGTGTTGATCCCAGTTTAGGACCTAGTGGTTTCCAGTTTGTAACCCTTTGCTTGACACTTGGCTAAGAATTAGTATTTTGTCGAGTGCACTGAATTCTGTTTGCCTCTTCTGCTCAAACTGAGAAAAGTATTACAATGGAAGATGGATTTCCCTGACGGCATATTTTTAGTTGTACAAATACGAGCCTGAAGCTAAGCCGACCGTGATCCAGAGAAATGTTAACACATACCTTATGATAAGGCTGTTTGAGGAACTGACCTAATCCATACCTCCTGGACTACTTTACATGCTACCTTACAGACATATGCATATTATGGATGTATTTAAAAGTGTATCACAATAAAATGTTAATCATTCATGAAATGAAGCTTCAGACATGATAATGAAGCAACAGGAAAAAGAAATAGAAGGAGAAAAAGCTCTAGGATGTTTATTCTAATTTGTGTAATCATTGTGGATGTTTCCCAGGATCCAGCCTATTGCTTGTGTGGCAAGGAAAGGAACAGGACTGTGTAGTTTATTGCCTTGTGACATGGACTTTCCTCATATTTCCAAGAGGAGCCCTGCTTTTTCAGAGTTTGCATGTGCACTTTAGACTCCTAACACAGAGACTTAGAGGAGCCGTTCCTCCCCAACATTCTGGTCACATTGCCTTCTTCATTAGTCCAGCATTCTTTCATCTTGTACTTCTTGGATTTTTTTGTAAAGAATGTCATGAAGTGACTTGCTAAAAATGCATTAAGGGCCCTTTTAAGGAGATGTTGTGTTATCCCATATTAGGGAATGTACTCCAAGATCCTATTCAGAAAATACATATTTTTCAGATAATAGTTTGCAATGAAATTAATTGCCTGTGCCAATCTACAGTAGAGTGGTTTGTGCATTTGATTTATTTATCACCTAACATTACAGTATCAATGTGACCTTGCACTGAAAGCAGGCAAACTTCAATGTGACATATAAGAAATATAACACAGCTACACCACTTCAAATGATCACACAGGAAAAAAGCTGCCTACCCTAACAACCTTAAGCATAATTACTAATAAAAAAATTAAATTAAAACTCTCCATCTTCACACCTTTTCATTCTCCCCCAAATACTGTCACACAGTCCCAGTATCACAGAGTTCCAGTTCAAATGGTTTTTTAAAAAAGGCAAGCCATATTGGTTATGCCACTGTAGTGAAGTTTAGGTCCTCTAGTGAAGTTTTGTCCTGTAATCTCACAAGGGTGGGAGATCTGATGAAACATAAGCTATACTCAGTTTTCTTTTCTGTTATGTCAAGCCACTCCAAATTTCAGAGAGAGCGGGAGATGAACCATATCCCAAATATGAAACTCTTCACGTTAGCTCTTCACACAGCTATCACATTTTTTTAAAAAAACTGTTACCATGAAGTCTATCTGGGACCACAGGTGTTTACTTAATTATTTGATTTATTCAGATAGCATGACCTGCTTTTCAGTTGAAATTACATGCCAAAATAGACTACTATCATGGCCCGCCCAGATAAGGAAGGGACATGTCCGATAGTTAACTCCTTATTGGCAAAAGAAACACAGCAGCTTTCATGATGTTCCAGATAAACATGCTTACACACTTGTAGCCTCTAGGCACCTGTCCACAGGTCTGGGCCCTATGGAGCAGTTGCAGCAACAGTGGGGTCCCTCCCCTCCTCTGGCTTATATCCCCTCCTTTGGGTTGCATGCCTGCAACCTAAGATGTCTCCTGCACACAAATGATTAGTGCTCTTCCCTCTTCAAGCCCCTTCTAGCTCTAGAAGACAGTGGGCAGGGAAAGGTCGGGAATCTACTGACCCATCGTCCCTCATCTGACCTGTCCCTTCTTCTTCCACCACCATATCTTGCACACCTTCTTCTGCCTTGGGGTGTCCTGATATTCCCTCCTTCCCTGGATCCTGCCTTGCAGGTGGCGTCACCCCCCCCCCCTAAATCACTGGTCTCCTCTCCTGGGTCACTGCCCTGGTGCCCTGCCTCCGCCACATGCTCTTCAGAGCCCTGCCCATCCCTGACAACCAATAAAGCCTAAAACAATCCATTTAAAACAACATGGTATCATTGTTCAACTCTGTCCTGCAAGCAAAGAAGTTGACCCAGCTGGGGAGTTTCCATCTCCCCTATCAGTTCTGCTAGACTTTGGTTTCTGTGTATGTGTGTGTTAGAGAGAGAAAGAACAAACAAACCATAAGTACCTCCTCCATGGAAACAGTACAAGTGATAGTGAAGTGAAGTGGGGGACTTTTGATCGGCATGCACTAACATGCTGGTTATTGATATGAATCCATAGTTTATTTTTAACAATGATTTAACTTGATGTACAGACCAGGCCACTGTAACTTCTTTATAAAAAAGTAGGTTTAAAAAAGAAGAAGAAAGAAATAGAAAATTTGATATGCTGTATTTAAAGAAGGCAACATAGATAGTATCTTTGGCTACCTAAATATTAAGCCATCCCTTAAGAGACCTATTTTATGAAACAGGTACCTTGTAAAAATATACATTAGAAAGATTTTCTCCAGATGGTAAGTACAAAATGACCACTCTTCCCAATGCATTTCCGTTGTGATCTATAACCATCAAAGCTACCTCTGACTCATTTTGTTGATTCCATCACCCAAACCAACATCAGCCGGCCACTTAAAATAAGTTTATAAAAGTGTTCAAGGTTCACTCATTGCTGAATCAGGCTATGTTTACAGAACAGGAAACTTTAAAAAATAAATTTGCCTCCATAATTCTACGGAACAAGAACCTAATCAAAAGCAGCCTTACAGCTGGGTGTGTTGCCTGCTTGCCAAGTTCATATTGGCAACAGCTCCTAATAAAATATAAATGCAGTGGTTATCTTTTGTTAGCATGGGAAAGAGACATATCTGAAAGAGGAGCAGCCAGTCACAAAAGTCTTTTAAAATGAATCTGAAATACAGACAGAGCTGGCCCAAGTTACTTTTCTGCTTGAGAATCAAATCCCTTCAGAACAAACATCTGACTAAACATCAGGAAGAATGGATGATTTAGTTGAGATTTCTGCACTGCAGGGGGTTAGACTAGATGACCATTGCGAGTCCCTTCCAACTCTACAGTTCTATGGTTTTGTGACAAGATGGTGCCCCCATCTTGGGAGAAGAGTGATATTACATCCACATGTTTCTCTAATATCTGTGGCATATGTTGAGTACATGTAATTTTCTATGTGAAGTCCATTTTCTGCCATTTCTCAGACGATGCTGATTGCATGCATTGAAATGACTTTTATGGGGAAAGTGCTTCACCAGCCATGGCAGAGCGCTGCAACAGTGTTGTCAAGTTGATAAATGACTGAAAAAAGGCTTCTTGCAGAGAATCAAATCCCTTCAGAACAGTCCCTTCTTTGCCTCATCTCTCTCTTTCTCTTCCTACAGTTGTCTATGAGCATCTGAAAACATCTGGTTCAGCTCTTATTACAAATTCAACTGCACTGAGCACAAAAAGAACTAAGCAGTTCTTAGCTGCTTGGGTTGCTCACGTTCTTGCACTGTGGACTGGATTTTCCCTTTTAATACAAAGGGAAAATAGGCTCCACAGAACGTTATGAAGTAGGTTATATAAAGTTCATAAGATGAAGAAAGCAGCTGTTGCTTTCAGGCTTCTAAGAGCAACTGTTTCAAACAACTACAGATGCATAGAGAGGCTAGAGAGATGTTATAGGAGCTAAAATGCCATGAGACCTAAACCACATGCTTAGTCAGTCCATCAGGTTAGCTTTGGGGGATCCTGGCTTCATGAACAATGGAAATCCTCTATCCACACCCCCATCCCAACACACACACTTAGTGTGACTATATAGCTTCATTTACAGTTGTGCACTGCAAAATTCTTCCCTTCTTTAATGCCTTCTCAGGTTGAGCACCACCAGCAAGTATCATAGATGCAAGATACACCTCACACTTAGTGACCATATTCACACCAGAGCTACAATTCTCAGTTGTTGCTCACATCCGCCTGTCTCAGGAGACATCGGAGAAGTGTGCCTTTAGGGGTGAAGTCAAACTGTTGGAAGGTTACAGTGCCTGCTGTGGTTGTAGAGACTCATACAGGAGATGTTTCGTTGCAGCTGGGGTAGATGAAGGCATCTGGTTTTGCTGATGCAGATGCACCATGGCATTTGTGCTCCTCCCAGTGGCCATTCTTCCTCTGATCACTGTTATGGATGATCACTGCAAGGGATTCCCACATGGCAAGGTTGATGTTGCCAGTCTTCATGTCATGTTTGCAGACATCTTTGCAGCATGGAGTTGGTCTGCCAACAGGCCTGGTTCCTTTGGCAAGACAGTTACAGCTAAGGCTCACCTCTCCAAAAGGGTACGGGAGAATATGATGCTAACAACCAATACCAAGATGAAGGTCTACCAGGTTTGCATGTTGAGGTTGTCTCCTCCTCCTCTGCGAGGCCTGCCAAGGTGCTTTGGTGCATCCCTTTGAGATTGCTGGTGTGCCTTGCTGGAAGGCACCTTGGCGATTGTCAAAGGGACGCGCCAGGGCAGAGGCGCTTTGGCACGACCCGTTGACAATTGCCAAAGCGATTCCAGAAAGTGCTCTGGTGCTTGTCAGCAGGGTTGGGCTGACTCACACCAGGGTGCCAGTCTTAATTGAGACATTCCAAGATTGGTTTCTGTTATCCGGGATGCCCCACTGAAAACAGGACAGTTGGAAGGGTATGGATTCAGGAAGTAGTGATGAATTAAGTAGTCACCTTTCAACAAAACTGGTCCATGTGGAGGCAGGAACTAGATTTCTTGGGTACATATGCACTTCTGGATTCAGCTGCTCTTGCTCCAAACAGAGAGTATAAATACCAGTGCTGGCTAACATGGTGCCCTGTGCATCATCACTGGCCATAGCCATGCTGGCTGGGGCTGATGGGAACTGTAGTCTCAAACATGTTTCAGCTTTACAGTTCTCTGACACTTGGACATTTGAACTGTATCTACCCATTCTGCAGATGCTCTAAGCTTTGGGCACTTGACCTGATGATCTTATTTACAATTAAATAAATGTAAAAAAAAACACAAAAAAGCTGCATGCCTTTGACTTTTCCTTGGAAGTAAGTAAGTTCTGGCTTTCTTTTGAGTAAGCATAAGATTGAGTTCTTAGAATGAAATGCAGAACAAGCTCTAAACTTAGTATGTATAAATTGACATAGGCTATTGAGGCCAAAACAAATTTTGTAATCTCTTCAATGTTCTAAGCCAACTTAAAACATTTGATTGAGGCTCAAACTGTGTTGTGCCCTGACAGCTAAACAAACATGCAGTTCTATATCGCTAAAAGGCTTATTGGCAGAAACAGAACAATGCGTAGGCTGATGTGTCAGGAGAGCTTTCTGACAGAAAGCATGCTTTAAATACCCTGTTAGCAAAGTAGTTGAACTCTGTGACATGTCAAAAACATGAAGAAGTTCAAGGGGGAAAGATATGAGAACAAGCCTTTGGGAAACCACTTTAGCTTATGTAGAATTATTTGGGGCAAGGGGGTTGAAAAATTAATCACTTGAGGAAGAATAAAGTTAGAAATATGACTGGAAATACATACATTGTTTAAAGGGGATGAAAAGAAGACAACTAAAGTCTTGTGTTTCTTTTCTTTTTCAGTAGAAGCAAGCTATTTTTATCATTATACAATGCCTAGTTTCTGTAGATTCAGATATGGTAGAGACCCTACTACTACGAATAATAATAATAATAATAATAATAATAATAATAATAATAATAATAGGTAAAGGTACCCCTGCCCATACGGGCCAGTCTTGACAGACTCTAGGGTTGTGCGCTCATCTCACTCTATAGGCCGGGACCCAGCGCTGTTCGCAGACACTTCCGGGTCACGTGGCCAGCGTGACAAGCTGCATCTGGCGAGCCAGTTCAGCACACGGAAACACCGTTTACCTTCCCGCTGGTAAGCGGTCCCTATTTATCTACTTGCACCCGGGGGTCCTTTCGAACTGCTAGGTTGGCAGGCGCTGGGACCGAACGACGGGAGCGCACCCCGCTGCGGGGATTCAAACCACCGACCATGCGATCGGCAAGTCCTAGGCGCTGAGGTTTTACCCACAGTGCCACCCGCGTCCCGTAATAATAATAATAATAATAATAATAATAATAAATCATAGCATGTTTAGAGGGAGATCTTATCTCAGATATTCACTGGGTCTACAAGCAGAGGACCTATCTTTTATAGTTAATCATTAACAAACAGGAAATTTTTGACGTGAACATTCAGCCATAATTTAATGCAGCCTCTAACTTGGCAAGATTCCCAAATCAGCAGATGTTTCTCCTTTATATAGCACTAACAGGGTGTGACTAGCAATACCCAGGAATTTTCAGGAACCCCCCCCCCAATATTGTGATTTTAGAATGCATAGTGTAATTTGTAAGTTTGTGCCCATCATGCCAAAAATGGAGTGAAGTCACACCAAAGTCACGCTTGAGCTCACCATCTTGATTCAAAAAGGCACCTGGCATCCAAACATCAATGAAACACCGCCAACCCCAGCGGCAGCTCTTAGGGCATCAAATTTCAGCAGCGCCCTAAGTGACACCCTCCACCTCTCGCGCTCCATTCTAAATCATATTTGCAGCATCCCCAGTAGTGTCCCCAAGGCTCTGTGCCCAGTGTGACTGAACTAAATTCACCTCTGCCTCACCTCAGAAAACTTTGTGCTGAGTTTGGAAATGATATATTGGAAGGTGGCCAAGCATGTGTCAAAAAAGCCAGGTGAAGTCACACCAAAGTTATGGTTTGGTTGCCATATTGAATCAAAATTATGCCTGGAATCCAAATATTGATTAAGACTGCCATCTCCACTTTAGGAACCCTCATGCCAAATTTGGTGATGATATCTTAAGAGATGACTGAACCTGTTTCTCAAAACCAAAGCATAGGGTAACATTGTACAATGCAGGCCTAAAATAGGAAAATAGACAGTCACTGTGAGTAGAATCGTAACAAATTCCAGCTCAGATAGAAAATAATCACAGAAATTCTCTGGGAATGAAACTGGATTATGCTTTCTTCTGATAGAAGCTTATGAATTATGATGACAGGGCCAATAAATATGCTTGACCTATCACATTGTCAACAAAAATATTTTCCTTTGTCTCCGCCCTCGTTTCTTCCACAGTGTAATGCACAGGTGAGAAAGAAAGAAGACAATCCTTGTTCTCATAAGAGTTCACAACTCAGTGGCCAGATAGTTTGGACAGATGTGATGCAGGGGAGGAGGTAAAAAATCAACATTAAATAGAAAAGAAGCATGATCTGCTACCATATTTCCAGTCTATGTCCTATAAATTGGACTATAAAAATTGTCCATAATGTAGACAATGAATCTGACACAATCAGATGAATTGCTGCCAAGACCAAAATACTTGTTGTCTTTGTTCCAAATGATTTGCAACTGCAACATGTTCTCTGATTTATTTCCGAGATTTATGTGGCAGCAGTCATCATCTATTTAAGATGAAAGAAACAGGAAGGAGGGTCATGGTGGAAGTATTTGTAAGACAGATCCTGAACTCAAACTTTACTCAAACAGAATATGAAAGAGAAATGGGAGGGGAAAGATGATTTGCTTGTTGTCTTCAACACTCAGAGTAGAGAAACAACCGTATTTTTCGCCCTATAGGACGCACCGGCCCATAGGACGCACCTAGTTTTTTGGGGGGGAAATCAAGGGGGAAAAAATTATTTCCCCCCCAGGTTTGCGCAGCCATCCCCAAGCTAGAAGAGGGAGACAGATTGCTCCGTCTCCCTCTTCTGCCTTCAGGGACAGCCTCTCTAGCCTCCGTGGGGCAGCGGCTTGCCCCGCTGTTCCCCGAGCTTGAGGGCTGGCGATGGGGAGAAGCAAGCTTGCTTCTCCCCCCCGCCAGCCTCCAGACCAGGTCCGGGAATAGCGGGGTGGTGGCGCTCCGCCTCCCTGCTATCCCGCGAGCTTGTGGGGCTGGCGGGGGGGGGGAGAAGCAAGCTTGCTTCTCCCCCCGCCAGCCCCCAGATCAGTTCGGGGAATAGCGGCATGGCGGTGCTCCGCCTCCCCGCTATCCCCCAAGCTTGTGGGGCTGGCGGGGGGGGGGGGGAGAAGCAAGCTTGCTTCTCCCCCCCCCCGCCAGCCTCCAGATCAGGTCGGGGAATAGCGGGGTGGTGGCGCTCCGCCTCCCCGCTGTCCCCTGAGCTTTTGGGCTGCAGGCTGCTGCCCGCAAGCCTTGCGAGCCCGCGGGACCTCCCGCCGGGCTTGCAAGGCTTGCGGAGATCTTCCTGAAGCCTGGAGAGCGAGAGGGGTCCAGGCTTCAGCGAAAGCCTGCATTCGCCCCATAGGACGCACACACATTTCCCCTTCAATTTTGGAGGGGAAAAAGTGCGTCCTATAGGGCGAAAAATACGGTATTTGTTTAGAATCATAGAGCTGCAGGAATCCTTTACCCAAAGTAGGGCTTGAACCCACGACCTGGGATTAAGAGTCTCATGCACTACCAACTGAACATTGATTGCCTTCTGCTTTCACAAAAAGACACATGACTCCCAGTTGCTACTGATTTTGTTTGGATTTTTTTTTTTTAGCTTTTAGTTTGTCTTTGCTTAAAACTGAGGTGAGAACAACATTAAGTATCATGGAAAATTCAATGACATTATGGCACAATAAGCATCTTATTAAGGTCTTGTGGCAGGAGGGGTGTTCTAGAGAAAGCACACTGATCCCCAGTCTCCTTTTCATTACCCAAATGTTATTGGGTAATATGATACATATAATATGTCATTTCTATGAAAATGTGGATCCCACTCTGTTTTTGCTTCCTCTTTTCTGTGGCTGTGTAAGTGGTCATCCTACGACATGGGGAGGGCATGGCTTTACATTGGTGCAAAATGCACCCTCAGACTGTTTCAGGCAGTCCCCCAATACAGTGGTACCTCGGGTTAAGTACTTAATTTGTTCCGGAGATCAGTACTTAACCTGAAACTGTTCTTAACCTGAAGCACCACTTTAGCTAATAGGGCCTCCTGCTGCCGCTGCACCGCCGTAGCCCAAGTTCTGTTCTTATCCTGAAGCAAAGTTCTTAACCTGAAGCACTATTTCTGGTTTAGTGGAGTGTGTAACCTGAAGCGTATGTAACCTGAAGTGTATGTAACCCGAGGTACCACTGTATCTGGACAGGATAACTGCAGGATAACTGTCTGAGGGTTTTTTGCATAGCCCTCAGCCGTCAGAACATGGCTATTGCCTGAATTTACGTGGCATAGTTGAGTGTGTCTTGGAGGCAAAGTATGTGAAGGAATGTATTCCATTGGCAGTAATTCTGTCTCTGCTCCCTGTGAGTAAGAGTCAGTCTGTGTTGGTGACATAAATTTCCACACAGAACATTTTTGTTAGTTTTGGAAGTAAATGAAAGGCTGCTTATTTCATTCCATTCTTCCACCTTGAAGGTTAATCCAGATTTTAAAGAGATATGTGAGGTTAAAAAATAGAAGCAAAGAGTTTGCACTTAAAAAAACAATTGTCCTCCCCATTCCTATGGGTTTTTCTTGCTTCTTTTTGTGTACACCCAGCTATGAAGCATTAGTCAAAATGTGATGTTTTGTAAATGGCTAATCTTGTCTTTTCATGTCAGTCCCTTAATTTATCAGCCTATTTTCTGTTTTTCTCTGACAGAGAAGAATACCAGTGGGTATTCGGTGGGGCACCGTTGTATGGGAGTGGGTAGTATCCTTGCTGTTATTACTGTTGTTCTTTAAGGGCTATATGGACTGCTTGAAGTGCTAGAATCAAACAAAAGAAACTTCACTGTGGGCCAAGGCAGGACATCAAGACCCAAGCTAGACACAGTGCCATTTTTGCAACTAGCAATTGTTTGAATGGCTTTGATTACAGGTGTGAAGCTTTAAACAAAATGTTCTAAATGAATTGAAGGCATTTGGGGGGCTTTAAGGAAAATGAAAAAGACGGCTGCACATGGGAACAGGTTCCCAACACATTTTGAGAGAGAGATTTTTATTGAAGAGAATGCCCTTCGGTGCTTTCTTTAAAAAGCAGTAAAGACTACTGCACTTCTAACTCAGCTAACTTCCATCTCACCTAGCATATATGCACCATGGGCAATGGCAGCTCAAGACTGAGTCTGGTTCATCTTGCCACATCCCTTATGGAATTCCATTATGAGAGAGGCCAAAAAGCCCTGCAGGCCGGGCATTTATCCTTGCCCCAGGCACAGTACCAAGCACCGCTACTGGTCAGTTGGCACTGCACCCAGTGAAACGCCCCCTAAATTTCTGCTGCCATTGGTCAATTCACCAGCTAGAGGATGATCCAGCCTACAATAGGCCAGTTCACAGGGGAGGCCTGAGGCCTACTTGCCAAGCTGCCCACCTGATGAGGGCAAACAGATTTTTCGGGGGAGGGGAATCAGCATTCAGCACAGCTGAGACCTATTCTCTCAGCCATTCATATTTACCCCAGGAGTCTCCAACCTGGTGCCTATGGGTGGCATATCACCTACAAAGGTTTTTCTTGGTGTCCTTGGACAGGTGCCCTAGACTCTGAACTTTCATTTTAAAAATTAAGTCTATAGCTCTCCTAGAAAGAAAGCTATGGGGTGGCAAAATTGCTTCTAGGCAATTTCTGTGAAATGAGAATGGTGTGGCAACTTTTCATATTTTTTCTGGTGCTGAGGAATGTTCCCTGTTGCTATTAGATAGCAACAGCATCAGTGTGTGTGTGTGTGTGTGTGTGTGTGTGTGTGTTGTGTGTCAGGATCAGTGGCAAATAGCTGATTTTTCATGGTAAGCATAAGGTGGTTGTTCTAATTTTATGTCATTCCCCAAGACAGCCATACTGTGTTATGTCATGCCCCCTCCATGGCACCCATTTTGTGACTGGCACCCCCAGCACTCTAAAAATTCAAAATGTGCCCACTATTCCCAAACAGTTTGTTGACAATTGATTTACCTAATGCACTTTCAGAAATGTTGGTCCAGAGAAACACAGAAAAATAGGAAGCTGCCATAAACCAGGTCAGACCATTGTCCATCTACTCCGTATTGTGTACACTGACTAGCAGCTCTCCAGGCTTTCTGGCAGCTCTCCAGGCTTTCTGGCAGTGGATGTTCCCAGGGGACTGAACCTGGGACTTCCTGCATGCAAAGGAGATGTTCTACCACGAAGCATGAACCCATTTCATTCAGATTTAAGCATGTGTATCTTGTTCATTGAAAAGAAGGCATTTGAAGGTGCACAACTGGAACTAAATCTTATCTTCATCTCAAATTATGGCATTTTCTTCTTTTTAATATTTTGACAAAGCGATCTTATACAGAAATATGGGGCTTACTCTACATAGGATGGCAGCTAGTAGCAGATGGTGAGGTATGGCATAGCGGTGCTTACCCGACCTCCCAGCATGTGGATCGCAGCTGCTTGCAGGGAGAGAAAGTGAGAGGGTCAAGGTGGCATGGAGTTCAGCCCTGTGTGGGTGCACCGGATGAGGCAATGTGGTGCTCCTGCTGGTGCGTTTGCACAGCGCTGACCTCCTTCCCCCTTGCCTATTCCACTCTCCCTCCCAGTAAGTAACAGCAACCCACCTGCTAAGAGGTCAGGTAAGCAGTGCCCCATCACTCCTATGAGTTCTAGGTCTAAGCATCAATTTTGATGAAGAGCTTTATGTATCTGCAAGTTTGATTCGAGTAGGATATTGTCTCACTTGCTCTGTGCATTTGAATTATTTTATAATGACTAAAAATAAATAAATCATTTTATGCACTTTTATCATTCCCCCCGCCAAGTTGAGCTGCTAACTGCAAATATAGATTCCCAAATGAATTCAGCAGACTTGGCTTCCGAAGTTGGTTGTAATTCATAACTACCTCATGTTGGGGGGGAAATGTTTAAAAATATTTGGAACTATTGAAAAATTAGATATGTGAATCTGGTCTTCACGTAAAACAATGCCAGTTCATATTCACCAGGTGGTGTGCTTCAGATGAGAAATCTTTTTCTTTTAAAAAGGTTATTGAATATAGATAAGAAAGAATGAAATGGTGCCATGAAAGCTTAAAAGGCAAGAAACACACCCACCCTTTTGCATCCATTTACATAGCCTTGGTATCATATCCTGTGAACTGTGTTATGATGAAGCTACAAATACTGCTTTGAACATTTCTGTGGTTTCTTGAATAAATATCCATAATCCAGTATTGTATGCTCTTAAATTTTAGGCATGTACTTTTTTGAAAAGCAATAAAACCTAATATAGTTCAACAGGGGAAAGATAAAAAATGTAACAACAGAAGAATGGCAGTCACTCTGTTGCAAATGTAAAAGAAAAAAGAGCAAACGACTCCTCAAAGTATCAGACTATAAACTGTCCAAAATGGTAGGGCAGGCATGGCCAAACTTGACCCTCCAGCTGTTTGGATACTACAGTTCCCATCATCCCTGACCACTGGTCCTGTTAGGGATGATGGGAGTTGTAGTCCCAAAACAGCTGCAGGGCCAAGTTTAGCCATACCTATGGTAGGGGTTAAACCTCTACACACCCCCATCCAACTCTAGTTGCACTTTTATTTAAGAGAATAGTTATATTTTATTGCTGTAAAAAACCAAAGGAACTCTAAGCTATGGCTCCTGCCTTTAACTACCTCTAGGAATGAGGGAGAGATTGGATTCAGTTCACTTCTAAAGATGAACCTACTTCATTTGCACTTGCAAACCAAAATACATCCTCCTTTGAAATTTGCACTTCTCTGAATTTTGCAGTGCAATTCTCCAACCAGTTCTCCACCTTGCACACCCCCAAACTAGTTTCAGGTGGTGTTGGAACAACCTCCAGAAAGAGCACATTGAGGGAAGAAAGAGGAGATTGTTCCACGAGGCAAGCAGCACTGGTGGAACATTTGTAACAATGCAACATTGAATTCTTCCCACAATTGTGTTGTGGTTTTTTTGGGGGGGGGGTTTACTAAAAACTAGAAAAGCTGCAGGGTTTAAGTAGCAGTGACTTATGCAGACAGAAAAAGAATAAAATAAATACTCAAAACAGCAGGATAAAATCACTTTGAATAAAACCAACTATATACCACACAGTAAGACAGACTAAAATGCTTCAATAAATGTTTAAAGGTCATGATCTGTTGCCTGAAACTTAACTGTGGGTGCAAAGGAATCTTCCTAGGGGGTGTGGTATGCCATAAGTGGGGCAGCACTGCATATAAGTCAGCTATTCTTTCTTCCATTCATATTTGTTAAAAGTATAATATTGAGAAAATCAGTTTTTTCTTAACTTTTCTCTTAGATTCTTATGAATTCACTCATGATCATATGTGACGTGTAAGATGTTAGTTTAATTGGACTTTCAATTGGTCACTCAGTGTTGCATTCAGTGTAGAACTAAGTAGCACTTTGTGTGAGCAGAATGACTTGCCCTTATGCAAAAGGACTCCCCCTCCCCAATCCTCCCCCAATTTTAAATCTGGGAGTCGTGTCTATTTGTGAAAGCAGAAGGCAATAAATGTCTACCTTGATACTCAGTCTTTCTTCCAACTCTATGATTCTGCCTTATGGAGCATCATTCCCAGGGGTACTGCAGGAGCAAAAGGATGGCTGTGCACATGGCCCATTAATGAGATGTAATTCCCTAATTCACCTCTTGTGAATGAGGTGGTGAATTGGGGTGGGTGGAAGCAATTAGTTGTAGTCCTAAAATTGGCCTTTTTTCCACTCACCAGATTGGAGTGCACTTTCCTTCTCACAATTCATCCGGAGAAAAGGACGAATCCTAGTTTGACACCATGCAATGTTAAAGTATAGCAGCACAATCCTAAAAAGGAACTAGAGAGTAACCTCAGACCTGGAAGTCCCTCTTGATATTTAATAATAAATTGTATTGTTTTTAATTTAAACATGTAAGAATTTGGGGTGTGTGTGTGTGTGTGTGTGTGTGTGTAAAAAAGATCACATAGATCAATACAATGAAATGTAAATATTCTTACTTAAAATACAAACTAGCAGGAGTCAAAACAGATTACATTAATACAAACATACAAAGGAAACAGCCTAAACAGCCTAATCCTAAATATACCCCCCTCACTGCCACAATTGCTTCAGCTTCATAAAATAAGTTAATTTTGTTCAAGATCCTCAAGCAGTAATTGCAGGTGGTGGTATTCAGATATGGGCCATAAGTGCTTTCCCATTTTTTTTAAAAAAAAAACAATCATTTGCTGAAACAACATTTATCTAACTTTTTTTGACTAAAAAGTGCTGGCAAGTCACCAAAGTACAGACAAATGCCTTCACATACAAGCAATTACTATTGTTCCAAATATAATCCATTTTTTTCCTTCCCCCCCAAATATCAACAAAAGCAATATGAGATGTTTCAGAATAGGATGATGCTTGAGGCAAAAAAATAAAAGTGGGCTGTGTTGGCAGTCCACAGAAGAAAAACGTGAGACCACCTAGTTAGAGGGATTGTTGCGTTTTAATCCTACTAGCGGAACAAATGCAAGCGGGGATCAATTGGCAGCTCTGGAGAAGAGAAGCAAATGGACAAATGCTACAGTCTGGTTATATAGAACTTCCCTGGTGAAAAAGACATCTTGCAAGAAAAAGCCAATGTGGTGCAGTGTCAGACTAGGACCTGCATACGCCAGGAGTAAGCAGCACGCACACATGGGATTTCTCCCATTCACTTCTGGGGAAGAGGTTGCGCCATGTGCACAAGCAATGTGTGCATCAGAGGTTTTCTTCCTGCAGTAAGTCATTGGAAGCAGGGTTTCTTTTTAATCAAAGGTCAGTGGAAGCTGGCATTCACAAGGATGTATTACTTTACCTGCATTTTTCCTTGCTCTATCCTAAGGACTTGGGGAAGTTAGAATTTATTCTTTTTGCACATTAATTATCTTGACAACACATCAAATACATTTAGCTAAGAAATAGTGAGCTGCCTGTGGCCGCACAGGTTTCAGAGCTATTGTAGTCTGGATCAGCATTACAAGGTCAACGTTTGCGGCAACCCTCTACAGATCTCCCAGGGAGTAAGCCTCAATGAACTCAGTGAGGATTACTTATTGGTAGATACACATAGAATTGTACCGATTCTGTCCACTGCAGCACTTGCTTCAATCCAGCTCCGTCTTGTAATAATCACATTTTCCCCTTGGCTAAGCAAATGGTGTTCCTAAACATAGATTTGCCTTATGTTAGTTTACACCAGAATAGACTATCTAACCACCTACTGGTGGGACCAGGGAAGAGGAGAAGTTGATCTCATAGGATTTCGGGGAGTGGTTCTAAATATTGCTAAACTGCAAGTCCTGTCATCCCTGATGATTGGCCATGCTAGCTGGAGCAGTATCTGCAGGGCACCACCTTGGCATCCCTGCATAGTAACTTTGCAGATATTACATTGATGGGAGGAAATGACACTACAGACATCTAAAGCATGACTGAACCTAAGCAATTCCTCACTAGGAATACCTGTAATGGCAGAATGCTGACATGCTTAGTGGTCATGAATTATCTTAAGCTATGTGGCACAACCCCCTCCCTCCTTTCCAACGCATGGAGTGTCTACTTCCTGACTCTAAAGTGAAGCCAGTAATGACAAAAGTCCATCTAAAGCTAAAACACGACTGCCTCTTGGCTTCCAAATGGCAGATGGTAAAAAATATACCCTAATTTCTTTTGCAGGGTGCATTATCCCAAGTTTCCACTCCATTATGTTGAAAACAGACCACACTGTATTTACTGGTGGCTTTGCTAAAATAACCCTTGTGCACATTCTTCTTAACAATTCACTTTAACTGCAGCAAGGAAAGGGAGGCTGATTACAAAGCCACAGAAGCTCAGCCTACAAGAATGTTGACAGCACAGTGCTGTATATAGAAATCCATTGCATGGATGTAATGAAGTTGCAAAGCTGAGCGAGGGTTTGCAAACTGCCCTTTGCAATGTTATTTTTCCCATGTCTCTTTCTGTACCATATTATTTCCAATCTCCACATCAGATGATGGGCTGATTCTGGTTTACATTGTGGGCTCTTCTTGACATAATGTTTGGCTAGTTGAAGTGGCTTTTTATTACCATACATCTAGAAAACTTACATAGACATTGATAATTCGTGTAAAGTTTCTGGGCTTAATGTTCAGTCATAAGCATAACAATAGAGATCTTTGATTCGTTTTGGTTTCTTATTTGTCTGAAATTTCTGATTATCTGCTCAACCTTTGGACTATTTAGGATTTTTATTCTCAATCTAAGACACTCTGGAATTAAACTCTTAAACTGCTTGGCTCCTCTCATTGGGCCAGTTCAGCTGATGCTTGAAAGGTACACTTCACCCCTGTCCCCTGGCTTCACCCTGGCTCTGCCTCTGGCCATCCGTGCAGGAGAAAGCTATCCAAAATGCATCCCATATGAATAAAATCCTACAGATATTAACCAAAATTGCATGATTGGTTCCCAGATAAATATCCAAGAATCAGCCGTGCAATTTTGGCCAATACTGTACGTGGGCCCCACCGACACATGCAGGGGTCCAGAACATAACAAAAGGGATTTTCTCTATACCCCCAAGCTTTTGACAATGCTGGTCACATAGCTACATTTTAGACATTATAGTAGAATTATGGAAGCCACTCCTGAATGATGACACTCCTGTAATGTTTAAAGACCTGTAGCTGTGTCAGTGGGTCCTTCTTAGCATCACATCATTGCCCTTGATCCTGGTCAGGTGGTGATTTTTGTTAAGCCCATGTGATTGGCCCTGAGCACATGGTTGTGGAACTTTAAATTACAGCAAGACTGTGGGATGACCCATATGAAGGCAACCTAAGACCATTTAAAAGGTACATCAATTCACGACAAAGCAGAGGCATATATATTATGCAAGGAAAGGGCTCTTCAGCCTTTAGTACAGTTTCCCTTGCCTGAGTAAACATATCTGAGCTGTTTTAATAGGGTGTTTCAGGAAAACAGATCATATCAATCAACTCTAAGAAGATTCTGCAGTCATTGTCACGAAGGCTTTCTCATTCCATCAAGTGAAAAAGGCTGGGTAAACTATAGAGCTTCTCAGTTCTTGATTTCTCAGCTGAGACCATTAAATTAAGAATTTAATTTTTACAGGATTTGAAAGATGTGAGTTATCCTTTCTTAGGAAACCAGATGGGAGACTAATGCAGTGTATTTCACAAGCCACTGAGCAATAACTGTATGGGATCTGCTTTCATATACTTTTGACACAGTTATATTTGAACCAGTAACCCTCAGTCTGCATAGCCGTTATGATTCCCTTGAGCCATCTAGCCTGCTAAGTGGTTTACCCTCGGATGCAATCTGATGTTGCAATGAATTGCAAAATATGGGTGTTCCAAAGCCAGGATGAATGGTTTACAGCCATTTTATTTCATATGGTTTCAAGCAGATCTCCATGTGCTGGTCTTTGTGGCTTCGCCTGTCCTCCTCCTTTGCTTTCTTTTGCAATTTGCTTACGATCATTCCTCAGGCTTATCATTAAAAGCAGACAGCATTGAAAGAGTTTCAACCAATTTCATAACACATTTTACATTATTAAGACTCAAAACCACAATCTGACCCATTTCTGTTGAAAAGCGAAACTAACTTGATTCCATGTGGGTAACGCTGTAGGAGTCTGATGTGTAGGCTGGGGGCTGGGGGAAGAGGAAGGAGGGATAACTTGATCATGTTTTCTCCCTTTCAGCCCCTTATGAGGAATGCTTTGATTATTTACATTAGGGAGACACACAACTCCACAAAAATGCAGTTTATATTTGATAGATGGCTGCTTTGTGTTACCAAGGAACACAATCTGCTTCCAGAGATCTGTTTGGTCTTTGAAGATACAGAGATTGTCTCCTGCTATGGCCACTCCTATCTGAGTAAAAGCCAGTAATGCCCCTTCCTCCTTCCCAGTTTAGAAAACCATAAAATACAATTCCTTTGCCTATAGAGTTTAGCTGTGACAAAGCTTTTCAGATCTGCTGTCAGAATACTGGGACTTGATAGGCACAAGCTGGCTTATAATTCTGCTGAAATTCTGTATTAATTAGATGACAAAGATGGGAAGAGGCTTAGAGAGAGAGAGAGAGAGAGAGAGAGAGAGAGAGAGAGAGAGAGAGATGAAAAACAGCCCCACTCAGTGTTATCAAGCAAATTAAAATAAAGCATGGGCGGAATACATCAGGCATGTCTCATTGCAAACAGGAAAGCTCAACTTTTAGCTGGAATTTAAACAGCAGTCTGTGCCTTGCAGAAACACACGCAGTAATGTCAGACTCAGCAATGTCCCCGCTGATGTTTACAGCTATGCTCTGGTCTGTCGAAATGTAGAAAATCAGACGGTGGGTCCGCTTGGCTCCCCTGGCTCTGAGACAGCGAGCAAAAGAAAAAGACAGACTACACAAGCGCCACCTCACTTTCAGAGGTGTAATAGCAACAAAAAGGATGCTCAGCTTTTGCAGCATGCATTTTCTTAGTATGCATTGTGCATTCCAACAAAGTTGTTGTTGTTAAGGAAGATATTTGCAAGTAATGTATTGATTGATGGTGTTTTGGTTTTTTTCCTCACTGGAAAGTTTGTTAGTGTTTGATGAAGAGACAGAAGTAGGCTACAAGGCAACAACACTATATCATTAAAGGAAATACCCCTAAATTTGCCAGTTATTGCTGAAGTAATAGAGAGCTCTTTTTGCATCCAACTTCGATGCTGTCTGCATTGCTTTTATTGCTGCTTTGATCTTCCACTCCATTTGCGGCTCTTTGCAGGGTGTGCAGCAATTCACAGTGTGATGACATCAGATTGCATGTGCTGTCTTTCTAGATAGAGGAAGGGCTGTTGCTGAAAGTGCCATAACATTTCGTTCTGGTCCAAGAGTCCTCCTTCCATTGTTTTGCTATTGTTGTTAATGTTCCCAAGGTGCGGTGCTGTGAGAGTCACTTTTCCATGGCTTTGTTCCATGGGGATGTTGTAATGTTGAAAAGCCCGCAGCCACATGGCCAGGCCTGATGATCATCATATGGATGCTTCCCACCAAAGTGGATCCCAAAGAGAAGGAAGGTGCTGTTGCCATGGGAAAGACGCCACGTGGTTTAACATACCTGCAGGGCTGCAGGCCTTTGAATATTCAAAACAGAGCAGAGGAATGAAGTCCAGGAAGAGTAATTCCCATGGTGCTGTTTTAGGGTAGAAAAGCCAAGAGAATCTGAAGCAGTTCCAGCCTAGTAGAGTCAGTATTTTATAACCTGGGGATGCATCCTTCTTTAAACAGCCCTGAAGCTTTGAAAAGGTTGCAGCCCCAATTTTTATTGCTTTCTTCATTTGTTTAAAACATGTAAATAAATGTTCATCACAATACCTTCAAGAGCAACTTAGTATAGTAACCAAATCTATAACAGATAATCTATAGTCATATAGTTTAGATTATCTGTGGAAATTCTACTTTTGGCACCAAAATGTGTTGACCCCAAAATGAGCATGTTTACTATTGCCCCTTCAGTCCGAAATGTTTTTGCCATACGTAAAGCAGCAACCATTAGTTGATTTAGACATATCTTTTTGATCGGGCTTTCCCTGGTCCATAAATTGGACCCCGTTTTTACTTGCTGGAATGCCTTGTATTCCTGTTTTTATATGTTTCTATATAACTGCTTTGCTGATTTTGTCATATTTTTGTTTTAATTATGTTGTTTATTGTTTTTATGTTGTACACCACTTAAGTGGTTAATGAATACTTGAAATAGAATAGAATTAAAATTAAAAAGTGATAGATGACGACTGAGAGAAACAATATTTAAAGTGTGTGGAGATAACAAAGAAAGGTTTTGCCTGATGTGTAAAGGCTTTGGCACCAGGTTATCCTTCTCAGCAGGGTTGGATTTAGGTTTGATGAGGCCCTACGCTAATGAAAAGGGACACAGGTGGTGCTGTGGGTTAAACCACAGAGCCTAGGACTTGCCGATCAGAAGGTCAGTGGTTCGAATCCCCACAACGGGGTGAGCTCCCATTGCTCTGTCCCTGCTCCTGCCAACCTAGCAGTTCGAAAGCATGTCAAAGTGAAAGTAGATAAATAGGTACCACTCCTGCGGGAAGGTAAACAGTGTTTCCGTGCGCTGCTCTGGTTCACCAGAAGCGGCTTAGTCTTGCTGGCCACATGACCCGGAAGCTGTACGCCGGCTCCCTCGGCCAATAAAGCGAGATGAGTGCCACAAACCCAGAGTCAGCCATGACTGGACCTAATGGTCAGGGGTCCCTTTACCTTTAAGCTAATGAAAGTAATGGGGCCCTTTATATGTCCAGCTGTCCTTTGTCAACAACAAATTGTCACTGTTTTTGTGCTGAATATATGCTGTAAGGTAATTTATGGACCTAATAGGTATCTAAAGCCATTTGCACATAACAAATAAGAGCTTACACAACACAAAACACTGTTGCTGTATGTAGGTTTTATTTTGTTTTTTTATCTTATATTTTGGAAATGTACATTCAGTTTTTTTGTCCTTTAAATTTTTTTGGGGGGGGCCCAAGAGAGTGAGGCCCTAAGCTGTAGTTTGTTTAGCTTATACATAAATCCGGCACTGCTTCTCAGGGAGGACAACGTTTCAGTTGGGGGGCTGGTACTGAAAATGTATCCTCTCTAGTTGACATAGGTCTCACCTCTGAAAGAGGAGTGGCTCATGGCTGAACAAAACATGCTGTCTGCACTATTCACTTGACAATTGCTTTTTAAAAAAGACCTACATGTCTAAAGTTAGAGGAACCAAATCATCCACATAGAAAAGCATGTGAATCTTATGGCAGCAGTGGGGTCAGGGGACCTTGGGTCTGTGAACTGAATGTGGCCTTCCTGGCCTCTTTATTTGAACCTCAGAACTCTCTGTAGACTATTGTTTTCCTGCCCAGAAAGGAATATGGCCCATGGGTGGGGTACATTTTTCAAGCCCCTGTCTTACAAGTTCCAGCTGAAGGGGAGAAACAGTTCTGGGCCAGAAAGCCATGAGGGAGATCGCTAGGCGAAAGGCTCTTTCAGCATTCATCCGGATTTGCTCACACAAAACTTATGTGGTGGTAAACTATGTCTGGTCTTGACTGAGCATCCATGCTGCTTTGTTTATGGGGTGCTTATACTACAGTGAGCATTCATCCTGATTTTTGTGTGTGGTGTTTACAAGTCTTCCCATTAATGATTTGTTCATCCCACGTATTTCAGTGCATTTCCTCATCACTTCCCTAATACAAAAAGGCATTTTTAAAGGGGGGTGGGATTTGTTGCACTAGGGCAACAGAGCACTTTAATCAACTATAATTGTGCAGACCCAAATATTCAGTACGTGTCAGAATCCCTTCCTCAAAATAATGGTATTCTAGAGGCACTCTTACTTTTTCTAAGCTAATGAAAGCCTTTACATAAAATGTGGGGGAACTATGGCCCTTAAGATGTTGCTGAACTCCCATCACCCCTGGCCATTAGTTAGGCTTGCTGTGGCTGATGGGAGTTGTAGTTCAGCAATATCTGATGGGCAAAAGTTTCATCAAACCTGCTTTACATAGTTTTCAGCCATGATAGGTGGCTATCCTCAGATTCTTTTGGTTCAGCATAGATATATTTCTGGAACCAGTGTGATAAAAGGTATTCCACATTGCATCTTGTTTTGCTTTTTGTTCTTGGAAGCCCATTTTAAATTTCTGGATACAGATAGGTAGCCGTGTTGGTCTGCCATAGTCAAAACAAAACAAATTCCTTCCAGTAGCACCTTAAAGACCAACTAAGTCAGTTCTTGGTATGAGCTTTCGTGTGCATGCACACTTCTTCAGATACACTGAAACAGAAGTTTCCAGACCCTTCTATATAGTGAGAAGGTGGGGAGGGGTATTACTCAGAAGGGTGGTGGGAATGGGTGATTGGCAGATATGATATGCCATAAAATGCCAACAGTGTCCTTCAGCTCTCTATATTGGACAAACAGGCCAGACCTTACGCCAAAGAATAAACGGACATAAATCGGACATCAGGAATCACAAGACAGAGAAACCAGTAGGAGAACACCTCAATCTCCCAGGACATTCTATACAAGATCTCAAAGTAGCTGTTTTACTACAAAGGAATTTCAGAAATAGACTGGAAAGAGAAGCTGCTGAATTACAACTTATCACCAAACTTAAAACCATGGAGAAACCTGGTCTGAACAAAGACCTTGGATTCTTATCTCATTATACATGACAAAGCCATTTTTCACCTTTTCACCCCTTGCTTTTTCCTGTAAGACCTATTGCAGTCGTTAAGAGTCGTCAACAGGCTCATCACAGCTATCTGCCAATCACCCATTCCCACCACCCTTCTGAGTAATACCCCTCCCCACCTTCTCACTATATAGAAGGGTCTGGAAACTTCTGTTTCAGTGTATCTGAAGAAGTGTGCATGCACACGAAAGCTCATACCAAGAACTGACTTAGTTGGTCTTTAAGGTGCTACTGGAAGGAATTTGTTTTAAATTTCTGGATACTGTGTTATTGGCATTATAGTCAAAACCACCCCAGGAAAAATACATTGTCAGATACTGCCTTTTTATGATTTATAGGGTGACTCTGTTTGTGCTGGCTGCTGCATATATATGATTTCAGACAGAGATAGCTGTAATATAGGTGAGGTCCTGATTTGAAGATAATTTTATTTTATTGCTTTTTTCCTTTTTTTCTCCCTTATAAATTGTTTTATTGTAGTTGGATTTTTTATTTTTTATAAAAACAACATGATTCTGGCTTTTATTTGATGTGGTTTATACATATAGCATTTTTAGTATTTGCATGTGCAAATGTGATTTGCTGCATACCTTTGAGCCAGTTTGAAGTTTTGCAAAGGCTTTTGGCCATAAGCAGTAACAGTTTGAGCTGACATATCTGATTTTTCCTTCATGAATCACAGGTGCTGCTAGGAACCTTTGTACTGCCAGTGGGGCCTTTTCCCCACAAGGTTCCTAGCCTTGTGGGGGATGGATTGCTGTTCTGATTACAGTGGGGAAGGGAAGAGATAAGCCCCCACCTTGGGCCATCTGCAGATGACCATATAGAGTTATGGTGCATTTGGAGGGCCCCTTAAATAGTTGACTACATAAACTTTGCTTTGTGTACCTTTGAGAATTCATCTGCCCTTATTTTTTCTCAGTGTGTGGGCAGGAGGATATGGGAAGAGTTTCCATTTGTCATTCCCTGAATGATACAGAGGAAAAATTCCAGCTGTCACATACCCTCCAACATCTCACAGAGGAAAACTGGAATGCACATCTTTGGGAGCTATGTTCTTGCAGGCGCCAGGTAACTCATATGAGAGCATGGCCCTCCAAAACGGGCAACTTTTGGTGCCGCACACCCGCAGGAACTAAAACAGGGCATCCTGGGATGCATTCAGAAACTGGGGTGGCTTCTATAATTCCGGGATGTTCTGCTCAAATTGGGACAGTTGATGGGTGTGCTGTCATTCACTTGGAACAAAAGAGTCATACCAGCAGACAGGAGGAGAGGGATTGATATGAGTTCCAGAGAAAGAATGGGATGGGGGGAGGAATATAGCTGCATCAACTTTCACAGCTCCTGGACATTTCAAGGAACATATCCTCCACCATGTCATACCCCTCTTCGTATAAAAAAAGTCATTCCCTAAGGCCTTCCCAAACTGTTTTTATGGATTGCTGAAGCTACTGCTCCATTGACTGTATGTGGCAGTCACTTACTCTGTAATAGACTTCCTTCCACTGATGTTGTTCTTTGGGTTAAAGATATACAGCACTAGAAAATTGCCCTACAATAGGATATTGACAGTTCATTGAATACCCTTTGTGGTTTTAAATGACTATTGTTTGCCTTTTGGTTTGACTCATTTTAAATAGAAGTCATTTTGCAATCACAGGATGAAATCTGGAATATAAATCAAGAAACCTCAGCAGCAGTTGCAGAGTGGAAAATGATGGGTCCTGTGTGACATGGTGCCTTATGGTTCCTGTGCATGCATTTAAATACATTTACTAAAGATGTCCCCTTGGAAATTTACTGCCTAGATACCTGGGGAAATGACTGAAGCCTGAAGAATGACCACTAGGAACTCCCACTGAAGTGATTTAAATCCAGAGAAAGATCACTCTAGCAATAAAGGGTTTTGGTTGTGACCTGCCAATGCCCCGGACTCATAAGTGAAATAGCCTAAAGTGGGGAGCACCCTCTAAAAACCATTGAAATGCCCCTTCGGCTGCTCTCTGTACAATCCATACCAAAAATACTGTATCCGAAAATATCCACAACTGGAATTGACGCTCTGGTGACAACTGGAAGCTGGAGGATGTGCAGGAAAGTGGTGGCTGCTGCTCATCAGCTGTTAGGTAGGGATAGCGAGCAGCGTAAACAAGGCCGTGCTGTGCCTTTGTTCTCTCTGGAGCTTCCTCTGCCCTCACTGACATATATTTGGGCTCCAGGGAGGGTTTCCTCATGAGCCACAAGCACTGTCCTGTTCTCTCCTGCCATTTCCAGGTCTGAATTGTTTTGTATTTCCCAGTGCTGCACATACACACAATCAACTTGTGCATCTGTGTGTAAGTGGGGGGATGCCTGTACTGTATGCTAAGCTTGGTAACAAAAAACTAGTATATGAAATGCTTATAGGACACATGAATGGACAAGAACTTTCTCTCTTGCTCGCTCTTAAACAAGAACAGAACAGCAAAAGGAAACTCCTGCTTCACCCTGGATAGAACTTAAAACTGTATAATGACACTTTCCACACATAGCCCTCCCCCCTTATTTTTATGCGAGAATTAAATAAGTTTCATAATAGAGAAAATCCCATTGCTACAAGATAAACCTGATTCTGTATATAACTCCCAGCAACGGTAGTGTGGCAAGCCAGTTCCAGCATTCCTATGAGGTGAATCCATTCCTCAGTTCAATACTAAACTAATGCACAAATCATGGGAAAACAAATCAGAGATAAGTATGCCCTGGCATTGATTTTTGTCATTCATTGTTCCCTTTGGGTTGTTTCTGATGGCAGATCTTCCTTCATTTGAAAGGCTAGACCTTGTGAAGTAGTTTGAAAGCGATCAGACAGACAGAGCCTCTGGGGGTGTATGCTGTTGTTTCAGGAGCTGCACACCTCCCACACAGCTCTGCTTAAGAAGTCTCTGTAGTATCAGGTGAGGAAAAGCCTGTCCAAGGCTTTTTGAACATGTCATCCATACTGTGAGAACAAAAAAGGCAGACCTTATAGAAAACACCTGTGGAAACGGAAAGCAATTTAAAACCAGATGAGGAGATAAAACTCCAAAGGTGGATGTTTTACTAGGCTTCTTAATTCTCACTCGAGTTTCTGTTGTGAGTTTTATGAGAAATAGTTGCTGCGTTTTCTTTTCTTTTTGGTAATGAATTTTTCTTTTGATTGGGAGGGTCCTAGAGGACCATAAGGCTGTATTGGTGCAGCAGAGGAATTCTGTATGCACACATTGTTCATCATTTACAATTCACAGAAAATGTATAGAGCACCTCACAAATGTTTCCTTTTCACTCTTGCAGACACTTCAAGGGGAAACTGCATGTATCACCAACCAAACATCTGTAAGCAACAACCTCTCCTTGCTTCCAGTTGAGCATGCCTTTCTGGTCTTAAGAATCTAGAAATGTTAGCATAACTTAAAGATGGGGGAAATCAACATTAATTTCCCCCATTTTTTCCTGTGTGTTTCATTTCTTTTCCTTAAAACCTTACATCTTGAATATCTTCTTTCAAGTGCACTCACAACAAAAACACAACTTTTTATATACCTTGCAATCAATAAGTATTCAAAGTACTGGCAAACAAGTAACTTTGGACTGAAAGAAGGCATGGGCCTGAATGTGGTTTAAATTTATTAGGAAGCCTGAAAATATACAGTACAGAAGATAATGAAAGTATCTCAGTGTCATGAACTGGCAGGACAATGGAGAGAAGAAGAGGGTGCCAGTGAGGTGTGTAGCCATGACTGGTACACACTGGGGCAATCTGAGGGTGGAGAAGCAGAGATTGGGGGTGTAGGAAGCACTCATGGGGTGACAGAGGATGGCAAACAGATGGAGGTCAGTTAGGGCTGCCATACGTCCAAAAATAGCACCTGGGTAGAATTTTCAGAAATTAGTTAAAATGTCTGGGAAAATCTGGGGTGTATGGCAGCCCATATCAGAAGTGTTGATTTTTTTTGACAAATTTCCTAAAAAGCTCAACAACTTATGTGTCTGGATTTTCACTTTTTGAAATATGACAACCCTAGGTCAGTGCACAGGAACCAGAGGAGCAGGACACATCACCAGAGCAGCCCCCATCTCTATGAACATGGCGGGCTCTGAGGTATAGGGAGCAGCGGGAGGGGTGCTCTAGGAGGCTGTGGCAGACAAGGGCACACATCCCAGCTCCCTAGCTGGCCAGGTGGGGTTGCTAGCTGTGGGAGGAGCTGTGTGATTCCTCAGCTGGAGTAGGTTTGGAACAGGTGAGGGTCATCTGCCTCATCAAGCCCAAATGCTGCAATCAGCAGGCAAAGTATGAAAGGGCAGCCGAGCTGAGGTGCTGTGTCTGTTCAACTTCCCATGTTGATGGACCACGGCTTGGTGTCCTAGGAGCTCCATGGAAATGTCCTTTTGGGGATTGAACTGTGGACTGGCTTCAGAGGTGGGAATCAGGCCTGACTGTTAGATTTGGCCTGCTGTATTGAACCTAGACCATGTTCCCTGATCTGTTGGACTTCTGGAGTACTCATTAGCATTTGCCAGCAGGACTGGACGCCAGGTATGCTGGGGTTCTGAACACACAGAAATGGGATACACAAAAACCAGACTTGTGTGATATTGTTTCAAAGCCTCAAAGTCATTTGCTCTGTGCTTTTATTATTCTGATACTATAGTGTACAATGTTTGAAGCCTTGATGGAACTGACATCAGGGAGATCTGATTTCAAGTTAATACTCGCCCATAAGGCAACTGGGTAATGTTTGGCCAGTCAGTGTCTCTCAGCCTTCTATCTTCATAGGATTGCTGTGAGGGTAAGGAGGGGGGGAACACTTTGGGTAAAGTAAGATAAAATTCTAATAAATAAATAATAAAAATGAATAAGCTTTACTAAGACATTTCGGTAAAGTCATAGGTGTACAGATGTTAGAAATGCAAACATGAAAAGATTAACGCTACCAAACCTTTTTTTAAAATTTGTTTTTCTTAAAGATTTTTTTGGTCATAGTCTTTTCTGGCAAACAAAGGTTCCATGTTAGGATACAAGAACACACACCTTTTTTCTGCTCAAGGGCCACATTCTCTTGAGCAAACTACCTAGGGGTCACATGCCAGTGGTGGCTAGGGCCAACCCACACTTTTTCACATTCACCCATGCATGCACATCCATTCATGCTCATACTTTCTTGCAACCAGTGTGGATGGTACAAAATCAATGTAATGTGACCTGACTGACTAGCTCTAGTCAAAATGCCAGCAGCTGCACTTCAAACTAATTGAAATGACTTGCTGTCACTATCTTTTGTTAGCTCTCCACAATTTATCTTTTTTACTTTTCAAAGTAGGGAAGTCTGTGGCTAGGCTTCTTCACAGAAACTTGGGTGGTGTGAACTGTTCCACCTTTCCCGGTTCTGTTGAAGCTATGCACCTCCCATCAGAAGTGCATTAGCCCAAAGAGCAATAAATGTGACTTAGTCTGACCAAATGTAAGGGGAAATCTGAGTTATAACAGCTTAACCACAAAATATGCAAGAGAGTATACATTCCAAGCCCAATGTTAGCTTTGAAATTAAAATGTGATTACTATTGCTGAGTCGTCTGGAAAAGGGCTAATATGAAATTACTCACACATTTGTGATTTTATTTTTGCATATATTTAAAAGGAGGCTTTAAAAACCATTTTTTCAACTCTCTTGAACTTTTCACTCATTTTCATCCATGCTTTGAAAAGTGTGGTGATGTTCTTGCACTTAGCAAAGTCAATGCATCTACCTTCAGTAGATAAATCCAGCTGGCTGTGTTGACCCAAGTAATGTTATTTACTGAAGGACAACAATGTCATCAACAGTTTGTGACATAGCATAAGGTAAAGGTAAAGGTACCCCTGCCCGTACGGGCCAGTCGTGTCCGACTCTAGGGTTGTGCGCCCATCTCACTTAAGAGGCCGGGGGCCAGCGCTGTCCAGAGACACTTCCGGGTCACGTGGTCAGCATGACAAAGCTGCATCTGGCGAGCCAGCGCAGCACACGGAAACGCCGTTTACCTTCCCGCCAGTAAGCGGTCCCTATTTATCTACTTGCACCCGGGGGTGCTTTCGAACTGCTAGGTTGGCAGGCGCTGGGACTGAGCAACGGGAGCGCACCCCGCCGCGGGGATTCGAACCGCAGACCTTTCGATCGGCAAGTCCTAGGCACTGAGGTTTTACCCACAGCGCCACCTGCGTCCCTGTAACATAGCATACTGTTGTCCTATTTACAGCACATTATCTATGTGTTCACCTGTCTAGTGTAACCTTGTTTGAGGAAGTAATATAAGATGGAGAAATTTTATTTTATTTTTAAAATAAGTACTGTGGGGTATGGGTAAGGCACTGAACAGCACAGGAAAGTTGAAGTTTGGTTTGCGGATGAAGTTTTTTATATAAATCAGTAAATTATACCAGACTTTTGAAAATTAATCTCATCTCTAACTTTAACTTTGGTCTTTTAGCTACCATACTAGTAACAAGCAATTCAAAGATAGCTGCAATGTGTTGCCTCCAGATATTGTTGGACTACAACTCCCATCATTCTTGATCATTGCCTAAGACTGATGGTGGCTGATTCCAACATCATCTGGCTGGCATCCCATTGCCTACCCCTCCTCTAGCTACACTCCCCTAAGGGAATTGCCAACATGTCTCTTCTCAAGAAAAGAGAAAAGAGAAAAGGAACTTAGACTGTAGATTCCAAATGTTGACATATAAATATTTTAAATACATAAAAATAAATAAGACCTATTTCTTGGAAAAATCATAGCTGTTTCCTAATTCTGCTAGATCTCTGAGGCTTTTGATACAATCGATCATAACATCCTTCTGGACCATCTAGAGGAGCTGGGAGCACTGTTATACAATGGTTCCATTCCTTCCTCCTGGACCGTGTTCAGAAAGTGGTGGTGGAGGATGAGTGTTCAGACCCCTGGGCCCTCGCTTGTGGGGTGCCTCAGGGTTCCATCCTCTCCCCCATGCTTTTTAACATCTACATGAAGTCGCTGGGAGAGATCATCAGGGGGTTTAGGCTGGGTGTCCATCAATATGCGGATGATACCCAGCTCTACCTTTCTTTTAAATCGGAACCAGTGGAGGCAGTGAAGGTCCTATGTGAGTGCCTGGAGGCGGTTGGAGGATGGATGGTGGCTAGACAGAGGGTGAAACAACAGTTGAGCTAACAATTCTGAAAACCCATCCACACAAAAGTTTATGACTGCATTAGTTGGTGAGGTTCTTGAACATGTTATGTCACTTCAATGAGCAAAGATATTCGCAAAAATAATTTGGATGGACAGGTCCAAATACATTAGCTGTAAATGTCCCTGTAGTACCACTGAGGCTTGCTCATAGCTCCACCTGCTGGAGAAGCAACTACTCTGTCTTAAGAGCAGGGGCGTGTAACTTGCAACATAAGGGTGTGACCCTCTGATTTGATTTTGTGGGGTGCTTAGCCTAGTTTCATGTAGGTGGCAAGGAGAGGAAAATAGGGGGAAGGGTGGCAGAAAAAGTGGGAGAATGGGGTGCTTCACACACTCTGGCCTACCCACTTTTGGTTCTGGCCTCTCTGGCTTGTGGATCACTGGCTAGCTGCAAGCAGTTGGGGATAAAATTACCTAGCTCTGTGGGCCCAGTGTTATGAGATTATTTCCAGTTGATGTAGTCTGATGATGTGGGCAGAATAATTGCAGTCATTTGATCACATGCCCCCTGGACTTGTTGGTTTAAGATAGTTTGAGTGGGGCGGCCATGTGGGGTTCTGAGTGTAATGAATGCATTGTTGCACGATAATATGGTGCCCACTTCCCTTAAAGAGGCTGTGGTGCATCTGCTCTTAAAAGCTCCAGTGCGATTTGTTTTGGCATACTGTTCACCTACCACACATACACATGGGCAGACACAAACACATGCATCTTTCTTACCTGATCCCAATTTTAAAAACCCCACAGAAACTTATATTTAGATTGCAATTTAGTGTTAATTTAATTGCTTAAAAGCACACTGGTTTTTAGTTTCCCTTTTTAAGATTTGGATAGCATTTCAAAAAGTTCTGCTGTTCCTTTCCCAAAGTCATTTGGTATTTCATATGCCTGCCTCTGTGAAGTATTTCTATCTAGGGTGAATAGGGCAAACCAGCTAAATTGATTCAGAGGTCAAAGATTAATCTAGGGTTAACATTCTTTCATAATTGCATTCCACTTTCAACCGCCCCAAACAAAACCCCGAGCACACCCCAATTTAGCATATATATGTTTAATAAAAATGGACAGCCTGAGAGCCTTTTAGACCCGAAATGTATGTTCACATCAGGTTCGCTATTTCCCCCCCCCTCCCTAAATGACAAAAACCAGATGACTCTCTGCATTGTAAGTTCATACTAGCCCTATTTGGTCCTTCATCCCCCCCTCCCCTTGTGATAACTTTCACATGAGAGAGAGAAAGTAGGGGCAGGTTAGCAAGCACCACCAATTCCAGCCCATCACATACCTCACCTTTGCAACCCTCCACAAATTGTAGAGTGCCTTTCTGAAGTGAAGACCCTTCGCCACTCATGAAGAGACAAGAGAGCAAAATTTGGCAATCATGTCTTTCACCAGAGAATCCCAAGAACTGTAGCTGGGTGAAGATTTTGAAAGTTCACTCCAAGATTACTCAAAGAGCTACAGTTCCCAGAATTCCCTGGGGAAGGGAAATCACTATTAAACTAATTTAAATCTATGTTGCAGATATGCTCTGAAAGATGCTGGAAACAGCAATAAAAGGAAAGCAACTGTCTGCTAAGGAAATGATCAGTAGCTGGGGATGTACTAAAAAAGTTCAAAGTCTAACATCTTTGGCCTCTTCAGTACATTGCCTACTCACAGATTATTGTGTTGACAATAAAGAAAAGCAGCAGGTAAATGGAGGCTCCTTTCTGTTTGGTAACTTTGTCTCATTTGAGAGCCCTTCATTTCTGAATTAGCAGGGGGCATTACATACCTGAAGCTCTTATGCAGCCTTTCCCAACCTGATGCACTTCCGTTATTTGTTAGACTACAACTCCCATCATCCCTGACAATTGGCCATGCTGACTAGGGTTGATGGGTCTTGTAAGTCCAACAGCATCTGGTGAACACCAGGTTGGGGAAGGCTGCTCTAATGTCGAGAAGGTTGCTTATAAAATGCATGGGTGGGCTGCATCCAGTCTGCTAAGGCCTTCCTTTTCCCTCTTACCTTCAATGTCCAAGCATTCATAGTGGATCCCGTCAACATTACAGGTGAAGCATTGCCTGTCTCTAATCTATGGTGCTAATTAATTCATTTAATGAGTACTGATTTATAATAAAAGCAATAATGACTGCTCAATCCATTACTGCCATAATTATATATTAATGCACATTAAATTAATGAATGAAATCATACACATTCTATTACTTTTTAATAAGTAAATATATATTTGTTTTTAATAAGTAAATATATATTTAATAAGTAAATATATATTTGTTTTTAATAAGTAAATATATATTTGTTGCACAACAAAGGGTTCATTATGCTTTTCTATATAACCGTGGCTGATTGACTTGAAACAAACAGAATATAATATATCTCTGCTCAAATTGTTCTGATAAAAGATGGTTAAGCTTTAAAATTTCCTCCAGTATTTTCCCTCTGAAACATCCAAAATCCCCTCTAGGGATTATAGTTTTTATTATTTCCCCATACATCATTTTTATAATCATTCCTATTGCTGATTGTATATGCCTGTATATGCCTTGGCACATTTTGCAGCTTTCACTACACCGTAGGCAAAATTCTTCTTTTATTGCTGCTATTTTTTTTTCTGCTTTATGTGCCAGAAACATCCACCTGGAAAAGATAATGAATACTGAATATGATCATACTACTTGCACAGATTAAAATTGTATTAGGCAAAGAGAAATGTCTCAGCTAAGCAGGTTTCAGCTAATTTAGACAAAATGTGGATTTCTTGCCCCCTGAGCCTATGTTAGATTTCCAAAGTGTTCATTTTAACAAAAGGAAGTTCCTAGTGCTCATTGTTGTGGAAGAAAAGCCTAAAATATGCAGGGAACATGTCAAAAGTTATGAAATGACAAGAGCCCTTATAATCAACCATGACTAGAGCTGCTCTCTATGCTTTGGAGGGGGAAGTATGCAGAGGGGAGCCTGCTGTACTTGTGTGGCCTCCATGCATGGTTTAGCACACTTACCCTGTTGGGCTCTAAATCACATGGGGAATGTTCATGAGCAGGCCATTTAAAAATAAATTTTAACTGAGTGCCTGTAGTTCACCCACATTGTAGCCCCAAAGCGCTTCAGAGGTCCCCGTTTCAGTTCAGGGCACCTCAGACACATCCCACTTTGCCTTGGACAAGCCCAGAATCCCTCACTTTCATCAAATTTGGGATCCACCTGAATCTACTGCACATCCCTAGTAATAACAAAAAAAGTGATATAGTTTACTAAACACTGCTGATGTACTTAGAAAACAGCTACTACGAGTGTTTGAAACAAGGCTCGTGAGTTCATTTCAAATGCTTTTTTGCATAATATACATAATATACAAAATGTATGTTTACATTTATCACAATGTATTTCGTATTTGCAATATCTTGAAATGCCTTATTTTTTCACTATCATAGTTAGTTTTAGTCTATTTTTTATATACCACATTTCCCACAAGCACATCTGTGCTCAAGGTGCAGCCTAAATACAGTAGTACAGTAAGTAACCATGATACCTAATAAAAGTTACAGTATCACTGCAATGCAACACTAAAAAAATCAACAATTAAAAGTTCACTGGAAATATATAAAAATAAAGCTCAGGTAACAATATCTAATAACTTCATATCCAAAAGTGGCCCCAAAGCTGACGATATTGGCACCTTGAAACCCACCCACCAATCTGTAATACCTCAGTTCCAAAGGCCATTTACATTAGAATTCTCTAACATCCCTATTTACAGGTTGGGGGGGATTAAACAGACCACTAACATGTTCATTAGGCAAGTGTAGATGTAGAATTAAGAACCCCAGTTTCAGAGTCAAGCCCTGGAATTTTCCAATCAAACACTGAAAATCAATAGAAGCATAGCATTGGAACTTCCGGTGAGCCGCGATCCCAGCGCAAGCAGGGTTTTCACCGCACGGCGAAAACCCGAGCTATTCTGAAGGATAGGGGCAACTCCAGGGCGCGGAGACCCCCCAAAACTCCTGTGAAGGGTGTTCAAGGAGTCTAGCCCCGGCATGACCGAAGAAAAGACCAAACCGGCTGCCAGGTAACCTCGTAAGAGGTGAAGAGCGCGGCGGAGAGGTCTAGAGGGTCGAGGGGAGCCATTTCTCACCTTAAGATAGCGAAGCCCTGTGCTTGCAGGAAGAGCAGCTCGCTTTCAAAAAAAAAGGACTCCGACGCTTGCAACTTAGTAGCAAAGAGTAGAAAATAAAGCCTCGGAGCAACAGAGAGAAGTCAACGGAGTTCAGCGGATAGTCGGAATCAAATAGGACGCGGTGGGAAACCAGTGCAGGAGAAAGTGAGTAATTTGCCCGGGCGGTAACGCGGTTCCCTTTCAAGAATATCCCTCCCGGAGAAACATAGAATAAAGTGAACCTTGAGAGGTGGAGGGGCTCGGACAGGGTCCAGGGTTGAGTGACAACTGGAACCTCTTTGGTGAACAGGAGGTGTAAAGAAGGGACGCTTTGCTGTTTTTTTTCTTAAATCTGGAGGAGAAACTCCCGCCGTCTTTTACAACCTGAGCACGGAGTGTGGAGTAAGGAAGGGACGCTTCTCATTTCTTTTTGTAATATAATTTCGACGAGCCAGAAAACCCGGAAGAGAAGCCCCCGCCGCCATTTAGAGACTGAATAAGGAGTGCGGAGGCAGCGAGAAGGCAAATAGAAAAGGTCTGTGATCTCCACTAATTTCACATTGAGAACTGTATATGAGAGATCATCTCCTCTTTCATATACGTGGAGACGGGGGACTAAAAAACGTGGAATTTGTGAAGAATTTTGAGAACATTCCAAAGACCCAGCGGGAGTGTGAGAGAGCTGATTGGACGAACGCCGAAGACAAAATGGAGCGGGTGTGAGACGGACTGATCTTCGCTCCCTCCCCTCCCTCCTCCCCTCTTAACTTGTTTTTACGTGCAATCCCTCTTTCCTGTTTAGCCCTCCTACTCTACCAAACTCTTTGAATCCCGCCTTACAACTGAAAATTGGACTAAAAGGTTGGGAGAAATGATTGCTTAGAGCATTATTGTTTAGAGCACTCAGGGAAGCAAGTAGAGGTAGGAAATGTAAATATTGATAAGGAATAAGTGAATTTAAAGAATGTAAATATTGATAAGGAATAAGTGAATATAAAGAAATAACGGGAGGTACAAAAAGAAGATAACCGTGGGGTAAAAGGAATTACTGGGGAGAAGGAGTGAAACAAAAAAAAAAAAACGTGATGTCATATACAGGAAAGAAGGGAGCGAATCGGGGGACCCCCGGAGATAGGAGAGGCTCCAAACAGGAGATTGACTTTAAGTCAGATATTCTGAAGATGTTTGCGGAGATAAAACAAAGCCAAGCGAATGTAGAACATAAGCTTGAATTGGTGGATAATAGGATTGGGAAAATAGACAAAAAAATGGAGGAAACAGTGAACGAACTAAAGGGCCAAATAAAAGAAATATTTAGAAGGACACAGCTCACAGAGGAAGGACTTAAAAAGACAAAGATAGAACTAAGGGATATGAAAAGAGATAAAGAAAAGATCAAATCAGAAATGTTGGAGTTAAATAAGGCACAGGAAGAAATGAAAGATATTATAGCGATGAATGAACTAAGACAGAGGCAGGTGAATCTGAGGTTCAGAGCGGTAGCAGAGATACAAAATGAAAATATTAGAGAAAGATTGACGAGAGAGCTGGCGGAGTGGATGAGCCTAACAGTAGAGGAAATGGACAACAGTATATTGAACGCATTTAGAATGCGGGCTAATGCAATAAAAGCAAAGAAACTCATAGGTGACTGTTTGGTTACCTTCAAAGATAAACAAATGAGAGACAGGATACTCCAGAGGAATAGAGAAAAGAGACTGAACATAGATGGTAATTATATAATTATTTTTAAAGACATCCCAATCAGATTACTCAAAAGGAGAGATTCTTACAAATCCTTGACGCAGACATTGAAGAAAAATAAGATCGAGTTCAGGTGGGAATTTCCAGAAGGGATTTCCTTTGTTTACAGGGGTAAAAGACATAAACTGACAAACCAAGAGGAAACCGGGAAATTCCTTAGAAAATATAAAGAGCTTAAAGTGGAGGTATATGGAGCAGGAAGAGCAGAGGGATCCCCACCAGGAGAATCAAGAGCGGCAGAGGGGGAGGAGGAGGGCGGGAGCGGGTCAGGAGAGGAGGAAGAAGAGGAAACAGAAGATACAGAGAACATACAATAGACGGAAAGATCACAAAAAATAACTAAAAGAAAAACCAAGCACTATGGGGCTAAAAATTTGGAGCTGGAACATTAATGGGATGAATAACAAAAATAAGAGAAATAAAATTGAACAATGCTTGAAAAAGAAAAATCTAGACATTATCTGTCTGCAGGAGACGCACGTCGCTAGAAAACATAGAAAGATGTTAATTAATAAACGGTTGGGAAATGAATTTGAAGCCTTGGATAAGGTAAAGAAAAGAGGGGTGGTATTGTACATCAGAAACAAAATAGAAGCCAAGACAGTGTTTAAAGATGAAGAGGGGAGGATGATAGGGGTTAACATCAACTGGCAAGGGGAAAAGCTGATGATTGTGGGGATCTACGCCCCGAACGGTAGCAAAACCGAGTTTTTTAAAAGACTAGAAGAAATACTAATGGAATATGCAGATCAAAAAATAATCCTGATGGGAGATATGAATGCTGTTGTCTCGTTGGGGATAGACAGGCTTAGAGAAGGAGTAAATAAAGAAGGAAAGCTACCAAAATCCTTCTTCTCCATGGTAGAGAACTGCAACTTGGTGGATATATGGCGGCTTAGGCACCCTCTTGAAAAACAATTTACATTTTATTCCGAACCTAACCAATCACTCTCAAGAATAGACCAGATCTGGATCTCAAATGAACTATGTCCAAGAGTTAAACTAATAGAAATAAGACCAAAAATAATATCAGACCACAACCCAATAGAATTAGAATTAGAAAATTTAGAGGCAAGAACTTTTAGATGGAGATTAAAAGACTACCTTCTGGAAGATCAGAAGGTAGTGGAAATGGCAAAGGAAAAACTGTCAGAATATTTCAAAGACAATTGTGGTAAGGGAACAAAGGATAGTGTAGTTTGGGATGCAGGAAAGGCGGTAATGAGAGGGTTCTTTATCCAACAGAACGCAATCAAAAATAAGAACAGAGAGAAAAACAAAGAGGAGATCCTAAGACAGATAATGGAAAATGAACAGAAACTATCCCAGAAGCCTAACTGCTTAAAAACAAAGGAAAAAATAAAAATTTTACAAACCCAGTTCGCTATAATAATAAATAGAGAGGTAGAGTGGAATATTAAAAGACTTAAGCAAAAGAATTTTGAATTTGCGAATAAACCAGGCAAATGGCTTGCCTGGCAAACAAAAAGAAGGAAAGAGCAAGGTACAATCAACAAAATAATAAGAGAGGGAGAAGAGAGAACTGACCCCAAAGGAATTAGGAGCGAATTCCTTAACTATTACAGAAATTTGTATAAAGACCAAGAGAGAGCCGGTCCAAGAAAGATAGAGAGATTTATAAAGGATAAAGGGGGACAAAAAATCCCAAAAGAGGGAAAACAAAAATTGAATACTCCAATTGAATATGAGGAAATAGAGGAGGCAATTAGAGATCTAAAGAGGGGCAAAGCACCAGGCCCTGATGGATTTACTGCTGGATACTATAAAGAAATGAAAACTATTTTGGCGGGACCTCTGAAAAAAACTATGAACAACATTTTAAAGGAAGGAGAAATCCCAGAAACCTGGAAAGAGGCATACATCACGTTCATTCCAAAACAGAATGCGGACTTAACCCAAGTTAAAAATTATAGACCAATCTCATTATTAAATACGGACTATAAGATCTTTGCAGGAATTCTGGCAAGAAGGCTAAAAAAGGTGTTAGCAGATATTATACATAAGGACCAGGCAGGATTCCTGCCAGGCCGGTTGATGAGGGATAATACAAGAATTATTGTCGACATGCTAGAATTCTTGTCTGTCAGGATTGATAAACAAGTTATAATGATGTTCATTGATGCCGAAAAGGCGTTTGATAATGTGATTTGGAAGTTTATGTTAAAAAATCTAGAACATATGGATGTAGGCCACGACTTCTTTAATGGGGTAAGGGCAATATATACAGAACAGAGGGCCAAACTGATCGTGAATAATATGTTAACAGAAGAGATAAAGATACAGAAAGGAACGAGACAGGGATGTCCGCTCTCTCCGCTGTTATTTATAACAGTGTTAGAAGTTCTCCTTAATTCAATAAGGCAAAATGAGAATATAAAGGGAGTGATCTTAGGTCAGAATATTTATAAAACAAAAGCATTTGCACATGATCTAGTAGTAATGACAGAAGACCCAGTAACTTCAATAGGAGAGATATTGAAAGAAATAGAATTATTTGGAGAGGTTGCGGGGTTTAAATTAAATAAAACAAAAACAAAGATGATAGGCAAAAATATAGATTCAAGAACAACAGAATTAATTCAACAGCAATCACAGATAGAGATGGCCAAAAAAGTTAAATACCTCGGTATCTGGCTAACACCTAAAAATATAGACTTATATAAAAACAATTACGAGCCGATATGGAGGGAAATAAAGAGAGATTTAGAAAAATGGGGACGGCTGAAACTGTCATTGTGGGGAAGAATTAATATAATTAAGATGAATGTACTACCAAGACTAATGTTTTTATTTCAGACCATCCCTATAATAAAGGGGAATAAGATCTTTAAGGAATGGCAGAGGATAGTCTCGAGATATATATGGCAGGGCAAAAGACCCAGAATACAATTTAAATTATTGACAGATGTAAAGGAAAGGGGGGGCTTTGCCCTGCCAGATTTGAGACTATATTACGAGGCATCATGCTTAAGTTGGCTAAAAGACTGGGTTAAGTTGGAGAATACGGAGCTACTCGATCTTGAGGGCTTCGATAACTTTTTTGGTTGGCACGCCTACTTATGGAAGGATAAGATGAAAGCACACAAGGGGTTTGGTAATCATATCTTCAGAGGGCCGCTAATTGAAGTGTGGGAAAGATATAAAAACGTGTTAGAGCCGAAAACACCACACTGGTTATCACCTCTTGAAATAACAAGCATAAAAACTACCAACATGAGGAAAAACTGGGCAACATACAATCAGCTAGTATCGAAGGTAGATGGGAAATGGAGAACTAAATCTTATGAACAAATAAAAGAACATGTTTATGACTGGCTTCACCATCAACAGGTGAATCAGATGTTCAACAAAGACATTAGAGAAAGAGGCTATGCGGATAAAGACTCAAATTTCCAGACGGAGATAATAAATAGCAAAACGAAAACTATATCAAAGATGTATAAGATGTTGTTAGATTGGAATTTAGGAGATGAGGAGGTCAAATCTGTGATGATCCGCTGGGCAAAGGACATAGGGCACAGTATACAATTTGAGGATTGGGAAAGATTTTGGAAGGACGGGTTGAATTTCACGGCGTGTATTGTAATAAGGGAGAATGTTATGAAGATGTTCTACAGATGGCACTTGACACCCATGAAACTTTCAAAAATGTATAAGGTAGACAACAAGTGCTGGAGGTGTAAAGATGCAGAGGGCTCCTTTTACCACATGTGGTGGGAGTGTGGAAGGGTTAAGCAGTTTTGGGAGAAAGTCTATACGGAATTAAAAAAGATACTAAAATACACGTTTTTAAAGAAACCCGAAATCTTTCTATTAGGAATATTACAACAAGAGATAAAGAAAGAAGATAGCAAATTGGTATACTATGCAGTAACGGCTGCAAGGGTGCTAATAGCCCAGAGGTGGAAACAGCAAGAAACTCCAACAGTGGAAGAGTGGAGATCCAAATTATCGGAATATGCAGAGCTTGATAAACTAACGGGGAAAATTAGATATAGGAAAGACCAAGTGTTCATCAAAGATTGGGGAAAGTATGTAGATTATCTGGAATGTATTAGTGAAGGTCAAATAACGCTAAAGGGTTTTAAAGATGCACTGTGAAAGATTATGGGTTATTGTTTAAAGTAAATAGAAAACAAAATTAGATACAATGACAATATAAACGACGGAACGTGTAACTTTTTTTATTGCTTCGAATGATTTGCGGCCAAGCTGAAGGAAGTCCTGAAAGAAATAGCTATGTTATAGAAGTATTGTAAGAACAGTGGTTTTGTGTACTTTTTTTATGTTGGCGTTTGGTGTAGGTTTTCTTTGTCTATGTCTTGCTTGTGTTTCTCACTCTTTTTGTGTGTCGATTAACGAATAAAAAATTATATTAAAAAAAAAAGAGCATTGGAACAGTTCTAAACAGTATGTACATACAACTTGAGCTCTACACTTTCTTACTTTAAGGTATGGTTAGCATCACTTCCCAATGTGCCACTCTTCCATTTTCCCTACTCCAGTCACTCCCAGCACTGCAAAATTAAGAGGAAACATCCCTGTTCTAATTCTAAGAGTTAACCAAAATACTGATGCACAAAAAGCTTTTCAGTTCAAAAGTGATTTCAGAATTTCCAGCTTGTCTGCCAGGAAGACAGCATTGTATTGCAATTTGCAAATCCTGGACAAGTCCCCTAAACTGAGAAAAAGGTCAAGCTTCCATAAAGGACATGCCTTTTCCATTACTCAAGTGAGGTTTCAGTGACAGATATAATTCCCAACTTTGTATCTTTATTCCCAGAAATGGATTCTCCACATATCTATATTTCCGGCAGAGCAGGCTGTTGTTTCAGCTACTCTACCTTTACCCCTCAGTTATCTTCTCTGCCTTAAGTGTTAGTGCTGCTGACAGTGACATTAATTTTCTGGATTTCAGAAAGTCAATCTTTGCTTATTTATTGCACTCTGACTCTTTTCAAGGATCTCACCAAACATCTTGATTTCTTCTATACTTCTGCTATGCTTGATCCTTTTTAAAACTTCAGTTTAGCTCACTTAACTACTCACATTGTCAGGCCTAGTTCCTTTGGGATCCATAACTATTTCTCTATTTGGCTTTCCAAACACAGGAAAGCTCAGATTATTTTCTGGTCATCAAATGGACCAAATTCCACCTCATTCAGCCATCCTTAATTTCTCATTCTTATTATAAAGGTCTACCTTAGGTTAGATGTCTAAATATTACTTATAAAGCAGCTTGGGATAGAGACAGGAGCAGCTATTGTGGCAGTGGCAGTGCAGAGTCGGCCTCTGGGCAGCTCCACTACTACCATTTACCAGAACTGCCATGAAACCAATCAGGTGCACTTGTGCTATCCAAACCTTGCCATTGCCCTTCCTCAGCCCCACACTTTCCTGGTAAGCATCTACTGCTAGAATACCAGCTCTGCAGCTGTGCCATGCCATTTTGGCTGCTCCTATATAGAAATCTGAATGTTCAAGTGTCTGGGAAGAAATGGTCTATGTAGCAACATTAAAAACTCTTCAGTCTCTTCTGTTCCATAAGATTGTTTTCTGAGATATGAGCTTTGGTAGATCAAATGAAATATCAGAGGCAAATTGGTTTATGAGCTAGGAAAGCACTGCAATTAGTGTAGGTTTTTATGTCTTTAGTGGAGTTGTAATACGATACAAAGATACTGGAAACAAGTTCTGGAGGTAAATGATCAAGGACCAGGGGGTCACACTTATTTTGGATCATAAAATTGTTTTGCTTAATAGCTTGGATAATTCTCTATACATTTCTGTAAGACTTTTGGCTCTGAATCTGTCTGCAGTGGCCAAAAATAAAATAAAAAAAGGTTCTATCCTGGAAAGCTCCAAAAATGTAATCAAAGCCCTAGAAACTAGAGAAATTGATGGCTGATACTGTTCAAAAGAGAAATGCTTCAATATTATTAGGAATTAAGTGAGCATCTTTACTGTAATATCCTTGTTGATTTCATTCTATAGGACTAAAATTTGTTTCTGTAGAAACCTTGTTTTATTTATTTATATTATTTGACACCTATTTTCCCTGCATTCAAACAGATATATGTGTGCACATGTATACAAAAGCAAACAGACACGTACCGTATTTTTCGCTCCATAAGGCGCACCTAATTTTTAGAGGGGAAATCAAGGAGGGGAATCTTGTCCGCTTCTCCCAGAGCTTCTTTCTGGGGCTGCCAGGGGAATCCATCCCGCTCGCTGTCTTGGCTTCTTCTTGGCCCCGGCTGGAGGGGCTGCACGCAGCTATGGCAATACCCCCACCTCCAGCAAAAGCCCACAGGAACTGCGCACCCTTTAAGGAGTGCACGGCTCTTGCAGGCTTTTCTACGAGGAGGGAGAAGGGACTGTCCCTTCTCCCTCCTGGGGAAAAGCCCGAAAGAGCCGCACGGAGCTTGTGTGCGGCTCTTGGGGGCTTTTCCTGCCTGCCTCCCCCCTGCATTCACTCCATAAGACGCACACACATTTCCCCTTACTTTTAAGGAGGGAAAAAGTGTGTCTTATGGAGCGAAAAATACGGTATTTTTGACAAAGATGGAGATAAGCTGGCAATGGGAAATGTTGATGGCTTACCAAAGGGGGCCTTGCAGCACAATCCTGTACATATCTGTTTTGAAATGAGGTGTACTCTTTTCAATAAGGCTTACTCTCAAAGTGTGGATATTACTGCAGCCTTAAAGACGGAGAGCCCTTAATGTCCTAGTTCAGCTTTATCAGGCAGACTTTTATTATGGAGGGGGAAACAGTAAGGCACAGATGTTTGCAATACATTTTTAAAGAATTAATATATGGAATTAGACAAGGTATATAGCTTAATATCTTTTCAGAAAAGCACTGTTTCTTGGGATTGAGTTCTAGAGTGACAGGCAAATGACGTGAACTGTGAAGTTCTAAATGGCAGCAAAAAGCAGTTGGCTGCCAACTTTGGAGATTCAGCTCATCATTCGGAAAAACTTTGACAGTAAGAGCAGTTCAGCAGTGGAAGAGATTCCGATGACAGGTGGTAGAGCAATGGTTGGATGGCCACCTGTCACGAATGCTTTAGCTAAGATGTCTGCATTACAGGGGGTTGGACTAGAGAACAGTTGGGTGCCCTCCAACTCTATGATTCTTTCAGTATTTGCTCCAAACAGGCTTATAAGAGAACTTTAGGTGATGAATGCAATTTTGTGTAGTTTTATTAGGTGCTTAGAAGTAGAACACCAAAGAGTTGAAAGCATGTTATATCAGCTTTGTCAAAGTATTGTTATTATATTAAAGCATCATGCCTGGTCTGTATCATTCTCCATCCTCCTCGTGTTCTTGTAACACAGACAAGTAAAAATATTTCCAGGAAATCTTAGCGGAGAAGGCTTTTGCGAAACAGTCTGTCTCTTCTAGTTGATACTCTACAAGTAAAAAGTAAGTGATATCAACAAGAACAGATGATGGAAATAATCCAGAAGAATGTTAGACACACCTAAGTCCCACTGAAACGAAGTGTTAAGTCCCTTTGACATATTGATTTCAGTTTGACTTGACTTCCTCACTTTTAAATAGGAACCAGTGAAGGCAGTGAAGGTCCTGTGTGAGCGTCTGCAGGCGGTTGGAAGATGGATAGCAGCTAACAGATTGAGGCTAAATCCTGACAAGACAGAAGTACTGTTATGTGGGGACAGGAGGCGGGTGGGTGTGGGGGCCTCCCTGGTCTTGAACGAGGTAAACATGCCTCTGAAAACCCAGGTGTGGAGCCTAGGAGTCATTTTGGACTCACAGCTGTCCATGGAGGCACAGGTCAGTTCTGTGTCCAGGGCAGCTATCTACCAGCTCCATCTGATATGCAGGCTGAGACCCTACCTGCCTGTGGACTGTCTCGCCAGAGTGGTGCATGCTCTAGTTATCTCCCGCTTGGACTACAGCAATGCACTCTACGTGGGAGTTAGACTGCTGCAAGAGCGGAGCTGCAAGAAGGAGATGCCATAGTCTTAAAAATGACACACAAATATGTATAACACATTTATTAAAATAAATACCAGATACTAGTAAAAATTATTTTCATATGTGTGTGTGCAGGGAAGGAGGCAACAGGATTCTAACATGTGAACAGAGCCCATGAATGTACAAATGATATGTGCGTGGGATCCTTTGCGCTTGATTGAGAACCCATCCAAAGTCAGGGTCCCTGATTATGCAAGCATTTGTATACTTGTGGGCTCTGCTCAGACCTGGAGGGCAAAGGCAGATTCAGAAGATGCAATCGCCCTCCATATGAACAATTGTTGTATGAACAATAATGATTGAATGTGGCCAAATCACTATTACTTGACCAAGACTATAGATTTGACCAAATTGTTTGCATACAGTAAGTCACCACGAGTTGGTTTGAGTCTGGCTTTTTGGCAAAGTGGAAGTGGAACACGTCAATTGAAATGGGATTATGCGATTATGCTTTATCTTTATTTGCATTTAGTTCTTAATTTGAGTAAGGAATTGGAACACACCTAGCTTTGTTTTCGTCATGTTCTGTTATCTCTTACTCAGTCTCTCTTTTTTTCTTTTGTGTCATAATGTAAGACTATTTCTCCTCTCCCGACACATCAGCTATAATGGACCATTGTCTGCAAGTGACAAACTCCAGCCTATGAAAATTTATGCTGCAATAAATTAGTTGATGTTTTAAGAGCTTTATACTGTTTTAAGAGCTTTATCTTTTATTGTTCTGTGACATCATGGTTGTTCAGCCAATGCCTAACACTTGAAGACTACAGCTGATTTTAGGCTACATCTGAAAGCAAAACATTTGCAAGTGTTTTGTTTTTTTAAAAAAAACCAAATAGGCTCCACAGGAAAATGAGGTTTTCTCAGATATTTGCCATGGATGCAACAATATTTGCAATTCTTTGGGGAAATTCACCATGGAGCAAATCCCTGTAAATTTACACCCCAAAGGTAAAGGTAAAGGGACCCCGACCATTAGGTCCAGTCGTGACCGACTCTGGGGTTGCGGCGCTCATCTTGCTTTATTGGCCGAGGGAGCGGGTGTACAGCTTCCGGGTCATGAGGCCAGCATGACGAAGCCGCTTCTGGCGAACCAGAGCAGCGCACGGAAACGCCGTTTACCTTCCCGCCTATTTATCTACTTTCACTTTGACGTGCTTTCGAACTGCTAGGTTGGCAGGAGCAGGGACCGAGAAACGGGAGCTCACACCGTCGTGGGGATTCGACCTTCTGATTGGCAAGTCCTAGGCTCTGGTTTAACCCACAGCACCACCTGCGTCCCTGCTACATAAATATATCCAATGTCAAATCTGCCAATTGGCCACCTGTTCGTACGTATTTCTGATTTGCAACTGAAAACTTTCCATATTTATGGAAGTTAATAATTTACATAATTTTATCAAAAGGAGTATTACTGATCTTGTACATGGGCTCATTGATTTTTGTCAGTATTATTATTAGTTCATCTTCCCAGCATCATGGCTTCTATTCCTGCACCAATTATGTTTATTCTGCAAACAGCTATTTGACAGAATTTGATAGTTACTAACTTTAGTTCTTCTTTTCTTCTCCAAGAAGGAGTGCTGATGCCCAAAAGAACTATTTGGAATGGATTTCTCCTCCTTGCAGGAATGGAACAATCTTAAGTTTTATATTATTTTACATGACCACCTTCTGCCAATTCCTTTTCCAACTGCACTACAATAGATGGAAGGAGATCCTATTTTCCTTCTCTCAACTAAAACAAGCCTCTTACATACCAGTGTGGAGTTGCTCAGATTTCTACAAGTTAGTTTCCAGATACACATCCACCTAGTTAAGCTTTCAAATGGTACCTTTGATTCCAATACAATTAAGTTTGATAAGATTAATTAGATTTTGTTTAGCATCATGAGATGGAACTTTCCACCTTCATACCAGCAGCTTGTCACTAAGGATAGAGAAATCTGATTCCATTTGCATTAAAAGGCAAACTTTCCACTTTGCACTTTATAAAACAATACATGAACTGAAACACACATGTCTGAATTTTGAAATGCAGTTCTTCAGCCAAGTCATGTGTACAGAAAAGTATACAGTAGGGTAAAGTGTGCATTTAAAAAAATGATAAATTAGTGAAAATATCATAGGAAAAATGCATTGTATTAGAAGAACCCTTGGGGGAAGTATGTTGGGCAAAATTCCCTGGAAAATTGTGTATATTAGGATAAATTCCCACAAGAATGCTGATGAATTTTCAGGTGGAGGACTAAATTTAAGATTGGGAAAGTAAGAAACTTGTCACCAACTAGAGGTACTCCCTCTCTGCCAGTGGATCAGCATGTCCACCACTTCCATGGGCCCAAGGAAGCAACAGGATTGCTCTCATGACGTAGCAAAGTCAGTTAAAAACATAGTCATTAAGGGAAATCTTTCTTACCTTTGCTTTGTTCAAAGGATGAACATGTCGCTCTTAACCAATTCAGTTGCTTTAGGTGGGGCATGATCTAGCCAAAACTAAGCAATTTGAAGTTCTGTTGATGAAACATGTACTTAAAGCTCTGCCACTGAAATTAATAAGACTTCAAAGTGTGTTTGCATGTCGTATATACCTGAAACAAAGAGTTGGAAAATTTCAGAAGAAATGGGGGAATGAATATCTTATGAAAACAAAAGGACACCACCCAGGGGTAGATTTTTGATTTTGTTTTGTTTGTGTAGGAGCAAGCCGGAGTAATAAATCAAGTAAAATTGAGTATTAAGTTATTCATGTTGGCTCAATTTAAACCACTGGAAATGTGATCATACATTTGAGCAGTGATAGCAAATAGGCTTGTACATGTTCTTTCCTTCTGCATGTTAGGACTTTGAATATTTGGCTAATGCTTTATCATGGCTGAAGTTGAAAGAGACTATGTGTGAAAGCATAGAGGGGTTTACAAAATGTTTCTACAGGCACATGAAGAGGAAATCCAACACTTTTAGTAGGAAATGTTATCTTAGGTAGGTTCAAACCATATAGTCTTGCCCAAGGCTAAATCTTGCAACGTTTCCACTAAGCCATTCAAATATCTTTTTATAAATAATTAAACCACTCTTTTAATACTAATCTGCTGCAATATTCATTTCTTGAAGTGTTGAAAATACAACATCTTTCCCATATGAAAACATAGGCTTAAGACTTTCAACCAAGGAGATATTCTCATACAAAAAGCCCCTCTGAGCATCCTTTATTCTATTTGTGTGGATGTTTGGATTTTATGAATGCGAGATGGCAAGTCAGGCTTTTAGATATACAGTGCAGTCACAACACACATTCACTTTACTTGCACAAATTCAATTATACATGCTTGGCTCAACTGGTGGCAGTGTCCTTCCCAGTGATGGTTGCAGCAGAGGTCCTCTGCACAGGGCTTCCCTCACTTCCAGCAGGCAGCTTTTGGCTATGCATGATTTTGTGTTTGTGTGTTGCCTCTGGAAAGTACCATATTTTTCCATGTATAACACAAGATGACACCTATTTTTTGAGACTCCAAATTAAGAAATGGTGGGAGATTGCCCAGAGTTTTAAGCTTTTCTTGAGGGGGATTGCTGATAGCTGTTGAGCTTTTTTTTTGGGGGGGGGGGTTTGCAGAAAATCACTCCCTGCCTGACCAACACTGCCTATCACAACAAATCGTCTGCCAGCAGCAGTTGCCACAGCCACCAATCACCTGCCCAATCGCCACTGACAATCTCCTGCTCGCAGGTGCAACCAATCACATGTTCCCCCTCTGAACTATCCATGTATAAGACGACCCCCAATTTCTATCATTTTGTTATAATAGAAAAACATTGTCTAATACACAGAAAACTACGATAAAACTCACATGAGTTGTGAATGTACTGCGACAGCCCTGCCTTGCTTAGCTGGAACAAGATAATACCTGCAACATGTCTCAGGGCCGACTCAGGATTTTGATATGGTTGCCAAACATTATTATTTCTAGTTGTACACCTAGGAACACAGCCTTATACCTGTTCAGATTATTTGCCATCAAGGCCAGTACTGTCTAATTCAACCCACAGCATGTCTCTAGGATCTCAAGCAGAGGTCATTCCCATCAGCTTCTTTTATCCATTTCCATCACCTATCATACCCTTTTAACTGAAGTTGCCAGGGACTGAGTCGGGGACATTTTGCATGCAAACCATGTGTTTTAACCATTGGAGAATGGCCCTTCATTCTGGCATGATATATATCTCACCTGAAATAATGTGCAGAGTGGAGTGCAATAATCCTTTGGATTTCACACTTCTCCAATTTTCGCGATGCAGTTCTCAGCTCAAATAATGGACATGCTTAAAAACAAATATTGTAGAAGGTTGCTCTTTGAGCTCAAATACATGTTTAAATATATAGATTTCTTTTTAACAATCACCAATTGATGCAGAAATGTGACATAAAAACATATGAAGCTGACACAGACTGGAAAAAGAATCACCCATCCACCCTTTCCTTCTAAAATCAGAAAAGGAAGGTGATGCCTTATCCTTTGGGTTGATCTCAAAACCAGGAATTCAGATCTATATTGCCTCCATCCACAGAGATACCATTGTATTATTGTGGTTAACAGTCACTGACAAACAGATCTATTTCCTATGAATTTCTTAGATCCACTTTCTAAGTTACCTAGGCTTGTGGGCATCATCACGTCATACACAAGTAAACCCTATAACTGAATACGTGGTGAATCTGCCGGTTCTTGTTCTCCATGAAATTCTAGTGTGCTTTGCAAATTCAGACTCATAGGTTCTGCCCCATGCAGAGGCTGGCCAATAAATGCTCTCATCATACTCCCCAGGTGCCTTCCCCAAATAAGATAACTTGATTATGTGTGTGTGATGTAATTTGGCAAGCCCCAGAGAAAATATATATCCTTTTAGGCAATCCAAATTGACTTTGCAACTTAGAAGCATTTATGTTCCTCCCTCCTCACTAATATAGAAAGTGACAATGGAAATTTGAAGAAACAATCCTTCTCACTATTACAAATGTACACATGGTGCAAATTATGGTTTATATACCTAAGCCATTAAACATACTTTCTTGGTATACTTTACCCAGTACAGCTGGGTGTGCCACAAATGGTTTACAAACATGTTATGCACCAATGAGTATATAACTAAACTATGTAGATATTATAAACATTTCCATTTTCATCTAGCAGGTTTTTTCCTTAATTGAGCTAAATTGATTAAGACTTATCAGTTTAATAAACAGATAACCCTGCCAACTTCTGGCTTTCCTTCCCCGCCCTTTGTTTACAGCACTTCACTGCATATTACAGTCAGATCAGATTTATTTATATGGCGATAGACACATTGTAACTGGAGTAACAGGCCCCAAATAAAAGAGTATTACACGTACCAAGAAGCATAATACAAGCAAGACATACAAAACCTTCTATCCATCCAAAACCCACTCTGAGATCAGAACTCCTATCTTGATAGCCAAACTTAAAAAAAGGATACCCTCTTGACCTCTCCCTTCCTACAGAATTCCAACAAAATGCTGATCTGGCTACCAGGTAAATGCTTTTCAAAATGGCAAAGATCTAATCCTTTCTAATGCCATTATATTATATGCAATAAACAAAGGGATTCCTACCAGATCTCGTCACAAGAGGCATGCTCTTTCTTCCAATGGGGTCTGGCTAAATCAACCCTCCATTAATGCTCCTGGCAGGAGATTAGGGTGCACCAGTATAAATGCTCTTCACAATTTAGGGAAGGTAAGAGAGTTTAGATACTTGTTGATCTGAAAAGATTTCCTGTCATCCGAACACAAATATATTGGGGAACAAGTTCCGAAAGAAGGGGCCTTCAACTAACCCCTGAAAATCCATGTCCTTAACTTGTTGTGCGCCCAGTGCAATCCCCAGCCCAGTGTAGCTGAAGAAGCGTCTCCACTCCCATCGTTCTGCCCGGACACTGAGGTCCAACGCCAAGGGCCTTCTGGCAGTTCCCTCACTGCAAGAAGCAAAGCTACAGGGAACCAGGCAGAGGGCCTTCTCAGTAGTGGCACCCGCCCTATGGAACACCCTTCCATCAGATGTCAAGGAAATAAACAACTATCTGACATTTAGAAGACATCTTAAGGCAGCCCTGTTTAGGGAAGTTTTTAATGACTGATGTTTTGATGTATTTTTAATCTCTTGTTGGAAGCCGCCCAGAGTGGCTGGGGAAACCCAGCCAGATGTGCAGAGTATAAGTAATAAGTTATTATTATTATTATTATTATTATTATTATTATTATTATTATTATCATCACCACCACCACCATCATTATATTACACCTCTACATTACGCATTCACCCAGAGCACACCTTCCAGGTGCATCGCCCAACCCCACCTAGTCCTCAGGTTTTCATTCCACATTCATTCCCCCTCATTAACAGCCGCCATTTTCAAATGATTGTTATAGTGTATTGGTTCCAAAAACTGCAGAAGGTCAGCTGTGCAACTGATATCATCTATCTTGTTTTCTGATACATCCTGTAAAAACCTTTAAGGGGCTGACCTAAACATCATAGCTTGTTTCATGGAGGGTTGAAGTGTGAGGGGGACTTTGAATAATTTTTTATCCCCTAAATTCAAGGAGAGGAAATTTGTGTGAATGGAGCTCCATTCACAGAAGGCCCTTCCATTCACTCAGTTTTGAGTGATTCGTGTCGCCATGAAAAGTGCCTTCATACATCCCTAAAGAGAGCAAAATATATCTCCCTGAAAAGATGCTAGTGCCCTCTTCATTTTTCTAAACAGTCTAAACATGATGTGATCCTGGCTCTCACTGATTTATGAGGTGTTCAGACTGAGAAGATTTCCTTTGTGGATCCCTGCATGTGAATATGTTTACTGAAATGAAATAGCACAGACTCATTTAGTGAAATCTAGAAATTATGTCCACTAAAATGAAATGCTTGCCAAACTGTTCAATGAAATATTATGAGGAGTTTTAAATAAGTAAGAAAAAAAGGTATATTCCACACACTCAGACTATCTGATTTTAAGTCACTTCCAGTATTGGATAAATGAAGTCTATTTTGAGAGGGAAATTTTGGGAGTGGTTTAACAATCAGTCCCTCTTCAAAGGGAACTTTGGGAAGTCTTAACTCTATGAGAAAATTAGAGGTCTCAGAACTCTTAACAAACTACAGCTCCCAGAATTCTCTGTGAGAAGCGATGGCTGATTGAAGTGTTATCACAATGCTTTAAAAATATGATGTGTGCAGCCCATGTTTAACAACAGCCATCAAACCCTGCACTAGCGTGCTTGTTGACAAAATATAAGCTCAGTCATCCCACTGATACTTGTCAAAATGGACTTGAATAAAACTATTTAAAATATTCATAGTTCATTATGCTTTTGTTTTTAGAATAGCTTCTGAAGTGATATCCTGCAATCATATGGTTGGTGTTCTTACATTCGCATAAACTAAACCGTGACTAGCTTTGTTAACTACTATATAAAGGCCAACATTATTGGGGATGTTTTCTTGGAGTAATTGTTACAAAATAGGCAAAGTAGCAATTAAAAACCGATGGCTGTTCAAGACCTAAGGGCCAAAAATCATGTAACAATAAATGGGTCACCATACCAAGTAAATATAAACTGCTCCATGAGAAGCCTAGCCCCATTCTCTAGCAGTTTAGGCTGAAGTTCTTCCATTTTCTTAAAAACTCCCAGGAACTTCAACAGAGATAAACTAAATAAATCCAAGTTTAACTGTCTGCTAAAACAAGCTCTTTTAGTCAAGTACATTTACTAAGCAGATAGAGGCATGTCCTTTCTCATGTTCATGTTGCTTTTTTAAAAAAAGACTCTCCTATTACCTATATGAGAAAATGGAGAAGGTGATTCAATAAATTCAGCAGGCACAAAGGGGTTTAGAAAGAAATCAAGTACTGCCTGCCATCTAGTGTTCTGACAGAGGATGTGAATACAGATTCTTAGTGGGGGAGTTGAGGGGGTGGAAGTGCATGGCCTTTTTGAAAACAGCATATTCCCTTGAAGAATTTAGGAATTATGAACATATGAACCATCCTTATACTGAGAACAGCAGTGTGTGTGTGTGTGTGTGTGTGTGTGTGTGTGTGTGTGTGTAGACACACACACACAAACATTATACATATAAAAATCTTACATATGCAAAGTATGTGTGCTATGCCCGAGCAAAGTATCCATGCAACAAATGAACCCTTCTTTTAATGATACCACATTTGTTTCCATTTTATGCAAAATGATGTTAATAAAATATACATTTAGAAGAACCTCAGGTGGGAGCGTTTTGACAGTGGATGCAAGACCAACCTTGGCTTCTATATTGCATGTGCAACTACAGTACTATTTGTAATCTTTCAGCCTGTGTACAGCAATATATTTTGTATGTTTTAGCCTCTCCCACTGTGTAGCTGGGATCATAATGGTTTCAATGGGACAACCTACAAAACAGTAATTGTGTGCAGTAGTTTATAGTACTGAGTATTCAAAACTGAGGGAGTAATGGTGACACCAAGTGGCCAGTAAGACTGTGTCTTAATCAAAAACAGTTATGTTCTTCTGCTCAGTGTAAAAATGATTTAAAATATTATCAGTGTTATACCATAGATAAAAATAAATAGGATAACAGTGCATTTAAATTGTGCAGCTTAACATTTCTAGATAAGAGGAGTAGGGAACATGTGTGCCTTAGTGTAAAAAAAAACTCCCCCCCCCCCAGCTTTAAAAGGCAGTATATTTCTGTGTATCTCCCTCCCCCCTGGTTTCTTGGCACGTGCTACTCTATTAAAAGCCTAACTAATCTGTTTGTTAATATTATGCCTATGTACATTTTAAAGGCTCCTACAGGAAATCAATATGGTGATATTTAAGAATTGTTGTGTTTCTTTTTATGTACAGGAATGAGTGGAAGGTAGGCTATGATTGATTGGAAGATTTTGAGACAGAGTGATTTGTAATCAATTACCAAGAATTACTCTCTCCCAATTTTTGCATCATAGCAGCAGTAGAAAGGCCTTTCCCCCACTATCTCAAATTAGGCTGCTGAGATTATGAAAGCTGTAAGATGGGGGTCCAGGAGAGGATTGTTGTGTGACAGACAGGACTGTGAGTTTGGTTCCGGTACTGAAAACCAATTTCTGGTTTGAGCATGTGCACAGGGGCATCCTCTTCCTTAATTCTGTGTTAAAGAATTCCCTGCCCCTTGAGCCACTATTTTGCACCTGGCTTTGACTGGGTTTCTATTAAAAGTGGGAAGCATAGTTTCTGCAAGCCTGAAGTCAACCATCTATCTAGTTTCTCTAAATCGCCGCTCCAGCAAAATTCAGTTACAACCTACTCCAACTGGCAGTGACAGTCTTGAGGCTCCTCCAGTTGTTTGACAGCAGAACAGACTCCCTCTGAAGTTCCTTGGAGGTTTTTAAGTAGAGGTTGGATGGCCAATTGTCATGAATGCTTTAGATGAGATTCCTGCATTGCAGGGGGTGAGATAAGATGGCCCTTGGGTAACTTCCAACTCTGATTCAATAATACTGCTGGCCGTTTGGACACTTTAGCTAACTTTTTTAAAACAACAACAACAACCCCCCACTTGTGTAACATTCTTCTGTTAAGATCTTTACACAGGGCAGACTCCTGGTCCAACCCTTCCTCTGATCTTCACTAGCAATATACTGTTTACACACCAAGGATGAATAACTTAATATTCAGGTCTCTGCTATCCACCTTGACTGCAGCTCTCTAGCCTTTGCCTCACACCTCCTTCATCAACTGATTTTCCCAATGCCTTTTCCCAACTGGTAGTTATTTTTCTTGACAGCTAAGTGCCCATTCTTCACTAACCAGAACCTCCAGTTTATCAGTCTGCCGTTTCCCAGAGCAATCAAAATGAATTTACCTGATCCAAGACCTGTCTAAAGACTCATTAAAAACAATAGTCTCTCTCTCCCTTTTCAGAACCTGTCACCAACAAGCTACTGCTAAACAGTCCTGCACAACACCTCAATTTTGACAGTTTCATATTGACACCCAGTGCTTTTGTTCTAAAAAAAATATGTTTAGGGGTACTCTCTTTTTCCTACCCATATTGAAATACTGCCTCTCAGTGAGGCCAAACTTGGATTCACAAACCCCTATTCCTCTCACAAAGCTATTATTTTCAGCGTGGTTTAATTGTCAGTGGCCTGACCTCTGCTTGATTTTCTTTTCCTCTCCAGTATTTTACTTTGTTCATCGTTATATATTTTTCTGATATTTTGACTAATTTCTATCATGGATTTTATGCATTTCTTTTTTTCTGTATGATTCCAACCACCTAGAAACCTTCATTTAAAGTGGAACAAAGACATAAACAAAAATAACCTGAGATCTATAAACAAGGGTTTTTTGGATGGTACAAAATTTGACCTAAGTACTGCTGATTCCTGGAAAATCAGAAGGCTGTAAATAAAGCGATCTGCTTTGAAAGAGCTTATCAAGCTGTTAGAGGAATAAAATAATGAACCATACAGAGAAACATTTATTTCCACAGCAAGCAAAATATCATAGATAGCCAGTGGCAATTTCTGGAGCTGAAGATGAAATCCCAAATATGTGTAGGAAAGTCATAAGAACTGGTGTGTGTGTCACAAAGTTGTTTTTTTCAAGAGGCCTTCAGGTCAATGTAGTCAAAAGAACAGATTCAGTGAGGGGGAAAGGTCACCAGGGCATCCATAAGGCATACAAAATAGGAATAATTATAATAATCTTATTATTGAAACCAGACCATGTAAAATATTGCATGTTGCATGTTGATTGCCCTCTTAAAAGACAAAGTCCAGCAACTGGAGGAACGTGTGGCTACGCTCCAAAGAATTAGAGAGCTGGAGCTCTTCTTGGAAGCAACAGAGCACACCGTCTCCACCAAGGAGGAGACAGGGGACTCCCCTGAGAAGGAGGCTAGTTCACCAACACAGGAGCCAGATATATGGAGAAACGTGACGCAAAGAAGTAGGAGGCCCAGGGTTCACTCTGATTGTTTAGAAATACACAATCGCTTTGAGGTCCTCTCCCCTAGCATGGAAGACGAAGAGCAGACTCCATTTGAGGATCTCTCCCTCGTTACAGTCGATCAGGTATATGAAGACAAGCAGCAAAGTCAGTCCTCAGGGAATGTGCAGGCGACCTTGGAACGGACAGCTCGCGGAAGAACCCCGACCAAACCTAAGAAGAGGCGTGTAGTGGTGATAGGGGATTCCCTACTGAGGGGAACAGAAGCAGTGATCTGTGGGCCTGACAAGATGTCTCGGGAAGTGTGCTGTCTCCCCGAGGCTAAGATCCAAGATGTAACTGAACGACTGCAAGGAATCATAAAACCCACTGACAAATATCCCTTCCTCTTGGTTCATGTGGAACCAATGACACTGCAAGCAATAGCCTCCAGAAGATCAAAAGAGACTATGAGGCTCTGGGCAGGAAATTGAAGCAATTAAATGCACAAATTGTCATCTCATCTGTCCTCCCAGTTGAATGACGTGGCCCAGGGAGAGAGGGAAAAATAGTGGAAGTGAACAACTGGCTTCGCAAATGGTGTAAACAGGAACGGTTTGGATTCTTAGATCACGGACTGCAGTTTCTTGAAGATGGACTTCTGGCAAGCGATGGGCTGCACCTCACAACGGTTGGGAGGAATGTTTTTGCCAAAAATCTCAGAAACCTCATTAGGAGGGCTTTAAACTGACTAACGTGGGGGAGGGAGACAGTGCTCCTGAAGGTAGGAGTCTATCAATTGATGAAGATGATCATCCAAATGTCATAGACCAAATGGAGCAAACAGCACACAGACCTAGTGGTGGGAGGAAAAAATCCTTAAATAAGAGACACGGGGGAATGATTAATGGACTTCAATGTCTGTACACTAATGCGCAAAGCATGGGAAATAAACAAGATGAGCTTGAGCGCTTGGTACAGCAAACTAAATATGACATAATAGGCATCACTGAAACCTGGTGGGATAAGTCCCACGACTGGAATGTAATAATGGAGGGATACAATCTATTTCAGAGAAACAGACCAGACAAGAAAGGAGGAGGAGTGGTGTTATACGTCAGGGATGTGTATACCTGTGAAGAGATCCAAGATTTAGAACCTCAAAGCCAAAGTGAGAGCATTTGGGTCAAAATTAAGGGAGAGAAGAATAACAGGACCTCATTGTGGGAGTTTACTATAGATCCCCAAGCCAAACGGAGGACATAGATGATGCCTTCCTGGAACAGATGGCCAAGCTTGCAAAAGGAAGGGAGATAGTAGTAATGGGGGACTTCAATTACCCGGATATTTGCTGGATATCAAACTCAGCCAAGAGCATAAGGTCAAACAGATTCCTCACTGGCCTTGCAGACAACTTCGTTGTCCAGAAAGTGGGAGAAGCAACAAGAGGAACAGCCATTTTAGATCTGGTCCTAACCAATGTTGATGACCTGGTTAGTGGGGTAGAAGTGGAAGGATCATTAGGCGCGAGTGATCATGCTCTTCTGAAGTTTACTATACAGCGGACAGGAGCAGCCAAGCATACTAGGACTCAATTTCTCGACTTTAAGAAAGCCGACTTCATAAAACTTAGGGAAGTGCTGGGTGAAATCCCATGGACAGTAATACTAAAAGGAAAGGGAGTTCATGATGGCTGGGAGTTTGTTAAGAGGGAGATAGTAAAAGCACAACTTCAGGCAATACCAATGAGACGGAAACATGGAAGGTGCCTAAAGAAGCCAGGGTGGCTATCTAAAGAACTTTTAACTGAGTTAAGATTAAAAAAGGATGTGTACAAAAAATGGAAAAGGGGGGAAACCACCAAAGAGGAATTCAAACAAATAGCAAGCACGTGTAGACACAAAGTCAGAAAAGCTAAAGCACAGAATGAACTCAGGCTTGCTAGAGAGGTTAAAAGCTACAAAAAAGGCTTTTATGGGTATGTTCGTAGCAAAAGGAAGAACAAAGAAACAGTGGGGTCACTCAGAGGAGAAGATGGTGAAATGCAAACAGGAGACACAGAAAGGGCTGAACTCCTCAATGCCTTCTTTGCCTCAGTCTTCTCCGATAAAGAAAACAATGCCCGACCTGAAGAATTTGGAGCAAATGATTCAGCAGAGGAAACACAGCCCAGAATAACTAAGGAGATAGTACAAGAATACTTAGCTAGTTTAGATGTATTCAAGTCTCCAGGGCCAGATGAACTGCATCCAAGAGTATTAAAAGAACTGGCAGATGTGATCTCAGAACCACTGGCAGTCATCTTTGAGAATTCCTGGAGAACAGGCGAAGTCCCGGCAGACTGGAGGAGGGCAAATGTTGTCCCTATTTTCAAAAAGGGGAAAAGAGAGGACCCAAATAATTACCGCCCAGTCAGTCTGACATCAATACCAGGGAAGATTCTGGAGCAGATCATTAAGCAAACAGTCTGTGAGCACTTAGAAAGAAATACTGTGATCACCAATAGTCAGCATGGATTTCTGAAAAATAAGTCATGTCAGACTAACCTGATCTCGTTTTTTGACAGAATTACAAGCCTGGTAGATGAAGGGAACGCAGTGGATGTAGCCTACCTTGATTTCAGCAAGGCATTTGACAAGGTGCCCCATGATATTCTTGTAAAGAAGCTGGTAAAATGCGGACTTGACTATGCTACCACTCAGTGGATTTGTAACTGGCTGTCTGACCGAACCCAAAGGGTGCTCATCAATGATTCCTCTTCATCCTGGAGAAGAGTGACTAGTGGGATGCCACAGGGTTCTGTCTTGGGCCCGGTCTTATTCAACATCTTTATCAACGACTTGGATGATGGACTCAAGGGCATCCTGATCAAATTTGCAGATGACACCAAACTGGGAGGGGTGGCTAACACCCCAGAGGACAGGATCACACTTCAAAACGACCTTGACAGATTAGAGAACTGGGCCAAAACAAACAAGATGAATTTTAATAGGGAGAAATGTAAAGTATTGCACTTGGGCAAAAAAAATGAGAGGCACAAATACAAGATGGGTGACACCTGGCTTGAGAGCAGTACATGTGAAAAGGATCTAGGAGTTTTGGTTGACCACAAACTTGACATGAGCCAACAGTGTGACGCGGCAGCTAAAAAAGCCAATGCAATTCTGGGCTGCATCAATAGGAGTATTGCATCTAGATCAAGGGAAGTAATAGTGCCACTGTATTCTGCTCTGGTCAGACCTCACCTGGAGTACTGTGTCCAGTTCTGGGCACCACAGTTCAAGAAGGACACTGACAAACTGGAACGTGTCCAGAGGAGGGCAACCAAAATGGTCAAAGGCCTGGAAACGATGCCTTATGAAGAACGGCTAAGGGAGCTGGGCATGTTTAGCCTGGAGAAGAGGAGGTTAAGGGGTGATATGATAGCCATGTTCAAATATATAAAAGGATGCCACATAGAGGAGGGAGAAAGGTTGTTTTCTGCTGCTCCAGAGAAGCGGACACGGAGCAATGGTTCCAAACTACAAGAAAAAAGATTCCACCTAAACATTAGGAAGAACTTCCTGACAGTAAGAGCTGTTCGACAGTGGAATTTGCTGCCAAGGAGTGTGGTAGAGTCTCCTTCTTTGGAGGTCTTTAAGCAGAGGCTTGACAACCATATGTCAGGAGTGCTCTGATGGTGTTTCCTGCTTGGCAGGGGGTTGGACTCGATGGCCCTTGTGGTCTCTTCCAACTCTGTGATTCTATGATTCTATGATTCTATGAATATAAATGGTGTATTGACTCAGAAAAGCTGGTGTACTTACATCAACATACTAAGTACTGCACACTTGGTCTTAATAAAATTTTCACCTATTTCACTACAGGAGATTATAATAATCCTCAGTGTAGTTTTTCAATCATGTGCTCAGTTTTTATGGTCCAGTTTACAAAAAAATAAAACAAGAAAAAATTACAACCATACTAACATCTCCCCTAGATATTACCATTGAAATAAATGAATAGCATAATTAAGCTGGAAAACATGGCTTTTTAAAGCAAAATTTCTGTGGAAAAACAACCTGACCCACCTACCTATTTGATCTGCTGACAGTCTCTGACAGTCAGATGCATCTCAGTTAGCCAAATCATATTTTACTCTCCTGGGATTGCTTTTGGCAAGCTTTTTCCACGTGGGAGGAAATGTGTTAAGGGAAAAACACATCAGTGAAACTTCAAAGCAGCAGCTTAAGGTGATCTTTTCATTTTCTTGAATGACGAACTGGCTCTACAGTGCGGCTGAAGAGCATGCTGTGCTCTTCATGCCTAAGGTGCCTTTTAGCCTATGAACAAGGTAAATTAATGGAAATCACACTGGAAGCAAGTAAAACGTTCTGGCAGAAATGCTTGTATACTTTGTCTCAAGCATCTTTTGTACTCCTCTTCAAGTTTGGTTCCCTCCAGTTGGTTTGGTCAAATAAGAACCAATATCTAGATGCATAATGACTGTGTGGAGGTTGGGGCACTACCTCGCACCTCAGTGTGAACAGGGATTCTGCAGCTCTGGCAGTTCTTAAAGCTGATCACACACACAACTTTTCTACCTTTCCTCTAGGAATAAAGCTACAAAAAAGAAAAAAAAAAGAAAAAGCAAATGCTTCATGACCACTATTGGGGTTCTCCCATTAATAGCCTGGGTGACATGCAGGTAGGTTCAAACATTATCAAGCCAAAAACTGGCAGCCCGTATAGGTCAGAATAAAGACTTAATACTGCTTCAGAACAATATGTTGTTTTAACAACTCTCAGCTCGTCTCTGTTTAGTACATCTGGAATTTGGGGAGTAGGGGAGGGGAAAATCACGTGAGAGTTACTAGCTTGCCTGACATCTTTCTGGCTTGATTATGAATATAGAAACAGGTCTTATAATGAATCAAAATGGTCTATTCAGTTTGGTATTGTCTACAGCAGCTGTCAGTGGTTTGCCATGGCTTCAGAAAGAGGAGCCTTCCCCAATCCCGGTTGACAATACCTTCCTCATGGGAAGCATAATTTTCCATGAAGGTGGAAACTTGATTTGACAATTGGCCAACTGAAATAATGTGCCTCCTAAATAATAAATACTTCCAACATTTTACACCTAGAATTTATTTAGCAACTGGAGACACTGCACCATTTTGCTTACCCTCATTTATTCAATAATACTTCAAATAGGGAAGAAAACATCTATTGTACTCACACTATAAAGTCTTTTTCCAAGCTGCCAGTTTCAGAACCCTATTCAACCACGAAATTCACTAATAGCTTTGGGGGAGTTACTGCCCATTAATCAAGCCTACTTCACTGGGTTGTAGGAGAATGAAATGAGAATATATTGTAACCAACCATAGATTTTAGGGGGGAAAGAAAGTCAAAAGTTAGTAAGTTCTAGTAATGCTTACCTACTGAATGTGAAATTTTAATAAAAAATAGACTCGTAGATGCTGCAAGTCTCAACACTGAACATTCAGCGTATAGCTGTGCAAGGTATTTTCCATTTTCCTTTCTCCGAAAACTGCACTGCACGGACAATACAGTGTTGAGACTTGCAGCATCTACGAGTTCTGTGTTTCCATTCCACCTCCCTCCTCTTTTCTGCCATTGCCTCATGATCGCAAGTATTTGTGACCTACAGCTGTAAGGGCTTGAAGCCCAAAGCACCCAAAAAATCTCTACATATGGCATCACTCTCTTGGCCGATTGACTGAGCTGCATGTAATCTAATGTGACTGATATGCTCAGATGTGATGTGACACATCTCTGTGCAGGCTGTGGTGCTGTAAACCATTTTATAAGTCAGTTTAATTAGAACGATGAGCTGCTTAGTAGGCTGACTACCCCATCACTGGGACACTATAATGCGGCAGCAATCCTATGCTACTATCAGCAGCAAAGCTAAATCACAAGGATAGCTCTAAAAGCAAAAACTGATACACCACCAGCTTCTACAAAATCCTTGGCAGCTCCTTTCACCAACTACTGTGATGCGTGCCAATCATGACTCTTCAACAGCCATGCTTGGAAAGCATCAGAACCGCCACCTAGAAACTTTGGGTAATTAAGCAGCATATAAGTAGCTCAAACAAATAAATACATGGGTGGCAACTGCTGGAGCATTAGGCAGATGTCACAGAGCCTAGTCCTTCAACACTGCAAACTCAGACACACTGCTAGGAAGGGTACCTTGGAGAAGAAAAGTTGTCCCAAGCAGTTTTGGTTTTTATTTAGAAGTGCTAAACATTTCTCTTTATAAACAAGTTCCTCAAAACTCATTCAGAACCATGTACTATGGGGTGCTGTCCTCTTTGTTGCTGTTGTTCCTATACTGAAAAGGCCCTAGGTGGTGCTGTAGCCCAGTGGGAAAGTTTAGGCTTAGAATTCAAGAGAGATTGGGTAAGATCCTTGGCTATAACCTTTCCAGGGAAAGCGCTGGAGTGCAGCTCTCCAGGATTTCAGGAAATACTGAGACTGAGACTAGGGCTTTTTGCACACAAAGCAGGTGCTGTACTGTTAAGCTCTTCCCTGTGGACTGGAAGAAGCAGGACTCCAGACCACCGAGCGAGGGAGAGCTAGGATATGCAGGAATTATAGGCCTTGGAATGGTTTTACAAGTGCTTTCCATGCAGAAACAAAGGAAAAGTCCATGGCTTGATGAATAAGGGAGGAAGAGGTTGCATGTGACTGACTTTTCTACACTGGGTAGAATATTTTATTGCATTTCCCCTTTAGGTCTCCAGGAAGCCCATCAATAGGTGTATATTGAAGCTTTGATCGGCCTGGAACTGTGTGGATAAAGGTTGTTTATATCATCTGGAGCTGGCATCCCAAACCTTTGGCCCTCCAGACGTTTTGGACTACAATTCCCATCATCCCTGACCACTGGTTCTGTTAGCTAGGGATCATGGGAGTTGTAGGCCAAAACATCTGGAGGGCCACAGGTTGGGGATGCCTGATCTGGAGGGTCTACAGTATCTGAAGAGAGGGTGGGAGACTTCTCTGAACCAACAGGATTGTTTGTACACTTGCAGCCAAATTCACCCTTTGTGACTGGTTCCTGTGCCAGATCACCTTTTCATGCAGAAAGAGAAAGAAAGAGAAGACTTTTTGAGTCAAGGTTAAGGGGAAGCACTCAAAATGGCAGGGGAATGAAATCTCATGGCCTCAGTGCCCTGAAGTCCTTATTTCTAAACCTGAAAATATGGGTGCTTTCCCTAAGGGAGGGGGAATATGGCTCCACTGATTGCTATGGAGAGTCCTCTGCATGTAGATGTTGCACCCGGATGAGGAAGGATGATAGTCTATGTTTTCACCATCTGTCAACATGATTAGAAATAGTTTCTTGCTACCAATCCTTTGGGGCAGAATTTTAATCTGATTGCATATACAGACACAGGAGAGAATAAAGGCAAGATATACCAGACCATAGATTTAAACCTCTAAGCAAATGATCCTGAATGGACTTCTCCTTGCTCTCCTTCCCGTGCACATGAATCTGTTTTCTCTCTGGTTTTTTAATCTTGCAAATTCATTCCCCCCCCTCCAATTGGTTTGCTCAGCAGTGATGATTATGCAGGGGAGAAATGGCAAAGGGGGTCAGGCAGCAAATGAATGAGGAGTGAAATCTCAAAAGATGCTAAATGAATATTTATGCAGCACGATCTTCACTCTCACATCACAGCACATAATGGGATCAGCAGAATTCCTGCTGGGTGAGCTGACTCTGTGAAAACCTAGTTTAATCTGTACATTAGGCGGACACCCCACAAGCCAAGAGAGAGCCTTCAACACCATGTGAAATATTTATTAAAGATTCTAATTTTGAAATGTGTCTGTATTCCGATAGGTAATAGGAAAGGGGAAGAATCTTGCATAATAATTCAAAGCTAAAGAAACTGAAGAAAAATGAATAGCTGGAATGATTTTCTGGCTTTGTGAGCGTTTATTAATCTCAAGTATTTCTTTAAGCAAAATAACTTTTATTAGCCGTTAAAACATGTTGGCCTATGCCTTTAAGCTGGGGTAGCATTCACAGGAGCATGTTCAGACATGGAACATGGTGCAGCTGCTGTGTGTGTTTGTGAGTGAGTGAGTGAGTGAGTGAGTGCATGAGATGGGAAGTAAGGAAGGAGGAAAAATCATATTGTAAACTCCTGATGCCTTAGGTGATGTGTCCAACAAAGATAAGAACTTACATCTAATGTTTATTTTATTAAATTTATATCCTGCCTCCCTAGAGGAAAGAGCCCAAGGCGACATCTTTGTTGATAGCACCACTTTCTAGTTGTCGCTGATAACACAGGCAAGTTTCAAGCTCTGCATATACATGTATATTTGGATCAGATTTTCCTATGGTTTATTCAGATGTGAAGTTCAAAGACTGGCCCTCCCCTTGATTAAATCCTTTATGAGATTATTCACAATTCAAAGGCAATAGCATAATAATGTAACTGAATTTTACCTGTGCTTATGTTTAATGGGTTTGTTTTTAAAAGATATATTATTGTTCCTTGCATATTGTTCTTGTGATATAAGGATGGGATATAAATATTGTTGGAAAAACAAGCACCCACCCAGTTCATCCATAAGGGATAGTTGCAGGTAGCCTTGTTGTGGAGTTAGAGTATTTGTTTTCAGAGGAGGAAGAATAGATATACTACTGTTTCCCTTTGTCTGTTCAAAGACTGAATGACAATGGATACTTAGTTTCATCTCAGCAATGAGTCCCAAGTTTAGACTCAAGTCTTAATCATTTGGTAAAACTCCGAAGTTACTCCATGTTACCTTGTTTCATTTTCTGCTGGATGTCCTTTTCTTTGCAAGTGGATTGTTATTTTCATAGCATGGCATGGTTAGGGGAGAAAGTTGTATCACTGGTCATTAGTGATGTCACAAGCACTATCCATTAGGTGCCATGAAAATCACAGACAATCCTGATAATGGCATTCTTACCTATGCTACTATTTATAGTAACTATTGCATCCAGTATCAGGGAAAGTTGCTCATGAGTGGGACCATGTCACTGTGCTCATGTCCTGCTTGTGAAGAAGAAGAAGAGTTTGGATTTGATATCCCGCTTTATCACTACCCGAAGGAATCTCAAAGCGGCTAACAATCTCCTTTTCCCTTCCTCCCCCACAACACACACTGTGTGAGGTGAGTGAGGCTGAGAGACTTGAGCGAATTGTGACTAGCCCAAAGGTCACCCAGCAGCTGCATGTGGAGGAGCGGAGACGCGAACCCGGTTCACCAGATTACGAGTCCACTGCTCTTAACCACTACACCACGCTGGCTCTGAGCTTCACACAGGCATCTGGTTGGTCACTGTGAGAAGGAGATGCTGGACTAGGTTCCTTCTTGCATTCTTATATACCGTATTTTTCGCTCCATAGGGCGCACTGGACCATAGGGCGCACCTAGTTTTTAGGGGGGGGAATAAAGAAAAAAAAATTCAGAGCGCTCTGAAGGCTTGCAGATAGCTGCCTGAAGCCTGGAGAGCGAGAGGGGTCGGTGCGCCTCTTGCTCTCCAGGCTTCAGCGAAAGCCTGCATTCACTCCATAGGACACACACACACATTTCCCCTTCATTTTTGGAGGGGAAAAAGTGCGTCCTATAGAACGAAAAATATGGTACCTCTGAAAAGAATCAGATGTTGTTATCCTGATAACAGTAAAGTAAAAGCAGATTTGAATGAATGTTTTCAATACATTGGTTGCTTAGGGAGAACCGAGATTTGTTTTCTAATACAATTGCCCTAATAAATATAATTCTCCATAGAGACTACACCCTACTAGTAGTCCAGATACATACTATATGATGTCATTGTATGCAAAGATGAAGGTGGTCATCATTTCAAATTGATGCCCTTGAGTAGAGAGGTGAGTCAGTAATGGGAATGGCCAGTAGCTAAGGGTGCAAGCCTATTTGTGAGGTGGTGGCAGTGACCATACACTGACCTCGTGTTTATTTCCCACAGCTCTAAAAAGGGGATTAGACAAATAGACAAATGAGGCTACCAATGGCTACTAGATACAGGTAATTAGAATCATAGAATCATAGAGTTGGAAGAGACCACAAGGGCCATCGAGTCCAACCCCCTGCCAAGCAGGAAACACCATCAGAGCACTCCTGACATATGGTTGTCAAGCCTCTGCTTAAAGACCTCCAAAGAAGGAGACTCCACCACACTCCTTGGCAGCAAATTCCACTGTCGAACAGCTCTTACTGTCAGGAAGTTCTTCCTAATGTTTAGGTGGAATCTTCTTTCTTGCAGTGGGGAGCCTGCTCTTCTCATTTATGCTACCTGTGCATTTTAGGAACCTGGTTTTCCAGAATTCTTAGACACGTGGGGAGCTTGCACAAATAGTTCCCTACTGCAGAGAGTCACCCTCTAACTTGTGGAGGGCAATGGAGGGAACACGAAACAGGATGCTTGTCCCCATATGATATTGTGTGGTGATAGGAACACCTTCTAAAGCCTCCTGACTAGGGCAGACAGCTGTACAGCAAGCTACATCTGCCCAGATTCCCCCTACTACAAAAGTGCTAAGAGACGCAGAAGTCCTGCACACTTTTGCATTGGGCCCTCTGACTGGTGTGTTAAACTAGTAGCACTGGAATCCTTTTGTCGACATTTCTTTATAATTATACAAACTCACTTCCTCTGTCCTGACCCTTCTTGTGGGCACACCTGTGAACCCAGGCTGTGTACATGCTCCCATCTACTCTGCACCCAATGTGCTCCCACCACTAGTCTGGGAGATGGTGTATGTACATAGAGCATTAGCCACAATCCAGATTGATCCTGTATCTATCCTGCTGCTCCTAATGAAATGGTGTGTTTTGATGCGTTTTCCCCAAACCAGTTTCAATTTGCATTGGGACAAAAGACCTAGATGCTATCATTTCCCTAATTCTGTCATTTGATAAGCAATAACAATAGGCTTTTAGATGACCGGTGTTTATCCCGTCATTTACCTTTGCCACAATATTATAAATACACAGAACTTAAAATATAAAATTTTATGACTTAAAAAAAAATGTACATGTTTTATGCAGCCCTGATACCAGAAAAGAAATGCTTCTGTTTTACTTCAAATGCTTCAGTTGCATTTTCGTAAGTGTGGAAGTGGGAAGTTGTTGTTTTCTTTTGTTTGTTTGTTTTCCAGCATGTTTTTTTTAAACTATCTCATTGGCTAGCACTGAACGGTTTGAGCTGTATAAATTAAGGAGACATGTCTTTGTGTGTGTGTGTGTGTGTGTGTGTGTGTTGCCAACTCACTATTCCAAATCCTAAAGTGTGGGAGTGTGGATAATAGTGACAATCGAAATGCAAAACCATAAAACCATACCTTTGCAGATTGTCATAAATATTAATGCTGATGTTTAGTGATCTTGCTAATTTTATTCTTTTCTGTGCCTGCACTTCCCTTTGAAAAAAGCAACAGCCAGAAACATCTTTCTGACAATTTTCCTCCGCTAAAAGCTAGCAACAAAGGTCTCTAATACTTCAGATTATACTCAAGGGCTAAGATGCTTTTACTAAACACAAGGAACTGTTTGCTTTTATTCTGCTGACGTTCATTTTCCTATCTTTCATTGTGAAACCGGCTGAGCCTGTGGGCATGTGTGGATGGAAGATGCTAAAAATAGAAAGTGTAGCCTAACAACTGGCTTCTGATTGGCTAGCAACAAAATCTGCCTGGCCTATGGGAGCCGCTGAGAACGAAAGCAATTCAGCCTGTGTTTGTGTGAAGCGCTTTATCCACGTCAAAGAGCTCCCGGCTGTAGAAATTATTTTGGTTGCGGTTTAGCAAGGTAATAATCAGCTCAGCCGCCCGAGAAGGTTGAGGACAAAACAAAGGCGTATTAGCATCTACAAAGCACAAATGTTTGGCAATACAGAGCTGTGAATCCTTCGAAGTTCCAGGAAGGAGAGGCAAAAAAAACCCCCAATGGATTTTACAAAATGCATGCACAAACAAAAGACTCAAGAGACTTTGTTGCTTCCACCCCCCTTTTTTGACCCCCATAGCTTTTTCAAAATCACTGAATATTTCTTTGCAGCTTTCTAAACTCATTTATCCAAGGTTTTTTTTAAAACACACACACACACACACACACACACACACACACACACGAGAGCAGCTTGGTGCCATGCTGTGACTTGTGTTCTGTAACCAACAAAATTGCCATTAGTAACTATGGCAATATGAAAATCCTGCAGGACATTCAGTTTGCTTTTCAGATGGGATAAGCATCAACTACACAGCTGAAATGGTTCCACTAGAGGCCACTGTTGGCCCAAAAAACCTCTAATGCTGTTACTCCTGAAGCTCAAGTGAAGAAACTCTACAGTTGCTATTGTTCCAATAGCTTGTGCATGTTCTTAGATACACACTATCTCAAAAAACAAAACTCAACGCTAAGGTGTATCACTGCTTAGGTTCAAAAAAATTCCCACAGAATTCTTGCCAGCAGATTTATCAGATGTGGAACCAAGAGCAAGGAAGACGACTATGAGCTGGAATTTCCCCTCTCTTATATATGTAAACGAAGATCCTATCAACAAGGGAGAGCCACAATCTTAACCAACCACCCCAGCCATCAGACCGGTCACACTGCCGGATAATCTAAAGCTGAACTGCTTTCTGCAGGTTGCAGTGGGATAGTCAAAACAACGAAGGTCTGGGATGCAGTAGTGGCAAAATATTACAGAGAGGGGACAATTAGCTGAAGAATTGAGAGGCACAAGCCTTTGGAACATATGATGACTGGAAGCTGCCCTACACCACCTCAGACCATTGATCCATCTAGCTCAGTTTACACTGGCTGGCAGCAGCTCCTCCAGGGTTTCAGGTGGGAGTCTCTCTTAGCTCCACCTGGAGGTGCTGGGGATCAAAAGCCTGGGGTGGTCACATGACATGCATTCCATGAGCTTCTTGTTGTTGCAGTTCCTCTTCACAATTCTTTCTAAGTTTTGGCACAGAAGCTGCTTTGCTCTCCCTGTCAGGGGAAAAGACAAGAGAAATGTGTCCCTGTTAATTCTCATTGACCACTCAGCAGCTTTCGACACCATCAACCATTTTATCCTTCTGGAGCGGCTGTCCGAGTTAGGGGTGGGTGGCAGAATGCACAGAAAGGTATACATTTCCTACAAAAGAGATATAGAACTTTTGATTCCTGAGTAAGCTAAAGCTATCCAATATTAGAAGCACAGAGGAAGGCAGCACAGCAGTATTTTTTTAACGCGTGTTTTTATGGGCATTTTCTTTCTTACACATTGTTTTGCTCCTCCTCTGTCCTCTTTGGGCTCCAGGGAGGGTCTCCTTGCAAGCCACAAGGACTCTCCAGTTCTTTCCCACCATTTCCTGGTGTAATTCTATTCATTTAATTATTTCCCAACACCACATATATATGCAGACATGCACATGTAGAATGCATATACACATGGGGGGATACCTGTATATTAGAGAAACACCAAATTGAATTTCTTTTTAAAGGGACAGTTTACTTATTCCAACATTTGCATTTTGGACACAGTGGTAGAGCCCCAGGAATCTTTAAAGGATATAGCCACACTGCGACCAAACACTGGCACCCATCTACTGTATTAATTTGTGAGCATTCATTTATGGTAATAGTAAAAATGCTTAATACTAAATGGATGTGGATTATAAACATTTAACAGCTAAACATAAAAGGTGTCTCATTAAGCTATAATCTGCTTTTTAATAAACAGCAGACCAAAGCACAATAAATGTGTTTTGTCACTGTGCATGCAATAGCACGATGCTAAAGTAAGAAAAAGGGACGCGGGTGGCGCTGTGGGTAAAACCTCAGTGCCTAGGACTTGCCGATCGTATGGTCGGCGGTTCGAATCCCCGCGGCTGGGTGAGCTCCCGTCGTTCGGTCCCAGCTCCTGCCCACCTAGCAGTTCGAAAGCACCCCTAAGTGCAAGTAGATATATAGGTACCGCTTTATAGCGGGAAGGTAAACGGCGTTTCCGTGTGCGGCGCTGGTGCTGGCTCGCCAGCTGCAGCTTCGTCACGCTGGCCACGTGATCCAGAAGTGTCTTCGGACGGCGCCAGCTCCCGGCCTCTTGAGCGACATGAGCGCGCAACCCTAGAGTCGGACATGACTGGCCCGTACGGGCAGGGGTACCTTTACCTTTACCTAAAGTAAGAAAATAAGGCCGAATACCCTTCTAGCCCAGCATGCTGTTCTCACAGTGGCTGTCCAAATGTCTGCAGCTGCAATCAGAACCTGAATGTAACTCTCCCCACCTCTGATACTCAGCAGCTGTGATTCAGAAGCATACTCCTTCCTGCAGTGGAGGTAGAGCATATGCATCATGGCTAGTAGTCAGTGATAGACTTAACCTCCAGGCATTTGTCTAATCCTCTTTTGCAGCCATCCATTGCTACATTTAATAGGAGCAAATTCCATAGTTTAACTGTGCACTATGCGAAGAAGTACTTAACTTTTGTCCACCCTGAATCTTCCAACATTCAGCTTTGTTTGAGTTATTAAAGATTCAAATGGTATAGTATGTAAATACCTATGATGGGATCAGACATACTGGATTAACCTTTCTACCTTTGTTCAGCTGAAAACACTAAGCGGTTAATACATCATGGATGTGCACAATTAAATTGGGTCTTTGATAGTGAATAACTGAGCTCATGTGCAAAATGAGAAGACTGACATTTAGACATAACGTTGGATGGAGAAATCATTCCGTCTCAGTTGAGTAAAATATTTAAGTAGAAGCTTATACTTTGCTCAACTGAGGTCTCGTAGTCCGTTATAGAACACTTATTATTTCCTTGTGACATATAGCTGAAGAGCTTACAGTGGATGAAGCCCAATGAATTTTATTACTGCATTCTGTATATCTGTAAGAGATTCTGGGAATGAGGCTTTACTCAGTAATATTTACTGGGTGACCTCAGAGTTGGAGAGCAATCTGAAGCCCTAGCTGGGAGCAGTGGGGGAGAATGGAGTGCCAGATTACTGCTGCATCCAGAATGCTGCGACTTCAGCTGACAAGGTGGGGAGCTGGCTATTTCAAACTTTTTTCTGTGCTAGGCTGGGTCCAGGCTTCTGTGATGGACTGTTCCAAACTGGGCCCTTCTCTAGGAAATGGGTTCAGCTTTGGATCCAACAGATCCACCACCAACCTGATATGATCACTTTGGCAACAACAACAAAAAAACCACCTTGAAATCTCCATCATAATTGATCATAAACTAAACATGGATCTGCTGCAAGCACTTTTAGCACTTGAGAGGGATCTCTACCCCAAGATTCCACCTCGGACCTTGGTTTCTTTTCTGATAGCCACTGCCAGAATGGAAACAGCAGTCAGGTGGAAAACAGGGGCAGGTCTTACTTTGCAATCTTGGTTCATCCATATCGGGGAAATAGCATTCAAACACTTGACTCAGCAAAGCAGGGTAATAGATGGGCAGAGCAAGAAATACAAATTTCTAAGTACATAAAGGTAAAGGGACCCCTGACCATTAGGTCCAGTCATGACCGACTCTGGGGTTGCAGCGTTCATCTCGCTTTATTGGCCGAGGGAGCCGGCGTACAGCTTCCGGGTCATGTGGCCAGCATGACTAAGCCACTTCTGGCAAACCAGAGCAGCACACAGAAACGCCGTTTACCTTCCCGCAGGAGCAGTACCTATTTATCTACTTGCACTTTGATGTGCTTTCAAACTGCTAGGTTGGCAGGAGCAGGGACCGAGCAATGGGAGCTCACCGCGTCACAGGGATTCGAACCGCCGACCTTCTGATCAGCAAGTCCTAGGCTCTGTGGTTTAACCCACAGCACCACCCGCGTCCCTTCTAAGTATATAGTATTTGTTTATTGAGTATATAAACAAATCAACCTCATTGCTTGCAGCGGTTCTCAACCTGTGGGTCCCCAGATGTTGTTGGACTACAACTCCCATCATCCCTGAGCTCTGGCCTTGCTAGCTAGGGGTGATGGGAGTTGTAGTCCAACAACATCTGGGGACCCACAGGTTGAGAAAGGCTGGCTTACAGCCTCCCATGACACATGTTTTGCTATGGAAAGTCTTAATTCAGCAATGAATTACCATTGTGTGTCCCTTAATTATGACAAATGTGATTGACAAATTGACAAACTATACTCCAAGTTTTGTTTAGTTTGTGTTTATGGTTCTTCTGTAAAAGAAAGTGTAATACATTTTTAATTCAAAATTGGAGTTGGGAGGATGTTATTGCACCAGCTGAATTCAGCTTGTCTTGCAAAACAAAACCACACTCCAGACTTACTCATATGAGCATGCACTAGCCATAACAGGGGTTAGATCAACAAGTCTGATGCTAAAATACACATCTATTTAAATCCCCTGGTGATTCAGAACAATCAGCACATTTGAAAACCAGACCAGCTAACTATGAACTCAGTAATATGATTCCAAGCTCTACAAATAAATAATAATAATAATAATAATAATAATAATAATAATAATAATAATAATACAATTCTGCCACAAAGGAAAAGACTGAAAAATGTACAAATTTAAAAGTGTAATGTATTTGTGTGCTGAGACTTCATGGTGCTCTTTGTAAGATTTATTAATACCTCCTGCGTGATCTTTTTTTAAAAAAACGTTGTTCACTGTTTTTTGCTTTCTGCATCCACATAAGCCCTTGCTGTAAGTTTTAGATTGTCCACCCATTGCATCAGTGGTTGTCCACTTGGTCTATTAAAATTGTAACGTCTCCATACTAACACTGCTTTAACCCATCAGCCTAAGTCATCTCTTGTCACATGTCATACATATGTCCATTTTAACTTTGTGAAGCTAAAGCTGAGTCTGTGATATATATATATATATATATATATATATATATATATGTGCTTGAAAAATGTATTCCATGTAAATGGAATTCTAACAACTCCTTAATAGCACACCTTAATGCAGCAATAAGATTCTTTTCATTGCCCACTACAGAAATACAGCCAAATCCTACTGGCTGGAGTTCTTGGGCAGGAAAAGGAATGAACTTGCTACCAGATCTGATCCAGGTGCATAGAATTAATAAAACAGATAACTATTTTAATTCTAATATATTGCATTTCAATACACCAACCATTTAATACATACTCAAGTATATTAAAGATAGACAAAGTCCACATTTACTTTACATGCAAACGTAGTACTAATGTAAAGATACTAATTTAAATAAGCAGAGTTAAAGACTTCGTTCTCCGAAAAGTTTGTGGTAGTCTGAAACCTCCCTACCTGACTGATTGAAGAGCCAAACTTAAGCATGCCAGATATGGGGAAAGTTAGAGATAACAGTGTTGTGTGCATTGTACTAAGAATCTATTCAGAGAATCAGAGAATTGTGGAGTTTGAAGGGACCCTGAGGCTCATCTAGTCCAACCATTAACATGATTGGATATATTTTCAGAAATCAAATAATTGATGCCAATTCTATTTTTTCTTTCCACCTTCATAAATCATACACTGAACGATATTATTTGTATTTTTAACTATGCAGCTTTTTAAAGTTTTGGTCTCCATTAAACTGTCATCTTTGTCAGAACTCCACGAGCATGTCACAAATAATTAAAAGCCTCTCCAAAAGACAATTTGAGATTCATTATCGATCAAGATTCTGCCTCCTCAAAAGAAGGCTATCATTTTCATGGCAGTCAGAAGACATCTCCCTTTGAGGAGGACGACACTTGGCCTTACTCCAGCTATTGATATTTCTAAGTGATTAAGTCTGACCTCAGTGTTGCCTCCCACACCAAGAGCTCTTATTATATGTTCCATCTTTAGGTAATGGGCTTTGGCAGCTGCCTGTCTTTAATCCACATAGCTTCCTGCTTTTGGCTGAAGTAATGCACAGCCTATAAGCATCCAATAGTGAGATCAATTTGTTAAATGAAGTTTTTGGAAGTCTCTGACTCCTCTGGAGAACCTGTCACAGGACAGGTCACACACCTTTGCAATGGACACAGAGCCACTGCAGACGTTCTAGAGAAACCACAAGAAAGGAAGGATATGTCGTTTGCACTTAATCCTCCTAATTTCTTAGTGGGTGGCCACGTCTTACGGTGGGAGGTGCACCTCTACCAAAATGAAGGAAAAGACTTTGCCTCTTCCAGTTTCACATAACACCCAAAATGCATGAGGAGACAAAGAACAAGCTTGTTTGCCTCAAATGAAGCAATAAAGTAATTAAGATTTTTTTAAAAAAATGCCTTTCATGACATCAACTATTTAAAACATCAAAGCATGAATGTGCAGATTCAGATCAGAAAATGATTAAAGAGAAGGGGTTTAAGAAACCTAAATCAAATTTAAACCTAAAACCATTTCAACAAAACCAAATAAATTCAGATGCAATTACAGATATTCCACTGCCTCCTCTAATAGCATTCTCAGCAGTAATCAGCATCTGAAATAGCCTACAAAATAGAAGTTGGCAATTTCCCTAAAACTGTAGAAAGAATATATCTATAAGCTTCCCTGTAAGTAAGCCTCCCTGGACATGAAATTTCCATAACTGGAGCACCACTACTAAGAAGGCTTGAGATGTTACCATCTCTTGCTATGCCTCTGATGCTTCCTTTCTGCCCACTTATCTGGAACATGGAAAGTAATTAATTCTCTGAGCAGTGTTCAGTGTGTCCTTACTTATCCATAGAGTGGTTAGAAATCAGTGCTCCAGGGACTAAGTGAGACATTTCCTAATCCAACATGAAGCCATTCATAGCTGTGTTGAAGAGCAAACAACACACCTCAGACACAAATTCCTTTTCCTCTTATTGAGTATATTATAGAGATGCCGTCTTAATTTCTTTGCTCCTATATTTCAGATATTACTACTAGGTAAGATTTGCTTTGAGTGTCCTGATATTCTGGCTGCTGAATGTTCCCCAATACTGCATTCTACACTATTTATGCACATATATATTTATCTTTGCCTGATTATTAATCTGTTTTCTGTTTTGCTTCCATGGTTTGGTAACATGGTTGCCTCTTATTAGCACATGACTTCAGACTCAATTCTTCCTCATGTCCTTAGACCACGACTTATCATACAATCCCTACCTGTGTGAATTTCGCAGTTGAATTCTCAAGTGTTAACTGACTCCTAAACCACCCCTTCTACTCTTCTTTTTTAAAAATCCCATATATAATAAAAAACAGAACTTGGAGATCATGAACCATGGCATGAACATATTCTAGATCAAATGTATACAAGCAGAATAGGAGGGTGTCATGGAGACTCACTTAATTTGTCTAAATATCATTCTTCCCTTTCAACGAAACATCATGCACTGTGGAAGTCAAAGTTCAAGGTATAATTTCTTACTTGGCAATATACTATTCTACAATTTACAAGACTTCCTGAGCATTTACTTCTACATTACAACTCATTTTTTTCAGCCATGCAATTTATGAGAAAACCAATAGCATTTAAGAAATATAAAAGGGGACAGAAAATGTCAGAAATTCTTACGGGGATGCCACAGTATTTTTATTGCACTTGCCTCACTTTCAAAGTGGCCAAGCGTTGTTTGTGAGTGTCCTACCCATTCTACAAATCAGCTCTCTGGCACTTTGCATCCCCCCGGGTGCTTGTGTTTTCTAAATACGCCATGGCATCCTTAACTGGGATTTCCTGTAAACACAGGAAGGTGAGGAAGCTGCATACAGAGTACCTGGCAGCTGTTTTACAATTGAATCTTCATGTTTTGCTTTGATCTTTAAAGAAATAAATGATTACACCAATCTCAAGGAATTCACTAGCCAGCTTCTGGTGCTTCAAATGAAACTCTGAAGAAGACACTTTGCATTTCCAGACTGAATCCCAACCCTAAAAGTGTGACAATCGCATACCAACAATTTCAGGTAGCACAATTATAACTGACTGGGAGGTTTGGACAACAAACCAGCTTCTTCCAAAGATTGAACTTTTTGCAATAAGCAGGGTGATGGGAAGATGCCCTGGAAAGTGTGGGATAACACATGCTTTGATGCACCATTGTGTTACTTTCCATAAACAAATAAGAACACATACTCATGAAGTAGCCATTGCTGTCTAATTTCCCTGCAAACAAATCAGGATGAATGCTCAATAAATAGGTCACATGGAAGCACCAATTTTGAGGTAGCTATGGTTTTGTGAGAGCTGGGTTTTGTGAGAAGGCTGATCGCCAAAGAATTGATGCTTTTGAATTATGGTGCTGGAGGAGACTCTTGAGAGTCCCATGGACTGGAAGAAGATCAAACCTCTCCATTATGAAGGAAACCAGCCCTGAGTGCTCACTGGAAGGACAGATCCTGAAGCTGAGGCTCCAATACTTTGGCCACCTCATGAGAAGAGAAGACTCCCTGGAAAAGACCCTGATGTTGGGAAAGATGGAGGGCACAAGGAGAAGGGGACGACAGAGGAAGCTACCAGCATGAGTTTGACCAAACTGCGGGAGGCAGTGGAAGACAGGAGTGCCTGGCGTGCTCCATGGGGTCACGAAGAGTCGGACACGACTAAACGACTGAACAACAACAATGGTTTTGTTTGTTTGTTTGTTGTATATCAGGAAATGCAAGCAACTAGGGAAAATGTTTATTGGAAAGAAGCACTCGCATACTAGCCAGGGCCACCTAGCAACAAGAAAGTAAGCTCAACCAAATGTGCACCAGAATCCTGAAGGAATTCAAAAGCTCCTTGAAAATGAAGGAGCAAATAAATAAATAAATAAAATAGAGGCCTCTTTCACAGGGGAAGAGAACTTTTACAAAATTGAGGAACAGGTTTTGGCACAGCACTAATATAAACTAAGGGCATGTAAAACCCAGAGGCAACCTGATAATTAAATTAATTGCTCAGTTGTCATGTAGCCAACACACAAGATATTAAAAAGTCGAGTGTCTGATTCCACTTCATATGCCCATGCCCATACAATGTATTGTCTTAAAGTGTGTGCATCGTTTGGAGCTCTTTAGCCAAGTGTTATTTTATAATGTGGTTAAGGTACTTGCAGGGTTTTTCTCAAAGACTACTCCAAATCTTATCATTAAGCCACTATAAAACATCAAAAACAAAACAAAAACCTCAAGCTAAATTACTCTGTATACAATGCTTATTGTGTCTCACTTCAAAGCAGATCTCACATGAAGATCATATATATCAGGAAAGGAGAGGGCAGGGATAGGGTGGTTTATACTGAAAGGAGGAAAAGGCATTTACAGAACAGAACGTAGGTGTTGGGGGGGACAGTAAGCTGTTATATTCTTGCCTGTTTAACTCTATATCTAAAGTTGTCTAATACAGAGTATTCACTTGAAGCTGTAGAGAATGAAATCTTGTTCCTTCAATTTTGCAGTTAATGCATCTCCTCCTTTCACCATTGCATAGCATTGCTCAGCCTGGTGTTCTCCAGATGTTGTGGACCACAACTCCCACCAGCACCAGCCAGCATAGCCAGTGGATAGGAATGATGGGAGCTGTAGCCCAAAATTAGGAGAAGTTGGCATATGAGATCCATAGTGTACAGCATCTTAGTGTGAAATGGGCTGAAGTATAGTGTGTCTCATCACTACTGGGGAAACCATAGCTTTAACCCAGTAGTGATGTATGGAAGTGAGAGCTGGACCATAAAGAAGGCTGATCGCCGAAGAATTGATGCTTTTGAATTATGGTGCTGGAGGAGACTCTTGAGAGTCCCATGGACTGCAAGAAGATCAAACCTATCCATTCTTAAGGAAATCAGCCCGGAGTGCTCACTGGAAGGACAGATCCTGAAGCTGAGGCTCCAATACTTTGGCCACCTCATGAGAAGAGAAGACTCCCTGGGAAAGACCCTGATGTTGGGAAAGATGGAGGGCACAAGGAGAAGGGGACGACAGAAGACGAGATGGTTGGACAGTGTTCTCAAAGCTACCAACTGAGTTTGACCAAACTGCGGGAGGCAGTGGAAAACAGGAGTGCCTGGCGTGCTCATGTGACCATGGAGTCACAAAGAGTCGGACACGACTAAATGACTAAACAACAACAAAGTGTGTGTCAGTGATGAAATATTGCCTGCTCTTAGTACAACATAGGTGGCATTTAAGCAGTGATTGTCTTAGCCAACATACAGCTTTATGGCAACCATTTTCTAATCTTAATTACAGAGTCCCTGAATGTAGCATAATTTGTGCCAAAACTAGTTGACACATGTAATTTGAAAGAAGTCTGGCATATTGCTCTCAAACTTACTTTGTGCAGTGATTATTTTTTAAAGGCAACCTATTAAGTGACACATTTCCCCTGTTTTGAAAAAAGAAATGGACTTTTAATGCCTATCTAGCCAGTCAAACAAATGTGTGTTTTCTGTATAACAACCAAATAAGAATCATTATCTGCAAACATTGTTTGAGGTAAGCTCAAAAACCAAGGCAATGTGATATTTGAGTTAGCTTTGCATGCAAAAAACAACAACCCCAGGTTGAGTTCCTGGCATTTCTCAGTACAGAGAGTTTCGGAAACCCAGGACAATTGCTGCCAGTCAAGGAAGCAGTAAAATGAGCCAAACCTGCAAGTAAGTAAGTTGCTATGGACCTTTGCTTGTGAACATACTTGTGAATAGACATTGCAAAAGAATCGGCCCATAATAAAGGGAATTGCTAGATTAATTCTTTGTAAGTCACCAGAAGGCCACAGGTTTCTTATCCCTGCTATACAATACAATCAAAAAGAAAGAAAGGAAGGAAGGAAGGAAGGAAGGAAGGAAGGAAAGCCAACTCAGGACACGTTGTGTTAAGCCAGGACACTCTTAATGTGCCCTTTTCATATCCCCTACATCTGTGCATCATGCCTGGTTAATCACCATATTGTGCTTATTTCTTAGGCAGTTCTTATACATGCAGGCCCTACTGACATTTTTCAGTTATTACTAGGAGTTATTTTGGAGCCTGCTGTGAGCTGTGATGCAGTGGCTGCTGCTGCTGCTGCTTTGGTGAAGACATAGTTACGAGGTGGATTTCAGCCTAAAGGTATACATATGTTCCTGCTGCAAATAACTGTTTGAGGAAGAGAGTTTTGCTACTGATACTTAGTCACATTGCTATTAGCAATAACTTTTTGCTGCCTTCCAAAGAGTTTCTGCCACTGCAGGCTGAGAGGATAAATGTCCACTCTTGAAGTTTCCGTGTCTAGAGCACATCACTTGTTGTTGGTCTTTTCAGATTTCCCTGATGGGCAGAGGCTGCCTTTTTGGCTTCAGCAGACAAATAGGGTCCACATTTATTGTTGGACTACAGCTCTACAGTAACCATCCCTGCCTGTTGGCCATGCAGGCTGGGGCTGATGGGAGTTGGAGTCCAACATCATTTGGAAGTCCACACATCCAAGATATAGAGAAAAGAAGCATATCAAAGGCAGTTCTCTAATCAGCTTAACTGCAATACAATACAATCGCTAAAAAAATAATTGCATGAACTCTTCCAGGCTGAAAATGCTTAGAAAGCTTTATTTGCACGTGGTCCAAAGTCTTAATTTGTTTTACCATTGTGCAAATATTCATGGAAGCAGAAACTCAGTTTCTTGTTTTTAAAAGCCTTCTGCAAATGACAATGTGCAGAAAGTTTTATAGTCTTTATTTGGTTCATGCTCACAGCAACCAGGCAAGATGGAACACAGGAATCCCAGGCTTATAAATGAAAAACTGGGGAAACATTCAGTAACTTATCCAACTGTAACATTAAGCAATACAATACAATTGATGAAATTTAAACAACTGAAACAGAAGCAATGTGATAAAGCATACTATAATATTAAGTCATCATAAAACTGACAGAATCGGACTGCATTAAAATGTAAAAATCTGTAGATTGGATCAGCAATTTGTCCAAGGCCAACTCATTTGGAACCCCTTTCAAAGGCTGTACAAAAATAGTAAAGTATTATGTGTCCTTCATGTTTTTGGGATACTAAGATTCCAAAGAGTAACAATGGTTGAAATTACTATAGTCTCATCTGACCTTCCCATTCCACAGTACAAAATTCATTAACAATATATTCTGAAAGGCAGTCGCTCAGGTGGCTTTCAAATGAGTTGGAGAAATCCACTTGATCATCATGAAAGCTCATGGATGGTTCCATGTAGAGTGGCAGTATACCTTTCAGTAGTAGATCCTAGGAACAAATGATGGGATGGCTCTCACTTGCATTTCCCCTCTGTGAAGTTCCAAAGCCATGAATACAAAATGCTGGATCGATGGACTTTAATCTAGGTGGGCAAACTTTTGTTCTACTGAGGGCTGCATTTCATTGGGAGTAATTTATCAGGGGCTACAGTAAGCAGGGCAGAATCCTGCGGAGGGCAGGACCAGAGTCAAATGTGTATAGCACCGCCCTTTTCCTTTTCTTTATCTTGCTGCCACACTCATTCTCTCTCTCCCCCCCCCTTCCTCCTCATTCTCTCTACCCCTCATCCCTATCAAACAAGATGCCACTGGAGGGACCAACTGCAAGTCTGAACTGGACTTTTGAAAGCTACAGGTTGCCTCCACCTGGTATAAACGGGGTCTTTCTAAAAGCATTTATTATGATCTGTTGGCTGAATATCAGGGAAGAGTCATAACAGGTTTACAATTTAGAAGAAAATATGTGCTTGAAAACCAACCCATTCATTTCTGCTAACGGATCAGGGATCATATGCTTTCTTTTTTGACTCAGTGACCCCAATTTTATGGCCTTTTTCATATGCATGCTGAATTCAAAATACCGCCAGAACTTAAAAAACAACAACACACCTCTTAACAGGCTTTTCAGTCATGTGAGGACAAAAGTCATATTCACAGTAACCTTAGTGCTCATTAGTGGAAGAAAGGGGAAAGCATGCATAATGTCAGCTAGCACCACGGCTGCAAGAAAATTAGAAGAAAGGCAACATTGTGTCTGAAGCTTATTAAACTGCAAACTTTTTCCTCAGCAATCAAGGCAGTGCATAGATGCAAATGAGACACTTACATAATGCTATTATACTTGAAGTGTGACTAAAAAGCTGGACTGATTAAGTTACTATGCAAGGTTTGGAGCTCTTTTGCTTTCTCCCTTAAAGCAAAACATATTATGCATATTAACTGTTTAAAATGGACCATTCTGAAATTGCTCAGAACCAAATATTTCTACACTGAATTTGCTCCCATTTTAAGTTTTGTTTATTTTTTCCTAAGCAGTAGCAGAGAGCTGAATGAACATCCTCTCTAAGCATCTTTTCAATTTCACAGGCTGGATTTCAGTCTAATCTCAGCAAGGCACAAGTGTACCCAAATGGATTTATCAAGCTGCACTGTGCATTACGTTACTCAGATTTCAACAGCCTATTGACAGTAAGACAATTTCTATTTTCAGATGAGTACTCTGCATCAACATGCATCATGTGTAACTAAGGTCATGCTCCCCCACACAATTGCAAATTAAATGTATGAACCTCACAGTTTACAATAGCCCTGTTAACTGTCGTGATAACCGGGAATGGACGTATGTGTCAAATCTTAGCTTCTCATTTTCTAATCTTAAAATAAGTTTGCCACATCTTCGTATCACCTTGTGAATATTATAGGTTACTGACTCATCCTTCACAACAAGGTCCCAAAACCGGTTACAAGGATAATGTGCAATTTTACCTAATATGCACTTTTTGCAAGCAGTTTCCCCAAAGTGTAAAGCATTTTCACAAATTTGTTTTTTCTTCTTCCAAATTTCCCCTTGATATAAACCCCCTTTTTTGGTAAACTTCATCACAAAATTCAGAAAAGCTTGAATTTCAAAGGATAGATTGATTCAGTTATTTGGGGGAAAGCATGAATTAAGCAGGTTCACACTGAAATGCTCACCAAATTGAACAAAGTGATAATAACACTACTTTTAATAATGTCAACTCTGGTCTATGGAGAGATGGGTTTAAGATTCCACTCAACGATGAAAATTCAGAATCAGAATTTTGCCTGTGTGAAAACTCAGCTTCCTTTTATAAGCTGGGGGTATGGGTGGGAGGTATTTGAACCCCAGTCTCCCAGGTCCAGCCCTCTAACCACACTGGCTCTCAAATTGAAACCATTCACAAGTAGGCGATATCTTATAAGAGTTAACATTTTTTTTAAACTGTCTTCAATTTTTTAAGCTGAGCTTTAAATTGTGTTTTTAAAAATTATTTTCTTATAGTTTTATTGATTTATACTGCATTTTAATTTTACAGTCTCCCCACCCCACCCCTTTTTGCAAGTAACCTAGAGAACTTCTGTCATAGAATGGCTATAAAAATATGGCTGTTGTTGTGTTGCTGGCATTGTTGTTGTTATGAATATAATCTCTGGCTATATTGATGCATTTGTTACTGAGAGGCACCCAGCAGGCATACGGCTGCGATGCTACTAAAATGAATATTTCTGATAAGATGGGTTAATTGTCAGAATAATTTGTGCAAGAGTAGCTGATTAATCCTTCCCCTGTGCCTCGCTGCAGATACTTTCATTTTCCTCATACCTTTAGCATTGCTCTATGAATGGCCCCCATTTTTTACACAATCTTCTGTTCTGATTACCATCTCCATCCCACAAATGAAAGTCTATAACAAGAGGAATTGGTATTACAGTGCTGCTATAATTCATTCCCTTGACAGAGACAGAAACGAGAACTGACAATGACACAAAGTAAATCCATTCCTATTCCAATGCCTCAGATTGCAACAGAAACCAGAAGATAGCATAATTTTAACCCATTCATATTGTGACAGAGATGAGAAATGGTTCAAAGCAAAGCCATCTTCTTTGACTTTAGAAATGCTCGTACCAGAAATAAAGATCAACACTAAGCTGGTATTTTTACAAGGCCTCGCAACTACACATGTATCCCAGTGGCAGCTGGTGGGCTGGAGCTGCAGAGCTGGTCTCCCGACAGCAATGTTGCTGTGCTTCTCTAGACTGCACTGCGCGGTGATAGGGCAACAAATGAGTCTTTGGCTGAACCAGGTCTCTCATGTCTTTGTTTAGATCAGTGGTGGATTTAGGGGAGCACAACCAGTTTGGGCACAATGGTGTGAATCCTAGGGGGTGATGCATCTATTATATAGAATGGAAGGCGTCAGGTTGGGGGGCATAAAATTTTGGGGTCTCGCAGAGCACCACTTAAATTTGAGATCCATCACTGTTGAGATTCCTACATTGCAGGGGCTGGACTAGGGGTCCCTTTCAACTCTGATTCTATGTCCACTCTAGTCTAGGTGGTCAAATATGCATTACAAAAAAAAAAAGCAACCAGGAAATGCATCATCAAAAAAAAAGAGGATACAGATTTGTGTTAACATTTGCATGTGCTAGTTTATGCAAATTAGAAATATAGTACATCTCACCATAGTGAAGGAGACTATGGGGAGGTGACGTATCTGCCTGCTCAACCAAGTGTTGATGAGCAACTTTAAATCCCCTGCTCTCCCATTTTTTGGATCTTTATCTTCAAACTGGCCTTGAACCACACTCCCCTTTAAGTAGAAGACTGGCAGACAGCCTAAGAGATACATATACTTCCACCTTTCCACTGTTCAGTCTTCAGTTACTGGTTTTGCATGCAATGGATCAAGCGAAGGAAAAGTTATTGCACACTGGTTGTTTGCATTTCCGGGGGGGGGGGGTGTTTTGACCATCGGCAATGATCTTCAAAAACAATGTGCACTTTATCTCTACGAAACCAAGAGACCACACCGCAGTCAACAGGCTGCCAAAGCATCAAGAGCAGATCCATACTGGGCATTTGACAAAAGATCATTCCCCTAGCTGTGTTACCACTGGCCATCTCTTTAAAGAGGTTTAAAGACTCTCTCAAGGCAAATCTATAAAAAAAAAGGTAGTATAAACACCAACAACTGGGAAACACTGGCCTGTGAGCACTTCAGTTGGAGAAGAGCCTTTACCAAAGGTGTCATGGGCTTTGAAGACGCTTGAACTCAGGATGCAAGGGAAAAACATGCTAAGAGGAAGGCACGCTTGGCAAACCCTCACCATGATCAACTCCCATCCAGAAACCTATGTCCCCACTGTGGAAGGATGCGTGGATCAAGAATTGGCCTTATGGACTCACTGTTAAAACCATGTTCATGGAAAACAATCTTACTTGGTTCCAAGTGATTGCCAAAGAAGAAAACCACTGACCAGGAGTGCAGTGCAAAGATGGCCAGCTGATCAGTTAGCTGGGCTTTGCACATCAGCTGAAGCTGCCCATTTCCGATGTGCTTAAGTGACAACGATAACGCTAAAATAATTTTGGGTGCTCGATGGGACTGATCATTTCTGTCAATCTGAAGAACTGTGAAGCATCTTCTGGAACAACAAAGTGAAAAATATCCAGCTGTATACCAATTCCAACAGGAAGCAATGTTTCAGAGGAGCTCAGCTTTGGAAAAAAGCACATGTTGGCACATAAAAGGAGGCACAGGAGAGCCTTCTAGCTACAAGAAAGCAACAACAGATTTTGCTACATATTTTAGCAGCGGCCCCACACCATGCCAGCAAATAAAAAACAACTCAGAATAAAAGGAACAGAAATGATGCTTTATTTTACAGCTGATGCAAACAGCTGTGCCAGCTATGCCTATTTGAGGGAGGCATAGATACATATGCTTTCTATTGGTAATGATACTTCTGTGCTACAGAGCATGGGCCACAGTAATCACCCTTATGATCACTGGCCAGTGAGTGCAAAATTCGGAGTGCAAAATCCTATCCTCCAATTGATTCAGAGATAAAATATAGGAAAATCATGTGGGCTAACGTCTTTTTTATGTTGAGCCAAACAAGAAGCTCCAAGCAAGCCTTCTATTTTGCCTGCAGCACTCCCGAAGCTGAGCAGACGTAGAAAGCGGATTAGAAAAACGAGAGGATGAAAGGGCATTAGCATGATACAGAGAATATATCCTCCAAATACCTCCCAATATTTCAAGTTTTTGGGTTGCTGGAATTTATTTATTTTTGTAAGATCTGCATGGGTCCATAAGAATATAAAAATAGATATATTAACTGTTTGTGGATTGTTTAGGGGGGAGGACCTTGTTCTCTCTTGCTTCTGTTCATTTTTCTGATTTGACAAGAAACTTCTGGCGATACTTGAATATACATCGGAACCCATCCAGGAAAGCAGCTTACTTACCATATTGATAGCCTTAGGCTCTTGCTGATTTCTTACTAACCAATGCATAAAATTATTTTTAAAGCAGAGCACAGCTTTAAACAAATATTAGATGTAAAATCTAGGTCACCCTTTCTACTGAAGGGCATATTAAGAGATTTCTTAGATTTTTAAGTTAAATACAGTTTCTACCACATGACTTTGTGGTTTGAGCTAGTTAAATATGTCACAGTTACAGTGATGTAAAAATCAGGAATGTTTGGTCAACATGAGATTCGAGTTATCTTAAACATTTAGGATTAAATAGGTTTTTACCATTCCCATCCTTGGAGCTTTTCCCCAGGACATTTAAAGGAGGTGAAGATTAATGAACAGTTCCAAGACCTGGGTGCAAAGACCTGTTTTAGGCATGTTGAAGGATTTGTGCATGGCCTAGTGGGATTTCTGACTTTCCTCCCTTGGAACTGCAAACTCCTATGCAATATAAAAAAAGCTATTTTTCAGATTTCACGCAGCTCACATCCTCACCATACATTTAAAGCACACAAAAATCACCCCAGAGAGTCCTAGCATTGCAGCTTACCCCTCACAGAGCTACAGTTCCCAGCCACCTAACCAAACTACAGTTCCCAGAATTCTTTGGGGGAAGCAATAGAGTCGCAGAATAGCAGAGTTGGAAGGGACCCCAAGGGTCATGTAGTTCCTCTCTGCAAGTGCAGGAATCACAACTGAAAGTCATGTGCATTAAATGTATGGTGTAGTTGTGACCCTTGTTACAAAAGACATTTAGCATGTGAAGCTGGCAGCATGATTCTGAAAGTCATGTGCATTAAATGTATGGTGTAGTTGTGACCCTTGTTACAAAAGACATTTAGCATGTGAAGCTGGCAGCATGATTCTGGTAGATCAGGTCCCCCCCCCAAAAAAGTGCTTTTTCGGGCACTGCACCCCAAAATAAGTAGTAGAATCTGTTGTGCAACCTCAGAACTCTGCCAGCTTATTCTGCCTGGTGTGCAAACTTAACTCACAGATGCAGGACATAACCAAGGAATCATTTTTAGCATTCTAGTCTGTATCTAGTTTTCGGCGGCGGCTGCAGCTTCTCTGGAAGTTGCATGGAATTAAAAGGAAGCACTTAGCCCCCAAAAAGTGAGCGGCCCTTTGAAGCTCAGCACAGAGCCATTGTAACATTTGCCATGGATGCCATTTTATCAACCCATTTATTTATTTTTAATCTATCTTTTAATTAGAGCCAAAATGCTTTTTCTGAGAAATATATTAAAAATTAAAATATTAATGAATTAGAAAGAGCTATAGCTCTAGAACACTGTAATGCTGTCTGCCACCATTTTTCACAATGTTTAATGGCAGTGACCAGAAAGATTGGTTTTTCTTTTAAATTAACATTATATGAGAGCTGCAACACTATGACAACTCTGTGCTGAGCTGTGATAGGCAAAATGATCTGTTAGATCACTGTTAGACCACATCAAAACCACATCTGCTTAAAAAGATGGATAGGTAGCACTAATTGCATCTGCCCCTGTAAATGTGATGCTACACTTCTGTTCAGCTGCAAAATAAATAAAATAAAATAAAATCCGACTTTCTTCATGTACAATGATTAGATGACAGCCTCATGTGTGGTTGCCCAGTAAAAAGAGTGAACAAAGCATGACTGTTTTCATTTATCTGCTGCTTCCATGAAACGCTCAGACCTCGACCCAGGCTTTGGCAATCCAGAAAACTATGTTATACTCACTTGTAGCAGAGGATCCGCCAAAATCACTTCTGCTTCCAGAAAAAATTGACACACTGGGTCCAATCCATGCATTTATTTTTGATATGACAAACAGAACCATAATGGTACTCTAACTTGTGTGTTTTTTTGGTAGTAACTATTTGTGTTTCTGAATATTTTCCACTGTTGTGAGATACGAGATTTGCCACAGCAAATCTTGACAGATGAGTCACCAAACTGTAGTAAATTTCACCCTCATCAGGCACATTCGGAAGAAATTTTACCTTGTAAAAACAGTGCATGAAATCACATAAATTATCTGGCCCCAAACAGAAAGTGTGAACATTATGCCCACTCCAAATCAGCTCTACCCATCACAGTGATTTTTCAGGCCCTTGATAACAAAATATCCCCAAAGGAGCTCAGTATTTACCTGTATGCAGAGCACAAAGAAATGCAATAAGAAAGCCTTCCTTCCACATGCACACTCTGCCTGTCATATTAATGAGAACCTTACTAGCATTTTGCATAGTCCTGGAGCTCTTACATTGTGGTTTTGAAATTCAAGTCTATCCAGGCCCTCCTGTCGTAAAATATGCATTTGCTGAATGATCAAAATTGCTACCAGAGGGTACGCTTTTAATGTGAGAATTAAACCTGAACTTACTGGACTTAACAAAATGGCATATAAAGTTCCCTAAAAACATGATTAGGTTGAACATGATGTGGCGACTGAATTTTCAGGCAAAAATATAAAGACATCGTTAAATGACCCTGTGGCACTATATCTGTGTTTTTAATTAACTCAGTGGAAAGGGGTAATTTGAAAGGCACTTGTTACAATGGCTGTACCATTGCCCCACAGAAAGTTGTTTAAAAGGCAAAGATTTAATGGCCCAATTAAAATTAAAGTAAATGCCTAAGGCCATCACAAGTGTCTGTCCAAGAAATCAGATGCTACAGATCTTTCTTAAAGGATATTCAGCTTGGAATTGTAGTTTTGCTGCTTTCTTGATTGAATGCCTCTATAGCCTGACAACAGAAACTTAAATATGTTTACTCTGAAGCAGGTTATACTGAGTTCAGTGGCTAAAGTACTAAAGTGGATACAGGAGGCATCATAATATTTCACTGCAAGCAGAGCTTGTGTAGAAGGCTTTTAGAAACCCCTACAGAGGCTCCCAGGTTTGTGTGGCGGGAGGAAGAAACAGGAAAATGGAGAAGCTGCGACAAAACTGTGTGCAGTGTATCATACAAGATTCATGTACCCAGGGGAAGAATTCCACATTGGAAACAAAATCAGGTGATTTGGAACTGCAAAACTAAAAATTTGGATAAGGAAGATTTCAAAAGAACAGATGCTGTGTGTACTCCAAATACTCATGGAAGTTCACAGTACAGAACTGAAATTGTACTGCTACTTTAAAATTAGGGACGCAGGTGGCACTGTGGGTTAAACCACAGAGCCTAGGACTTGCCGATCAGAAGGTCGGTGGTTCAAATCCCTGCCCCAGGGTGAGCTTCCATTGCTCGGTCCCTGCTCCTGCCAACCTAGCAGTTCAAAAGCACGTAAAAGTGCAAGTAGATAAATAGGTACCACTCTGGCGGGAAGGTAAACGGCGTTTCTGTGCGCTGCTCTGGTTCACCAGAAGTGGCTTAGTCATGCTGGCCACATGACCCGGAAGCTGTACGCCGGCTCCGAGATGAGTGCCGCAACCCCAGAGTCGGTCACGACTGGACTGAATGGTCAGGGGTCCCTTTACCTTTACTTTAAAATTGCTTATTATAGTTGTTGGCACATTAAAAGTTTATCTCCAAGGCAGCTTTGTTTGCTGCTTCCTCATCATATTTCAGTGTTAATTTATTTGCATTAACTAGCAGGTTAGATTAATCAGCAAAGTAAGATTTGTGTCTGCCCCTTATATTCCTTTTAGCAAACAGAAGCGCTGCATTGCAGAGACCAGAATCTAAAATAATTGAAACCTGTAATCAGAAAGCATGGACATAAAACCAATCTAACTAACATTCTGATTTATGGGATGTGATAGGATCTTCTTCAGATATTAGGAAGCCTGAATGCCTCCAGTATGGAAATCCTGCCAATCAGGAACAACAATGATCTCAGACTGATGCTTTCAAAACATACATTACAGAATTTGTTAAACCGCTGACAAACACGCAAACCGCCTCTACACACAAAAAGCTGGAACTTATAGACCACATGAGAAGGTTATATGTATTTGTTGCATTCTAGGTTCCTTCTGTGTGATCCTGCTGAAGGAACACTTGTCAGTTTCCCGTGTGAAACAATAGCATTTCTGGACAGGAGATTTTAATGTGCCAGTCATGCTAATTCAACATACTTGGCACCTCTTAGCCACAGAGGGATTTCCTGTTCATTGCGAAGAATTGGAACCACCATTTGCAGTACTGGAGGCACAGTTCAAAGTAGATGTTGTAGTGCAAACACACCACAATGTTTGACCTTTTTCCTCGTGGTTTAGTACTGCAGTGGAACTTAGGAATGGGAGGGAGGGGGATACCAGCTTCACTGGATTTTCAGAACGAGACCAGAACCTACTGCTTTGGGGCAGGCTCTCAGAGGGCTCTGGGAATAAAGGGAAGCCGCTAGGCATGGATTGGAAGCTGTGTCTCATTTGCCTTGGGCAAATGAAGCAGGTGCCTAGTGCATTCCCCTGCGATATGCTAGACCCTGCCTCACATGCACATCTCAGCATGTGGGAGAGTCAGTGTTGTGCTTGGATAGTTTGACTGGGATCCCCCAATAGCCATGAAGCCCACCCTGAACCCACAGAGTTTCTGGGAATATAACATGGGGAGGAGGGAACCATGGACGCCACCTTGAATTCTTTGGAGGAAAGGCAGAATTTAATTGCATAATTAAATTTAAAGATGGATGTCCTTAGATTGAAGGAGGGAATGGTAATAAGAACATTCTCCTTGTAGGTTCAAAGTTCTTTGGGGCACTACTAAGCACTGCATACCTTATTTAGTGTGCGTTTTCTAAGGTACCTTCCACCTAACCAAACAGAAACCACCAAGTCCTGACCCACAACTGCCCATACAGTGGTACCTTGGGTTAAGAACTTAATTCGTTCTGGAGGTCCGTTCTTAACCTGAAACTGTTCTTAACCTGAGGTACCACTTTAGCTAATGGGGCCTCCTGCTGCCGCCGCAAGATTTCTGTTTTCATCCTGAAGCAAAGTTCTTAACCCAAGGTACTATTTCTGGGTTAGCGGAGCCTGTAACCTGAAGCATCTGTAACCTGAAGCGTCTAACCCAAGGTACCACTGTACTCCATCCCCTCCTGCACCAGGTTCCACTGGTGGGAGTGGTCTAGTGGGACTTGTAATGCCCCACCCCTGTTTTAAAGGCACCAGCCACTTCCGCATTTCTTCTTACGCATTTGTCATCCATGCTTTGTATGTCTCTGTCACAACTGAGAGCATTAATCACATGGATGAAACAGAGTTACATGTTACAGTTCCCGTGTGTGACAGTGTGTTTAATATATTTGCCAATATACTGCAGTAGCTGGCATATGAAAATGCTCCTGTCTTCCCAGCATATTCTCCTCCCAGCACACCAGATAGACGGCTTTACAGGCACATGATCATAATGCATAGATGGCCCTCGGGGTCCCTTCCAACTCTACAATTCTCTGATAAACATCAAATTAATATTATGCAAATTCCTCTGGAAACTCATATAGCCTTCATCTGGTACACCATGTGAATTTTTGTGTGCGTTTCAAAAGCATGTGATCTGGACATTTGCCATACTTTAAACTGAGAATAAATGACAAGTTACTCCAACAGAAGCACTGAATCCTGTCCAAAAATAAAGTAAAAAAAAAATCAATTATTTGTGGTGTCAGGAGGTTTGTGACAAACACTGACTAATATTGTGAATGATATAGACTAGTTTCCTTCTGTTAATGTTTTTGCAATTACATTTTCTAGAGGTAAGAAAATTCTGATTTACATCTTCTCAGTTGATTAAGATATATTCCTGACTTGCACTTATCCCCCTGCCTTTCTCACTTGCCACGTGTCTGTTTTATGCATCTGATGCCATTCACCTTGCAGTCATTCCTTGCTTTGAATTCAGGGCTCACCTTTCATTAGATAATTGGAACCACTGTCCTCTGTGCTGTTCTAGAAACGGATGCTCAGCAGCATCCTATCTGGCACCTCTGCTCCTCATTACAACTTCCCAGATGTTGCTAGCTCAGAGTGATCAGGGTTGGCAGACGACTGCAGGGTGTTCACTTGCAGATTTGTTGAGAATATGGGAAAAGACAACCCTGGTTCTGAGGACATTGGGATAGGTTGGGCATGGCGAGCTTTTATACCTGGGCTCCTTCACCCCAGCCTGGGAACTTTATAAGCAGCTGCAGCTAGGAAGGTGGCTATCTTTGGGTCACTGTCAATGAGATAGTGGGGCTCTGGTGATTCCTACTTTCTTTTGACATTTTGGAGGAGCTGATTTTGCTTTTAGGTTGCAGGGAGGTGAATGCATTTGAGTTTTTAAGGGCTGATTTAAAGATGTTATCCTGATAGATTAGCCACTTTTGGCATAATGTGGTGTCTGGATTAATAAAAAATGAGAAATAATAAAATACTATACGTAATATGCACCTGAATGTTGATCAGAACACTGCTTGAAATAAGAGAAACAAGCACTGAACCCTCCCTACTCTGAGAAGCAATCTTGATGAGATTGTGCCTTCGGGCATAATCACAATTATTTTACTGCAATGTTTTATGAGCGCGCACTTAGCTAAACACTGACCAAAAAAATTTGAGCTAAGTATATGTAACAAGGCAGATTTTAGGAGAAGGTTATTTCATCAACAAACACGTGTACATTGATAAATAACACTGGGTGGGGGAGCCGCAAATGGTTTAGCACATGGAACAAACACCAATGGTGGGGCTGTTCAGTATGGTCCTGCTCCCAATTTGCTCTACATAGTGGCTACAGCACATGAAGAGGTAATATGTTCCTTTGTTCACATGTATTCTGCATCCTTTCTTCCTTGCCTCTTCCATTCTGCCCTGATGCTACATACCTTCCTTTGATCACACAGAGTGATTTAGCTGCTCGTGTCCTTTGTTATACAGCAACTTCCACTGATAATGGCCAGGAAGTTATACCAAGGTGGAACCTGGCTACTACTAGATTTACCCCTTTTGCTTTCATCTTCATAATGGTTGAAATACTGTTACAAAAGGCCTGTAAATGAATGGGGATGGAGAGTAGATTATGCTCACATGTGTAAAATGTATCTGTATGTGCATTTGTCTAAACACACAAGAACACAAAATGTGGACAGGGAGAGAGGCACAAGCCTTATCCCCACTGAATGCAAGTTAATGTTCCCTACAGATCTTTCCCATGTGAAACAGGGAATGTTGGGAGTCTGAGGAGGAACGTAATGTGTGAGAGGAGTTAATATTTCTATTCTGCTCTTTCAACAACAAATGGTGAGCTCAAAGCGGCTCATAAAAATCACAAAAGCATTAAAAAACACACCATTACAATATTGTACTATCAAACACAAACGCATATAAATAAAGCAAACAGCAAATTCATCTACGTGATAAAGAAAATTCAGTAAAGTCATGGTAATTCAAAACATCAGAAAATATAAAAAAATCATTCCTCAGAATGATTAATACCATTCAATAAAGTCCTATCAGAAAGAGCTGCTGAGTACCAATAGTTTGCATGCACTCCACTGCCACCACCTGCAACTAGAGCATTAATGTGCTCAGACAAATCCTTTAACATGACATGTGGGTGATTTTCTAGACAGGGGTGTCCAGATGCAGGCCATCTTTAAAATGTTGGAGAAAAGCCGGCCTTGCGTTGCTTTGGAATCCTTCAGCCAGTGTGATGAAGTGGTTAGGGTGCCAAACACTTAGAGTGTGATGACCCAAGTTGAAAACTCCACTGAGCCATGAAGCTTTCAGGAGCTCAACCTACTCTTGAGTAGGACCCTGGCAGAGACACATGCCCAAGTGGCATGTTATCTTCCTCCTGGTCATTCGTTCGGGAGCTTCAAAAGCTTCCTTCTGCCCAAACATCACAGCGACCGATGCCAACAGACACCAGCACACTTAGGGATCTGCAGAGTCTGCAGTTTGCATGACAGAACTCAGCATTTTGGCTAATCTGCTTTATTTACATATACACACACATGGAGCACTGCAACATGGCTCCCCCTCTCTCTAGCATCAGACAGCAAAGAGAAAAAGAACAAAGGACAATAGTCCCACTTCACGGAACACAGTGACACAAACATCCTGTCTCCGTCACTTCCCACTCTCTGGAGTCAAAACATACACTGCCATGTGATAGACAAAAATCCCATGACTGAAATCACGGAGCAGAAGCTCCCCAGGTGACCTTGGAACAGTCGCTACCGCGTAGCCGATCCTATCTCCCCGGGTTGTTGTGAAAATAAAAAGCAGGTAGGGGAAGAAAACCATGTATGCTGCCTTGTGCTTCTTAGAATCAATAAATTGTAGAGTTGGAAGGGACCACAAGGGTCATCTAGTCCAACCCTCTGCAATGCAGGAATCTTTTGCCCAACATGGGGCTTGATTTAGAATCTCACACTCTACTGAGTTATCTCCCTGGGTATAAATTAAACGAATGAATGAATGAAAAAGCCTCAGGCTCCCAGAACACCATATTGGCTCTCTGCAGGGCAGGGGTACCCAAGGTGGTGCCCTCCAGATGTTCTGGACTACAGCTTCCATCAGCCCTGCTGACTGAGGCTGATGGGAGTTGAGGGTCCACAATATGCAGAGGGCACTATGCCAGCTTCCCCTCCTCTAGGCTATTCAGGGGACCGTGAATGGACCTTTCACATTGACAGAGGCAAGAGACGGATTGGGCCTTTCCCTCCCTGCTCCTGGAAAGTGCTTATGTACAAGCTCATTTACTTTCATGAGCAGCTCTTCTGAATTCCGTGTTCAAAACTATATGTCAGCAGCAATGGCGGTTCGGCAGCCCGAGTGAGGCATGTGTGTTTGAACCTGAGGGTGACAGGAGAATAATTTGAAATGACTTAATCTAGCTTCTGTATTATAAAGTAGGAATGTAATATAAAGCACTGAGGTAAAATGGCTAGCCAGCTGAGCCTGGTATTTTAAAGTAATAGAGGGTATGCACCAGAGCGACAAGAGTCGAAGTCAGGTTAATGGTGATGGCAGGAAATAGACTGCAATTGAGGTATGAGTGATTGGCCAATGCGAATAAGTACGTGATTTGGAGAAATAAAGAGGAGTGTCTCTACTGCCAATGTTATCAGGTTGACAGCAACTGGCCCCAAAACTATCTGGGGATGAGACATTTCACTTAGTGGTAAAGAGAAGAGTTCTCTTAGGCACCCCTTTTCTTTACTAATAAATATGTTCCATCCATCCACCCCATCTTAAACTGAAGAACTTCTGACAAAGGTTTTTCTTAAACCACCTTGCCACCACTCTTCAGCTCCAAACACACAGCTGGCTTCTGAATCAAAATTATTTTTAATATCAGCTCAGAATACCCATTAAAGGTGTGAAAATTTTGCAGGTTCTGTTGACTAGAAACAGGTTTCCACACTGCAACTTATTTGTTTACATCTCTTCCCCCAAAACGAGGAGTTTAAACTCTCCAATTTCAAAAGTAGTTCATTTCTACCAAAGGGCAGAAATAAGCCTCTATTTTGCCTTCTCTATTACGTTCCCCTTTTTGACACTTGTCAGAAACCCCAAACCTACCCTTTAGTATCCTCATGGACCAGGCTAAGCTATCCCCTGTCCTGGGATCTCAGCAACTACTATTCCTGAATAACTCCAATTTCAAGATTAAGATTAGAAATTCTCCTAGTTTTGGTGAAATTTAGGAGGAATGGGAAAAGTATGGCAGTGTGAATGAACAGAACAATAAGACAAAGGACTGGTAGAAATTTGCCCATCCCTAGTAGAAAGCAGAATGGAAGCTGCCTTCCCTTATCTTTCTCTCCCCCCCTCCCCGTATTATCTATTGCTACAAAATGCAAGGTAAAATAATTTCGCTGTGTTGCAGCTGCCGAAAATTAAATGGCGTCTTTCAAAGAATTTACTGACATTTTAGATTTAAAATTCCCACCCTGCCTTTTCTTTAACAAATATTTAAATGAAGAATTTCTCAGTTAGGACCCTGCAGACATGTATTGGGAAAGTTCATTCCTTCACAAGGTGCAGATAGGTAGCCGTGTTGGTCTGCCATGGTCAAAACAAAATAAAAAAATTCCTTCCAGTAGCACCTTAAAGACCAACTGAGTTAGTTCTAGGTATGAGCTTTCGTGTGCATGCACACTTCTTCAGATACACTGAAACAGAAGTCACCGGACCTTTCTATATAGTGAGAAGGTGGGGAGGGGTATTACACCCTTCTGAGTAATACCCCCTTCTGAGTAATACCCCTCCCCACCTTCTCACTATATAGAAAGGTCCGGTGACTTCTGTTTCAGTGTATCTGAAGAAGTGTGCATGCACACGAAAGCTCATACCTAGAACTAACTCAGTTGGTCTTTAAGGTGCTACTGGAAGGAATTTTTTTATTTTGTCTTCACAAGGTGGTTATTCATATTCTCCATTCCAACTCTGTTCTATGGGGCAGTCGTACATTTTGCCAACGACAGAAAATAAATGTAGTTTAGAAATATTGGTGCTATACCATACACAAGGTCAAAGAAGACAAGAGTAATTTGCAACTACTAAATTGCTTGATGTAATACTCCGGCGTGATAATCTTTAAGAGGAAGCTTTGCATAAGTCAAAGGTCTTCAGAGCAATATGCAAATCAAATCCTACCACTTTCCTAAATCCTTTTAATCTAGCACTTAATCTCAATAATGACCCAGTTCTTGGAAACTTAACTGAGCTCAGCCTCTTAATCACATTATTCAGCTCGCCCTTCGCAAAGTTTGAAAGGAGATAGATAACAAACAAAGCTTAAAAAAAACCTTGATGAAATATCATCATTAATTTGGCTGTGTAAGAATATTTTATTTACTGTTAACATAGTAGGGGGAGGGTATTCCCTTGAAACCAAAGATAGGGACATAAGATGAGCCCTGCAGGATCAGGCCAAAGCTCCATCGCTATTATTCTCATGGTGGCCAAAATGCCCATGGTAGGACCTGAATACAACAGCATTCTCCCCACCTGTGACTCCCAGCAACTTAGCATTCAGAGGCATACTGCCTCCAACAGTGTTGTTGACAGAGTTTACCGTACTTCATTTCATTTACTTATTCATTGAATTTCTATAATGCCCTTCATCCAAGGATCACAGGGTAGTTTATAATACAAAAACACAAAATTGCATAAAATAGTAACAAACAAACAATCACACACACACACACACCCATGAAGCACCCTGCGGAGCCAGAGGAGGGCTCACAGAGGTTCATATATGCAGGAATTCCAAAGAAAGTTGCCCAAACCATCAGAATGGTTAGGTCTATTAAAGAAGTGGACAAACTTACAGCAAAGGTCCAACAGCTCCCTGCTTGGCCTTGCTCACAGCATTCCGTGAGACAGACTCCACAGTGAGGTCTTGGAAACATACTCACAACCTTTATAAGCCCAGGCAGGCCACGTCACCTGGGAACACAGGTGGCTGTTCATTACCTCCCCCTCTAGCTATGCCTGGGGCCTGTGGATACGTCTAAGCATGTGAAACACATATGAGCTCAGTGCTACAGCTGCTACCAATCATCTTGACCATCAATATGCTGCAAGGAGGGCTTCCAGACCAGCTTGCCTTTTGGGGTCAACACCCCCAGTTTAAAAAGCCATAGATTGTTAATTAGTCAAAGGCCTTGGGAGAAGGGGGGTGTTTTTGTCTGGCACCTTATTGTTTAGGAGACCATAGAATTGTAGACTTAGGAGGGAGCCCAAGGGCCACCTGGTCCAGCCCCCTGCAATGTAGGAATCTCAACTAAAGCATCCATGACAGATAGGCATCCAACCTCCCTAATGAAGGAGAGTCTACCACCTTCGGAGGGAGGAAGGCAAGTGAGAGTGTGGCCTGTGGAGAATCCTAGATACCAGGCAGAGAAGCCAGGAAGGCCGCATCCCTGGGCCTGAGGTTCCCCAGTCTCCCCTAAAGCACACAGTGCAGTACAGTGGTACCTCGGGTTAAGAACTTAATTCGTTCCGGAGGTCCGTTCTTAACCTGAAACTGTTCTTAACTTGAGGTACCACTTTAGCTAATGGGGCCTCCTGCTGCTGCCGCCGCCGCACCACCGTTGCGTGAATTCTGTTCTCATCCTGAAGCAAAGTTCTTAAACCGAGGTACTATTTCTGGTTTAGTGGAGTCTGTAACCTGAAGCGTCTATAACCCAAGGTACCACTGTACCTAGAGTAGGAGGGGTGGGGAACCTATGCCTTTCAGACCACCGGCCATGCTGGCTGGGGCTGAGGGAAGTTCCCTGCCGCTGCTGCAGGGGCAGCAGCTGTAATTTTCATATCTACCAAGTTTTCTGGAAAAAATGGAACATCCTGTTTATTAATGCGAGATTGTGGTGGCCATTTTGGGAGGCACCTGGGGGGGGGCAAGATTGCAGCACTGCTCACATGACATGCCCAGGAGTGCATTGCAGAAGACGGGCGTCCTGGGTTTTGACCTGAAAAAAAATGGATGGCATAAATTCTGCAGTGCTATAAAAAAGGTGGAAGCAACATGTTTAAAATGCAATTGCAGGAAGGCAAGCCAAAAGGCCTTTCTCTACCAAGCGTTTCATGTGGTTTCATTCTCTGCTTCCTCAGTGTGTCAAGCTGAGAAAAACAGCCAAGGAGGCCATGAGAAATGGAACAAATTCATTTCTCACCTATACAACTGCAAGTGGTGCTTCTTTCACAATTATGGCTCTTCCCCCCCCCCAAGTGCTCTTATTTCTTTGTGAGGTACAAGTAATAAAAAGGAAGGATGCCACACACACACACACACCTGTTCAAGAAAATGGTGTGTCTTAATGGTCATTTGAACAACTTGGCAAAATGCATCATCCCTACCCCCAGAGCATGTTCTTTTTTGCCCAACAGCAATTGCAGCCGTATGTGAATGGAAACATCTTTTGCGGCAGGGGAAAAACAGGTGGTTGGCAGAGCAGGCGTGAGCCTGCTCCTAATCGATACCACCATGCTGGATGCTGGATGGCCCTAATAGAATCTCTGGGAATGAAAAGTGTGTGCTTCAGCTAATAATTTAGCCCGTTACGATTCAGATGTTGGAAAGAGAAAAGAAAAATCTAATCAATACTGGGAAATCTCATCTGTGGTTTCCATCTGCACAAACTCCGAAGACTGCACTTTCTGCAACATGAAACAATGGTGGCACATGGAGGGTCAGGCAGGAAGGCAACTTGCACGCCATCTCCACCCAAGAGAGTGAAACCTATTCTTCACTGATGCTGCCATTATGATTCTGATGGACACACACAATTATTCAGCCTAAAAATATCTGTGAATTGGAAAAATATAATCTGAGTTTGGGGAAGGATGCAGACTCATATCTAGACGGGCACAGAGCCCAAACTTTTCATTTTAGAAATTCACTGATGAGTTCGCAAAAGAACAAGGTAGAAATAACAGTGGCAGCATTTTCCTGCATTCCTGTGCATTTACTATATATCCCTTGGTAGAAAAGGGGTAAGTTGGAAGCAGATCCACACACCTTTTTTTGCAAATTCTCTGGAATTTCATGTGGCTCAGAGCTACCTTGCCTGTCTTGCCCCACCTAGCAGCTGCTGTAGCTTTTAATGTGTGCATGTAAGGAAATGGTTAAAACAGTTTATTGTAACACATAAGTAAGCCACCCAATATTTCTCCTCTGAATTCCCAAATTAAAAAGCAAAATGATTTATTACAAAATAGATACTTACTATACAAAGAGACTCATTGTCACTTGTCCAACCCCACCCCTCGCTCTGTCACAAAACAAATGAATCTTTTAAAAAAAACCCACAAATGAATCTTTTTAATTAGAGAATGTTTTGGTTACAAATCAAAGTATTTGCAGGGAAGCAGAGTGTACATCCTTCCTGTGGAAATAAAGTGCATGCAGGGGAAGTTTGAACAAATAAGGAGCAGTATGTAGCATTAAAGTCCTTTCCAGGGAAGGTGGTGGCAAGTTAAAGTCCAGTTAAGGAGTGTTGAGAATGTGGGATAACCAGCCTCATATAACCAACATGCTTAGTCCAGTTAGAGCACGAAGGGGTTAATACCATAGAGTAAAGCGTGTTCTCCATCACGGAGAGCACGTGTTGCGGTTGGGGATTCCAGGACACCTTGCTGTTTCTGGGCAGATGGTTTGGCCAACTCGTAAGCAGGGGCGGGCTGTTACTGGGGAAAATTAGATGTTGCCATTTAGTGATTGACAGCCCTATTTGTTAAATACAAGGCACGCAGCAACGGACGTCCTCTTTCGCTGTGTGCTTCGGATCACCCGCCCTCCCTTCCCTAATGTTAGGCTGTTTGCTTGACCTTGCTATTGCCTGTCATGGGGTTGTCTGCTTTGGGGCAGGGGCCCGGTAGGAATTTTGCCATTTGGCTGATTAGTGTGTGCCACTTGGTTTTTGCCTACTGCGTAGCAAATCGTCACAACTTGTAAGGTTTGCGGTTAGGCATTGGTCTGGAATTGGTTGCTGGAGGGGTATGGATTCGGCTGTGCCTGCCCCCCCAAATGCTGCTGCTGGTGGAGGGGTATGGATTCGGCTGTGCCTGCCCCTCCAAAATGCTGCTGCTGCTGCTGAAGGGTTTTACCGTTAAAGGAACCCAGGGGCTCCCCCATGCTTTTGTCCGAAACCCCCTGGCAAGGGGCTAGGGCCACGCAAGCCCTTGGGAGCATGCTGGGGAGAGGTGAGGCATGGTTCCCAGTCCCGTCTCTCTCCCCAGGTGACTTACCCTTCCTGACTTCGCGGGGGGTGCGAATGTCAGAGCTGTCCCTGTGCGGGGGCAGTTAGTGCTACCAATGCCTAAGCAACCACTCACATTGCTGTATTTGAATAAAGTTGTGGCCAAAATTATGCCAAAAAATTTAAACAAAAATTAAGTGTCAATTGTGTTTTCCTTTGGGGTATATTGGGGACCTCGACACGCAACCTGTTCTGCCAGGCTTAGCTATGTCACATTCTTTACCTTGGGATGAATTGGGTAGTCATGCTTATTGTTATACCCCTGTCTACCTGTTAAGCTTAGCGTGTAAAGAGTTTTGAGCCGCTTGCTCTAAGCTCAGACTACACAACAAGCCACTCTTGAGTTAATAAACCTCTCTGTAGCTAAGCTAAGTTTTACTGCCTGTGTGACTTTTTCTGAATGCTGTGTGAAAAAGCACATGAATCTGACCTTTGGAGAGTTTGTAAGTAAGTAATTTACCAAAACAAAACAAAACAATGTTATTTTTAAAAAGCAGAAGCAGTAGTAACAACACTTAACCTGAAAACCTTTCCTGGGCTCCAAGTCACATAATCCAGAGCAATTGAAGTTTTTTTATATTAAAAAACTTATTGTGCCAATCTGGGATCCATTATAGAATCAGTAAATGAAAGCTTTTAAAGTTAGTATGAGCACCACTGTCTCTATTATACAATCAATCAATCAATCAATCAATCAAAGCTGTAAAAGAAGTAGGTAATAGTTGCATCATTAAATATTGTAATGATACAAACTGCCATGAATTCTGGCCTTTTTGCAACACCCCACCCAAAACCCAGAAGAAACTTTGTAACTGGGTTTAAAATGGAACGTTTGCCATGATCCATCTTTTTCACTCACCACCTCATCAAGGATTGAAAGCTAATCTGATTGTGTGCCAAGTACTCTTTCATAGATGCACATTGAAGCAATTATGTGCCCAGGGCAAATATGGGTCATGTGAATTGGTTTTCCATTTTTCTCAGGGACAAAGCCTGCAACATGAACCTTGTGGTAGCTTTCATCTGCAGAAAGCCACCAGCAGGACACACCCTGGGCTACAGTCAGTGTATATGAAGTGTGATCTCTCCTATACTTGCACAATGCTTTTGTGTACTTAATCCTGCAAGTTGGGGTTTCCCTCTTCCCTCTGCTCAGGTTCACTAATTTCAACTCATTTCTAGATTTTTAAAACTCAGTGGGAAGATTCCATTTCCATCACCTCATCATTATATTCGGGGGGGGGGGGGAATGTTGGCAAACTTCACAGCAGGACAGTTCATCTCAGAGGCATCTTAAACTGTTTGCAGTGGTGAGGAGGGGGGATGACATCAGTAAATATTAATAAATGGACAAGTCCCATTTGTATGCATATCAGTGAAGACACTTGACATTGTTTACAGGTATAATACAGAGCTACATGCCTTCTTACTGCTGCCTGCTAGGCCTTAATTATGTAGTCAATTCCAGCAGATAATTTAGAGTCCTACACAACATAAAATTGTATTGTCAACCACAGATATTCAGTTTGAGTGCTTAGCAAAACATGGTCTCTTCTGAGTGCTAAGCGAAAGCATGCACTTTCAAAAGAAGAACATTGTTAAATCCATGTTGAAACTGTTTGTAATGAAAGGTTGGCAAAGTCCCCCATCTCTTATTTGTTCCAAGCTAGTTCAGAGAATCCTTGCAAAAAAAGCCTGGGCAGTTTGGAGAGGCCAGGTCCACTCTGAATTCTTCCGCGACAACCTCAGCACTCAGGTCTTGCTTTTGGGCTTCCTATGGACATCTGGTTGGTGACTTAGAAGAGGTTTCTGAGACTAGATGGGCCACCAGCCTAATCCAACAGGCTCTCTTCTTATGCTCTTAGGTTAAGAATGGCAGTAAAGAAAGTCCAGTAATGATGATCTGTGGCCAGAACAAGGTAGTTTGGAGCTGCTAAAGCTAAGGCAAGGTTCAGCTATGTCCCATCACAGGCACAGTGGAAGGGTGTCCATAAATCCATTCCAATTTGCACATGCAGCATTTTAATATTTCCAACCATGCAAACCAGCCCCGTCTTTATTTTTTCCTAGAACAAGATAGGCTCTTATGGCCAATCTGAGAGATTTAAGCCATGATTCAGCAAGGTAATTTGTCTTCTTTCAAAAGAATGAGTCACCCTGCCTTGAAGAATTAAGGGTTTAGCGAAGCCTTGCTTCTGGACTCGATCAAAAGACAAGTGACGTCAATAGCAGTCTTGCCATTTACTTCAATGAACCTGGGTGTGGGTTCTGTGTATTAAGCTGTTTGTACAAAAAAACACACCACCCACCCCCAAAACAACAGCAGGCTTTTATTCAGGGGTTGAGGAAGTCTCTGTGGGTAAAGTAAACAAGAACTCTCTCTTCTTGCAAAACAGTTTCTGCAAACCACAGGATGTGGACAGAGTTGTCCTCTTTCTAGCTCCATCGTCGTATTCTCTGTGCATACATTGAAAGCACATCCAATGTGCATTTGAAGCACATGACGTCTCCCAAATAATAATAATAATAATAATACATTTTATTTATATCCCGCCCTCCCCAGCCGAAGCCGGGCTCAGGGCGGCTAACAACAATCAACAATCAAACAATCAGATATTCACACATTCTAAAAATATTTCATTATAAAAATCAATTAAAATCAAATTAATGGCAACTAATTAAGCAAGATTCTATGCAGGTTGCCAGAGGAGGGAGTCAGGCTGTGCCCTGACCAAAGGCCTGGTGGAACAATTATAATAATAATAATAATAATAAATTTTATTTATATCCCGCCCTCCCCAGCCGAAGCCGGGCTCAGGGCGGCTAACAACACTAAAACAATACAACATTATAAAACATTATAAAAATGAGTTAAAAACAAAATTAATGGCAACCATAAGCTAAAGTCTTGAAAAGATTGCCAAAGGAGGGAGTCAGGCTGCGCCCTAACAAAAGGCCAGGTGGAACAGCTCTGTCTTGCAGGCCCTGCGGAAAGATGTCAAGTCCTGCAGGGCCCTTGTCTCTTGTGACAGAGCGTTCCACCAGGTTGGAGCCGCAGCCGAAAAAGCCCTGGCTCTGGTTGAGGCCAGCCTAACCTCTCTGTGGCTTGGGACCTTCAAGGTGTTTTTATTTGAAGACCGTAAGTTCCTCTGTGGGGCATACCAGGAGAGGCGGTCCCGTAGGTACGAGGGCCCTAGGCCGTATAGGGCTTTGAAGGTTAAAACCAGCACCTTAAACCTGATCCTGTACTCCACCGGGAGCCAGTGCAGCTTGTATAGCACCGGATGAATGTGATCTCTAAGCGAAGACCCCGTAAGGAGTCTCGCTGCGGCATTCTGCACCCGTTGGAGTTTCTGGGTCAGTCTCAAGGGCAGCCCCACGTAGAGCGAGTTACAATAATCCAGTCTGGAGGTGACCGTCGCGTGGATCACAGTGGCTAGGTCAGGGCGAGAGAGGTAAGGAGCCAACTGCTTAGCTTGGCGGAGATGAAAAAATGCCGCCTTTGTTATAGCTGCAATCTGCGCCTCCATAGAGAGGGAGGTATCGAAGATTACACCCAAACTCTTAACGGATGGTGCTGGCACTAATTGCACCCCCGCAAGAGATGGGAGTTGCCCCCTCAGTCCCAAGTCGTCCCGTCCCAGCCAGAGGACCTCTGTCTTCGAAGGATTTAACTTCAACCGGCTCCCACGAAACCATCCAGCCACAGCCTCCAAGCATCTGATCAGTGTGTCTGGGGCCGAGTCCGGGTGGCCGTCCATCAACAGATAGAGTTGGGTGTCATCAGCATACTGATGGCAGCCCAGCCCAAAACTCCGGACAAGCTGGGCGAGGGGGCGCATAAAGATGTTAAAAAGCATCGGGGAGAGTATTGCACCCTGGGGCACACCACACACCAAGGAGTGGCGGGATGACAATTCCCCCCCAAGCGCCACCCTCTGTCCCCGACCAGAGAGAAACGAGCGCAGCCATTGAAGGACTGTGCCCTGGATCCCCACGTCGGCAAGGCGGTGGTCTAGGAGTTCGTGATCGACCATGTCGAAGGCTGCTGACAGGTCTAGAAGAATCAGCAGCCCCGACCCGCCTCGATCCAGCTGCCTGCGGAGATCATCTGTTAGGGCGACCAGAGCCGTCTCGGTCCCATGACCAGCGCGGAAGCCGGACTGGAATGGATCCAGAGCTGATGTTTCATCCAGAAACCTACCAAGCTGTTCAGCAACCGCTCTCTCAATCACCTTACCCAGGAATGGAAGATTCGAAACCGGGCGGTAATTGGATAGATCTAAAGGATCTAATGATGTTTTCTTTAAGAGCGGGCGCACCACTGCCTCCTTCAGTTCCCCTGGGAATGTCCCAGCGCCAAGAGACAGATTGATGATATCCCCCAGGGGGCCCCGCACCTCGTCTGGACACGCTCTAATCAGCCAGGACGGGCACGGGTCGAGAGGACAGGTGGTGGGCTTTCCAGCTCGGAGGAGTCTGTCCACATCAGCTGGGGATATCCAGTCAAAGTGGTCTAATACTGAACCCGAGGACAGTCGAGGGGCCTCCAGTTCCTTTATTGTATCCAAATTGGCAGGGAGGTCATGGCGGAGCAACAAGACCTTCTCCGCAAAAAAGCTCGCGAATGCCTCACAGCTGTGTGTCGAATTGTTATTTAAATTTGGCTGTCCTTCAAGGGACGTTAAAGACCGAATTATACTAAATAATTGCGCCGGGCGAGAGCTAGCGGATGCAATGGAGGCCGAGAAGTAGGACTTCTTAGCGGCCTTCACTGCCATCTCATAGGTTTTCATAAAAACCCTATAAGATGTTCTTGAAGCTCCGTCACGGGCACCCCGCCATACTCGCTCTAGCCGTCTGAGGTCCCGCTTCATTTTCCGGAGCTCCTCGGTAAACCAGGGAGCCCGGTTTCTGCGGGGTCGCAGAGGGCGCTTAGGTGCGATCTCATCGATGGCTGCCAGGAGCTGGGTATTCCAGGCCTCAACAAGCTCAGTCAATGAGTCGCCAGGGGGAGAAAGGTCCCGCAAGGCTTGACGGAATCTATCAGGGTCCATCAGCCTCTGCGGGCGAGCCCAAATTGGCTCGCCACCCAAGCAGGGTGGGGGTGGAACGTCAATCCTGGCTTTCAGAGCATAGTGATCAGACCATGGCACCTTCATTGAAGGAAACATGATCACATCTATACCGATGCCAAAGATCAAATCCAGCGTGTGGCCTGCTTGATGTGTGGGGCCCGAAACAAACTGGGAGAGCCCTAGTGTCGCCATGGAAGACACCAGGTCCAGAGCCTGTGAGGAGGGAGTGGCATCAGCATGGATGTTGAAGTCCCCCAATACCAATAGGTTAGGGAACTCCAAGGCCCAGCCAGCCACCGCCTCCAGCAGGCCTGACAGGGTGGCTGCTGGTGTGCTAGGTGGCCGGTACACCAGCCAGACAGCCAAGCTCACCTCGGAGCCCCACACTAGGCCAACACATTCAATGCCGGGGATCGATGGCGAAGGTAGAGCCCTGAAAGAACAATCTTCCCGGATTAATAACGCCACCCCTCCCCCCCGGCCCACAGTCCGCGACTGGTGAAGGACGGAGAAACCCGGGGGCGCCATCTCTCGTAAGGGAACAGTATCCCCTTCACGCACCCAGGTCTCAGTCACACATGCCAGGTCAACCCCCTGCGAGGTGAAGAAATCTCGCAGGGTGGCGGTTTTGTTGCCTATAGACCTGGCATTGCACAACACCAGTGACGGAGGTGAGTAATCCTTGCTCACCCTACCCTCGTCTCTCGGGATGGGGCGCAGATTGGAAGGGGTACGAGCATATCCGTATCTCGATCCCCTTCGCCTATGACATCTGCCCCCACCGCCATACCTCCCTCGCCCCTGCACAGTAGGAATCCCAAGCCTAATATTCGCCTCCATTTACAGAATATAAAAACAAACAAATAAAAACAATTACATGAAAACAAAACCAATCCCCACCCCACTCCACAACCACCCAACCCTGACCCAAAATAAACCAAAACAAAAAAACCCTGACCCAAAATAAACCAAAACAAAATAAAAATACATAGATAAAAACCACCGCTTATGGTGGTACAACTAAGCAAAAAATAAAAACCGTTTAAAACATATAAAAACACTTCAAACAACCACTGCAGCAGCACTAGTGTCCCCCAAAGCTGCGGCAGTGGTAAGCGTGGGCCCCGCCCCCTGGCCTGATGGAAAGTGGGCCTGCAGGGGGAAGAGCCCTCCCCACAGATGCACGGCAAAGCGGCAGCAGCAATGATTCCAAGGGCTCCAATGCTGAGATGGAGTCTGGGGCCCGCCCCCAGGCCCAAGGTGGAGAATGGGCTTGCAGGGGGAGCGGTCCTCCCCAAGACTCACCGGCAAAGCGGCAGCAGCAGTGTTCCGGGCCTCCTTGGAGTCTTTTATGCTGGGGTGGAGTCTGGGGCCCGTCCCCAGGCCCAAGATGGAAAATGGGCCTGCAGGGGAAAGAGCCCTCCCCACAAACGCACGGCAAAGCGGCAGCAGCGATGTTCCAAGGCCTCCTTGGGGCCTTATATGCTGAGGTGGAGTCTGGGGCCCGCCCCCAGGCCCAAGGTGGAGAATGGGCCTGCAGGGGGAGCGGTCCTCCCCAAGACTCACCGGCAAAGCGGCAGCAGCAGTGTTCCGGGCCTCCTTGGAGTCTTTTATGCTGGGGTGGAGTCTGGGGCCCGTCCCCAGGCCCAAGATGGAAAATGGGCCTGCAGGGGAAAGAGCCCTCCCCACAAACGCACGGCAAAGCGGCAGCAGCGATGTTCCAAGGCCTCCTTGGGGCCTTATATGCTGAGGTGGAGTCTGGGGCCCGCCCCCAGGCCCAAGGTGGAGAATGGGCCTGCAGGGGGAGCGGTCCTCCCCAAGACTCACCGGCAAAGCGGCAGCAGCAGTGTTCCGGGCCTCCTTGGAGTCTTTTATGCTGGGGTGGAGTCTGGGGCCCGTCCCCAGGCCCAAGATGGAAAATGGGCCTGCAGGGGAAAGAGCCCTCCCCACAAACGCACGGCAAAGCGGCAGCAGCGATGTTCCAAGGCCTCCTTGGGGCCTTATATGCTGAGGTGGAGTCTGGGGCCCGCCCCCAGGCCCAAGGTGGAGAATGGGCCTGCAGGGGGAGCGGTCCTCCCCAAGACTCACCGGCAAAGCGGCAGCAGCAGTGTTCCGGGCCTCCTTGGAGTCTTTTATGCTGGGGTGGAGTCTGGGGCCCGTCCCCAGGCCCAAGATGGAAAATGGGCCTGCAGGGGAAAGAGCCCTCCCCACAAACGCACGGCAAAGCGGCAGCAGCGATCAGCAATTCTGTCTTGCAGGCCCTGCGGAATAATAGGAACCATATTTTCCCTACACAGAGGTACAAGATCCTATATCCAGATTCTTTGAGGGTAGCCATGTGCTTTGAAATGTGAATTGGATGTGCTTAAATGTATGGTGTGGATCTGACCTTAATTTCACTGAAGTGCTTGAAAGCTACCTGGTTTGCTTTCACTTGGCTCCCAGGAGGATCTCAACAGCATGCTCCAGCAAATGTTTACTCAGAAGTAAACCAGAACACACTTAATGGGAATTACCAAAAAGGACATTTAAAATGGACAGACCCAGGACTTCTTTATTAAAGATATTTCAGAGAGTCCAAAATAGTGATGGATTAGGTTCCCCAGGCACAATGTGGAATGGGTTTGGCTAATGTGGGTCATTTTGCATACACTGTTGAGTACTTTCCAGAGTTCAGACTAGAGATGGATGGGCCCATTAAAGTCCAGCCCACCCCCATTTTCAGCAAGATTGGAACTAAATCCATACTGTTCCATTTCCAGGTGGATATTTACAGGGAAATCCTTAGAAATCTGCCCAGAAACACATTTAGAATAAACATTTGCTCTAAGTGGTCAACTTACGTGGTGCTCTAAGGGGTTGTGTGCCATCTCTGTTCCCCTGCCCCAAATGGTTTGCTTTAAAACTGTGTATCCTGAGCTGCTAGCATGACACATGGTGCTCCAGTGCACCGTTTCAGTGTGCGTGGCAGAAGTCCCCCAGGAGTGACAGGACATGACAGCATTCCCTCTATGCGTCTTGAAAACACATATCAGCAAGGAGCCCCCAACACAGACTTTTCAAGCTGAGGTTGGCTAGATACAGATATTTATTCTTTTTGTAATCTGCTCTGAGGTTTTGTTTTGTTTGTTTTTACAGTCAAGCAGTACCTCTTTTTTTATGACATTCAGGGGCCAATGAACCTTAAAAAAGAAAAGAGGAAGGAGGTTTCACCATCAAAGTAGAGGCACCAGCAGCATCTTTCTCTCTCTTTTCCCTTATTTAACTGTAATAGTCTCAGCTGTTTCATGCAGCAGAAATAGCAAGAGTCTGCAGTCACCATATCCTCCCATCACCCCACATTTTGAATGAACGTATTTCATGATGGAGTGTCTTTCCAGATGCATGGCAGAGGCAGGGTGGAGAGAGAGTGACTCCCCCTGGCCAGTGCCTTGCCTGCTCTTATATTCCAGGGCCAGGTGTAGGAAGCAGCACAGGACAGGCCAAGGAAGAAATTGGTATTCGGTTAAAATAGTCCACAAAATTTATTCATCACAGATGTAAGTAAGCTATGGCAAAGCCCTTGGGTATGTATCTGGAATCAACCAGTAGGCTGGGTCGACCAGCATCAAATCAGGGTGATCCTATCAGGACTGCTATTTGGATGGATGCTATGGCCCATTAACTCCCCTGTGGGCTTCCGGACAGAAACACAACTTCCTGGACCCCTTTAGTGGGGTACCTAATAGTCTAAGGATCCAACCCAATGCCTTATCTGCCAAGAAGTTGTGGTGATTGCTACGAAGCAGGCCCAAATTGTCTGCAGGAAAATTTCCTCACTGGCCCCGAATACAGCGACTGAGTATTCAAGGTGTGCTTATAAAACCAAACATATCATTGGCCATCCAAAACAAAAAGGAGCCTGCACCCATATTGTCCCATTAACCCCGGCTGAGTTAGCATGACAGTGATGAGTGGTATAGGCCTTTGTGAAACTTGGTGAAATACATGATTTATGAGGGCAGCCCATTTAAAATGGAATGTCAATCGAATTCATTTGTTAATACAATTTCATGTACATGTAGAAAAATGACAAAAACATAATCAAGTGTCAGAAAGTCAGGGTAAAACAATATGCATCAAGAAATGTAACCAGGTAGAAGAGATCTCCTGTCTTTAACTTCACTGTCATTTAAACAGGGGAGAAAAGGCATGGCCTGAATGATAATAATAAAAACTCAGTTTGACATAGATGTGCAGTACGGGCATCCCCCCACTTACGTGGGGGTTACATTCCAGGCCCCCACGAGCATAAGCAAAAATCGCATAAATGGGGAGCACCCTCTAAACACATTTTAAACACCCTCTCTGCCACTCTCTCTCCAATCTGGACAAAAAATACTGTTCCAATAATGTCGACAACTAGAATTAAAGCTCTGGGGCTGGCAGGAGACTGGAGGAAGCGTGTAAAAGCGGGCAGCTGCTGCGGCAACGTCAGGGCAGTGCAAACACACCAGCAGAGCCGATGCAATGCTTGTGCACACCTCACCACCACCTTGTGCTTCCTCCTTCAGACCCAGTATGCAGCAGCAACGCAGGCAGCTGGAGTTCAGCTGAGAGCCACTGCTTTACCCAGCAGCCCCCCCCCCACTCTCCAGAGACCCACTGGGTCATTTCAGCACCAGCTGAAAACCTTTTAGCTCCCCCAGGCTTTTTTAATACCTCTGTGTCTATGGATCTATTGTGTTGTTGTTTTTTAGTTGTTAATAGTTTTTATTGTTTTCAGCATTGTATTTTAATTGTTGTATTTGTTGTCTGAGCCACTCAGAGAAGTTCTCTGCCATGGGGCAGCTATGGGGTTAAGAAAAGTAAACTAAATAAATGCCAGCCAAGCTCAGATTTCTTTGTGATGTATGTGCACAATAGAAAGGATGAAGTATTCTGTGTCAGAGGCAGGACCGGTGCCATAGCACCACTTATTTTCCACACAGTCTGCTAAGAGGAATCGTGGCCAGTGTGGTGGTGTGAGTAGGCTGCCCTAGATCTCCTAGCTTCCCACATTGTAGGTCTCTGCCACTTACCAAGAAGAGAAGGGGTGAGGTGCAAGAAGCTCAGTGTGGAGCAGTGCATGGCAGTGGACCTAGACTGATGCTCCTGCAACCATGTGCTGCATCCATTTTTTAGCTGCTGCTGCCCTTTATCACTAAACACACAAATTTGCACTGAACTATTCAACTATTCAACTAGAATTCAACTATGGTTTTCCCAGTAGTGATGTATGGAAGTGAGAGCTGGACCATAAAGAAGGCTGATCGCCGAAGAATTGATGCTTTTGAATTATGGTGCTGGAGGAGACTCTTGAGAGTCCCATGGACTGCAAGAAGATCAAACCTATCCATTCTTAAGGAAATCAGCCCTGAGTGCTCACTGGAAGGACAGATGCTGAAGCTGAGGCTCCAATACTTTGGCCACCTCATGAGAAGAGAAGACTCCCTGGAAAAGACCCTGATGTTGGGAAAGATGGAGGGCACAAGGAGAAGGGGACAACGGAGGACGAGATGGTTGGATAGTGTTCTCAAAGCTACCAGCATGAGTTTGACCAAGCTGCGGGAGGCAGTGGAAGACAGGAGTGCCTGGCGTGCTCTGGTCCATGGGGTCACGAAGAGTCGGACACGACTAAACGACTAAATAACAACAACATTCAACTAGAAAGTACCCAATTCTAATATCCATAGATAAATGTATACCAGAGGTGTTCAAATGTTCAATGGAACATTTAGTCTGAGGCACTCTGACAACAATTCACCCATCTGGGTTTGCAGGCCTCTAGCATTAGCAAATAAACACCTATATGATTTTAAAGGCTCTTTTTTCTGTGTACATTTTGGTCCAATTATTTTTTTTAGAAGAGAGAAAGGATGGATAGATATAGATGTCCAAGCAGAACAACAGCATGAAAACTTTTCAAGTACTTTTTCTAGGCAGACATGCAGGTTTTTGTTAGCTCCAAGGGTGAGTAATATAAGAAGTAATTAGTGTGATAACACATTAGCATAATGTTCCATATGGTGTTATTCTTGCATTTGAACATGACAATTATACTTGTGTGGCTGGTCTGCCTGCCTCACCCAGCATGAAAATGCTGAAAATCTATTACATTTGAACTCACTGAAGTTCTCTTGCAGATTGTGGCTTTTGGTTGTTGTAGTAATTTCAAGAATGTTTGGAAGCCTATTATAGACACACTCATTTGAGGTTTAAACTACTGTGTTTGCATGCCCTGAGAATTGTAGCTCAGCACCTATAACAAATGACAGCTCCCCAAATTCTTTGGGGGAAGGCATGATTGTGTAAAGCGGTGTGATAGGGCCACAGTTGCAGCAATAATCAAACTAACAGATCCATTAACTTCCTTGACTTCTCTAGAATGGCACGTGATATCATTGGATCCCTTCTCTTCCCCAGCCTTTGCTGTCACCACAAAGCTGATTCTAATGATGGATTTGGTAATTTCTTCCTTTCCAGGTGGCTTGAGACCTCAGCTAAAGTCTCAACATGATGATACATTCTTTTCCCCAGAATGCTTTCTCATTTGTCAGTGGCTGCAAGGCATCTTATTAATCTAGAACAAAGATGTTGGTAGAGGCATCAAAGCTGGAACACTTTGAGCCACCCCAGGCATACCCCTTTTGGAGCCCTAGTGATGCCAAAACTCTGGAGTCAGTTTGGCCAGGGATATGTAAGTTGCTGCAATGGCAGGAACAGGGGATCCAACATTGGATGTCCTTCTCTGATGTCAGAGAAGAACCTCTGATCCACCCTATCAGATACCCCCTCCCAAGTGTCCCTAGTTCTTATCCTCTAGGGACAGTCACAGATTTACAGAAGCCATCTTGGTTTCTGATTTGATCCTGGGATATCCCATTTTTATTTATTTATTTTATTTATTGAATTTATATACCGCTCTATACCCAGAGGTCGCAGGGCAGTTCACAGAAAAGATTACAATATATAAAGTCAAAATAAGAACAATGACCCAATAGCACCCTCCCCCCCCCCAAAAAAGAGCCACATTTTAAAAGGGTATAGGATGTCGGATGTCAATCCGGTCAACCAAAGGCCTGGTTAAAAGGGAACTTTTTCGCCTGGTGCCTAAAGGTGTATAATGAAGACACCAGGCCAATTTTTCTGGGAAAGAAGCTCCTTAAGAAGTTTTCCTCAAGACGACCCTATTTTTCATCAGAAAAATGTTGGAGGGTAGGTCATACAGAAGACACCTTCTAAGGGGCCACTAGACTGTAGCATCTCCTTTTACAGTTAGAAATTCTTGCAGTTTGCCAGTAATGTCCAGGTTTTACCAAATAACACAACACAGGGAAAGAATGCCTTTTCTCCCAGGCTGAAGACATTGCTGTTTCATAAACTGAAATCAGCTAAGCTATGGAGAATTTAGAATATTTCCTTTATATGAAGAACACAATGTATTTTCCTCATGAAAACTCACATAATTAACATGCTTATGAATATGTTAGATGAAATGGGACTGCATTTATGCAGACATCACTGAGAATCACGCATCTTTTACAAGGCCTGTCATGATTCTGTTTTCGCACTCGGCTCACATGCTTCAGCGCGTCTTTAAATTATCTAGGGCACGTCACATGACACCTAAGTGTGAAACAAGCATTTTCTCCTCCCAGTACCATTATTTTCATTTTCAAAACACTAATTTGCAACAAATGGCAGGAGTGGAAAAGATGTGCAGCATCATAAGGTTTTAGCTCAGGCATTTTAATTTGGAAAGTGAGTTGAGAATAATGTTCAATGAGCTTTCATCATCCAAAGCGCTAGTAAAAGCTGTACAATGAGGAATTAAAAAAACCTAAAAATTAAAAAGAAAGATGGCATGGATATAATTTGCGCAGAGAGACGTTTGTTTGCATGTAGTCCTCCCAACTAAAGCTATCATTAACCTATACATTTATTAAGTGCCACTGCCTAAGGATGCCATTCAGCATTTGTAAGCAAATGTGGGGGTAATATGTACACAAGATCTATGAAAATAATAGCTCATAGCCAGAGATGAAAGGACACCATGACAGTCATGGAAAATTGAAACAAGGTCTAAACCTCTTCAGGGCATGTTATTGATATTTTGTAAGGGTTACATAAAGGGAAGCATGAAAGAGAAGTGTGGGAAAAGAGAATCCTAAATTGATACGGAACAATAAACCCTTTGGAAGGCAATAGAAGCTGCAGTTTGGATACGGCACAGACAATATGATCTATAGTAATTCAGTAATTAGATACATGAAAGCAAGAGAGGCCCATATAATTACATTTTGGAGGCAGTGAGGAAAACAATTGTTTGTCAGGGCTGATAGAGATTTTCATTGTCTCTCAATTACATAACTGTTTCTCATTTTTATTTCTGCAGCCTTGTAGCTACCTGAGTTATGAAGCCAAAGGAGCAGCTCTTGTCTACAGGGCTCAAAATTAAAGGACTCTGGTGAATAAACACTTCGGAAAGCAAGGAGAGAGAAAGAGCAGGAGAGATAATTTCCAGACTTTACTTGCAACATCAATGCCAGTGGGATAAATTTAACTAGAAATAATAACAGCAAAGCATTGTTTGGAAATCTCTAAATATATGAAAGTAAATATATGAACTGATTTGCCAGCATCTCAACATCATAGCCAGGTAAGGAGGAGTAAGAATCCCAAGGGATCTATGAATCATTCATGCCCCCTACTCCCAAGGAGGTGCCTTTGAAGATTATTTAGAATGGGGTGATTATTCAAAGTAAAGCACTGCTTGTGGGGCCTGCCTGGTGTTTTTACATGAGTAGAATGTGTGCTTTTATTTAAAATGCATTTCTGGGTTATTTGTGGGGCACAGGAATTCATTCATTCCCCCCCCCAAAAAAAATAGTCCGGCCCCCCACAAGGTCTGAGGGACAGTGGACCAGCCCCCTGCTGAAAAAGTTTGCTTAGAGGGTCCACTTTAAAGTGAAAACAGCCACCCTCTCTGAAGGCTCACCTCTGTGCTCCTTGCCACTCCTTAATATTTTCCCTTCCCAACACCAAAAACATAGTGCGGGGGATAGGGCATAGCGTGTGTTAGACCCACAGCATCATAGAGTTGGAAAGAATCCCAAGGATCCTCTAGTCTAACCCCCATGCAATGCAGGGATCTCCACAGCACAAGGGAGACCTCAAAGGACCACACTTTGGCTGCAATTAATGCACAGCTTTGAGGACTTCATTTTCTGCCAGAGATCACAGTGGTTGTCAAGCTCTCTGGTGGAAATGATAATCCATTCATCAGTTGCTGATGAGGAGGCAGTTCAGTGGGACTCTCCTGTGTTGAGGAAGCCCCCCATCCCTTCTGCCCCACAGGAAGGTGCTTTAGTCTTCAGGGCTAGAAGCCCAGAAAGAGTGGCCACAGCAAAAGAAGAAGAAAAAGGCATTTACAAATGCATATAAATCATTCAGAGACTTCTTAATACTTAAAACAGTGAGGCAGATAATAAGATTGTACCATCAGAGAAATGCACTAACAAATGAATCCTAAATCTCTGGCCATGCTCTTTTTACCGCAGCTGGTGCTCACAAGGAATAAATTGTTTTTATTCCAGCAGTGTGTATTTTGAGAAAGGTAATGCTATCAGTATGATAAAAATTACTGAATACAACTTGTCTAGAGCTGCTGCAGTTTTCTGACTCAGCTTTGGAGGAGAAATAAACTCCAAAAAAAGAGAATCCTCTCAAAATAACCTCCCCATTCCCGCTTCTGCCCACTACAAAAATTCTATGACCAATACAGCGAGAAAAATCCTTGTAAGACAGTGGCAACTGGCAATTATACCCGCTGTCAAAAGCTCCCTTCAGACATAGCACTAAGCCATGGCCTAGTATTGTGAGAACAAGCCTAGCTTCCACATACATGAACATGCATCCTGTCCCTTCTCCAGGTTGGCTGTGAGGAGTTCAGAAGCTTAGTGTGTTGTGCATATCATAAACCATGGTTAAGTGTGGCTAATGAAAACATGCCAGTTTATAAACGATGGTTTGAAGTTGGCTGGTTTTCACTAACTATAGTAGTTTCTCTGGTTTCAGACAACATGGCAAGTTCCAGTTTTGGTTTTGTTTTGTTGTTTTTAATGGAAGTGTGCCCGCGTATGAGGGGGACATGAGCCCAGGGGCAGTGGGTAGCCTAGCTCACATAACATTGCACATAACGGTTTAGCGTTCTATGTGGACCAACCCACAGAGTAGCTTCATAAGTTGTAGGATGTTTCCATTATGACAAAGATAATGGCACACAAATGAATTAAGGGAGGGAACATGGAAAATTGAAAAGAGGAAAAACAAGCCAATGCGGCATTGTTGTACCAAGGCTAGTCCATCATTTGCACCAAATGTGTCACTCGTTATTTGTATTGTATCCTCTTTATTAGCCTCTCCATTAAATGGATAATGAAAATCAGGTGCCAATGTGAACCTGCATTTATCTCAGATATGTCCTCTGCTGAGCAATTAGGGTGACTTTTTGGTAATTAGTTTTGATCTGTGATTTGAGGTCTGTTACATATGCGAAACAGTTTCAACAGGCAGTCATAGAAGCAGTTAAGTTGCATTGCAGCAGGAGCATATGGGTGAATTAATTCTCTGTGAGAAAACCTGGAATCAATACTATCAGCCAGAAACATGTTGTGTCCTGTATTTCTTTCATTATCTCCAAATTGTGCTTTATGAACCCTGTGTGGCGAGATGGGAGGTCTAAGGGGTGTGTGTGAAGGAGAATCATTCTGATGAGACAGGGAAGGAAGACAGAGAGAATTCTCCCAATATCTTTTTTTAAAGAGCAAGGAGCAATAGCTCCCTTTTTATCTTATGAATTTTGTTGGTAGGGATGAAAGACCTTGCTAGCCCCATAATGAATAAGATTTCAGCATATGTTTGGCAGAAGATGGGGTGGGGGTGGGGATCCTGGATAAAATACATATTTCAGTTCCTCTTCAGGCAGCAAAAAAATAAAACTTTTTGCCAGAAGATGGCAAATGTTTGCCTTGAATTCATTTGATTTCAAAATAAAAATAAAATAGCTCCCACCACCCAAATTCAAAACAATAATTGAAGACCTCCTTCCTGTCAGCCTGTTCTCCATTGCTCTGAAGCTTTTGTGTGTCAATTCACATTTTGGGCTTGGGATGTGATTCCCAGTCAGCTTTAGCACTTTGGGATCCTTGTGAAACTCCTGTTATGCCTTTCAGGGTCAGGCTATTGCATTTTTCTGCCTGAGCAAAGGATAAGATGGCTCTCATTCCATACAGAAGCCCACTAGCCTGCCAGCTGTATCATACCCAGCATGGTCAGAGTGTTAGACTAGGACAGGGTATCCCAAACTTGAGTCTTCGGCTGTTTTTGGACTACAATTTCCATCATCCATGACCACTGGTCCTGTTAGCTAGGGATGATGGGAGTTGTAGTCCCAACAAGAGCTGGAGACCCAAGTTTGGGAAACCTTGAACTAGGAGTCCAGGGTTCAAATCCCCAGTGAACCAAAAAGCTCATTGGGTGATCTTGGGCTAGTTGCTGTCTCTCGGCTGAACCTACCTCACAGGGTAGGTAGTGAGGATAAAATGGGGAGTGCGGAAGAACCATATACATCACTTTGAGCCCCTTGGAAAATTTAGCAGCAGCAGCAGTAGTAATAATAATAATGTTCTGGTGCCACAGGCCTGTATCCCCCACCACACCTGAGGAAAGCAGATTAGCGGTGCAGAACAGGCCATGTGGCCCACAAAGCTTTGTACCCCAACACCTGAGGTGGACGCTTCATCCCTGCTGAATAATAGGGCTGGGTCAGATTCCACAGCTATTTCCCACTCATTCCCTTAAGTTTCTTGGGATTCTACTGCTTAGCTCATGACTGGTGTTCTCACTAGACTTTACGCTTGCAATCCACGGAGGTAGCAATAGTTGCTGAGGCCTGAGCCAAAGAAGCCACGTTTGTGTCCCTGCATGATGCAGAAGCCATTATTGATAAGGAAATACCAGGAAGGTTTTGCCATGAAATATACACGTCCACACAAAAGTTGATTCAAGCAGATCTTTCTTCCTTTCAAAATTAAGTTCTGGTTCTCATCTGCTTTTCTGTACTTTTCTGAAATCTGGCCATCATATGGTCCCGAGGAAAATATAGTGCAGGAAATGGCTTTTGAAATCAATTAACTACTAGGCCTGAAAACATTCAATATGCTTTCAAAGGGAGATCTCTCAATTTGCTAATCCCACAAAAGAACAAGAACTGGCTAACAAGCCCTTGTCTGTACTCATACGCTGCAACATTCTACTGTCCAGAATTGTTAATTGTACACATTTTATACTATGAAAGTCACAAGAGAACCAAGGATACCAAAACTACTGGGTTAATGCCTCAGTGTTTATAGACTTTCCCTCTCCATGAAGTAGCACAGAATCCTAGGACTGGACCGTATGGAAAAGTAATCCAATTCCAAGCCCTTGGAAGGTGATCAGGGTTGTAATTTGGAGAACGGACACACCACTCTTTTTTATGCTAGATCAACACTCCCAAAAGGGGAGTGTTGATCTAGCATTGTTTCTTACAGGAACAATTTCTACTTACCAGAAACAGGTAAGACAATATTCAGAGTGCAATCAATCAACTGTTTTTTGCAGGGGAAATGGTATAAGCAAAGGAATATAGAGATGAAAATAACTGATTCAACTCTAAACCATACAAAGCTGAAGAAATAATGAGCGACTGTCAAAATTGTAATTGTACAGGGTATTTCATAACATGAAACTGTCTCATCCATTTAAATTGATGACCAGTTCAGGCTATAATTAGAAATCACACATGTTCTTTGTTGCACATGAATGTGCTGTGTGCTATGTTAATCTCTTTTGCTTTGCCTAACCACACAGTGACCAACTGATGTACAATCACAGAACAAAGAATGGTTGATTAAGCAGAAAATTCAAGAATCTAGTCTCCAAATTCTGTCTCCAATCCTATGCAATTTTGCTCATAATTACACCCCACTGTATCTAATAGTGTTTAGCACCCAGTAATTGTGCATAGGATCAGAACCTTCGTCGCTCCCCACTTAACGTATTTTTTCATCCATCCATCAAATTCAATTCATTAAATAGCTGTCTACTGCAGAATGGCTTTAGTCACTGAAATAATGATGAATGATCCATGCCAGTCATTTTCTTCGTTACTAATATTCAGAGCCATCAAGTGGGCTTTTGGTTAAGGCTTTGTGATGTTTTATAAAGGGACACGGTCATTCGCAGCTAATGAATGAGCATTGGAACAATGTGGAAAGATTGAAATGGTGAAGTGATAATTAAAAGTATCTGAGGGTGCTAGAGAAGAAGCAGACTTCAGGGCAGGAGACTGATCAGGAGTGTGTGTGTGTGTGTGTGTGTGTGTGTGCTTTCAAAACCTCTGAGTCATTCTCTGTCTTAATATTTTTTTAGTGAGCAAATGTCAGTGGAACACAGCATTTCAAAACTTACTAGTGCCTTTTGCCACTCATAAATAACAGCCTGCTATTACAAGGTAGTTATTTAGGACTGCGGGCAGCAAGGGCAGATGAGAAAGTTCTGTAATTGAATGGCATAGATCACTCTGCATGAAGCAAATAAGCTGCCCCTGATGTGCTCTTCTCCTTAATGAAAGCCTGTCGTCTGCGTCTTGAGAAAGGCATGTGCTCTCCTGTAAGGATAAAAAGGAAGAGCCAATGTCCCCAGGAGGCATCAAAGTATAGTTAAAGCAGTTTCCCAAACTTGGGTCTCCAAGTTATTGGACTACAACTCCCATCATCCCTGACCACTGATCCTACTAGATAGGGTTGACTTTTATTGGTGCGCACCCCCTGTCAATCAGCTGATGGTGACATGGGGTCAGGCGAGCCATTTCCCATTTGCAGTGTGATCTAAATTCAAGTCACACTGCATTCCAGCATTCCTGATACTTCGGTGTATAGCTGATCCCAGCAGGAACCAACTGATCGGAGCAATTGTCATACACCCCCCCCACACACTTTGGGCAGGGATTAGTTCCTGAGTGGAACCAATTTTTGCCAGGCTTGGATTTGGTGCCAAATTTTAAAGGCACTGGATAAAACCCCAGTTTGCCAAAGAACAATCAGGAATGCACTCTAAGGCTCCTACCTGTTCCATCTTTACCTGTCTGACACCTGATGTCATATATGGTATCAGGTGTGGGGTGAGTGAGCACGGCTTGGGCTGAGTAGACCCAATTAGGCACATGGTTCAGAACCTGCTCACTGCTGAGGAAAGGGAAATGGCTTTCCCCCTTCACCCCAAAATGTTAGCTTCCTCGTGCAAGCTAAAGTAGAAGCTTCATAACAGAAAACATTAAGAAGGGTATTTGAGGAAATGATGTGGGTGAGTTTGCCTGCACTTGTGGTTGCTTGGTTACTTGGTGACACATGCCCATTTCTCACCAACAGCACTTCTTTCTTCTCCTTGGGTGTCAGGCTTTAGATTTATTAATACCCAGTCCTTCCTCGTTCCCTGCAGCCTTGATTGCCTTTATCTCCCCAGGACAATCTGCAAGTTGTTCCTGCCATCCTTGGTCATGCTGGCTCTTCAGTTTAGATAAGACCTTCAGATACTTTCACGGCTGAATCTGACACATAAACAACTGCGTGGGATGTTAGAAGCACTGGAGCATGAGATAGCAAAAGCCCTTTTTATGCTTCTGATGTTAGTGCTTTGCCAAGATCAATGAGAATTTGAAGATGGGGAATGGAATCCTTGTTTGGATCACATGACCATTTTGTATTCCTAAGCAAAGAGAGAGTACGTGGTCTCTTATTGACAGTCATAGGCCCTCCCTTGCTTCCTGCACCTATCTTGATGTTCGAGTGGGTGTGGGAATGGTGGGGGGGGGCGTCATAATAATCCATGGTGGCTCCAGGGTCACCCATATCCACTGCCAGATTTGAGACAGCAAGAAGCACATAAAATATTGACACTCTTGTTGTACCTGCATGCACACACACATCCCTACCTATTACTTTTGGAAAGTTAATTTCTCACAACTTGAAATCCTGTTCAGCTCACAGTATTGGAGCCACTCTGTGTTCAGAAACACCTACCTACCTACCCCATTTATATCCCATCTTTCCTCCAGGGAGCTCATGGTGGCATACATGGTTCTCTTCTTCCCCAGTGTATCCTCACAACAACCCTGTGAGGTATGTTAGGATAAGAGATAGTGACTGGTCCAAGGTCACCCAGTGATGGCCGAGCAAAGGATTGAACCCTGTTCTTTCAGGTTCCAGTCCAATGCAAAAACCACTACTGTTATGTACTGAAGTTCTCACCCTGGGCCAGCAGGGGGATACTGTAGATAGTTATGCAAATGAAGGATCGAAAGTGACATTCAGTGATTGGATAGTTTGTATGCAAATGAAGGATCGAAAGTGACGTTCAGTGATTGGATAGTTTTAGAAAGTTGCAACAGTTACATTGTTCTGGAGCTCTATATAAGCAGGCTGACTGAGATCCTCAGTTCAGTTCTGTTCCAGCTTACAAATAAAGAGCTGCTTTGGAAGAATCGCTGTGTCATCTGATATGTTCACCCACAACTTAACAACTACGCTGAACACCACCGCTTCAGATAGCAAGTGGGGAACTGAGTAGTAGAATATTGTATGTTAAAAGCAAGTCTGTGGAAACCATAGCAGAGAGAAAAATATAGCACAGGCTTTTCTGTGATATGCTATATACAGTATGAACAGTATTCCAAATATATAAAATATAATCTTGCTTTAGGCACTGTTTGCTTAAAATCAGAATAGCTATGCCATTCCAACAATTCTAAGCATGTAGCTCAGCTTGTTTGATTTCATCATAAACTCTCTTTCAAGTTATTGTGCTTGAGCTCTTGCCTAAATGTCCTAGAATAGTGCACAATTTAATACTGAGCATATCTAATTGCATTTCAACAGCATTAATACTTCTGGCATAGACCAAGCCAAGTCAGAGAAATCCTAGAGTCAAAACAGGTCATTTTCTTGCCTGAAGGACTTCCTGACTTTTGCCTGTTTTCTGTGAGATCATGACTGTGATCTAAATGCTGCTTCAGTCTGTGAATTGAATTTTCTTTTAATTTGAACATTTCTTATATTCATTTGTGGTTTCTTTGCCTTCATCAATCAATCCATTAGCCCAAGTAACTTCCTCTGCTTCCAGAAGATATCCCTGGATTATGTCATGATTCAATTCCCCACTGTCCTCACCAAGCTAATGTGTTTTCGCATGTGAGAAGGATCGCTTACACAGAGGAGTGAGATTCGGCCAGGAAGATATGACTTCCATCTGCCATAAGCCTGATTCCATTTGCAGAAATCAATCTCCTGCTGGATGGTTTTGAAGCCACGGTGCATGTGATAGCCAGGGCAATGGAGAGTGCAGTGATTTTCTGTCAGGATAAAAAGGGAGAGCAAATTTCTCCCTGCTATCAGAAAGCCAAGGTGACTTTCCTTTTTGGTTGCACAAAATCCAAAGTGGGGGAACAGAGGAAGCCAAGTTCCATAAGACGGACTGAACCCAATAGAAACTTCGATTAGTTTTTCATTTAAAAAAACCTGAAGGTCGCAGGAGTATGTGACTGTTGCTCCTGCTCCTACTTTCTGACTGAACAAAAAAGAGTAGAACATTTACTGTGTGCTTTGGAAAGTTTTCTGTTTGCTTTGTATTTAGACACCACTTAAGATATCATAAGCAAATTTTTCATTATGGTTCCTTCGATTAAGGCACAGGTTTTCATCTATGTTTGGATACCATTTTGACGCAAGGTGGCAAAAATGTACAATTTTTTTGCAGTGTTAACATATCTTCAATGTATACTCCGCTCCCCCCCCCCTTCATAAGGTAAAGGTAAAGGGACCCCTGACCATTAGGTCCAGTCGTGACCGACTCTGGGGTTGCGGCGCTCATCTCGCTTTATTGGCCGAGGGAGACGGCGTACAGCTTCCAGGTCATGTGGCCAGCATGACTAAGCCGCTTCTGGCGAACCAGAGCAGCACACGGAAACGCCGTTTACCTTCCCGCCGGAGCGGTACCTATTTATCTACTTGCACTTTGACGTGCTTTCGAACTGCTAGGTCGGCAGGAGCAGGGACCGAGCAATGGGAGCTCACCCCGTCGCAGGGATTCGAACTGCCAACCTTCTGATCGGCAAGTCCTAGGCTCTGTGGTTCAACCCACAGCGCCACCCGCGTCCCCTGTATCCATGCTCTATTAGCTGACTATCTGATGCTCTTAAGGTTTTAAGAAAACTCATTCCGAATGACTAAAGCCAGTGCTTCTTTTCTGGGGGGACGCAGGGGTACGCATACCCCTAAACATTTTGTGAATCTAAGTTTGGCCTCATTAAGGGGCAGTATTTCAATATGAGTGTACCACTAAAAATGTTTTTAAGAAAAAAAGCACTGACTAAAGCATTTAACATGCTTCAGCTTCACATTGAAAAGGTGAGTTATTTTTTAAAACACAAGCCTCTGTGGTCAGCAATATATCTTTTATAACGTTATTCGTTGCTTTTTCTAAAAATTCATGTTTTCTGGAAGACCAGGAGTGAAACAAGTGGAAATGGAAAACGAAATTGAATAGATGGAACCTCATTAAGCACAAAATTACTCAACAAAACCCATCCTGAATCAATTAATCACAGTGTATCATTACTTTAATTTTCTGATACTGCTACAATCAGAAGAGCGGCCATTTGCATAGCTTTTTATATTAATAAATGCAAGTGCATTTGTTTATAGCTATTGAAATACATAATTTTAGACACATTAATTAAATCCATTCAGCCTTCCTCTGCAAGCATTAAACTGAAAACTAAAGCAGCCAAAATTGGGCGAGCACAACAACAAAACCCATTTTGCTCATCATCCTTTTAATTCCCTTGCTTTTGAAAGAGAATGCTGAATACAGGAAAGATGGAGGTGGGTAGACGCATTACGCAGAAGAGCAACAGTTTTAGGAATGAACATTCATGCTTTGAATTGGAACTCAGCAGTACATGAACTACGGAAGCCACAGAGTGACTGGGGAAACCCAGCCAGATGGGTGGGGTATAAATAATTTATCATTATCATTATTACATGGTCATATAACATGGGAAAACAATTAAGATACTAGTGGCAATCTCACTGGATTCCTTCTGTTTCTTCTCACAAACAACAAAAACAATGGCTCTCCCCCCTTTCTCCTGTGCTTGCTTCATCAGTGGAGGAAGGCACTGTGTCCACCACCAACTATGGATGAACTGATCTTGGGCTATACCCTGCATTGCCACACCAACCACACATGGGCAGAGACAGCTGGGCTTTATAATTCTCACCCAACAATGGCCCCTTCATTCTGCTCATGGTGTCCCCCAACTGGGATGATGTGAGGTGATTGCTGCTATTGAGGGCATAGTACAATTCCCTCCCCCCGCCGGATGTATAGATCAGGGGTGACAAGCCTCCAGCCTCTGGACCTAAATAGGTCACCTGACTACTTTGGCCAAGCCACATGCACCTGCTGGTCACTGACATCATCAGGCATGGGCAGGTAAAAGGGCAGCTGGGCTGAGTCCAAGGGGCTTCTGAAGAACCAACAATTGTCTGATCTTCAAGAGGCTCTACACTTTGGCTTTCAGAAGTTTTGCACACCTGGCTTCTGAAGTGCTGAAGTTGGCTGATCACTGAAACCTCTAAGCACAGTGCAGGTTTATTTGTGAGCCTCTTGCAAAGAGCTCGGGATGTCACTTTGAAGTGTCAATGATCAGCTAATTGCCAGCTCTTCAAACCACAGTGTGCAACAATGGAGCTCTGCACAGCACTTTGACTTCCCAACAATCAGATGCTCTCTCCCCAAGGTTTCATGCCTCTGCCTAGAGCGTTCTCCTGGAAACAGCTGCCCTAGGAAAGCTCTCACAACTGGTGGGTGGGAGCCAGACAGGTGGAAACAGCCATCCCTTGCAAGCAGAGTGAGTTACAAGAACCTGGTTCAGACGTTGGAATATACACAGAAGGGTGTAAAAATACGGAGTTAAGCCTTGTCCTGTGCTGCTTCTGCAAAGGGCACATGTAAAGGCTCATACATGATACCAGAGTCCTCGCAAGCATGGGCCTCAGCCACACATTCAAACCTACACATTCAGTTCATGCACACCGAGAGGCAGTGCAGATGAGGAAACGTGCAGGCAGGCACCAAGCTTGCAGATATGATTCCTCCTCCCCGGTGCGCTTGTTGTTTGCATGTTCAGACACATGAGGCTTAGTTTATTTGCTCCGTGCAACAAGACGATTCAAGCAACAAAGTTATTCATTTTGCTTAATTTAAGGAGTTCATAACAGCACATATGCATACATATTGCTAATCATGATCAGGTATAAAAGAAGCATACAGTATATTCCAGACAACTGATTGATTGAACTTTAAAGTTTTGATTCCCACAATTTGGAGTTGAAAAACATGTGCCTACATCAGGTCTTTTAGCGTTTGCTCTATATGAAGTATTGTGAAACTGCAGCGATTGCCCATAAAAAACATTGGTAAACAGTCTAATACTCTCATAGCAGCTTCTCATAAACTGTCATGTTTCTCTTGTTGTGTATTTGCATGCAGGTTTAGGATGAGAATTCAAACATTAATATTTATTTTAAAATGTTGTGCACAGAAATTCTCAAGAATCATATTTTATACAGTGGTACCTCGGGTTAGGTACTTGATTCGTTCCGGAGGTCAATTCTTAACCTGAAACTGTTCTTAACCTGAAGCACCACTTTAGCTAATGGGACTTCCTGCTGCCGCTGCGCCGCCAGAGCACGATTTCTGTTCTCATTCTGAAGCAAAGTTCTTAACCCAAGGTGCTATTTCTGGGTTAGCAGAGTCTGTAACCTGAAGGGTATGTAACCTGAGGTACCACTGTAGTTGGATCTTAGTTGTCCTTTTCCTCTTATGGGGGAGCAGCTGCAGAGCACTGATTAAATGGGGTATGTACATGTGTCTATGCAGTGTCTGTATTAACTCTGAACTATGTGATCTCCATCCTATTTTGGCTTCAAACCAAAAATGTTTACAGGGGGAATGTTTTCATATCATGAAAGAAAATCATAGCGGGGAAAATTTCTGCCTCAAATATATTCAGTTGTGCTGTGTTGTATTCTGTGGTACTGTGCAGTTTATAGTGTTTAGAGGCTGTCTGCATCTGAATGGGAAATATTGGGTCTTGTTATCATAAAGACTACAGCAGAGTGTTCCCAGGAGATTGACTCTCCCCCATTCAAGAGAATGTGTATCTTCTGGAAATGTGCATGAATCAGAAGAGCCCTAAAGAGTGGGTGGAGCTGAGGAGCAACATGGTTTGTTGTTGTTTTTTACTGAGGCAGAGAAAGGACAATCAGCCCATGTGGGCATAAAAGTAGTATGCAAAACGGACACAGGATACTGGAAAAACTCCATCTTCTTTAGCCAGCAATGAGCTCTGAACTGTGACTGCGTGAAACTGAAAAACAGATTTATGGGTGCTCGATAGCAATCATTAACTGTGTAAGAGTTCAGATTCAATGGATTAATTTGTGTTGAATGTCTGCAAATGCATATAATTATATAACATGTGTGGATCTGGGTTTCTTATATTGATGGTCTGCTTTTGGACCCAAATGCTATCAAAGGGAACAATTCCATTCCAAAGGCTTAGGGCACAATCCCAAAGGAATCCTGTGGTATTCAGAATATTTCTCCCTCTGAGGGCTTCTCGACACTTCTGCTGCTTCCATGTCTGAGCAATTTTCCCCTTGCCCCATGCTTTCTAGGCATAAGTCTGAGCAGTTTTGTCTTTGCCCACTGCTTTCCCCCAGAAAACTCACTCTTTAGCACTGAATCAGAGAAAATCCTCAGAAAATCCAACTGACGTTTGCTCTGATCCAGGAGTAAGCAGCAGGTTTTCCGGGGGAAGGTGATGGGGGCAAGCAGGAGTGTGGATGTACCCTGAGCAGAGTAGGAAGGCTACTCTCAGAGGAGGAGATCCATCCTTAGCAGCATACCCTCTTAGCCAGCATTGAAATTACTGGTGCTGGTGCTCCCCGAAATCTGGACCAATCCCCTGGTGTAGAACAGAAAGTGCCTCCTAGAGTGACTGGGGAAACTCAGTTAGATGGTCAGGATAATAATAAAATTATTATTGGTATTAGTATTGGTATTGTCCTGGAGAAAACCTCTGTAAAAGTGAATGCAGGGGGAGGCCAAAAGCAGGGAAAGAAAAGATGGAAATCCACTCTCCTTTCATCTTCTACCCTGCTAATGACAGAATGGCAGTGCATGGGTATAGTTCCCTCTGATCTAGTAATATTGCTCTGCCTTCCATTTTGAAATGCATAATTGTGGAATATGCATGTGCATGCACACACATATGCATATATAGCCTTATTTTCACTTATTTATTGAATATTTTATTAAATATACCTTTCCCTTCCTCCCAATGAAGCCAAGGGCAGCAACATTTAGTGGAATATTTACCATAATCAAATAAAGCCAAGAAGGTTGCAGATTGTCAAAATATGATCCTTATTATGGTCAAGTTCATTCTTCGTTCAAATAAAAGTATGTCCATCCAGCAATCTGCAATGCAGTAATGTGAAACCATTCCCTGTTTCTTTCTTCTTCTTTTTTAAAGTACTCTTCTTGGAAAAGAAAAAACCCCACTGTGACAGCCAGGGCATTAAACCGCAATCAAGATATGCAAATGCATCCCTAAATGTGATTTGCTTGGAAAGAGAAATTAATCTAAGCATTGTCAAATAAACAGTGTGAAATATAGATAATTAAACACCAAATTAGCAGTTGTAGCCTCACGAGAAGGTTATGCAACTTAAAAGGTCCCCCATCTTGAGGCAGAATGTGGCCACCTAATATCAAAACACTGAGTGATGCACAACCCAGGCGAGCATCTCAAAACAACAGACTTAGTCAACTTTTGTAAGTTATTTTCCAAGAGTGTCAATAATATGAACAATATGCTGATAGGGTACGTTGCTCTGTTTGTCTATACAGATCATTGGGTTATTGCACAATATGAGATGCTGGAATGCAAACAGATTGACTTCAGTGCCAGACTAGGCTAATTCATACTGAGATGCTGAAACCATACATCCAAATAACACAGAAAAGTAGGTAGAATTAGCACAAAGACAGCTATCCCAATGTGCAGCACAAGAAATTGTTCCAATAATGCAGTAAGGTAGTACATGTATTATGTAGTGGCAGAGAAAATATGGGAAACTTTTCTTGGCAAAAACAGTCTTGCTTGCCAAATGGAGCACATGGGTTGCAGGCTCCCTCCAGCTTGGCCACACAGAGCTACACAGAGCCATGACTTTCTAGAGCAATAACCTGATGCCAGGATGATCTTAGGTGGCCCATTTTTGCATAGCACTGTGTACAGAAGCCCCAACAATCAATGGCAGACTTTGGCACCTTAAATTTCAGTAGCACACTGTGATGCCAAAATCTGGTGTCCCCTTTGCCTCTCTCCTTCCATTGGACTTCATAATTGCAGCACCTGCTGCAGGATCCCAGAAGCTCCGCATCCAAACCGGTCAAAGTTCAATGGACCACATTTTACAAGCTTGCATAGCACACTGCCCAGTGCTTTGCTAGCCCCGACATCATTGTGAAGTCAGGTGACTGGTGAGCAGCTCCACCCACCCATCAAACTTGGCCCACAGGGTTTAAGGAAAATCAGACTCCAATTCACTGGTTGGATCCAGTTCCTCATGCCCAATATATCCAATCAAGCATGATGTTGTTTCTTAAATTAATACACCTGATGTGTTTGTGTATATTCATATATTTATCTGCCAAGTTGAAATGCCACATGGAGTCTAACTTCAAGTTGGGTATTGCAGTGTAAATTAAAAAATAAGAACATAGCAACAAACATTTGCTCCAGAGGGAGAGAGAAATCACTGATGTGAAAATGCAAACGGTTGATCCAGTGCTAATTATTGCCTTTATATAACAGTTTGTTGTGGTTCTGTTGAAGGTGTTTCTGAATAAAACAAGATATGATAATGACACCAGGGATCTGGTCCCCCATAGGGATAGCAACATTACCCAGTAATACTGACAGCATGTTCTGTTACCATTACTAAGGAAGATAATGCCTATCAAAACTTATGAGTAACATGTCAAAAGACATGACTCCCTTCAGGGGAAATTTTTAATTAAGAGAAAAATATTAGATAGCTTTGAAATCCTGTGATGGGCAACCTTTGCTCCCTTACTACTTACCTTCAGTCATGTTGAATATAAATATGGCAATTAGACACCTTTATAAACAAATGTCAGGAGTATCCTACCTGCTAGTGGTTGACTGCAATGCTGTCCTTTAGGGGCTCCAGCCCACAAAAGGACACATGGACCTTCTGTCTCTGAGCCCAAACTGGTTGCGTATGTCCCTTCCCCTCCAAGGCCTGCCACATTCTAGAACAAAACAAAGCAGAACAAAAAACGCAATCAAAATACATTTTGGTAAATGTCAGAAACTCTGTGAATGTTGGCATTTCCTGATAATTCTAACATTTCAGGAAGCCAGTAGGACATGCTGGCTTTCACTGGGAAATTTCTCCGCTCTCCCAAATGCCTTTTGCTAATGTTCAACTTCCACCCCAAAGTCAAATGATGATATTTTGTGTGGTAGATGGGTAGTGTCCAAAACACACCTTATGACACAAGCCTTTCTGACTGTGTTGCACATCTCTAGCAACCTTTTTACTCAGCTAGTCCCAGTCTTAAGATTAAAGGAACACCAAGAAAAGGGATGTTTCACAAATGAGACATGCAGGAAAACATTGCTCCTGTTCAGGGTTTCATACACACTGTAAATTTTAATCGCAGAGTCTAAACCCGATGCAAAACCTTACGAATTGCTGTGTTGCTGAAATGTTTTGGAGCAGAAAGGTTAAGCCAGTTTGAGCTTTAGATGAGAGGTGCTTCCTTCTGCTTCCTAAGGAATATTTCGCAGTGAGCCGGGAGAGGGGAGGGGGCTTGGGAAGAAGGGAGAGAATTGGCAGCACTCTGAGAAGGTCATCTAAATAAATCATCACTAATGAGGCATCTGCCATTTAAAATAAAGCATCATTGCCTTGTCGCTGTGCAATTTCTTACTAAATTAGTTTCCACATATGGCATCAGGTCCAATCTTTTCCTGCCATCGTTGATGCTTTGTGATCACAAAGCAGGGCTATCTATGGAAATAAGGCTGTGGACATCAGTAAACAGATAAGGGCTGTGTCTCAATAGAACAGCATTTGGGAAAGCACTCCTCTCTGCATTTTCCCCATCCCTCCTGACTCCCTTCCATATAAATATGCAATCAGCTGCACTCCCACCCTCACATCCCCAGGGTGCAGAGAGCGTGTATTTGCTACTACTGCTTTGTCACACTTAGGAAGTGAGAGGGGCTTGAACTGATTACAGGGATCTGCTTCTTTTTATGTCGTGGGTCAAGTAGGAAGAAATTAATGCAGCCCCAGGGACACTTTTACTCTCCTGGTCAATTGCCCCTTGTTTTGCCATATTTCGCCAGGAGTACAAAACTAAATTCTCCACAAACATTGGAACAGGGAGGAATGAGAATTTGTTGTATGTAATTCTTTCTCTCTTTTTTTAACAGAGGCATGATTTAGGGTACATTTTGCTTTGGCTCTGCATTACACAATTTTTAAAACACACACACACACAGAGAGAGAGGGGGTGGTGACACAGCTGAACTCTAAACACAGGCTAAGTAATAACAAAGTGGCTTTTTTATTACCTAATACGACATAGATTCCCCTAGGAATAGGTGTGTGGCCTCCAGGAACTCAGCAAACTTAGGGTAAATATGCCTCACTGCTGTGTGGTTCAGAGATCCTTGTTATCAGTGTAAAAAAGAAAAATGAAAAAGGTCAGGGGCTTTGAATTAAATGTTTGTTTAGGCATGTCTATCCAGGCATGCAGAAGCTGGTGTGTTTTAATCTCTTTCACTATTCATTTTAATTATTTTTAAATATTTTAGTTGTTTTAAACTGTTTTTATTGATCATTTTAATACTTGTTATAAACTGCTCACAGGTTTAATGCCATCAAGTGCTATGTAAATTTTGTTAGATAACAAAAATACCAATTTCCAGTTTCTATCAGATCCCACTCATCCTTAAATTCCCTAACCTGGCCCCACCCTTGAAGCTTTTAAGCCGGGGACACTCAATGCACTGCCACCCAGATGTTATTAAGAGTCCATCTCCCATCAGCTTCAGCCAGCCTAGTAAATGACCAGCAGTTGTAGTCCACCAGCATTGAAGGAGCTTGCTATGGTGTGCTCCACCCAGTCTATAATTGGGAATGTGGCATAAATAGCTTATTCCACAGTCCCTGTCTTTTGTGGGTATGAGGATGCAGCCATCATTATCCCAGTACATAGATCTGGAGTTTTGGAGACTGCTGTAACCTACTGCTAGGGCTATTTGATTTCTCTGCTCTCTGGCTCATAGCAGACTTCACTGGAGGTTCTGTGGGAAGTGTTGATGCTGACAAACCTTTGTAGATACAATTACATGGATTGTCCCAGCCAATCAGGGATTACGTAGTGAATAGCACAAAGCCACAATGCTACCGTATGTAGCCATTTTTTTCTGCCGTATGACATCATTGCAAATAAACAAAAGCAACTGAGAGAGAAGATAATCGCTGGGAATACTCCCAAATAGGAGGTGCTTTTTGACCATGACACATGTTCACAAAACACATTTGATTATTTCAACTCAGCCATTGACCTTCCCACCAGCAGCACCAGTCAGGAAGGCATGTAAATGTATCACAGTTTGCTCTCTGAATAACTATTAGACTACACCTGACTGATAAGGCTTTAGAGAACTACATCAGAGTTTGGAGGACAGTGTGTAGAGATGGGAGTGCCGGACCTTAATCATATTCTTCCATTTGCCTTTTTTCTGCCATGGGGGGCAATGGGGGGGAAAGGGGGGGAAATAGCAGCATGACTGCCCCAACACTAGCTAATAACATTCTTCTCAAAGTCAATATAAATGTGAAACCAGCCATGCAATACTGGGATCTCGTACTGGTCTTTAGAAGCATGCAGATCCCTTGAATATTAAAACCATGCCCTCCCCACAACAAGTCTCAATTTGATAAGTTGCAGATTCACTATGGCTCAAAACAAATAAGCAAAATCAATACCTTACTTAATTTCAAGGTTGAAGAACTTTAGACATCACAGGATTGTGGAAATCCATGAAATACTGGGAAAGTGAAATCAAACGATGGTTTCATCTCTGCAAATTCAATGGTTTGGCCTGATTTGAATAATTGCAAGCATTCAAGAACTGACATGTTACATTCCTGTAAAACATGTCTGTATGTGTGTGCTGTATTTATGATCAGCTAGAACTACAACTACGCAGCTGGATCTAACATTTCTTCCCATCTCCATCCTTTTCATAAATGATCTCCAATGAAGAATAAATGTTGGGCAATGTGAATAAAGGTGAAAGTAATGTTGAGAATGTTGAAAGTATGACTTCTTCTGTTCTTACAGCAAATAATAATAATTAATTAAAATTCAGCAGGCATTGAAACTCATCTGCCACTGCCGCTCCCTTTTGCAATAAGACAGTAATAACGCTTTTCCGATTTGTGTTTTTGTACTGGGGCTTTTGTTAAGACATTGTTTAGGAAATGCTTAGGAAAAGCACCACATATAAAAATATGAGATTCATATAGATCTATCAATCCTAGGTGCTATTTAGCTTATTTCCCCATTTTTTTAAAAAAAAATATTTTAATGGTATCTCCTGCTTATTTCTCAAGGCAGCAGACGAAACAATAAACATATCCACATTTATGTGCCAACATAAAATCCTCATTTTGCTATTAAAAACCAAAAACAATGACTGTGAGTTGTATCCAGCATTACTCATACTCAGTAGACCCACTGAAATTAATGAACACAATTAATTTAGGACCATTAATTTCAACAGCTTTACTTTGAGCAAAACTTAGTCGGCTACAACCCACTCTCTGGGAATAGTCATCGAAACAGAAAAGGCTTTTTTACAAAGGGCAAGTTTTTGTTTGCCACTTAAAACAAAGGCGTGTGTGATCTCAGTAGCAAAGACCTTGCACTGGAATGGGTGGAGCCAGAACAGAAAAAGCCCCCTAGCCCTTAGCTGCCCAGATTCATGTGGTTAAAGAATCTGGAGTACAGTGGTACCTTGGTTTTCAAACGCCTTGGTTCCCAAATTCAAAAAACACAGAAGTGTTCCGGTTTTTGAACGTTTTTTGGAAGCCAAACGTCCAACGTGGCTGTCAGCTATTGTTTCCAGGGTGCCTGCACCAATCAGAAGCTGCGCCTTAGTTTTTGAACATTTCGGAAGTCAAACAGACTTCTGGAACAGATTAAGTTTGGTGCTTTTGTTTTTGCTATTTATTTTGCATTTTTCAGTTAATTTGTTTTTGTGAATGTGTGGAACCCAGTTTGGCTACTGATTGATTGATTTGTGTGGCTGCGGAAATGGATAAAAGCTCCCCATCCAAACAATGAATATCATCAGTGCAGGTAAGGAAAAAATTAATTTTTATTTTTATCATCTACAATACTGTCTTATTTATTTTATAGTACAATACAGTGATTATTGCTTTCATTATATGAATCAATGTTCTCGTTAGATAGTAAAATTGATGTTAAATTGCTATTTTAGGGGTTGTTTTTAAAAGTCTGAACGGATTAATCCATTTTGCATTACTTTCTATGGGAAAGCGTGCCTTAGTTTGGGAACGCTTTGGTTTTGGAACAGAATTCCGGAACAGATTTTGTTTGAGAACCAAGGTACCACTGCCGTACCTTAGACAGTGACAGGAGAGGACTTGTGGAGGAAAGTAGTCATTAAGATACCTACTCATTTAGAGCTTTAAAGGTGAAGATTAGCACCTTGAATGGAACCAGAAAACAAGCTGTCACCCTGTGTAGATCAAACAATAATAATATGGTCAAAATGCTTCACTGTGGTCAACACACAGCATTTGTGTCAGTGGACGTTTCTGGACCCTTTTCAAGGGCAGCCCTATGTAGAACACACATTACAGGAGATTAATCTGGAAGTAATTACAACACGAAAGACCATGACAAGGTCTGGGACAAGGTTTTGTAAATGGAAAAAGACACTCCTCCCTTGAAACTTTTTTGTTGTTCTTAAGCCTGGAGCCTATCCCTCTGGCTGTTCTCATGGGAAGGCTTTGTGATGCAACATCTTCTCAGGGACATTTCTGAAAGTGCTGCTGTCAGGCTGGGCAGCTGCAGTCCCTTGAGCTGCTGGCAAGCAGTCTGAGAAGCTCAAAGGAAGGAAAACAGCAGTGTAGGAAACTGCCATATGGCGAGTCAGACCATTGATCCATATAGCTCAGTATTGCCTGTGCTGACAGATGTTATCTCGCCAGGGTTTCTAGCAGGAGACATTCCCATTCCTTACCTGGGTATGCCAAGGATTGAACCTGTGAAACTTCAACACACAGAGCACAGAGTCATGACTGTTCCTCAAGCAACAGAAACAATGAAAAACACTTGCAGTCTTCTACAGCTGTTGAGTAAGGTATACACCAAACCTTCAACTCCAAACCTTGCCATTTTTCTTTACATTCACCCACTTCACTCAGAAGGAGATGAAAAGGGGTTCCCATCTTTGTGGGGGGAACAAAGAACCCTCAGAAGAAAGGGGCAGTTTTTGGTGCACCTTGGATCATTCAGACATGAGGAATATTGTGTTAGTTTTCCCAATTATTATGCTAGTGCTTCTGTTCTATTTCCTAATGTTTTTGCACACTGCAGTGCTGTTTGCACTGTGGAACGATGGCTTTTCCACTGATATTTTTTGCACACAGTGCTGTTTGCACTGTGGAACGATGGCTTTTCCACTGATATACTGATCTCTCATGCTAAATATAAGCCACACCACTAGTGTGGTGTGACACAGAAATGAATGCCACCAGACAACATCGCTACTCCTCAGCCTTTCCACACATACGTGCTTCTATTCCCCCAGCATTCACACATGAAAAATGGCAGGAAAGAACAATATTCTGGCACTCTGCCCCAAATTTCATCACTTTACTCCCACAATTTTCTGGGTTAACAGGGTTGCAAACAGATTTTTTTTCTTCTTCCTGGAAGTAATTAACACACCAATAAGTGCTAAACCTCCACTATATGCTGCTAGATTTCTGGAAGTGGCTCTTGGGGTCATGTTAAAGTTCAACTATAATGTGGAAATTAACAGTTAGAGAAATGAAATAAACTGACGTGCAAATGCAGCCCTTTACTTATTTCTGTTCAGAAATCTGGTCTTTTCTAGCCAGTCATGTTCTTTCTCTTCCTCCCTTCCTCTCGAGGTCTAGCATATATTGCTTCTTTCCTCAATTAATCAGCCAGATCACCCTATTCAGTCACCTGGGAGGATTTTAAATCTCAATTTCCTAAATGAAAAAAATATATAAGGGGAGGGGGGAAGCTTAACAGTTCATCCTTCTTAGCCAGAAAGCAACATTCAAGATGAGCTTCAGATGGCTTAGAATAATTACGGCCAGGCTTCAGTTTCACAAATGCTCAAATTACTCGGTTTATGTATCATTTAGATTAAAATATTGTCCAGAAGGTACTGAAGACACACCCCGATCCCCCTTCACATTTTAAGCCTTTATATGTGACCATTATGTGTCTAATATCTATTATTACATGTTGGGTGTGCTTATTAGAAGGGTTCAGTTCAACTTATTTGTCTTGAGCATACACTAGTAAACAAATGGGACTTGCAATAAAATGTTGACAGCGCAAAGTGCTCTGGATCAGGATGCCAGACTTTTTGCAGCGTACTGGCCAATTGACCAGTGGCAGTTCAGAAGTGGGCAGGCTAGCAGGCTAGCTTAGGGGATGCAGCTTTGCCACACACAGTTCTGCCTTCCAACACCACACTGCTACCGTGCTGCTCACCCAGCATTTGCCACCTGAGGCAGCTGTCTCACTCGGCCTAACAGTAGGACCGGCCTGTTCCTATTAAAGGAATTTATCTGACCATCATGGTTGGGAAATTAACTTGGAGCACATCTACACCATGCATTTGAAGCACATGGCTCCCCTATACCAAGAATCCTGGGAGTTTGTTAAGGGTGCTGGGAACTGTAGCTCTTTGAGGATAAAAACTACAGTTTCCAGTATTATTTTGAGGGGAAGGCACCATGGCTGTTAAAGTGGTACAAATACGCTTTAGATGTGTGGTGTGCATGTGATCTTTGGCTCTTCCAAGATTACAAAGTGGGTGGATTTCTTCAGCTTATTTGCATCCGGCTTCCCAGCAACCTCCACTTTGCACCTGCTTGGCAACAGCGCGTGTTCTAAGACAGGAATCAGCACCACAGCATTTAGTTCAGCCTTAGCACCCTGTTACGGTTATTATGCAGATAAGCAGAATGTTTATGAAAGAGCTGAGGAAAATGCATGCATAGAATTAAAACGTCCTGCCTGAGTCTGAAATGCTTTTTTGAAGTTAATGAGAACGGCTTTGGACGTTAGAGTGATTATAATTCTTTATTTCTGCTTTGTAAATAAAGTCAGTTGTGGGGATTTTTCTAGGAGGAGGTTGAGAAAAAGTGAAACTTGAAATATTGTTTTACCTGTCTAAGGCAACTTAGTAAATATTTAATTACATTACTTTAAATAGTGGTAGGTTAAAACAAAGGGTGGAGCAACCCATAAAAATGCAGTTTGTTTAGTACTTTGATCTTTTTTTATCACACTCATCTGCCTCTTTCTTTTTTATGTATTATTTAGTTAGCTATTCAATTTATATCCTCCACGAGGAGCCCAGGGCAGAAAGCAACAAGTGATAAAGCAATAAAATAAATATTCAAAACAATTCCCAGTCTGGGAAAGATCTCATCTTAAAAGCACACATGTTCAAAGTCCGGCCCAGGGGTCTAATTCGGTGCGCTGGTCAATTTAATCCGGCCCCTGTGGCAGTTTATTTCCTGGTGTAAAATTTTGAAAAAAGCTGAACAACTTCAATCCCAAAAAAAGCTGAACAGTGTGGTGTAGTGGTTAAGAGCGGTAGACTCGTAATCTGGTGAACTGGGTTCGTTTCCCCGCTCCTCCACATGCAGCTGCTGGGTGACCTTGGGCTAGTCACACTTCTCTGAAGTTTCTCAGCCTCACTCACTTCACACAGTGTTTGTTGTGGAGGAGGAAGGGAAAGGAGATTGTTAGCCACTTTGAGACTCCTTAGGGTAGTGATAAAGCGGGATATCAAATATAAATTTTGGGTGGAAATCCCCCCAAAAGCACAACAACATCAATCCTAAAAAAAGCTCCACAACTTTGGTGTTAAATCTTTAAAAATGCTCCACAATCTCAGTCATAAAGAAGGTCAACAACTTCAATCCTAAGGAAAGCTCAGCAACTTCAATCCTTTTTTTTGGGGGGGGGGAAGGTCAACAACTTCGGGGTTAAATCCTTTAAAAATCTCAACAACTTTGGTCGGCCCCCCCACCTTTTTCACTTCATCAAATCTGGCCCTCTTTGAATAAAGTTTTGACACCCCTGGCTTAAAAGGCTGGTTGAGATAGGAAGGTGTTCCGTAGGTGCTGAAAAGACAATAGGAATAGTATCTGTCTAATATTCAAGGGGAGATGATTCCAAGGGGCAGGTCACTAAAGGCCAGACTCCAACATTGTACAGAGCAGATCTCCTGATAAGATGTTATCTGCAGAAGGCTCTCACCTGCAGAGCACAATGTTGAAATGGGTATATAAGGAGTGAGATGATCTTTCAAGTATCTGGTCCAAAGCTGTACAGGAATTCATATACCAAAACCAGCTTGAACTTAGCCCTGCAGCTAATGGCCAGCCAGTGCAATTCTTTCAACAGCAGGGTTAGACGCTAGCAAAATCTTACCCCAGAAAAAAATGTAATAAATTTTATTTAAAACAATAATGAAAGGTGAGCTGGCATACTATGCAGGTGAAGGAAAAGTAGTATAGTAAAACCCACAAAAAGTCTGAGAAATCTCAAACTTGACAAAGAATTGAGTGTGTGTGTGAGAGAGAGCTTAATACATGCAAAGCACCATATGTGCTTTGATAGGTTCTGATGTGGCTTTACTGACACAGAAAGCAGTCTTGCAGTGGAAGAGAACAATCACAGTAAATAATATGCGCTCAATATGCCGTGACAGTAAAAAATTGGAAAGGCTTGTTAAGAATTCTTAGAAAAGGGATTAAAAAATATCATGATAATTGCACAAAGAGTATCTGAATTTGGAACAGTCTGTACATTTCCGATAGCCCGTTTCCAAAAGGATATATTGGAAATAAAGAAGGCAACATAAATGATCCAAGGGAATCTATCAGTTCTTAACTAACAATGCCATTCTATTCTTGTCTACCCAAAAGTAAGTCCCCTTATGCAGAGCTCTGCAGCCTAAGAAAGAATTAGGATGTGTGCTCCAGCACATCCAACAACATCTGGAGGGCCACAGATTCCCCACTCCTGCGTCAAACTGTTGAGAATGGTTGCTTTGCAAGTAAGGTTAGTGAAGGGAGAATGTAATGTAAGATGGTATGGGAAGTGTGACTGCAGAAATATGCTTTCTTCTCTCTCCCACACATGCACAAATACAAGAACTCAAGGTCATCAAGTGAGAACTGAGAGACTGTTTTGGAAAAGAACATATGGAACTCAATGAGCGAGGATGTCATGATGGCCACAAATAAACATGGTAATAGCTTTTTTAAAGGATTAGTTGTGTTAATGAAGGATAGGTCAACTGGGAGAAGAACACACAAGTACTGGTGCCAATGTAGTTTTTTATGTCTTTTTGTCTCTAAGGTCAGAGTTATGCTATAGCTTTATGATAAAACTGGCAAAAGATATAATCCATTTTCATCACTGCCTTCTAGTCATAATCGTTAGAAATGCAATCTTCGTTTTCATTTATAATAAACTGGAGGGTGTTGATTCCATAGGGGAAGACAAGCCTGCTGGCAAACTTCCTGGGGAAGGCTTTGCCAACCTGATGCCCTCCAGATGTTTTGGACTGCAACTCCCATCAGCCCAGGCAAGCACAGTTTAGGAAAGCCTGTTCTAGGAGATGTGGCTGGCCTCTAGGGAAAAATTGCTGAGGTAGGTAATTGGAAAGGTAACAGCCTTCCATGCATCCATATAAGATGTGCCCCAAAGGAAGGATGAATGCACATAATTCCAAGGACAAGGGTAGCCAACGTGGTGGTCTCTAGATGCTGTGGACCACAACTGCGTCTCGAGGCCCCAAGACCCACCCCCAAAATAAATACACACGGACACTTATATTAGATTAAGTTTTGGGGCAAAATTTTTGGCCACAACTTTATTGAAATACAATCACGTGAGCGGTATTGGCTTAGGCATTGACTCCCCACTATAACTGGCTCCACCTCTCAGGGTCAAATGGGGTAAACCAGACGAGGGAGCTAGGTCAATGAGGACCAACCTAAGCTCACCCCGGGGTTGCTGTGGTCCTGGCATGGCCCTAGCCCCTCAAGCGGACTTCGGACGAGATCCAGGACCCCCAGATTCCTTTAACGGAATACCCAGTTCCTGGAGGGGCAGGTGATGGCCGCACCTCCCCTCCCCACAATCCAACTGAGCCAATGCCTAACCGCCACCTTACAAGTTGTGTCGATTTGCTAAGGGGTAGGCAAAAACCAAATGGCTAAAGCCAATCTGCCAAATGGAAAAATTCCTACCCAGCCCCTGTTCCAAAACAGGCGACCCAAACCAAAGCAAGGCCAAGCAACTCTAACTGAACTATGGAGGGTGGGTGGGTGTTCAACAGTGTGAAACAAGTGCCCCTCCTTGCATCACACTGCTGTTTTTAAAGCCCCTGGGATCACGCCACCACTGGCTATTGGCTAAAATTGCCTGGTGTGATCCCAGGGGAATGGCCAGAACTTCTTGCTCCTCCCCCCCCCCATTTTAACCCTATCAGGTGAGCTCTTGGGTCCTGTGTGCAACCAGGACCCTCTGTTATGAGGATCCCATCTCTCATCAGCACCATCCAGCATGGCCAATGGAGTTGCAGTCTATGTGGGCAATTACTGTCTGGGAAAGCCCCATAGCAAGTGCAGAAAACCATTTGTCTAGACCTAATAGCTTACGGATGCCCCATTCTTGAACTTTAAATTCATATGGGATGTTATGTGAGAATGTGTAACTGGCCTGAAGGAGTCCAAAGGGTTGAAACGGTCCAAGTGGCACTTGAACGCACATCCATCTGGCTGTAACCTTATGCTGATAAAAGGTAGACTGTTGGAGTGGTGTTCCATCACAAGTCACCTTGACAATACTAGTGGAATAGGCTGTCTAAAGTCCTGCTGAAAACCTAGGGTCGCACTTTTCTATAGCCCATAAGCTCCATGCTCTATTCATTCTTCTGTAATGGGTTTTATTAAAAGAAACTTCAAATGCATCTCTCTTAGCTAGTGTCCTCTCCTGTCTTGTGTGCTGCTGCTGATTGGAATTTCCATTAAAATATATTTCTCAATTATATCTATTATAATAAACTATACGAGCACGTGTTTTTGCATCCTCCATTTATGCCTAATTAATCATTCTAGGACTGCCAGTACAGGGAGCAGCGAAGTCAACCTCGCCTGTGAGAAGTACTAAAAGCAAGACATATTTATTATGCTTAACTGCTTAAATTATAAAAAGGGCACGCTTACAGCTCAATGGGAATTTGTGTGTGTTATGTTTGCAACTAAGTGCTTTTCCTGATTGACTAAAGAAGCATCTTAAAGTCTTTAAAGGATAACAGGGCTCTGTTGCTGAGTAACTCACTTTTAAAAAAAAGTTAATTAAGCTTTTGGTCTGATATACTGTTTCCTACTTGGAACAGACAGGGTATTGCTTCACTTGGAAAACTTAAAAGTGGAAACTGCTTCCCCAAAGCTGATAATCTTTCTTATCAGATTAATGCAACATTTATATTTAGAGTGAAACAGCAACAACCCAATATTACAATGAATGGCTAACAACTCTACCCAACCCCCCCAAACTGAAAAAGTCAGGATTTAATATGGAATGCTAACACAAAAATTATGGCAACCAACCAGTTACTAAACGAAAATGAACACTCAATCCCAACCAACCAACCAAAGACCTGACCCTCATCTCTCTAAATTAAAACAGTCAAGATTTCATATATTACACTTACACAAAATGGTTTCAAAATAACTAGCTATCAACTGACCCAGTATTCTTTTGTCCCCTGACTACATCTTCTAAGGTCACAGCCTCACCTTTAATCAATGGACAATTTGCATACATTTAAATTACTTTGCATATGTTAATACATTATAGCTGGTTTTAACTCTGAGAAGTGGCAGCCTTGGTACACATAGGGACCATTGTGAAATAATATAATCCTATTTTTCCCATTTTCAAATGTAGATTTATATCCCCGAAAGCATAAGCATTTTCATTGCAATTTATAGTAGCTTCCATGCAGTAGTTATAACAGGCAGAATGTGTGAGGGGAAAGAAGGAGAAATGAGCTCATAAAAGCCTCTGAAAAAATATACACTCCTGATCACGTGCAACATAAGAGAAGAGACATAAACAATCTCACTTGATGGGTCCAGAAAAGACTATGCTGCAGATATGACTGCACGCAATTGTTTATACACTCCTTTGCAGAGAGTTTTTCTACAGAGAAAAAGGCCCCCCTATATTTTTCCTTCCTCTGCAATCATTAGACATTGACAGTACTCAAGAGTAATGGGGGCTGGGGCATTTGGGGACTGATAGGTCGGAAGGCAGAAAGACTGACTGAAGATGAAGCCAGAGCCAATGACAGCTGCAACCAACTATTTCTACCTTTGTCCCTGTCTTCCTGTCTGCTGATTTCTACAAGGGCAACACTGAGCCTAAGGAGGAGAAGGCTGTGAGCCAGTGCCACCTCCTGAAATGATTGTGAGTAAGAAGGTAGGCAGGTGGGTGGGGATGCCTGGGCCAACCCAAGACATTTTGCCACCTGAGGCAAGCCCCATCCCTGCCAGGGAAGAAAGGATGGCTGAAGGTCTACATCAGGAACAAGGGGAGGGGGAGAGAGAGAGAGAGAGAAAGATATCCATTGGGAACAAGGGTGGGAGGACACCAGCAGCACCTCCTATGTGACAAGAGGGGGTGTTGCTGAGGAGATTTGACCTCCAAGGAGCATGCTGTATAGTAGCTGCACAAGGCAAGACTCTTCAGAATCACGTGGAACTATATTGTTCTTGCCAACACAGCAGAAGGCATGAATGTAATGTTGATGCTTCTCAATCAAGATGCAGCAGGTGCTGCACGTAGGAGATGTAGAGTTCATTCTTATATCTTCCTCATGCATTCAAAATAATGCACGACAGCCACACACTAATGCTCATTGCCCCTGCCCTCAGAATCCCTGCTCGTGCCTAGAACACCCCCTCTCTCCCCATCGTTCCTGTGCTGAGTGGAAAGGTTTGAAATGGGTTTGTAAATGCTTTGTTATTCCTCATCAGTTTCTGATTTTGAGCAAGAAGCTGCTGCTCTTTAGACCAAGTTAGAAGGCAGAGGGTATCTGTCAGCAGTCATCAAATCAGCAAGGAAGATCTATCTTCTTTAACAACATTTATGTACCACTTGTTAAAACAAAATACGGTACCTTCAAGTGGTCTACCATCAATAAGATAGGAGCTTTTTGTTCCTTGTGATTGCCTGCAGAACAATAGGAAAGTCTCAGTTTTGTAGTCTCCCTTCTCATTTTCTGATTAAAAGTTGATAAAGAGAAATGTCTCAAATATGCCAAAATGAGGAAATGTTTTATTGTAGATATGTGCCTAACATGTTTCAGCATGATTGCCTTATCAAGAGCTTATTCTCTCATTTCTTTGCAACTTTAACCAAGAAAGCTCTGTTACGAAAGAATTTGCATGGCAAAAGCGGAACTTCCTGGTTTTTGTGCTGACTAAAAGTTAACACAGCGTTATTAATAAATATTGGTTTATTTCTACTAATACCTATACAAGAGCATAGGTGCAACTATGCCCAAGGGACATTATTCATGTGGTCATTGTGTGCTTTGTAAACGTATTCCTAAATACAAGTCCTTCACTAATCCTGTGGATAAAAGGGTTTATTCCGTTTGCCGTTTCTCAACCTCCTGCAGCACATCAAACATTATGTACACTACAGAATATGCATGTCACAAACTCTACATTGAAAAAAATGAAAACCTCACTTTTAATAAGTGTCTAGTAGGTGCAGATAAAGTTTTCAATGGGCCTAATTAGTTCTCTTTGTATACAGAACATGTGTAAAAAAAAGTGGGAATCAGTCTGTCTCTTTGTTATCTTTGCATATGTTTACTCATGAGAAAAACCGTTCAATGTGGTAGCGTATATTTTTTCCCTTTCCTTCTTTCTTTAAGGTGCATTGCTCAATTCACCATCTGGAACTTGTTAGCAGTTCTATAAGGAAGACTTTCTACATTCAATCCTCCTCATGGGGCTGCATAGACTGCTAGTATTCCTGCAAGCTGATTTAGTCATCTGAGAGTGTTTGAAAGCTGAAGGTGTTTATTGGATTCATTTTCAGAATGGCAACTTAGATTTGTTGGTCTGGTTTATATATATTTTAAGGGTGTTGGCACAAACACTTGTGTTTATGTAAATCAAACACACAAGGTAATTTACCTGTCAAGGAGAGGCCCACTCCTCCCACCCCAGCATTGCATCTTGACATGTCCCTTTGAATGAACGAACAGGGCTGATGCTTCAAATGGGGTCAAGTTACTAGGGCACTTTCCTGGCAGGTGGGTCAATGTTGCTTCCCGGGAAAGGTGAGGCAGTGGGGAGGTTGGTATGGTGCAAAAACTAGCAGGAATGCCAGATTGGCTCTGCCCATGGGTACAGGAAGCATCTGGAGTCTCCTGGGAACCTTACACATATTTTTCTGAGGAAGGCAGGAAGATAATATATGTGGCAAACCAATTGAACTGTGCCAGGACATATGAGGGAGAACAGCAGTAGCCTATTAAGGCTGCATTCTATACACACTTACCTAGGAGTAAGCCTCATTGAATTCAGTCAGACTTCAAGTGATGCAGGAGATCTGGGTTTCCCAAAATCTGTTTCTTTCATTAAAAACAGTCATAATGTAGTCATATTTGGACCACTGGGGAAGAGTGAATTAATTGCTTTCTCCATGCCTTATCTCCCAACTTAATTTCCCCCTTGAAGCTATTAACAGTGGAGGAAGAAGGGGAAATACATGCAGTTTATGTCAGGGAAACTGCATAGGGCAAAGGGTTAAATCACCCCTCACACAGCTTTATTACCCTGATCCAAAAAACCATGGGTTTTTAATTAAAGGAAAGGACATAGGGAAATCCATCCTATGTAGTATGAATATCTGAGTGGGTGTTTTTACATATTGTACGTTGACATTGTCAATCAAAGTTTAGTCCTTTATTTATTGTTAGCTTTACTAATCAAGTCTCCAATTCTTCCCCATGGCTTCTTGTAGCAATGGCTCCAATTTCTGGAAAGCCACGATAAGCGAATGTGGGCTTTGGCACGGAATTAAATGCTAAGCAAACATTGGAAGCAATCCACTAAGCACAGAAGCTGCCCATCTGTATTCATTTCCATGGGGGTCTATGCAGGGCAATGATGTCTGAGCACCAGTGGTGCCCTGTGAATTGCATCAATGGCCTGGACTCGTTAAGAGTGATGTTGCTTAATGGCAGCGGTGACAGAAACTGCCTTCCAGATGACTTGAGTCTTTGTAGGTCAGTTCTCTTCAAATTAGGTCTCTTCCTCAAGGCCCATTATCTTAAATTGCAGGTGATATAACCAGTAATGCCAGCTACTAACCCACATTTCAGCAATCCCATTATGCTTATAGCAGAGGGCTAAGTGTTCGGGAAATTGCAATCCAAATGGTATGAAATGAATGAAGTAAATATTGTTCATTTCTCCCATTCTGAAGGGTTCTCATGTTCCATATTCTTGTTCTTAGGATTCCGTCCCCTCCATGAAAGCAGTTCCTTCACTGTTGTATTAGAATGGTATGAACTATGGGTGGCCTTGTCTAACTTTGGAAATACTCCTGTGCAGTGGCAGACCTACCGTTTTGGGGGCCTGAAGCTTGAACTGTTATGGGGACCCCTTTGCAGCCTACAACAAGGTCTCGATAACCACTGTTATCTTATTCAATGGGGTGGTTCCAAGACAGATCACCACAACTTAAAAAAATTGATTACTACATCCTACTACATTAACTACTTCCTCTCCTTCCTTGGAGGTTTTTAAGCAGAGGTTGGATACCTGTCTCATGGATGCTTTAGCTGAGATTCCTGCATTGCAGGGGGGTGGACTAGATGATGACCCTTGGGTACCTTCCAACTCTATGTTTCTATGATCTCAGATTTTGATTTAAATTGCTGTACAGTGGTACCTCGGGTTACATACGCTTCAGGTTACAGACTCCGCTAACCCAGAAATATTACCTCGGGTTAAGAACTTTGCTTCAGGATGAGAACAGAAATCATGCTCCAGCGGTGCGGCGGCAGCAGGAGGCCCCATTAGCTAAAGTGGTACCTCAGGTTAAGAACAGTTTCAGGTTAAGAACGGACCTCCAGAACGAATTAAGTACTTAACCCGAGGTACCACTGTACTGGATTATCTCACATGTCAAAGTCACTGGTGTGAACAAAAGTTTCTTATGCCTTACAATTTTCAAGTTTTTGCAACTCAAATTGGATCTACTCGACCCATTTTTTTTAAAGCAATGTGGAGTAAAGTAACTTCTGGAGCCCCTCTGAGATTAGGAGCCCTGAAGCTTAAGCTTCATTAGTTTCACAGTAGATCTGCCCCTGCTCCTGTGCATCTGTTGGTCTGTTGCAATCAGGGCCATAGCTACTGGGAACTAGTCAGGTTTTTGGTCCTGGGTGAAGCCCCCATTGAAGCTCCCAGCCTGTGTGTGTGTGTGTGTGTGTGTGTGTGTGTGTGTGTGTAAATGCGCATGGGGGTTCCAAACTGGGTCTTTGACCCAAGGGAAATAAAGCCTAGTTTCACCCCTGGTTGCAACCACCTTTACTTAGGCCTGGAGGACAGCCGTGACCCAACGAACTAGTCACAGGCCTATTTGGCACATTTCATAGGCATGAAACCCATGACCTTTGGTGGCAGGTATAGGCTCTGGAGCAGTGCTATTTTTCTAGCAAAAGAGGTGCCAGAACTCACCATGAACACCTCTCTTGTTCTCTTAGAATGGCAATGGCGCCATTCTAGAATGTGAGGTGCCAGAACTAAGTTCCGGTGAGTACCCGCTGGACAAAAGCCGTGACTATTATATGGGGATGGAGGGGAATTTGATTCCATTCACATTTAAAGATGAACATTCCAAAACCATACACAAACACATCTTTCAAAATCCAAAATATGTGCTGCCCTTCTCCAGCTATGTAATGTGTACAAAAATGCATATACTAGGGTAAAGTGTGCATTAAAATGTTTACATTTGTGAGAGTAGCATGCAAATGCTTGACCACAGGATTGGGCAAGCTTGACCACAGTTTACTCCAACACTGGATTACTGCAATGGGCTTCCCTTTGAAAACTGATGCAGAAATGAGGGCAACTGAACTTACAATTGGAAAAATGAGAAACTGAGAGACAGACTCGCCCATCCCTGATGACTAGTTAATCTAAAGTAGCCCATAGTGGTGGGAGTTTCTCATGGCTTTTGTGATTTCTATTAACCATAAGACATTTACATGGAATTGTGAGAACCACTGTAGAGGCTCTGAAACAAATGCACAACTATAAGAGTCATGGAGAGAAAGAGTAAGAGAGAAAATGAAACATTTCTTCTTCAATTTACTTCAGCAATGCCTTTTTCACAAGAGTGATGTATAAGGAATTTTTGTATGTTCGTTTCAGAATTTCATCCATACCCATTACTGAAACTCTTACTTGGTTTGCCTTTCATTTGTCAAAATCTAGTTTGCTTCATGTTTTATTCATTAGTAATTACTTTGTTAAAGTACTCGCATTCATCTTGAGTTCTTTCTTTCTTTCTCTTTCTCTCTTTCCTTCTCCCTTTCTTTTAATTTTTGCAAAAGCAATGGTGGCAGTAGTGCAATGAGCTGTCTTTTGTCTCAGCAGCCAGCACCCCCATTCCCAAGAACACCTCAGAACAACATCCAGAGCATCCTAGGAAGAACAAAATGGCAGCCACTGGGAGTGTCCAGTGTCAGAAGTTAAGTCAAAAGAAAAAGGGAAATTGAAGACAGTCCTCACACCACAGCAGAACCACAAATGGAAGAAATTGGTTCCCATACAGACTCCTCTGCATTCATTTCCCAACATATGGAAATTGGGCTGAACGGGTCCTGTTCTGTTCAGTTTCCCACTCGTTCTGAAACAAATGCACACCCTTCATTTGCAGTATGCTATTCTGTTTCTTGTAACCACTGTAAGGCTCTCTGCAGCATGGAGCATGGAAGCCCTTTCAGTTCTGCACCACAGTGGTATGTGGGCAGAAAGCGCTGATTGCGCTGCTCTTTCCATGCCATGGGCCACCCCTGCAAGGTTCATGGTGTTCACGTAAAGACCTCATTCTCATTCCTAATATATGTAGTTAAAACAGCCTTCCTCTCCAAAGGCTTATAAAAAATTAAAAAGGATCGATAAAGTATGCTTTGGAAGAAAAATGGTTTGTCTAGGCAATGTAATTCTCATTATCCAAATCTTCTGAAATGAAACCTCCTGGGGCAAAAGGCTGAGCAATTTGGGGCATATGCAGCTTATTTTCAGGTATATAAGCCTTTTGGCAGTCACATTTAAGTGGTGTTTGTTTTGGTTCGGTTTGTTCTGCTTCCACATTCATTCGCAGGGTTTACGAGAAAAACTTCGTGTTTCTGTGGTGAAGCACAGAAATAGATTCATTTGCTTTGTGCTCTCCTTTCTCACAGGCATTTGACAGAGCGGTTCACATGGCTAAGGAGGGGCATGTTTCTGAATGAGAGGTCTAGCCCAAGGCAGCAACAGAGCACTGCTGCTAGCATATTTCTCAATATATATATATCATAATATCCCCTTTGGGTAGTAATAAATTGCAAACGTTTATGAACTTTAGTTACTGGAAGTGAGAGGAAGTTACCCATAGGTTATGCAGAATCTCATATACTGTTGTTGTTTTTTTACTTACCACCCACACACAAAAACCACATACAATATTGTACACAAGTCCACAGTCCTCTTCAAGCACTCACAATTACATGTGAGGGCTTGGACCGGATAGGGGCAATGTGTATGTGTGTTCTGGCTAGCCACCCCTGTCCAGGAGTGGCTGGTGTGGAGGGGGCAGTGCTGTGCAGGCCATTCCACTGTGTTGGCTGCTTCTGCCAATATCCCTGTGCACACTGCCCCTGCCCCTCCTCTCCTGATCTCCACACATTTAGGTCTGCATTGAGATTCTAACTGCATGGTTAGTGTTAAGTTGTGGGTGAACATATCAGACGACACAGCGATTCTTCAAACAGCTCTTGTTTATTCACAGGCCAGAACAGAACTGAACTGAAGGGTTCAGCCAACCTGCTTATATAGAGCTCCACTAGAACGCAACAGTAACCATTTTCTGTAACTATCCAATCACTGAACATCACTTTCAATCCCTTATTTGTATATGTGGACCTGAGTGAAAGCTATCTACAGTATCCCCCTGCTGGCCCAGGGTGAGAACTTCAGTACATAACAGTTAGGGTATTCAATAGGGACAAATGAAGGTACTACACATAGGCAGGAAGAACCAGCTGCACAGATATAAGATGGGGGGGGGACACCTAGCTTGCCAGTAGTACATGTGAAAAGGATCTAATGGGCCTTAGTGGACCTCAAGCTGAACATGAGTACCTAGAGATGTTGGGGGTTGAACCTGGGACCTTCTTCAAAGCAGATGCTCTCTCACTGAGATATGCTCTTTTTCTCTTGTACATAGGATACTAACCAAGCTGAACTGAACACATCTCAAAAACCCCTTTTGCGAGAAGGTCTGAACTGGAGCCTGCATGTGGGGACATTGGAGCAGGGCTTTTATATGTGCTCTGATCCACTTCAGGCCCATATACAGTCAATCAAAGAGGGTTCTGGTTCACACAGAATGGAGGCTGTGCCAATGGACATTCATTTCATTGAGAAGTGCCATCCTATGTAATATATTTTGCATGCAAAAAACCCCACCAAAACCCCATACACACCACCCATGGCACCTCATAATGAGAGAAGAGAAGCTGAAACGCAGCAAAATCCTAAAGGAATTCCAAAGAGTCCTGGGAATGAGGCAGAAAAAGGGACGCCTTTTCTGCAGGGAAAGAAAACTTCCAAGAAATTAGAGGTCAGATTTTGGCAAAGCGCTAGTGTAATTAAGCAAGCAGTGCAGTAAATCACAGGCTACATAATGTCTTTTAAATTGGTTTCTAATAACACATGGCCCTTGTGAAAAGACACTTAGTGCTGGTTATTATTGCCATTGCTAATATTATTAATATTCATAGGATGGCATTCAATTAAGTTTTACTCAGAGTATACTCACTGAAGTTAATGAAGGTGACTAAGATAGGCCCATTAATGTCAATGTGTCTACTCTGGGTAAAACTTAGTTGAATGCCACCCATATCACCACCACTGTTGTTGTAAACCATCTATGTGTACCTCTCCCTTAACTAGAGCAGTAGCTGGTGTTGACAGGAATGGGAGGGTTCCATCTTATCTTTTGCTTCAGACAGCCAAATGTTTTGGAACAACCCTGCCCTCCCAAAAAATCTCACCCTCCCCTCCTCTAACATGCAGACTGTGTTGCTTGCAAACATCTTGTCAAAATACTTCTCAGTCATGGCCAGAGTATTTAAGAGATGCTCTTCCTCCACCCTTGCAACAACTACAAAATCCCAAAGAGCAATTTGTTGTTGCCTTTTGTTCCTGTACGGGTGGCGCTGTGGGTTAAACCACAGAGCCTAGGACTTGCCGATCAGAAGGTCGGCGGTTTGAATCCCCGCGACGGGGTAAGCTCCTGTTGCTGGTCCCTGCTCCTGCCAACCTAGCAGTTTGAAAGCACGTCAAAGTGCAAGTAGATAAATAGGTACTGCTCCAGCAGGAAGGTAAACGGCGTTTCCGTGCCCTGCTCTGGTTCGCCAGAAGCGGCTTAGTCCTGCTGGCCACATGACCCGGAAGCTGTACGCCGGCTCCCTCGGCCAATAAAGCGAGATGAGTGCCGCAACCCCAGAGTTGGTCACGACTGGACCTCATGGTCAGGGGTCCCTTTACCTTTACCTTTTTTGTTTCTGTACAGTCTTTCTCCATGATTTTGTTACATTCCATTTTTTTAGGAAGATTTCCAACAACAATGACAACTGTATGAATAAATACAATTATCACTAAATAGTGCAGAACATGCCTGCAATGATGTGTCTGGAGATTTTGCTTCCGAGTTCCCATTAGCATGACATCCCATTAACATTATATGAGTCTGATGTATTGCAGTCGGCCTCGCCATAGGATTATTACAGGAAGCTGGATGTTACTAGCTCAGGCAGAGAGCTTCAGGCAGGCTTCCATAGCCACATGGAAAACCTGGGAGTGGTGCAGATGGCAGCAGCATTTGCAAACCTCATAGCCCAAGGACACATACCTCAAATTCAATGGGATCTTTAAGTATGTCCATGATTTCATGTGCCCAAATAACATTTGCCCACCAGGGAGTCTGCTATATGGTCTGCCTCAGATGTTTTTAGCAACTTATGATCTGCGGAGGCTTTTAGCTTAATGGAGGTTTACACAACCTTTTGCCCTACGGTTTAAATGTCTCCAGCCCTGGTGGGCCTTGTGGTAAGTGAGGGTTTGGGTGTGTGCTGGGAAGGATAAGGATGAAGGAGAGCCTTCATGTATGTAGCAGTAAATGTAAAAATAATGCAGTATCCAAAAAAAATTATAAACGCAGCCTGAATGTTCTAAAGCTTAGCTAGTTTTGCTTGGTTAGGAGTCAAAACCAACTGGTCTCTGCTGTATAGGACCATTTAAGCTGCCCAGATCTTATAGGCAGATAGCAGACCTCCTCTGTATGAACTTGAAGAATCTGGTGTGTTGTGCTGAATCTCAGTGATTCTCAAAGCTGGGATAGAAATCCATTGGAGAGATCCATTGGGGAGTTGAGGGCACTCTGTTGGTTTGTGGTATGTGAATGCTGTTGGCTGTTGGTGGGGGACAGAGGACAGGTTAGTGGGTGGAAATAAGCTGGTGCAAGAAAGTAAAGCAGGTCTAACAGTGGTGCCCAATGTTCTGCACTGCAAGTCCCATCAGCTTCAGTCAGCATAGCCAATGGTCAAGGGTGATGGGTGATAGAGACGGTCCAAAGCATAGGGAGGGCAGCATGTTAGTTGTCTTTCTGGGCTGAAGGGCAGAACTGCCAATTGGGTTCTACACAAAGGGAAAACACAACTGGCAAAAATTCAGATAACCAATGCTGGGCTTATAAGCATTGCTAGCAAGCAAACCAGACTTGAAAGAAGACACGCAGAGGAGGGTATCTTTGGGCCTTGCATTTGGATTTGTAATTTTAATACAAATCCACCCAGATACAGATCTTAATTGAAGGCAGAGGTTAGGATAATTTGCGGGTATTTCATGATTACTATCGTGACAGGGTTGCCTCCCAAGCAGGCAAGTATCTTGTGGAAATCAGCCTGCAAGAACACAGCATGTGCAGGGAAGCAACACACACAGCTGTGCTGGGAAGGGGGGGAGAGGAAGGAAGACGTTGGCAGGGAGGGAGCCTCGCTTCCTAAGAACAGCGGTCTCAAGTAGAAAGGGGTCTGCACACGTGAACCTCACCCAAGCCCAGCGGTTCCCCACCGTCCCACCCCTTCAGCACAGGGTGGAGCACATCACAAACGGCAGACTTTGAGAAGCAACTTCAAAGGTTCTCCCTGGAGGATTTTCCCGTAACAGAATTGAGAAACATGAAAATACCAAGCCCTCTTGTTTATCTTTACTCACTTAATCAGTCACATTGCTTCTTCAAAGGTTAATGCTATTTTTTTATGCAACGTACATCCCCTCCCCTCAATATATTTCCAGTTTTGTTTGTCTTTTTTGTTTCTTTGCCTACTTGGATTGATTAGGTTGTCATGCTGGAAGGCCAAGAGCACAATTGTGTGCATATTTACTCAGAAGTAAAGCCTACTGTGTTCAATGGGCCTTACTCATGGGGTACAGTTGGATAGGATTGTTATGGAGGTCTACAAAGATATGCACTTACTGATCACATTATTTGTTTGTGTTGCTCTGCAAAGCCACACACATGAACATTCACTTTAACATGCTTTGCCATGCTAAAATGCTAGCCTTTTAGCTCCTGTAAGATACGGCACAAGACAACTGTATACGCAACCAAGTCTTCACAAAAGAACAGCTCTTTGAAATGCTCAGTGAACTATATGGAGATTAAATTTATAGACATCAAAGGATCTATTCCTTCATTAATTCAGAGATCAATCCTGGTTATGGGGAGCCAGCGAAAGTTACACTGACTTAATTTAAGCCAGAGTAAAGTATGCCAGATCCAAACCCTGTTTTAGGGATACATACCAGCTGGGCTGGTCCCAGTCTGGCATAGGGAAAATAAACCATGAAAACAGAGATCCATCTCAGCCAGCATTGCCACAAGAATGGTGCTCACACAGGGGAGAATTCCTAAGCACCATTCTAGGTAGCTCATGGGAAGAGGCTCTCAACCGCCAGCCCAGGAATGCAAACTAAGAGGGCACATGTGGTTTCCCTAGCAATGCTCAATTCATCAGCCTATCAGCACAGGCCGCACATTGTGCACTCCAGGCGTGCGTACCACACACTTTACCAATCATATACAGTGGTGCCTCGCAAGACGAAATTAATCCGTTCCGTGAGGCTCTTTGTATAGCGGTTTTTTCGTCTTGCGAAGCAAGCCCATTGACAGCTTAGCGGATTAGCGCTATTAGCGGCTTTTAGCGATCAGCTGTTAAGCGGCTTATCAGCAGATCAGCTGATAAGCGGCTTAGCGCCTTAGGAAAAGGGGGGGAGGGGAAAAAACCCGCAGGAACTCGCAAGACATTTTCGTCTTGCGAAGCAAGCCCATAGGGAAATTCGTTTTGCGAAGCGCCTCCAAAACGGAAAACCCTTTCGTCTAGCGGGTTTTCCGTCTTGCGAGGCATTCGTCTTGCGGGGCACCACTGTAGCCATGAGCACCAACAGCATGGCACAGAACAACCAGGTAAAACAAATACAGGTGGAGCACACCAGCACATCCCACACTCCACACGCTGCCACTGCCTGGGCTACACCATAGAATGTGCAACACAGATGGGGAAATGCCTATGGATAGTTTATTGAAAGCACCCTATGAAATACACACAGCAAAGGCAGCCATCAGACAGCAAACACACACCCTTCCCCAAACCCCAAAACAAGCTCAACTGCAGCAGAGATGATCCCGGACATTGGCAGCAGGCACTGCCTCCTTGTCTTCAGGGAGGGACAAATCCATAAATTTTAGTTTCTCACGTTTTCAGCCTGAAGTTCTCCCCATTTGCAATTTTAAAAAGGAAATCCACATGAACATTCACATTTCTCCTAATGCATATTTGGATGTTTGGCATAATATAAAAATTTCTGCAAGTATTTCCCCCTAAAATAAGACCATTATTTACATTATTTTCACTAATATAGACATTTTCCCCATGTATATACTTCATTGTATAACCATTTTGGTTAGAGAACCAGATCGCAAAATTCAGAGTTGTGTGAATTCTGAAAGATAGCTGCATTTCAGTTTGCATCTTGGCTTCATGAGGGCAAATAGGTTGGTTCCCATTAAAATGCTAACTGACCCAATTTCTCCCCCACCTCTACCTTCTCCTCACTGTCTCTTCTACTCTCAGCAAAGTGTTTGCTGACAGAAGGGGAAAGATCACCCTGTGGATGGGGCAAATGTTAATGAGGCCCCCAAGACTTCTCCAAAATGGGCATGAGTTGAGGTGAAGCGCTTCACAAAAAGCGGCCCCTGTTTCAGCTAAGCCCTCAATAGGCTATGCCTCCCATTATTGAAGAATACTGTATTTGAAACCTGGAATTCAACGTATGCCCAACACCATCTGTCACTCAGGCACTGGCAATGTCTACCACTGCATATTAAACCATTGCTCACAAACACAGTCAAAAGGGAAAATGTATGCTGTTCCTTATGTGAGCCAGTGTTTGCAAAAGTTGAATCTGAAGGAGGGGGAAAGGCCTGTAAAGGCATGAAGTGTATTTTCAAAGCTGGCCGTGGCCGGCTTGCCAAATACTTTTTTGCCAAATACACAGCAACCACTTAATGGATGTAGAGAGGGGGAGGGGGAACCTCAGTGCTGAGGGCCAAATCCAAATCACTATCTGGCCCTCGGTATTCTCATCAGGTCACACACATGTCCAAGTCACACCCCTCACTCTGCTTTGCCCCCTCTTTACCTGACTCAAAATTGTCTTTGGAACAATTTGAAATTATGCTTCTCACTTGTATGGATGGAGGATAGAGAGGGTATTTGTGATAGCCGAATGTATGAAGCTACAAGTCACATTCATTGCTCTTCCCACATTTGCCTCTAGCCCTGCCAATGTAGCCCTCAGAATGTAGCCACATTCTGAAAAAGTTCACCTGCTCTAGTTGCGGAGTGAGTAGCCCTTGGAAGTTGTGTTTGCCTGGTCTCTGGTGGAACTAATACTCCAGGGAGGAGCTTTGTTGATTATTCCCTCCAGGTGCTTCTACCTCCCCACACCTAACAGCACTCTGGAACCATGTTTACAGAAGCACTCCTGTCCCTCCTGTGAGGCAGGTAGTGCTTTGCAACAACAAAAGACCCGCCAGGCTTCATTACAACAGTGTAACTTGTAGTTTGCCCCTCAAATGTTAAGGCTTCACAGCCATGATCAATCCTAGAAGAAGCTGGACTTGAAAAAGCTGGCTAATCGGTTCTTCTTCCCAAAGAATTATGTTCCCATAGAGCCCTAGTTTTAACCAGTCTCTTTTTATTTTCAGTTCTTTATTTTGCACTAGCTTGAGCAACCTTCTCCAACCCGGTGCCCTCCTGAAGCTTTGGAACACAACGCCCATCATCCCTGACCACTGGCCTGTCTGAGGCAGGAGTCTAAAACAGCAGCTTGGAGAGAAAAACAGTCTTGTAATTCAGCGGAAGGGGTGATCTATGTGCTACTGATCTGTCAAATATGTTATTTCCACAGAGGTTTTACCTATTCTGCACCCCCCCACACACACACCTGCCACAAATCTCTGTCCCTGTGTACATAAAGGCTGCATAATTCTTACATGCTGATGTGGCTTCATTACTTTGGGTTTTATGCCGTTCTCCTTGGCAGCAATAATAACTGATTCCTGTGTGCTCCACTAAAGGAGCCACGTGATGCTGATTCTCTCATGCACTGCCATGGAAATGGGAATGGAAATAGCTCAGGTGACCATGTGAGGTGGACCCCTGCCAAGCAATTGCATTTAGCAAGAGCTGGAGATAAAGGGAGCACGTGGACCGTTCAAAGAACTCCAAAGACATGCATTCACAGGCACCCACACACACATAGACAGCCTTCCTCCACCCCTTCAACAGCCCTTTTGATATACTACAGTTTTCCTCACATTTTTTTTTTAAATTATTCGTCTCTGTCAGCATGTTTGAACCAACAGCCAGGTTGGGCAATCCTTCCTAGAAGATTAAAATACCACTGAGGCCAGATTTCTATGATGCAGGAGTTCTCACGCTTTGTCACAGCATGCCTCCCTAGCGTAAACCTCCTCACAAGTAAATCAAGGTGCTTTCACATTTCACAGGGCAACCTCCCCCAAAGAGGCTCACCTGCTGCTTTTGTTACATAGTTAGGTGACAGGCAAAAACATTCCTCTTCTCCCAGCCTCTGGCTAATTAAACAGCCTTTAGCCTTTTAAACTTTCTTTTTGGGGGGAGGGGCGTGACATACACTTACTACAATACCATATGGCACGAAACTTACCTGAATTTTGATGTGTGCTTACACAATGCCCCCAAATGAATCTTCTTTGCTATTATTCTTAATTACTGTAATTTACACAGATTCCTTCTTCAGTTATCTAACGCTGTTTCTATGCTGGAAACTGCAAAGGGAGCTATGTAACGTCAGACACAGGCCACAACAAACCAGTCCAATTAAACAATCATGTTGCGTTTGGTTACTCCTATCGTATATAGATCTGTATTTAGCTCAAGCTTATTACAATATAGATTGATGGACCTGATGGCAACATAATCTAGGTAAGTGAATACCTGCTTCCTGATAGGGATCTGGGAGTCCTAAATTTAGGAATTTGGATATGGAGTCCCTGTGTCTGCTCGTACTGATGCAAGGCTGCCTCAGGTAAAAAGGGTGTTGTCATACACTTTGCATGACCTATGGATCAAAAGACAGTTGCCGCACATTTTGTGACCCATTAAGTATACTACCTTGTAGCCTGAAAAACTGGCTTGCTTGATTTTGTGATAACTCTGTAAGAAATGGCTGGTTGTCATTTTTCTATGCACTGAACAGACTTTTCTGAATAAACAAAATTAGTTAGGTTCTTGTAAAAAAGCTACAGCAGGGATGGGCTCCCTTTTTTATTACTGTTTATGAGTATTATAATTTCAGATGTTTAACCCTAACACTTCTTCCCCAAGGGGAACCCAGGACTGCTCACAGCAGTAAAATTACATGAAATGATTCAAAACATTATGACAGCAGTTAAAACCAGTGGAATAAAAACTTCATAAAACTGTCAGCCAAAAAGCCTGGACACATTTTTCAAAAAGTATTTACATATTTCAAGAATGCAGGTAAATAGATCTCTGCATGCTCAGAAATCTGCACAAAGTTCTGAGCAGTTGTCGAGGAGGGCGCACAATGCCTTTTGCACACCCTCCAGTCCCCTATTAGCGCACACTCAGACACAACCCCTTTCACACTCACACACTCATCATAGACACAGATTCTAGAGCCTCTGGGAAAGAACCAATAAGCAGAATTCTGCTTACAGAAAGGATGCTCAAGGTCACTATTAACTGATTCCTCATCCTCCTGCATCCCTGGTCAAGGGCATAAAACTGCCCACATAGTGCCAGTTGCTTATATCATTGTGGGAGAACAAACCCCCAGGAACACAAGCAGAAGGTTCGATCCTAAAGGACTCCTCCCTGCTCAGCAAATGTCCTTCCATGAAGGAAGGTAGTAGGGTTTAAAAATAAAAAATATGCAGCTGTGTTGAACTACCTCCTATGCCAGTTTGGGGGTTTGGAGGCTTCCTTAAACCTCTGGAACAGATTTTTGGGAAGTGTAGGGGTTGGGGGAGTCATCTAAAATCATATCCTGCCCTACCATTTGCATGAACCTTCAATTATGGAAGGATTAATTCTGTGCATGGAGGAGCACCATAGGATCTAGCTGTTTGTGTGGGTGGGCATGCACAAATGCTCCCATATGGAGGCAAGCTTGCTTGGTCAAGTAGTTTATATGGACCAGGGGGGTGGGAATCCAGCTAACTAGGCATTCAATTAACTGATCTTATATTCAGGGGGGGAAGCAGGAGGGAGAAGAGGGAGGGAATCATTTATTTATGCTGTTCATGTTAGGGCCATCATTTATTCATACTGTTGATATAGTTCTTTCATCAGCTTCATATCACAGTTGATCATACATCCAAACAGTGCCTGGGTCTAAGCACCACCATCACCACCAAAAAGGAAAAAAAGAAAAACGGAGCCAAAAATCCGCAGCACTTTAAATGTTGCTTTTCAACACACACTGTGCAAAGGTGCGTATGTTAGGCCAACAAACACATCCACACACATATACACAAAGTGGCAGTTCAATGCTTCTGGGACAGGAAAAGAAAAGGGAAAAAAACCATGTATAATTCAGTATTCTCGTCTCTCTGCAGGCTTTATATAGCAATTTAACTAAAGGCAAAGGGGCTTTCTGAGTGAACTGAAATGGAATGAAAGAAAAGCCAGTCATGGAATTCTAAGGAGGGAATGTTCCTTCTTGCAGCCATCTAGTCTAACCTCCTGCACCAAAGTGTCATGAGGAAAACTGCAAGCAAAGTCCACCCAGATGTCCTGCATTCTACAGCCATGATTTTATAAACATGGTTTCAGATAGTGTTTGCAGTTGTTGTTGTTGTTGTTGTTGTTGTTGTTTAGTTGTTTAGTCGTGTCCAACTCTTCGTGACCCCATGGACCAGAGCATGCCAGGCACTCCCGTCTTCCACTGCCTCCCGCAGTTTGGTCAGACTCATGCTGGTAGCTTCGAGAACACTATCCAACCATCTCGTCTTCTGTTGTCCCCTTCTCCTTGTGCCCTCCATCTTTCCCAACATCAGGGTCTTTCCCAGGGAGTCTTCTCTTCTCATGAGGTGGCCAAAGTATTGGAGCCTCAGCTTCAGGATCTGTCCTTCCAGTGAGCACTCAGGGCTGATTTCCTTAAGAATGGATAGGTTTGATCTTCTTGCAGTCCATGGCACTTTCAAGAGTCTCCTCCAGCACCATAATTCAAAAGCATCAATTATTTGGCGATCAGCCTTCTTTATGGTCCAGCTCTCACTTCCATACATCACTACTGGGAAAACCATAGCCTTTACTATACAGACCTTTGTTAGCAAGGTGATGTCTCTGCTTAAGTGTATGCAGTACAGTATTACTAATATATTGATGCATGCCACTCCAGTTTCTGAGTGGTGAGAGATTCCAGGTTTTCCAGGCGCTTACCCAAGGTTTGTGTCTGCTTCAGAATGAGGGGCGAGGAGACTGTGGTGCCTCTATGATAAATGGTTTATTCACACATATATGAGCCTATGATGGAGAACGTGCCGAGCATTCACATCCCCAAAGGGTCTTGCTTCTCCTGTAGCCACAGCCTTGGATTCAGACAGAAATCAAGCACTGCTCAGTCTCTTCTGTTTTCCCAGCCTGCTGCTTCCAGCTTCTAGCTCCCATAACTCAATTCTCCACTCTGGCCTTTGTCTGTCTGTGAGTTGAGGGAAGGGAACCCACCCACAGCACTGAACCACTTCCTTTGTTACCTTAATGGCCCATACTTATAAGGTTGTGTTCTTTGTTGTATATTTTGTTGGTGTAAACTGCCTTGTGCATAGTAATATAGAAAAGAGGTATACAAGTTAAAAGTGAAATGAAATACTTAGGCTGTTACCTCACAAGGAAGCTAGCCTGGCTATTCCAGGGATTTGAATCCTTGCTTAGATTTTAACATTTTCTGGTTCCAGGAATTAGAAGGCTATTGGCATGCAGCCTACTCCTCCCTTCCCAAACTCATAACAATATATTTTATACCATGTAGGTTCATTCATACTGATTTCAGCTAGCATGTCATGAAACAAAGATACAGGGTCGCTGCCCCCCAACACCAGCGTCACTGCTGCTTACTTGGGACAGCACTGGGGCAGGGTAAGGAGGCAGAGCTTCACTCTCAGCAGGGTGGCTCCACCCCCATCCCTCTACTATGGCTTACAGCCTATTTGACTTTAATTATGCCCAGTCACTGTGGCAGTCTAACTCATAACCCCCATCCTGAATGCACTTATAACTAAGGCACTGAACTAGCTTTCAAATTATGGTGATGCCAAACCGCCAATTATCATGGTGACATGTTCATACCCAACAATCAAGTGAAAACTAAATAATGTAAGCTAGGTGGAAAGATGTTCAGCCTAGATACTGAACATTACATTTTAGACTGAGGCAGCAGACAAACAAAGGTATGGCAGGTACAATTAAGTAGATGTAAATAAGTACCACCAATAAGAAGTGCACAAGTTAGAGAACATATATACCTGTACACACTGCTATTTTTCTAGAAAAAGAGGTGCCAGAACTCACCACCTCCCTTGTTCTCCTATAATGGCAATGGCACCCACCTGAGAGGTACCAGAATTGTGTTCTGGAGAGTTCCAGCTGAAAAAAAACTCCTGTGCTGTACATCTTAGAAGGCCTAAGTGCTTACATTGCATTTATTATGGGACTGATCAGTGCTGCTTTCCATACAAGAAGGCTGCTAGGAAGTCATTTGCACAGGGCTCCCTCAACTAGATTTTACTCTTTGATCTATATCTGTTGCTGGTCAAGCAAATCAATATACCGGTAATCCTAGAACTGGCCATGTTTGCATCATGCAGGGTCAGTTGAACCCAGACTGCAGACAACAAGTTAGAAAGATGACTCCAAGATGCCTCTGTGATATTTTGGGTGATGTTAGGTACTTTAACAATGATGCTCTAATGGTATCTAAACTTATGCAGTTATTGGTCCATAAGAGTCAGCCATCATTACATATAATTGAGTTGATAAAGGGGAAATGGAATGTGTGGTTTGGTTATGCTTTAAACTTACACGATGCTAAGCTTCTCCCAATCAGATACATAATCTCTATAAATATAAAATTCATATTTTAAAATACAGGCCTGTCTAAACTCAAGCTACCAAAGATGGTGGGGAATGGTGGTGGATGCAGGGAGAGATAGTGGTTCTCTAGTAGACAAAGTAAGGCTGAAATCTCCATGTAGCCTGCCAGCGCTTTTCTCCAAACCATGCAGTCCCAGGCTGCTTCTAACCCACTTCTAGCTGAATTTCTACTTAACTAATTCTTGCATAAGTAAAAATGTGCATAATCAGATCTGACAACTACATATTTGTTCATTTAATCATCACCCGTGACCTGACGTTTCAGAAGTTTAGGTTGCAAAGCAACATACAATGCAGAAAGTGCATTCCGGTGGACTGTACATGCCAACAACTGCTGCAGCTTTGTGTGTTTTATGAGGCCTGTGCAGGTTGCCTGCTGCTCTCAGGGATAGTGGAAGATGCAGGCACGGATGCTGCTTCCCAGTGTTGAACTACAATTCAGTTGCCACTCTGGTTGGTATTTGTAAACAGAATGGGAGGCACCATCCTGTCCTTCATCTCAGGCAGCGGAATGTCTTGGGTTAGCCTGCTGATATCCAGTTTCTGCACCTTCCTCTGCTCAGGACTTGTGCAAGCTGTCTCTGTAGCTGGCACATATGCATCTCTATGCTGACAGCATTGTGGAAGGAGACCAGAGAAAGTACATATCCCATTCCAGAGCAAGAAGATTGCAAGGTTCACCACCACCACTTGCAGTATTTCTAAAGTAGACTCTCCTCTATGAGCAACTCTCCTAGGAATCTCGGGCTTTTTAGTTTAGAACAAAGGCAAGTAAGGGGGCATATGATAGAGGTGTATAGGATATTTGTATGCTGTAGAGAAATTGGATATGTAGAAGCTTCTCTCTTTCTCTCTCACCAGAATGTTGGAGGATTCAGAACAGATAAAATAAAGTATTCTTCATGCAGTGCATAAACTACGGAAGCTGGTACCACAACATGGAGTGATGGCCATCAACTCAGATGGTTTTTAAAAAGAGAATTAGGCAACTTTGTGGAAGATAAGGCTATCTGGTTGGCTATTATGGGAGCAAGCTGCTAGATGGGCCATTCACCTGACACAGCAGGGGCTCTTATGTTCTTATGAATTTTAAGTGTTTAATTTAAGGTTATTTTTTAAAATACTGTTTAATCAATAGCTCGTGGCAACAACCTATCCATTACAAACAGTACTTTTCTTTTGCTGATGTTGCTTTTAAGCATTTCAAACATTTGCACAATCATGAGTGAAAGAGGCTTTCACAACATCATCATTGGCAAATTGTATTTGCACATGTCTGAGGAAGATATCAGTAAGCAGCAGCGTGCCAGGTCATATTGTTCCTTGAGGCTGCAAATCATCCCCCCTCCCTTGTGGATCAAAACAACCGCATGAAGAACTGCAGAGCTAAGAGCACCAAAGAAACATCATCAAGGACAGGAGCACTTTTATTTTCAGCAACGGCCTTTCTGTCTGCTTACGACCCCAGCTGCAAGTACACTGTGTACTTCGCAGGGTTGCTTTCATGATTACTATGAAGAACTCAAGAGCCCGAGCCAAAGCGAGAGAGATGCAAACATTCATTCTGGCTGAAAGGGACAGGATGCACCATGATCCTGCCACCTGATGTACGAGGACACGCAGAAGATGTGCAGGATCCTGCACAAAACTGTAAAATGCAGGCACCTCTGAAAGGCAAACACAGAGCAGGAAAGTCACATTGGGAGACACTGATGCCAGAGGCATGCCAGAGGGAGGGCAGGCACAATTGTTTTGTTACACCATGCCTTTTTGGGTATTAAAAGTTTTGTTTCTTTCATTACTGATTTGGAAGCAGTCCACACATTTTTGTTACTTTTGTTTGTTTGTTTTCTATCAATTTCAATGGGAGACCCAGAAAGTGCTCTTCTTGTCTGTCACTGTTTTTCATCCAAATGGCATGGGGTTTTCTGGTACTCTACTCCCCCACTGCCCAAGGATTAGACCTGTGACATTTCAGGACAAAGGGCCCCCATTTATGAGAAACTAAAAGGCATACAACACAGCCTAACAGGGACAGCCAACATGACATGGTGCCTCCAGGTGTTGTTCAGACTACAAGTGCCCTAGGGAGCATAGCCAATGGTCAGGAATGGGAGGGTAGTCCAACAACATCTGGAGAGTAGCATGTTGGCTACGCCTGTCCTAACTGCCATGTGAATGAAGCAGAACTACTAAGTGGCACAGCAAAGGAGTAACCAGGTAGACAGATGGATGCTAATCTTAAGAAGCAAGGTGGAGGAACTTAGGTGCCAGGTAGTCTGAAGCCATAGGAGAGAAACTGAACTGATTTTGTGTATAGGAAACACCAAAGGGAACCACCAGACAGCGAGAGAAACAGCTCAAGGAAAGTAAATCACGTGTCAGTCACTTTCATAAACTCCCCTTGCTTGCCTTTCACCACCATGACTGGAGAGTTCTCTGTGGGCAATGAGGGCAAAAGGCCTATTGCATTGTTGGAGACCTGTTGCAAAGATGTTGCGTTGGTACAGAATGGTCAGGTTGGATTATGCCTGCTGCCTCTTCACCCCCTCCCAGTAACCTTTCTGTGAACTGTATCGGCGGGCGCCCAATTTAGGGCGCTGCGGGTGATGTGACCCAGAGGTAAAGCAGCAAGCTGTAGAGTCAGAGAAACGTTTGAGAGCAATATCTGAGTTATGTTTGAATCCAAGGCTGCGGCTATCAGAGAAACAAGACCTTTGGGGGGTTTAATTCTGTGAACCCCTCCATTGTAGGCTCAGGTTGTATGTATGTATGTATAAATAAACTATGTCTCATAAAGACACCATAGTGCCTTGTTTCCAAAAGGAAACATGAATCCAGGATAAGCACCCAGAACCCCTGGAATCTTGCATCGCTCGGCGATTGGGGTGGTGTGCAACAATATGAATAGAAGATTCACTCAAAAGTCATTAATTTGTAGTGCCTTTTCATTTTTACAAGTAAAATAAATGAGATTCGTTTGCTTAATTTTCCATTCATTAAATGAATGTACATTGCTGTTTATTGGTGCACCTTGCACCTCTAGTCCACACCTTGGTTCTAGTAATAGTAGTTATGGGCAGAATTGCACTGTCAGTAGAATGTAGGCCAGGTGCAGTCTTTGGCCCACTCCCAGAAGATACCTAAGCATTATTAAAATCTCTTCTGTCTCCATCTTAAAACCACACCAAGATGTATTATACAGCAGCACAGAGCCAGTTTTGTGATCCTGACTCTGATCCTCATTATGCCACTCATATCGCTTTCAGGTTGGGAAAGGGCACGTACACAAGTACAGAACAGCTCGGGTCCTCCATGTTTTCAAAATAAGAACAGATCATTTATTTTTAAAAATCCACTTTGATGAGATTGCATCCACTTCAAGAAGCAGAAAAGTACACAGCCACTGGATTGCAGGAGGGGGGGGGGGGAGAAGAGCCATGCTTATCTGAATGCTGGATTTTGGGCAAAATGGCTGTTTTCTATGTTATGTACTACATTGGTTTGATTCACACGTTTAATAAAGAGCTGCATCAGAGGCAAAAATGCCTTCTTCCTGTTGTGTAAGAGAGTGAACTCACAAACCTTCATTGATTTTGCTGATTAAAACAAAGTCTGTGCCATTGACTCAAACAGCAGTAGAGTAAAGCCCGATGAAATCACACAGGGGCTTTTCATTGATTTAATTGAGCAGTGGCTCAGGGCAGAACGTTAAGCTCACTTTTTCATTTTATGTTTCTGTTAACGATGTGAAAACAGTGGCATGTACAGCAGTGCTACAGAAATTATTTCAAAGCTACTCCATGCTGACTCAATTGCCTTCTCTTTACTGTTGTCAACTGCTTGTGTTGTGAGTTTTAACAAGAGGTTTGTACATAGCAGCTGTGTCCTCCAACTGCTTACCAGCAGCAGCACTCTGCACCTGCTGCTTGAGGCAGCTGCCTCCTTCTACCTAATGGTAGGGCCAGGCCTGATTATCTTGTTTGTTATGGGGAAACAAGAAGCGTTGGAAGATTGTGTGTCCTGCTGCTATGTGGCAATGCAACAGCTGCTGTGGACACTCTCACAGAAAAGAGAAAGGAGAAGCTTGCAGTTCAGTATTTAACAATGATAAGCAGTCCATTAAATCTTGAATATATTTGTAGAAGCAACACATGACATAAAGATCTCCAACCATTTTCTGGCTGTCAGCATCTGGTACAGTTGTGCTCTGAAGTCATGAGGGGTGTGAGCACGGGTTTCTAGACTAGCTGGGCCATTGGCCTGATCCAACAGGCTCTTCTTATGTCTTACATAAATGCCGATGAATGTGTCAGGGGCAGAGATGGGTTCATCATACCATCAGAATTGGGGATGAGCCTGCCACCCTATTGCTAATCCTGTTCTTTCTGCCAGTGCAAAATGAAAGTGAACATTGAGGGATCATTATATATGCCCACTGGTACGCAGCATTCAGCAACTACATTATAAAATACAAACAGTCACAGAAATATCAGCATTTTCTTGCCTCTCCTTTGCTCATTCCAGATCAAGCAAATGTCAATAGAGGCAACTTCCTGTCTTTGTATATAAGAGAAGGGGAGATGCTACAGCTCTCTCTCTCTCTGTTTACCACATATCACCATCCACTCTTCTACAGCCCAGCGCTTCTGAAATTACAACTTTATCATAGATGGTTAGATCTATAGCCAATGTAAAAGGTGCTTACTGATAACAGTTTCGTCTTTTTCAGTTACTTTTTCAGTGTCAGGGCAAACTTGATTTTGCATTCATTTAAGTCAGTCCTACTGTCTTGAAAACCTTCCCTTCACAAACAAATGCTAAGCAAACACTTCTGTTGCAAATTTCAGATCTTTCTATTCATTGCGTTGTTTTGATAGGAGCCCGGGGTCAAATCTGATATTTTCCCATTCCGAGTATAATTACCTTTTTCTTTTCTTTCTTTACAGCTATATGAAACACTTTGCAACCATCATTCCACTTTGCAACAATCGTTGAACCCCAAACCACACATAGGGAGGGAGCTCTGTGCAACTTCCCCTCACGGTCAACCTTTTACAAAAGTAAGCAAGCCAAGAGCAGCCTCGATCACATGCAAAAGATGAGAAGTTGGAGGAGGCATGTGTTATTTCTCTACCAGCTGCTTTCAGCTCTCAAAATTGGCCTTAGTGTTTCCCACTCCAAAGTATATTGCACATACTTTTTTCCCCTTCATGGGCAGAAAAGCAGCTTCAAGGCGATTGATTTAAGAGGGAAATGGTTGGTAGGGAAAGGATTAAGCACCTCCTCCCCACCTCCCCTCCTCCTTCTGGACTTGACTGCAGTTGCCCAGCACCAGCTCTTCTGTGTAACATGTAGTTTGCCCTGAACTTTGCAGCTCTGAAGAGTTCCTGTCTGGAACATCTTCATGAAGCCAGTATGCCCATGTTATTTAACAAACAGAAAACGTTGGGAAATATTTTGGCATATTTATGTCACCATTGCTCAGCTGACATTTTTCAGAGACAGCAGTGGAGAACACATAGTACTTGCACATAAAACCCATTGATAAAGGGATTTGTTCTGACTGCAGAGGTGACAAATTGTTAACTTTAGCACTATCGAGGGAAATCTTTTACGGCAGATGCCTTGTAGTGGCAGCTGTGGTTAAAGGTTACCTTGATCCTAGAGAATGCCACCTGGTTATGTCATTACATGCTCAATTTGTTTCTGTTTACTTCGGCTGTTTTTTGTGAGTGTGTCTGCGTTATAAATTTAAACCACTGACAGTCCTGTTTAATTCTCACAGCTCATAAGCGAGCAATCCTGGTAACTGTAGTTCTGTGAAGACACAAGGGATCTGCAAGAAAGAATCATCAGTGTGTTCACAAAGCTACAATTTGTAGCTCTACAATTCTTAGAGACATGGCACAATGGCCATGCCAATTCAACCAGTTTTAGACTGATTGGTGTAAGTAAGCCGTAAATGTGGCCCAGAAGGTAGAATTCTGTCCTTCAACCTGTTTGCAAATCCCTCCTGAACCGGCTTGCTGGTGTGGATTAATGGTGAGAATGTTAGGCTAGGACCTGAGATACCAGGGTTCAAATCTTCATTGGGTCACAAAGCTCACTGGGTGACCTTGGGCCAGTCATTGCCTCTCAGCCTAACCTACCTCACAGGGTTGTTGTGGGGATAAAATAAGAAGGGAAGAACCATGTACACCACCTGGAGCTCCTTGGAGAAAAAGCTGGGATAAAAATGCAGTAGAATGGATAAATACATTTTATCTTCAGCTATTGAGAAGCCATCAGGATGTGAACAACAGGCTGTTTTAGCACAGTGGCTTGTGAGCTGCAAAGCAAAAAGTCCCAGCTCAGAATCTCATCTCTGCTATGAAATCTGGCAACATTAGGCAGCCCACTGTTTCTCAGGACCAACAACCCATTCACAGTGCAAGGAGAATAATACTGATCTACTCTATATGGCTGCTCTAAGAATAATGGAGGCGTGGACAAATGTGAACTGCTTTGAACTTGAAATGTACTTTATAAATGCCCTTTTAAAATAAAGTTCAGTTCCCTGTATGATTTATTGGATTCATTTTCCGATGCTTGGTGGCAGGGATGGTATTCCCCTGGTCTATGAGCATTCAGTGATATGCACTGGAGATTTTGTTGCATATTCAAATGGGTGCACATAGGTTGGGGAGGCTGCTGCCACAACGCCACTCCCCCTACACAGATGCATTCATAAAATCCGTTAATGTCTGAAAAAAGGTCTTACATGCTAGCTGCTTTGCCATTATTCTTGGTTGTCATAATGTTTAAATATCTTGATAAAACCGTCTTCTGCTCAAACCACTTCTCAGCATTTTCCTGCCACCCTGAAGAATCCTACAGCTATCACCCAGATCCTGCATAATATTTTAAAGATGTATATCTTACCAATACAAGTATATAAATCAACAGGTGAGGTTCAGAGTCTGTCTTTGTGTTGAGCTAATATACTTTTTGAAAGTCTGCAAACAATTGCTCTTTGGCATGGCCTTTGTTGCCCCCAAAAGTATCATATCTAGTGTGGGCTCATATGAATTACCTGCATATTTTTGTTTCATTGCAAAATAAGCTGACAGATGAGGGATTAAAGGCTTGAAGCACAGCAAGAGCTACTTTTGATCATTTGAAAGCATTCGGATGTATCATTGCTCGTTCCAGTTTTATAACGTTGATGCAACTGCCATAAAGCTCTGTGCATGAAAAGCTGATCTAAGATTCCCATCTATTTATTTATTAAGACCATTTCTCTGCCTCCCAGCAACCAAATTCTCTGGGTGGCTTACAATAGTAATAAAAACCTTTTTTAAAAATCAGAAGAACAAACTATAGCCCGCTAGAACAAAATATAGCCCGCTAGAACAAAATATATAATGCGACACTCAAAAAGGAAAATCTAGCAGCAGAGAATTAAAACAAACTCCTAAGGAATCCTAACTATATTTCAAGGCAGTTTTAAAATATCTTTAAAAGGTTTTAAAGGTAATGAGGTAAGCCTCTCAGCATGAGGTCAGCCTCTCGGGGGAAGCATTTCACAGCTGGGGCACCACAACCAAAAGAGGTCTTCTCCTCAGTGGCCACCTGACACACCTCACTTGGTGAGGTCACCCAGAGAAGGATCTCTGAAGATCTGTCAGGGTCTGCATTGCTAGAAGCATTCCTTTAAATAGCAAGCAGCCATCAGGGGATTTGAAAGTTCAAAGCCATCGCTTTGAATCTACCCCATAAATGGATTGGTAGCCAGTGCAGATGACAGAGCTCTGGTGTTATATGACAGAAATGTCCAGCTTCTCGTACACAATGACAGCACAAACATTCTAGCATTACTAAGTTAATTGGCACATGCTAGCAGTGTTATAGTGTTCATCTGAACATGTTCAAAAATGAGGATGGAGACAGGGTTGTGTGCACAAGCATCACCTCATACATTCCTCTGCATGTCAGCATTTGCTTAAACACACAACGAGCCCAATTTGAGAAGAGCGTTTACCATGGCCCGTTTCCATTCTATACCCTATACCCACGGCCTTCCTGCAGGGGATTTACTCTAAGACCCCTATTACTCAGCGCCTATGTCCATGCACAATGAATGAAGTAGAGGACTTCATACATTTCTTTTTCTACTGCCCTATTTATGAGCTAATAAGAACTAAGCTCCTCCGCTTGATCCCGTCCACCATCACATCTAAGGAAGACTGTTTGAAATCGCTTCTTGTAGACGCAAATCCCCAAGTTTCACGTGGGGTGGCAATCTTTATAGTGCAGGCCTTGAAACTCAGGGCTACCTTGACTGGGTAGTGTGTTCTAGACCTGGACCTGTTTTAATTCTTTCATTACCTTTTTAACCTAATGTGCCGAGCCTATTTTGGGGCCACTATATGCTTTATATACATTCTAGATTCCCGCCGGCAACTAAATCTTTACATTATTGTCTTAGGGTAATTTAAATGTCATAACCCCAGTAATATCGCTTTGAATTTTGTTTGGTTGCTTGTCCATAGCATTTTTTGTTTTATCCTGCTATGGCTGTATGCTAATGCAATAAAGGTTTGAATGATGACAACGAGCCCTCTGCATTATTATTATGAACCCTGATAAGACACAGGAAAGATGGAGGAAAAGTATATGGGGTCAGATGTGCACAGGGACATGGGGGGCAGGACTTGTGTGTCCACCTTGGCCCCCATTCTCACGTAACCCCTGTGTATTCAGGCATATGTGCTGCAGTGAGATAGAAAACTGTTTCTCTGATTAAAGCCTAGGGACAGGGATGAAGAAGCTGTGGCCCTCCAGATGTCGCAGGACTCCAACTCACATCATCCTCAGCCAGCATATCCAATGGTCGTGGATGATGGGAGTTGTAGTCCAAACTGCACAATGATACCTGGAAGACAACGGTATCTCCAACCTTGCCTTGGGAAACAGAACTGAGCTTCTTGGTAAGTTGCAATGTGGTGCATTCTTCTGGAGTGGAGAAGCTTAAACATTTAACCAACCTCTCTCTTGAGACGTGTGCACATGTGTGTGAGTGAGAGAGAGGGTGAGAGAGTGAGAGAGACAGACAGCAGTCTCTGCTGTTGTGTGATGTTAAACATGCCTTATCTCTGGCAGAGATCTGAACTGATTTCAGGTTTGTTTTGTATTTTCTACAGGTATTCACACTTGCCTCTTTTAACTCCGTTTAACATTATCAATATGTGACAGTTCCACCACTGTAGCAACAGGAAGTGCCAGAGAACATTGTGTTCTTGCAGCTGGCTAAATAAAACATGTTCTTGTGAGGGAGCTTCAAAGAATGTAAAGTTTGAAAAGGAAATGAAAAGATGTCATCTTAATAACAACACAACTGTCATTTCAAGGGAGAATCTAGATGCTATGCTTTGTCCAGCTCATAGGAGAAAGCAAAGTTCTTAAGGGCACGTGTATTTTTCTATTCTCATGTTTCAGATGAACTGGATTTCATTTTTAACAAAATAACAGAATCAAGGAAGCAGGTCAAACAAATGCCATTTGATTGTACTGCTTATATTCAGAAACATCTACATAAAATAATATATTGTATAACCATATTTCAAGATAAATACAGTCATTATTACAAGAATGAGATCGTACTAAAAACTGGATTCCTTCTGTTCTATAGTTCTGCACATCATCTATTTTAAAATAAAATAAACAAATACCATCCTCTTCTACTGGATCAGCGTTCAAGTCTAAAGAAAGGTTTTATACTTCCAGTTCAGAGTTTCACTTTCCTTGCTTAGTAAGCATTTAGAGAATTAACTTCCATGAAAACAAAGTATATAAAAAAGAGCCCGTGTACTTAGGGCTGGATATTATTTCATTTTTATTCAAAAAATAGATATGCTGCTTACTGAACAGAAAACATCTAAGTGGTGTACAAAGGACAATCTAAACTATACATTTAAAAATACCCATAAAAGAAGACATTAAAACCAAGTTAGCATAAAATTTTAAAATATAAATAAAACCAGCAATATAATAACAATTATGCATAATAAAACCACATATTAAAATTACATGACTGGGTAGGCTTAGTGAAACAAAAACACTTTTAGGGGGCTCCAAAAACACTGCAGCAAAGGAGTCTGCCTGACATTAATGGATGGAGAATTCCAAAGGATAGGAACTGCCATGTTTAAAGATCAATTCCTTGCAAGAGAAGAATGAACAATATGTGGCACTTGCAGATTGAAGCAGTTGTGGTTAATAACAGCCTTGGTCACCCTGAGACAGCAGAAGTGAGACTCTGTTGGTTGTCCTTGATCTCTCAGCAGCTCTTGACATCATTGACCATGTATTCTTCTGGAGAGGCTCAAGGAGGTGGGAGTTGGAGGCACTATAACACAGTGGTTTTGTCCCTACTTGCAAGGCCACCACCGATGGCTTTCAGACGCTGAGGTCCCAAAAGGCTCCATTCTGTCTTCTATGCTACTTAACATCTCTATTTGCTGTCATCTGGGGATTTGGAGCCTAGTGTCACCAGTATGCAGCTCTATCACTCCATTCCAGCAGAATCAGGATTGTTGGACGGGTGCCTTGGCACAGTGATGGACTGGATGGGGGCGAATGAATTGAGGCTGAGTGCTGATGAGGTGGAAGGGCTGTGGGCAGATGGTTCCCATGTCCAGGAGTGAGATGTAGAACCTTCCTTTGAGGAGTTGTGCTCACCCCTGAAGGAACAGCTTCACAGTTTGGGAATACTCCTTGATTCCAACTTGTCAATGGAGTCTCAAGGGGCTTCTGTGGCTTGGAGTGCTTATGCCCAGCTTAGACTAATACACTGTTCTTGGGCTTAGGGAAGCCTGGCCTCAGTTGTCCATGCTATGATGTCCTCCCATCTGGACTACTGTAATTCGCTGTTCATGAGGCTGGAGTTTGGAGAACACAGCTGCTAGGCTGGTAAGTGGGGAGACCCTATCAGACCATTTGTGACCGGTCCTGAAAGTGCTGCACTCGCTGCCAGTGAGTACCATCATACACAGCCCTAAACAGATTTGGATCCAAGTACCAAAAGGAACATCTTCCCCAATATCAACCATCTCAGACTCTACATTTGGCATGGCAGGTGGTGGTGCCACCACTAGGGGCTACCCAGCTTGTGTTGACCTGTGAGAGGGCCTGTTCAGTGGCTGTTCCCTGTTTTTGGAATGCCCTCCCTGGTGAGGTGTCTCCCTGATTATTGTCTTTTAAGAGGAAGTTAAAAACATTCCTGTTTACCCAGGTAATTGATGGCTGAAAGACACTGTTCCTGGCATCCCTGAAATCACAGGTTGGATGTTTTAAAAATGTGTTTAACTGGGGTTTTTTTAATGCTTTTTTTTAAAAAAAATGCTTTGTTTTATTTCTATATTTGCCACCCTGAGCTCCTTCAGGAGGAAAGATGAGGTATAAATTGAATAACTAAATGCTAGTAATAAATGAATAACCATGGAACCATTTTGAAAATGTGGGTTAAGCTATGATTCAGCTCCATCAGTATTTCTCATTTCTCCAGTTTGGTTCCAGTTCAGACAGTAACTTTCGGGGGTGGGAAAACGGTTTGATAGCAGGTTCAGCCTCTTAGAACTGCTTCAAATATATTTCCTGTGGATTGATGTCATCCTGTTACGTTTGGAATGGAACTATCAGGGCCAATCTGTGCTGTTTGAGAACAACTACTTATTTAGAAACAGTGATTGTACAATTTGTCCTGGGTTGTTGTGTCTATTCTTCCTTGCATATAAGCTTGAAGGTAGATGTTCTACTACAGTTTGTTCCTAGTTTGCTTTCAAAGTTGGTTGATCTGATAAGATAGCAATAAGTGTCCAGCCATTCCTTACCGGCTGCATTTCTTAAACTTCCTCAGACAATAAGCTCACAATTTCACTTAATTATTCAGATATTTTGAGATTTCTATAGTGCTATCATACTGGCTCCTGAGCATTTGCAAACATTAGATGTTGCACTAGGCATTTTTATACGAATAAACTCCTAAAACAGGAAAGGCAGCCTATTTATTTTAGTGTCACTACACAGGAAATAAGAATTCCTTTTCCAATGGATAAAATAAATCTTTGGCAGGACATAGTTTGTCTGTGACAAGATAGATTTCTATTTACAACTTTTGGGGATTTGAAGAAAAAAAGCATATAATCTTGTTATTTTATCAAGCAAATCACTGAAAAACAATATTAATTTGAACAAGATGTATGGAAAGATGCTGGCTACATTTAGCCATAGCCAGCAGCAGTATTTCTCATTTAAACCCCAAAAAGAAAGAAAAAGAACAGAAGCAATTATGTCATTGTTACCTTTTCCTCAAGCAGTACAACAATAATTCTTTCAGGGTTACTTTTGTCAAACGCTGCCTGAGTGCGTATTCATAATGCATCTGTTTACAATAATTAGCAATGTTGCCAAATAAATAAATAACCCCCAAAACATTTGCCAAGTAAATGAAGGAAGGTTTGGAGGGAGCGCTTTACAGTTTTCATGTCATTGCCATTAACTTAGTTTCTCAGACTTATTATTACATTTTCTTACTGAACACTTCATGCCTTTGGCAGCCACAATGATGGAAGGACATTATTACACAATGCATGATGAATCCTTCAGATCCATCTGCTGATTTCTCTTCCAATTTGTACATTAATAAAATTCCGTGGGTCTCCATAGAAACACCTGGCCTTTTAAGAAGTCAGTTTTGTTACGGAGCCCTGGGAGAACCCATGTTGTCCAGTCACTGACCCCTCTCCCTCCTGTAGCTGCTGGTGAACAATATCTTGGGTTCTATCAACCAATTGTCCTCTCTCTTCTCTTGAAGAACCCCAGGGTAGGAAACAAATATTCCCCTTTCCCTGTTAAATTGTTCAGAGGTAAGACAGAAGAGGAGGCACTTTAATCATTCTCAGTCCTCTCCAGTGTCAAGGTACGTCCTTGAAATCCTCTCTCCTCACTCCTGCTTTCTCGGGGGTTCCAAAGAGGCCATTCTTAGGCTCCATGTATACTTAATGGTATTCCTAGACTCGATCCAAATTTCCTTCTGCGAAACAATTCTGTTGCTCAGACCAGCATAAGTCTAATCCATTTCAGGAGGCCTTGTGCTGAAATGGTGCTTGGGAGAATAGAAGGACTTCATTGGTATCTTTCGGGATCCTAATTTGTGGGAAACAACTCCAAACTTAAAATGGATTGAGTGTCACGGGAAGTGACCGTAAGTACTAGCATAAAAGGAACCCTGGAACTAACTAGAAGACAAGACAGGAAGAGAAGGGCAAAGCAGAGGAGAGTAGTGATCTCAGATCTTGAGGCTAGCATTTATAACATACACTGATATTTTAGCAATATTTTCCCAGGTGCCAAAAACTAGCTGATTGTCAGCGCTTGAGAAACTCTGCACACAAGGCTTCTAAAACACAAGTGCTGACAATCTGCTGATGGGAAGCACTGTAGAAGGAGCCCTGCTCTTCATGTCACCCACGTGCCCACAAACAGCTGAATGTCAGTGCTTGGGAAGAGCTGCGCGCACTTTTTTGCCTGTGTGGTTTGATTTCAAACCATGCTGCGAAAAATGGGGCAGCTGACCTCACTGTCAAACCTGGCTTGTAAGGGTATGTGGGGATAGGGATCCAGCCAACAGGCTGAATCCAGGTTTCCACCCCAGTTCAAAATGAATTGTCATACCCTGTACTTTTGCATTCCATTAAGAACATAAGAAGAGCCTGGTGAATCAAGCCAATAGTCCACCGGGTCCAATATTCTGTTCTCATTGTGGCCAACCAGGTTCAACCTTTTCATTACCTCCACCTTTCATTACCTCCACCTTTGCAGATATACCTGACAACAGAGCATCAAATTCCCTCCCTCTGATGAAGCGCACTCTAAACGCAAGAAAGCCTATTTCATTAAAATGGTTCATCTTCAGTGTAGCACAAAGTTTTTTATTGCAACACAATTTTATTCTCGCCCCAACTCTCTTGTATTTTTATGCTGTGAAGTGCTGTGATCTACAGATGGCGGCCAGAATGCAAATGTAATAACTAATAATGATAATAATTTAAATCTAGCAAGAAAAATAAGTGAACGTGAACTGAGTACATCGGCTATAACTTTGGTTTACTGTCATACAATAGGATTGTGTGACAGAATGTGCAAAGGAGAGGACAAATGTGTCTTCCTGATACTCCCGTACAACGCAAAAGGTGAAGAAGACATGGGACTTACAAAAGAAAGGAGGGGGAGACCCCAAAAACATATCTTACAAATAATTTCAGAGGCTTTAAGCACTAATTATGCAGAATAGACGAGCTCTGGCAGGTACTGGCAATAATTATACGATGCAACCAATTTAAAATGCTGAATCCTGAGGGATATGGTTTTGTGATACAGCATAATTATACTTCCTCCACATGAAAGTGCAGTATTCATTTCCCAGAGCACTCAGCCAAACATAAATATCATTACAAGGTCTGATCCAGTGTTTAGTGAAATCCACAGACATGCTCTAGAGGGCCAAGAATCATATGGAAGAAAAACTTCAAACGCTGCAAAAAGTATTAACAGAGTGACCTAAGAACATGCACATACAGTTATTTAAAAAGCATATAATGGAGATTCTGTGGAAAATGCAATCTGATGAAAGGATATTGGATTATTAGATGATCCAACCAAAGCATAACTAGATGCCTCCAGGAAGCCCACTGGATCCTATGGTAAAGGTCAGCTGCGGAAAGCCTGTTGGGCCTGAAGAAAGCAGCCACCCTCTCCTGCTGCAGATCCAACTTTAGAATTTAGCTTTTTATAATTCCTAGAGTGCAGTAGGGCATGGGGAGTGTTCTTAGGTATTTCTGCAGTCAACGGCAGCAAAGGAGGCAGAATAGCTGGCTACATACAAGCCTCACTTTGCTAAAATGTCATCCAAATTATCCTTTGGCATGTGCATAGTCTGCTAGTGTTCAAACTTTTCCTGAAGTCTAAAGGCACTGGTTGCAGACAAAACATGAATCACGAATTCTGACCAGTCTAGAATAACTGGAGACAAGGAGGATTCTATCAAGGCAGGTCACATTTATGTTCATGTTTGATTCTAGTTTAGATCATTGATCTGAATTGCAGGAGGCCTTTTGTGATTTTTTGGGTGAGAGTTGAAAGAATAAGGCTATGGCTCTTTGTTATAAAAGTTATTTGAATGCATTTATTTGTTTAATTTCTTTACCACCCTTCATCGGAAGTTTACAATATTGTTGCATGCCACCCCAATCCCTGATGAAGGGTACGTGTTTCCAGGGTACATGTTTCCTTTGGGGAATGAGGCACACCGTAGACTGTGGTGTCTTTAGTGGTGTCTTTAGGATATATAGTTATTTACAACCTGAGCGGGTGGTGCTGTGGGTTAAACCACAGAGCCTAGGACTTGCCGTTCAGAAGGTTGGCAGTTCGAATCCCCGCGACGGAGTGAGCTCCCATTGCTCGGTCCCTGCTCCTGCCAACCTAGCAGTTCGAAAGCACGTCAAAGTGCAAGTAGATAAATAGGTACCGCTCCGGCGGGAAGGTAAACAGTGTTTCTGTGCGTTGCTCTGGTTTGCCAGAAGCGGCTTAGTCATGCTGGCCACATGACCCAGAAGCTGTACGCCAGAAGCTCCCTTGGCCAATAAAGTGAGATGAACGCCGCAACCTCAGAGTCGGCCACGACTGGACCTAATGGTCAGGGGTCCCTTTAACCTTTACCTTTACAACCTGAGCCCATGATGAAGAGGCTCACAGCATTAACAACCCAAAAGGGTACTGTTTCTCCTATAGCTGCAGCCTTGGATTCATACAGAAATCAAGAATTATTCTCAGATCTTGCTTTCTTTTTTCCAGCTTGCTGTTTTACCTCTAGATCACATCACTGCAAGCTCTTCTTCAAACTCTGGCTTTATCTTCTAACTAACCACGTGCACCCATTTGCCTTCACACACAAAGCCCCTTTCCTCCCCCCCCTTAATGGCCCCTCACCCAAGCTATCACCTCAACACAGGTTCATATTTGAACACTTGCTGCATCCAGGGGTCAGAAGGGTCTCACATACAGCCTACTTCTTCCCTGCCCAAACTCACAATATAAAAACACAGCAAGACATAACATGGTAACAAACAATAAGGGGGGGGGGGACCCTTGCAGTTTAAAAGGTCATAGAAGAAGAATGACCTTTAAAAGGTCATAGAAGAAGAATTCCCTGGAAAAGACCCTGATGTTGGGAAAGATGGAGGGCACAAGGAGAAGGGAACGAAAGAGAACGAGATGGTTGGACAGTGTTCTCGAAGCTACCAGCATGAGTTTGACCAAACTGCAGGAGGCAGTGGAAGACAGGAGTGCCTGGCATGCTCTGGTCCATGGGATCACGAAAAGTCGGACATGACTAAACGACTAAACAACAACAACAAAAGAAAAAGAATGTTTTTGTGTGACCATGTTGGCTACAGCTGATGGGAGTTGTAGTCCAATAACATTTGGAGGACAGCACATTGTTGACCTCTGGCATAGGCAATACTGAGCTAAATGTACCAGTGATTTGACTTAGGACAGGGCAGCTTCCAGCATTCCTATAAAGAGAAGCGTCATGGGTCAGAGGTAGGCCTGATTCTTTCTCATGTCAGCAGCAGTCAAAGGTTTGCAGGACTTACTGACTGCATAAAATGTGGATGGTGAAGTTTGGGATGCAATTTGGTGCATATTCATGTGCAAGTAAGCTTTGCTGAATACAGCGGGGCTTGCTACTGAATAAACATGCGCATGAGTGGTAAGCCACCAAGAGAACTGTGAGGAGCAGCAACCTTGAAGGGGGTGGGAGCAGAAGCGTCCAAGGGTACCCAAAGCCAATTTGCAGTCTGAATAATTTTAAAAGATGATATTATGCTCCATTGTGCTGGACACAGAGGCAGGCACTGGGAATCTGTAACTAAACCCAGGACACCATCCAGCAAATAAAAGTCTTATAGAAGCTGAGATATTCCTGTGAGCCATGGGCAGGGAGAAGGGTGGGAAAGCAGTTTGGGAGAGTCAACGATTTTGGCAAAACAAATGAGAGAGGCATCCAGTGCAAATTCGGAAGGATGGAAAGGGGACTTCTCAAAGTTACACCCCAATCTATCACACCATTAAGACCACGATTTACTTTGGCCACATCAGTAGTCTCATCGCTTAGTTTTAAAGTCATGCTAATCTTTTGCTGAGATCAGGGGTTTTAAAGAGTATGCAAAAGCCAACCATGCAAAGAAGTGTGTATGTGCTCAGTTTAGAATCTAGAAGAAACTGTAAAATCAATGCAAAAAAATAGCTTGGCTGGTGCATTATTTAAAAGATTAAGGGTTCCGAAGAAGCAGAGCTGGCCATTAATCAACATTTTTACCTGCAGCTGTTTGGTGGTCTAGAAATGTCGTTTAGCATATGGCGTTGTTCTGTCTTTCCAGAAGAGGAGATTCCCCCCCCCAAACAATTTAATCTGCAAGAGGGTCATTTAGATATCACAAAGGGGGTCATTGGTAGAAGAAGAAAAAGAGGAGAAGGAGGAGGAGTTTGGACTTGATATCCCGCCTTTCACTCCCCTTAAGGAGTCCCAAAGTGGCTAACAATCTCCTCTCCCTTCCACCCGCACAGTGGCGTAGCGTGGGGGGTGCAGGGGGGGCCGGCCGCACCGGGCGCAACATCTGGGGGTTAGGGAAATCCACGGGTTAGGGGGCGCAAATCCACGGGTTAGGGGGCGCAAATTACTTGCCTTGCCCCGGGTGCTGATAACCCACACTACGCCACTGCACCCGCACAACAAACACTCTGTGAGGTGAGTGAGGCTGAAAGACTTCAGAGAAGTGTGACTAGTCCAAGGTTACCCAGCAGCTGCATGTGGAGGAGCAGGGACGCAAACCCAGTTCACCAGATTATGAGTCGACCACTCTTAACCACTACACCATGCTGGGTCCCGTCACCCCCCCCCCCCATGAAATATACTGGAGTTTCCCCAGAAAGGGTAAACCCAGATTAAATGTGGGATACAACTGGCATTTTGATGAAACAAAAACAACTTGCATGAAGAGCAATGATCCATCAATAAATACCTGGTAAAATCATGGCTGTGAGTTCAACTTTTGCCCTAAAGTTCTCCTTGGCAGCTCTATCCATTTGGTGTTTTCAGATGGATTGTCCTCCTTTTTCCCCTGTTTTTCTTTTTGCACATTCTTTTATAATTTACAGATCCACCAGGTGGCGCATTGGAAGATGGCCGACAATAACATCTCTCCGAGCCACAAGAGGTAATTAAGAGGCTGCTATGGGAAGTATGCAGTCTTCCCGACCCCCCAAGGAGATGGGGGGGACTGCCTTGCCAGCGGTGGCCATAATGCACCCCCAGAATCAAGAGAAGGGGGTGCCGGTCACTTGGCACCAGCCCTCGGTGAAGTCGGCTCTTCCCGGACGCTGTCTCCAATCTGCGCGTGCTGGTTCGCTTTAGCTCGGAAATATAATTGGAAATATATAATTGGAAAGGAGCTGAAGCACATACATAAAGCAAAGTTAGAGAGATAAGACTGCTGATTAATGGAATTCTGGGATCAGAGCGGTGGGAGAGGACAAATAAATCAAGTGATGAAGCGCCATTAAGGGACTGGTAGGTCTGGAGAGAAGAAGGGGGGTGGAGGAAAAAACTTTTCTTTTCTTTGCCCTATGTGAGTATTAATAATCCTCCACCCCAAAGAAAGAAGAATCGCCGTATTTTATTAATCATAAGCAGGAATTTAAAAACTGTGTGGGATGAATTAATGATGAATGAAGAGAGGATTGGTAAATATCGGAGAATGGAAAATTCTATGACGCAGTTTAAAATGGCGTTTTGCAAGACAGGCTTGTTTAAGAAAGACAGGGGGAGGAGAAGCAGGACTATTGGAATGTGAATGATGACTGGAATTTGATCTTAACCTGGCAGAGCCCTCTATGGGATATTTTACAAGCCTGGGAAAACTAAAGGGCAGACTGAAGATAAATCTTTGAAGGAGGAGGGGAATGACTTGTGGAGTGTGTAAAACCCACACAGACGATGTTTGCTCCAACCTGCTTGTGAAGATTATCAGAGATCGCAAAGAAAGGAATATATGACAACAAGAAGAAGATGAAGAAAGTAATAAAGAGACTATCTGGATAGAACTGGATAGAAAAAAATTAAAGCAGTAATAGAAGTGATGTTTGGATCCTCATTCGGAGCTTGATGTATGGGTACCCCCAACAAAATTGAAAAATTTGGCTGTATAATTTGGAACTAATGTGAATTGAAATAATGTGATATGATTGGCCTGTTAATAAAAATTATGTTTTTTAAAAAAATAAAGTTCTCCTTGGCAGCTCTATTCATTTGGTGTTTTCAGATGGATTGTCCTCCTTTCCCCCCCGTTTTTCTTTTTGCACATTCTTTTATAATTTACAGATCCACAGACTACCTTGAAGGTATTGCACACAATTTGATGAAGAACAAAGGCAACAACCAATTTATGCACAATCGCATTCGCACACACTGTGCCAAACCTGGAAGTGACCCAAAAATGTCACTGAGAGGGCAGAACAGGAGCCTTTATGGAGGCCCTGCTAACATGGGGAGGGGCAGAATGTAACCCCCACAAAAAACAAGGATTGCCTGTATCAGAAAACAGTGAGGCAGCAATCCTAAACACACCTAGGACTTCATACCACTTGATATTAGTTATCTATTACTCTTGCACTAGTCACAAGACAGTTTAATTTTGATCTGACAGAAAGCTGCATCCACATGTGTGCATGTATGTATGTGTGTAATGTATTGCTATAAATTAAAATCAAACTCAAACTTACACGGGATTGTTTGTGACACAAATCTCTTTTAATTTACTGCTACCAAAAATGTGTCTAATCTAGCTTTTATTTTTGCTACTTTTTAAAAGACACCAGGTAAGATGTAGGTTGTTGTTGTTGTTGTTTTAAAGGTGATTGAAGACTCCCCAGTCCCACAAGGAATGAAAGAAAATACATTTATGGAGAGAAAAGCCCGTAGATCAGCTTTTTAATTATTTTGCTGTTGTTGTTTTTCTTTTGGCAAGGAATCGAGTTTCCCAACTGTAGAAAGTACATCCAAACAGCATCTTGCTGGCTATCTGCCATTTTTTATGTAAACCAACATACACCTATTTTTGGAATTGGAGAAGTCATTGTTCGGATGTTATAATCAGCAGTTCAACTAAAACAATGCACCTTGCAAGCATGGCAGGAAATGGGGGCAAATACTAATTACTGTCATTTTCTATTTCACTGTGAGTTGGCAGCACTTCCTTCTCAGATTCTGCTGGTCCCCAGCTCTTACAAAAATAGAAATGTTAAATTTCTGTATAGCTGTGAACCATCTCCGACCTGTTTTGAATCTGGCATATAAAATGAATGTTCCCTCTTCTCATAATGTTTATTTATGCTAAAGATAACACAGCTAAGACCTGTGGAGCCCCACCTCTGTTGTTCATTGGTGACTCATGGTCCTGAGGACAGAGAGCTGTAGAGGATCACTTTCTAACAAAGGTATGTTTACAGGTTTGAGGAGGAAGAGGGAGAAAAGTGTGGCGAATTTTCAAGGTGTCCCATTTCACTACCTTGCAAACATCTTAGGTATATTCTAGGCATCAGGATTCATTAAAATAATAATCCTTAGCATTTACACACCATTCAGAATGGCCAAGGTGCTTCTTGTATGCTATTTCATTCAGTGCTATTTTTCATGAAAAAGAGGTACTGAAACTCACCATGAACACCTCCCTTGTTCTCTTATAATAGCAATGGTGCCCACCTGAAATAATTCTCTGGTCTCAATTATGTTTACCATAGCCTGCAAGGCCATTAGCACCATAGTGAAGAGCGGGTAGGTGGCATAGGCCGAGAGACAGTGGTCTGCTGTAAAGCCCACTTGGTGACTTTATGCTGAGTTGGTGTTTTAAATGGGGATGTCCTAGTTCATGGGGATGTCCTAGTTCATCATCCCTAGTTTTCATCCCTGTACCTACCACAGCACTGATGCCCTTCCATTTGTTAGCATATCACATCGCACAAAGACAGTTTCACAATTACATAATAAAACTTGGCTGACAAATTCTGGGAGGTTTGACTAAAGCATACAGAAGCTCTAAGAAAGCCCGTAAGGTTTCAAGAGATTCCACAATGGTCCAGAATGTTCTAGGACAAGGGTCACCGAACCTTTGAGGCCTGTGGTCACATTGGAAGTTGGAGAGAATGACACATGGGTAGGGTTGCCATATTTCAAACTGTGAAAATCCAGACAGAAAACAAAACAAAAAACCCCACCAAAACTCCAAATTCCAAATTCCCTTCAAATTAAAGTTTACATTGCAAAGAAGTATGATATCAACGACTAAATGGGAAGGAAGAGGAAATGGATATAGCTGGGTATTTCCAGAGCTATATATGTTAGCAAGCTCATAGCTCAGGGAATTGGGATTGAAGCCTTCATTAGGGAACTAGAGAGACACTCCAGGACCAAATCTTTGCTCACAGTGCATGACAATAGAATGTTTATAGCTTCAGTATATAATAATGTTTTTGTAGGCTGTTATCATTAAAATGATAAATGTGTAAAAAAAAAAAATCCAGCACATGCATTCTTCCATGAGTTTAATGAAATGCTAATGTAATGGTTATAAATACATGGAATTATAAATGACAGATCTTAGATAACAGTTTCCAACTGCTACACACTGTCACATAAAATTTGATGAAGTACCTTAATAATGAGGCGGCTTGCCTATTAGATTACAAAGACCATTTTATAGCTTATGTCACTTCAGCAGTGTCCCCAAAGATTGATAAGTATCTTCTGATATAACCATAAGCATTTTATAAGTGCAAAAGGGAAGCACCTCCAAGAAAGCAGGGCCAAACTAATTAAAGACATTATGACTTCCCAGCACTTAAATTTTTTTATCAAAGGTTCTGTTAGTTAAGCACACTGAGCAACATAGACCTTGGACATGGTCAATGGCAGGTCCACCATTATGGGCATTCGAAGAGCATGGAAGAAATAAAGAAAGCTGCATCATCTTGTTTGTTTTGATTTTCCAGCATATGGTAGATAAATGAAACAGGCAGGCGATGCCTCTGTGTACCAATGTATATCCTCCATATATCTGTATATCAACTCATGTTTATTGTGTGCAGTTGAGTACCCTGGGATCCGGAGACTGTGATGAAACAGGGGAGTAGGAAATGCATTCCTGTGTTTTCCTTGTGCAACTGGAATTGTGTCAGGGGAAACACCTGAACAGAGCTATAGAGGAGATGAGAACAGCATCCAGTGAGAAGCAAAGGGAAATCTCACAGCAAGTTTGGAAAAGCAGTCTTCAAGGTCAGTTACGAGCTTCCTTCTCTCACCTCAAACAAAACATTCTAAGGTTGTTTATTTAGGGGGGGGGGATACTTCAAGTGGCATAGAATATAGCTGTGTGCAATTATTGTGCTCAGAAAGGAATTTAAAAGATTAAGCATAATTCCTGCTGGGGTTTAAGCCAGTAATTATAAATAGAGTTGGGACTTATTCTTGCAACGTTGAGCACTCCAGGCTAGGTAAAAGCTCTTTGCGCTTTCATCTCATTTTCCATGTGCAGTGAAGTTTTTGTATGTTTGTGTGGAGGGACCTTTGGCCAAATGACACAGGTATATCGGATCATCTGCTCTTTGCAAGAACTAGGCTTTAGGGCAGAATGACACTAGGTACAGGCGATGCATGATTACATCTCCTGACATTAAAAAGGGGCAGGGAGAACAGGCAGACTTTTTTCATGTCCATGTGATTAAAAATTTTAAATATAAACCTGCGTTGCCTAAAAAGTATGTACAGTGGTACCTTGGGTTACAGACGCTTCAGGTTACAGACTCCGCTAACCCAGAAATAGTACCTCGGGTTAAGAACTTTGCTTCAGGATGAGAACAGAAATCGCATGGGAGGCCCCATTAGCTAAATGGTTCCTCGGGTTAAGAACGGTTTCTGGTTAAGAACGGACCTCCGGAACGAATTAAATTCTTAACCCAAGGTAGTACTGTATTCTTCTTGCAAATATTTAGCTCCTGAAATATTAAAGCTAGGACACCCAGAAGACTTGGCCATGGTCTTTAGCTTTGAATGAGATCTTAGGATCAGAGCCATGAGGTGAGGTGAAGCAGCCGCCTCAGGTGGCAGAAGTGCCAGAAGGGGCACCCCAGTGGGTGCCCCACCTGCCCTCCTGCTTTCACCACCACTGGAGAAGCAACCCAGTAATGGAGTCTTCAGCAACGGCAGGGCAGAGCAGCAGTTCTTGCTGGCCTCCCCCACCCCTAGAAGGTACCAGCAGCAAAGCCTTGCAAAATGCCCCCCTCTTGTTGAGAGTCTCGGCAAGAGGGAGCTGTTCCCGTACACTGTGTTGCACCCTGGCAGGCAGTCTTTCCTCCAACCCAGCAGCAAGGCTCGGCAAAGGCTTTTTCATAAGGAAAAGCTTTTGCTGATTTTTTTCTTCCTGCCCAGCCCAGCCGAGTGGAGAGTATATTCAAGAGTGTCTCAGGGCAGTTCGTAACATGTCCGTAAGAAGCATGGTGGGTGTGCTACTTTCTCACACAAAAAAGTGAAGAATGGGACCTGTACATCTGACACCATATCTCTGGTTCCACAAATTTTATAGACTTTCTCTCTTTTTAAAAAATGGAAGTTGGGGAGCCAGAAAATATGGTTTATCTCCCTGTGGACACCCATGAGGAATTTAAGTTTATTATTCTCTCATTGGCTAAGGACCATCGATGATGACATTCCAAGCAAAAAGAGAATGCACTTGACCTGAAGGCACGAGTTAATTGCTATGTTCTCAGATATACATTGCTGGAACAAAATGACAAGAAGCAGCAACAAAGCGAAAACATCAGATTAAATATTTGGGAGGAAGATAAACAAGAAACTCAGCAAGACCACCCAGCTTCACTCAGGGTAAAATGATAAATGCTGCTCATACAAATTAAATGGGGGAAGACGAGTTCATAAAAAATAATGTGGGGCAAGGGGCTTTTTGTGCCTTGAAATCCTTGAATTGCAAAGAAATGGAAGATATACCAGCAAGTTGTCATAATTTCTAAGGTCATGTAGTGCCAAATTTCAGTTTTCTATCATGAAGCGTTATCTCTAAATCCCACTGGCTTTGGTTGTATTTCTCAGAAAAGCTATGGTGATAATATAAAATCACCCATGGCCTAGCATATTTCAGTTTAATTTGACTCAGAATGCTGATAACACTCACATGGTGCTTGTACATCACAGTCACCAGTGCACTCTGGATATGCTTCTAAAGAAAACTGGAAAAAGCATTATTTATGTACTTGATTTCTAAATGTATCCTCTGCCTGAGGGCCCTTGGGCATGTGTGTACAATAAAAATGCATAATAGTTAACATCCCTCCCTGACCCCCGGAATAGGGATGAAACATAATTAAAAACCAAATGGAATTAAATCTGCAGAGATCCAGTTTTTACATTGGAACACAAACAAAAGTAATTTTGACAATGGGTGGAAGATTTCCCTTCCATACAGTCTTTTCACTGACATATAATATATCTAGAGGTATATAACCTGCTCCCTTTGTAAAAGACAGGTTAAATGTTCTTTGTAAAATGGTTCAGCTACAAGGGCAGAATTAACTGTGACGGCAATTTCACATCAACCCAACTGAAATGATATTGTAAAGAAATCCTCGCCATTTCCTCTTGTGTAGTGAGCACTTATCCTGCTCCATTTATAATTCCCACCATGGGAATTTTGAGCTCTCTCTCTCTCTCTCTCTCTCTCTCTCTCTCTCTCTCTCTCTCTCTCTCTGTGTGTGTGTGTGTGTGTGTGTGTGTGTGTTTCCTTTTTCTGTAGACAAGCTCCCAAGTGGCAAAAGATCTGAAGTTCCAGGAGTTTCCTATAGCATTTCTGTTCTGGCACAAATTTTAGCTGTTTTATATGTATTATTATTACTATTCATTTCATTTCTATGCTGCTTTATAAAAGCAGTATAGATCTCAAAACAGTTTACAGCCTACATTAAAATACTAAATAAAACAATGCAGAACAAAAACATTACCGAAGAAAGTCAAATATAAAGTATACATTCAAAGCAACCTAATTAGCTGGAAACTATCCTAAAGATTTCAGAATAAAACATTACAAAGGAGGGCAACCGCAAAATGAACATTAAATGCAGCAAAGTTAACGCTCAAAAAAAATTTCTGTAACATTTTTGAAGGAAACATTGCTAAAGGTAGTGAAATACAAAATGCACATTTAAAACATCGTAATTAGCAAGAAAATAAAATGTGACCTGAGTGGTCCTATACATAAAGTGTACATAAAGTGTTGCAATTTGGAAAATCACCTCCTTCATATTAATCCTTCAAAGGAGTGTAGGGTGGCCATGCCTGAATCCATTCCCAGCCAAAGCGCAACACTTTTAAGGGTGCAATTCTATGCGTGCGCACTGCAGAGTAAACCCAGTAGAATGCTGAGAAGTTGTGTACAGGATCTCTTATTCAGTGGGACTTATTTCTAGGTAAGTGCACACAGGATTACAGCTCAAGATGTGTTAAAAGTATTTTCAGTATTGTGTTTCAAACAACCAGGACAGCACTTCATTTGATGGGGGATTTGAAAATTCTCTACGCGAAACTCGACAGAAACCCAGGAATTACATGTTCAGGTTCAGCTAAACAATCTTGCTAGTGGGAGCCAGCACAACAAGGCTTTCACTGCCTCTCCTCCCTCTGTATGTCCCCCATGCCCCACAAATTGACTCTGTGGGGTCAAGGAAACCCCCAGAACAGCACATGGTGATAGGGAATATTGTTTCATCTGGCAAACAAAGATGCTTACACCGGTGGAACAATTGTATTACTGCAACATTGAACTCCACTCTAAATGTTTCTAAATAATTAAAACTGCAGGATTCTTGCTACTTTTAATTTGAAATTTAATTATTATACTGACTCTGTGTGTGTGTGTGTGTGTGTGTGTGTGTACACACACACACAAAAAACCCTGCAACAATGTGTACTATAGAAATTTAAGCAGAAATGCTGTGAACATGATTATTTCAAATTTTTTGTTTCAGATTGTCAGAGGGAATATCAGCACACAACAATACTCAAATTTATTAGAATGCCCAAGTAACATTCCTCAGACATATACTTGCCATGGCCTATATTAATAGCAGAATTGAATTACTTTATTTTTGTCCTTTGAATTAATTCCCCATGAGAACTGGGCCCAAGAGAGCTCCTAAGGGGGTGGATAAGAGCTCACAACTGTAATTCTCCTCCAATATTCCGAATTAAATTATTAATCATCATCATTATTAGATAGTCTGCAACTGAGGATCAAAATATAAAATGGGTGGACAGTCAAATACCAGCACCTTCGCTTGATGTCACAGACAACTAATTCTTCTAAATGTATAGAACAGCCTTGCACAACATTACTGCAAATGTTTTATCTCACCAAATTGGTTTTTGGAATTCCGTAAAATGCTAGTGCTAGCATATCTTGCTCACATGCACACGAAACCACATGCAGGGGGTGGGGGGGTAATATACCATACCACTTCACATTTTTGTGCAAGAATCCCTATGTGGTTTAGAGAGATTATAAAATCAAAACACACTAAAGTACAAATAAAGATCAGAATTCAATAAATGCACTTAAAGTTCTTCATTCAAAATAGAAAGGCAACAACTGAGCAGGATAAAATTCTCAAAAAATTCCGGAGATTCGTTTTTGCAAAGCCATTGCTATCCAGAGCCCTGTTTTGAAGTCCCCACACACTCTCTTATGTTACAGTGTCAGCGTGGGAGCTGTCATATTGACACCCCTTCCTCATTGCTGTTGAGGTAATGCTGGAGGAGCCTGCGCAGTTCCCCCTACGCAGACCAGTGTTGCCCCCGTTTCCTAGAGAGGAAGTTCCATGGCACAAGGAAAAACCACATAGGTTCCTTTCACAAGTCCTGTGGCTTTCCTTGTTATTTCAGGAACCCGGGGGGGGGGGGGCTGCACTGCGACAACTCCTGTGTCACTAAATGTGTCACCGCGCTTCCCAATTCCTTGATTTAGAATGTGAGCCTTAGTGACTCAGTGGCCGCTTTCAGTACAAGGTGAGAGTTATGATCCTCCAAGATAAAAATCTGAGCCAGAGAATTACCTGGAGTGGGAAGTCATCATGCTCATCCCTTATTTGAGGTGAGCATTGCAAGACCATGAGACTCGCCCCGACCATGGAGGGTCAAGTCTTGGCAATGCCACTAGTAATATTATTATTAAACCTCTATTAAATATTAAACCTGGAGCTAAGCAAGTCAAAGGCTGAAATCCAGGTATCCAGAGGCATACAGAACACCTGTTGAGCTCACTCTCGACGTCGTCTGTGAATTATTAATCCATTTCTGCGCATTTGGAACAGGATTTTGTATAGAGGAATATGCTGTTAGCTCACAGAAAACACTCAGTGACATTTAAAGCAGGTAGTGACCATGTTTCTATCTATACCCAACAAACCACCTTCCTAGCATATTACAGCAGCAGTTTCAATTGAACACGTATGCAGAGCACAGGCACAAAGGAGGAGATGGTTGGTTTGACAACAACGGTGACCTAAGTTGTAGGTATTACTCCGGAGTGGCTATTTGTGCTTGGAGAACATTCTTTTGAGAGAGAGAGAGCAATGCTTTTACCTGAAGAAAGCTGTTCTGAGAAGAAAATCAAGAGCATGTGTGAGAACTGAAGTGTCATTTTTTGGGGACAGAGAACACTAGCCAGGCACACAATAAGGTGGGGGGGGGGTGCAGTGTGTGTGGCCTGCCTCTTTAAGAGACATGCCTGGTATATAATAGAAATTCCCCTCCCATCTCTGGGTGCGGTTCCCTCTTTGGTTACCTGGGAACTACAATAGTTGCAACCTTAGTTTTGCCTATGCAGCAAGTCCCACCTGTTATGCTGAGTTTCTGAAACTGATAGTGTTCAAACACTGGGTTTTTCCAGGGTGGGATCTGCATATACGTTTTGCAAGTGCTTTGTCACTGCAAAAGAATTGCATATTTATAATCTTCATAATTATCAAATTATGGTGTATTAATTTTCTCAAAATAATTCATATTGCTAAAATGACAGCCAGATTAAGCAACTGCTTCTGAGCTTTCATTAAAGGCTTCAATTCAATTCAATTTGCCAATAGATATTTATGAAAATCATTGTTTCTCCCTTATAAAAATGCAGTGCCTAATAAGTCATAATAGTTATTAATTTCTACTGAGGCCTCCATAATTGGCTAGATTAATCAATGTAAAACATTTTGAGTGATTAAAATGAAACCCTGATTAATTGAGCAGCGGATCTAAAAAAAAAATGGGTTTTTAAATGCAAATTCTTAAAAAAAAACTGGATAACAATCTCAAGCTTAGAAGACACATCCCTCCTGTGTGACAGAAAAACAAGTATCCTTTATTAAAGGGGTGTTTGGTGCATACATTTGTTTATTCTCTAAAAACAAACTATTTCCCCCAACTTTAGTAAGTTTGTGTGTTTTTGCTGTTATCCAGATTTCATTAATCAAAAGTTTGAAAGGACGTTCAGATTTCTTTTAAATGCAGAATCTGATGCATGTTTACTTAGAAGCAAGCATGATGCACTGAATGGAGCTTACGGTAATTCCAAGTGAGTTTGCATCAGGTGAGAGCCCTAATTTATTTCCCCCTTTTTCATTAAAAGAATATTTTATTTAAAATATAATAACAAATAATGAATAATTAGTTAACACCTCTCTCTTTTTTAGACTCCTATTAACAGAGCTATCCTATGTACCTTGGAAGGGGAGATCTGCAGTTCCTCTCCACTGCCATGCCAGCAAAGAGGAGACTATGTATAATCCTATTTTTACACTCCTGCCAGCCATCAACTTTGGGTTGTAGTGTAGGACTACACTCTTAATTCCTTATGCCCCAAATCACAATCTATACATACATATATTTTCGTTCTCTATAAATTGATTATGCTTCTGTGGACCTTCTTTAACCCTTATAGAAGCAGTAATCTTTGTCGTAATGGCATAATTTCTGCCTTTCTCCTCCTTTAAGATGTCTGACTTCTTCATTTTGCCTTGTGTGAACTCTCATGCTCTGATTATTGCAAGGGAATTATTTCATCAAGGGAGGGGAAGAGCTGCGAAAGAACCTTGCTTACTGCTTGGCCACCGACAAAATGAAATTCATTGTGACATTGCCAAGTGCATGGATGAAACTAATCAACTCCACAGCTGCCTCACACAGAGGAGACTTTAGCCAGTCAGCAATTCCCCATCATGTACATACACAGGATTATGTGAAACCCTGGCCTTCAAATGCTAAATCTGCAAGCAGGACTTTCTCTAACGTCCATTTCACAACACAGGAACATTGACTTATATACATATTTGGCCTGGACATACCTTCCTTTGTTCTCATTCTAGAATCCCCAAAATGCAATTGCTGGAAAAGTTGCCAACTCCAAAGGGTAGAAAGGCCAAATAAAGAACTAAGAAATGAGAACATGGTGGGCTGAGCCTTCCTTCCTTCCTCAGAGACATAGGAAAGAGAGAGAGGATATTGGAGGAGGCTGAATTATATGTAGTTTTGTGGATTGTTTTTCGCATATTGCTAACTGACCAGACAACAGCTATGTGGAGGCGTAACATGTGCTAGAAGAAACAGAAGCTGCAGGATGATCTAAGAAGCAAGCAATCCATGGGCCGAAATCTTGCTCCTGGAATTCATTCTCACACAGTTCTACTGTTGGAATGAACGCTGAGGACACCATTCTGCTGTTGCTTGAAGATATATTGGCATAGAATGCCGCCCTGTGCCAGGCCAGACCATTTCCCCATGTTGCTCCAACTGGCAGAGTCTCATCCCTGCTTGGCAAGGCCAGGGAGTAAACCTAGGACCTTCCGCATGCATGTGTTCTGCCACTGAGCTATATAGAGAAAGAGTAGTACAGCAGTAATAGCCCAAATGATGATGCTAATAATAATAATAATAATAATAATAATAATAATAATAATAATATTTCTGTCCTGCCCTTTCTTCCAAAGGAGCCTAGGGCAGCAAACATCAAAATGTTTAAGCAATAAAATTTATATACAGTAGTTGCTGCCTATGGGTGTTTCAGGATAAAGCTAGGCCAATCAAGTGTGCAGGAAGTATGGTCATGGTAAGCTCCACTGGAGGCTGCTATTATTGAGAAGCAAATGATGAGACAGAGCTTATCAACAGTTGCCAGGTTAGCCATGATAATGGAGAAAAGGAAGGCTGGGGTCGCAGAGGTTGAGCAGTACAGTGGTACCTTGGGTTACAAACACTTCAGATTACAAACACTTCAGGTTACAAACTCCACTAACCCAGAAGTAGTACCTCAGGTTGAGAACTTTGCCCCAGGATGAGAATGGAAATCGCGTGCCAGCACGCAGTGGCAGCAAAAGGCCCCATTAGCGAAAGCGCGCCTCAGGTTAAGAATAGTTTCGGGTTAAGAATGGACCTCTAGAACAAATTAAGTTCATAACCCAAGGTACCACTGTTGTGTCCTAAGACCTGTATGAACTGTTCCATTAGATGTTGGAACACACAGTGCAGGCCCTCAACAAAGTCATCTCCCCATTATGATGTGGCCCATTTCTCTCTTGCCTCCAACTCAGTGACACCTGCTGCTATATATGTGAGTCCATTTCCCCTCTCAGTTGCCCTTAAGTGGTGGTGACTGATCATGGCAGTCTACTCCTAAACACACAAAACACCCCAAGTACAGCCAGAACCCATGGCTCTTTGGATGTTGTTGGACCATGGGTCATGTTGATTAGGGCTGGTGGGAGTTGGAGTCCAATGTTTGGGAGGACCACAGGTCCCCCATCCCTGAGCTACGGGGCGGTTCTTCACATATGCATGTTCACCTGGCATTGCAAGATTAGGTGATGACCTCCACAGGTGAGTAGGTGAGTAGCCACAGATAAAACCCAGCAGACAAAACTTTCATATCACCTCAAATGAATTAGAGTGGAGTCAGTTCACATATTCAGCTGCCACTCACCAGATGTGAAGTAACCAAGGGATACACTTTTATCCATTGACGTTCAGAGAATGAGATATTATACATTCCTGAAGAAAATTTAATCACTGTTGCATATATGATTTCACAGGCTGCTTGACAATCAGAGTTTTGCTGCTATTGTAAAGTTGATTGCTCACACACATTTGTGTTAGAAAAATAAATCCACCAGGATATATGAGGAATAAATAGGTCATAAAAATGCCTGGAGACCCACTTTGACAGCTTTGCAACCTTGAGATATACAAGAATACCACTCTACTTTTTAAAATCAGGAGCTTATGTTTCAGTGGACCCACCTCGGGGAATGCATTTTGTGAGATTTCTTCACTTGGAAATTTGGCAAAGTAGTCAAAATAGAATTGCAGAGATAGCTGGTATCATAAATTGCTGCAGGGGATGGAAGTTTGTGTGTTACGTCCACTCACTAGTCAATGGGATGGAGTTTTTAATTTGAACTTACAAACACATACACAAATACCCTTCCATAAACATTAGAACAGGTGGAAATCTTTTATTCACATTAATGTTATATCCCAGGTGGACTTTTCGAGCTGCATCTGCCACAGGAATCAACAGGGCTTCAGTAGTTTTAAGGTATCTATGGGTAGGGCTGGATGAATGTAGATGCTGTCCACTTTTGACAGCTGTTAAGCATTAGAATTTCATGTTGTTGGTGTTTCGTTTAGTCGTGTCTGACTCTTTGTGACCCCATGGACCAGAGCACACCAGGCACTCCTGTCTTCCACTGCCTCCCAGTTTGGTCAAACTCATGCTGGTAGCTTTGAAAACACTGTCCAACCATCTCATCCTCTGTCGTCCCCTTCTCCTTGTGCCCTCAATCTTTTCCAACATCAGGGAATTTCATATAACCCTCTAAAAGGGTTGAAACTTTTCAGTATGGGACAAAGACTTGACATGGAGATTCTGATGATGAATAAAGAAGATTGCTCCAGGAGTTCATTATTTTTCAAATGACCATCCTAGGCAGGGAGGCAGGTAGCCAGCAATGCATTTTTTAAGGTTACACAGCAAACCTATAGCTGCATCGTGATCAAAACGTGAGCTATACACCAGACACAATCAAACTACTACCGACCTTCAAGACTACCACTTTCTCTTACTGAGCACAGCTCCATGGAAGGGGAGACTGACAACCCTTATAGGGGGGCCTCATTATGTAGTTTCATAAGTATGATGGCTCTTTCTGTACACTGTTGGCATGCAGCTTCTGTGGGAAGCAGTGTCTCATGTGCTCCACTGACATCCACATCTACAACTTGAGTTTGCCCAGCCCTCAATTGTAAAACGAGCATGGAGTCGAGCCATTTCCTATAGCTCCCACCTACTAGCCTCGGATGCTCGAATTAGAGGTGGTTTCTCCAATCTGATCCTAAGAGACATTCATAATTCTCCTTGGAAAACTACAATTAATCTCAAATTCCGCTCTCTTCTCAATTTGAACTGCAAAACTGTTTTTAACTTAGAGTGTATTAGCCCGGTGGCCCTACCTCTAATCAAAAAGAAGCTCCAACAACTTGACTTCTCTAACACAGCTTCCCATGCTAGAGGGCCGTGTTCAGGCTTAGCCCTAGCTATTCCACCCCCTGAAAGGATCCCTCTATACTGCTTCACAATTCCTTCGGAGGCTAAGCGAAGGGCCTTTACCTGTGCCCGTCTCAACTGTTTTCCTACAGCAGTTCTGTCGGGTCGTTACTCCAGAGTTCCCATCGCAAATAGAACATGCACCTGCAATGACACGGCTCTGGAGACTATGGAACATGTAATGCTCTTCTGTCCCAACTGGACAGATGAAAGATCTCGGTTTCTAACTCCTCTCGTGAACAAGCTTCATCTCCCAATCCAGCCTTGGATAGTGTCCCTTCTTCTGCAGGATTCTGACTGTTGGATTACCGAGATGACAGCTAACTTCCTGCTTAGTGTGATGAAGAGGAAAGCGGCACCAACTTCTTCTTTAATACCACAGATGTAGTCGATTCGTCGCACACTCGAACCTGTTTTTGTACTCTCTGTCACTCGATGTTTTAAATCCCCTGTTACTTTTGTTACCCCCCCTTTTTCCCCCCCTTTCAAAGTATTTCGCCCAGGACGACATCCACTTTTATTTCCCCACCCCCATTTCATCTTGTTATTTCTATGTATATTATGCTATGGCCACGGCTAATGCAATAAATCGATATCGACATCCACATCCTCGAGCTAAAAGGATTTCGCCCTACAGATCTCTAATATCAACTGCATATAGATTAATATGAATGCATGTGAGTGCATCTTGTTTTAAGAGAGTTGTTCATGACTCTAATAGTTTCCACACAGCTCCCAGGCCTGGGACCACAAGACACTAGCACTATGCTGATTTCCCCCCCTGTGAGTGTTTTTGCAGTGAAAAACACAATATCAAGGAAGCCAGAAGCCCCTACTTCCATGACATCCACCCCTGGCCATAGATTTCTTAAAGGTTCGTAACTTCTTCAATACGGAATCCTGGCCAATCAGTTATTATGTCATTTATTTATATATTTAGCGGATTTCCATACCACTTTGTTAACTAGAACTCTCGAAGCTGCTAATAAATCACAAGAGATACACCAAGAACTATTTTATATATAAAAAACCAAAACAACTAAGCCTCACTGGAGTTGGTGAAAATTGTGGGCAGGGCAGGGCAAATCCCTGGTACTGTCTTTGCTTGCCTGCCTCCCTCCTTCCTTCCTTCCTTCCTTCCCTCCCTCATTCCCACCCCTTCTTTTTCTTTTCCAGCAGATTTGTTATTCCAGGTTGAGGGCCACTTTCAAAACCCAATGCTTTGCATATGAATTGTTCCTTTAAACATGTATGGGTCGAGAATCTGTTCTTTATATTCCTACCACGGCTGCAACTCTGGGAAACGCTCATTAAACTGATCTATATGGTAAAAACAGGAGAATCGTGCCATATGTGATGGCCTGACAGTTTCATAAGACATAAATCTAGTAATTAATGAGTGAAGTGTTCCATGCTCTGCATGTTGTAACTTAATAATAACCTTCTCTAATAACATATAGCTTCCCTGTATCATCTGGTAAATCTAGCTCAAACAAGATCAAAACATCAAACTATTGGCAACATGTATCCTGGCCAAACCAAACCAAAAAGAAAAAGCAAAGAAGGAAATATGAGGAGAAAAGAAGTTTAGCTGAGAATGTAATAGAAACCTCTTCCTTATGCTGAGAACTGTGATTTTATTCTGAACTTTTAAATATACAAAACAGATATTCCTTCACAAAGCCTATACAACTGGCATTGGTGTTTATGTGTCTGTGTTTAAATATAGATATTAATTATTATTATTATTTCTTCCATGCTACCCTTCATCTGAAGATAACAGATAGAATACAATATAGAAACACAAAAATAATACCATAATAATAGATGAAAACATTAACACTCTCCTCCAACACACAGTTTAAAAGGCTATAGATCAGGCATAGGCAACCTTCGGCCCTCTAAATGTTTTGGACTACAACTCCCATGATCCCTAACTAACAGGACCAGTGGTCAGGGATGATGGAAACTGTAGTCCAAAACATCTGGAGGGCCGAAGGTTGCCTATGCCTGCTATAGATTCTTAATTAGCCAAAGGCCTGGAAGAAGAGGAATGTTTTTTCCTGGCTCCTAAATATATGTAATGATGGTGCCAGACTAGAGAGAGCATTCCACAAATGGAGCCACCACAGAAAAGGCTCATTCTCATCTTGCCACCCTCTGGACCTCTCATAGAGGTAGCAACACGAAGAAGGGCCTCAGATTATGATTGTCAGTACAATCAGGCCAGGATTGGCCCCACGTATAATATGTTGCAGTAATCTAACCTAGAGGTTACCAGTATGTAGAAGACAGAGGTTAAGCCATCCCTATGGGTGAGGTGACTTCCAGGCAGCCTGCTTATTTAACACTCAGCCCAATTTATTTGTCGGGAGATGAGCTGATGCATCAAAGCAAGTTTTACCCTACACTTTCCAGCACGTTTCCCCCCGTCACTTGCCTTATCACAGAAAGCTCCATCTTTTGTGGAAATCAGTTTGTTACTCAAGACCTCTAAATCAATATTTCTTTCTCTATAAAAGTACATACATACCACTCTCTCATAAAGAGATAGAGTATGGTGTCATGGTTAGAATGCCAGACAAGGAGACCAGGGTTCCCATTCCCACTCAGCTATGAAGCTCACAGGGTGACCTGTCTCTTAGCCTCGCTGAGTTTTCGTGAGGATAAAATAGGGAAGACGACAACCATGTATACTACTCTTAAGACCCTTGGAGGAAAAGTGGGATATAAATGTAATAAACATGTCTCATAGTGCAGAACACGCTTCCAACAGAAATGCAGGCAACACAAGATGACTGACCTCTGGGAGATTACAAGGGGTCCAAAAAAAATGGATGTACAGTGCCATATTAGAAGCAAAAAAACTTGTTCTTATGAATTGGAAGAGCCGCAAAAAGATCCCATTGAGCACATGGATTGACAATATGGACAGACTAGTTACATACGAACGAATTGCATATCAACACAAATTAAGAATGGATAAATATGAAGAAATCTGGAAGGATTATTTAAGAGATAAGGCGGAAAGTGGTGGGAAGTAGGGGAAGGAGAGGTGGTGAAATATTGTTAAAAAAGGTGTAGTTATAGGTATATCAGTACTCAAATCTGAATTGTTAAATTGTGTTATTAGTGTTATTGTGGTTTTTGTTGTATGTGTTTTTTGTGGTTGCTGTTTGTGTTGAAAAAATGATTAAACAAATTTTAAAAGACAAGACAAGATGACTGACCTCTGGTTGAGTCCAGTCAGGCAGGAAAGCATAGGCTCGAAAATGGGCTAAAAAATTAAAATTATAATCCAACAATTTTCAAAACATGCACACTCAATTTAATGAAGCAGAACTTCTTTCTGCAAGTAGCTGGGGTGGGGGTGGGACATCTGATGAACTAAAGAATTACGATTATTTATTTCATAAAGTTTATACATTGCCTGATTGCTGGGGGTGGGCAGAGCTTGAAAAGATGAAAATGCCAGTTAACTGGAAGAAAGGATTCCGAAAAGTTTTTGAAATTAGTTGGGGAAGTGATCACACCCAATGAAGAGTTGGTACCACTGGGCACTTGCCAGTGCCCCCCACCCCTTGGAGGGTTCACTACTCTGCCTCATTTCACTTCCATTTACCTTGAGACAGGAAGCAGCCAACAGCAGTAATGTTTTTAAAGAAACCAGTGTACCTGGCATGTGCTGCTGGTGATGGCTGGTGTTTTAATTTCCTCACAAGTGACCCCATCGTAAAGCCCCTATGGGGTAACTATGTGGGGTAACTATGTGGGGACCAGCACCAATGTTTCACTCATATGCTGCCCTCACCTTTTTGCTACTGCCAGGCTGTTAGCTCACCTATCACGAGAGGAGAAGAGCTGAGCTACTTTCACCCGGGGTACCTACCCATCAGGGTCGTTCCTCTACCACTGATGGTGCCACCTGAGCAATGGGCAGCTGTGCTGGCTCCTCCAGTGCTGCTGTCCCTACCTGGGAAGGAGGCGGCCAAGGGCCTCATCAAATCCAGCAACAGCTGTGAAAGCAGTGGCAATTTTCTATATTCATTATGAACAGCTGTTATTCCCTTCCTTTCCGAGGCACCTTTTTATATATTTCTTCATGAATCTGACTTTCACAAAGGCAAATGTGTGTTTTAAGAAAAAACCTCACAGAGAATTTCTGCTTTGTGGGGGAGTAATTAGAAGCACTCCTAAAGAAATTACCTGTCAACCTTCTTTTCACTGGGAAACTGGGGGAAGTCAATCATGTAAGACATGTGAATATAAAATTATCATAATAATAATGTTTGTCCCGTGGACAGCTGTGAAGCCTTATTTAACTCTAAGCAAAAATAGCCTCATCCACCCCATATCTCTGTTTGCTTATCTGCAATGTAAGCAACTCATTTTTATGTCCATGTTTGCCTTTAAAGCAGCATGTGAAGCAAAAGCTTGCTTTAAAAAAACCCCAACCATTTGAAGCTTTTGATCTCTGTCTCTCAGGGTCTTTCAGTTTGAAAGTTCCTCCCTTCCTGAAACTGATCGTTCAAGTCCCAATATGCATTCTGAGTGAGTGACTGACTGAGTGATTTTTAATTTATGTATGTGTGCTGCTAACAGGGGTGGGTGAATCCCAGTTTAGATTTCTCTCCATTTCTCTCCCCCCCCCCCAATCATAAATTCATTTTGCCCTATTTCCTCATCAGTTTGTAATTTAAAAAGAAAATGCTGGTGGCAACTTGCCCGTATCACACTCAGTGGCTTCATGTAGATATTAAAAATAGCATTCAAGGCTATTTAATATCCACCCTCTCACACCATGAACCATGCTCTGGACCCAAACAGTCAAACTCCCTCTGCTCCATTTAATATATTTTTTTTTAAATGATATTTATTGAGATTTCAAATAAAAACATATAAACACAAACAATAAAAACATACACAAACCAACAAAACAAAAACAAGTATAAATTCAAACCTTCTTTTCAATACCTAATTTCTCCGACCTCCTCACACCTCCCCCTTCTGTATTCTAATCTCATTTATCTTGTCAGCAAATCCATTCCCATATTTCCCATAGTTTTTACAAATTCTATTCTTTTTCCTTAAACAACGCCCCTGTAAACCACTGATTTTTAAACCCATATCTTTCTAGCCTTCATTAATTTTGTAATGTTTATTAAGATAGTCTTTAAACTTCTTCCAATCTTCTTCCACTGTCTCTTTGTCCTGGTCTTGGATTCTGCCTGTCATCTCTGCTAGTCCCATGTAGTCTGTCTTCTTCATCTGCCATTCTTCCAGGGTGGGTAGATCTGGTGTCTTCCAATACTTTGCAATAAGAATCCTTGCTGCTGTAGTAGCATACATAAAAAGAGTTCTATCCTTCTTTAACACCACATGGCTAACCATACCCAGGAGAAAGGCCTCTGGTTTCTTCAGGAAGGTATATTTAAATACCTTTTTCATTTCATTATATATCATTTCCCAGAAAGCCTTAATCCTTGGGCATGTCCACCAGAGGTGAAAGAATGTACCTTCACTTTCTTTACATTTCCAGCATTTGTTATCTGATAAGTAGTAAATTTTTGCAAGCTTGACTGGGGTCATGTACCACCTATAAATCATTTTCATAATATTCTCTCTCAAGGCATTACATGCCGTGAATTTCATACCAGTGGTCCACAACCTTTCCCAGTCAGCGAACATAATGTTATGTCCAATATCTTGTGCCCACTTAATCATAGCTGATTTAACTGTTTCATCCTGTGTATTCCATTTCAACAGCAAGTTATACATTTTCCTCTGCTCCATTTAATAAGCCAGGATGAAAGGGCATGTGTGCAGGTGTATCGATACCAACACCTTATCCACACCTGCTGACTGCATAAACTGAAGCCTATCCCACAACCCATTGCTATGGCACTGGATGCATCATCTGGAATTGCAATAACTGTAAATTCTCATGTTGTACCAACTGAGGTGAGTCCAAAGTTGAGCATCTTGAGTCAAGGTCACTCCAACTTTATAATCAAAATGTGTACCGCTTGTTATCACATTTTGATTATAAAGTTGGAGTGACCTTGACTCAAGATGCTCAACTTTGGACTCACCTCAGTTGGTACAACATGAGAATCTACAGTTATTGCAGTTCCAGATGAGTGCTCCAGTTGGAGAACAGCCTTTACCAAAGGTGTCATGGGCTTTGAAGACACCCAGACTCAGGACACAAGGGAGAAACGTGCTAGGAGGAAGGCACGCTTGGCAAATCCACACCATGATCAACTCCTGGCATGGAAACCAATGTGCCCACTGTGGAAGGATGTGTGGGTCCAGAATTAGCCTCAACATTCACTTATGGACTCATTGTTAAAACCATGTTTATGAAAGACAATCTTACTTGGCTACGAGTGATCGCCAAAGAAGCAGAATCAAAATGTGTAGCCAGTTGGTCACAGCGGGTCCTTGAATGCTCCAGAGGTCACCGCCATCACCACCACATTGTATATTGTATCTCCACAAGAGTCCTGCGACAAAGGCGGTGAGATTTACCCAAGACCAACCATGTGAGCTCCATGGCCAGGCATGATTTCTTCATGGCAAAGCTGGATTTCTCGCTTCAAAACGCAGCGTTCTAACCATCATGACACACTGATTCTCATCATGGTATAGTTGGAAATTATTCAGAATGCAGAAGTCAGCAGAACTCGATAGGCTTTGTGGTTCCATGAGCAGTAAGAAAATACAGAAGTAAATTTGAATACTGAGGTAGGCAGAAAATTAAGAAAGAGTAGCAGCATTTGTTCTGGATAAACAGATTTCTTTTCTTCTTTTTTAAAAAAGAAGCCATTGGCTATGAGCCAATAAAGCAGCCTGCACATGTGCAACTGGAGCTTCCCCAGAGCCAGATGACAAAAGGAAAGAAATATATATGATCACAAAACTCTGTCATAGCTGGCTATTGACACCTTGTGTGCACACACTTGGGATTCTAGATCACGAGCAGTGAAATCCGTGTAGAAATCCCCAGTGACTTTAAGACTGTGAATTTGAGTAAATCGTCAGTGCCACTTTTTCATTCTTTATCAGATCCAGATGGGGAAAAACAAATAGTCTAATCTGATAGATATAGAGTAGGGTAATAAAAACACGGTTAATTCATTTTGAAGGCTTTTTTTTGTTTTTGTTGTTGTTGTTGTTTTACTAAACTTCTCTATAAAGCGCATATTCTGCTTAATGGCACCCTGTCCTTTTAATTCCCCCACTGCTGACTATGCTATTATGGTACACTCTCATTAGAACATTAATAGGATCATGCAAGTTTTATGTGAGTCTTCAGTGCTCTAGGCCACATGAGAGTCACGTTGCAAGTTACATATATCAGTTAATTATGTCCCCTTTAGCCACATTGAAAGCCTTCCTGTAGTTTATCTTATCCTTCTACAGTATAGTTGAGTTCATTTGAATCAGGCAGAGAATTTTCAATATTCAGAAACTAATTTAATGAATGTTGTGCCTGTAAATGCAGAATGCCAGTTTTTAAGATTACTGTATGGATGACTTCGGTGTTATCTGACCTGATTTTTAGTTCAGAGAGCTAAAAATTAAATCTTACTAATGAATATGCTTCTTCAGGACATGATAATTTATGAATGGCCCTACTGATCTTCCTTTAAACAGCACATTATACATGAAATTATGCTAGTCCAAATCCCCCAAAGACCTTGAAAGTAGAAACAAAGTCAGGTCCAGTCCAGGAAATGTGCTAGTCCAAGATGCAGCAAGATGGGACACAAAATAGAGACGGGCAAAATCTCCTTGTACTAGCTCTATTCAGAATCATCATGGTGCAATGTTTAGAAGTAGCTTGTCTGTTTTCTGACCGTACCCGTAATGTTTGGTACGTACATGCAGTTCTTGTCATGAGCATATATACCATCATATTGCTCATTAGAATTGTAATTCACTTTCCCCTATCCACCAGGCATGGGTAGAGAGGTGCTTGGAAGTTCAATTGCTCCATTCATAAGTAAATACACCCAGAAAAAAGGCAAGGTTTTTAATGAGGAAAGTGGGGAGGAGAAACCGCCACACAAAAGGTAAGCAAGTAATAATCAACAAGAGTTTCATCAAATATAAATTGGTGTATGACACCACAGTATAGCAAAACTAAGAAGGAAGGCACATTTCTTCAAAAAAATGAATTTTCTGGAAGGCTTTTATTGATTCCTGGCAAAATAGGTTACTGTGATGAGTCAGGCATACACTACCAGCTGTGTCTTGCAGGGAAAATGCTGAAAGGTATTCAACTTGTTATTTATACAGGGGTAACTGCAATGAAGCCCACTTGCTCATTCGCTGGGCCTGCTACAGAGTTATGAGGGTTTCTTGTGCCTAGGACAGTCCTTAAATCCACCAAACACCTGGGTTTGACAATGTGATTCTCATGCACCTCCTCTTAAATGAGTTATAGCATAACTGAGAAGTTATGTGGTACACAGATGCTTTTTAAAAAGACAAATAAATAATGCATCTCAGGTGTCACAAGTCAAAATAGCTGGAAAATATATAAATTGAAGGAGATCCCCCTTTTTCCTCTTGCCAGACTGTTCCTTGTGCCCCAGGCAACAAAACTCAGGGCCTATGTGTTGGCTGGCTGTGTGGTGTATGACTGAAGACAGTGGATCTGGGCATCAACACAGAGTTAAGAAGAGGGGAAGCACCAGCTTTTTGTTACAGGCACATTAACTAGAAGCTGTTTGTTAAACAGGTTGTAATATTGATTTGGTCTGGAAATGGACTGTTGGAACGAATTTATTTTTATACTATGTTTCTTTTCTTCTTTCTAATTCAAGCTGGAACCTAAGAAAATAGCTTATTCCGGGTCAAACTATTTGTCCATCTATCCCTTTGGTAACCAATATAGTACTCTCTATATGTTGTTAGGCTAGATCCAAGGCAAGCAGAGTGGTGCACTCCAGGCGTTGTTGAACTACAACTCCCATCAGTGGCAGCTAACATGGACAAAGACCAAGGTTGGTGGGGTTTACATTATAACATCTGGAAGGCACCACATTGGATGCCCCAGATCTAGCCTATCTAGACTACTCTGGCTACCAGCAGGTCTCCAGGCTTCCTGGCAGAGGACTGTATCACCTGCAATCTGAGCCCTTTGACTGGAGACACCGGGGAGAAGCAACTGATGCCTTCTGCATTCAAAGCATGTGCTCTGGCTTTGGATTCTTCGACTGCCAAACCCTGAGCTTGAATACACAGAATCTTATTTTGCATTCTCAGCAGGAGAGAGAACTTCTGGGGAGAAACTGCAGGCAAAGCAAATGAGTCCTTGTAATACAGCAAACATTACAAAATGAAGAAGTGTCCATACCGAAGAAGGCGATTACGCACTTGGGTGACATCATCGCTTTCTCTCTGCCAGAGTTTTCTCCAACATGAGCAGGAAAAGCAGAAGTCTGATAACAGTCAAGGGAACCAACAGTTATGGGGGTCATCAGAGTCTCCATCACTTCCAGTCAATTATTCACAATGTACAGGAGAACAGAAGAGTCCTGCTAGATCAGACCAAAGTGCAATCTGGTGCAACATCCTGTTTCTCCACAGTGGCTTACCAGATGTCTCTGGGAAGCTCCCAAGCCCAATATGAAGACAAAAGGCTTTTCCTGTTTTGCTCAACAGCAACTGGTACTCAGTAGTGCATTGTCTCTGAAAGGCTGCATAAAGCCACCATGACTAGTAGCCACTGAGAGCTCTAGCCATTCCTAACCCTCCTTTAAAACCATCTGAGCTAATGGCTCTCACCACATCTTTTGATGGCAAATTCCAGAAATAAATCAGGCATTGTACAAAGCAGTACTTTCTTTTTGTCTTTTCTGTGTGTTCTGTCAATCAGCTTCACTGGATCACCCTGGGGGATCTAGTGAGAGGGAAACAAGCATTCTGTACACAACATGCATATGATCTCTCACCACAAGGTCTAACCTTGCTAGTCTTTTGCAGCGCTGGATCTAGGGCAGTGCAGGCAGTCTCCCCACACAGGGCGCCAAGAAGAGGAGGGGAAACTATTGAGATAATCCATTTGGGAGAGCCAAACTTTGGCCTCACACAGAGCACCATATTACAAAAGATTACCAAAGTCTGCCCCTGCCTTTGCCTTCCTATTTAAAATTCTAGAACAGATTTTGCTCCTTGTGTTCCTGGTGACAACGGACAGTCAAAAGTTAACTGAAATGACACTGGTAGTTCTGGACAAAGAGGGAGGTGTTGCAATCTGACTTTGCCAAGATTTCTTTTTTTCCTATCACCAACCTCAGAGGTAGCCTGTTAATTTTGGGCTACAACTTCCATCAGTCCCAGATAGAACTGCCAATGGTCAGGAATTACAGGAGTTGTAGTCCACAACATCTGAAGAGCCCTACATTGACTACCCTTAACCTACCCAGAAATATAAGGTCTTATTCATTACAACTTTTGCATAACATTTCAGAACTATTTTATAATCATGCTGTAATGGTTCTAGGGGTTGCTCATGCGTAAGCCGGTGCCAACACCTGGCTGGGTTGCCTGAGTGAACCTTTTCTGTCCAGACAGCCACTCACCCGTGGCTGTCTCAATCGCTGGCAGAATCCGTCAGTGGGCGTTTCTTAAACTTCTTCCAGCAAAGAAGCTCTTTGATGCCTAGTCTCCTCCTACTCTTCCTGCGCGGAAGCCTTCTGCGCAAGGAGGGCGTAGGCAGCGGAGGACCCTTACTCTCCCCGCTGGTCCCCGGCAAGGAGTCATGGGACCGCCTCGCCAATTCCCCCATCTGCCCCACTTCTCCACTGGTGCTACGCTGATTCTCTTCCCCAGAAGATGGGCTGCCTCTCCCCATCCCGGGACGCTCTCTGGAATCCCTCTGGAGCTTGCTCTCTCCCTCCGGCACTGATGGCAGTTCCCTGACACATGCCATTATAATCTACACAGGAGTTCAGGCCAGTTGTTTCAGGCAGACGACAAAGCTTCTCTGTATGGTATCCATTAGTAGGCATTTTTGAGTTATTGCAACTCAGAAAAGTTCTCATAATAATTAAGAAGAGTTCTTTCTTATTCAGGACATGTATACAGTACTGCATAATTATCCAGTCAAATATTGCTAGGAATAGCTACTCACCAGCTAAAACATGGTTTGAGTTCAACATGTGGTTTACTTATTCCATCCAAACTCAACAAAGTGTGTCATTGTAATCTTTCCCTTCCACTTCCCCTTTTGTTTCTAAAAATGTAGAAACAAAAAAACAATGCTCAGATAAGATTTTTTTTCTTACTTTCCTCGTGTTTGTTTTGTAGCCAGCATTAAAGCATTCTCTTTCTGAAAAAGGGCTTCTTGCATTAAGTTCTTTTCAATCAGCAACTTGCACTGTATTATCGGATGTGATCTAAAAACTGGAGCACACTAGAATAAATGGCAGCCACTGTAGAATCAAACAGAGGTTTCCTTCCAGGAACTGGTAGGATTCTTACCCCAAGTGTTTTAGTACAACTCATCTTCCCTGCCTGCCTAGGCCCTGACTAACTCCAGCTACAAAAGCTGAAGCTACTGAGGAGCCCAGGGACCATCTTGGTTGACTCTTAGTGCAAACCCAGGTCACTGAGCCTGATCTTCTACAACCATTGCCTGTCATCATTGGCAGGATTGGAGCAGCAGATATGTTCTATGCTTTATTCTCTTGTTAATTATGCTGTTTAAAATGTGGATTTTACATTTGACTTCCTTTAGTAATGTTTTATTTTGAAATCTTTAAGATAATATTTCAGCTTCCTGTTAATTATGCTGCTTTGAATGTATACTTTATATTTGACTTTCTTCAGTAGTAATGTTTTATTCTGGATTGTTTCAGCTGATATTTTAATATAGACTGCAAACTGCTTTGATTTTTTTTCCCTTACAAATATAAAGCAATACAGAAATGAAATGAATAATAAAATTATTTAGAAGGTTCTTTTCATAAAAGCATAAAGGAAGGAAAGGGAACTAGAGATCTCCTTTGAAATTGAAACTTATTTGCTGTAACTATTCAGGTAGGTAGCCATGTTGGTCTGACGCAGTTGAAATATTTGCATGCACATGAAAGCTTATACCAAGAACAAACTTAGTTGGTCTCTAAGGTGCTAAAGGACAATTTATTTATTTCATCTGTAACTATTGGTCATGATATAGCATTTGAAAGATAAATGTTTCAGCTAGTCTTTGTGATTTAAAGATGAATAAAATTATTTAGATTTTAAGCCTACAAGCATCATCTGCACTTAAATATTTTTATTTGAAGTGACATGTTACGATAATTATTATTTTTTATCATCATCATCATCACTACTGAGTTCCAGTTCAGGATATTTGGCAATGCTACTGTATATACGAGGGATGAAAGAGGTTTCTGGGAACCTCTTGTTTGTGATCAGCACTGCCAGCAAGCTATGTTTGCAAATAATCACTTTAATATCCCAATTTTCCCTTTGGAAAGATGTCCTTACCTGTCATGTATCCGAGGCCACACACGACAGGTGTATGGGAGGTTAATATGGCTTTGAATGGCATCACAGGCAAAATTAGGACCCTTGACAGACCTATTTAGGCCTCTGGGCCAGATGGCTTCCCCAACCCTGTGATAGAGAATCAACTGAAACCTCACCATACACATGACAAACCACCCAGTGGAAAATAACGATCTTTCATGTCCATGGTGGCTAGAGATGTATCACAGCTCACTTACTGGATTTTCTGTGTTAAGGGAGAATCCATGTCAAATGTATGGGCTGGCGTGTCAATGATAGAGACGTTGTGTGGCCAACACAAAACACATCCAACATGTGCAGCACCAAATCGACAATAACTCCCCTCCATTAGTGTAGTATTTGGAGCACAAAGAACAAGAACTGTGTCCACACTCAGTTTCCTCTCATGAATGCAGGGGTAGGTGAAGAATCACTGAGATGAGGCCTTATTAAACGTTCCTCAGATAAAGGTAAAAAATGGACCTCGAAAATTCAAGGTGCATTTTGCTACACAATACTTATGGCTCATGAAAGAATTGCGCTCTAAACACCTGACATTTTATACTATCTTCTGCCTGTAAAAAGAAAGGGGGGAGCCTCAGAATCTTTGAGCTCATTCATTCCATTTATCCCTACATCTTTGCTCCTTTCAGTTGCCTCCTCAAAGAAATTACATCAAGAGACCTCCCCTGGTCAGCACTGTCGAACTTCTTTGAACAATGAAATTTCAATCTGTCGCACACAAAGCCAGATGCATCCGCCGCGCCAGTGTCCTGGTAGAGAAATAATAGCAACTGCCCAGCCAGAACAATAGAATACTTTCCCCGTTCTAGGTGATCGGCTGTCTCATTATACAATTGTGAATAACAATAATCCCTGATGGTCTCATGGGTGACATTTCTCTTTCCTTATCAGCACTGCTGCATACACCAGTGCTTGATAACACCACCAGAATAAAGAAAGCGACGCCCACCAAGCTGTCTATGTAGAAGTAAAAATGATGTGTTTATTGAAAAGAGAATCAGCTGGTGTGATATATATATATAACACAAAACCTTTTCAGAAAGCTTATTTCTCCGCTACAACTTTATGGTGAAACCCAATGAATTGCCATGCAGAGGCAGCAGGCAGGTCTCGTGATGAGGCATCAGTGTATTGACGCCGGCAAAAGATGACAACTTATCTCCAGCTGTACCATGCAAGGACAGTGCTACTCAGATTAGAGCAGGAAGGAGGAGAGAGGTGGATGGTCCCATCTGGTTTAAATCTGCAGTTCTTTATGGGCCCTGATGGCTTGTAGAAGCTGTGGAAATAAATTATGAGAGCACTATTTATGTCTAGTCATAGATCTGTTTATTGATGTATAAGTAGCTTCTCCAAAAAGTAAATTACAATAATAAATTCAACCATGAAACACAGGGAAGAATTCAACATAGCACTAAGTTTAAATCCCTTAGCAGTGTACTGATTGCAGAATGACTTGTGTTAGTGGGGTGGCTTGAGCAAGAGAAGGCAAAGGAAGCCAATATGGTTCTCATGACTGCTTGCGCAACAGATTTCTGTAGCCCCAGTGTTTCCCTTTGCACAACCTGTTCTTTCTCTATACATTTTTATTGCTTCTTTTATTCCTTATGTTGTATTTCATTGGGTTACAATCGGAATTCCACCATGGACCACTGGAATGAAATGAGGGTCCCTACACCACAATCTGGAAACCCCAGCCTTAGAGGGCACCAGAAGGTAGCAACACAAGAATGAGCCTTTTCCCCAGTGGCTCCTTGTTTGTGGAATGCTCTCCCCAAGGAGGTTTACCTAGAAACTCCATTACATTTCTTTAGACATCAGGCTAAAACATTTCTCTTTAACCAGGCATTTAGCTGATTAAAATTCTATGGCTTTTTAGAGGGGGGAGGTTATTGGTTTGTTTTTGTGTTATTATGTATTTTGTATTCTCATTTTGTCTTTTACTGTTGTGAACTACCCTGGGATCTTTGGATGAAGAGTGATATAGAAAATAACAATAACAACAATAGGTCTTGATCATAGCACTTAATCTTTACCCTATTTAACCTTCTCATGCAAATTTAAGCAAATGTTTTTCCCCCCAGCTGACCTCTCGGAGGTTGATCATTCTGCATTAAATAATCTGAGAATTCACCATGCTGGTTTCACTATGCTGCAAATCCATATCACACTGGTAAGGGACAAATTATCTCACTATCAGTGAATCCTGAGCACGTTTACCCGTAAGTCAATGCCATCTAATTAGTGTGTGAGTAAAGGGTTGCAGCTCAGGAAAACTATGTGGAAACATAATTTTGGTGCTGCTATGAAAAGCACTTTGTGAGAATATTGTCATTGAGAAAGTATACTATACCCTCTATTAAAAAGACAGTGTTATATGAAAAGAAAGCCATTTTGAAAAGATAAAGAACTAAAGGGTAGTTCCTGAAATACATCTTGGCACCGTTTCTTGGAGGAGTTGTTTCGTTGTTCTGAAACCAATTACATACCTCAAGAGCATCATTGCCAAAGAGATTCTATGAATTATGCAGCAACCCTCATCTATAGGAACAAATAGAAAACCTGATAGCTCTGGAATAAGGCTTTACAATACCCAGGGTATTTGCATATGAAAAACTTGTAGATTAAGTTTTAAGAAGTGTTTGTTGCCCACATAATTTCATCCCTCTTTTATGCTTTTCCTCTGGAGAAAGTGTTTATTACATGGATGGGAGGAACCACTGTCCTAAAGTGCTTGGGGCTGCTTTCATAGCATTAGAAGCTCTGAGGAGGAGGAGGAGGAGGAGGAGGAGAGTTTGGATTTGATATCCCGCTTTATCACTACCCGAAGGAGTCTCAAAGCGGCTAACAATTTCCTTTCCCTTCCTCCCCCACAACAAACACTCTGTGAGGTGAGTGTGGCTGAGAGACTTCAGAGAAGTGTGACTGGCCCAAGGTCACCCAGCAGCTGCATGTGGAGGAGCAGGGAATTGAAACCGGTTCACCAAATTACGAGTCCACCGCTCTTAACCACTACACCACACTGGCTCTCACTGGAGCCAGTGGCAGAGGAACCCTCTCTGGCACCAGGGGCGGGGCAGTCCGTACGGACTGCACATGTGTAGCATCCCGCGCGTGCGCACTCTGTACAGTCTGTATGGGCTGCCGACTGCGTATGTGCAGCAGCCCGTACAGTCGCCATGCAAGTGGCAGCCCGTACAGACTGTGCATGTGTGGTGACTGTACAGGATGCTGCACATACGGACTGCGTGCGCCCTCAGCTGCTCTACAGCTGGGGGGAGGCAGGGGCCATCTTGTCAACCCCCCCTGAGTGGCACCCGGGGCAGCCCTCCCCCTCCACCCCCCATTTCATATGCCGCTGACTGGAGCAAGACATTCCTAACACTAGGTGAGCTACTTGAGCCAACAGACCTCCTACCATAGTTCATTACAGGCCTAATTTCATAAGGATACATGGATATAATGACATTTAGAGTTTTAAAGGTAAGAGCTCTCATTGCCCACAATATGAAATGTATTGATTGTTTATGGTCCCCAGTACCCAAACTGGAGCACTTCAACAACCCCACACACTCAAACAAACAACAACAACAGTCTCAGTCACTGCCCTTTCCCATGTAGAGTGGGAAGGAAAACTGTGATCACAGTGGTACTTGCCTCCAATCCTCCCCCCCCAAAAAAAAACTTTTTGCAGTCTGAAGACTAAGCCCTTCCTTGTCTTAACATCTGCTGACATCCACGGCAGATACCTCTGAGCACCTGATAGCTTTGGCTGAACCACTTCAGAGAACATTATTCTGCTGGGAGTTTGACAGGCTTTGAAGAAGCAAAACTTGGCTGAGATACCTTGAAGGTCACTAGAGTGTCAAGTTGACCTACATGCTCCAGCAGAGAAGGCGAGAGCACTCAGGAGCAATCTACATATCTCAACATTCCTCTGTGCGACAAGAGACTCAACATCAGCACCAGCCGTGCCAGCCAGAAAGTCCCCCAGAGCCTTCAGGAATCCATCAGATGCTGTAAGCCTCCAAAGAAAGACCATCTCAACAGGGCCCCTACAACTGCAGTCTGAAGTAGCTTCATCCACCCCAAACATATAGAATAAAAAGTATTGCTGAAGCAGAAGCAAAATGGCCTCCACAAGGGCTGCTGATAAAAAAGTGGGACCAGGAGAAAAAGTGATGGCTCCACCTATTCTGACCTCTGGCTCCAGTACAGTTTGCTGCCCTGTCTCCTCCAAGACCAAAGGGGAGCAACCACCACCGATGCAGTTGAATTTCTACCCAAAGTAAGAGTCCTCAAGCCCCTCTCCTTGCTCTGCCACCAGAAAGTCACGTTGTGCAGATCCAGGCCATTGAAACCAAGCTCCCACAGCCGACAGTCGCCCTGAATCACCATTGACAGCAAAAGCAGCAGATATGTTCTATGTTTAAGTTAACATTTGATTCTCTTGTTAATTGTGCTGTTTTAAATGTGTGTTCTATATTTTACTTCCTTTAGAAATAATATTTTATTTTGAAATGTTTAATAATCGTTTTGGTTCATTTTCTTGAGTTAAATGTGCATTCTACTCTTGGTGTCTTATTTCGAAAGCTAAGATGGTATTTTAGTTTCCTTAATACCATATTCACTTTTAGCTCGAAACACACCTGATCAGTAGCCAACCCAGGTGCCAAAAATGACCAGGGAAAGCTTTTAACCTTCAGCTTGCTGAATTTGATGGTTTTCACAATGACATTAACTCCCTTGTACACCCGTATCTCATCCATACTTCATTTGTTGAGAAATAAAAGAGTTAATAGGAAAAGAAAACACCTCTATCTGTGGTCTTGCAAATATTTAGTCAATAGGTCCATTCATAGACATGTGTCAGGGGGAGGGGGGAGGGAATAATTGACCCCAAAATGTATACATAAACATATCATCAAAGATAATTGGAGTGCAGAATTACTGTTTACTTGCCCACTCATGAAAGAAAATTATGGCCCAACTTACAGTCAGTTCATGTCCTGATTATAAAATGCTGGTAAATTGATAGATTAGATCTGACAATCCTGTTTCTTTAGTTTCTACTCTTTCAAATCCCAAGACTCCTAACATGTTTGATAAAATGGTGGTGCTTTTTGTCAAGATGAGACAAGCTAATATATGGGTCTGCGGTGCTCAGACTTGTTTGTCTCCGATACAGGAAGGGTGAAAGGAATAGACAAGGCTTTGGGTATGCTGTGGTTTTACATAACCATAGGAAAAGCATGCAATTGAGTTCTGGACACAAACTCCAGCAACTTGAGCCCTTAACTTGCATATTTACATTTTTTGAGAGGGAAAGCCAAAACCATTATCCTTTCCATGCTCTGGGGGCCTGCAGTTATTTCCTAGAGTGGTTTCTAGTCCCATTCTTGAAATTTTTCCACCTCAGCTTCCAAGACATTAGCCTTTTAGCCCAGATGCCAGAAGGGCAGGATTTGGTGATATCAATAAATCCAAGCATCAATATTCAATAAGCTGGATTCTGTTTCAGAGCTTAGATTTTTCCCAGCAACTGAAAGTCATTTGATTACACCATCCAGCATAGTTTCTTGTGAGAAGAGTTAGTGCATTAGAGACTGCTGAAGAGAGACGAAAAGTTCCACATTAACAGGGAGATTCCTTAATGCTACAGCCAGCCCTCTAATAGCATATCTTGCTTTTAACTGAACTATGGTTGTACACACACCATATATTTAAAGCACATCGCTCCACCACAAAGAATTTACTCCTCACAAACCTACAATTCCCATGACCCTTAATGAACTACAGTTCCCAGAATTCTTGGGGTAAAGTTCCATGTGCTTCCTCTTTCCTCCTCCTTCTGTGTAATGGGGAGGAATAGGGAGAAGAGCAATAGCTCAATGGTAGAGCAGACAGTGTGTATTCCTGGTTCAATCTCCAGCATCTACAAATAGGGCTGGGGATGTTTCTTGTCTGAAAACCTAGAGACATGCTGCCAGCCAGTGTCCATAATACAGAGCTAGATGGACCAGTGACTTGATTCAGTATAAGTCAGTCCCCCATGTTCCTAACAACAGCATCTATCTATCTACCTATCTAGCTGTTTGTCACCCATCTGACTCTGGGCAACTTCCAGCAAATTATAAAACCACAGTAACTTCAACTTGCTCAGAACACAGGACTTTCTTGGTGGAGAATTTGGTATCATTATCATAGAACTAGTGCAGATGCAGAAATAGAAAATGTCAAAATCGGTTTGTTTCAGAGCCCTTCTGGTAAGATGGAAGCCATATAAAAACCTTTAACATACATCTTCTTGAGTGCAGTATTCAGTTTCAATAGTCACAAAACATGCTTTACTAATGCTCTCTCTATTTGGCTGTTTTTGAAAGCCTAAACACCTCGTGCATCACACAAAACTGGAATGAATATAATATTTTCACAACGTACCCATCTTTCTTTACACAGAAACTGAATTTTCTTGGATGCACAATACCAGCACTCTGATTCATAGATAGCCATAAACTGCATCTCAAGCCTGAGACATTCTCCCTTCCAAATATATAAAGGTCACTTGTTTCACATTTTCTACTTCTTCCTACTGAGACACTCCTACGTTCTGCTTACTTCTCATGTGGTGTAGCGGTTATCTGCCAGAATGAGTTACCGTACCTTTCAAGGCTCACAGTTCTAGGTCAGAAAAACCTCTATAAATAAAACAAGGCTATATACACACTACCACATTGTATACATCAGTGTGATGCAACACAGGAATACTCTTTGTTTCAAACACTCCACATAGGGATATATCGCCTGTCAACAGAGCTATAATGATGCACAAAAAGGAAATGTGTGGGAAACATTTGACAGAGGTTGTTTTGGTGGGTCATGAACACTTTCCTGTAAATAGGACAGGCACTCAATGAAGTCACTATGGATCTGTCCAGACAACAGCATCTCCCAGTAAAGGCAGCCATAATTAAGAAAATGAAGGAAAGTATTATACCAGGCTAGAAGACATTCAAACTATCTTAGGGGACTACCATTCCCATCATGTGTAAAAACCTGTTGGCCTGTTTTGAACAATTGGCACAGCATTCCTAGGGGTTATGTAGAATAGTTCTTTTAATCTCTTAAGAAATGGGACTCACCTGCTAAAGTACGTCTTCAATGTGGAACTTAGTCTTGATTTTCTATTTTGCATGTCCATCTTCCTCCTCTTTAAAAACATCCTGTCATTGAAATGACAAATAGGACAGGTCTATCAGTCAGAACTATTAGCTAGGATTAGGGACAGAGAAGAATAATAGAATTGTAGAGGTGGAAGGGACCCCGGGGGCTATCTAGTCCAACCCCTGCAATGCAGGAATCTCAACTAAAGCATCCCTGACAGGTGACCATCCAACCACTGCTTAAACACCTCCAATGAAGGAGGTCCATAACCTCCTGGCAGAATCCATCCCACTGCCGGACAGCTCTTACTGTCAGAGAGTTCTTCCTTATGTTTAGTCAAAATCTTCTTTCTTGTAACTTGAATCCAATTTGATTGTTTGCATTTAAAGCCCGGTTTATCAAATTTGCACTTTCTGAAACAATATGGAAACCAAAACACAGCCTTCCTTCAAAATTTGCACTTATCCAAATTTTGCAATGCAGTTCTCCAACCAATCAGTGCTTACAAGAATGCATATATTAGGCAGGAGTTTGCATCAAAGGGAACATATTGTTGAATAGAACACAGAAAATGTATATTAGGAGAAATTGCTTCAGAAATGTGTATGAGTCAAAACTGCATACAAAAATATGTTTATTAAGAGAAATTCACACTAAATCAGTGGCGTAGCGTGGGGGGTGCAAGGGGTGCCGGCCGCACCGGGCGCAACATCTGGGGGGGCGCACTCGCCGCCTCCAGAGTCGCCGAAGAGCCTCGGGGCTCAGCTCCTTTGGGAGGAGGGGTCGGGCTGGGCGACCAGGGGGAGCAGCAGGCGCCAGCAAGGAGGTCCGGAGCCGGAGCCGGAGCCTGGCCAGGATCGCGCGCAGGACGGGGCGCAAGAGGGAGGGGAGAGTCGAGCCTGTCCCCCCCACGAGGACTGCTGCGAAGAGGCGGGAGGGAGAGGAGGCCCCTTGGGAGGAGCGGGCAGGTGCTGGGGCGGCAGCGCTGGGCGGGGGCCGAGGGGTGGGCGCCCCCCTGCGCGGGCATCGCCGCGCCGCCGCCGCGGGCTTGGCTGGGCCGCCGGCCGAGGGGAAGCACCAAACAAGGCCAGGATCCAGGCCCGCCCCGCTCTCCTTATTTGGCGCCCGGTTCCGGCTCCCGGGTGGCCTCCTCCCACCCGCTCTCGCTACCAGTGGAAAGAGAGACGGAGGCGCAGCGAAACCCGCAGCCTTTGCAGGCGCCACCCGGCTGGGGGAGGGGAGCGCGGAGGAGCCCCGCGGGGCCTGGGCCCGGCCAGCCGAGCCTCCCGAATTGTGCCCCGCAGCCAGGATCTTGTGGCGAGGAAGGAGCCCAGTCTGCGCCCTCCTTCCCCACAGAGCTGCAGAGGGAAATCAAGGTTCTCCTGCTAGTTTCTCTTCTTCTCTTCCCCACACTGCGTTGCAACCGTGCCCCCCCCTCTCGGTGCACATAGCACGATTGCAATCTCTCTCTCCCCCCCCCCCAAGTTAAACTAATGGAGCAAGCCAGCGCCAAAGATTTGTAGAACTGTGAATACCCCAGCCCAGGCAGCAGCAAGAAGCTGGCAGCGGCGGCAGGTTAGGGGTTAGGGGCGCAAATTACTTGCCTTGCCCCGGGTTATGGGGCGCAAATTACTTGCCTTGCCCCGGGTGCTGACAACCCACGCTACGCCGCTGCACTAAATGCTGAAGAATTTTGATGAAGATTTTTTAAAAAATAAAATTTGCACATCACTGCAAATTTAAGACAGGAAAAATGAGAACTGTAATTGACAGGTCGCTCCATCCCTCATTAGGATAGCTAAATGGCACCCTCCCGGACCAGAGCCTGCTTTTATTCACCTGGATACCAATTGCTGGAGAAAGCTTATCGCCTCTTCTCTCCATCAGCTTCTATTGCTTTCAGCCAATGGCCACTGAAGTGTTCCAATAAATAATGATTGATTCTGGCAATGCAAACTTCCAGAAGTTACATTTAAGAAAAGAGTAAAACTTAGAAACAACGAACAGCATGCTCACCCAATGTATCAATATGTTCATCAAATGAAAACATAATGATGGCAATTAACTGTGAAGTCTGAAATAGTTTTTGTTTGGATTTTTGAGACTGTACAGAATGTAAAAAATAAACCCCATGGGCCCCAACTGTGGACTTCCTGTCAATATCTAAATGGGCATCACTACTGGAAATAGGATACTGGTGATGTTGGACCTTTGGCTAAACCAGCAGGGCTCTTCTTATGTTCTTAAAAATGCTTTCAGGTTGCTTGAAAATGGTTAACACCAAACAAAAGAGGAATTGTGATTTCACAAGTGATGAGGCTGAGGAAAAACAGCTGGTGTACAACACAGCAGCTTCTTAATTTAAACAACAACAAGCCCACCAGACACAGGAACTTCTGATAGTTTAACAGTAACTACTGTTTTTTAATTCAATCCCACCTTGCTAGCTCAGAGCTAAGACAACTCCTAAGCAAAGAGTTGCCTAGAACTTCTAGGCTTCAAATGGACAATGGAAGAGTTCAGACAATATACATGCAAATGAATGTCACAAATGCCTTTCCCAATTAGACACACCCATTCAGTTGCATTGAAATTGCCCTCAATGTGTCCTATGGAAAAACTGCATTGCTTTAAAGTGCCAGGCAAAATTCCTGGCCTGTGAACCTACAGGCAGGGAAACATACATTTGTATGCACAGTGCTAAGGTGTGTTAAAACTCTTGTATCTTGCAATTAATTGGAAATGGAAGTGGAAAATGTTTTTCAGCCCAAAGCCTGTTTTCGCTCATGGGTAACTTTCCAGAGGCTTCAGGCCAGTAGTGGGAAGGGCAGAGGCAAAAATTGGTGTGGCTAGAAGCAAGAGTAGGCAGAGCGATGGATAAAAACCTCTTTCCTTTGTGCAGTAGGCTACATTCCAGCCACACAAAAGTCAAAGGTTTCTTCTGCACACGCATAGCATCCGTCCTCTATCCAGGTAAGCAGAGGAATTATCACAGTTCAAGAACATGTTCCACCCAGGCAAAACCAATCCAGGGGGGCACAGAGGCAGTGAAAAGTCATAGAATCATAATTGGAAGGAACTACGAGGATCATCTAAGTCCATCCATTGCAATGCAGGAATCTTGCACCCAATGTAGGACTCGAACCCACAGCCATGAGATTAAGAGTCTCATGCTCTACCAACTGAGCTATCCATCCTAAGCAGAAGGGTGTAGCCTAGGGAAAGTCCCACAGGCTGGATAAAGAGACCTGATGGACTGTCTGTCCTGTGGGCCTGAGTTCCCCCTATCATTGTAATAAATATTCATAAGATAATCTTTAAAAAGTGATTATAGAGTTTTGCAATTGCAGCTTTGCACAGTTTTGTGGAGGAAGTAAATAAATGGAAATTGGGTTTCCCCCACTCACCATTTTTTTAATTTGTCCTCCCACACAAACGTGCACAAAGCTGTGGTTGTGTCAGTAAAATTATTTGTGAGTCACCTGTACTAGAAGAAATGTGTGCTAAAATGCTGATAAACCTTTATGAGGAATTTAAGAGAGAGAAAATCACAAACTGATGCAGAAATGTGAAATACTGAACTTAACACTGGAAGGAGAGAAAAAATAACCTCTGGGAAACCAAGGTTGACCTATTTGTCCATCAGACTAGTCCCAAAGTTCTAGATGCAAAAACTGTATTCCGTATTTTGTTGCACTGTGCAAAATATGAGCATGCCAGGGCAGAACTGATAGTACCCTTGCTGGTACCTTTCCCGGGAAAATCAGAGGCTCACTATGTCAGGCTCCTATTGGAAGACCGGACAAATGCTAGAACATTAGCAGGGGCAAAGTTTTTATCAGTGGTTGCAAGAACCAATGATCCCTATATTCTGAACAAAATGCTTGTTTAACCTGGAGGTAGGCTGTATGCATTGTGTATTGCTTTGTAACGATTTGTTGGGTCTCTGGACCGTAATAAAGATTGTTGTTGTTATGTTCCGAAACAGATTGCACAGTTTTAATCCAGTATTGTTTCAGATTATGAATGATTCCTAAACGCCAATAAGACAAACACTAAAATAGAGCACAGCATTGTTAAAAGCCTCAGGAAATTATTAGAATTATCATTACTTTATCAAATCAATCACAAAGAAGAAGAAAATCCTCTCTCAGCAATCACTAACAACGTTTTAGTCAAACGGGCAGAATAACAAAACAGTGTAATGTACGTTTGATATACAGCAGCAAAATCAACCACTGTGGAAATAATGAGATATTGACACAAAAAAGAGCATGTGCGAGCACACCACACCACAACCACAGAGTCAGAGGATGTTATGAGTACATTATGAACCTTTACTCAGCTGTCACTATGCCCCCCTGTTCTTCCTGACAGGTTATTTTTGTAATTGTAGCAGAACTCAGTGCATGTACTGTACAGCTATAGAAAATACCTTTCACCTTGCAAACTGGATTACATTAACTTATGCAATTGCTCTTTCAGAGCAAACAATCCTGCATTATTCAGCCCTACTCTGCTCCATCCTCTACAATGGGGATGGGGAAGCCATGGTGCTCCAGACGTTGTGGACTCCAATTCCCATCAGCCCCAATAAGCATGGCCAATAGTCAGGGGTGATGGGAGCAGTGGTCTAGCAGAACCTAGAAAGTCATCCCTGCTCCACAATAAAATATTCTGCACCACTTTCCTTCAATGCTAAAGCAAATGGAGGAATATTTTCATACTAAGGTTTTTCAGTTAATAACCGCAGGCCAAATTTTGCCCGCCAAGAATTCAAAGTGACTCACCAACACAGGTCACAGTTAGGGGAGAAACAGCTATTTTTAGAAGTAGGGGATCCAGCAGGCAAGGCACCACTAGGAAGGTCTGGGTGGAAAGCAATGAATGACATCAATATACATGAAACAGAAAGGGTTATGCATAGGAATTGTTTAGTATGTGTTCTGCATTCTCACATGCACACTAGGGATGGGTGAATCTGTCGATTTCAGTTTGAAATTTTTTAAAGTCCTAACATAAATTAGCATTTTAGTGAATTTTTTTCATAATATCCATAATTTTTTGCACGCAATTTTGCCTACCCACATACAAAAAATTGTGCAATTCTTGCAAAACAACTTCCCTAATATGTATTTTTGTGTTATTTTCACCAATACATGCATTTTTTATCTACACTTTACATATAGTATATGCATTTCTGTACACATTACTTGGCTGGAGAACTGCACCGCAACATTTGGAGAAGTGCATTTTGGTTTGCATATTGTTTTGGGAAATGAATTGGGTAGGGTCACCTTTAAATGAGGTCCAGGTCAAATTCTCCCCTATCCCTAATGCATGCTAAAGATGTTTACTGTATATTAATCAATGACACCCAGTGATGACAAGCAGAGTAGTAGTGGTTGGGGGGAGGGCATAGGAAATCAAAGCAGGGGTCTGCAATATCACCATTTTTTCTCAGTAGGAAGGAATGCACATTTATTTCAAGGGAGTGGCTTCCAAGGAAAGCCTATCATTCTGTAAAGGCAACACACTTGGGGAACAAATAAAACAATCTGGACATGAGTAAAGTGCTTTAACAAACTTACCCCATTATCTGCCCCCCCCCCCCCCATTCAGCTTCTGCTTTTTCCTTTGCTCTGGGAGAGGCCATTCCCAAGTTTCAGGTGTGAATGGTCAACATCCCTTCCTCTAATTGCTTAGCAACAGTGATTAAGTGTCCTTAGCAATGGTGCTGCCTGCCTAGTGTTAAAGCATTACAGCTGTGTTTGTGTTTTGTCCTCTCACTTTCTTCAGAAATGTCCAATTTACTTCCTTTACAAATAAAAATAAAAACCCTAAGAATCTGGGAGCTTTGCTAGGCTTGGGCCCACCAACATCCAACCTCTTCTACCTATCTGCTGGCAGCCCTGCCCAGAAATGGAGGAAATGTTTGCTCATTGCTGACTAGGCTGGCTAGCTCTCTTGCGTAGTCGGCTTCTCCCATTGCTTCACAGACTATGCTGCTGGGGCAGGATAACCAAGCAAAGACAGAGAAGCAGCTAGCCCAGCCCAGGCCATGTACTGCAGCAGTTATCACACATGCACATAGCTCTGATCATGTGATGCACACCAGCATCTGCACTGCAACATTTGCTTGACATCTAAGGTAAAGGTAAAGGGACCCCTGACCATTAGGTCCAGTCACGGACGACTCTGGGGTTGTGGTGCTCATCTTACTTTATTGGCCGAGGGAGCCAGCGTGCAGCTTCCGGGTCATGTGGCCAGCATGACTAAGCTGAACCAGAGCAGCGCATGGAAACACTGTTTACCTTCCCGCCAGAGCAGTACCTATTTATCTACTTGCACTTTGATGTGCTTTCGAACTGCTAGGTTGGCAGGAGCAGGGACCGAGCAACAGGAGCTCACCCTGTCGCAGGGATTCGAACCGCCAACCTTCTGATCGGCAAGCCCTAGGCTCTGTGGTTTAACCCACAGCACCACCCGCATCCCATTTTGACATCTAAGAGTACTGAGCAAATGGTGCTGAGGTGTTGGAGGACGGACACCATGTGGTCTGCCCTTTATTCCTAAGCTAGCTTGCTGTCCCTCCGGTACAAAGGACATGGCTGTCCTGTTGCTAGCGTTGAAGTAAGATTCAGCTGCCAGCCTGGTCTCCATCTATATGTCAAACTGATGTTGGGAGAGAGAGTGCTTGATGCTATCTTGTCTTACACCTCAAGCAGCAAAATGTCTTGAACTGGCCCTGCCATGGCTAGTGGGCTGTGTTTAGCTGAGTTACAAGACACTAGGACAGATCCTTTCTTTTCTTTTCTTTTTAATGCTTTTACACACACCTGGGGGCAGAACTTTCATATGGCAACTGCCTAGAGTGTGCCATGTCAATTGGCAGGAAAAAAAGCCTGTCTCCTGCTTAAAAGATAAATGACTAATCAACAGCATCCTTCATGCTCAGCTTCACACAGCTTTGTTTATCATGTATTATTTATTGGAGAGCTGAGATAGAATTCTGGAATGATTAACCTTTACATAGCTTTGTATACCTGCGCAAAATTAAAAGGGTGCTTCAAAATGCCTGGTGAAAACCAATATGCTTAGTGGGGGAGGAGGGGGTAGAAAGAGGGGGCATCCTAAAGCAGAGAAACCTCTTTGCAGATCATTGCTAATAGAAGTTCATTATTTCAACTACTAATGAGCGCCAGTGCAAAAGAGCATTTTCTGGTGATATTTCTTTATGAACCTAATAAGTGGACTAGAGTAGCTAAGTAAATGTAGGTTCTTTAAAAGCACCACGACCCTGAACATTAAGATCACCTGGTTGGTCAAAATATAGTGAAACATCTGTACATCCCAGGTTTGCATGCTGCGGAAGCAAGCAGTGAGCAAACCTTTTAACAAATTCTGCAAACTGCTTAAATTCCGCAAGCAGAAAACAGAACATGCTGAAGTTCTGCTCGCCGTCATGCAGTACTGGAAGCATGACATGGGTCCCCTTCTGGTTTCTGAACTAGAACAGACACTTATTGAAACATCTTGTATGTCAGGAGGCGGGGAAACTTTTTCATCCCAAGGGCTATATTTCTTCCAGGGTAACTTTCTGTGAGCCACATACCAGCTCTGTTTAGGGCATGGGGTGAAAGGGGATGGAGCAATGGATTCTTTGTACAGTTGCATTTGTGCAGTTGGCTACATTCCAAGCACACGTCAGAGGTTTCTACACCCATATATTCAGGCCTCTTCAACCAAGCATGTAAGAGGTAGTATCACTGTTCAAGGACACTTCTCAGCCAGGTAAAAGCACTCAAGGAGGGCACAGACTGGGCTGGGGAGGTCTTGGCGTAGGGAAAGACCTGAGAACCAGACAGATTACCCAGGTGGTCCACATTTGGGCAATGGGTTGGAGGTTGCCCACCCCTGTTATATACCAATGCCCAGGTTTCCAGATGGCGGATGAGAAGAATGGCCGTGAAGGCTGCAAGAGGAAGACCAGTCAAGGTGACTAAACTAATTTGTAAGAGTTTCAATGAAAAGCAAGTTACGTTCCCTCATAAACTCCACCTGTTTTTCACCTCATAAAATTTGAGAAATATATTTAAAACCAAAACATATGTGAAAATAAAATAAAAGTAATGAGTAAAACCTCACACACAAATAAATTCCTGGAGCCTGCTTCAAAAAGGGAACAAAATAAAAACCCTTCCATTTAAATGCATGTGTTGGATTCAGACTTGCAAAGCAATCCTAAACCCCAACTGGCAGTACAGGGAAGAAGCAAAATGGTGGGAATACTTGTTGTATCTCACTAGTTGTCCAGGGAGTGTTAAAAACTACACCTAAGCAGATCATACAGATTTGAGCTTTCAGTTTTCCAAACACCAACCATTCAGAATTTCTAGCATCTTCCCCTTCGAATTTTGGCTTTGGAGCAATTACATGGTGTAATCTGTTGATGATAGCTGGCCACAACTGGTCCAAAAACAATTTAAAATTAGATAGAAGTTCAGGGAGATAATTATGAGGATAGCAAGTGAAAGCTGATCTGGACGAAATTGCACCTCCAACAAATAGGTTTTCTCATTATTGTGATTATTCTAGAAGCAAACCCAGCATAAATACTTCTCTCAAATTGTTGTTTATGACCAACACCATGTTTGCTAACTCTGTCTTTTGCTTTTCTTCATGGCAACATGTAAAGAGATTAAATGGCAACCTACTGGTAAACCATCTAACTGTGATGGCTGCATGTGCTCTACTCCTTCCTCACTGAGGACGAGGGCTCAGTGGGAGTAAGGGAGAACCAGGTCAAGTCTCCACACCATGAGGTTTGCTTCAAAGAGGATCAGTTTCCAAATTCAACTTTCCTATTATCTTCAATAAATGAATAACTTGAATAGCCCACCCCCATGCCTCCCTTCATTCTTCTGAATTTCCTCTTGGGAGGGAATGTTCAGCTTCTCTTCTTCAAGCTTCATTTAAATCCTGGTGGTGGCAACCTGGCAAGGGTTGATGTTGCTCTCTAGCCATTGCCTTGGATGGATCAAAACCATTATATCATTCCTATCAAACATTACCCCTGACAACTGCAAAGGGGCCTTTGGTGATATTGGACAAAGCATATATTCTTTTACGTATTTGTTTTACATGTATGTCATATTTTGTCAAAGGATGTGGAAGAAACAACAGGAACCTCAGCAACTAGGTGCATGGGGTATAGAAGGTCTAGAGAAAATGTGCCAAGTAGAAATGGGTCTACTTTTGCAGCATTTATACAGATAGTAACGAAGATACATTATGGTAATGGTTGGAATGTGCAAATAAGGGGGCTTTCGGGCATTATCACAAGGTCAGGCCTAAGCTGTATGAGTCAGGAAATTTCCACAGACGGTTGTGAGTGCTTCCACTGAAGGGATAATTCCTCCCTTTGAACTTTACTTTGGAGTCATAAAAAAAGGTATCTCTGGCTCACTTGCACTTCCTCCTCCAGTGCATCTAGTAAGAAAGGGACTGTTTATTTCACAATTCAAAGAAATGTGGTTAAGGTTAACATAAGTTACATGAAACATTTTGCACAGATTCTTGGTATCTTGTACTTTCCAAGTGGTATAGAAAGGAAGACCCCCCCAAGAAACTGCTTCTCTTTTTCCTGTATCAGAACAGTGCATCAATTTCCTGGCAAAACCAGTGTGGTACCACTCCAATTCCTAATTTTTCAGCTAAAGTTCTAACAAACTTCACAGCGCCTTGACCCAGTCTTGCTTTTTCAGCCAGCAAGAGTCCCATCTAGCTAAGGAAATGAAAGAGATGGGGCTCCATTTTTTTCCCTTTTCAGCCATGTCCACCCCCTCCCCCAAAGCTCAGGAAAACCATCTTTTTAAAAACTAAGTTGAATGGCTGTGCAATTTCCCCAGGGTTACATGGCTTGTTGCACTACTATTCTGGCCAGTAATGATCTGGATAGATGGCTCTAGCCATTTATTTCATTATGGCCTGTCTTCCCTTTCTTGGAATCAACGCTATCACTTTAACCCTTCATTTTCTGAATAGGGTTGGCTTGATAACCTACCCCCGCCCCTTTTCTCTCTCTCCTAAATTGCAGGGGAGGGAATCATAATAATAGTAAAGGTGGGAGAAGACAGTATTTAACCATTTAGCCAGTATTTCACACACACCCCAATGGTCCCAATGAAAATCTCCCCCTCCAACATTTGCCCACTTGGTGACATACAGATAGAAGCCTAGAAACAGAATTGCTGTTCTGCTTCCTTCTTAAAGCAGAACAGAATGATTGGGTGCTGCTAAATTGTCCATGTCTGCAAGCACCCTGAGGCAGCTGACCATTAGCAGATTAAGCTGGCAGCAGATTCTCTGAGGAAAAGTAGTCATGTATCAGGAGAAAGCTATGAAGAGTTTAATTTACAACAGAAATCTTTTACTTTGCAGTACAATGCATTTGTTTTTGTACATCTTGAGTCTCTGTGAGACAAGTGGGGTAACAATGTTCTAAAATATATAACCCCAGCATAACATGAATTTCAAATTAAAAGCATATCCTTTGTGTTGCTTTCCTGACAGAAATGTGCTTTCTACAATTTGCTCACTTCCACCAACACAACATTACGGAGAGAAAATTACAAGTTGAAAAGGATGGTGGGGGAGAAAGCAGAAATGCATCCAGTAGTAGCATTGCTACTTCTGGGTATATTTCTGCATTCCCCCACTCCAGCCTCCTCCTTTTCAACTTGCAATAGTCTTGCTACTTCTGCCTGAAAATGTTTCATTTCTTCCATGAATGTGGCAGATATGAAGGTTGCCAGGGCAGGGGACAAACCCTATTTTACCAGATTAAGTGGGCTGATTTTAGTTTAGCATTCTTGACAACATCCTCTTCACTGTATCCCCTAGTCTTGGGCACAGGTTCACTTGAAAATTCTTTAATGGATGTATCTGGTTTTGGGGAATGCACACCTATAGAGTTTGGGACCAGGATAGCTGAAAGATCATCTCACCCATTATATACTCAGTTGATCATTGTGCTCTACAGGTGATGGTCTTTTGTAGATAACATCTTTTCTGAAGGCCTGTTCTGCACAAAGTAGGACTTTTAGTCCTGCACATTGTAGGGCTTTTAGATGGGTGTCATTTTGATGTCTTTTCAGCATCTACTGAAGCCCTTCCTCCCAGTCTGCATCTGTCTTGAAATTATTTTTTAAAGATTTTAAAAATTGTTTTATCTCTTGTTGCTTGCTGCCCTGAGCTCCTTTGGGAGGAAGGGTGGGATGTAAATTTAATAATTAATCAATAAATATATAGATGAAATATTGCAGTTTGCTGTGAAAATATTGCGCAATACTAGTTTAACTGAGAATTCAGCTTCGAAAACATAACACAGAACAGATGTCATTTTAAAATGTTTATGTTAAAACTAAAGAGCAAATAACCACCCTGGGCAAAATTCTGCTTTCCAGTGAACATCACATGATACAGGTTTTCTTTCCCTGTTATACACATGCTTAAGCTTCCCTTGGAATTTTGCCATTGTACAAAGAGTAGCTCATTACTGCAAGCAAATTTCCACAGAGACTCTAAAAAAAATCTCCCTTAGTGTGAACGAAGCTCAGTGTCCCAGAGGAGGCACATGAAACAGAAATGGGAAAGGATGGTGTGAGGGCCGCAGACATTTTGCAGTGATGTGAAGCCAAGCTATAGCTTACTTCAGGTTACTGCAGTAGCAGGAGAACCAGGGGAGGAAAGTAGAGGCTATGATCTAATCTCCAAGATCTTGCACACTCACACAATCTTGCTAAGACATGCAAGACATGCCCTCCTGCCTACCAAAAGCTGACAGGATATCTCTAAACTTTATCAAAAACATGGTTCTTCCAAACCAGAAAAAACATGTCCTCCAACTCAAGAATGTGATTTCTTGCTACCACACACATATACCCTCCTCAAGCAATGGAAACAAAATTAAAAAGAGTCAAATGGACTATTCCTTGATGTTTTCTGACATGCCAACCTAAAACTAATCAGGCAAAATAATTTTCTAGACCTCTGAGATATAAATTCATGTGCAGTGATGGTAAAAGGCTCTGATAATAAGTGTGCTATAAACAACCATGAAATTGGAGGTTAGCATTGTCTTCTTGTGATTCATGCAAGCTCCGCTAGAGCTTTTAAGCTCAGCCATCTGTATGGAAAATTGACCTGAAGCAGGTAAAATGAGATTACATTTATTCAAGAGCCCTAGCTGAATGATTCAATATGGGCACAACTCAGTCAAAAAGAAGCCCCATTGGTTTCAAGTGGGATTGTGAAGCCTGTGCCTCAAGCTCTCCCACTGGCTAGATCAGGGCTATATTTGACATGGCCAGTCCTATTCTTGGATATTGTTACCCAGTAGGTGGTCTGATCCAGGATTCATTTTATAAAAGTGTTAATTGTGCAATAAAAGCACTTTTTAAGCCAAAGCATTGCAAATGTCCAAAGCAGTAATAAAACAGCTAAAATATATACAGGTGAGCAGCACTTAAAATGCATAAACACTTAAAATGCACAAGACAACTAAAAACTGCTGTTTTCTATGTACACTGTAATAGTGAGATACACAGGTAGGACTCTCTGGAAAGGTGATTCCAAAGCTGGGCTGCCACCTCAATGAACACATTGGCCTGTGCCTATATAGCGCTTTCAATGTATGGTGTGAATGTGGTCTAAGTCTCTGAGTACCAGTTACTGGGGAGCAACAACTGGAAAGGGTTATTGCCTTCGTGTCTTGCTTGCTGTTGTTGGACAACAGTTCTTATCATCCCTGAACAGGGCAGAGTCCAACACTGGGGATGGGGGAGGGAATGCCCATTGGCACTGGTAGGCTGGAAGGCAGAGAGGCCAGCAGTAGGCAGAGGCAGAGATGATGACAGTTTGAGCAAGACGCAGTGAGAAACGGAGGCAACAAATTCTACTTTTGTCCCCATCTTTCTCCCTGCTGAGTTTTACAAGGGCAAAACTGAGTATAAGGAGGAGGAATCTGTAAGTAATAAAGCAGGAGGGCTTGGAAGAATAAAAATGGATGCTGGTGGGGCACTGCCCCATTTCCCCTAATGGACCAGCCTCCACTGGAGTTTAGAGGGTGCTAGACTGGGAAAAGCTGATATAACCACATGTTGGGCTTCTTGGTTAGATGGTCCATGTTCCCTTACGGGGCTTAGATACTCCTCTTGTGGGTTGGCTCCTGAGTTAATCAGATTACTATCTTCTGCTATGGCTTTCTGGGGAAAAGAGAAGGGAAGGGGACAGCCAACCAGGTCTCCTTTTTGTTTTCGGCAATTGCATTTTTGATTTTGTCAACTATCTAGCTGATCTGATGTAACATCAGCGTTGGGGGATGGGACTGAGCAGACACTGAAATGGGTGGAAGTTCGGCTGCGTTCTCAAGGGAACCAAGAATTGCTCATAAGTGTGCTATTGTCGTCCGACACATCCTAGACACAATTGCTTACCCTTAGTCATTTACTGAGCAATGTCTCCAAACAGGCACAACTACCAAATATTCATTTTCCAGATAGAGGTTTTAGTTTAAATAGAGTTATTTTTCTCCTCAGTAGTACAGCTTCACCAAAGAGACGACTTATCTGAACATATGTAGCAGCCGATCTCTTGAGGAGTTCAATAACAAATCCACTTTTTAAAAAAACAAAAGCAGAACCATCCTGCTCACCAGCCCCCACAGTCATGTGATTTAATAAACAAACACTACTAACTGAAAGACTACCAGCTGCTCTAGCTTGAAAAATATGCAGTCATCTTCGACATATTGTAAGTAACACACACACACACACACACACACACACACACCATGCATTATGAAAGGTGGTCAGTCCAGACCTGTGGTCCCCTACATAATGGAATCAGGATCCCATGCTAAACAACAGCAAAGTCAAAAGCACAACAGTAGTACAAACAAACAGGAACATAACCATAACCAACAGCCACCCTAAAAGCTCCCTGGCAATTCCACAGCCAGAAGAATGCTAGCAGGTGACACACTGGTGCATGGAAAGCACTAGTCGACACACAGTGATGGCAGAAATGCAATAATGATGGTCAGAAATCCATCATCTTACAGCCTCCCTTGGACAACACACACCCTAAGGTCTTCCTGTCAGAGGCTCCAGTTGCTCATTGGTGAAGAGCCTACATGTAAAACCTATAGATACTATACCCTTATCGGCTCCTAATTTAGCTGGAGTCCTCTGCCATGGCTGGGGGGGGTGGAGGTGGGGTGGGGTGTCCATTGGGAATGTGTTTACTTATGTCACCGATTTTGCAGATGTAACATTACATTGCTGCTGGCAGAAGGAACCACCTCTGACTGAGGATAGGATTGTGATATAAACTGCAGCTCCTTGCCATGCTTCCATCCCAGACGTCTCATTTTTGCCATAGAAAGTTAAGAAGCTGCCTTATACTGCATTCATACAGCGCAGCACTGTCTACACTGACTGGGGGGGGTGACTCTCCAGGCTATCAGAAACAGACCCTTTTCTACTTGAGGTTGAACCTAGGGGTTGAATCTGCTCCAACACTGAGCCAGGTCTCTTTCTCTAAAAAAAAAAATAATGGGGTGGGAAAGTATTGCAACTCAACATTAACTCAGTATTCCAGCAGAAAAGTTTCTGCCCGTGCAGCATGGTTTATTGTAGTAATTCTATCCTCATGCTGCTGGTTTAGATCAGGAACAAAGCTTCCCTGGTGGCAAATAAATGAGCCATGGGAAAGCTACAGAAGAGAACATTTCACAAGTTTGTGTTAAAAAGAAAAACAGAGGAGAAATGTATATAACAAAAAAAAAAATATTAAAAGCTGCTTGAAAGGTGTGGAATATGTTGAACAATCTGCTTCCAGTCATCAGTTGAATGATAAACTCTTAGCAACAGAGCTTGTTTTGCTGAGATCACAGTTTCTTCCAATTTTTCCAAATGTAGAGTTTATATGAGCAGCTAATCGCCCTGCTGTTGCAAAGAGACATTTTCTTCTATGTTTTCATCTAAAATACACTGGATTGTATCCAACTCAAGGGTCTCTGAAATAAATGGATTTAAGTTAGCTGCGACCATTGGTTTCAGTGGGTTTACGCTGTGTGACTTAGTTGGGATCAACCCATTGGTGGGGAGGCATCGAACCAGTCCTGTGAGCAGCAGCCCTGCACAAAGACTTCTGCTTGTGCAATGGGGCTTCCCTCCCTTCTCCTGCTGCACCCCAAAATTGGCTCTGGGGGTCAAGAGATCACCCAGAACAATATGCCTGAGGAGGAGAGGGGACATTGTTCTGTCTGGCAAGCAAGAATGCATGCATGCACAGAAGGAACAATGGGAAGAGTGTGACATTAGGTTCCACCCATTGTTTCTAATTAGCCGTTCACATACACCTCCTTCTATTGGTGGTTACAGAAACCTCAAAAAGTGACCAGCTTCTTCCATGGAATGAGTAGGATCCTAAGCACAATTATTCAGAAGCTGGTCTTAATAAGGATAATGGGGCCTTACTCCTCATTAAGTGAGCATAGAATTGCAGCCTGAACCTGACCTGTTTATTTATATCATTTAGATCCTGCCTATCAGTCTCAATAGATAAAGCTTCAAAATACATTAAAAATGATAATATCAAGCATAATCAACAAATTCAAAATTAGAAATGCAGTATCCAGTACTTAAACCACCAGTATATAAACACTGATCATCACAGATTTCTGAAACGTCTCCAAAATAAGAGTTATTTAAATTATTTCCTAAAGTACAGCAGCACAGGTCATTGTAAGGCAGGTAATGGGCAGCATACACAGCACTGAAAATGGTTTCCTGCTCAGTCGACAGAGCATGAGACTCTTAATCTCGGGGTCATGGATTCAAGCCCCACATTGGGCAAAGGATTCATGCATTGCGGGGGGGGGGGGTTGACTAGACAACCCTTGTGGTCCCGTCCAACTCTACAATTCTATTGTTCTTCCTACATTTTATAGATTTGACTATAAGGCACCCTAAACTGAACTCCCAAAAATGACCTTAATAAGCCTCAAACAGGCAATCTCTGAGAGATAAACTCAACATAAGCTATGAAGAAGGTAAGAAAATTACATCTTAAATTAGACCTGGAAGTGAACAGCCCTGTTTGCTGCTGCAGAATGAAGCTGAACATGCTCCTACCTCCCCTCCTCCAGGATCATTCTAGGGCCTGCAGAAAGCAATGCTGGTGGAATTGGAGCACATTTGGGTGAGCCACTGGCAATAATGTCAGTGGGCTGCAACATAAGCTACTTCAGGCCTGTATAACTCATTACCCATCAATCCAAATTTGGAGCACCATCCACTGAACTGTAGCTTGACAATTCCTTGATTTGTGTAGTCTCAGGCATGTAGGAAAGCTGAGAGATTTGCTTATCCACAGATTGCACATCACATACATGGTTGGAGTGCAGTGCTCACCTTTGTGGGTCACAAGTTGTGAATCACTGGAAGAAACAGCGCAGGCCTGTGCAGTTCATGACCCACAAAGCTGACTACCATCAACAGCCACGCATGATGTCCCACCAAGGGCTTGGTAAATTTCCTAGCTTTGCTACCTGAGGCAAGAGAGAAAATGGCGCCTCCTTTCCTCATTCCAGCAGCCTGTCATCTGCATCACAGGTGAAGGAACAGCATTCTCTGTAGTGCTTGGAGGCAGCAGGATAGCTATGGGGTCACAGAGCTGGCACTCCATGCCTCCTAGGATTTTCTCCCTGAGGTGGCCACCTCACTCTGTCTGATAGGGCAGCCAGTGCTGTACCCAACCAATACTTCACAAATATAACCCTCAGGGCAGGAGTGAGGGACTTGAGACCCTGCAGATGTTGTTGATTCCAGTTCCCATCAGTCTCAGACAGCATGGACAAAGGTCAGGGGAGTTATATTCCAGCAACATCTAGAGGGTTACATATCCCCCATCTCTGCCAGAGTTACCTTGCAATACTGGCAAATGTGTACTCTATGTTCTGAACAACAAAGGACATTTGATATGAGTTTCTAAGAAAAAGCCTGAGCTGAGTTCATAACAGTTCTTAATTGTTCAGTGCTTAATCTAGTACCATTTTCTGAGAAATCATCTAAATTGCAATTAGTCATTAGGCAGATTCATCCTCTGGACAGCTACACAAGTGGGCTTTTGGTTTGCTAATCTTTAGCTGTTGCATTATCATTGTTTATGCCATTCTTTCAGGCGGTTTGCAGGAGATGGTAAAAGCAGAACTGACTCTTTTATACATATATATATATATATCAACATTTGTGGTAAGCAGTGAGACACAGCAGTGTCACAAGCAAAACACAGTTGCTCAACTGCACCTGCTAGTGCAATTACTTTGACACAAAATGAGTCCTTCAACATTCTCTATAGATAAAATCAACAAGAGCCTGTTAACCTGCCGTTCCAGCTGGTAACAAAATTTGTTACCTTTCTCTTGAGCTTACATAACATACTAGCAATGAATATTAACAGCAATAAAGCTTGTTTTTCCAATTACTGCCAAGCACAAATCAAGAATAGAAACAAAATCACTTTGAAAAATGGGTAGTTCTTTACCATCAATGTACTGTTCTCTGGAGTTGGAAAAATGTTGAACCAAATATGAATACTTTATTCCTTTACCTTCCCCAGTTTTGAAAATGACTCTGTCTGAGAACTGCCTGTCTCTTTGGGGGCAAAATGTATATGAATGTCATTAAATTAACAGCCCACAGCCTATTCTCCAGGGTATCCCTGTGACCAAAAGGTGGTACAATACATACAAGAACATACCCCATCTTATTTCATTTACACTTTGAACCGAGAAGCTTTTCCATCAGGCATGACTATTCTAAGCAAACTTAAATGAGTAGTCCAGCCCAATATAAGATATAACTTGGCATACTGTTCTGTCAACAGAGAACCTTCCCCCCCCCCCCCCAGCTTTCATTTCTTTTCCTAGTTATGTTTTGTGAAGAACAAAAAATAACTTCAGTGGTCATGACTGCAATTTGCTTTGTTTCTTTGACTTTGTTACTAGTCAATGTAAGGGCAAAATGGAAAAGATGTGTCAATTAAGCTATCCTTTGGCCCTTGTTTCACAACATCCTTATCAGTAACTTTGCCCATCCCTACCACCCTCTGCTAACTCAAGGACTAATGTTATCTTAAAATTCTCCACCAAGAATTAAGTAAGTGTAACAGTATTTTTGCCCACATTCTTCCTCACCCCATTGGGTGACCCTCCCTCCCTCTGTTCTTTCCTCATTGTCTGTTTTAGATTATAAGATCTTTGGGAGCAGGGTTTTGTCCAGGTAACTCCTTAAGGCACTCTGCTTACTGTTATTAATAGTGCATATATGGTAACGTTGTTGGTATCCGTCTGTCTCAAGAGATAATGGAGTGCACATTTGGGTGTGAAGTCAAACTGGTGCTGGGTAGCAGCACCAAAGTGACCTCCCTGGGGCAGAAGCCTAGGCAGTGTGTCTGGAGGTCTTGGGCTGCCCGGACAACAAGACCTCCCTCTCAGCATTGCTGATGTGGTCGAAAGGAAAGCAGAGCAATGCATTGGCACCAGCTGGGCTGCAGGTGGTGCTGGAAGGAGGCATACAAGGTGCCAACCAACCATCTTAGGGACTCCACTCCAGATTTGTGTAGGGTTTACTCCTTAGCCTTTTCTTCTCCTGAATATATCCTGCAAGGCAGTTGAGGTTTAGGATCAGATATGGTAATAGTGATTATAATAATATTTTGTGTACAGACAATAGTTGTGCTTCTTTTTAACATAGAAACTACCACAATAGTGGTATATGAGTTTAAAGTGTTGGTGCCACATTATTTCCACTTGGGAAAGAGTTTTCCCACAAGTCATAGTTAGGAATCTAGTATTCCTAAACTGAAATACATAAGGGTTTAGTTACGGAGTTTCATAAAACTGGGCCCACAATACAGATTGCATGGTTCCTGGAGGATGTGAACTGTGCATCTGAGCCATGACAGACCACTAACTCAGTGATTTGGGAGGGATATAAGGGTTCAGACGGTCTCAGAGGAATTCTGGGCCCAAGTTGTTAAGGGCCTTGTACATTCATACAAGTACCTTGAACCTGGCTTTGTAACGTATGGGCAGCTGGTGCAAGCTAACACAAGCCGTTATCAAATTGTAAATTCACAGTGCAGCTGGGAAGGTAGGAGCATGTTTTTTCACTTGTATCTTTTCTGATAACAATCTTATGCACACTTACCTGGGCCCAATTTTAACCCAGTGGAACTTATTTCTAAGACAACATGCATAAATTCAGGTTGCACAGCTGCAAACACACTTGCTTGGGAGCAAGATCAATTAAACTTGGCGAGACTCACTTCTAAATAGGCAGGGCAGGATTGTGCTGTGAGTGTTATTCATTTTCTTATGTCAGCTTTGTGGCTGCTGTAGAAGGCTGCATGGTTAACTGTATCGATGCTGACTAATCCTTTGCTATTGCATCATTTAGAATGATGCCAGTTATGTGGTAAAATGATAATGTTTTCATCACAGCTCAAGGTAATCATGAGACTGGCACCAGTCTGTGGTCAAAACCAAACATGATGTTAGTCACAGCACTCAACATGACCAAGCTTTTCTCTAATAATAAATAAATAAATAAATAAATAAATAAATTATTATTATTATTATTATTATTATTATTATTATTATTATTATTATTATTTATTTATACCCAGTTCTTAACCTGAAACACCACTTTAGCTAATGGGGCCTCCTGCCGCCGCCGGGCCACCGGAGCACAATTTCTGTTCTTATCCTGAAGCAAAGTTCTTAACTCGAGGTACTATTTCTGGGTTAGCGGAGTCTGTAACCTGAAGCGTCTGTAACCTGAAGTGTCTGTAACCTGAGGTACCACTGTAGTTCTGGGGGACAAAGCACAATCCACAGGGAACTTATGCTTTCTACCAAGTCACACCACTGGTCCATCTAGCTCAGGCCTGGCTACACTCACTGGTAGTGGCTCTCCAGGGTTTCAGGCAGGGGTCTCTACCAGCTCTAAGGAGATGCTTGAGATTGCACTTGGGACCATCTGGATACAGTGCAGATGTTCTGCTTATGAACTGCGGCCCTTCCACTGGTCAAGCCTCATGGAATCCCCATAGGGGAAATTATATTGTAGTCTGGGTGAAAACATTCATTTAGCAGGGCAAAGAAACTCAAGATAATTATTTTCTGTTTCATAATCTTAGCCTTTCGGTGTAGTCTCCAACTCCCACATCATATTTCTCCATGGAAGTTGTAACATGAAGAACGAATAGATTTTAGTGGAGGGTTATAAGGGAAATACATTACCAGTCAGCTACAATTTACAGCCAGGTTTCAAAGGAAAGCAAAAGCATAATCTGAGTGTGGGAAGTGCCAAGATAGAAAGACTTTTTAATTAAAACTAGAAACATTCTCTGCATCCTAAGAATAGAAAATGTATTCCAAAGTATGTGTCAGAAACTCAGAGATGCAACAAATAGGTCATTCTTTTTCTAAAAAAAGAAAATACAAAGGCAACAGTTTACAGTCACCAAAGAAAGGAATGTAAAGAAAACATAATATACAGATTTACCAAGAAACAGTATCTCTCTCGGTGTGATATTAACAGCCAAAAATCCCTACCTGCCAATAACATCCTCTATAAAGGGAGACTATAAAGGGAAAATAGAAAAAGAACCATCTTAACTGTCTGGGGCCTGCAATGGAAAATGCCTTTAGGGGTGCCAATTTGATAGCTTCACAGAAAGAGGAAATGACTTGTTCGTAGCCAAAATAACTGAAGACCCAACAATGCATTTAGAAAAACTAGCAAAGTCATTTTGTGTGAGAAGGAAAACACAACTGGAAAGTACTTATGTTTTCCTTAAAAATACTGTTTTTGTTTTGTTTTGTTTTGTTTTTTGTTTTGTTTTGGATACTCCCTCATACATTGGTTGACATCTTTATACTGGGTAGAAAGGCTGGACTGGAAAAATGTTGTTGGGAATATCTATCTGTGCTCCTGCCCGTAGTACTATTTTCAAAGAAAATGTTGTGAGGCCTAGCCAAAGGAACCTGAATGGTGGCAAAGCGCATTACCATACAAAGATTTGGTGAGCTTCCATGTGAACTTGGTTTGGATTTGCATTTTCCTACTTCTATATATAGATCCTGACTCAAAGAAGAGTGTCACCCATATTTTTTTCATACAGAAACTGAACATTCAGAGGACAGACCCCACTACATTAGAAAAAGGTGGGAATTGTATTTCTAAGTGCACAAATTCATTAGCATCTCAACATGCATGTTGTAGTGGGTTGATGTCACCGCAAAGATGCGTGAAAATCAAAAGGCAGTTCAAGCATCTCTTGAGAAAATTGTCAGTGCTCAGGGCTGTTTCACATTCCTGCTCAGAAGTCAGTTCCATCAAGAAGAAATCTGAGCAATTTCCACACACGTGGATAGTATGATGTGACACTCCTACATGAGATGTTTGCTGCTGTATTGGTTATAGAACGTTGTTATGATCGACACAAGAGAACTGAGCAAATTGTTAACATATGCAAGGCAGCTTTCAGAACTGTTGTACATCCCTCCCCTTTCAACTTTTTTGCTAAACTTTAGAAATAACTGTCTCTTGACAATTTTCCAAGCTACATAAAATGGTTGTAGAAAGAAAGACCCAGAATACTATTTTTAATGGCAGGCCCCTTGAAAGTTGTCCAAGGTAGTATATAAAATTCCGTTCTACGGCCTCAGGATTAGACGACTTTGATGTACGTTCCTAGCAGAGGTGAAAGTTCTTGAGAGGCCATCCACACAACTCACCATTGTTCACTTTCCCAGGCAAATTAAGTGTACTTTTTCTCATGTAGGAAATACATTTACTTGATAACAACAAATTCTTAATAGGGGTGTTTATAATGGAACTGCAGAGATTCAGAGTAGAAACTAACTATTTATGCTGGGAAATATGATATAAGATCCTTATAAGATCAGAGCGTGTTGATTCAGTTGTAGGATTTGACCTCCAGATGGCTAAACTTAGATTACAGTTAACTAGAACAAATATTTCTATTTTCCCCCAGTCACTGGATATGTCTTAAATTTAAATAGTAAAATGTTTTCTTTCCCCACTTGAGAAAATAAATTTTCTGAATTTAAGTTCTGACACCACTTCTTTTGGCTTTAGGACCTATTTTAACAAACTTGTCCCAACATACATGCATTACTCATAGCATGATAAAACACCTGTGAACACGCCAACATGGCACACATGTAAACCCACCAAAACACTAAAGTAATAATTTTTGGGGAGAGGGAACTTAAAAGGTTTTGTGGAGGTTGATTGGGAACTAAACAGAGCTGTCCCTGGTCAAAGACGACTAGGGTGACTTGTGGTGTTTAAAATTAGTTTCAGAAAACAACAAACCATCAACCAAGAAAACAGGGATAGTGGTTAAAACCAAGTATGAAAAACATTATCTACTACATGCAACAAAAGCCTGCCAGAATAAAATGCTGAGTAAGTGAGGCAGGAGGAAAATGGCAAATCACAAGGCTAATTCACCCCAAACATGAGGTGAAGTCCTCCTCTCTAATTCACCCCAAACATGCTTGCACCCTAGGTGGGACACAGATAACCTTAGGAAGTGGGCAACTTTTTTGGAAGGCACATAGAGTTGTGTGTCATCTGCACACAACACAATCTTAATCCCTGGATTTCTCAAAGAAGTTATGGGTAACATGGGGGAGGGGAGAGACAATCTTCTGGACACTATAAGCAAGAAGCCAAGGTGCAAAGAAGGGGTCCTCTAACATTATTTCTGGAACCTTCCTCAAGGAAGCAGCAGTACCACCACAAAACAGTTCCTCCTACTCCCATCCCCATCAGTAAGTCCAGGATACCAGGTTCAATGGTACTGAACACTGCTGAAGTGTCTAGCGGAAACATGATCTCCTTGTATGAAGATTGTCTACCCAATTTACCAAAGCTATCTCAATCCCCAAATTAGTCCTGAATCAAATAAAAAATGGGTCTAGATAGTCCATTTCATCCAAGAACCACTGGAGCTGAGATGCTACTACATTCTCAAAAATATTGCTCAGGAGTAGCTGGTAATGATCCAAGATAGTAAGCTCTAGAGAGGGCTTTTTTTACAGTGGTCTTACAACACTAGCTGGAATTTTTCTTGCTCTGGGGAATCATTCACCACTTTCCTTATCCACTCAACCAAGCATCCTCTGACTACTTTAATCAGCCCAAATGGGCAAGGATTAAGTGCACATGTGGTTGATCTCACATTACGAAAGATCTTATCTTCCTCAGGCTGTACAAATTGAATTGTATCCATCACAACCAAATTGAATTGTATCCATCACAACCAGACAAATAGGTGCCAACAGTACACTCTCAGGATCAGCTATAACCATGGCATCAGAGTGGATGCGAGCAACTTTATCCACAAACTGTCTAGCGAAATTGTCCCAGCAGGCTGCTAAGACCTCATCGTCGATTTTCTCTAGTCCTTGATACAATATACCTCTTACTACTCAAGTCAGCTCAGCAGGACAAGTCTGTGCAGATGTAATAGTGACAATGGAGAAAGTATTTATTTGCTGCTGTAGTCACCACAGCATAGAGCTCATCCTGAGTATTCCTCCATTACCAGTGAAAATAGTCATCCCTGAGACTGCATTGTCCCAAGTTCCCTGGGGTGGGGAACCTCAGGCTGAGGACCAAATGTGGCCCTCCAGAACTCTCTGTCTGGCCCTTGGAATTCTCCCCAGGCCACACACTCCCAACCCCTCACCAGCCCTACTTTGCACCTTCCTTAACTTTTTATCTGGCTGGAATATGTTCTAGAACTCCAATAATGCTTTTTTTACCTGGATGGAGAACAGAGAGGGGTGTGGGTGTGTAGAAACTTCTTGTCACACCCTTCAGCCCAAGATCCCAGGGCGTGTTACAGCAATTAAAAACAGTTCAAAACAAAATTACAGAAATAAGGTGGGAGATATAAAAAATATACTTCTCAAGCTAGGGTAAAGACTAACCTACTGTACAGAACTAAAATTCCCAGTTTTTGCACCACCTACCATGTGGCCCCCAGAAGGTTTCTCCAAAGAGAATGCAGCCCTTGAGCTGAAAAATGTTCCCTTCCCATCAGTTACATTTTACCCCTTGTTTGCAAAATTGAGCCCAGAATAACAGGTGCTCCGACTAGAAATTATTGATAATGATATCAATCAGTGTCTGGACAGTTGAACGATCCTGCCTGGAGGCCTTCAGATAACACTTCCTGAAAGTTTACATTTCCATCCTTTTGTGCACCTGGATCCAAAGCCCAAATTCTCTAAGGGGAAAGGAACAAGACTGAAATATGCAATTTTAGATTGTTCCATTGGGTCTTTTGCGGCATTTTAATATTCAGAAAAACAGAAGTATTAGGTATGGAATGCGAGTCTCATGGTCTGTGTCATCAGGTGCAAACAATGTTTGTGACCCAGTATCTCCTCCCCCAAGCTTCCTAACATTCTTCTTCCTGGTTATTAGGGGCTCCTTAAAATACATCTTTCTTTGGCATCATTTAGAAATGAAATCTAACGGTAACCAACTGGATATTTATACTTCTTTACGTGTATAGCATCATCTAGAAAACATGTTTTTATTAAATCAGGGCGCAGAATGCCTAAATCAGTAGCTTAAGCCTGTTCACTTTCTGTTTTAAGGCTCAAATATAGTATCTGCTTTCCAAGCCACCTTTAAATTTTCCTGGCAGACAAAGTTTCAAGTGACACTTCACTCCCTAGACAGCCAATCAGATGTGACAGGAAGGTCATTAAAGAGCTTTAGTGAGACTGCTTTGTGGCAATGGCTGTTTCTCAAACTATTGTCAATGACTATTATAGTCACAGAGCCATGTGTGCACCATACTTCTTTGTTTATTAAAAGCATTCATAGTCCACCCTTCAACCAACGGTCCCAGGGTAGAAACGAGCAATAAAATCAACACACACACATACAAACGTCTCCAAAAAGGTACCTCTGTTTTCTCACTGAGAAAATGAAAATATCACTAGCAGTGTTAAGTTATGGCTTCCTGACAGAGCCACTTGCCACAAGGTTGATGCTTAAAAAGCATTCTCAACATGGTGAATTTTGCAGTCGCACTGTCACTCTCACTCTCTGTTGGATTTACCACACGAATAGGCCTCTTTAAGGCATGGACTAATCAAGGTGCGCTAGCTGGAGTCAGTACAGTCAGGGGCGTTCCGAGGTGGGGGCAGGAGGGGCAGTCTGCCCCGGGTGCCATTCCAAAGGAGAGGTGACAAATAATCAGCAAACCTCCTGAGGCACTCACCGTGCACCTCTCAGGACGCGCGAAACGCCCCCTAGGGCGAGCGCTGCTGTGGGTACCGGAGCAAGTCGCTCCACCTCTGAGTACAGTGAGCACCACTAGTACAATGGGATTTGGAGAACACTCAGAATGATGGCAGTGGGGAGGAGAGGAGAAACAGGGCTGCCTTCAGATGTCTTTTAAAAAGAAGATAGCTGCTTATTTCCTTCACATCTGAAGGGAGGGCGTTCCACAGGGTGGGCGCCACTACCAAGAAGGCCCACTGTCTGGTAAAAGAGAATTTGCCTAGCTCACATTCTCCAAAGCAATACAAGACCCAAAACATAGCCATGATCCAGACTTTGCAATCCTCTAAATTTCATAGTGCAGTTTTCCAGCCAAGTAATGTGAATAAAAGTCCATATTAAAATATTTAAAACTCTGAGTTGAGGAAGGGGCCCCACCCATTTGCTGTCTGTCACAGAGCCTTTGCTTTCCTAATGGCTTGCCACCTTTCCTTTGTTCTCTTAATGGTCCATTACCCAGGTGATCTCCGGAACATGGGAAGCTGGGTCCAGGGATTAGGAATCTGGGATCCAGTTTAACTCCCCTAGCCTTGATTAAATTCAAACACCTACTGGACCCAGGAATTTAGGCGAGTCTGGCACCCACAAACCTATAACAATATACTTCACGGTCAATGAAACTGAGCAGCTTTGGATAGACAAAGCATCTCAGCACAGTGACTGCAAACATTTACACCAATGAATTTACCTATGCTGCCAGCATAATATCTCTGAAACACTGGCATTAAGTTATGTTATGCCTGCTGGTGCAATGGTTTTATGTCCCACCATAAGCAATTACATGCCAGCACAGCAAATCTTGGGCTCAAGCTGTTAAATCCATCCTTAAACTACGGACTTTGATGTAATCCTATTGCTTACTTTCATTCAAAGGACTATGTTGAAATACCTTATACAAACTCTTATCATGCAAACATTTATGCACTTAGAGAGCCTAGTAACTACCCATTTTATGGTAGGATGTTGCATGTTTTATGGGCAGCAATGCAAACTGAATTATCTTTGGCTGTAAAACTTGTAATATTTATTACGGTCAAAATAAAAATGGAAGGGCACTCAATTTTCCTCTAAAAATCCAGGATTGGGGAATACAACCCTTAAAAATAAGTGAGCCTATTGTATCCCTGGCTCTGATCAGCAGAAGCCTTCACTGTTCTGAACCCCTGGCCTACCTGGCAGGAAGTCAGTATGCCAAGTCCATAGTTCAAGGTCCCAGAGTCAATCCACACAAGCAAAGTCCGAAAATTCAAAGGTCAGGAATACAGTCCATTCAAGTAGCCAAGTCTCAACTCCAGCAGTCCAGAGTTAAACCCAAGGTCCAACAGCATCCAAGTCAAGATCCATCATAAGGGCAGTTGAGCCCATATAGCTTCCCTTTTGTACTTTGCAGGCTGATTGCAACACCTGGCCTCGATGAGGCAAATGGCCCTCACCTGTTCTGCCTACTCTAGCTGAGGAATCATACCCCTTTTCCCAGAGTTAGCGAGCCCCACCTTGCCAGCTAGGGAGCTGGGCTGTCTGCCATTGCCTGCCTGCCTCAGCCTCCTAGAGTGTACTATCCATTGCTGCTTATGCCTCAGAGCCTGCCGTGTTCATGGAAATAGGGGCCCCTCTGGCTCTGGTGATGGGTCTTGCTACTCTGGTTCCTATACACTGACCTCCTCTGTCATCCTCTGAGCACTTCCTACACCAACCTGCCCTTCCCCATCCCCAGCTTGCCCCAGTTTGTCCCAGTCCTGGCTACACCCCTTGCCGGGATCCTATTCCTCCTTTTCCTCCTCCCCATTGTTCTGCCAGTTCATGACATTTACAGCACAAAGGTCTAAAAATGTGACCACCAGCCCATCTTCAAATTTCCCTATTGAGGCAGAGAGGAAGTTATTTAATACATGCTTGGATTTTGCTTCTCATTCAGCTGGAAGTAGACAGTTTGAAATTACAGGGAAGAAAATTACTTAAATTTAATGCAATTTAGAAAAAGGTCACATTTCAGCTTCTTTTGTGTTTGAGGCATTTTATGTAAAAGTGTTTTAAATAAATCCTAAAGGCTAAAATTCCTGCAACTCTCACCTCTACTAGAACACAACAAAGTACCAGTAAGAGTAGAGTTAATGGGTCTGAGTATTAAGTCTATAAGGTTTTCTAGAATTGTATATGCATGTATATTCGTAAACTGTGTTCATTGTAAAGGTTGCCTCAAGTGCTGTATAAATTGTACACTTTTAATGTGCAGATAATGCAATCTAGAATTCAAGCTCCATAGATTATACCCCCTTTTTTATTTGGTATAGTTTCAGCAAGGGTTGCATTTTTAAAAAACCCACAAAGCTGTCATAAGACAACATATTAATTCTCATAAAGGATAAAATGTTATCCACACAATGAAACAGTAACAGTTTTAAAAGAAAGGGGGAACTAACTCCTGAGTTATTACCAAGTAGATAGATCTGATAACATTCACAAAAAATTTAAATCAGAGGAAATGGAAAAAAGATGTGGTTGTCTGAAGCAACAGGAATTATTATGAAATTGTCAGTGATCAATAAACACAAAGCAATCAATATTTGGACAGCTTTATGATGTATGAATCTGGCATATCCCCATAAGCAATGAACTGGAACCAAATTCCCATAATTTTATTAATGTATTTTAATGCATGTACAGGTTGCTGAATTTTTCAAAAAAGCTCTAAAAAGTATACAATATTAAAACAACAATGATTTCAATGAACATACAACAGATAACCAATAAAACAGCAATATAAAAACCACAAAAACAAATAACAGAGAAATTAAGGGGATCCAAATGCAGAAAACAATGTCTGATCTTATGAATTGGGGAAAGCATGGGCAAAAGGAGAAGAGTTTACAAAACATCTGAAACAATTGTTGGTTGCTATTTTATGTATGGAAGAAGGAAGAGTATTCCACTGTATGGGGGAATTAGCAGAAAACCTAATGAATTCTAGAAGAAGTGTACCATGTTAAATGCTTCAAAAAATGTGGGGTTGTGAGAGTAAATTCTATACAGTTTTCATCAATCACACCACTGCTGCCCACATCATGAAATTTGGGGTAGTATTTCGGCATACAGTTCTTTCCCACCATTTTTGTGCAAACATCCACTAGAGTTAATGAAATTTAGCACAACATGGTGGTGTAGCTACTTAAGACTTGGTTCCTTCAACCAACCTTCCTATGAAAACAGTTTATAGTTTTTATAACCTACATGCTGTATGACCTGTTTTTTGTATTTCTGTTTCATTGACGTGTTCTGCTTGATTTTATTTGCTACGCTGTTTTGGTTTCAACTGCAATTCTGCACACCGCATAGATATATATTCTATATGAGCTTGCAGTATCAAAGTGAAGTATCTGGTATTATTAATGTAATAATGTGCAGAGTAAGGGCAGCTGACATCTGTGAAGAAAGAGAGGAAATTCACAAGGCCTTGAATTTTTTGAACAAGCCATAGTTTTAAAGCCTGCCTAACTTTTTAATATGTATATAACTGTTCTGCCTTGCTTATTCTTGGAAAGTGAAGACAGTAAACCGCGATGAATCCACTTTCCCACTGCCTCTACCACCCCACCTCCATTCAGCACCAAAATAAAACCCCACCTACATCAGCCTGTCCAAAAGCTGCGTGGCAACCAGCCTCTTTTCTTTGCCCTCTCCTTGAGACTGACACTGCCTTGGTGCTGAATAGTCTAATGGGAAGAGTTCAGTGCCAGGTCTGCACTTTCCCAGCCATTAGCCAGCTGCCACTGCATTTCATTATTTTGAAAGGGGGCTGGGTGGGGAGAGCTCTGCATCAAAGCCATTTCCAAACAATGGGGTGGGGTGGAAGTAAACCGGCCAGGACAATACTCTAAAATGTGAGTGAGTGAGTGAGTGAGTGAGTCTGTCTCTCTCTATGTGCGTGTGTGTACGTACACAGTGCCATCTGGAATCCGGAACCACAAAGACCAGGCAGACCAGCAGAAGGGAGAAAGCCTTTACACACCCTGCTTTGTTTACTGGTGTAACAGTTAATCCTGATAAACAAGACGACCTTGGAACAAGTGCCTGTTATCATTGCATACCCATTGTTTTACGTTAAGCAGAACTGCAGCAAGCGGGGGACGGGGGACAAAGGTAGAAGGCGGGACCTCCTATGGAAACAAAGGAGGCAGACCACGAAGAACAGCCTTTGATTGGCTTCTCTGCTTGGCTAAGACAGAAAGAAGACTATCCGCCTCCCCCCCCCCACTTCTGTTTTTTAAAAAACCCCTCTCTAAAGCTGCCTGCAAAGCAGCCTAGGTACTTGGCATGACAATGCCTACAGCTACTATTCGTCTGTTTCACTTGGCTGGGTTCCTTGTCTGATCCACAGCTCAGTAGTTCAAAATCATTCTCATTCTCTCTCTCTCTCTCTCTCTCTCTCTCTCTCTCTCTCTCTCTCTCCATCCTGTTCACTGCTTGTGGCACGCAATCATAAAGATAACGTGGGCTAATCTGTTAGGAGGCTTACCGGACCTGGTAGTAACTCACCACACATGGGAACTCGCCACATATATGGGATTTTGTATAGATACTGCAGTGAAACCAAAAGAGAAGCTTACAGCTACGGTTTCTGTTTGTTTGTCTGTTTGTTTTAAATGGCTCTAGCCTTACGGTTGAAAATATGCAACGTATGTAAAAGGATTTTGGTAGTACCTTTTAAGAGCTGCTACCTCCATAACCTCTAAGATTAATTGATGGACATAAGAAGAGCCTGCTGAATCAGGCCAGTGACCCATCTCATCCAGCATCTTGTTCTCACAGTGGCCAGCCAGATGCCTGCAGGAAACCCACAACCAGTAGCCAAGTGTGAGAGCACACTCTCCACAGTGATTTTCAGGAATTGGTATTCAGAAACATTACTGCTGCCAGCCATGGAGGCACAGCATAGCCTTATCTTCCATGAATTCTTGCAATCCTCTTTGAAAGCCATTAAAGTTGGTGGACTTCCTCCTGTGACAGTGAGTTCCACAGTTACTTTTCTACTGGGTAAAGAAATATTTTATTTTATCTGTCCCGAATCTTCCAACATTCGGCTTCATTGAATGTCCATGAGTTCTAGTGTTATGAGAGAGGGAGAAAAACCTTTCTCTATCCACTTTCTCACCTTGCCAACAAAGGTCCGTATAGTCAAAGCTATGGTTTTCCCAGTAGTGATGTATGGAAGTGAGAGCTGGACCATAAAGAAGGCCGATCGCCAAAGAATTGATGCTTTTGAATTATGGTGCTGGAGGAGACTCTTGAGAGTCCCATGGACTGCAAGAAGAACAAACCTCTCCATTCTTAAGGAAATGAGTGCTCACTGGAAGGACAGATCCTGAAGCTGAGGCTCCAATACTTTGGCCACCTCATGAGAAGAGAAGACTCCATGGAAAAGACCCGGATGCTGGGAAAGATGGAGGGCACAAGGAGAAGGGGACGACAGAGGACGAGATGGTTGGACAGTGTTCTCGAAGCTACCAGCATGAGTTTGACCAAACTGTGGGAGGCAGTGGAAGACGGGAGTGCCTGGCATGCTCTGGTCCATGGGGTCACGAAGAGTCGGACACGACTAAATGACTAAACAACAACAACATCCACTTTCTCCATGCAATGCATCGTTTTATAAACTTCTATCACTTCACCTCTTATTCAGCTTTTCTCTGAACTGAAAAACACCCCCAACACTGCAGTTTTTCCTCATAAGGAAGTCTCTGTGCCCTTGAGCATTTTTGTTACCCTCTTCTGGACCTTTCCCAACCCTACAATATCCCTCCCAGCTGCCATAGCCTCTGGGTTCACTTTTTGGTACTAGTGGTTCATTGCTACATTTCATACTTTGTTACAACAGTGCATTTTTTGCTGGGGAAAAATGCTTCCTACTTCAACAAAAAATCAGATTGTGAGTTTGAAATAAAGCTATATTTTAAATAACAACGTAGCACTGAAATGGCAGCTCTTGGACATTATCTCAGCAATCTGTTTAACAACAGTGTGATATAAGTCAGCATTATTATTCAGTAGAAGGAAAGAGGAGCCTACAACAAAGAAAGATTGAACTGCTGTGTTTAAGTAATCAATGTCATTGTAGATATACTGCTTTCATCATATTAATATATAACCACAAATACTTTATGCACATTTTCTATCTGTATTGGTTACAATTATTCTTTCATTGTTCTTTTTAAATCTGTTATGATATACAAAGGTAGTACATGCAGTTTTCAGAATTCCCAAAGAAAATTGCATACAAATAATTTTATTTGTAGAATTCCCTGAAGGAGGACCTGAGAGGTCTGAAATGCATTAGGCTTTTTCTTCTACCCCTTAGCTTCCTGTCCCCTTCTGCAATATGGAGGAAAGAGTACCGATGGTGTCCTGCCTAAAAAATTATAGCTGAGCTGAAATGAGATGTGGGTGAGGGATTCCTTTGACTCATAGCTCTTCATTATTACATTCCATCAGCCCCAAATACATAGATTTTCATATATACTTATACTGCCACTTCAGATAGTTTGACATGAGATAGGAAAGTGCAGATGGGAGGAACTTCACATCCAGGAAATTCTGCAAAGCAGAATGGGGGTGGGGGGGCAGAGATGTATGAGCTGACTCCACATTGAGTATCCACAGAGGACAGATGGGGAACCTGTGCTCCTCCAGATGTTGTTGAGCTCCAACTTCCATAATCCTCAACCATTGGTCATGCTGGTTGGGGCTGATGGTAGTCCAAAGACATCTGAAGAGCCATAGGTTCACCAGATAATAATAATAATAATAATAATAATAATAATAATAATAATAATATACCTGTGATAAAGGTGGGTTAAACCACAGAGCCTAGGACTTGCCGATCAGAAGGTTGGCGGTTCAAATCCCCGCGATGGGGTGAGCTCCCGTTGCTCGGTCCCTGCTCCTGCCAACCTAGCAGTTGGAAAGCACGTCAAAGTGCAAGTAGATAAATAGGTACCACTCCGGCGGGAAGGTAAACGACATTTCCGTGTGCTGCTCTGGTTTCACCAGAAGTGGCTTAGCCATACTGGCCACATGACCCAGAAGCTGTACACTGGCTCCCTCGGCCAATAAAGCGAGATGAGCGCCGCAACCCCAGAGTCGGTCATGACTGGACCTAATGGTCAGGGGTCCCTTTACCCTTTACCTGTGATAAAGGGATGCCCCTTCTCACTTTACCCTGGAAATGTGGGAAAGGAGTGGAAGTCACTCGGACTTCTTGTTGCACTGTTCCCACATCACATGAATTGGTAAGTATTTCATTTCATTTATGCACTCAAGAGAACTAGTAGTGGGATTTTGCTTGTACTGTGGCTAGAAAGCACAGGTCCTAGTGGTTTTCCCCTTGTCCGGTCACTTTACAAGGCAAAACCTGCTCTTTAGTGCTAAATCAGAGCAAATGTAAATCCGTGAAAAACCTGACTGACGTACAGTATGCTCTGATTCAGCATTAAAGAGCAGGCTTTCCCAGGGGGAAGCAGCAGCACAAGCAGAAATCTGGATTAGCCCTTAGATGCACACTGCAGCAGCATTAGCCCTTTGGATTTGTCCCTGTGACAACTCCTCTTTTGTATTTCCTAGATGTAGTGGAGCCCTGAAGCTGAAAAGTGCCTTCTCCTTGTAACCTAACAGTTGGATTTTTTTTGCAAATGAATTTGGGAAGAAGAAGACGAAGACAAGGAAGAAGAAGAAGAAGAAGAAGAAGAAGAAGAAGAAGAAGAAGAAGAAGAAGAAGAAGAAGAAGAAGAAACAACCTTTGGCATTCAACACTTAAAAATAAATCAAACTAGCCTCAAAACAATAGTCATTTCCTGCTATTTTGTAAAGAGCTGTGGGAAACAGACAGGAAAATGCAGCAAAAATAAGACATTTTCTACTAAAAGGATAAAGAGAATAGACATGTTTAGAGCCAAACTGTATGACTGGATCTCCCCAAAGGTTTGCTTTTACTTTGAAGCCACTGTAGAGGGCTCTGTATTTGATTGGAGGAGCAACTCAGGGGGAGGGGAGGGTTGCCCTTTCTCTTGCGCTATTTTCTTGAACCAAATTCCCTTTGCAGCTATGCTTAGCCCCATAGGATGGCTTACCTATAGGCAATGAAAGATAACTGCTTAGGCATCAAAAGCAGTACACTATTATGCCACTTTGCATATAATCCATTAAAATGAAATAAGAGTAAAGACTATAAACTTTTCCTACATGCCTCCAAGTGTCTTTTTCTGCTTTATGTATGTACAAAGGATAACTGCTTGCAGTAATAATACTTCCATTTCCTGGAATATGATGGGGGATTTATGCCGGGGACTGGCCATCTCAACAGCCAATTTTGGAACACAGCCTCATAAGCTGCACAGAACTAGGTTTTACCAGAAATGCCTACCTAGCTGAGAGACTTCCACTTCAGTGGTACTGACAGACTACCAGTAATATGTCTCTGGGCAAATGCAGCATGAGCCTAACATTGGCTTTTGCCTGGGCAATGGAACAAGGTACTTTAAGGGATTTCAGTTCATCCTGCTCTTGTTCTCTCATGTTCCTCCTTCTTCCATTGTCCATCCCTTATGTCCAAGCCTCTCTGCCCTTACTCTTCAGTCATGACCAATCCAGAATGATTCTTCCTTAAGCTTTTTTGCTAACTCCTGGGTGGCTTTGGGTCCATTTCCTTCTTGCTGCAACCTTTATTCTATTACTAATGTCCCAACCCTGCCATTAATAAGATCAGCCTCAAAATGCAGTATTCATTGGAACAACAGGGTTTAACCTGTCAGAACTAAAGAAAAAAATGATCAAGAACATGGTCTGTATGATGATGTGTTACACACACACACACACACACACACACACACACACACACACTTACTTACATACATACATAGTAAAGGTAAAGGGAGCTCTGACCATTAGGTCAAGCCGTGACCGACTTTGGGGTTGCGGCACCCATCTCGCTATATTGGCCGAGGGAGCCGGCGTACAGCTTCCGGGTCATGTGGCCAGCATGACTAAGCCGCTTCTGGCGAACTAGAGCAGCACACGGAAACGCTATTTACCTTCCCGCAGGAGCGGTACCTATTTATCTTCTTGCACTTTGACGTGCTTTCGAACTGCTAGGTTGGCAGGAGCAGGGCCCGAGCAACGGGAGCTCACCCCGTCACGGGGATTCGAACCACTGACCTTCTGATCGGCAAGTCCTAGGCTCTGTGGTTCAGACCACAGCACCACCCGCGTCCCTTTTGTTTATTTGTTTGTTTTGAGAGTGCAGTTCCATATGGAGGGATTTCCCTGGTTCACCTACAAGTGCAATATGATGTATGCATAAAAATTTCCATCAAGAGGAAGAGCCTTATCAACTTTCTCTAATGCTTTTCTTAAACCACAATTTGACTAGGAAAATAAATGTTGTTCTTACCTCTCATGAACATCAATAAATTACAGCTAGTATGTGCAAAATGTGCCTGTTGGTTTCAGAACTGTTGCAAAGGTCAGGAACTATGTGTTGATGGTGCTGGTGGTGTATTTTCCACAGAGAAGTTACAAGAGAGAGAGAACTGGTAAAAATCTGTTGAGTCAGCCAGCAATTAGAAATGAGCCAAAAATCCAATCACACTTTTTCTCCCCATTAGTCATTAGTAATAAAATTCAGATTAAAAACTGATCTTGGACATGTCTAGGCTGATGTCTGCCTAGCGCTATTATTAGGAGGTACCTGCAGACTGTGAGCAGAATCCACTCCCGCCAATTAAATCACAGATCTGGACTTTGCACAGAAAAAAAGAAACTGCAGAAGGGCAGGTCTCAGAAACAATGAAGCAAACAAGGGGAAATAAAACAGAGTAAGTCTTCTTATTCCCTAGTCTCTTAATCATTCACAAACTTAACCATTCCAGATTGCATCCTTCTGAAAGTGTCATTCCTAGAACTGAGCATAATCCTCAGGCTGTGGTCTGAATAGTGCAAAATAAAGTGGAACTATTACTTCTCATTAACTTGGAAACTCTGGTTCTATTAATGCAGCTTGGAATGGCATTTGGCCTTTTTTGTAGCCGCACTACACTGCTGGCTTGGGATAAACTGCAGTTCCAAGATCCTTCTCATGTGTTTCACTGTGAAGCCCCTCCTGCCCCCCACCCTGTACCTGTTTGTTTGGTCTGGGGTTGGGGGCAGGACTATTTGCAGAGCATTTAGACATTAGTGTGCCCAATGATCAAAATGTCTGCCCTGGTATAAGGCACTAAAGCAGCTCCCTATATTCCTATCTAATATTTTCTCTCCCTTTAATTTAAACTGAGTTTTACAAAATTCAAGAACAAAGTTGTGCAAATGACATGTGCCCTTGGAAATCAAAATGGTGCGTGACAGAGAGAGCAAAGGAAAATATTGTCTCCGTGTATTGTTTCAGGTGGAGTGATGTAAAAAAACACACACCAAACTTTCAGGTCTGATTGTTTTCCAGCTCACTAGATGCCACTGCAAATTCCTAACCTTTGTAGAAAAAGCACCAGCCATGTTAAAGTCAAGGTCAGTGTTAAAACAACACTTTTAATGTTAGCAGTTAATGAGTAAAGACATAGAGCTGTGATACCACAATACAAGGAAACAAAAATGAAATGAAAGGATGTGAATTCTTTGACAAACACTCTACACACCACACCGATTTCCTCAAGCCATTTTAGTTTTATGTATATAGAAATTAGGACAAGAGTTCAAGTATTGTTTTCTGAGCTAAACCTTCTGTTCAGAGGCTCAAGCACCCATTCCTACCTAGTAAAAAAAAAATCCTCCTTCATAGTAATTTGCCTACTGCCATATTTTGTAAGCCAGTTTGAGATATTTTATTAAAAGCTATGAACTAATAATTATAATAGTTTTCATATATTACAACATTATTATTATTATTATTATTATTATTATTATTTTATCTTCTTTAACATTCAACTTCTACATACACACATACACACTTTTAAAACCTTAGCCATACCCAAATGGTGTGGTTTTTTAGAAGTTGATTCCACTGCTTCCAATCCCACCAGGCCAAAAGTTTCAGGAGGACTCCATCCCACAGCAGAAATATTTAAGTATTTCTCAGGGACACTCTTCCCCTTCAGGGTTCCACTTTGGTGTCCAATTGACATTGGCATGAAGAGTTATCATTCCGATCTGGCCTTATGGGCTGGCATTCCCCTTCCCCTTCATAGGGAATCATGTAGCACAGGGAGACTGCACACCAACTCCCATCAGACTGTGAGGCTTTAATATAACAGATTTCTTTTTGAGGTAGAAAAGCAGATGAATTCCTACCACCACCACCTCCATTTTCGTTTGAACTGTCTGACTTAAAGGACAAGTATTTGGGTATAATGTAATAATAGGTTATGACAATAGATGTCACTCTTATGAACAGATTCAGAATTATAGGATGCAAAGAGGAATTCCTGGTGACTGCCCAGCGTCCTCCTCTACCATATGTATTCTGAAGACAGCTGAAGTGCTTAGTAAGCTTCAGGTTTTGTATTTAAACCAGAAGCTTCTCTAAATCAGCTGAACTACCTAATCGACTTAGGCTGCATTCCAGGAGAATGGACGTCAAATGCCCAAGTGGTTCCATACTGTCAGGAGCTGGAGCATGGTGTGATATGATGTGAAGCCAGGACCTGCTGAAGCCTGTCCAATCATTCCAGTATTGTCTCTTGCTTAACAGGGTCCTTCTCTCCCTGTACCGACAGCAGCCTCAGTCTCCACTCACTACTGATATGTTTTTGTTTCTATTTTCTCAGCATTTGAGGATTTTATATCTACTGGGTTTTCTTTTAACTTTCAGGATCTGGCTCTGTTGTGTAGTAAATGGCAGGATGCAACCTCTTCTTACACCACGTATCTCCCAAATGTGTTATCACAATTAACAACCGAATTAACAAGAAGGTCAACACCTTATGCGGCTATTTCGTACACCAAGAGTGGATAACCTTAGTCCCAGGGGCCTAATGCAGCCCTCCAGACCTTTCTATTTGGCCCTCAGTGCTCTCTCCAGACCACATCACACCCCAACTACCCAGACTATATCCCATGCTGGTCCTGCTCCGGTGTTTCATTATTTTTGCTTGGTTGGAAGGTATCATTGAACTATGATAATACTTCTATCTTGCCTGGATGGACAGATACTCATGTAGAAACCTCTCACTTCTGCATGGCTGGAGTGCAGCTTGCTGGAGTGCAGCTTGCTGGGCCCCATCTGTTTCCTCACACACCACTGACATGTGGTTCCTGAAGATTGCTCACGAGGGAATACAGCCCTCAGTGCCCGATCCCTGACTTTCATACACACATGAAAGTCAAGCTCAAGTGCCTTTCAATAGCATCTCTTTGAGATGGCCTTTGCGGCTCAAACATAAGTCAGGAAAGCATGAAACATCACAGTGAATGCTTAATTTGAGGTTATTTGGCTATGGGGATAAGAGGGGGGTTCTTTTTGGCTGAGGCATGCTATAAATCTAAAGCACATCCATTAGTTGCCCATGACCTTAGCGCAATGTGTTGCATGTTGTTGTTATTGTTGTGTCACTTGGGGCACCAAGAGGACATCTAAGAGCATGTGTGTGCCCACAGACACCACACTGACAACTGCTTAAGTAGGGAATGCACACCTCGAATTCAGATTGACTGACCTCACGTATTGCTTGCAACTAAGGTTGCAATCCTATACTCAGGGAATAAGACCCATTAAACACAATGGTGTAGACATGTATAAATTTGCACCGTAAAAATCCCCATGGCCCCTTAGGGAGTAAAAGATGAACTGTAGCATGATCTTTCATAAGCAAAAACCCACTTCCAACAGATGAATGAAGCTCACCTCCAATACCTTTGCCTTGGAAGCTCATGCCACAACAAATGTCTTAAGGCAAGGCTCTCCAGATGTTGATGTCAGCCTCAGCCAGCATGGCTAATAGTTGGCGACTCTTATGTACTGAGCTGAATCCTAGATCAATAGGATCCAGAATGCAGCAGTCTGATTGGTCCGCAGGAGTTACCCGATCCAGCTGCAGGTGGAAGTGAATCAGCGACCTGATTGGCCTGCAGGAGCAGCCAATCAGGCTCCTGGATGAAGTGAATCAGCAACCTGATTGGCCTGCAGGAGCAGCCAATCAGGATCCTGGATGAAGTGACTCAACAACCTGATTGGCCTGCAGGAGCAGCCCAGAATTAGCCAATCATGCGGGGTCCATTGTATAAATAATGTATATATAGCTAGATGTTTTGGGGAAAGTTTCATTCATTGCTACTACAAGCTGAATAAGGAGCATGAAATTCACACTCGACTCCGAGTATATTTCATGGACAGTGGAATTGTCATCCAGCAACATTTGGAGGGTAGAGGGTTCCTCACCTTTGCTTTAAGATGTCACAGAATTTGTTGGGGGGGGGGTGCCACAACATACTAACAGTTCTATTCTTTTGGAACAACAGCTGGCACTGAATTGATTCAGCAGCAAAGAACATGAGGAAAACAGCACGGCAATCATCAGTTTCACATATTTGGCACTTCCTTGTGGTAGATTCCAGGCCGGTGCCACATTAGACATGTCTTATAGAAGAGAAGAAGGTTTGTTATGATATGGAGGGAACGTTCAAAAGCCTAAAGGGGAAAAGGTTAAGAAACTTTCTACTCAAAAACATGCCCCCCCCCCCTTTATCCCTTGTGCAATACTCCCACTCCATTCTTTTTTAAAACAAAAAATCTGGCTTGATGTGCCATCTGACACAAAATAGCAAGTATAAACTTTCCAGAGAACTAAAATAAATCAAATGGTTCATGATATATACTCAGAGTCACAAAGTGATTTCATGCTCTTTATTCAGCTCATAGTGGTGAGGAGGAATGAATGAATGTCCCCTCAAAGTATCTGCTTTATATACATTATTTACACAATGGGCTGCACATGATTGGCTAATTCTGGAATTCTACTGTAAGCCAATCAGGTTGTGGATTCACTTATATCTGGAGCATGATTGGGTGGTTCCTGCCAACCAATCATACTGCTGCATTGTTCTAAGACCAATCAGACTGCTGCATTCTGAATCCTATTGTTCTAGGACCAATCAGACTGCTGCAATTTGGATCCTATTGTTCTAGGACCAATCAGACTGCTGCAGTTTGGATCCTATTCAACTCAGCACATAACAGTTCAGAAGGCAGAAGCAAGCCTCAAACTGCTGCTAAATATTTTCCCCACTTAAGTAATTAAATACAATATTTTAAGCTGCTTCAGATTTCCTTCCTGCAAGAAAGATGGGACAGGAATATTTCAAATGAATATAAATAAATACATAAAATTTTGATGGCATGGATGGTGCACTTAATGTGGTAAGCTACTCCATGGACTTGGTTTTGCTGGTGGGGCAGCTGAAAGCGGGAACAGCCTCAACACAGCTTTTGTTCTATACTGTGTACTTTAGCATTTCAGTCAAAAATTTCATCAGTGTGAAGAGTCTTTGCAAGCCTTTGTTTCTGAAATCACTTCACATTTGTGTCCCCTTCCTGTTTCCTTTGTTGTTGTTCCAAGATTTCCCTTTGCCCTTTTTTCTACTTCTACTTGAACCTCTCTTTAGCAATGATTGTTGCCTCCATAGGACAGCCTGTCTCATGATTTTGCAGACTGCAATTTTAAACCCTTTCACATTAAATTGCCTATGATTAAAAGCTCTTTGGTGCACAATATTAGAGGATTTTTAAAAAATTAAATTCTTCACATATATAAAATCAGCTACTGGTCTTGTTGTTAACATATAAAGCCCTGAACAACTTGGGTTACAAGAAAGATCACATGTGCCTGTATAGATCCATAAAATCACTTAGATAATCTGGGGGGGGGGGTCTCCTTATAGCACCACAACCTACTGAGTCTCATTGGCCATTTTGCCCCTGTACTGTATAATGTCTTTTCTGTGCCCTTAGTGAAAGCAGCACCCATCAGTTACTTCAGACATCTTACAAACACTTGTTTCTTTGTCTGGGTCTTTCCCTGACACACAGAAGATTGGACTTTGTTTTACATGTTTCAATCTTCTGGATTTGCTTCCCTCCCCCTTTTATATGGGCTTTGGGTGTGAGTTTGTGTTTTACTGCTTTCACGTTGTGCTTTAATGTTTTAATGAAATATTGTTTGCTTTTTTTGAACTGGATGCCACTTAGAGATTTTTGAAATCTTGTGCCGTTTATAAATGCTTTAAAATAAAACAAACTCTTCCATCTAGACAAACAAGAAGCAGAACCACATTTCAAGGCCACATTCTGGTTAACAAAAGCATGCAAGGAAGGATGGTGAAGGGAGTGGTTTGTAGGGTTGCCATATTTCAAAAAGTATAAACCAGGACACCCCAAAACTGAATTGCCTAAGACCCAGGAAATTCTCCCCGGATGTCTAATCTGGTAATGTCCAGGAAAATCCAGAACGTATGGCAGCCCTAGGTTTGAGAGAGGGGGCATGGCTGTGGAGACTCCCAAGGGTTGGATAGAGGGGTTTAGAGGATCACATTCAGCCCTTGCGACTGATACATGCTCATTATTTGCAATAATCCTAAATGAGCCTTGTAAGTGGCAACATGTGGTATATATGTCATGCTGCACAATACTTTCTGCCACATTGTTTGTGAGTGCACATTTATATGAAAATACACTGAGATCAACAAGCCTCCGGTTCCACTAAACAGAATTATCATCCAAGGAGCCAGTAGAAGGAGCTGAAACCTGAACAACCACAGGGAAATAGGAAACTGGCTTCTGCAAGGTCAAATAATTTAACCCGCTTTGTACGCCCTGAGTGACAGAATCTCTCCAGTGTTCTGCAGCCGTTTAACTGGACAGGTGAATTTAGGACTTTTCATATATGAAACATGAACTTTGTACCCCCTAGCTATGGTCCCCCTCCATTCAGTGTATTTGAGTCCACTTACAAAACAAATATCCAGATTCCCAAGAATTTCCCATCCCAAGAGCAAATAAGGACATGCAAGTGGCAGTGTTTTACCAGAGACACGTGGAAAAAATAGGGACAGTTTGAGAATACAAGTCACTAATCATGGGCTCTCAAATTTTAGACCAAGGCTGGGGAAGCTGTGGCCTTCCAGATTATGCTGGATTCCTGCTCCCATCACTCTTGACTACTGGCCAGGCTGTCTGGGGCTAATGGGAGTTGGAGTTCAACAGCATCTGGAGGGCTACAAGTTCCCCATACCTGTTTTAGAGGAATGGCTTGGAGGATTGCAGCTTGTTACTGCAGTCCTACAATGGGACTATTCTGTTATTCTGTTAATGCACAGCACCACTTCCTTGCAAAAACGGGCACAGAAACCAAATCCTCATGCCATTTATTCTCTGCAGTACAAACGTCATTTAATGTACTTGGTGCCAGCACATTTGCTGCCATGTGTTCCCTCCCTGCGTTAAAAATGGTATGCCCGAATGTTTGCTCAGCTCTGTTGTGCAAGAAGCTCTTCAAACATTTGCTCAAGATCTGTGTGGCTTTTGTCACGTGCACAGTCGCCTTCAGACAAAAGACACAAAAGACAAGAAGGGCTTTATGCTCACTGTGCTAATGCTGCATGCACAGATTTTTCCCTCTTTTGCAAAGGGTCACAAGGCAAATTCATGCCTCAACTTGAAACAGAGGGCACAGAAAACAACTAAAACAGAAGAAGCAGAACATCTTCCTTATGTGAGAGACTTAAGAATTTGGATCTTTGGGGCTTAGGTGTTTTCTTGTTGTTGTTGTTAATGATCAAGCAGAGAAACGATAGAAATTTATGAGAAGGGTTGGGGAAGGGCCGTAACTCAAGAGTAGAACATCTGCTTTGCATGCAGAAGGTTCCAGCTTCAATCCCCAGCATCTCCAGATAGGGATTGGAGAGATTCCTGCATGAAACTCTGGAGAGATGCTGCCAGTCCGTGTAGACAGTACTGAGCTAGATGGACCATTAGACTGACTCAGTATAAGGCAGTTCCGTACTTCTAGTACACATGCATGATTAGTGTAGATTACATTCCTTAAGTGTTTAGGCTCAGGGTGGGCAAACATTCATTCAATGCATCAAGCTCACAGTATTTTGAAGGCCACTGGCATGCACAGCTTTTCCCTTGTTTCCCTTTTTTGTTTTAAAGAAAATTAACTTTCAGGGCTGGTAAAAGCTCACCATGAAATAGGTTTCCTGGCTTGAATTAAAATCCATGTCAGAAATGAATTATTGGATCCTTCCAGCAATCCTTGCCAATCCTTAAAAGCTAAAGGTAAAGGGACCCCTGACCATTAGGTCCAGTCGTCACCGACTCTGGGGTTGCGGCGCTCATCTCGCTTTATTGGCCAAGGGAGCCAGAGTACAGCTTCCGGGTCATGTGGCCAGCATGACTAAGCCACTTCTGGTGAACCAGACCAGCGCACGGAAATGTCGTTTATCTTCCCACTGGAGCGGTACCTATTTATCTACTTGCACTCTGACATGCTTTCCAACTGCTAGGTTGGCAGGAGCAGGGACCGAGCAACGGGAGCTCACCCCGTTGCAGGGATCTGAACCGCCGACCTTCTGATTGGCAAGTCCTGGGCTCTGTGGTTTAACTCACAGCGCCACCCGCATATCCTTACAGTTCTCCAAATTCGTCCACACTAGTATCCGTTCCTCGAAACATTCCCCACCTTCCTCTTTTCTTACCTTTCAAGTGGTGGCAGGAGCAGCAGCAGCACTCAAAAAGGGGGCTGGAAATGGAAATGGCGAGCACTTAATGCAAGTGCCTTTGAGTCTAACTGCAACGACCCACAATGAATGCTCACAAAAATGTAACCTTTTTCATGCTGAATGATGAGATGCTGGCACCAGGCTACATTCAGCTAGGCTGATTTTGGATTGCGATACACTTGAAAATCATTGTGGACCTGGAATAGAGTGCAGAACTTAGACCCCCCTCGCCCCAAATATAGATTTAGATCCTTCTCCATAATTTCCCACTGTGGCCTTTAACAAGCATTCATCAGTTTCTAGTTTGCAAAATGTCAGTAATGGCAACCTAACTCAAGGTTAACCTAACCAATTATTTGGAAGGACAAATAATTGAAAATACTTAGGACACACAGTATGATAGATATAAAAGAAATTTTAAAAAAAATTAAAAATGATGAAACTGACATTTTTAGGTTGCATATGCAGGATGCGTCTATTAAAAGCACATGGCCGTGGTCCATTTTGAGTATTTAGGAACAGCTTGTTCAGTTTTTGAAGCCATTCCTCATAAGCTCCATTCAACTATGCTACCTGGGAGATGGAGCACTAAGTGATTGGGTCAGGCTGTCTTGCTGCTCAAACTCATGAAATGCAGTAGCCATTAAAAGCTATTAAAAGCTATTTTTAAATTCACATTTAAATACCCATTAAGGTTTCCAAAACACAACAGAATAATAAGCCTTTTGTGCAGAACAACAAGATGCCCACAACAAATACTCTAGCCTCAAGAATACTGTAATTTAGGAGAAGAGGATTAATGTTCCCTTTTGTTTTAATATGCTATTTGGCTCCTTAGGCACAAAATCCATTTATTTACCATTGTATAGGATGACACACTTTTCATCACTTTTTCATTGCTGGGACATTAACTCATTTCAAACAAAGAATTAATATTGAAATCCTGTGCCAACCTAGAAGCAATGAGTTCAATGGGACTAATTCCTAGGTAAGAATATATAGGATTGGCAGCCTTAATTATCCTGCTAACCCTCAAAAGGAAAACCATAAAGCCCAGAGGCAACATAAGCAACAAGTTAAATGTTCCCTTTCCAACAATGTTGCAAATGCTTAGATCTGAGTCTCACATGCTCTCACCACCCAATGGCTTTACTTAATATCACCCAGCTGGATGTGGGAACTGAGGGCACTGGTGCTTGAAGTTGTTGGGCAATAAACAAATTCCAAAAACCTTCCTTATTCTGTCTATGCTTTCATTTTCATAAAAGCATGTCAAGGACAAACTCAAACAGGCTGGGCTACCTCCATTGAAGCAGCAGTTTTATCACCTCAGCAGAAATGTGGAATGTATGCCTCAAGGAGTGAGCAGCTTAGTGCTCTGTGTCAAAGGGTCTTCAAGCAATTTGCATGACTATTTTTGACAAGATGCCATTTGATAAGAGTGTGATAAGACAGGGGTTGACAATGGATTTTGGCCCAGTGGACACATTTGGAATTTTGAGGAAGTGCCCTGGGTGACAATCACAAAATGGCTGCCATGGGGGTGGGGAAAACATAAAATGACTGCCGCATCTAAAACAGCAAAAAGAGGCAGGGCCACAAAATGGTGTGGGCATGCTCCCCCATCAGTCATCCCCCTCCCATGGAAGAATGCTCACTCACAAAAAGCTCTTGGTACCCCTCCTCTGTTCAGAATTGAAGGGAGAGCAGTCAGTGAAATGTGGACATGTTTAAGGAGGCATATTCAGTGTGGCAGAGGCTGAGCCAGTGTAAACAAGAACCAAGAAAGAGACAGAAATAGTATCTCATACACTATGGATTTTTGAGGGGATATTTGCTGAGGTGTAATGGGAGGTGCTGGCAGCCACACTGGTACCCATGATGAGTACTGCATTGGGGATTCCAACTTCTGAGTGAGGTACTACTTGGGAAAGTGTCTCCTTAAAAGATAATGACCATGTCAATGTGTGCTGGTGTGAACTTTAAGATTCACACACTCCCTGCTTCCCTTTCCTTCAGTACAGTCACAAGGAGCAGTTTGGAAGCTTTTAATTCCAATTTTGCTTAACAAAAGCTTGTCATGTTCTCTGGAACTAGCAAACAAACTGTGCAAACAAACTGTGGTTAATTTTAACTATAGTTAGTTTCAAGCAAGTCAACCTCAAACCATATTTTATGAAGCTGATTTGTTTAAATAAGTCATAATTAAGTTTAAGATGGTTTAAATTAGCCATAGGTAACATTATCTACAGTTATAGATCAGGACAGCATATATCACATCCATATTATACATTTAAAGCACTCTTATACCACATTAACAGTCATGGCTTGTCCTCTCCCACCCAATCCTGGGAACTGTAGTTTGTTAAAGGTTCTGGGAATTAGTTCTGGTAAGCAGTGGTAAGAGGAACCTCCAAATATGATCACTCACAGTAACTGACAATTTAAATGGCCCTACTGTTTAGGTGACCACAGAGAATGGAGATGTAGACGTTTTAAAACTACTCACAACTCTACATTTTTATGTAGTGCTTTCTAAATCTGTGGTTGATCTGACTTTTTCCAGGTTTACTTCCCGGCAATCCCAGTTTAAAATCTCATGTAGCAGGGCTAAGGCAAGCCTTGCCAGAGCATGCATTGTGGTAGATTTGAGTAGACATAGATGCATTTCAATATGGCAGCTCCTTATATCCTTGAGAAAGTGATGCTGCCATCTTGGAGGTAGGATGACTTCTAGGATGGCCATATGGCTTATGTTACTAAGGACAGGACTCTATCTGAATGGCTGCCTGGTTGAAATTCCTAACATGGGAGACTAGCAGGGGCCTTGAACTTGCTTATCAGCAACTAGCATCTGAATAGCAAACTGAACAGGCACTCAGGTCGTCCATTCATATCTTCTCCATGATGCCCAAATGCTGTGTATTTCTGTTTAAGTTATAGTGATTATTTCTAAATTTGCATCTGAGCAAATGCTATGCAAAATGTAGCTATCTTTTTTGGCCATACATTAGTTTTGGCATTTTTTTGCTTTTGCAAACTTATTCTCCTCTACTATCCATCTAAAAAAAGAATCTTGCCCATGAACTAGAAAAGCAGCAATAAGAGGCACTTCAGAGGGATTAAATTCAACACATTTTTTTTTAAAAAAGAGTGTTTTGTGTCTAATGAGCCATATTAATATGGTATCTGTTGCTGTTTAATGCCTGCATGTTGGATCAAGCAAATAAAACAGCATTTGTGAAGTACCATGAGAAACTGAGATTGATTTGAGACAGGCCAGGAAAGGAAACCATTGCTTCAGATCTCAACATTGAAAGAGCTCTGTGAAAAAGCAACGAGAAGGCACAAGAAGGAAATGTAACAGTCACTCCTTAGTTCATAAGCAAGCTTGGTAGCTTAATTATTGTGCAACTGCAACTGAAATCAGATACAAAGCCTAAAAAACAAGCTGAAAAAAGCGAACTGAGCAGCTCTTGTGAAAGTCCAGCACAGACCAGAGCAAACAAACACACCAAGGCTGGAACTGGCTAGCGAGAGGTCAATCAGATCACATGTATGATAAACACAAGAGAAAGGGCCCGTATAATTTGGTTGGCATCACTAAATGGAAAACAGTCTTAAGAGGCACTTGCTGCAGGAAATGTTTTGCCTTATTCCAGCTTGTGGCTTATTCCAAAGCAACAGGATCTCAACACAGGTAACTGTAGATGGATCAAGATATCATAGCAGCCCTGTTTAATACAGACCCTGTGAGTACGGGGACAAGGTTAGATTGCTCCCACATCTCTTAAGAGAGAATCAAGCTGCTCAAGAACCCAGGGGAATATTCAAACATATATTGACTGTTCACACACAATTGTTACAAGTGTCCACATCTGAAATTTCAGTGTTGCTGTAGTTTTCATGAAGATGATGCATCCAGCCATTTTTGCACTATCTCCAGGTCCTTGTGGGGTCCTTGCAACTGAGATGATCATTCTGCTTTCCCCATTTTGCCCAAAAGCACGTAAACATGATGATGACAATGGCAATGCACTTAATAATGTACTAAGTGTTTTCCATTTTCAATGCTTAATCAAATCCAGTCTCAAAACAGCTAAAATTAGGAAGAGCTTCCACAGCTAAAGCAAGCTTACTTCTAAGTAGCACCTCTTATTTTACACATTTCTTAAATATTTGCTTGTAGAAAACAACAAAATTCTTTTTAATTTTGTGTGTATGGGAAACCCCCAGCCCTTATATGTGCTCTCACTGATCAGTTGGCAAGGGAAACTCATGGTAGAGTCCTGACAAATGTCTGACCTCACCCAGGAAAAGTCTTAATAGTTGCATCAAAAAATTTTCAGCATGTGTGTTAAATGAGTGAGGCTAACTAGCACAACTGCGCATCTTCAGTTAAGACTTGCATCATCATTATTATTATTATTATTATTATTATTATTATTATTATTATTTGTACCCCGCCCATCAGGCTGGGTTTCCCCAAGCACTCTGGGAGGCTTCCAGCAAAGATTAAAAATAAATTAAAATGTCACTCATTAAAAAATTGCATCTGTATTGCATCTGTTAAAATGATGGCATTGAGTACACAATATGTGTTATTATATAGAATTGTATATTCATTAAAAAAATAATGCTTGTCTCTGCTTCCCTTGAGTTATTAATTAGTTTGTAGCGCTCTAAGCATCTGTTTTGAAAGTTTTGAACTGAATAGCAGCCCAAGCTGGAAACAGTAATGCTCTATATTTGCAACATACAGCTTTCTTCCATTTCCTTCCTTCAGATGGGCTTTTTGAATAAATAATAAATGAATAAGTGCTCACCTGCACCTGTAGTCCCCAAACAGAGAATCTGGCACCAAGATGGAGCCCCTTCCTTGTACAACTGCCATGACTCATTTACTGATGGCTGAATTGACTGCCAAGATTGGTAGCTCTGTGGGGAACAGCTAAAATCTGTTGCTTAGCACAGTTTACATGGGTTAAACTGGAACATGAAGTTATAAATGTTTGTGTTTCTCAGCTTTTCAGATCCCACAGAAAGCTGCAGTTTAGTACTCTGACATCATTTGGGGAGAAGTAAAATAATTGTCAGTGGGGAAAACTTACCGTATATTCAGGGCAGGCTCCAGGGTTTTTTTGGGGGGGGGCTTTGGGAAACATAACATCTAGTGGGCCTCCTCCTCCATCTGTGGAACTTGTTTGGCTACCCTTTTATTTTATTTTAAATGGCTGGCCAACTTAAAGAACCGTAAGAAAGAGCAGCTAGGACCTTGAACTTGCCCATTAACTATATATACTGTAGCTCTATTTAAAGTGTAATAATTATTTCTAAATGTGACATATGAAACATACAAAAACTGTCTGCTAATTGTCCTTTGAGGGAGGGGAATATTGTGGCTTAATCCAAGTTTCTGAGTTTTTAAGGCGAGGGAGAACTTTGCAGAGTAGCCCTGTGTCACTTGAATTCTGAAACCCAAGGCAGCTGCCCATACTGCTATTTGTCGAGGCCAGCCTTGAAATTACTGAATGTATATTGGGAAAAGGGACAGCTTTGCTAAACAACTGTGATACCAGCAGAATCCATCCCAAGAAACAGGGATAGATAAGGGCAGAGGACATTGCTAAACAAAAAGTGGCAAGTATAAAGGTAACATGGGACTCTTGAGAGTCCCATGGACTTCAAGAAGATCAAACCTATCCATTCTTAAGGAAATCAGCCCTGAGTGCTCACTGGAAGGACAGATCCTGAAACTGAAGCTCCAATACTTTGGCCACCTCATGAGAAGAGAAGACTCCCTGGAAAATACCCTGATGTTGGGAAAGATGGAAGGCACAAGGAGAAGGGGATGACAGAGGACGAGATGGTTGGATAGTGTTCTCAAAGCTACCAACATGAGTTTGACCAAACTGCGGGAGGCAGTGGAAGACAGGAGTGCCTGGCGTGCTCTGGTCCATGGGGTCATGAAGAGTCGGACACGACTAAACGACTAAACAACAACATAAAGGTAACAAATATTAGCCATATTATGCAACTGTATTTTTACTTTATCTTTTTAAAACAGAAACATTTTGATAGTTGTCTTTGAGGTTTAGTTTTGTAAAATAATAATAATAATAATAATAATAATAATAATAATAATAATAATTCCTTGAAATTTCCCCAGAGCACTTACTGTTTTTCCTCTTCCACATAGATCAAATGTGAATTGCACCCTTCCCCTTTTAAATAGAATGTTTACCTCCAAAGGGAGCTGAGGAAACAGCTGCATTACAAGGGAGAGACAGTTAATGATGTGAGGGAGCAGACTCTAGTTGGACTTTCATAAGCATTTGTTTTCATTAACACCTATTAAATTCCAGGCACCAACTGACATCTGGGATGACTGTTGCCTTTAATAAAAAATAAAAAAAAAGATTAAGCTGTAGGAAGAGTTCCACAAACATATTACGAAGACTGACAAGCCTTCTAAAATATTCCTGAAAGACCTGTGTAGATAAAAAGAATTTGAAGGCATACATCTGTAATAAGGGACTCTTTTGAAGAAAATAATCATAATGTAGTATCCTTGAAAAAAACGTTTGAGACCATGGATCCATGGACAGTGGCACTGATTCTTCCATATCTCAAGGTTGTTTCCAATGCTTGTCCCAGCACAGTAGACCCATTGAAAATAATGGACACAACCCTTTTAGGTCCATTAATTTGAATGGGTCTACTCTGGCTAGGACAAATATTGGATACAACTCTCAATTTCCAGTTTAGGCACTTGAGACCCATAAATACCTGAGAGCCAGCAGTATTTGTGATTAGCTTTCACAGAATTAGAGGAAACCCCCCAAGTTTGCACCACCTTGATCTGTAGTTCCTGAACCTCCTCTTACAAATCAGATCAATCTCTGTGGCAATGCATGGCTACTTGGACTAGTGCTACTGTACTGAAAATTTATGGGGCCTTTTTAGATGAGGAAGAGTGAGCAGTCAAGGGGGCTGGAGATTGCTGGAGAAATGTTTACTGAGAAGAAAAATGCACGCATTGCTTTTGGGCACCGTGTAACCATCCTAGTAAGCTCACAACCCTGCAATGACAGAAACTGTAAAAAGATTCTCAAACACTATGAGTATGAGGCAGAAAAACAAACGCTTCTCCAGCAGAGGAAGAACACTTTTGAGAAACTGGAAGACAGACTTCGGCACAGCACTAACTTGGACTGTGAAGTACCTCAATGGCTAGTGCTTTCTTGAGCCCATCTGCCTATGCCAGTACCATAACAAAGCCTCTATGCCCTTGATGCTTTCCATTTCTGAATTGTTCTGTCTGTTTCTAAACTTACATGTTGCCTGTTCCTTAGACAGAACTACTAAAACACATTCTCGCTCTCTCAAGGCAGCTTGTAACAAATCATAGCAACAGCAAATATCAAACTACAAAGAAATAAACTGGCAGCAGCCAACAGAATAAAGCAGCAGTAATCAGTAATACAAGGGGGACTAGCCACTATTTCAATCAACAGAAAACCAGGAAATATAAAGATTAGCTGAATCCAAAAGAGCCTTCTTAAAGACAGGTTGCTGCCTGACTCATGAAAACACCTGAAGTTGGGGCTAGTGGGCCTCCCTGTAAATGTGAATCCTTAAGGCTGCTGCCACTGCAAGACAACATTGGCCACAGACTGTGGAAGCACATGGAGAAGGATCTCAGATTTTGTACCTAGAGAGCACAGAGGAGGGCATCCTTAAGGTACCCAAGGCGATTAGATATTTAAAGGTAAGACCTAGCACCTTAAACTGAGCGGGGAACCGCTGCAGATTGACTGAGGCGTATTAGTCTGGTATCGGTCAATCAATTCCTATCAGCAATCTGGTGGTGATATTTCTGCTTCAGTTAAAGCTTCCAAACACTTTAAATACAGCCCCATAGACACGGAACACATTGCAATAGTAGTTTCCCAGGCCCTGCTACCAAGTCTAGTCTATGTATATTTAACTTAAGGCCAATATGGTGCAGTGCTAGAATATTGGACTAGGAACTGGGACACCAGGGATCAAATGCTCACTCAGCCATGAAGCTCACTGAGTAACTTTGAGCCAATCACCATCTCTCAGTCCAACCTGCCTTAAAAAGGAGGTTGTAAGGATGAAATAGGGAGAGAAACATGAATGCCACCTTAAGCTTCTTGTAGAAAGGTGTGATACAACTATACCAGGCATCCCCAACCTTCGGCCCTCCAGATGTTTTGGACTACAATTCCCATCATCCTTACCACTGGTCCTGTTAACTAGGGATCATGGGAGTTGTAGGCCAAAACATTTGGAGGGCTGCAGGTTGGGGATGCCTGAACTATACTAATAAAATAAACTTAATTTTTTTTTCTCCTATTGATCCCCCTTCAGCTTCCATCCTGTGCCTCTGTGGTTTCCTATCTCAAATTATAGACTGTAAGGTCCTCAGGGCAGGAACCTGGGATTTTATACTCTTTAAAGTGCCATGCACAGTATCTTAAGAAGTGACTCCTTGCACAGGAACCTTCCATTTCCCTTCAACTGAGTTCCTGCTCTGTATCCCCCTTTGTGAACTGAGGGGTGTTGAACTGGTATGTTTGGCAGGGCCTTCTTGGTGGTAGAGCCAAGCTGTGGAACTCCTTAACCCAGGAAGGTTTGTTACTTCTCCCCTGCCCATCTTCAGATGCCTGACTAAAACACTGCCATTGCAGCATGAATTCGAGTTACATGGCAACTGAATTGTCCTATGAGCTTTCACTTTATGATTGTTTGTTTTTATTGCTTGGCACTGCTATTTTGTATTCTTATCTTGAAGTACTTTATTACTGATTTGTTGTTAGCTACCTTAAACTTTCTGTTATGGGTGGGAAGACAGAATAAAAGCATTTTAACAAACATATTTAATTATCTGAGTTTGTGGTAAAACTATTTCCATGACCAGCCAGAAAGGCCAAATGCAAACCAAGTTAAAATACAATATGGTACAAATGCCAATTTTATTACCAACTTGTCAAGAACCTGTGAAGGATTGTGATAGAAGTTGTAAATACATCAGAGTCCAAACCTCTGCTGAGCCACAAACTCACACCGAATCATATTCTGTTCTGTTGCCATTATGCAAACTGGGAAATAACAAAATAAAAAAATTCCTTCCAGTAGCACCTTAAAGACCAACTGAGTTAGTTCTAGGTATGAGCTTTCGTGTGCATGCACACTTCTTCAGATACACATCTGTGTATCTGAAGAAGTGTGCATGCACACGAAAGCTCATACCTAGAACTAACTCAGTTGGTCTTTAAGGTGCTACTGGAAGGAATTTTTTTATTTTGTTTTGACCATGGCAGACCAACACGGCTACCTATCTGTAACTGGGAAATAACAGTTGCCTATTTCCCAGGATGAATTGGATGAACGTAAAGTATTATCTATAGTAAGTACAGTATAAATAATTGCTTTGATTCAATATTATAAGAATGAAAACAAAGCACTATAAGAATAAAACAATCCAGATTCTAGTTTACGTCAAACAAGCTGAGACGACAGGTCAAATGCTGACATTTGAGAGGAAAAAGTGTTAAGAAAGGCCATTCCCCAAACAGAAAGCCAAATACCTGTAAAAGGGTACACAAACAAGTTGAAGGATTAGAGGTCAAGTGGATGATTACTAGAAGACAGAAGTTTCTTTCACTGTGAACAAGCACACACAATGCCCCCGCTTTATACTGCTGCTGAAGTTCACCTTTTATAAAATGCCCTGCTGTTCACTTGCTGAGGCCTAATTCAAACACTGGCAGTGAATACCTAATGCATGTGTGATGGTTGCGCATACACTGTACCTAAACTCATATGTCTTGCTGATTCTGCAAAGTAAAAAATCTAATGCATGGGAAGTGGTATAATGTCACAGATGCACTATCCTTACTTGCATTCAGAGTTCCACAGGAAGAGGACAATTATATTTAAAGACATCCATGCACCCAAAAGAGAGCCATGATTAACAAGAACCCAAGAAGCTACTGCATTGAAATAAGTTGTTTAAAACTTCAACATCTTCCTTGTCTAGATACTATATTTGACCAATGATATGAGAAGCCAGATGCGATATAGCTGATTTGCTTTACCAGCAATAGAGCATGCCTCAGACAGTTCTTGGGACTGTGCCCACTAGACAGAAACCATTTGAAACCATTCATAATAACACCCCCTCCCCACCAGGGAAGAGCTACATCAGGAACAAGGGGAGGGGGAAGAAAGATTGACATTGGGATCTGCTGTTCTGGTGAATCCTGTCACGTGAGGCAGTAACCTCACCTTGCCTCATTGGGGGGCCGGCATTGAATAAAACTCTACATCAAGATCTGCGGCCCATGTGGATCCTGCCGCCTGAGGCCTTATGGGTGGGCTGGGCCTGAGGAAGATAGTAGCATTGGAACTAAAATCTGTTAAGATACAATGGGCACAATCCAAAGGCAAATTAAAGGTAAAGGTAAAGGGACCCCTGACCATTAGGTCCAGTCGTGACCGACTCTGGGGTTGCAGCGCTCATCTCGCTTTATTGGCCGAGGGAGCCAGTGTACAGCTTCCGGGTCATGTGGCCAGTATGGCTAAGCCACTTCTGGTGAAACCAGAGCAGCACTCGGAAATGTCGTTTACCTTCCCGCCGGAGCGGTACCTATTTATCTACTTGCACTTTGATGTGCTTTCGAACTGCTAGGTTGGCAGGAGCAGGGACCGAGCAACAGGAGCTCACCCCGTCGTGGGGATTCGAACCGCCGACCTTCTGATCAGCAAGTCCTAGGCTCTGTGGTTTAATCCACAGCGCCACCCGCGTCTCTAAAGGCAAATTAGCTTTGTCCTAAATTTAAGAGCATTCCATGCAGACATTTTTCAACTGTATGTTTTGAACAGATGGGTCTGCCTGAACAGAGGTCTAGCAATGGGTAACTGTTTATATGTGTGCAGCTGCAGCTTGCTCTCTGTTTCTGTAGCTAACAAAGCTAAACAGTATCTGACCTTATTGGCTGTGAAAGTCACCTTGCACCCAAGCGCCTCATTTCAATTGTCAAATCGCTTTGGGATCTTTTACAGGAATCGATTCATAAAATAAATAATATTTTAAAGCTGCTAGTTTAATATCCTGCTTCTCACACAACCTTGCTACCACCCTGGAATGTAGGTATAACAAACAAAAAACAAAAAACCTTTTGTCACAAGTTTAAACATTAATAAATAGCAATTTCTTATTGCTTTTGGTCTGGCTATTTATCCCTACAATCTATTTTTGTAAATCACAAACTCTTAACAATGCACTTAACATGCTTTAGACTTTTCCCTAGCGTCCTATGAGAGTGACACAAAGTGGAAATTTGATTAGTTTCAAGAAACCATGGCAAAGAGAGAATTCACCTAGAACCCAGGTATGCTTGTCCATTTCATTGATTTTGCAAGTCTTGCCCTTCTGCCTTGATGTTTTTATGCAGCATCACATTTGTGGGAGTGGAAAAGTCACAATTAGCCGTCAGGAAACTCTGTACTTTCTTCATAGAGTTCCTATTAATTCCTCATTACCAACTCTTATAGTCCTGGTAAGTTATTCATGCCACATTGATAACATTGCCAGTTCATTAGAGGCCAAGTTTTATACACCAAAGAACCTGCAACTATGAACTACAGCAATGAGCAGTGAACAAAAGTCCTACAAAGCAAACAAACAACGGTGGACTGCAGACCTGGAGAAATGGTCAATGTACAGTTGTTCCTGTTGCGTCCAGAAAGGCCAACAACTATTTTTTGAAATGAACTAGTCACTACACGGTAACTTCGTTCCTCAGGATTCACATTCACAATTGCATGAATATGGAGGAGCTAATCTCCCAGTGACTTCTGTATAAAATACATAAAAAAGGAATAATAGTTCACACACCACAGATTTGAGAGGTATTATTAAGATAAAATATTATTTTGTGTGCTGTCTAGAGGGCATTTATAAAAGCTCTAAATGCTTATTATTCAGGATTAATTCAGCCTGGATAAAGAGCAACTGCTGGATCAGTTTCCAGAGATTACAAATCAAGATACATATTCCACGCTATCAAATGAATTCTCAATCACTTACAGTGACTACTTGTCCTTCAGCATGCGTTGAGCCTCATTTTCTGCCTGGAAATGTGTGGCAAGCTGTTTGGCCATAAAGTGGAGGGGAAAGGAAGAAAAACTCCCTCAAGACCAAAATCAGTGTAGAGAAAGAGACTTTCACTAGAAGCCTAAAATTTAGGGCTTGGATCAAAAGAAAACACAAAAGTGGGCCAGGTATTTCAAAGGCTGATAAACTAAAGCGAGTGTTTTGTAAACGAAACTCAAAAAAATGCCTTTTGCTTTCAAACCATTTCTAAGCCCAACTCTCGTTTGAAGAGGTGAGTCACCATTTTGAGCACTGGCATCAGAAACAGCAGGCCTCTTAGTTACCTCAACTGCCTGGAAGTCTCAGTTGGCAGGAGATGTATTACACATCCAAACACACAGATGCTAAAACTGACTTGTTTCTGGCAGTTACCTGTGTTTATGAGAAAGGATAGGCTATTACTGAAGTTTTAGCAGTGAAAAAAAACCTAACCACAGCTTTTAGCTGAGAGTGGCTAAGGAAGGTCACCTCCCTTCATAATGGACATTTCAGAAGTGTCATAATTTGTCCTCTAGCCATGCACAAAGCCTGGTAAGACTGTGTCATCTAACATTCTGTGGTCTTAATATCCACTGCTACCTCACAAAGACATATTTAATATAATTTTCCAAACAGATGTTAGGTAGGATAAGCGTTCTAATGCTTTAAGGCAAGTGGAGAACTTGTGGCCCTACAAAACTTATCTTTTCTGAACATTGCACATGCTGGATGAAGCAGATAGTTGGGTTTTATTCTTTTTCTTTACCTGTGGAATTTTTATTGATATTGAAAAACAATAAAATTTGATATCTCGCTATCTATATCGTTGGGTTCTAACAACATATGGAAGACGCCCAATTCTGCTTTAAAGGCTACCATTTAGAAACTAAATACTGATCCATTGACTGAATAAGTCTTTAAAAAAACAAATATTGTCTCTTATGTTTATGAGGCAGCAAAACAAGCAACTGTCTCACCTAGACTGAGCTCGAGCAGCAATGGCCTCAAAAGCGTAACAGGATGCTTTATTTATTCTGCCAAAAACATGTGCAGTTCAATCCTGTACACGTCTGCACAGAATATGATGAAACTCACTCCCAGCTTAAGTGTGTATAGGATTGCACCCTTAAACTGAAGTCAAACAAGAAGTAGGGGGTAGATCGTCACTGAATTATGAACACAGATTGTTATTAGGACTGCCATGTTTGATTAGCCAATTGATCAAAGGGTTTTTATTTGATTTGAAAACAAGGTCCAATTCATCAGCCACATATTTATTTTTTACTATAAGCAGATATATAAAAACTACAGTTGGTGTCACCTTAGAACACTCTCCTATGTGAAAAAAAACCGGCACCTCTAAGGCTAGGACTGCTCCCATCACCTAAAGTAAGACTTTTCCTTTAGAACTATTGTACTCATATAAAGATTTATACATATATAGTCATCTGGCTAAGTAAAACTTATGCCAGCTGTGGCTTATGGGAGTTGTAGCCTAACAACACCTGGAGGGCTCCATGCTACCTATCCCTGCACAACTTCATTTCACACTTTTCCTCATCTCTGAAGTGGCTGGGTCACCTTGTGTTAATAAGCTTCCTCTCAGAATGAATTTCTGCATCTGAAAGAAATTAACAGCAGTCTACCTCTCAGTGTTCCTGTGAGAATGATCAATTTAAGACTGCACTGCAACAAACTTTGCAGGTTAGAATTATACTATTCTGCTAATGTTTGGTCCAAAAGTCAATTTTGTAGTGATGGCACTACTCTTCAGCATAACAGATGAGCTTTTCCTGTGGTTGACTAGGTTCTGTGCAACTATACACCACATAGTTGACAATCTCAAAAGCTGTTTGTTTTAAACGCAAATGCCTTGTTACTGGTTTTTTAAAATGCTGCTAGTAAGATCTGTAGTCAAGAGGAATATTTACTCAAGTTGTGAGAGACAAAGTGGGGGTCAGCTCTACAAGTTATGCAAAAGCTCTTAACAAGGGTCATGAACAAAGTCACGCAAGCCTTAAAAGGATTCAAAATGTTAGCCATCACACAGGGCCTGCTCCAAATTCAGTATCACAAATAAGCCTCCTGCAGCAGGTATAGCAGCCACTGTGTACAAGCAGCCAACCTGACAAAAGACAAGACTTATATTGCTTCCATGACTGCCAGAACTGACATCATGAAGGCAACCAAATGCTTCAGGTTCCAAAGCTTGGTTAAAAAGCAAAGAGAAAAGCATAAGCATGCTAGATCAAGCAGAGCTGCATCTGCAAGTCTTTCATGCGCAAAAAAAAAAGGAAGCTGCAAAACAAAATAGTATTTCAGTCACAGGAAACCACTGTCAATGTACTTTCAATTACTACTTTTTTTCCAAAAGGGGTTATGTGTACTGCTTAAGTGCAACCACATATTTGCAATCTTTCAAGCTGTTTCGAATAAGTAAGGTTTCAGAGCAAGCATTGGCTCACCGAAGATGCAAACTGTTTACATAAAGCAGCTGTCTTCAGTGTTATCAGAAAAGCACCTTTTCCCCCTAGCAGCTGACCTACTTAGCAACTAAAACCCATGCACAAATTAAAAAAGGGTTGCCAAGACAAATGCCAAAGTATTTTTTTTTAAAAAATGATAATAACTACACTCAAAGACAAGAAGCACATAGGAAGCTGGACCTATGAAGGCCAAAAGGCTCAAGTATGTGACAGTGTTCATTCCCTATATGAAAAGTTCGTAACGCTCTAGCCCAATTTTGCTATGACCTTCAGGTAAAGTGAAATTAATTTATTAATTGCTTAAGAAAGAGTGGCACTCACTGTTGCCTACAATTAAAATCAGTAGAGCTTTATAGAAATAATACACTACTAGAAAGGACCAGGCTGTGTAGGCATTTTAAAGCTAATGAAAAGTTGTGTGCGAGATCATGAAAATGTAGCTCTTTCAGGCTCATGTCATAATTCAGCTTCTACAGGTGCTTAGGAACTTGCTTTCCAGCGTAGCTTGGCCATGGATAATTGGCATTCATGTAGTGCTTAAGTGAACAATAGCCCTCAGCCAAGAAGCTGAAGTGCATCATCTCTACAGATGGCTATGGCATTTCCTCAAAACTTAGAATGGGTTCAGGAACATGTGGCCCTTCAGATGTTGCTAGACTGCACTTCCACCTTCAGCCACAGCCAGCATGACCAATAATCACTTTAGTCCAGCGACGTATGGAGGGAGACACATTCTCCACCACTTAGAAACTGAAGTGTGGTATACACTGGGTCCAAGAAACCCAGATTACTAGAAATCTCACTTGAAGGTCATTTAGTTTACCTCAGAGGCAAGAACTCAAAGTTGAGGAAAGCAAGTTACAGTACACGATAGCAAATGATTAGCTGTGGGAGTTCAGACCACCTTTCAGCGTTTAGTTTTTAAATTTTTTTGGAGAGGGTGGATAATTTCAGTAGCTGGGACTATGCCTATTGCTTACAGAATCCAAGCTAATAGATTTCCTAATGTAAACAACCTTGGACTTCCCAGTGTTATGATCAATATCGTTAGGGTACATCTGAAACAGGAACAGAACCTCTGGTCCTCCAGATGATGTAACTCCTATCATCATCTACAAGCATTTATCAGTGGTAGTACAACATCTGGAGACAGATTCACCCCCATCCCTCATCTAAAAGTCATAAAGTTACAATTTGGTATGGAGGTAATCCAAGATTACTAGCCCTAAAATGGGACATTTTTTAGATTTAGCAGGGACACCATGCAACATGAATGTCCCACAATAGGAAATACTTTAGCAGTGTGCCAAGCCATATACGATGGACGCAGATGGATGAGACAGGTACTGAAACCAGCCATGGATTGGGGGAAGGGCCATTTTCATCAGCAGGCAGTTAAAGGATATAAACTTGCAGAATACAAGCTCTATTTACAAGTTTATAAATTCAGACTTTCGGTCCAATTTTACACACATTTACTTGGAAGTCCTGCTCACCTCCAAGCAAAGTGCCCAAGATGTCTGCCTTAGTGTCATCAGGCCAGCACCAGAACACCTGCTATCGTTGGGAAAGAAAAACATACACATACATACCTTTTGCTGGATCCCATCTCACTGAACTCTAAGAGAATCTTGTGTTTGAAGAAAAGCAAAAGGCAATCAACCTTTCTGTTGAGTGGTTAACCTGCTCCTAAGGGCTGTGTGACATTGATCCTAGTAAATACCAATTGAGCTGGGCATCCGTCAAGTTGGAAATGAGGTTTATTTTTATTTTTTCTTGTTTTAATGGTTTGCTAGCTCCTCGTTCATCAGGAAACCATGTAAACATTGATCCGCTGGATTTATTCACTGCTCGTTTGTTGGTTGTTCTGCATGTCTGTTGGTCGTTCTGCATGTTTTCCTCATATTTAGGAATAATTGGACCCTTGCATGATTTCCACGTTATGGCCCATTTTTAAAGGTGTTAAAAGTGATACATTAATGTATGGTCTGGGCTCCTCAAACATTTATACCCAATGATCCTCTTCTTCCATCCAAAACTTTTATCAAGCTCTCCCCTACCTCAAGTGCTCCCATCCTTTACAAAAGTCCACTAGGACTAAAAATAATTTAAACTGATCCTATGCAAGCACGACAAGAGATTAAATTAAAATGCCAAGATAGGAAACAATTTATTATAGAGAGAAGAAAAGTTTCTCATCCAAAATATAGAAATCTGTACAACTTTGCCACAATCAATATACATGAACTGTACAAATTTACACCAGTTCATAATTTACCAAAAAAAAAAAAAAAGATGACTAACAAAGTTCACAAAATAGATGGTGGTTTGTGGAAAAGACTTTTACCCAATTAAGTACAAGGAAATTACAAACCAGACCTCCACTTTCTAAAAATAAGAGGTTTACTCAGTCTTAGAAAACTACAAGCTAGCAAATGTACAGATAGCTGGCTGGTAAAACACACCACAGTTCAGACAGTGTCTTTATATGGTCTCTCTCAAGCCTGTTGGCATAGCAGATCCTGCTCACTTGCTACTTTGAAGGCCAATATACAGAGATCTGACCATTTTCCCCAGTTCATGCTCACCAAGTGTGACTTATGTACAGTTTATACAGATTGTTAAGTGCTAGGTAAAAGTCTTGTCAGATAAAATTTCCAGTACTACCATGTTCATAACAAGTCTTGTTACTGAGCTGCCAAAAATGTTAACAATTTTTTTTTCTAAAAATGTCAATAGTGCAAATTTACTCTGCAACATTTACTGCAGAGAATAAATTTTATAGCTATAGCTTTAGGCTGAAAACTGATGTTTTTTCAAAAAAATGGAAAAAAAATTAAGCAAGACATCTGGGAGAAAACTGCAGCCTTCCTTGGACAACTTCACACCTTAGGAAATAAAGCAATCATCTTTACTCACAGGCTATTTAAATCACTGAAAGGTACTGTCGAAACTATGGCACTGCCACTATAAAATAAAAGTTTACCATTCTATCTTGTGCCAGGTCTTCACAGGTGTGACATGGTTTAAATTCCATAATCCATCCCCAGAGGAGCCCACCCAAAGTAAAAACCAAATTTTATCCATCCATTATAAGATGATCCATCCACAGGCTATTATCTTAACCTGATACAGTCATCATATTGTAGCTCTTGGAGGGACTGGTTCTGCCCAAGAGGAGTTCTTCCTTACAGCTTATTCTGCTGTCTACCATTTGCATGCTGGTGCTGTTTTGGCTAGCTCCTGCTGGTGTGGCTTCATACAGCACACAGATTGAGCCATCCTCTCCGATGCGATAGGATACCTCGTAAGGGTCGACCCAGAGAGTGAGTTCACTTGGAAGAAGCCGGAACAGTTCTTGACCGCTGAGTCCAATTCGTTGTGCTGCCTGCCCAATCAAGGGATCCATTTTATGGTTGATCCTGATGCAACGATAGCCCGATCCTTTGCATGGCTTTTCAGGGAACCAGTGGTGTTTATAGTGTTCTACAGAACAAAATGAAAGCAACAAAAGATCATATTTTGCTCTTCAGATAACCAATGTGTCTAATCGTGTTATTACGCTTGAAAATGGTAGCTTAGAACAAGAGCACCAGGGGCGGGGGGGGGGGGGAATACGACACAGATGCAAAAATGTAGAATAATATTCGATGGCCTGGAAAGTAATGGCAGCCTCAACAGAAACCAAGTATTTTGATCACTGTAGCTAAAGGCACATTTAACAGCCTATGCATGTATAAAATCAGTACTGAATGATACCCTCCACAAATGGGGGTGAGAAAAACATGTAATTGGGCACCTAGACACCTTAAAGTAGGGTGATAAAACCAATTTGTGGGTCGGGGGGGGGGAGAGAATCTTGAGTATATATCCAAAGGCCTCTTCACAGTTTCATTATGTGTAGTTTGTAATGCAGTAATATTCTCCCACATCTTTTTTCAGCTGTACCATAAATACACATCTGAAAGAAGCACGAAATCTATTTCCTGTTGTGTGCAACATATCACAGAGACTTGTGCAACCTTCTCCATAAGCAAATAAGAATATGCACATATGAAATTCTAACATGTGAAGTGGAACCTTGCCTGCGGTGCTAAACAAAGAGGTGTCCGAAGTACTGTGTCACACCGCCTATATGTTTGGCTATCCAAGTTTTCCAGAATTCTGGATTCCTAACAATTGGGATAGGCAAGTTATGCATATTTCTTTTTTAGAATTGGTTCGCTATCTCTTGAGTCTATTATTACTGAAACACACTGGGTGACTGATTTTTGAAAAAATGAACTTTTTGACATTTCCCTTAATGTTTCGCTCAAATTTGGACTTATCCTCATATGTTTACATGTATGGATTAGGTATTTACTCTCAGCAGGACAACATTTGCTCTTACATTAGAACAGGAATCTTGTTACAGTAGGTTAAACTGCTTTAACTAAAATCCTCCAATGCTACCCATCATTTTATCTATTATTTCCAGAACTGTGCTTAGGAGCCTTTCCAAGTAAGCAACTCAGAGTAAGATGCATTTAATCCAATAAGATGGTCGTTTTCTTTAGAAGGGCTGTTTCTTCCTCCGAACCATTTTTACTGTTTAGAAACAGTGGGGTTATTTGTTTTTTAAAAAAAAATATGCAAAAGAATAACAGCCAAGTCCAATGTAGGTGGTTTTATTGTTATGATAAAGGTACTTCAAGGAGCATCTTGGACCCAGTCTTATAATGTACACACAGAACCTAACCACATCATACTGAATTACCACATTACAATCTCCTTGCTGGCATTTCTTTGTCTTAGTACAATGAAGGGAAAGCACACTAAGACAAAGCGAAAAGAAAATGAGGGGCAGCTGTGTGTTGTGGGATAAGCAGCAGCAGGAATTAGCATGGTATTATGCTGCCCCTGCAGCAGCCACCAAAGGGAGAGAAGGAAAAAGGGCTACCACTACAGATTGGAGAACAGGTGAGGTAGAAAAGGGACACTAGCAGCACAATCCCACATGTTTACGTAGAAACAAGTCCCCTTTCTGTTCATTGGGTCTTGCTTCCATGTAAACGTGTGTTACGATTGCAGCGAAGAACTCCCCCAGATGAGCAGAAAAGGGTAAACGGTACTATTCACTACCACAGCCTTGCCACAGATATGAAGTGTTGACAAAAATCCCTTCCCTAAGAAACCAGGAGGAAAAATAAATAGGATTCTTAGTCTCCAAATGTGCAAAGATTATGGCTACAGCAACCCTCCTGGACTGCAAATGAGGGGCACAGAACACACAAAGAGCTGATAGGACCACCCTCGGACCCAGCGCAGACCAGAGAAGGAAACCGATTCCTTCTGCAAAGGAGCTTTTCCTTCCGAAAGAGACAAACACGCAGCTTATGGCCACTTGTGTCTGTCCCCAAAAGCAAAAGGATGCAGATGAGCGGGATAAACAAACCTTCACGCGTTTATGCTAACAGCTGTGCTAAGTAACTCCTATGTGCTCAATTAGTTCAGTAACTACTGAACCTCAACCCAAATCACCTTCCTGTGGATTTGAATCATGTAAAACAAATAACCACTGTGGTGGGCGGGGAATAGCGCCGCCCCGCCTTTATTTCCATAACTGCGTAAAAGTGCAATTGGTGTCTGGGTTTTTTTTTTTTTTTGTGTGTGTGTGTGTGTGTGTGTGTGTGTGTGTGTGTGGCCGGGGGTGGGGGGAGGAGAACTAATCTGCATGACGTTAACTTGAGTACAAACACTGAAGAAGGAACAGAGGAAGGCAGGGAAGGCAGGGACTTTCCAGGCACGCAGCTGAACATACATACGAGGGGGAAACGTGCCACCCCCGCGCCCCTCTGGACGGGACAGCACGAAGGAACCGTTACTGCGATAGTACTATAAAACAACGCACGACAATCTCGTGAATCCCGAATTTTGAAAGCGCGCGTGGGGGTGGGGAGAGAGAGCCATTTCCTGGTCTTATGCGAAATGCATCTCTTTCTGCGGCACATTTTATAGGAGGTCATTAACTCCACAACACCCTTCCCACCACCACCCAAGAAAAAAAGTATGCAGTCGAGGCAGCGATCCCCGCTCTTCCAAATGCTGCGATGGAAAGAGAAACAAAACCTGGAGAGGGAGGATGAGGCAGCATTAGAAAAGCGGGGAGATAAGGAGGAGGCTGAGGAGGTGGGTGGCGGAGAAGAGATAAATACTTAAAACCGTCCCCTTCCCACCCCCTCTGCTGCCCCCCGCCGCCGCCGCCCCATACCTGCCAACAGCTCCTGCAGGCTCTGGCTGAACGTCTGCAGCTGCCGCTCGTTCATCAGCCCCTTGGTGCGCAGGAACTTGGAGATGAAGCCCACGGCCGCGGCGATTTCGCGTATCATGCTGGCCCGGGTGTAAAGGGCAGGATGCATGGAGGCGGCAAGGGGTAGCCAGCTCCGGGCGTTGAGTAGAAAGGGGCACGGTGGGCGCGCACGGGGCCGCCTCAAAGGGGGGTGGGAAGCGGAGGAGGCGGCGGCGGCGAGAAAGAAGCGGGTTAGAAAGGGGACGGAGCGATCGAGTTCAAGGGACTTTTAAGTTAACAGGCCCCCCGCTCAGCCGCCTCCCTGTGACGTAGGCTGGCGGCAGCAGCGGCTGCACTAGCAGGCACTTCCAGCATCTCCTTCTACGAGACACGAAGGAAGTGGCTGTGCGTGCGCCGCCTTTTATAACCACGTCCGGGCGGCAATGGCGGCTGAGAACCCGCCGCGGCCAATCCGGGGATCGCACCATTGTGACGTCGCGTTCGGAGCGGAGGGGCGCGGGGGAGGAGTGATGTCACCCGGTTGTAAACAAATAGAAGCAGAAGGAGAAAGAGGAGCTGCGTCGTCGGGCTGGAAAACAGCAGCGGCGGCGGGAGCAGCTGCTCGAGAGCGCGGCGTCTGGCCCTCGAGACGCGCAAGGCAGGAGCGCAAAGTTGCCGGCCTCGCTCACCTAAGCCAGCGCGGAAGAGAGAAACGACGCGAGCCGCCTTTCTCCGGCCGCCGCTCCTCTTCCCCCGACTGCGCATCTGCAGTCCTCTGCTGCCTGCTTGCTCGCACATGCTCCCGCTCACGTCCACCTGATCCGCGCCCCGGTTCAGTGCAAATCCATAGCTAGCTCTGGAAGCGTTCGCGGAACCGGGGAGAAGGCGGCGGACCCCGGGGTTGCTCAGAGGCAAAACCTGGCGCGACCGGGCCTTTGCAGAGCCTTCTGCCTTCCCATCCTCCTCTTCCCCCCAACCTCCAGCTGGGAGCTCGCAAACCAGCCGCTTTCCTTAAGCAGTCACGAATGTGGCGAGGCCTGGGAGAGAAGGGCTCAGGAAGCTTCTGGCGCCTGCAGCCATCTCACAAACAGCACCATTGTAAACAAATGCAGTGTCTTTTGGCGCTCTAAGGGTTACCGTTAGATGGAAAGAGGTGAGACGGAGGGGGCATCGTCCCAAGACATGGATCCCGTAAGATTATATATATAATTATATATATATATATTTCTCCCAGTCTGATTGCAGCTTGCAGGCCAGGGATTCCCACCTCCATCAGCTCCAGACAGCACGGTCAGATGCCAGGGGCGATGGGAGTTGTAGTCCAGCAACATCTGGTGGATCAAAGGTTAACCGACCTTGAACTAAAGAGGCATCGTCTTTGTCCACTTGACCGTTCATTGGTGGACTTGGTACACTTTCTCATAACAAGGGAAAACAACTGCTCCAGATCATAGAATCATCGTATTCTAGAACCTATCGATGATCATGTTGTCATCTAATGCTTTCACAGCAGTAGCCTAAACAAATCATTCTTTGCACACCACAAAAATTAAAAAATTGGCTGTGTTCTGGTGTCAGCACAGTAAGTTATATGAGACAGAAATTTAAGAATTGTTCATTCTCTCACATTTCAGCCATTCTTCTTTGTAAAGTCACACAACACACACACACACACACACACACACCCCTATACTGTGTAAAAGAAAATCACCCAAGAATAGGTGCCTGGTCTCTCTAAGCCAGGGCTGAGAACCTGTAACATAATTCCCACCATCCTTGACCATTGGCCACACTGGCTGAGGCTGGTCAGACTTGGGATTTAGAGGTTTTGATCCCTTTCTAAGGGCTTCATAATACTCATCCCTGCTTTATGTTATCATGCTGCATTACAGCATAGAAAAGAGACAGTTGCTTTACATAAAAACAAAAAATCAACCACACTCGTGTTATTGTGCCTGAAACATCTCAGCAGTATGATTGCTTGGTTATTGTTGCTGCATTTGGTTTCAGACAACATGAGAGACATTTATCGGTTCTTTCATTGGACTAATTTCTGCTGGTCAAAGGGTCAACATATTTTCAATCTTCATCTTGCTTTTCCTCAAGCAGAAATGTGTCATGTTATCTGCAGATAGGAAAGAGTCACAGGCCCTTATTAGGCTTTTCTTCATCTGAACTCTTTGGTGGCTGTCAGCTGAGAAATCGCCTTTGTATGGAGGAGATGGGGGGGGGGAGCAGCAACAAAAACAGACTGAACACAATCCAGGTTGAATTACCTCTCAGAACCTTATAATATAGCCAGGAAAACTACACTCTTGCTAAATCTTGTGTGTGTCATCAGATTTTTGAAAGCAGATGACAATGTAGAACAGTATTTTAAATCCCACTGTAGGCCTGTATGATCTCTCTATAATTTTTTATTCACAAAGGAAGTACCAATATACATAATGCTTTAACACAGAACTCAATAGAGTTGGAAAACCAATTAATTCAGGATTTTGCGCTCCCCTTGTTAAATATAATCCTAGCAGTGCCTCCAAATGTAATTCCACGTACCTTGGCAAGCAGCCCTTTGTTATGCTGGGAACAGGGCGGGGGGTGGATCTTTATCAGATCTAAGGTAGGTACGCCATATCCTTGGAATGCCCTACCAAAGGATTGGTAGGCACGACCCCTTCATTTGTGGATTTCTGAAGCCTTTATAACTACTGCGAAGGAGTGAGCATATTAAAACCTGGACTATGATGGCTATCTACTCGCTTCCAGAGCCAATTTAAGGTGCGGGTTTACATCTATAAAGTTCAATATGTCTATGATCATGGATAGAGAATCTGTAGACCTCCAGATGTTGCAGGACAACACATAGATCATAGAATCATAGAGTTGGAAGAGACCACAAGGGCCATCGAGTCCAACCCCCTGCCAAGCAGGAAACACCATCAGAGCACTCCTGACATATGGTTGTCACCCTTCACTGGCCTTCACTGGCTACAGCTGCTGGAGGTTGGGGCCAAAGAGGGCTACAGTTTTCCCATCTCTGGCCAAGGTCCTCCATACCTCAAATATTGTTTCCCGTTATCTACAGTGGTACCTCGGGTTAAGAACTTAATTCGTTCTGGAGCCTGTTCTTAACCTGAAACTGTTCTTAACCTGAGGTACCACTTTAGATAATGGGGCCTCCCGCTGCCATTACACCGCCCCCACACAATTTCTGTTCTCATCCTGAAGCAAAGTTCTTAACCTGAGGTACTATTTCTGGGTTAGTGGAGTCTGTAACCTGAAGTGTCTGTAACCCGAGGTAGCACTGTATTTCCTTCCATGTGTAAGGGTCAGCATAGAGGCCTCTAGCCTGGTGTGCACTGTCCAAGCAGGGACTTCTAAATCTTCAGCCCTGATGGGCCTGGCGTTCCAGATCGGTTTCCCTGGGAATATTTGCCAGTGCTGAATCCTGGAGGCACTTAGGCTTTATAAGCTTCCCTGTTCCAACACGCCTGCCAGAGAACGCCTTAATCTTTTGCTGCTGCTTGTCTGCTGTGTCAAGTTCAGTTGTTGCTGCTTGACTTTGGGGAGAGTTGAATGGGCTTTGGAATCTTTTTTTAGATCACTTGCTTTTAGAGTACGTATCCTTTTAATTTCACAAGCTGCTTTGAACTAAGAGAAGAGCAGAGTATCTTGTAGGGTGCTCAAGGCAGTGAAGCTCCAGCAGCAGGAACGGTGCGAGGAGGAAAGGGGTGTGTTATACATCGGGAAGGCTGCAGCTACGGGGAGAGGCCATTTGGAACATGCATGGCTTTGCTTGCTACAGTGTCCTGGTTACCTAACCTCTCTGCCAAGAGAAGGTGGGTGTGGGAATGAGACACAAGACAGTTGGAAGCAAGGCAGCAGCATGAGCTGCTGTGTCTGGGTGCAGTGCCCCATGTGGTGAACTGCTGAAATGCAGCCTCTCAGTGAAGTACCTTTAGGCAATTTATTATTATTATTGCAGTTGAACCTTGCTTGATCAGCAATCGGCAGGGCATTCCTGAGCTCTGGCATGTACATACATCTTTGATTATGCTTTGGACAGGTGGGGTCAGACCATGCCTCGGGTTCCATCTTGGAGGTTCCATGTGGAACCCAAGGAGGCTGAACTTTATGTGTTGATTGGAATTTTATCAGCCAACTCTTTAGAGATAGGCTGCTAGTCCATTTTTTTAAAGTCATGAACACACAAAGCTAGAATGCTAGTGGCCCAACGAAAGGTAACCTGAGCAACTCTGCCCTTGAAATCAATAAGACTTAAAAGTGATTCATTTTCCCTGGGTCATACTCCTAGATCGAAAGCCTGCTTCTACATCACAGAACAGATATATTCTGTGATGGCTGAACAAAGAAAATAGGTTCACAAAGAACACTCCTGACCTTTAGAACTCACTATCGCTCGATGTTTTAATCATCAACTGTAATATAACTGTGTTGAGGAAAGGACAGGTCAGTAATGGACGAGAAGGGGTATGGCTGGCTACAAATCAATAGACTCAGGGCTGAAAGCGATTAACAGTACAACCCTAGACATCTATTCACAAGTAGGCCCCATTGAGTTCAAAGGGATTTACTCCTAGGAAAGCAGCTAATCCACACTTACCTTTTGCCCTGCTCTTTCCAGGCTTAAAAAGCTCCATATCCAAGCATTTTGTTTGTTTTTGCTCCAGAGTTTTGCCTGCAAACACCTGCTCTTTCAAGCTCATTGGGAGCAAACAGCAATCTTCAGAAAACCTGAATTAATGTTTGCTCCAGCTGAGCACTAAAGAGCACGTTTTCATGAAGAGAGCTCTGGAGCAAAACTCAGACATGGGACTTTTAAGCACAGACCTGTGTGTGGGAAGAATGAGGCAAAAGGTAAATGTGAATAAGCCCTAAAATTGCAACCTAAAGTTTCATTAAACTCAGTGGGGTTTACTTGTGAATAAACATCTATAGGATTATATTGTAAAGGACATTTATTTGTAATTTTATGCAATGTTCTAGGCAATGAATAAAAAAGAAAAGCACATTAATGATTTTACTTCACTTTCTTAGCTTCAATCACAAATGAGGTGGCTCATACAAGGAATAGTTTTTGTTTGCTTACAATAATCTGAGGCATTAGAAAGCACAGCACATATTGATTATTAAAGAGGACTACAGAGATTTCTTCTAGCTGACCCAACCCATATTGGCATTTCTTGTTCTTTCAACATCATTACTTTAATTCAATACATTCGCACCTGGTTATGGACAAGAAAGCTTTAAATGCACAAAAAATGTGCATTTGTGAACTGTTAGCACCAAGATTATTTGAAAGACAAATGGCTTGTTAATCACCATAAATCAGTTAGACTGGTGGATCTGCATTTACATCGGCGCCATTTGATTAACTGCAACAGGACCTAATTAAGAGGTTTATAGATCACATATTTGATTTTGTGTTAGTGTGCGTTGTTTTCGTCAGAACTTGTTAATATTTACTCAGGAAGACTTTCTAATCTAGCAAATGGTCCTTGTGCATGTTACCCCTAAAGCCAACACTGAACATCATGTTAGGTGTCCTTTTTGCTGTTCCTGAGCTGTCTCATAAGACAATGAAGTTCTGAGGTGGCAATCCTATCTGGGATGTAGGCTCCTTCCTACTTCGCCTCATGCTACTTCAACCATTGCTTGCTTGTGGTTCAGCTTTTACTTGCATTGCTATTACACCACTCCTACTTCCTCCTGCTACCCAGAGATCAGGCCCAAAGCAGTTCTTAAAAACAAATATGTGATGGGAACAAAAATGGACAGCCAGTTTGATGTAGTCATTAGAGAGTTGGACCAGGGCTTAAATTCCTGCTCAGACATGAAGCTTACTGGGTGACTTGGGACCTCTCCTCCTAACCTACCTCACAGGGTAGGTTGTGAGGAGAACATTGGGAGGTGGGAACCATGTATGCCACCTTAAATTTCCTGAAGGAAAAGGTGGAAAATAAATGCAATAAATGAATAAATATGCTGCCCATCTCCTATAAAGTGCCCCAGAATTACCACTTAGTGGGGAAATCATCATTCCCTTTCTATCAACTGCATATTTCAATAGTGGCTATACTGGAGAAAAGGAGAAACTGCTTTTCCTTATCTTTGCTGCTTACCTTTAAAGAAACAAACCAAAAAATGAGACCATTTGATTATTCTCCAGTCTCTTTCAAACAATGACCAATTTTCTCAGCTTGCCTCTGATGTATTTATGGATATAGCAAAAGATGAAGAACCCCAGTCATGTACACAAGCAAAATAAGAAAAAGAAGGATATCATTCTAGATGCAGTATTTAAATGTGGCACTGGATGAACTGTTTCAGATCCCTGCTCTGTACCCTCACTAATCATTTCAGCCTACCAGTGCATAGTAGTGTCCTGTGGGCAGAGCTTTGGGGACAAATTTTCCAGGTCCCACTCAGAATGAAAAGCAGCCTGGGCATCTGCTGAGGAGTGCAAGGGGGCCAGTTACCCTCCTAAGTTAGCCACAAACCCTGATTCCCAGTTTTTATGTAAAAAATGCAAGTCTCTAGTTCTTGTAGAACCCAAGATAGGAAGCAAAATGCGCAAACATTGCTCTTTTCATTTGTTTTGTGGGAAACACCTGGGTTTTTAGACAATGAATGAAGTCTCATAGAAAAAGAATCCAGGTATCCAGGATTTTAGTCCAGTATCCAGAACTGTTCTGCATTTGATGCACTCTGATATTGCTTGCTTTGAAAAAATTATTTGAGAACTCAGAGAATCAGTTAACAAAGTCTCTCTGTCTACTCAAGGTCTGGCGTAGCTCAGCTGCTTAAGAGCATTGCTTTGGAAGACCTAAAGGTAGATTCAGATAACCTCACATAATTATTTTCATGTGACAAGCTGAATGAATCTTTGCCCATTGAAAACTACTAGCACTTGCTTGCACAAATTCAAAAAGATGCAAAGGAGAAAAGCAACACAAGACGGAAATTTAAAATGACTGACTGACTGACTAAATAAATAAATAAATTCTAAAAATTCTGGATAGACTCTGAAAGGGACAAACGGGACAATAGGGAGACCAGGTGTAGACTGATACTGTTATAGCTCATGGTTTCTTTACTACTGTGTATTAACAAGAAGCAAGGCACATGAATGAGACTACGGGGAGCCAAAGCAGCAGGGAGTGATTTCAGTGGATAAGCCACTGAAATCCATAATGACCTGGTTCAGAATACTGAATTTGTGTTATGAATTGAGCATCATTTCCACACACACCCAAGAAGTTCTCCTCCACCTTCAAATGTTAAATGTGATTCTGTGCATTCATAGTCTGCCCTCAGGCTGAAAGGGCTGCTTTACAAGAGCATCTGCCAACGTTCTTCCATAGCAACCTCTTTGTTCCCAATGAAACTTTCACTGATCACAAGGCAAACTACAAAAAAATAATAAAAATATGCAGGCACATGTATATGCATTCTATAGTGGTACCCCTTTTACTCTGAGTGGAAAAGTATTTGATTGTTGTGAACTATATATACATCCAGGCCACCCAATTAAGCAGATATTGGTTCTCTTGATTATTTATTGTTGTTGCTTTTTTGTGTCCTTGATCTATACTTGAAATACTGTAAATACTTGTCAGGAGCACCTCTCCCAATTTTGTTCAGCCCATGAGTTAAGAGGTGCCAGGTGAAGCTGTCCCATCACTGGCAGTAACTCATAGCCAGGTCTCCCTGGTGGCATCCAAGCTCTCAATTTATATGTGGATTATTCAGGACTGTGCACAGGTGATCAGGAAAGGGGAGGAAAATGCATTTTATGCAACCAGACGTGGGTAACAAAATACAATTTTATCTCCTCCAAAGTGGTTGAATTATTATTGAGAAGACAAGGGTCCAGGGTTATCTCATTACAAGCACCTGTATCTCACCCAGTATGAAAACAGTACCCTATCAGCACAGTCAACTTGGATTGTGGAAAAATAACTACCCTTGTGATTAAACAATATGTATTATTCCAGAGAGACAAGAAAATACAACAGCCTAAAAATCCCACCACTTGGGGCAAAATGCATTTCAAAGACTGATGCACATGTGAACTCATCTATTTGTCAGTTTCAGGATGTCATAGGATAAGCTCATTGTTCTGATCTGCTCTCACATAGAGTCTTCGTCCAGTGGACATTTCCCCAAAGGCAGTATTTCATCTCCGACTCAAATCTTGATGGTTGGACTTGCCTGTTTCTCCACAGGTCTGCTCTGTATACACTACTCGACCTCATTAAATCTGGTATTTCACAGACGTGTGCCATACATCTATTCCAGCAGCAGATCTTAAAAGCTGCCTGGGGCCAGTTGAGGCATGCTTTATTTTTCCCTTCTGCCTAATCCGTTTAGGCATTTATAGTGCACCCATCTCTGGGTTGTCTGAATGCTTCTCCAATACCTTCTTTGCACATGCAGATAAAAGCAACATTCCATATGGCACATGGCTGTGAACTATAGACACCCCACACTCATAAAGGGTGTGCCTACAGACCCCCATTGTCAAGCGTGCACACGTGTGAAGACCACACTGCCAAAGCAATATCTGAAATACAGTAGGAGACTTGCCACATCTTCGTTTCTTGTGTATTTTGATCCCATGTATATGACACACTGGATTGAAAAATTGGATTCCGGGGCCGCATCTGGCACCTGAGGTTCTGCTTAATATTTTGCTTCAACTCCACATCCGCACTTACATATGTACATTTATAAGAATGAATTATCTTCCACTCTTCTGCTAAAAATATAGAGCTATATAAAAATATAGTTTCAAACATACAAATCCCGGCCACGCACCACTTTTCGTTCCTAACAATTTGCAATCTACTCAACAAGATGCCCCTGAATTATATTTTTGTCCCCACTAACAAAGTAACAAATGATGTGATGACACGTAGATGTCATCTGCTCTCACCAAGATCCAAGAATCTTCACTTCCAGTGTTATTTCATTATAAGAAGCAGGAGTGATTTTCACATCTGCAATACACTTTGTAACAGCATCCAGATCAGTCCTTCTGATGTTGAAAATTCTGTAGCCGATTCCTCATTCTTGATGACGCTCTCAAGTCAATTAGTTGCTCCTTTCTATCAGGTTGCCTTGAAGTTCTGTATCAAATTCCTTTCTGAATACAGAAGCAAAACAGAGTCAGTTAATGAGAGTTGAACATTCTTAGACAGAATTTCTTATTTCAATGATTTTCATAAGTGGCAAAATACTGAAGGAAATGGACTGTCAGTAGAAGATAAAGTAAAGTTTTTGAATAAATACGAAGAAGATCTGCAGAAGGGACTTGGAAAAGAGCCAAGAGCATCGGATAGAAGATCACCAGGATGAAGTTGATGGACTATATGGAACTGGCAGAAATGACCGGCAGAATCCAAGACCAGGGAGAAGAGTCGGTGGAAGAAGACTGGAAAAAGTTTAAAGATTTTTTACGGAAATACTGTAAAATTAATGAATGTTAGAAAAATGTTGGAATGAAGTTATATGGCTTTAGTAGAAATGTTATAAGGAATTAAGTATAAATAGATTAATAGAGATTAAAGGAAAAAATAAGGTTAGAATGTGTTAAGATAATTATAGGATAGAAAACAGAGGAAGATGGAAAGGAATTTCTGAAACAATTAATAGAGGTGGAATACAAAAAGGGAGGTGTGAGGAGGTCGTTGAAATAAGTGAATGAAAGATAAGATACTGAAATTGGTTGATGTGTTTTGGATTGGTTTTGTTTTGTTTTGTTGGTTTGATGTGTTGGTGTTGTGTGGTGTTTTTGTATTGTGTTGTGTTGTTGTTCTTTTTTGTAGTGTTTGGATTGTTGGAAAAGTAATAAATATTATTTCCCCCCCCCCAAAAAAAAATGAAGTTCTGTATCAAATTCCTTTCTGAATACAGAAGGAAAACAGAGTCAGTTAATGAGAGTTGAACATTCTTAGACAGAATTTCTTATTTCAATGATTTTCATAAGTGGCAAAATACTGAAGGAAATGGACTGTCTCAATAAGACTTTTAGGACTGAGTAAATATTCTTTCACAATATATATAACAGCCCCATCCAGTTTTTCTAAGCTGGTGGACAAAGATGTCAGCAAGGTCATCATAATCCAAGTCTTGCCACACCCTGTTACAGGCAACTCTTCCATGTGTGAGTCTATTCAGGTTGTCCACTGCTGTACATAAGAATACTGAAGATAGTTATTTTCATTATCATTTCACAAACTGTCTGAGAGCATAGAATTGGCATAGCCAAAACTTGTTAGCCATGTTCCCATCAACAGAACATGAAAACAGCAAATTGAATGTGCTATACAGTACTTTAAAAACAGACACAGCTTGATACAATGATGACCTAACATCACATGCTTATTCATCATTTTTAAAGTATAACTACTTATTACTGCTATAGTTTATGAAACGCTGTGCAGTCCTACACACATGTATTGGAAGTAAGTCTCACCTAGTTCAATGGGGCTTACTCTTATGTAAGTGTACAGAGAATCCTAGCCTTACCTTACAGCACAACCCAATGCATGTCTACTTAGAAGTAAGTACCCCTGAATTCCATGGGACATACTCCCCAGATCAGTGGGTATAGGATTGCAGCCTATATTTTAATTTTTAATGTTGGCCTTCTGAAAAACACACACTGAAGGCCTATCCAGATCCATTTAAACCAGTAGAAGTCATAACCTTGAGTTCAAAATGATGTGAGCTGCATCCTTTGAGCAGGGTAGCATCCTTTTTGACATGCATGGCTTCCAGGACAAGTATTTCTAACTGCCAATTTAGCTGGCTTCTGTTCATGAAATGAGAAGGATGCTGTCGGGTCCATTGCCTCAGGTAGCAAGACATCTCAGGCTGGACCTGACTGACTCTAGGGAGCATTTAAAATAAGAGCTCATCCACACTTTTGCTTGACCCATATTTTGATCACATTGTGTTCTGATTAATTCCCCTGGGTCTGAGAGCTTTTCTTGTTGTTCTGCAGCTGTGCCTTGCGGAAATCTGATTTTACCCGCTGAATTGAAGCTCCGTTAAGCAAATCTCTCTTCAGATTTTCCATGCATCTGATAAGACCTGACTCAGCGAGTAAGATCGGATTTTCTCAAGGCACAGCCATGGAGCAACAGGAAAAGCTCTTAGACCTGATGGAATTAATTGGTACACAATACAATGAAAATACGGATCAAGCAAAAGTGTGGATGAGCACTAAATCAAGAAAGGTTTTATACAGGGAGCATCCATAGTCCAGCAATGCAGAAAGGAGATAAAAATTCATTCTAACTTCTCTGTAAACATGGGTAAGTTTCACATCCGCACTTCCAGTTTAGAAAAGGGCTGTTGTTTCAGGTTTTTGTTCTTTGCAGATTACTGAGAACTCATACACAAAAGCCCAGGATTTTCCAAAGAAATTCAACTCAATTCCAAATCTACCCTACAATCAGTTTCACTTCTCCATCACTTCTACCTTCAGCAGTAGCAATGGGGAAAGTCAAAGGGGAGTGGTTGGTCAAGTAACAACTAACTGGAAATTCCAGGAACACAGATCTATGGCAACTGCAGTTTGCTTGGGCTTCTGGGCCTTTACCTCTGGTACATTTGCACTGGGAATTTCTTGTTAGTAAGACTTCCGGGCCTAATGAAGGCCAGAAGAGCAGACTTCTCTTTGTGCCCTTCCCACTGCTGGACAATCCCTCTCCATTTCCCCACCATCACCACTTTAGCCTTCTTCTTTCAAGATGACACTGTTGCAGGGAGGACTCTTCCTTTGGGACAGATCACATGGGAAACTTGGAGCAGAGCACCCCTTGCAAATTTCGACTAGCCATTGTGTGGATTTATTTTGAATGCCAGACACTGCCAGGTCTTGGTGTTAATTACTGAAGGCAGAGGAAATCAGAAAAGGAATTGAGAGCGGGTCAGAGCTGATGGCCTAAGTTATGGCCAATTAATGGACACTTAAATCTGGCCGTTACATGGAGAAAACGTTTCTCAGGTTTCTTGGCAGACAATAGATGTGTGGTGATTCCCTGCTATGCCTTTTGTTTTTTTGTTTTTTTTTAATAATATTTATTAAAATTTTCCAATTAATTACAAATTAATAAAACATCCAATTTCAAATCTTTTTCCAATTACATCCTTTCAGGACTTCCCCTTCCCTCCCCCCCTTGTATTCCAAATCTCTCAAATGATCTCAACAAGTTCTTCTCCTCAATTCAAACTTGTTATCCTTAACCCAATTTTTTTTTTTAAAAAAAAAACAACAACATTATTTTCCATTCCCCTAAAATCGGCTTATTCCCACCACGAGTTCCCCACTTTAGAATACCATATAAATGTATATAGCCTAAATAAAACATAGTTTACGCCTTTAAGGATTCCACATTTCCCACCCCCCCTTTTCCCGGTTGCGTTCCCAATGTTCCTCAATGTCCGATATTTCCACGTCTCTCTAAATCATAGTCCTTTGCCAGTCCTCTTTAATTTCGAGTGTCCATTCATGGAAGGATTCTGTCTCAAAGAGAGGCCCATTTTTTCCATCCAGATTTTTATATCCAGGAGTGAAAAACTCCAAATTATAATCCTTAAGCTTGTCAAATCTGGATGTCCCAAATGTCCCCACTTTTGACTTGGTCCAATTCTTGTTATTTTGTTGTTCTTATTGATCAGACTCCTCTTTCTATTTCTTTCTGTCCCTGTTTTCCTGCACAAATGTCCTAATTCCAAAAGTTAGTTCCTTTACAGAGGCTTGTTATTCAGAAACAAAACATTACGTCAAGTTCCTTTCATTCCACAACAGATGATTCCATTGTCTTCTTCGATGTAGTGGCCTCTGTAGTCATAATAATGTTCCATTTCTGCAGTTTCCCAGGAGATAAACAGTTCAGTTCCAATTTCCAGCTAAAACTTGTAATATCCCTCGGCTCCTCTAGGTGGATTGCAAAAACTGAGTTCTCTTCCAGATCGCATCCATTAGCCCTAGTAACTTTGTAATCCTTATTTGAAACAATTTGTATCCAATTTATAACAAATATAACCAGCAAAGTCCTTGTAACATAGTCTCTATCTTATTTTCCGCTTTGACAGCTCTTTGACAGCTGTCAAAACTTGCCTTTCTCCTCTCCAAACTCCGTCATCGATCGCTCCCGGGGTTCCAGGGGGGGTTGTTTTTAAGTCCGAATTCTACTTTCCTCCTCCAGCTCAATCTCATATTCTTCACTCGTGAGGTTAAAAACTTGCCAAAATGATGTTACTCCGATCTTAGTTATCAGATCCTTTGCTTTGATCCTTCTACAATGGAGGGGGTGGCTGACTTCCTTTTTTGCGCCTCCCCCGCTCGCTCCGAAATTTTTAAAATTTTTATCCCTCTTTTTAGTCCAAGTTCCAATTACTTACAGGTTGTTCTTTTAGGTCCGAATTTTCAAAGGAAGAAGCCAGCGCTCTCCGCCGAATGGCATGCGGCTTCGCACGGCAGGGATAGCAGAGGACTCAAAACACCACGCTTCTCCCCGGCACCCGATCCGTAGCCTTTAAAAAGGCTCCTTCACGAGTCGGGAGGGCGCTGACGGTGTCAGCCGAGTCTCCATGTCCACGGCCCCCGTGGCCGTGGTTTTTAAGGGTCCCCGCATCGCCGGTGCGGTAGGACCCAGCCCCTGCCGTGCAGGCTCCCTCCGGAGCTCGGAGGGAGTCCGCCATTCGGCGATGGCGCCGACCCGGAAGTCCCTGCTATGCCTTTTGATGTTTTCTGGAATGTGGTTATGTCAGCCTGCTCTTGAGGCCATTTTTAAGTTAGAGACAGTGGGTGATAGCCAACATTAGTCACATTCCGAGTAGACCTATTGAAATGAATAGATCTCTTAAGAAATGCCTTCACTGAGCTGCAATTTCGAATGCTACTGCAATTCTGGGTGGTCACTGCAACAAGGTCGCTTATGACGGCAGGTTCTGTGTTTGTGGCCAATTTCAGGTGGAAGATATTATTCACTATCTGTTAATCTGTCCTTTACATAGTAATACAAGAGAGATTTCTGAAATGTCTGTTGACATATGGAAGCAGGAACACCTTGGAAGAAACAGTACTATTTCTTTTGAGTGACACTAACAGCTTTGTGACACATGAAGTGTATCTTTTTTGCACTGGCTGCAAAAAAAAACAACAACAAAAAAGTGTTAGATAATATTGCTGCAAATTGTTTTGGGAACTCTGAGGTTTAATCTGAAGCTGAGTTCGCTGATGGTACCAAAGGCAGATAGAGGAGAGTGTGAGCTGTTCAGTTTCACCAGGCGTGAAAATTCTGGGGCACTGCATCAGCCGCCACAGCTATGAAGTCTAACAGAAGGTGAGAGGCAGGGGTGTCGGATTTTGGCAATGCACAGGATGCTACTGAAATTTGAGACGCTAAGGTACACTAAGATACTGATGGTACTTCTATTTTTTCTTCTTTAATATTATTGACATTTGTTATGTTATTACTGTGTTTGTGTTTAGGTGTTTTATAGCATAATTGTCTAGCACAATAAATGTACTGAATTGTGTATGACTATCACTGGATATGCCCCAGGATATCAGGTTTGGTTCACACACACCCTTCCCCAAATCATGCCATGCATCTAATAGCAGAGGAAAAGAACAGAACCACCATATATGGGGGGAAACTGGCAGCCCTGGTTCAAGGAATGCTGTGTTAACAGTTGATCCTCAGTTCTGGAACTACTGCAGCTGCTTCAATCTTATTGCCCCCAGATTCATAGCAACCCATTATGAATGAAGAAGCTACCAAGAAGGCCAGCCAACAGATCTTGGCTGGAGTTGTGGGATGGTGTCTCAGTTAGTTTGCAATCCTGCCAACATTGACCTTTCTGATGCTGATCTAATGAATGATGATCATATCCCTGCAAGCTTCAGATAGCAGAGAATACCACTTAAGTCTGCATTGTATAAGGGCACATTAGCTGCAAGTTGAACAAGTCAAGGGTAGTTCTCTGCATTCATATTGGTTTGCCCTTGGCAGCATCTGTAGCACACACTTAAAGAAGAAGAAGAGTTTGGATTTGATATCCTGCTTTATCACTACCCGAAGGAGTATCAAAGTGGCTAACATTCTCCTTTCCCTTCCTCCCCTACCTCTGTGAGGTGAGTGAGGCTGAGAGACTTCAGAGAAGTGTGACTGGCCCAAGGTCACCCAGCAGCTGCATGTGGAGGAGCGGAGACGCGAACCCAGTTCACCAGATTATGAGTCTACTGCTCTTAACAACTACACCACACTGGCTCTCAAAGCACATGACTCCCCCTACCCAATGAATCCTGGGTACTATAGTTTCCTCCCTCAAGCTACAGCTTTCACTATCCAAGGATCCTTTGGGTGAAGTCATACTTTAAATGTATGGTGCGTACACAGATTCAGATGACTGCTAATCATATCTGTATTATTATTTGCCTGCCCTTCACTTTTAAGGTCCCAGCGCAGGGTTGCAACAATTAAAACACTATATTAAAACCAGTTTAAAACAACTTACAATAAAAGAAATAAGGTGGGTCTCTCAGTTCCCTAAGTAAGGATTGTACACATTATTCCCCCCCCCCCATTTTGTGTTTGGGTTATGCTGAAGAATACTGACATCCAAAAGTGCCCTGTGAGCTTTGTGACTTAGTAGAGACTTGAAAAACAAATGTTGCTGATCCAAGTCCAACATTCTCTATACACTACGCCATACTGGCATTTAGGAATCTGCTTTCACTAACTATTCCTTAGATTCTTCGAGGTTTCATAAGCATGGTTCCCTTCTGCCCCAGCTACAGCAGGAATAATGGCATTTTAGAACATACAGCTCAAAGCACTATTTTATTCAAGCATTTCAAAATACAAACATAATCCTACAATGGCCAGGCAGCTCATTCATCACAAATTATTTTCTCCTGTATATTTATAACAATCCAAAGTTCTCATAACAGCAGAGGAGTGGGGAGGCAGTTGAAAAGAGAGGTTTTAAAAGGCCTTAGTCTGCAAGCCCTCTTTTTCTGACTTTCCTTCCGTTATTCTAACTTGTTGAAAAGAAGTTAAAGCAAAACAGTACAAATGTCAGCCATCTGTAGGTTCATTTTTCCAGGGAGATTGAAAGGAGGCCCGTTTGTGTTACTAATAAAAGGCAACTGTATACTCCAGCAAAGCAAATATTACTGTTACCCGTAATAAGGTTTCCAACAGTCCAGCTTTAAAAAAAAACATAGTTCTATAAATAAGTAGCCTTGCCCCAATCTGTGTATTTTCCATTTCTAGACTGTAAGTTTACTTTTGCTGATCAAAACTGATCCAAATCTCGCGGCCAGGTGCATGTTTATCAGGTTGGCAGTTCAGATCTTTCTCAAGGATTACATTCACAGCTTGAAAACGTGGGTTCTCAGCCAGGTACAGCCATTCCATTTTAAACTACATGTATACAGCTTGCTTATATATCCCAATGATTGATATCACCTGGTATATCTTTATTTCCCAATATTTAGAGGAGTTTGTATGACCACCACCAGCGTCATTGAAAGGGGGGGACAATCCCTGCTGCCGCATGTGCCGCCACAGATTAATCTTGGATATGCCCTAGAACAAGCTTTTGATCCTTCCTCTACAATTTTCCGCCTTCTCCTGAAATCTCTCCCCTTCTCTCACTAAAATCTGAAATGGCACCACTGAGAAACGGATGTAATAACAAGAGAGTAACACCATGGAATGAGATGGAGAGATAAATGGGAGGTACAGGCATTTGTTGTTAGTATTATTTAGCTGTTGAAAAAAACATGTAAAATGCAGAACTTGAGCATTACATTTTCTTTCTAAAATGCACAGAGTTTAATTTTCAGTCTAATGCTGCTAGTTTTTGTTGCTTTCGAGAGTGGATATTTCTGATGTTCCCAGCTATTAGAAAATTAACGTACTTGGATAGGAGATTGAAATACTTAATGAGAATCACACCACTGGTGACCATTTCTTTCGACAATATAGCCCCATAAAGTGATAATGCAATTAGCTGTTTATTTCTGGCATGCATGGGCAGTGCAAAAGCATGGGAAACAGTTGAGAAGAGGAAAGCACAGAAAAGAAACACATTCTAACCATTTAGAATACATCGGAATGTTCCGAACAAAAGAAAGAAAATTTAGAACCTTGCTGAAGTATGGCCCCTACATATGGGTCAGAAAGGGAAGTATAACACAATACGTCTGGAATCAGCATCAGCACAAGGATACAAACTCCCTATCTGCCAGGGCTAGGATCACCAGAATCCTACATGCTGCTGTTACAACACAGTAAGTCAGGAGTGCCCTTGAGATGTTAGTGGACTACAATTCCCATCATCCCTGGCCTTGTGAAGTAGAGTTGATGGGAATTGTAGGTCAGCAGCGTCTGGAAGGCACTACATTGGCTATCCCTGCAATATAGGAGGCGGCCAGTAATTATGTAGACTTATGCCTCAGTCCTAAACCAATTCACTTGTATATCAGTACAAGTAATTCCCAGTAATTCATGGCCTTTACTTCCTCGTAGGTATGTTCAGGCTCAGGATATGGGTATGTTTATTCTGCCTGTCAAAAACACTGGACTTTCCTGATCATAAAATATACAGTGTGCTATTAGAAAGCGGGAGGTATAAACAAAGAAAAAGAAATCTACTCATCGGTTCATATTAAGGGGGATGGAGTGTGAAAATGAGGAAATGTCGCCTATTACAATAAACCAGCATGAATCCTGTATCATGCACATTTGATTCAATGCTGACAACATCCCACTTGAAAAAAGAGTGAGAATTAACAGTGTAGCCAATAATTGGTTACAAAGGACAGCTATTGTTTCTTAATCCCTTTTTCCATTACTCGATTACACATTACGAGTATGTGCTCCTCCACCTCCCATTGGATGCACAGATGCTAAAACCACAGGAGATCGTCTTAATCCTCAGGTGCTTTCAGAACAATGAATTCAGTTAGTCTTATTCCAGATAAACCATTGACAGCCACAATATGCCAACATGAAAATAACAGAGAAGCATGGTAACCTGCCTGCCATTTAAACAAACACTGATAAATGTTTTAGCTTATTCATATATTTATATGACTCTCTCTCTCTCTCTCTCTCTCTCTCTCTCTCTCTCTCTCACACACACACACACACACACACACACACACACACACACATTCTTTCATGAAATTTAAGCTCCTATTGGATTTTATCCCTTGGATTAATAAAAGTTGGTGTTCTGGAACTACTCCAGTTATTAATATAATGGGCAACTTATCGAAGGGCCAAACTAGACGTCATGATAATAATGCATCAGATTGTTGTTCTTTAAATAGCAGCTGGGTGTAGCGAACAATCAGAATCGGGGCCTTGGTGTGTTCTAAGGGGAATGTTAATCCTCCCACATCCCAATGAAAATCTCCCCTAAAACTGTTATTATCCCCATTTGGAAAGTGTTCTTTGACTCCTGTGGAAACATTCCTCTGGGGGGAAATCTCAAGGGGGATTTTCATTGGGATCATGTTATGTTTGTGCGAGGAGGGGGGAGTTTCAAGCCTCCTGCACACCATGGTTCAAATCCTGGTCAGCCTCATCTGCCCCTCAGCAGCTGCTATTTAAAGAACAAAAGCTGAACATGTTAAATGCTTGTGCACATTTAATGTTACATCTAGTTTATCCCCAAGAGGAATAACTCGTATACCTGTTAATCAGCTATATGTTACACAAAAGTATTGCAAGAACTTAACATTTATACATAGGACAAAACTCCCAGTTTCAGTTATTTTTCACTCCCCCACTTTGAAGTCTGAAGTCTGCTCAAAATAGTGTTACTAGCCACCCCAATTTCTGCTGAGCGGTGAACAAGAATCCAGGTGTCCTGGCTCTCAGCCAGGGTCTTTGTCTCTTTGGGGAAAAATAAAGCATGGTGGAGTGTTTGAAAGATGGTTTATTAATGCATATGTACACCCTGAGTGTAGATGAAGGGAGTGCAGAGTTTACAGCATTCCCATCTCAGGTGCAGCTTGTCCTTCCCTGCCCCCCAGAATTGGATTCCGAGCCATCCTGCATGCCATCTTTGTTCCTGCTTCTCACCTCCACGATAGCTCATAGAACTCTGCCCCATTCCTTCCCAGCAAACCTTTAGATTTCAAAAAGGACAAATTTTCCTGTGACACCATGCCCCCTGTTCACCTTGGCAACCTGCCCATTCTCCTATCACTGTCCACTCCTCAGAGAGGACAGTTCTTTTGCATTGCCAGCGCCCTTAATGGATCCGTGCTTGGTTCCCTATCGCCCCGCAATGTCTCTGCACTAAGCTAGCCCAGCCAGGCTGGTTTGCATAAGCTAAGCCAGGAACTTCTCATATGGTACAGTTCTGCAGATTGTATTTTCCCTTCATATCCTAAATATTATGTAAATGCTACCCTTTATTAGTTTCTAGTATTCATTAACAGACTCTGGTACCCCAGCAGAGTACCAGAGTACCAGAGTACCAGTTTACTATTCCTATAACAATAGGAACCAACTATTTCAAAAGACCATTCAAAATAGAAGACCCAGGACAGAGGCTGCCACTCGAGCTGATTCACACATGGAAGCTAACAGGCGAACCTTATTCATAGCTAATCAAAAATAAGCCCCACATAATTCAACAAGACTATAGAATCACAGCACAAAAACACAGGCAGAATGGTTTCTGATTAGATCCACTGGTTTTGAAAAAGCTGTCTGAGCTTTTTGTTTAGAGCAAATGTGCAAAGGAATATGTTCTTACTTGTTTAGATTCCATTGTTAGAACCACACAGTGTACTCCTAGAACAGGAGGTTATTTGGCCATTTAATTTTTTTCAAAGTGCACATGGTCCTACCCAGAATATATAGATAATTCTTGGATTCCTCAGCTGTTAAGGTTGGAATGGCAAAAAGAAAATGCAGCCATGTTTGTGTCAGGCATTTCCTTTGTAAAAGAAATACTGCATGTCCAATGAACTTTAGCATCCTCAGGAATTTCATTGTACAAAGAAAAAGCTGTCAGACCTCAGATACAGCTTCATATTACTGTGATAATAACACCACTGTGTTTGAACACCCGCAACACACTCTTCCAGTCAGTTAGAGAGAGAAGCAAAACCAACCGTTCATGCAGCAGGCTTGATTAACAACTGAAATTTTCTACCATACAAAAGTAATCAAAATTCATCTTCTGGGATGATTCTATACAAAATACGCTTTTATTTTGCAGTTTGAGCTCACAAGGAGTAGAAGGGAGATGGAGATATAGATGTAGTTAATCTTACTTGTTTTGTGTGGTGTTGATCAAACGATTGCCACCTTGAGTGAGTTTGCGCATTTCTTACTCTGCTGGCATCTGGCCAAGAGGTTATGTAGTCCAGACAGCCAGTCTGAAATGTAGATTTAAACTACTTAATATCCATTGTTGTATCACTTCTCTTTGATTAAGCTGCCCTACCCTCTCAGACAAGTATGGGCAATTCTGAAGTTCTAGTAAGCAACTTAAGACCCGGTTTATTTTTGCAGCAGACAATATAAGAAAGCAAAATTACTACAGGAAAATCGAAGGAGGCATGCTTTACTACATACACATTTTAATAACAAGCATTTAAAACTCTGCCCCCCATGCCATGCCGCAAGGATCACACTCAGTGAAGTCATAGGCATTTCTCAAAGCTTTCACAGTGCAAATAATAGCCACAATGTCTGTGGTGTGGGGGAGATCCGATCCTATTACTGTGATGTTCAGTGAACAAGGAGCATAGAGATCACAGATAATAAGGTTAACATGTAAAATTTTGGACTAAAAGGCAAAACCACCTGAACACCAATCCATCTGTGACTGGCTCCCTCACAGGACTACCTTGTATCATCTCCAGAAAGGTATGCTCAGAGCAAATTATTAAACCAGGTCAGGTCAATCTAGGATTAATTTTTACTAGGACTGTATATTTGCACTTGAGTCACTAATGCACATCAATTATCCTATGCACATTTACTCAGAAATAATACCTGCTAAATTCAATGATATTTACTCCCAACTAAGTATGCTTAGGATTGTAGCCTTACATGCTCAACTACAGCTTGGCTTCCTGTTAATCCACCTTGCGCAAGCAGGCAGAGGTGGTGGTGTCTGGAGGTGGGATTGCCAGAGCCATAAATTTGCTTTTCAAGCAGTTTAGGGCTTCAAAAACAATTCTTGGAGTGAAGCAAATTGATTCCTTTGGATTTTAACCAAAGCTGCATGTGCAGTGCTTATGTGTGCTCTTACTATGAAGAAAGCTGTGTGGCAGCAGCAAGCTGGAGTGTGCATTTGCTATATTATTGAAATGTGATACCTTCCCAAGCTCCACCCTGACACTGTCACACATTGGCTGCATTTAAATGTCACAACAAGCCTTGGTTTCTTTTATTGTGATGAGAACACCCTAGAGCAAGTCTCATGTTTATGTACACTCCCTCCCACTTTCTGCACATGTGGGGAGGAAACGTGAAGCTTCCATTTGTGGTTTGGGACAAACCACAGTTTCCCATCTTGTCTGAATGTAGAAAACCATGGTTTGTACTACCCAAAGTTAATAAATCATAGTTTGATCCCCCTTTGGTATCCTGTTCTTTTCTTGCAAGTTATAGTTAAACTAACTTTAACGGCTTTGTTTTTTGTTTTTGTTTTTGCAGTACAAAGTTTCCACACATTTTCCTGCCGTGAAAGAAATCACTATATGCACACAGTTCTTCTGACATTTCTCAAGTATTTTGTATTGTTTACAGTTTAGAACATGTTTCCGGAAGTCTCTGTCTCTCTCATACACATATACTTTTACGTCAATATTTTGAATGGAGCTTTGTTTCAGAGGAGTAGAGCTAGGGTGTGGAAAGCCTGTTTTTGACATAAGAGAACCAGAACCATGATGATGTTAGCAGAACAGACTAATTAATTTTTGTTAATTAAACCTTCCAGTCTACATGACCTCATTTCAAGAAGCTTAAGCTGCTACTCAGGTCAGAACTTGTTTTGTGCAGCCAAGTATCCACCTTCCCTCTTACAGATTATGCTGAAGGGAGCCATCCTGTCAACTTGCATGAGGACATGGATTTATCCTTGACTAGAGACTCTCCAGCAGCGCCTAATTTCAGAGATGAATCCAAATTCTTGAACAATTTACACAGAGAGAAGTTGGAAGGGACAAAACAACCCTTTCTTAGTTTCTTCTTCATGAATCGGTGCTGCTGTGAAATAAAAAGATCACCTTCAGGGATGAGATAAATATTAGGGGGTAGCATAAGATACATTCCACTTTGCTGCAATGGGGGGTGGGTTTCAGGATCATGACAGAATGACAGATAATTTTTTAAAAAGAAAGAGAATCCAAGCTAGCAGCAGCAGCAGAATGAATAGTCAACATCACAGTGCTGTGTGCTGTGGAATTTATTGCTTCTAGGCTTCCATTTGCCCTTTGTCAGCAGCCCCACAGTGTGTGAAAATATAAATACAACAATGAGAAGTCACTTATGTGGGCTTGCTGTGATAATTTGACCTTTCTCCTCCACAGTCCATACTAGATAGTATATACATAAATTCCATCACTGCATTGTTCATTTTCCCTCTTGCGAGTATTATAATAGGAGCAACAACAAAAACAAAACTACACGTGTGTGGGGTAGGTGGGCGAATCTCATAATTATTTTCTAGAGGACTGTATTCTTTATGTGCAGATAGCCAGTCCTAGGAACAGCAGGGGAAACAGAAGTACACATTGAATCAGTTCCACTTCTAACCTGCCATGTTCTTAGTGTACATGGTAGGTCACAATTCAGAAGTAACACATGCATGATATCACATCAAACAGAAATAAAGATATACATTAAAGTCTCACACCAGTTAAACCAGCAGTGGGAAACCTCAGGCTTGGGGGTCAAATGCAGCCACCCAAGCCTCTCTAGCTAGCCCTTGGAACTCCCCCCAGGCCATAATAGTAACAATAATTTTATTATTTATACCACGCCATCTGGCTGGGTTTCCCCAGACACTCTCTGCATGGCTTACTCCTCCCCAAGCCATGACCCTCTTTGACACTGTTCAAGTGTTTTTGTCTGGCTGGAAGAAGGAGAAGATGCATCTTTCAACTGAGATAATACATTGATCCAACAAGTGGCACACCCCCTGTACCTTCCTTATGAAGAGTGGGGCAGGCCCAGCTTTCGCACAGCAAGCGGCTGCAGTCCCAGGACTAAGCAAGCAAGCAGGCACTCTTTGGAGTGGGTTGGATCATCAAGGTTTGCTTGTGCCAACACGGGCTTCTCCATATCCACAGTGCCAGCTTAGCCTCCAATTAACTCTCAAGTCACCTCCCTGCACTGACAGGAGGCCAGCTACATCTCAGAGGAGAGGTGCAAAGAGCCTGTCTTTGTGAGTGGCTAATATAGGTGCGTCCCCCCCATACGTCCACTGTTAAGTCCATGCACACACCCATGACTCATAATATTTCACTCTATCTAGCTCATTAAAATACCCATACACATTATACTGTGGCAGCAACTCCCTTCTGAAGGTTCCTTGGGCTAAAGGTGAAGGCACCATAAGTGAAACCTACCACCCTCTGATGGCAAACAGAGTCTCTCTACCTTCAGAGATCTTCCTCTGGAAACAGTTCCCTTATGAAGGCTCATTATGAAAGGTGCCCTGTAGCCCCCAAAGGTTGGTGGGCCCTGCATTAAGCCCTGTGCGCTGAGGTATCCAATCAAAAACCTTGGAGAACCAAGCCAGAATGGGGAGTTGATGTACTGAATGCACTTTTATATCAGCAGCAGGCTGAGGACCACTATGCCCCCAAAGGTTGTGTCTCTTCTGTGAAGAAGAGTAGAAGTAATTATGACAGTCCAAATGGCCCTATCATGGATCAAGTCATCCACACTTTTCTCAAGGCAGGTAATTACAAAAGAAAATGCCAAAGGATTGCGCCTAATGCATTTGTCAAGTAGCTGCTCCTTTAGGCTTTAGTGCATAAATGCAGGTGTCATCCTCAATATATTGCTTGATGTTTGAGGGAGATAGATTGCTAAGCATGTCCTTATCTACAAATACCAGGAGATGAAAAAGGCATTTGGCTTGACCTTTCTTGTAGAAGAGAGGTAACTGAAAGAAACAGAGAGCAATTGTTCATAGGCTTCATTTTATCACCTGCAGGGTGGGATATTTTCTAACCCCCTCAAAGGAATCTTAGATTTTGTTCTACCTTCCACCTATACCCAACAACTTAAAATGACTTCTGAAAGACGGGTAGTGGGCCCATAAACATTGGAAAGGCTATGGTTGCCAGAGCTGGCCAGCCCACCCATTAGATGCATTGAAGCAGCTGCCTCAGGCAGTGGAAGCACAGAAGCAGACGCCCCGCCTGCCTCAGTTTCTGATGCACAGCATTGTCACTTGTCTTCCTTGCTCCTAGGGCTGAGAAGACAAGCAGCCAGACCACGCAGAATGCCGCCCACTCTCACCAAGGAGGCATTCTGGCACACAGCATTGCTGCTCATCTTCCCCACCCCTGGGAAGAAGAAGATGAACGGCAAGACCTTGAGGAAGACCCCCCCCCCTCACTGAGTTTGGCAAGAGGGTGGCATTCTGGCGGTGGCAGAAATAGCAAGGTGGGTGGGATGTGGAAGTGGGTGTCTCTTGAAGATCTTTTTTATGCCAACAGACCTATGCAGTTTTTTGAAATAGCCAGTTATTTTGGTGATTATTTTATATACCATTCCATATTTAATTTTATCTGTTTCATGCCACATTAATATTTTACATGAGGTGGTGCTCAGAACAGGTGGACGTGTCAATTTCTCTCCGTTTCTTTTTTCTATCAGTTTGTGAACTTTTATTTTAAAAAAGAAAAATTCTCATGAATATTCAGCAGCGTTTTAATGTTAATTTCTTCCAATACACTATACACATTTTTGTATGCATTTTTACCTAATAGACACATTTTTGCAAAGCACTCCCCCAATATAATGCATTTTGTCTTCCATATTTACGAATACATGCATTGAATCCACACTTTAATTTCTGTGAATTTTGCGAAGTGCAAATTTCACATGACTCTGTTTCAGTTTGCATCTTGCTTTGGAAAGTGTGAATTAGTGAAGTTTGCCTTTAAATGCAAACTGAAGTTCTCCCCCATCCCTAACTTGTGCTCTAGGAACACTTTTGTAAATAACTAAAATCCTTCCCACATCTATTCTCCCTCTTGCCATGGCGCTTGCCTGAAGCAGGTCACCCCATCATGCTTCATGGCAGGACCAGCTTTTAAAACAAAACACAACTGAGCAAGCTATGGATAATTTCTCTATTCCTGATTACTCGCATCCTGAATCTTGCAGAAAGACAGATTGCAGATTAAAGAGATTGCCAGAAATGATTCAGCTTTAGCGGAGTCCTTTACGAAAAACAGAAGGAAACAAAACAAACTTTAAGTGAAATAACTTGCACAGTTTTCCTAGATTTGTGTGAAAGTTTGCTGAAAGAGATCACTAGGCACCTCCCGAGATAAGTCAAGCTCACAGTTTGAGGAACTGTGCTTCTAGGAGGTTCAAGCTGAGGGAATAAACTAGGAAGGTTTGTCTGAAGTGCAGAGACTGTTCACTTTGTGACTGAAATAGTAAAAATGGTCTTAGAAAGAGTTTGAAGATAACACAACCTTTTTCATATTTCTTACCCTATATAAATTGCTGGTGTGTGTGTGGTTGTAGAGGGAAAAGAAGTAACTAAAAAGACTACTTCTGCTTTCAAGCTGACCACATTGTGGTCCTACTTTTTGTTTCTCATAACATTGGTCAGAGAATCAACTTGTGACTCAGCTACATTAGTAAAAAAACAACAGCAGCGTTTTGAACGCATTATAAAGATGCAACACCAGATGGCGCTAGAGAGCAAAATCATTATTTGCTATTTTCCCTAGTGTTTTTTGTTCTTTTATTATAATGATTTAATTTCTGACTTATTTATAGTGGGTATTTTTTCCTGTGTGTAGATCCACCCCTGGTGTGTTTCACAAGTTTTGATTCTATCTGGCATACTAAGAGCCAAATCAGAAGCTGCGTGCCAAGGCCCTGTGACTCTACAGTTCCCTAGGGAAATGAATAACAACAGCATACTGGGTTTGGGCTTAAACGATCCGGCCTGCCATTCAGCAGATCACTTGCGTGGTCTGAGGTCTGTCTGCAACACCACCTACTGAGGAAGGTGAGCGGATTTGTTGTAAGTCCATGGCAGCACTTCCTAAAGAGCAGGAACTCTGAGACCAACTTCCCCTGTGTTTCCCAGATGGTGTTCCTGTAGCTCCTGCCAAAAATCCAATTTAATGTCTACTAACTGGTTGTAATTGAAAATAATCCAACAATTTAAAATGCCCCCCCCCCCATATACTAAAATAAATATTAAGAAGCAAAGACTGCTGCTGCCAAACTATTTCTTTCCAAGATATATGTTGCATTAATATGTTAGACTGACATCTTAGCGAGCTGGAGATCGTAAGGTCTGTTTTATGGTGCATTAAAACCTCATAATGACCATTTCAGAAAGGCAGCATAATACATTATTCAAAGTTAAACGCTGTCTTGAACGATAAGACCAGCATGCCATCAACCAATAATAAACTGGAGGATTGAAATATCCCTTTCCATTTATCTGTGAGGTCATTTACACAGTCAGAGCAGGACCATAAATGATGTATCTTTTCCTATCTAGAAGAGAAAGTGCATTGTTATTTTACAACATCAGTAAAATAATTTTAAAAAACGAAACTGCTGAGGGAAAGGCCATTATTATGCAGTTTAAACTTTCAGGCAAAGTACATTACCATGGATTTTATATAAACAGTAAATATATTTGTAGCACTTAGATTCCATATCAGTATATTTAACATACTGCAAGAAGCACTGCAGATGGACTATATAATTGTGGTGCTTTCATCAGCTGTGTGAGGTTTACCCATTGTACCCCATGAAGGATAGGAAAGTCACAAAACACTCCCATGAAACATCATACAGAAACAATTCAGATGTTTGGCAAGATGAACTATATAGTTTTGCTGCCATTTCCCTTAAACCAAACCTTACAAAAAAATTAAGGTACTAAGAATAATGCCTATATAACTGGAGCATTTATGTGAAGAGCAAATCAGATCATATAATAGACAACAGAAAGAAACACTGATCCTTGAACTATCACTCGTAAGCTAACAGGGGGAGAGGCTACATCACTGCTATGCATTACACGGAATATGTTGACCAAATCTGCAAAGGATTTCTGTAATAACAGGCCGCCTCTTAATTTCACTTGATCAACCAAGTTTTGATGTGAAACCAGACTTCAGCCCTGCAGCTTCTAAACCAAATCGACCAAACAAATTCCTACCTCATGTATACAGTTGGGAGAGATTACTGTGTGCATAGGTCAAAGGTGGGGAACTTGTGGCCCTCCAGATGTTGTAGAACTCCAACTCTCATCATCCCCGACTATTAGTTATGTTTGCTGGGACTGGTGGAAATTGGAAGCTTATGATCCAAATTCATTCCAGTTATGTCTAGACTTTTGTGTAGAGCCCCGTCACAGCTTCTGCTGCACTTACAGAGTTTGTGGTAAAGGGTAGTGGATACAGATACGATCCTGCTTCTCATTCTATTCCTTCAGTAAACTCAGCTTAAAAGGTGAAACCAGGTTTTATATAGACCTATTGCTGTATCCTTTCTAAAACAGTGTGATGTGACTAAAGATAAACAGATTTACATTGGCTCAACACACATCCCTGCCTAGGTCACCTGTGCTCAGTCTCCTCACTAATCATATGGCAAATGTCTCCACACATTCACCACCATCTTGACATATACACACAGCATTTGAGGTTCGTGTCCCTGAACTTTGAGAGAATCAGCGTGCATTTGGAGACTGACGGCTGTTCTTCCAGGTCTGGGAAGCCTACTAGAAAAATTGTTGCCCCTGAATATTCTGAAGTGCCTGCATATTGCTATGGACCACCCAAACCTTACACTATGGCACCACTACTGTTCTTTGCTGTTGTGTGATTATGTCAGCCTATATTTAAATACAGTGGTACCTCGGGTTACATATGCTTCAGGTTACAGACTCCACTAACCCAGAAATAGTACCTCGGGTTAACAACTTTGCTTCAGGATGAGAACAGAAATCGTGCTCTGGCGGCGTGGCAGCAGCAGGAGGCCCCACTAGCTAAAGTGGTGCTTCAGGTTAAGAACAGTTTCAGGTTAAGAACGGACCTCCGGAACGAATTAAGTACTTAACCAAAGGTACCACTGTATTTCTGACCTGCACTGTTGTATAAAATATCATAAGGTGGTATACAAACTAAAAACACGCGATCACAGTAAAAACAATATAAAATTTCCAACACATCATCAGTAAAAGCTGGTTGGCAAAGAATATTGGGTTTGAAAGGCCTGCCTGAATGAAAAAAAATTGAAGACACCTTAAAAACGAGAGGGGCTGGCTTCTGCTAAACCTCTGTTGGTGAGGAGATCCACAGGGCAGGGCTGCCACACTAATGGCTTCACCAGCCAAATATTTGGGGCATGTGGGACCACCAAAAGTGCTCCATCAGAAGACCTCATCTACTGAGGTGAAGCAGAAGGAATCAGGTACTTTGGGCCTAAAGTACTTTGGGCCCCCATTGTTTAGGGATTTGTGGGGCACCCACAAGACCAGGTGACCTGACTATGCAAGCAGGATTTCTGTTGTTGGGGTTTCCTTACAGACAACCACATGCAATGCACAAGTCAACATGCCATTGCTCTGCATGTAGTAATTTGTGAATGGGGCTATTGTTACTGTTCTACTATCAGCACAGATGTGTGTTCTGTTGTCACAGTTACACGCGTCTTTAGCATTGAGGAGTCCAAGGCCTAACTTGACATATCCCTCTTTGAAGCCTGAGGCCCAGGAAATCTCTTTTGAATAATCTTAAATTATATAAATAGTCAAAGTTACAAAGATGACATTTTATTGCTTGCATTCATTTTGATTACCCTGCCTCTGCTTTTGACAATATTTTTGGAAAATAAATGAGCAAAGAATAATAGCAGGACTCCAGGGTGTCGTTTTTAACTGATAACATTGAAAACAGTGTATTTCCTTGGGATTAACAACTGGCTAGAATCAGTTAATCACCCTAGTCCATTAACCCCATCTGGTAATTAATCCCTAGTTTTCAGTCATCAGCACTCTAAACATTTGCCACGCTTAACAAAAGCAGTGCTTCAGCTGGGATTTATTCTGGGTATATGGTTTCTTTATCCAAATTGGAATATATTAACATTGTCCTCAAATTCAGTGTATTTTACACATTTCATATCATCAAGAACATACTTGAAAGGGAGTAAGCCCCATTGAACGCAGCGATCCTCACATCTAAGTAAAAATGCCTAGCGCTTTGCTGGGAAAGATATTCTTAGCACTTCTGAATTTATGGCTCTCTTTGCCCATCATCCACTTATCTACCACAGTCATTTACACGACTGAAGTCAATAAAATGATGCGGTGGTTTCAGAACACACTTACTAGGGTGTTTGTGCTTTGTATATTCCGATAGACCTAATTATTTTCTACCTTTATTGTGTGGGAGACTGCCTCATTGTACATTCAAATCATTTCTTTCTATAACCTTCACCTTCATTGATTTTTTCCTCTGTATTCTGAATGTTGACTCTGAGATTAAAGCCATTTTTTCTTCAGCAGAACTCATTTAACAGTAGCTTTGCTATTATGAAGCAGAAATCATTTCGGATTGCACGTGGCGAGGGGGAAAGAGAGAGATTTCTACCCTAGCCAGTGGCAATCTGCCTTTTAAGTAAATAAACCTCTTTTAGAAGTAGTGCATCACAAATTGCTTTTATCACAAAGTTTAAAAGCATAATACAACGTATTGAAAAAGATATAAGGCAAGGCCTGGGATTCAAATAAAAAGATAATGTTACTAACAGTACATTTATGAGGGCTATCAAATATAACAAATTTGCAGAGTGAGATGCTCAGCAGCTTATTTTTTTTTCCGTCTTTCCCAGATGTTACTTTAATCAAGTTCATACTTGAAATAGATGGAGCCTTATTATTATGTGAAGTAATTTTCCCTACAGATACAGTAACATAACTCAGCATTTTGAATGTGGAGCAGGTGAGATTATAAATCACTGATTGAATTTGCCATAAGAATCTAATAAGACTGAGCTCATTTTCCTTAACAATTTATGGTTCTGATTTGATTATGCAGTTTATTTGCCTGGCTTTATTACTGCATTAAACTTTCCCCCTTTTTTTCATAGTGCCTCATTCTCTATGATCAAGGCAAATTTGAAATACTTTCTGTGTGCACTGCTACTCACTTGAAGACACTCTGATCAGTCAGCAATATAGGCCTTCAAAATCTACCCAACTCAATGGGTGATGTCAGCAAGTTGCAGTGGCCTTGGAAAAGAACTCATATGTACTTCAGATTCACGCCATTGTGTCTTCAAGACTACTAGCCATTGTAATTAATCTTTCAGTTTGGCTACAGAATGAACCCTAAAGATGCTACATTATTGTTTAATAGTGAATGTGGAAAATGTAAATGAATTGGGCCTATTCGTTGTTTATTATTATTATTATTATTATTATTATTATTATTATTATTATTAATTTATTTAGAAAAAAATTATAGATTGCTTAATCATAAACTCTCTAAGCAGTGTACATAACCAATAAACAATACAGTCTACCACCAGGTAAATGGCCATAGGACTGCGGTCTCAGTGAAGAAGGTTTTAATAAACAAAATAACTGTGCAAGACTCAGTCCCAGAGGGATGTCTCCACTGTGCTGGTGGCACATGTCGTGGGAATATATGAGACATTTTTGGAGGGAGTGGGGGGAATTTCATGAGATATCTTGGATTACTAGGCAGATCGTGGAGCTTGAACCCAGATTAATGGTGTTAATGCTATTCACTGATTAGCATAAACATGTTTTTTAAATAAAGATACTATAATGATAATTGCCTTGATGGCCATAGCTTGCTTAGAAGCTGCACTGTTGTAAGGACTCTAACATAGGCTCTTTGGAGAAGTGATAGACTTGTGCATGGGATTTAACTTTATTGAACTTGTCAAGAAATGTAACACACCCTGATGACTTCTGTACAACTCAGTATCCCTTTATGAATAATTGTCCCTCTGTTCCTAGAACTGGCCTTGCAGATGTTGTATTTTGCTTGGACATGCCAGAACAAAAAGCACAAAAACATTTGTGACTTTAAGTTGCACTCAGTAATCTCTTTTGTTGTTGCAATTTTTCAATGTTGTGCATTTGTAAAGCTTTAATAAACATATAGAAAACAAACAAACTGCAGGCCAATGACAATGTATGTCATGGTGTACATTGCTTTCCCCCTAATGTTCAAATTGTCTTTTTCCTGCCCAGCATGGCAATTTCATTGTATAGTTATGCCATAGGAAAAAAAGATTTATACGATCTTGCTTTTCAGCAAGCTGGTGCCCTGTTTGTAAAGGAAAGACTGCCAGCCAGTTTCATGTCTGTTTGGAAGCACCCTGATAACTATATCCATGTGAAAGTGGCAGGAATGGAAAGTACTGACGCTGTGGAAAAATATTTACTTAATGGGGGATGGCATGTATATGGAAGGCATATGAGTGAACCATAAAGTATGTTCAGAAAAAATAAAGTATTTGGATTAGAGATGTCTGGATAAGCAAGGTTTTTTCTGTTTATAATCTCATAGGGTGGGGATGGGGAAGTAGATGGCTGGATGTTTCAGTCCTGTAGAAATCTGAAACATATGTTGTTTTCCTGTGTTAGCAGAATAACACAAATTAGTGGAACCCGAGGAAGATAACAAGCAAGCCATGATCACTTCCCATTCAACAAAAGGCAAAGTTATTTTGACCATTGACTTCAGTCCTCTGAAATTTCCCCTGACATGCCAACATTGCTTCCTGCCACTTACTTTAGGGGTTTTGCTTCTGGACTTTATACAGTTTATTTTCTGAAACCATAGAGGGAGAGTACAGATTATTTTTTAGGGAACTGGAGAAAGGGAGAGATATACAGTACAGCCAATTCACACAGTAATTTTTTCAGGGTAAGAATATACCTCATAGAGCTCAGTTTCAGATGGGAAGCTGTTTGCCTGAATGCCTGAAATCATCAGATCCACATTGAAACCTCTGAAGTTGCCATGTCATTTCCTTCCATTGTGGTTCGAGGACCCGATCCCCCCAAAGTGGAATGAATACACAAGGACACGTGATATGAGGTTATCGCGACAGGACGACGAAGAGTGAGGCTGAGGAGGGGCTGGCGCCGCAGTATTAAGGCTGCTGTACACGCTCCCTCGGAGGCACCTGGTTGGGTGCTTGCCGATGGGCGTGGGCACCAGCCAGGTGAGTGGGAGGCAGGGGGCTAACGCCCCCTGCTAGAGGCGGGGCTCGGGCTCCCGCCCACAACCACTCCCCTCTCTTCCAGGAGGAGAGTCTTTGGCTTCTTGGCTAAGCACATATACCAAAAGTCTGGACCTGCTGTGATGTCCTATGTTGAAGAGAGTAAAATGGAAATGAATTGGAGAATGATGTCAGAAAGAGCTCTTCCGAGTGTATAGTATTATTAATTATATGCTTTTTCTTTTTTTAAAAAAAGCATTGTCTTGTTCATCCCTGCAACAATATGTGTGATGTGAGATCCAAGGTAAACCACCAACGCCTCCCTCTTCAAATGCAGTTGGTCCTGTAGAAATGTTCAGGCTTCAAAAGACTGTTGCATGTTTTTTGCTCATAAAAAATATTATCGAGAAACAAGTTTCATTCTAAAAACAAATGCTAATTGCAGATGGATTCTGCATTATCCTATAGTGCATCCATCTGAAAAGAGTTTAAAAAAACAGGTGTAGCCAGTCCTGGCAATGGATTGAGTATATCCACGCCTTCCCAGCAGTGTTGTGGGTGGGCATAGACCAAGATCACAATCACCACTTCCTCCTTCATTCACCTGGGGCATGTGCAAGAAGGAAAAGGCATGGATAACCCTAGTCAAGGAGAGGATTTTCAAACATGCATCAAGTAACCACACCCAGTTTTGTGGACAGTGGGATCTAGAATCAATCCAGATTGAAAGCAACATGTTGAGGATGGGCATGAATAATACTGGATCAAGAACTACATTTTTGTGTGTTTCAAATAGGTTAGTGTGGCCCAAGTTTCACATGATTGAGGGTCCTCCTCACAAATAAATGAGTTGGTGAAATAGGAATAACTTGTCACGAGCAGGTTTATCACTTTGGGCCTCTCCCTGGAGAAGCAGTTAAGAATTGCAAATCCAACAAACATTTAGAGGAGATGCAACTCAGATGTCAGATGTTTTATTTAACATTATTTATTTCTTACATTTATATATCACTTTTCTTTCATGAGGAGGTTCTCAGGGTAGCATATATGGAGCTCCAGGCCCCAGTCAGATCTGCTTAGTTTTTGTAAGGTGGGTGCATCATATGGATGTGTGCCCAAAATACCACTCTGGGCTGGGCACTTCAGCATAATCCTATGCATGTTTACTCAGAAGTAAATTCCTATGTGTTCAAATGTTACGTTCTTGCTTGGGATCCACAGACAAATGCAAATCTAACTACAAAGAACAAAAGGAAAGCAATGGAGGGTCCCTCGCGTCATCTGTAGACAACTGAGTATCATTTCTGGGTAATCACTGCAGCCATTCCTGAAGGGCCACAATATCGTAATCTTGAAAAATGAAACCACAATCAGACTGGATTACTTTTGTCCTAGTCTTGTTTTGTTTTTATATCATTAAGCGCTAGAATTTGACATCAGGATTTTAATGCCAACTCAGACCTGGTTAATCTCTGCTTAGTTTATCCATATGTCTACCCAGCAGAAGGTCTTACATACTAATCTGAGTATCACATACACTACTGATTGACTACTCTTGATTTTGTCTGAATGCACAAAAGTGTGACTGTGCAAACCAATATAAGTCTAAGCAAGTGCTTTGTTCTAGTACAAATATACTAAGAAGTCTAGTGGCAGACAATGGTACTTGTCTTAAACATTTATGGTGCTTTGGAAACTCATTTCCTGGCCTAGTTTATTATTCTATACTTATAGGCTTGAAACTGTGGGAGCAGATGGTGTCCCAAAGTAAAGAACAGAGAAAAGATGAAATCTATCTATCTATCTATCTATCTATCTATCTATCTATCTATCTATCTATCATCTATCTATCTAGTAAAAGGGTAAGGGACGTATGTCATAGATGCCTTGCCCAATCCAGTATTAGACTTTTTTCATTTCTATTTAAATTGTGTAGTTAACATGATGTTAACCTCCAACAACAACAGTTTCAATGCTTTCCCCCTAAAACTTGGGTTTGCCTGATACAGGGATATTCCAATACATTAGGAGAAAACAGGCTCCAAAGTGTTTCACATGGGGGTCGCATACTATTTGTTTCAGTGGTTTAGGGTGGATCAGAAGTCACTGCCTGGGTGGGGTGTTGTGTACATGCCCTCACTCTTGCGGGATTATGGTGGGAGAGAAAGGTAAAGGATTCCTTTCCTCTAAGGCTAAAATGGCATTGGAATGAAGAGAATTGGTCAAACTACTAATTTTACATGAATTTATAAAGCTAGGTATCTTTCCTGAGCTGTCAAGTTGAAAGGATACCTTTAGGTATAACTTTTTTAACACTGTAACAACTTTAAAGATGTGCCCCCACATCATTTCCATAACACCATGCTCACCTCTTCCTCTGTGCTTTAATTTCTTTTCTGAAATTTTATTCTCATCCAAATCTGCTCTGGAATGCCAAGAGAACCTTCCAGAACGGCATGCATGGAGGAGAGTGAGGAGATCATTCCATCGGGCAAGCAGAAATGTTGAATTCCATGCCTAATATTTACAAGGTTCTTGTTTAATTCTTCAACAGCCGGGTTCCCACATTACAAATCAGTGCAAGCTAGCTAGTCTCTGAATAAATGCTAAGGGTGTGCATTGGCTCTAAGAGGCAAACTGCACACACAGGCACACACACACCCAAACACATTTAAAGAGCATTTGTTGCTTTTTTATTTCTCCTTTAAAATTATTATATTCCACATATGAACTATAGCAACACAAATAAAACATAAGCCCAGGAAAGGTATTAGTGCTCCTGCGTATCTAACCCCATTTCACTGTTTATAGTTAGCCATTTAGTAGACAGGAATGCAAAAATCAGCATGCATCCCTGGCCTCTTGAAGCCTTACAACATTTCTCCAGCAGTTCAGACTGTGGTGTTTGTTTTTAATTCCAAAGGATTTGAAACACAACTTAAAATTCACCAAAGGTTGGATGATTATGGATTAAGAAGACGCAACTGAACATTAGCCACTCCAATGCCCTTCACACAGCAGCCCTGTATCTCGACTCGTTTGTTGTTGTTATTTATATGTATTGGTTGCTTCACTTATAAAATGACTCAGTGTGACTTACAAACTTGTACAGCCCAGAATTTTCCTCAGAGATGTATGTTTGTTTGTCTTTGGCCTTATAAAGCAGATCTCTGCAGCTCTGTTTAAAAGGTCAATTTACGTACTACGGTTATTTTTAACAGTTCGCCGTCTGTATTTCCTGTTTCTCTATATGTGGTTTCTGAGGAGCTGAAAAATGCCACACCTCCCACTCTTGTATGTGCTGAAGACAAACAAGCATTTGATCAGATGGAGAAAACAGAGTTCTTCTACACGTTTTAACTATTCACAGCAATTCATGATCAGGAAATCTGATAGGCGTGATTCCTCATCTTTCTGCGGCTTAATAAAACATGTCCATAGTCCAACAGAAGCATTACAGGTAAACTTTGTTACACCTTTTGTTAAGGTGTAACCCCAAAAGAATCTTGCAGCCATCTAATAAGAAACCAAAGCAGTCTGTTCATTGTTCCCTTCATAACTGAAGGCGCATATATGATTTATTATTAAGTGATTAAAGTACCCTGCTTTCTTTTGGACCACTATTCTGGTTTCCTTGGCTAGGATTTTTAGAACTACCTTATTTTCTTACCTTTATGGCACCACATAAGAGGCTACTTGAAAGGCTTCCAACTGGAAAATACAACCCTATTCAGCTATACTCACATATATTGCATTTCATAAAACGAATGTCAGCAGTAGGCACTGGAAGGTTTTCACATACAGTGCTTCCACTGATGTTTGACAACAAAGACAGGACTATTCATAGCTAATGTTTATATTTCAAGAACCCTTCAGGAAGCAGCTTGAAAGGTTTCTGCATGATGGTTGCTCTAAGCAAAACCTGTTTGTGGTGTCAGACCACCTGCAATATTCAGCTTAACCAAAGGGCAAGCTTAACATCACTGATTCGGCCAAATAACAGAATGACAGTAGCCATATTTGGCCTTCATTGTCTTCACACAATTCAAATCATGACTTCAGTTGCATGAAGGGCACAGTGAGACCATGTTCACTGGGCCCCACCCTTTCTGCCATTCCTTTTCACTCTTATTTACCCTCAGTGAAAGAATTTGATGGGGGGGGCGGTTTCAAAGGAATGAGGCAACAGGTTCTACAGAAGACCCACATTATCTATGCTGTCTCTTCTCCATGTGGGATATTTAAGATTACTCCTTTCCACAGTCCCTTGGGAGGACCATAATTACATAAAGGCATTTACTGAATGAAAAGGAGCGTAGTGCATTGTGATCACCCTAATAAATAAATCCCATTTAAGGACCTCTGCAATCTAATTAACACAGTTAAGACACACAGAGAGACATTAGACAGTTGCTTGTTGGACAGCATTTTCCTGCTGGATGGTATATGTTCAAAATGTTGATTGCAGAATCTGGAACTAGGATTTAATCCCTTTATTTATAAAATATCAGGATTAACTAATTACACTGAGTGACAGCTTTAATTATAGTACAGTGAAATAAGTATTTATGCTGTCAGTGTAGCTTTCCATGTTCCACCAGACTTATCCAATGCTCAGCTTGTCTGTATTCTGTCTACCCATACCTCTTAAATGGCAGTATTGAATCATCAACCAGACATCATAATGGAGGGAAAACTGGAATATCCTTCAGAGTTTTGGCCAGTTCATTTCCTTCTGGATCTTGCCAACCTATTCTGAAGAGAAGAGAGAAATGGTCTGAAATCCAGAAAAATGGTAGCATGACTTATCTTCCAAGAAACATTTCCTTTGAATTAATGTTACAGAAAACACGTTGAAGACACGAGACAAAAGTGCCCAAACATGTCTTGTGCTGCTTTATCTTGCAGCACAAAAATTAAATTGAAAAATTCGTCCAGAGAACATGTAATGCTTATGAGTTCAGTGATTCACACAACAGACATACCGTATTGGCCCAAATATAAGCTGCACCCAAATATAAGCTGGACCTTTAAAATTGGAGGGGGGGAGGGGGAACCCGAATATAAGCTGCTCCATTCCTCGCTGCCCCTGGCTGCATGCTTTGGGGGGGGCCATGCTGCGTTGCTGGCGGCCTTTCCCCTTCCTCGCTCTCTCCCTTCCTTGCCTGGGGGGAGAGGGCAGGGACAGGTCTGCTTTGCTGTGCTCCTGGCTGCATACCGCAAAGTCACGAATATAAGCTGCACTTTAACATTTCATAGTTGACATTTGGGTGGAAAGTGAGGCTTATATTCAGGCCAATACGGTAGTTTGTTGTGGGTTTTGTTTGTTTTGTTTTTTGGTGTCCAGCAACTTCATCATTTTCCTTCCTTCTTTCCTTCCTTTTTGCAGCCTTGCATTCAGGTTGGTCATATTTATGGTGCTCGTCAGTCCCAATCATATCAGTTGGATCCAAAGAGAAATGAAGCAGGCATATGAATTTTTGCTAGCACTCAAAAGAAAGCAAGTATCTGAAAACTTACAAGGAAACTCTCTTCAATTTGGCAAATTAATTCAACCATTTTTTAGCCTCTCCCTCCCTTGCACCTCTTGTTTATTTATTTTAGTGTAGTATGAAAAAGTGATCCAAAATTCATAGGATGGGATCTGACTCAGACTATTGATTTCAGTGGGTTTATTTTGCATAAGTCTGATGCCACCCATAGAAACAGAAATTTGAGCTGAACAGATGCATTAACAACCTACACAGCTGACCATTCTTCTATAAACATATGGAAATAAATTTATTTATAGAATAATGATGGGATGGGATGATAGGATAATAACCTTTTCTTAGTGAATCTTGAAACCATATTTATATGGAGGCAAATCTCTTTGATCTCAGTGAAATTTACATCAAGCAAACCTGATGAAAGTGGTGAGAAAACAAAACAAATTTCTTGTAATACACATTTAATATATCTCACCTATAGCTTAATATACTGGCATGATCTCTAGGTATTTATTGCATTATTTATGAATTCATTTCAAGACTAAAGTGAGAGGATGATAAAAATGTCAGTAAAATGCATTCTAAATTTAAAAAGAGGCAGTTTGGCCATGGTAAAATTGAAGTTAAGAAACTGGACATAAAATAGGTTTCTGCCTAATTACCAAAGAGACCTTTGGATGAGGGGGCAAATCACTTTGATTTGTTCCATTTCCCAAACTGATGCTTCCTCATTCACTTGCACACTAATTCACTGCCTCACAAGAACATGGTATCAAACTGATTTCCTCTCTTCTATGAACAAATTATATGGTGAAGGATTGCCAGTAATATTAAGACCAATCTAGACACGATGATGGAATAATGGGAATCCATCTCAATCTCTGAATCATAGCACCTGCCTGAGGAGGGGCACAATCATGATGGTGTGAGGAAAGAAGGGATTAACCCTTCCACCTGAGTTATTTTGCCCAATGAAAATCTGCCTCCCTTCCCACCAGTTGGTTGCTATTTGTTTACATATGTCTTTCGTCCTGGACCAAGCAGCAGCTTGGGTGGGAGAGTGATCTTCATTGAGGCAAATGTCCTCAATGTCCATATCTAGCCTGGGCTTTTCTGCATCTGCTATCTGTTTTGAAGAGGCTGAAATATATTCATGTGTATTTCAGTTTGGCCCTGAGTGAGTTGGCAAATAAGATACAGACCAGGAGGGAAACCTAGATGGGTTGAAAGCAATGTGTAGGCCTGAGCAGAGCATAATTGTATGAAGACATCAAGGTCAAACTGAACATGAAGCCATCAAACAGAAAGCCCTCTGCCCTTGGCTGTGTGCACACCATGCATTTAAAGCATTCCTCCCTCCACAAAAAATGAATCCTGGAAATGGCACTGTAGTTTGTTACGTGTGTATGGAATTGTAACTTGAGGGGCTAAACTACAGTTCCCATAATTCTCAGGATGGGGGAAATAAGCTTTAAATGTACAGAATGCAAACAGCCCTAGAAAAAGGAGACATAGCTCATTTAGCTCTTTTTTCACCAACAGATAGCCTGCTATTCTATATTTATAAGAGTTTCATGCATGCACACTTCATTAAACATAATGGATCTCTCCATAGATCTCTAACAAGCACCACAGAATTGCATAGGCTTCTACAAAACAGTTCCTTTCATTCCTACTGCTCTGCTAATTCAACACAGAGTCTCCAACAGTTCCCCCATTGTTAGTGGTCTAAATTAATGCTGCTTCCCTCACGGAAGCTTGAGATGTCCATGGTTAGAAATTAATATATGAAATTCCTATCCAGATATAGATTTCAATTTCAGCCAAGAGCCTGAAAGCAGTCAGCACAAAATGACTTCTATAACTAGAAAACCAAGCTGGCTTTTCCCATTAAAGTTAATGAAAGTGATTAAATTCATATTTCTCTGTGCGGTAGTTGTACATGGCTAGTGAATGCTGAAAATTAAGGCAATGCTCACTTGCTTCTCATAAATATTTCTAAATAGCACGGCAGCAAGAGAAGCCTAAGAGATGGCAATACTTAACTGTAACAATATGAAGAAGACCAGCAACACATTCAGCCAGAGTGATTTTCGCCTCAAAGGGAATTATAAAATTCCTAAAGAAGAATCTTAGTAGAATGTTTCTTTACACAGAGGCTTTTGTAACTGTTGGGTACACTGAATTAACCACACAGAGGCAATGTTGCCCATTCAGACTAACAGCAAATCAGCATGGATGAGCAGAGATGGAGGACAGGGAAGCAAAATAATCTCAGAGCAAAAGTCTCACACTAGGAAGTTCCTCTTCTTTGGCTGTGTTACTTCCCTCACATCTGGCTTGGGGCTGTTGCCACCAGAAGTGGCAGCTGGAAGCTTCATTAGACAACCAGTACTTAAAGAACATCCTCTACTTTAACAATATGGAAGCAAGCAACTGACTGAGATTTCCGGTCACATGTTTGCCATGTGTTTGCAAATATGCATCCTCCCCATCAACCCTTAGTCTTCACTGCGAGGACACATGGCAGCCGTTCTGCACAGTTATTTCTTTGCAACATCTGGCATGGCCTTTCATGTATTGTTCCCCGCTGTCATTTTGTGGCATGCTTTGGGCATTGTGTTCTTTTCATGGCGCATATGTGTTTCCTTCCAGCAGGAGGTCGGGAATAAGTCTTTGCACTAGGAAGGGAGGCAGGCAGCTTTGAAAGAGCAGCTTTGAAAGCATTGCCCGGCCATTTAGTCAAGTGACCCAGCAGATAACAGTACATAAGAGAAACTTTGGTTAGGTCGGACATTAGCAGCTATAAGCACAGCAGCATTCTTGTGGGATGTCTTGCAAAGACTTTAGGTGGGGCTGTCATGATCTGCCTTGACGCTGCTTAGCAAACTTAAGCTATCAACTGTTTTCTTAGTTTTCATATGCTTCATGGTTAAGTCTCCATCTCCTGAGTGTCAACTGTCCGCCATTCTCTATTCAGGAAAAGCCTTTGTTCTGCCATGTCTTACATCTGCATTTCATTTACTTCAAGGATGGGGAACTTGTGGTTCTCCATATGCGATCGGGGACTATAGTTCCCCCTGACCATTGGCCAGACTGACTGAGGTGGATGGGAGTGAAGTCCAACAATATCTGGAGGCCCTCGGTCAACCCTTATTTTGTCTTTCTACCTTAACTCTATAACTGTTCACTATTATTGGCTTTTATGTTTGGAACAGCTTGGAAGGAGATAGTTTTAAAAGATGAATTCATTGGGGAATGCATGTTACTTTGCCCAAGAAAAGAAATATTGTTCCCATTTCATATGCAATGTGTTGTTCATTTAGATTGTGAGCCCTACAACTCAGTGACAGAGTTCATAACAGGAAAACCATGTGAATAAGTTGTGACAAGTCTCAGGTTTTCATGCTCCCCCCCATTCTCTTTTCACCCCAGAAGAGGACATTGGAAGGTGATTGTAAACCACAGTTCACCTGTAGTCCAAACTCAGGGAACTGTTGTTTGTTTAAACTATAGTTAGTGAGAAGTAGTCATATGAAGCCCATGAGTGGTATTCATTAGGTTAATTAATTTCAGTGGTTATATGCTGAGTAAAACGTAGCTGAATACGCCACGTGCTTTCAGAACTTGACTTTTTCTGAAACCATCATTCAAACAAACTATGGTTCCCCAAGTTCACATTTCATGTAGAAACCTTGGTTAATTTAAAACTGGAAGCAAATGCTTGCAATATCTTCTGGTGTGTGAAGAGTGTGTGACCCAAGGCTCATCATGGCTCATATAGCAGGAAATGGTGGCTTTTTAATATATCTGAACCAAGCCAGTGCATGTGCCTAGCACCTCACACAAGGGATACCATTCTCAGCTTTAGTCATAATGAAGACAAACTAGTCACTGTTAACATTATCAGGCTGCTAATAATGGAGCAGAATTCTGGACGCCCTCAGAGGGCTTCCTTTGTCTCCCTGACACCCACAGCCTCTTGCTGGCCACCACCACGCATACTGACCTTTGAAATATGGAAAGAAACATGCTTTGAAATCAAGCTGGCAGGAACAGCATTCAGGCTGCCGTCACTGGGGGCTCAAAACAAGCGGGGCTATAGTTTGCAAGCTGTCTTCATAATTACTTGAAGCAGTTGTCGCTCTAGCCCGAGTTTGTTCATTACACCCCGACAAACAGCTGATATTTGTTAAAGCACATAAGCCACTTTGTTGAGGCAGCCCTCGATATTGTGGGAAACCCCGCAGCTGCAAGTCACATGCAGTTCAGAGTATTTTCTGGTTCCTTTGCTTCCATGCATGCCTTTTATAGCAGTGCCCTTTTACTCAAACAAAAAAGGGCAGGGAAAGAGCAGGCAGCCGGGGGGGGGGGGAGAGAACCCTCACTTAGAAGGTAAACATTAGCTAACAAAAAAAGGCTTGATACGCTTAAGGTTTATGACCCAAATCTGGTTCTCATTAAACAAATGCTTGTGCAGCACTAAGGAATTCTTAGTAATAAGAAAGCGATGGCTGGAATTCAGGACGGGCGAGAGGCAGTGGAACAGCAGCCGTGCCTGTTTCAGTGTTCCAGCGTTGGCTACTGTCTGGGTTGGCAGGTCTCCCATAACTGCCAGCAGGGAGCTCTTGGAAACGGTTTCACTTGGGATTCAGAAGGCACAAGGCTCACTTTCAGAGCACCTGGACTTGGCTAATAAATGCCAATGTGAGGATATAAAGGGTGGGGTGGGGAGGTAATGCTCTCAGAAAAGAATACCACTTGCTGGAAGCCACCCAGGGGGGCGGGAGTGTTCTTGTTTATGAGTCCTGCTTGAGAGTTTTCCACAGACACCTGGATTGATATTGTGAGAATAAGGTGTTGGACTAGATCAGGGTTTCCCAAACTTGGGGCCCCAGCTGTTCTTCAACTCCCATCATCCCTAACTAGCAAGACCTGTGGTCAGGGATGGTGGGAACTGTAGTCCCCAAAAAAGCTGGAGAACAAAGCTTGGGAAACACTGGACTAGATAGACCATTGGCTTCATGATCCAACAGTTCTCTCCTTATGTTAAGAAGACAGGGCTCCTGCACCTTTAATTATTCAATGACAAGCTACACCTGCTGAAATTCTCTCTTTCACACAGCTATTAAAGGTGCAGGAGTCCACTGTTCCCATCTGGCCATTGTAATCTTTTCCCTTTTCTTTCTTAGAGGCCCAGCACTGTTATGGTTGCTTCCACCATTCCCACCCAAAAATCAGGGTACTGCTGTCCCACCTTGCTTCAAGAAGAAGCCAAGCTCCTAACAGAAGTTGCTTAAGGAGACAAGAGCACTAAAAAAACCAAAGAGCAGGAGGACACATGCCTCTGAACATGTCTGCAGGATACTTCAGTGTGCTGGGTGTTCAAAGAAGTCCTGGTTTGGCATTCCTCAGCCAGGTGACCTTCAGATGCATTCAACTACAACTCCTATCAGGTCCAGCACCTTAGGGCTAATGGAAGTATGGGTGTGCTGGCTGGGGCAGATGGGAGTTGTAGTTGAAAACTACCCCAGGTTGGAGTAGGCTGTGCTAAAGGAACCACTTTCCACTGCTAGACCCTGGCTCTCTACTGCTGGTGAATAGGCTGCTAACTCTCCAGTAGAGCTGGCTTTGAAGCTAGCACTCTAGTCAAAAGACAGGGGAGCCAAGGACACCTATCTGATTTTTATTTTATAGTCAGAATGGCAGAGTGAAGTATTTAAGGGACACACTCTTCCAGAAGCAAAGGTTTATTGAGAAAACATAGGGAAATAGTAATTAAATGGATAACTCTTGAAGGCTTTCCAGGAAGGGAGAGAGGAAGAGAAGCAAAGACTGAGGGTAAGTTGAGCTTTGGAGGAGGGAAGGGAGGAAGCACCTGAATTTTTCAGTTTTTCATGGCCAGGCAATAGGTATACAGTGAGGCATTGATTGGATCAGCAGCAGAGGAAGGTTCTAGCATTAATTATCTCAGGAGATCCCATAGCTGCTGAAGTTACAGCAAGTGTGGCGCCTTGTGTACGGTCAGAGTGTTGGACTAAGACTTGGGAGACAGGGGTTCTAGTCCCCGCTCAACCATGAAACTCACTTGAGCTCCTTAGAGGAAAGTCAGGATATAAATGAAATAAATACATGCCAAGACACCCATGAGGGGACAAGCAACCAAAATGGGCATCAAATCTTGTTCTATGGAAACAGTCTGAAAGTATCAGAGGCCTGGGCAGAATAGGAAAAACAAATGTCTCATGCCTTCTGTTTCTATACTGTCTCAGTCTTTTCCTCCCTCATGCTGAAGATGTGGCGGAGGAGACAGGAAAGCCCTTGTGCTTACTATGCCCCCCACATCTGAAGTCTAAGCTGCTTTTGATTGCATCTGCATCTGCAAGGCAAATTGGTTTTAGCTGGGTGGCATGGCAAGTGGGGTTGACATCATATCCCAGCAATCTCGATTTTCTTATTACTGGCTTTTTGGGAGATATTTTAGAGCCTGAAAAGAAGCATCAGTTTCAGGGGAAGGCGAAATTCTTTTTCAACTTTGACTGCTGTGTCCCTAGATTCACACACAGATTCCTGTAGTGCCAGCAGGACTGTTTTGCTCCTTGCATTTCATTTTGTTTTAATTTTTACCTCTTGGTATAGATAGCTACTGCTCAGAACCTGTTTGGCCCCCTGTTATGGTTATTTTTAAAGTTTGTAGCTCCTGGACTGCAGTGTTCTTTGAGTTGTTATTTACACCTCTCTGACATAACTGCAAAATGTTTCACAGTCTGAATGGTGAGAAATGCAGGGGAGAATTGGGGCCTTTTTCACCTCCAGAAATGCTTAAGAAGCAGACAATGAATAGGTGACAGTCAGAGTAAAAAAAGCATACTGGGTTCTCCTGTGAGAGTGACAAAAGTTGCTGAGCACAGTGGGTGGATTTATGTACAAATTCAGAGGCTGTCTTTTTGTGTGTGTAAAGGTTAGCAAATCTCTTTCCTCATTTTCTTTCCCAGAAGTAACTTTATTTCTCCTATTTGTTCGACTGAAAAGCCGACTCTTCTCATGCCCAGTATAGTTAGGCCTGAGCCAAAACACAACCCCCTAATTTCATGGGCTACCAAGTGGAACCGCACCCCCGGCCTTTCACTGATGGTTAGTTGTGGTAGGGATGCTTGAGCATTTAGTTCAGAAGTGAAGTGACTTGATTTTCTGGCCTGGGCTAATATGTGGATTGGAACACAGTTACCCTTCTGTTTCTTGAACTCTGGTTTTTGTGTCCTTAGCTCAAAAAAGCCAATATGCCGGATTCTCGGATTCTCTCCGGAAGCCCCATGGGAAGAAGATTCAGAGCCAAGGGATTGGTGGTGGGACAACAACAAGTGGTCAGAGGGAGAAGAATAGGAGATGAAGGTGTTGGAAGCTGAAGAGGTAACAGGGTTTAGTGAGCAGGAAGTGGCTATGGCAGAGAGCAGTTCAGAAGCAGAGGCAGAAGCGGGGAGGGGGGGGAGGCAAAGTGGAGGCAGTCTGCTGAAGAAGCCTGGTCTCCCAGAACATGAAGAGAAATGAAGAGAGACTAGACCAGGCACCGGCAAACTCTGCCCTCCAGATGTTTTGGGACTACAACTTCCACCATCCCTAGCTAACAGGAGCAGTGCTCAGGGATGATGGGAGCTGTAGTCCCAAAACATCTGAAGGGCCGAGTTTGCCGATGCCTGAAATTGCTTGGGAACCACCTGGGGGAGGAGGAGTCTGAGAGAGCAGTGGGGAAGTGGGGACCTTCAGTCCTGGCAATTCTCTCATTGGGGCAAGACCTCAATGGGGAAGAGCTGCTGTGATCACTAGCCCTCCGCTGTTTCGGTTTCTTTGAAAAAACAGTTAACTTCACTGACAGTGGGTGTTTTATTGTTGACCTACTCCTGACTCCGGCTCCTGACAACAACTAGGCAACTCTCCCTACCATCCTGCTCTGTGTTTCAGCAGCTAGGTGCAGGAATACGTATAGGAAAAATTGCCAGATTGCCTAAGCAACTAGGTGACCCTCCCTTCTGAACCTCCTCTGCAACTAACTTCTGGTCCTGCAGAACCACAGAAGTTGATTAATTGTAGGTTTGGAAGTTTCCAGGGAGGGGGATAAATGCCCACTATTCCCCTAAAATATTTAGGCTCAAACACATTTCCAAGGCTTAGGAGAGAAACAAGAATACATATAGTATGTGTAAAACCACATTTGTGCTTACAAACCATATTTGTAAGCAGTCTCCCTAAGCTGGTTTCCATGCCTCTGTTTCCCATTCCTAAATTAATGTCTTAATTTAAATGTTTGAATGAAGTGTGATACATTTCTTTCCCCTCCCCCTGCTCTATTTGAGCCCTAACAACAGCAAATGACACAACTGTCGTTCGAAGAGTAGGGTTACACCCGTGCCTTGTTACCTCATTTTCATGACAAAGATTGTATCTGACATTTAATATCCAATATCTTTCAGGAAACAAAGTGAAGGGCTCCTCCACCCTGACCTTTTCCATGCACTCTCTCTGTGATTGGTTCATGCATTTCACTCCTCCCTGCATATTAGGGTCTCATCAATCAATCAAATAGTGATTGCAATGTAATATCACAGGGCAGCATGATTTTCAAAGTGTGTCATCAAGGGTTTAGAAAACTAAAAGCCCGCCGTGCTTCAAGTAGTTGTTCATTTAAAACATAACACAAATAGGTTGGATTCTCTTGCATGTCGGCCACATCACAAGATCTGAACAGCAACTGTATGGATTTTTGTGTAACACACTAAAAAAATGCACAATATTCATGGTCAGCTAGCAACCTCTCCTAGCTTAGTTTGCACAAAGGTGGCTCAGAAAGCCATAATGAGGCATTAAAAACACACATACAAACAGATTGTGGAAAATGAGTAGTGATGTTTGATGGCTATAAGTACAACTGGCAACTTCTGGGATAAATTCCTAGGAACGGTTATCCTTTTTTGTAACATTGTAGAATTAAGAAACACATGTTCAAATGAAACTGCAATAGTCTGAAATTAAAGATGGAACATTTCACTGGAATTCATAATGTTCAGCAGTATGGCAGATTTACACAACCCCAATTCACACCCACCTCACAAATTATAACATTGGAAGATGAACTCTGGATGTGAAAAGGTCACAGAGGAGCTTGTGAAAGAGCTTGTGTATGTTCTTTATGTGAGTGGACCGGAGTTACCTCTGAGTCTGGGATGATTTCAGGGTGTGTTTCTGGGAACAGCTAGATCTCTAGCAAGATTATCTGCAAATAATGCAATAAACCAGAGGTAAAAAAAACAAAACAAAACCTCACCACATGTGAGTTACTCTCAAATCTGCCCCACCACACAATAGAATTGGACTTCCCTGCTGCTGCCACTGCTAATGGTGAGCCCCCCCCCCAAGCTGTGGAAGAATATCTCCTTTCCCCTGAAAATTCATGGAAAGTGTCCTTCCAATTTCTCTGCTCACAAAAATAGGGAGGTGCATTTTGACAGGCCACTTGTGCCCAGCTCTAACTAGATCAGATGAAGCACAGAAGAAAGGATTAAGATATTATTGAACAACATTAGTGGAGTGAGTTCTGAAAGCAACACCCGTGATGCCATCATCATCATCATCATCATCATCATCATCATTTTAGTGGTGCCTTTCTACAGGGCATGAGAGGCAGTCATTTAACAGGCAAAGAAGTATGGAAATATGGTAGTAAGAAAAGTTACTTCCTGTTGTTTCATTGGGTCTGCCATGCAGCATTTTCATACACCTGCTATTACAGTGGTCCCTGCAGTAGCACAGACTGAATGGCTGCAGGGAGACAATACAAACCTGGGGGTGGTAATGAGCCATGGTTGGCAGCTGCAAGAGAGATGGTCCCTATAACAAGCTGAAGATGAGGGGGTGGCAGGTGAATACTTGAGAAAGACTGCTTCCACCTGTGCCAGGGTACCTGCAGGGCATCCTTCCCCAACTTGGGGCCCTCTAGATGTTTTGAACTACCACTCTCACCAGCCCCAGCCAACACAGCCATGCTGGTGGTTTGTCATTATGGACTCTGAATACACTTCAGAATAAGATAATCATCGTTTTGTTTCTGTTATGCTTAATAACCTTTTTGGAGAGAAAATGTTCCTGAAGTCCTCCCAGTTGTGAAAACTGCAGTCAGGGCCTTAAAATGCTTGCGAGGGGCCAAGTATTTGGTTGACATGTGGATGCCACCCTTTGCAACTAATTTGGGAATATGATTGTTTGTCAGTTCCTCATGGGAGTGTGTGTGTGTGTGTGTGTGTGTGTGTGTGTGTGTTATCCTGTGGAAGATCTTCAAAACAGGACCTTACCCGGAAATCTGTCTGTTGTTGTCAGCTGCTTAGAGCATCATTTAATACAATAATCATCACTGTTGTGAAATATGATTCTCTGTATTCGCTGCTGAAATTTACATATTGCAGTTGTAATGATATTTTGTCCATTTTGTTGTAAAATTCTTCTTATTAATCCAGCACTTTTTTGTGGTTGCTAAATGTGACGCAAGCATTCCAGGTGGAGCCAGCCTCTGAGCAACCATGCATTTCACTCTCCTGCCCCATTCTACCCCCAAACTCTGCTTATGTTTTGCCCCTTGTTATCTTGGCATCGGCATGCCAGTCCAATGGTGCAACAATAGCCGTGTAAATCCACTATGCCTGCATATCTTTGTGTTCTGCTGACACAAGAGAACTGAGTGGCCCTCCTGTCCTTGTCTAGTGGCTGCAACCCAAAGAAAGTATTGCACTGGGAAAAAGTTATTATGACAGTGAATGTTGCACTAAAGGTGAAGGCAGAGCACTGCAATTGTTAAAAAGGTCAACTCGCTGTCCTCTTTCCCCCCACTCTATGGCAACACTATTGATATAATAGATCAATGAACTTTAATGGAAATACGTACAGCTAACATCTATTTGTTCCTTGATGTACTAGCATGACCCAAATAATTATTTGCCATTTTCTGGCAATACTGTTACTATGGTTTCCACCGAATGTAGCACAAGTCTGATGCTCTCTAAACAATGCATGTGCCTTTCCAGGGCAGAAAGGATGTGCTAAAAAGTCATTTTATACTTGGTGAGAAAATAGGAACCACATATCCTTTTTACTGTGGTCTCTTAGGGGTTCGGGGAAAGGAATTATTCAGTGGCAAAAGGGACTAGATGAAATGAAAGCTAAAATCACCAAGAGATGGCTGGCTTCCCAGAATGATAGTAATTATTAAAGTGCCTTTGCACAATCTATTCCAAAGAGCTGAGTTGGCATCACATGTTTTAATAAATAGATCCACAAAAGGGAGGGAGAAGCATGCAATTAATTTGTCATTTCTCTATTATACAATGCATGAAAGAGCTGAAGTGCATAAATGCAAAATCAAATTCAGATGAAGAGTCTAGTGGGGGCAGTTGCACGGGGGGGGGAGCTTCCCCTCCCCCCAAATCCTCCTTTACAGCCTATAATATAGTGATCCAGCATAATTCCAGGCTCCTGTTCCATTCTCGTTTCTGCAAAGCACCTCTCTGTTTCTGTCTGAAGGTTTTGTTTCTTTTAAGAGAAGGACATTAAGAATGTAACTCATCTGCACTGAACATCAGCAGTAGGGAACCTGCTTCCAGATGTTGGACTCCATCTTTCATCAGCTCCAGCCAGCATGCATTGGGTGGATGTGATTTCATATATTTTCTGTTGTTGTTTAGTCGTGTCCGATTCTTCGTGACCCCCATGGACCAGAGCACGCCAGGCACTCCTGTCTCCCACTGCAGTTTGGTCAAACATGCTGGTAGCTCCGAGAACACTGTCCAACCATCTTGTCCTCTGTCATCCCCTTCTCCTTGTGCCCTCCATCTTTCCCAACATCAGGGTCTTTTCCAGGAAGTCTTCTCTTCTCATGAGGTGGCCAAAGAACTGGAGCCTCAGCTTCACAATCTGTCCTTCCAGTGAGCACTCAGGGCTGATTTCCTTCAGAATGGGTAAGTTTGATCTTCTTGCCGTCCATGGGACTCTCAAGAGTCTCCTCCAGCACCATAATTCAAAAGCATCAATTCTTCGGCGATCAGCCTTCTTTATGGTCCAGCTCTCACTTCCATACATCACTACTGGGATATATTACGACTACTAAATTTCTACCATTCCTTTCCTTCGAGGAGCTCACAGTGGTTTACATGATGGTTCTCCCCTCTCTCGCATTCTACACTCAGATAACCCTGTCAGTTTAGCCTGAGAGATGGTGACTGGACCAAGGTCAACCAGTGAGCTTTATGTTTGAGCAGGGATTTAAACTCTGGCCCCAAGGTCCTAGCTCGACACTCTAACCACCACACCACAACGGGTCTCTTATATAAACAAATAAATGTATTTTATTGCGCTGCTGCAAAGTGATGGGGCTTCTCCCGAGGACTAATGAATGCATGCCTCAATTACATCTTAAGTTTTTGGTCATAATTCCAGCATTTCTAGACTATGGTAAAGGTAAAGGTACCCCTGCCCGTACGGGCCAGTCGTGTCCGACTCTGGGGTTGCGTGCTCATCTCACTTAAGAGGCCGGGAGCCAGCGCTGTCCGAAGACACTTCCGGGTCACGTGGCCAGCGTGACGAAGCTGCTCTGGCAACACTTTCCTATAAAACATCACAAGGTGGGGAAACATTCAAAAGATTATAGTGTGATAATGCAACACTGGTGGGGAGGGAGTATATTGGCAGTCATACTGCTGCTAACCTCATTAAGAAATTAGGATAGATTTGTCCTTCAGCCCCAGAAAAGGGAGCACACAAACCTCAAAGAACAACAGCAGCAAAATGTAAAAATCAAAATGATGGAGACACTTTGGTGTGATGGAAATGCTGCTGTTCACCCAGGCATGCCTTTGCATTAATTTCTCCCTGGTTATTAGTTAAGTATATGAATAAGCCTAAAACTGGCTGTAACCCGCCTGTAACAGCTTCCCTCTTCAGTAATGCAAATATGTGCTGGCAAGCCAGAGAATCCAGATGGCAGACTGAGCACCAGTGTAGCTATGCATGCTATGTTGCTCCCAGTTCCGTGCCACAGTGGTCCTGATGCGAGAGGAACACAGTAGCTGTGTGTCTTGGCTTGCTTTGTGAGCCCTTTGGGTTGCCTAGACTTCACTGCAGTGACCTGCTCTTGGCTTGTGGCGCACTGTGGTTTGGGTTGCACAGCTTGCTTGGATGGGGTGTGCATGTGTGTGTAGCTGGATCACTCTGCTTCTGAGCAAGGAGGTTGAACCGCACAACTCCTGCTTCTGTCATGCAATGACTGGAGCTGCAATGTGACACTGGGGGAATCTATGGATGAACCATTCACATGCTCTTTCCATGAGGTCTGTTTTTAAACAACAATAACAATAACAACCCAGATACATTTCAATAGGTTTCCCCGTGCATATACTTGAACAAAACAATTGAAAAAAATATAAAAGGAGGAGGAGGAGGAAATTCCCTGCCGAGATTATCCTTTGTCTGTCTGTTACTGGCTCAAGCATGTTCTACTTTAGAATGGGCAACATGTACCTACTAGTCCTGGAATGTCTTGCTTATGAAAAACAGGGAGCTTTAACCATCTGATATTTGTGTAGAGTCAAAATCTATCCCTCCTGCCATCACTGAATAGATTAAGGTATGCATTCTTTAAAAGAAAGAAAGAGGAAGGGGGAACTCCAGAATACCTTTAATTTTTAGTCTTCCTTCATTCCAAAAGATTGCTGTCTCCAGCTAATTTCCTGTCTAGCACCAAGAGTGCCTAATTCAGGGGGTACCAAAACCCTGAATTAAGTTCCGAAGTTTAGGAATGACATGCTGCACATATTTTACACAGCTAAAGAGTCACCCAGCATCTTTGTCTGCTGTTGAGATATTCCTTCCTTGCAAAAAAAAAAAAAAAGTATTATTATGAGAGTTACCATCTCACTGCCCCCGCCCGCTGACACCTGGCAGCTCCTCTTGCTCGTAGCAACAGCATGGCAGACCAACATTCAACAAGTACTGCTTGTCTTCTCATGAGATTTCTGCCTGTTGCACTGCTGTTTGTTACAAGCGCAGTACCAACACCAGGGGGAAATGGTGGTGACCGTAGCAGTAGCAGCAGTGGTGCTGCAGAGAGAAAGAAAGAGGATCATGGGAGCAGAAATGTGGGGCTGAATCCTTGGCTGTACAAAATGTACATTGTGCTGCAATTGTACATTGTGCTGTACAAAATGTACATTGTATGCTAATGCAGCTGCTAAAAACATGAGAGTCCATTCAGAAGAGAATGGGGCAATTACGCCTATTATCTTCATAAGATGCCCCAGTTTTGCTACCCATAGAAGCCTGGGGTGGGCAATATTTTCTGCCTAGGGCCACCTTCCTTCAGGGATAATCTATTGTGGGACTGTGGGGTAGCTTTTGGTGGAACCAAAGCCAGTAATGGGCAGTACTAGAGCTTTGGCTTTGGGACACTTGGAAGGGTATGCACGCAAGATTTGGTTTTGACAGTGCATATTAGCAGCTTTCATATATAATAAATGAAGCAATGCTTCTCTAGTCCTTCCAAATATTCCTTCAGTGCAATCCAGAAATAAGGTCATTCTGTTCCTTGAGACTCTCAGGTAAGTGATTGCAATGTCAGCCACCTATTTACCCATCCCATGCTGCAAAAAAGACTGTAAAGCCCTCCCCAAATATTTGCAAGTCTCCAAAGAAAGGTTATTCCTTATTTGTGTAAAAAAAATTGTGTCTGCGTATGGATTTGCTGCATATGATGTGTGGCATGATCAAGAGGACCTTCTCAATGGATCAGCAAGAACGTGATGGGACATGCTGGCTCTTTGAAGCCAGTGGACCAAAATCACTTAGGCTTTAAAGAAGAAGAAGAAGCTTTAATTGTGCCCGAGAGGCTATTAGAAACCTTTCAAGTGCAGGCTTTCAAGTGCTAGGCCAGCAAAGAGTCTGAAAAATTATTATGGGAAATGGGCATTGCTGCAAAAGTATCGCTTTGTCTTCTGCACAAAATTGTCAGTGCACCTCAAGAAATTATAAGCATAGATGTGGACATGGTATGTCCTCAGAGTCCATAAGGTGCACAGGGCTTATTTGTTAACACAAATGGGAATGCAGATAAACAAGCTGACTTCTACTAGTTCTGTTGTCAGCCAATGCCACAAAGAGACCAGAGCCCACATTGCTTCTACCTCCTACTCCACACAAAAGAGGAACACAGAACATTGAATTTGGGCAGAAGTCATGGAGAAGCTCAAACATCCTCTCCAGATGGTGCATGCTTCCTGCAGTAAGTCTATCCAGTGGTGTAGCTTGGGTTGCCATCACCCAAGGCTGCACAGAGTTGGGGGTGGGTGGGAAGGAAATGGAGGGGGTATGTATGAAATTGTGTCACCCTGGAGATTGCAGCTGGAGAGATAGAAGAAGAAGAAGAAGAAGAAGAAGAAGAAGAAGAAGAAGAAGAGGAGGAGGAGGAGGAGTCGTGGAGGTTAATTCCTGACTGGCATGGAAAAGCCATTTTTAACAGAGCCCAGCGATGGAAGCACACAGCTGTATTGAGACAGCACCAGGTGTTGAAATGTTGTGCTCCTAACAATTTCATGCCCAGGGCCACTGCCCCCATACACCCCCACGCTGCACCACTGAGTCTATCTCAAGTCTGAGAAATGGGGAAGAAATGTGGGACCCCTTAAAATCTACCTGCCTCCTAAGCCTAAGTTCAGTCTTAGGCACAAGAGCTCCCACATATTGACCCAAACACAGCAAGGGAGATTGGCCCATGATATCTGGTGGACCTGTTTCCTCGCTCCTTGCATTCTTTGCCCTTTCCCACAGTTCACTCTTTTGCACAAAGTGCAGCATTAGCGTACGGTAATTGCTGTCAACCTCCCACACCTCTCAGATCTACTGTGAGGAAGAGGCAAAAGGGCAGGAAAGGAAAAACGTGTGTGCACACACATGAGCTTGTAGGCTCAAAGATAAACAAAATACTTTGGAAGAAGTACAAGAACTAAGGAGCTACAATAACTGGGTCACTGATTCTGAGCCAGGAAAAACATACACAAGTGGAAATAAGAGCAGTAGAAGAATTTTCATATTACCTCATCCAAAGGTTTAACGTGTCCAGACAGCAAGATGTTCTGTCTTCTGGAAAGTTATTGTGGGAAAGGAAGAAGGCATCTCTGAGGCATTTCCACACTGTCTAATCACAGCTATTTAGAGATACGATTCACGTGTCCGTACACGTGTAACCGGAGATGTCTTCAAAACCTAAGAAGAAGCAGAAGCAGCAAAAACATTAGGAGGACACATTATTAAATTGATCTCTGATAGTTTAAAAACAAACAACACAGTGATTGGGACTAAAAAAGCAAACAAACCCAACTGCATATTTAAATTATCTTTGGAGTAAGATGCTTAAACTTAGTTTATAACTATATGTGAATTCCCTCAAATGTAGGAAAACCACTGCAATCCACAGGACTCTCGTGATCATAGACCATTGGGTAAAACCTTTCCACATAAGGCAGAGCAAATTTTTAGTACCTTACCACTATACAGTTTGAGAAAAGGCACCATTATTTAGATAGCATCAATATAATGTGTCCTATCAATGTGGAATCTAGGATTTTGAACACTCTTGGTATGGCAAACAAGATGTCCAAATGAGGGACAGATCTGCTAGGAAAGTAATAACAGAGTGGCCCCAGAAGCAACTTTAGTTCACATTGCTTTAAAAAAATGGGTCTAGTATTGATTAATTTTTAGTTGTCTATATTTCAGCAATCCCAAAGTTTGAGAGTCAGCAGCACCAGGTTTTTTTTCCAACTGGAACTCAATTCTGACACCTCTCAGGTGGGTGCCAGAGAACAAGGGAGGAGTTCATGGTGACTTCCGGCACCCCTTTTTCTAGAAAAATAGCACTGGGTTGTAATGTTGCAAAAGGGCGGTGATCTGTCATGACACAGCCCCATTGAAGAAGATAATAGGGGTTACTTAGACCTCATTGCTGCTTGTGAAAGGGCCCACATAGCAGATCAAGCTTCAGGGCCCCAGAAACGTAGGTCCAAATGTAAGATTTGAAACGAGTGAATAAAAATTATGTCTGGAAAAGTCTTTTGCTTTGGATCATTTTTGCCCAGTAAATACATGCCTTACAGTTGCCTTTGTGTATTTGCTTTTTGCTAATCCAGGAAAAATTACTTGTGAGGTTTTAATGATAGTGTATTATAAAGTTTCCATTTTACTCAAAGGAGTGTGGGAAAAATATGCAGTAAAGGTCCTTTGTGGCTAGTGAAGGAAGAGCAGAGGAAGCACTGGCCATTGCAGACAACATCAGTTTACAGGTCCACAGTGGCCCTGCTCCTACTCCTGCTGCAGAGTCTGACTTATTGCAATGTTTGAACCTGGGTTTGCGGGTTGGAGAGCAAAAAAACATGAGCTCAGGTTCAGCTGCCACAGCAAGCCAGACTCTGGCATGTTTCCCAATAATGCTGCAGTAGGAGGAGGGAAGGGAGAAAGAAAGAACTTTTCAGCAAGTTGTCCAGCTTCCTTGCCCCACCACCTATCTGAATATGGAAATGGGGACCTTTGGACAAAGAATGGCTGTGCAGCATACCACGCTGTCCACAAACATGTTTGGATCAGGCCCCTTGTGTGTAAAAACAGGATAAACTTCACATGTAAATTTCACACTGGAAGAGGGGAATCAAAATTCAGGCTTTTGCTTTAAGGAGAATAGGAGGGGCACAGATCAGATGAAAAACCGCATTTAAAATAAATAAAAAAAATCTACCACAGTAAATATGACCTTCTGCCCCTGACTCACTTGGCTGGTCAACCATCAAGCATTCTGCCTTATTGCCAAAGCCATGTACTGAACCACAGTAGTGTATGTTTCTTTTTTAAAAATTTGTGCAGTTCCCAGAAAATATGTTATGTTTTGCTACAACAGCAATGTTTCTGGATTGTTCCACCTAATATTTAAAAGTAACAGAGCTTTCATTTTATTTCACCAAGCTAGCCACTTGGGAGTCCAGGAATAGCCAATGTTTATAAAAGAGTCTAGCTCATACAGTTAAAACTATATTTATTTCTTTTAGCTAGAGGATGCAATCCTGAAGTCTCTTTTTCTGAATTAGCTGCATTAATTTGGTCCAACGAGACCCTGTAGTCTAAGATTGTTGCAGTGGGACGTGAGCCAGAGCCAAAGTGGTGCTTGGTGTAGTGGTTAGCATGACATCTTCTCTGGCGATCACTCGTTGCCAAGTAAGATTGTCTTCCATAAACACGGTTTTAACAATGAGTCTGTAAGTGACTTTGGAGGCCAATTCTGGATCCACACGTCCTTCCACAGTGGGGACATTGGTTTCCATGCGGGAGTTGATCACGGTGTGGATTTGCCAAGCATGCCTTCCTCTTAGCACGTTTCTCCCTTGTGTCCTGAGTTTGGGTGTCTTCAAAGCCCATGACACCTTTGGTAAAGGCTGTTCTCCAACTGGAGCGCTTGCAGGCCAGTGTTTCCCAGTTGTCAGTGTTTATACTACATTTTTTAGATTTGCCTTGAGATAGTCTTTAAGCCTCTTTTGTTGACCACCAGCATTATGTCCATTTTTAAGTTCAGAATAGAGAAGTTGCTTTGGAAGACGATCATCAGGCATCCGCACAACATGACCAGTCCAACAAAGTTGATGTTGAAGTATCATTGCTTCAACATTGGTGATCTTTGCATCTTCCAGTACACTGATATTAGTTCGCCTGTCTTCCCAAGCGAGTGTAAAAAATTTCAGAGACACCGTTGATGGAATCTTTCAAGGAGTTGGAGATGGCGTTTATAAGTGGTCCATGTTTCACAAGCATATAGTAAGGTTGGTAGTACAATAGCTTTGTAAACAAGCATTTTGGTTTCCCTGCAAATGTCCCAGTCCTCAAACACTCTGCACTTCAATCAGGAGAAAGCCCCACTCTCAGAGCCCAGGCAATGCTGGATTTCGGCATCAGTGTTGGCCCTTGTGGAAAGATAACTGCCTAGGTAGGAGAAGTGATCAACATTTTCCAACATTACACCATTGAGTTGGATTTGTGGCACTGCAGAGGGGTTATTTTGTACTTGTTGGTGCAGCACTTTGGTTTTTTGGATGTTGAGTGATAGGCCAAGCTTTTCGTAAGCTTCTGCAAAGGTACTTAGGATGGTTTGGAGATCATGCTCTGAGCATGCGCACACTACGTTGTCATCAGCATACTGAAACTCTATGACAGAAGTTACGGTAACCTTACTCTTTGCTTTCAGCCTGCTCAGATTGAAGAGCTTTCCATCTGTTCGATATATGATTTCTACTCCAGTGAGGAGTTTCCCTTCGACAAAGTGTAGGATCATGGCCTTCACAGCCATTGTAACATACTGTTTGTTATCATCCGCCTGTTCTGCCATTGAGGACTTCTTGGATCCTTCTTTGTCTAGCTCCTTCCCTTTGACCTTACCGCTTTGGGTGACCCTGCTGGGAGTACGAGATTCCCGACGGCTTCACTCACAAGGGTCATAGGAACATGCAAGCCCACTCACCATGACAAGGTGATGATCCAGCAAGTGGGGGTTAGCATGTAGGACTGGGGAGACCCAGGTTCAAACCTTCATTCAGCCAAGGAGATTACTGGGTGACCGTGAGCCAGTCACTCTTTTTCAGCCTAATCTATTTCACAGGGTCACTGTAAGGATGGAAGGAAAAGCAAAGGTTGCATAAAAATGTAATAAATAATAATTCAGCCAAACTCATTTAAAAAAAATCCTATCTTACAAGTTTCAGTAGGAGAGAGTCCCATGCTATGTTGTTACTTTCAGGTGTGGCAGCTGAAAATAAACTAAGAAAGATGCTCATGTTCTATGTAATAGTAGCTCAAGAATGTACAAAGGAAAATATTCAATTGTGCAATCAAACTGTCCTACAAAACACAGCCCAGTATTCCGTAGAATGAGCACTCAACAAAGCATTCAGTGAAAATATTTCATTATTTTTCAGAATAATGCATCCTTGCTCAAAATGATTCTGCACAAAATATCCCAACATACGTAGTAATGTACTATGGAATGTGAACTGCATCATGAACTGGTGAGGAAATTTTTCAGATTATAACCCTAGAGATGCTTGGCTGATTAGGTCAGATTGCTAATACAATATGTTCTTATTTTGTATTTTTATGTTGTGAATTGCCCTGTTTTCTTTGGATGAAGGGTGGTATACAAATTTAATAAATAATAATCAGAGAGAGAGAGAGAGGGAGAGACCACCTCCTTGTTCTCGTTGGCTTCCTTTTTGGGGAATCCAAAGCTCACCTGTCTGCCCCCTTCCTACCACCAGCACACCGCCCACGTCAAACTTTCTCACTGGATCCTGCTTTCCTCGACTTTGTGGCCTGGTTCACACATTCAGACCTAGCAGGGATTGAATGGAGGTGCCAGCTGCATAACTCAGCACCTCCATGTAGTGCATGTCTTAAAGCTGCATGTCTTATTTGTATGCATAGATGCACATTTTGAAGAGATCGCCACAATTTAAATAGAAATCGAATATGTTTCACCATAGTGGGGTAAGGAGGAATGTTATCAGGTGACCTGTGTGACTGTTCAGATGGCTCTCCAAGCACTAGCTGTTGATGAGAGAGTTTGAGGCTCCCCCTGTTCTTAGGGTTCTCTAACTGGGATTGGGGAGTTCTTCAACTAGAGGACCATTCTCTCAAATAGAGGTCACCCTATTCCAGAACCATGCGTTTCCATGGTAAAATCACCTGTCCTATCAAATTCCAGCTGATTCCATTTGCAGTCAGAATGTCTATTATCAACAACTGCTGCCTTCAACATATTCTCCAAGTGCTTTCATACACAAATTTGTATGCAAAATTATTCATTCTTGCATATGAATATATGAAGTTCCACTATATTGTCAGAAGCATCTAGCTGGCTACTATCCATTAGGGATTTGTTCAGAGATCTTTCATAGGTTTGCTCAATATCCTTTCTAACTAGTGACTCCAGTGGCTAAATGTGAGCCCTTAAGCATATGAAACACATACTCTACCTTTGCATTATCTGCCGTTAACCTATGACCTCTTCCCAAAACGGCATTTCTAGCTTTCCTACAGTTGCACTGCATCATATATTTTATAGTCTTAGGACAACACTCATAGTCATTTTCCCTACAGTTGGCACTTGTTTCTCAGTCTTGCAGTAGTGCTAAAACAATAGATTACTTCCTAGCTCAGCACATAGGTGATTTTTTCAAAAGCACTGTGAATTTCACAAGTCATAAATCAGTCGGCAGTTTCAGAAGATGCCTCTGTATGAATAGAACCCCATTTTTTTGTTTTTAAGATAAATGAATCATCTACTCTCATGGGGGTTTGCACATTTTATGCTAAATGTTAAGAGAGCTGCCACTAATTTAGCCTCCTTCCTGTGGGTGCCAGTGCCTTGAACAATGAGTAATGAACTTTATTTGAAGGGAAAGGGCTTGACAGTTAAAAATGTAGGCTAAAACAGTGGACCTTGGAAAAAGCCAAATCACTACTGATGAGAACAACTGGCATAAAAAAAGATCAGCTGTAACCCTGGAAACAGGAACACTGAAGTGCCAACCTCAGCAACAAGCACACAGCTCATACCTGGTATTTTATATTGTGCCTTTGTTGTGTCACTGAAAACATGCTAATATATTTTTTTCTCAGAACACATAAACAAGATGTTGCCTGGGGATAGATTAAAAAAAAGCACCCAAGTGTGCTCATGTGTCTGTCTATCAGCTGGCACAACAGTGGGTGTGTATGAGCAGCACCTGACAGTTGTGCAACGCTGGCCTTCGCTTCAAGTACATCAGTGCAGGCTGAACTGTAACATGTCTAAATACAATGCCTGGCAAGCCTAAACCAATATCAACATGCATCTAAGAAAACTTCTGGGAAACAGAAGAAATGAGCTTTTGCTCATTAAAGCCCTCTTCAGAAAAAGCACTCAGGTACTCAGCAGAAGGATGAGCTCAGCTGTGCTGGCTTGCCATGCTCTCAATAAAGGTAAAGGTAAAGGGACCCCTGACCATTAGGTCCAGTCATGACCGACTCTGGGGTTGCGGTGCTCATCTTGCTTTATTGGCCAGGGGAGCCAGCGTACAGCTTCCGGGTCATGGGGCCAGCATGACGAAGCCGCTTCTGGCGAACCAGAGCAGCGCACGGAAACGCCGTTTACCTTCTCGCCTATTTATCTACTTGCACTTTGTGCTTTCGAACTGCTAGGTTGGCAGGAGCAGGGACTGAGAAACGGGAGCTCACACCGTCGTGGGGATTCAAACCGCCAACCTTCTGATCAGCAAGCCCTAGACTCAGTGGTTTAGACCACAGCACCACCCGCGTCCCTGTGCTCTCAATACTGGGTGCCATTCACTGGTCATAACATTTCTTCTCTGCCCAAGGATGATGTGTTCAATTCAATGCATGAAAGAGGCCTCTATGCATGTACAGCTGTATGCATGTGGGGTTCCAGAGTATCAGGGATGTGGACTAGAGGGGTACACTGATATCAGGTTCCAGACATAGGACATCCCAAGAGGACCACACTTGTACATTCCCTTGGAGAGGGCTCAACGTGCACAATGATGTGTTCATTCTGGGAGCCTTTGCTCATGACTGCAGCAGTATGTCTCCACAGCAGCTTCTTTCCATATCCCTGCCACCGTTCCCTGAAGGAGTAGGTGCAACGTTTGGAGTTGCAGCTAGATACCTCACTGTCACCAAATGTCCAGGTGAACTCAGTGGTTTGGAGTGTTCATTATTCAGCTTTGGTTGGTGTGCCAACTATGGCTGTCCCTGGACAGGAATAGCCTTGTCATAGTGTTCCATACATTAGTAACCTCACCACTCTGATGTGCTATATGTGGTGCTACCCTTAGGCCTGGTTTGGAAGCTGCGCAAGTTAGAGTAGCTAGGGTGCTTAGTTGGGTCATTCAGTTTTACACATATTATCCCAGTGCTGAAAGATCTGCACTGACTACACATTAGTCACTAGGACAAGTCCAAAGTTTCGTTGCTGATATTTAAAGTCACAAACTTAAATATCTTATGGACTGCTTCTCCCTGGTACATGAGAACCTGCTGTTTAAGATCTTCTAAGGAGACTCTATTGGCCACTCTATGACCAGCAGATTGTTGCTTAATCACAACGTAGAAGTGGGTCTTTTTGGCCGTTACACTCACTGTACTCTGGAATTCTGTCTTTTGGGTAACTCATGAGATGGATACAGTAATGACATTTAAAAGCATCTTAAAATATCTGGAACCACTACACTGACTACCCCAATCCAGCCTAACCCTCTCACAAATATCTTGTTTCTTTATCTGGAGGATTTCTTTATTTGTATGAAAAGACATTAGGTCACAAAAGCTGTCCTCTGTCACCTGAAGTGGTACAGAACAGGTCCAGGTTTACTACCTCAGAACTAGGCTGTGGAAGGGGTTTGCAAATATGAAACAACAACCAATGAAATAATCTAAAACCCAAAATGGTTGACATATTTACCATGATTTAGGCCCTGGATTGTTTTAATTGTCTTTTAAGCAACCACAGATGAAGATCTGTATTAATAATAATAATAAAAAATAATAACAATAAATTTTATTTATATCCCGCCCTCCCCAGCCGAAGCCAGGCTCAGGGCGGCTAACAACAATCAAATAATCAAACAATCAAATAATCCAACATTCTAAAAACATTTCATTATAAAAATTAATTAAAATCAAATTAATGGCAACCGTTAAGCAAAATTCTGTGCAGGTTGCCAGAGGAGGGAGTCAGGCTGCACCCTGACCAAAGGCCTGGTGGAACAACTCTGTCTTGCAGGCCCTGCGGAAAGATGTCAGGTCCCGCAGGGCCCTAGTCTCTTGTGACAGAGCATTCCACCAGATTGGAGCCGCAGCTGAGAAAGCCCTAGCTCTAGTTGAGGCCAGCCTAACCTCTCTGTGGCCTGGGACCTTCAGGATGTTTTTATTTGCAGACCGTAGGTTCCTCTGTGGGGCATACCAGGAGAGGCGGTCCCGTAGGTACGAGGGTCCTAGGCCGTATAGGGCTTTAAAGGTTAAAACCAGCACCTTAAACCTGATCCTGTACTCCACTGGGAGCCAGTGCAGCTGGTATAGTACCGGATGAATGTGATCTCGCAGCGAAGACCCCATAAGGATATCGCCTTATGCATATCTCATAAGCCCCCATAAGGATATGCCTTATCGCATATCGCCGCAGCATTCTGCACCCGCTGGAGTTTCTGGGTCAGTCTCAAGGGCAGCCCCACGTAGAGCGAGTTACAATAATCCAGTCTGGAGGTGACCGTTGCGTGGATCACAGTGGCTAGGTCAGGGCAAGAGAGATAAGGGGCCAACTGCTTAGCTTGGCGGAGATGAAAAAATGCCGCCTTTGTTATAGCTGTAATCTGCGCCTCCATAGGGAGGGAGGTATCGAAGATTACACCCAAACTCTTAACGGACGGTGCTGGCACTAATTGCACCCCCGCAAGAGATGGGAGTTGCCCCCTCAATCCCATATCGTCCCATCCCAGCCAGAGGACCTCTGTCTTCGAAGGATTTAACTTCAACCGGCTCCCACGTAACCATCCAGCCACAGCTTCCAAACATCTGGTCAGTGTGTCTGGGGCCAAGTCAGGATGGCCATCCATCAACAGATAGAGTTGGGTGTCATCGGCATACTGATGGCAACCCAGCCCAAAACTCCGGACAAGCTGGGTGAGGGGGCGCATAAAGATGTTAAAAAGCATCGGGGAGAGTATCGCACCCTGAGGCACTCCACACACCAAGGAGTGGCGCAATGACCCCCCCCCAAGCGTCACCCTCTGTCCCCGACCAGAGAGAAACGAGCGCAGCCATTGAAGGACTGTCCCCTGGATCCCCACGTCGGCAAGGAGTTCGTGATCGACCTTGTCGAAGGCTGTTGACAGGTCTAGAAGAATCAGCAGCCCCAACCTGTCTTGATCCAGCTGCCTGCGGAGATCATCTGTTAGGGCGACCAGAGCCGTCTTGGTCCCATGACCAGCGCGGAAGCCGGACTGGAATGGATCCAGAGCCGATGTTTCATCCAGAAACCTACCAAGCTGTTCAGCAACCGCTCTCTCAATCACCTTACCCAGGAATGGAAGATTCGAAACCGGGCGGTAATTGGATAGATCTAGGGAATCTAATGATGTTTTCTTTAAGAGCGGGCGCACCACTGCCTCCTTCAATTCCCCTGGGAATATCCCGGTGCCAAGGGACAAATTGATGATATCCCCCAGGGGGGCCTGCACCTCATCTGGACACGCTCTAAGCAGCCAAGACGGGCACGGGTGAAGAGGACAGGTGGTGGGCTTCCCAGCTTGGAGGAGTCTGTCCACATCAGCTGGGGATATCCGGTCAAAGTGGTCCAATACTGGACCCGAGGTGTGTGGACCCGATTAGGACCATGGTGTGTGGGGAAGGGGGTCTGATTCTTCTCTCACACATCATCTGAAGCATCAGCACCATCTCACACTCAGAAACAATGGATGAGTCAGAGAAAAATAGCAGATTGTGGTATTCTGGGGAGGAAAACAGCATGGGGGGAGTAACACCCCCTCCTCACATGCTGGATCAGAGATCTCTGGGGCTTCTATTTTGTGTAAATTATCACCAGATAACACACTTGGGTCTCAGAAGTATTTCATTCAGAATCCAAATAGGACAAGCAAGGCAAGATTTGTTAAGGAGGTGAGATTATTATTATAATAATTTATTGAATTTATATACTGCTCTATACCTGGAGGTCTCAGGGCAGTTCTCAGAAAAAGATAAGTCTTTTTCTCAATGCACTTTAGAAAATTACAAATTATGTGCAGTGTCTTCTGTATATAGTCATTCTTTCAGGGGGGTTTTTACTGCAAGCATTTAAACATTTATGACTGGATCTGTCTCCTCTTCAGGAGCAGAAAATGGAAAAGAGTCACAATGGCAGACAGAGAGAAAACTGATGGAAAGTACAGCATTAAGTCATCGCCAGCATGAAAATGCTTACAGCAAAGAGCCCAAGGGAGATGGAGAAAGAGACACAAAATGCTACCTACAGCCTATGAAGCACATTAATAACAGTGAAGAAGCTGCCTCATAGCATCAACAAAGTAGCTCAAGGTTTTGCAGATCTAACCTGACACCATTCCAGCGATATCAGCACATGACTTCAAACACTACACCAGGAGACAAGGAGCTTAATGACTACTCTCTGGTTTAGCACACTGAATATTGGTAATATTTTTGAAACTCATAAAGTATCATCTGTCACCTTCAGGCAAAAAGAAAAAAAGCACATTGCTGTACTAAGTAAAATGATCTTAGAAAAATATGTCAGGCCAGAACTTGACAGCTGTGCCTTAAAATAAATAAACATACATTGAGAGATTTTTCTTCAGGTCCACTTTTTCTGCGATGGGGGAGAGAACAAGAAGTGTGAAAATTCAAAAACACACCTGATTCAAAGACACTTTCAAAGTCTATTCATTTACTGCTTTGAGGTGTTGGATAGCTCTGATAGGTGTTCATCCTTTAAGCAAAGCTGGATTTTTAATTTATTTTTTAATGTAGGTCTACAAGGATAGCATAGCCCATAGATCCCAACACTAGAACCCACAATTCCTACCCATTCACTGCTCCTCTTTTTCCTACCCCTGCAAAGAAACAATTGGAAATAGAAGTCTTCCTGGTGTCTGCATCAGACCAAGGAAGAGAAGGGAAGGTGTTTCCTAGGCACCTTCTTCTATAAGTTAAGAATCAATCTTCTCATCCATTCATCTCACCTGAAGTTCAGCCTCAGGTGCTGTCACTACTAGCAGGAAGCCTTCCGTTCTCTATACTGTGACCACTCTTATATACCACATCAGACAATTTGTCCATCTAGCTCAATAATATCTACTGTGACTCATACCAGCTTTCCAGGTACTCGGGCAGAGATCTTTTACATCACCTGCAACTGTCCTCTGAAATTAAACTCTAAAAGGTGGGGCCTTCATGTGCTCCATATTAAAGTTATAAGTTTAATGTACATAAAATGCTGTGTTTTAATGCATTGTATTGAAAATGCTGTAAAGGCATTTTACTGTAGGCAAAAAGTTGCACTTTGTCAAAAGCGTCAATGAAGGCTGCTATTTTGCCATTTCAGTGCACTAAACTACCTGATGACTCATCACCGGAAACAGGAAGTCCTGAGTTCTCACAGCAGGAAGCTGAAACCTGAGAAGCCAGCCTGTGCTTTATTGGAGATGGCTAGTACTGGCAGCAGCAGATGGTAGAAAGTTTACTGAACAGCATAAAGGACTGAACCCCATTGCTTGTTTGCAATGTGCTACTTGGCCATTTTATAACACTTATCTTATTGTAACTAGTATTTAAGACTGTTTGGCAGTAAAGCTTTGGAACTCATTTTTGTGGTGGAGAGAATTCATTTTGACACAAGGTCCAGATCAGGGATTCTGATCCTGGTCCCTGTGGGCATCGCTGGAGTGTGTATCAGTGTGCCCTACCCTGTTATTCCCCACCCCCATTCTGCCCCTGTTCTGCCTATTTCATAATGTGTTGAGTGATACTTTGGGGTCACTTCTGGGTTCAACTCCATGTGCGTGTGTGCAATCACTCATCTTTTGGGTGCTTGTTAATCGGTCGTTGCCTGTAATAAAAATACTGTAGATTGAAATGTCCATAGAACACAATACCCAGGGCATGTAACCCTATCATGAGGCAAAGTGAGGCAGCTACCTCAGGGAGGTGGAAAAAGAGCGGCAGTGGTGCTGAGGTGTTGAAGCACATATCGCTAATTAACTGTATATACGCAGGATTTAATATTATGAGGCAATGTGAATATATATTTTCCAGGAATAAGGAATGCATGAAATAATATTTAAAGGTCCGCGTGGAAAAGTATGAATAGAGTGAGTTATCAGCACCTTAGTTTGAAGGGACAGAGGGGAAGGGGAGAAACCTGGCACCATTGGTGGAAAGATTTTAAGGTTTTAATTATTGTAACATCTGCAAGTACGCCCAGGCTGCTTGTCTACACTCCTGTGAGGCAATTTTTTCTGGTTTCTGCTTCTATGAACTACAAATTTGGCTTCCACCACCAGTTAAAGTACTTGACGATATCAGAGTGACACAACAGAACTGGAGTGTGCCACTGAATCTGACTCACAAACCACTTCGTTCCCATAATCCAGTCTGTCGGCTGCCTAAAGGCAGTGCAAAGAGATCCATGGACATCTTCAGATACCGGCAGCTTCTGTACATGTTTAATGCAAACACTGAATCCCTACACTGGCTTTTTGGAGCAGACTTCTCTGAACTCCCATTTCAAAAGAGCCTGGAAACCTGCTCCTTCCAAAAGGTGAAGTTTGGAATAATGGAGGTAGAGGGAAGTCACATTGAAGCCAATATATCAGAGGGTCTCTATAATGAGGCAAGCAAGTCAAAAGCAGGGCCATTCAACCTGCTCAGAAGAGCAAGGTTAAAAATAGCTGACTTTCTCCTATGATATCTGTCACTGGTTTTTTATAAGTCTTATTGGAGATTCATGAAATTAAAAATATGAGATCTAGTGCTCACTGCATTATCCATTTCATGAATTGCATTTGTCTAAATAATTTATATGCTCCCTCCACCATCATGATAACAGTGAGTTTGGATATCCTTCATTATGCTTATCCCCCAGACACCCACTGTGAGGTAGAGTAGACTTATCCCCCTTTCTACAGATGGGGTATTAAGGCATAGGGAGATTAATGGATGGGATTTTCATAAGTCTTTACTTTGCCCATTTATCCAGCTGAGATCATTCTGTGGTGCTGGATAAACCAATGGGCTGATGGTAAACTAAGGCCTTTGCTCTCATGTGATTCTTTGAAAACAAACAATTTTACCACGGTCATGTTAGTTATCATCTGAAGCTTCCATCTCATGTTTGCTTGCCCATGATAGTCACTTTCATTGTGTGTTATCAAGTACTTCATCAATGGTGAGAAGTGGGGAAAGCTTGCTGTGATGAGCTTAAATTAGGGATGATTGAGACTTTTGTCTAATTTCCAGATAAAGTGAATCAGCCTGATACATACTTCCTGAGCGAATACATGGGTCAGAATGCAGTGGCCTTTCAGTTTTCTTGCATTACTCCAAAGTTTGGAGTACAATTCTTGTCTTGGGGAAAGGGTGCCAAAATGTGTACTTAGTTTGCATTCCTGTGCACATTTAGTTGCGACTTACATCTCAGTAGACAAGTGAACTTAAAACACACACCTATAAGACAATGGCTGCCAATAACTGTCAGAACTGACACTGAATGATCTTACTGCACCTGAGGTGAACCACAAAATGGCATCTCCCTCCTCACCACGACAGGAGTCCTACTTTAGAGTTGAAGTTTTCAAATTCATCCTTGAATGATCTCCAGCCATTTAAGAAAAAACCACTTTGAGCTTCCCATGCATTGTACTCATATTGACTCTATGGAAATGTAGTATTTCCTCATCAAGTCGCTCAGTAGAGCAAAACTTTGCTTTTTGTCCTCAGTGCATCAGTGGTAGTTGGTGCCCATTGCGGCTGGAAGGGCAGAAGGCAGGGAGACCAAAACTGGGTGGAGCCAGAGCCAATGGCAGGTAGCGACAGAGCCAATAAACTTTAGTTTTGTCTTCATCCTCCTCCCTGCTGTGTTCTACAAGGGCAACACAGAGTAAAGAGGACAGGGCTGACGACCAGACCCACTGCTTGGACTGGTTGTATGCAGGGCTTTTTTCGGCTGGAACTCAGTTCCGGCACGTCTCAGATGAGTGTCATTGCCGGTATAAGAGAACAAGGGAGGTGTTCATGGTGAGTTCTGGCACCTCTTTTTTAAATTATTTTTTAAAGAAAAACAGCACTGCTTCCACAGTGCACCAGCCTCCACTACCACCCCCTGGTGCTTAAAGATAAAGACATCAATCTATCACCTGATGGTCCTGCAGCTGTGGCCAGTGGTTCTGGGGGCATATTCAATGGTATGTTATACTATTTGTACTATAGCCATTTTCAAAGTATTCAGTAGATTTAATTTTTTTTAAAAAAAATAATTTTTATTAATTTTACAACATAAACAAAAAACAAACAAACATAACACGACTTCCCCAAACCTCCCCTTCACTGCATTCTTGTTTTAAAATTTTTTAGCAATCCTTCATCCCTTTTTATATTTAATTCTCTCTAAAGTTTTTTAAGTTTCAATTTTTACAGCTGTAATTCTTTATATCCAATCCCTTGACATCTTAACATTCCGAAATTTTACAACAATTTTTAAGATAGATTTTGAATTTTTTCCAGTCTTCTTCCACTGTGTCTCTCCTCTGGTCACGGATTCTGCCGGTCATCTCTGCCAGTCCCATAAATTCAGTCACCTTGGTCTGCCATTCTTCCAGAGTAGGTAATTCTTTAGTCTTCCAATACTTTGCCAAAAGAATTCTTGCTGCTGTTGTTGCGTACATAAAAAATGTTCTATCTTTCTTTGGAACCATTTGGCCTACCATGCCCAAGAGAAAAGCCTCCGGTTTCTTTACAAATGTCCACTTAAGGATTTTCTTAATTTCATTATAGATCATTTCCCAGTAGGCCTTAATCTTCGGGCAGGCCCACCAAAGATGATAAAAAGTTCCTTCACATTCATTACACTTCCAACAGTTGTTATTGGGCAAATGATATATCTTTGCAAGCTTGACTGGGGTCATGTACCACCTATAGATCATTTTCATTATATTCTCTTTTAAGGCACTACATGCCGTAAATTTAATACCTGTGGTCCATAACTGCTCCCAGTCAGCAAACATAATATCATGACCAATATCTTGTGCCCACTTAATCATGGCTGATTTAACCGTTTCATCCTGTGTGTTCCATTTTAGCAGCAAATTATACATTCTAGACAAATTCTTAGTATTGGGTTCTAGCAATTCTGTTTCTAACTTTGACCTCTCCTTCTGGAATCCTAGTTTCCTGTCCTGCTTAAAGGTCTCATTAATCTGGTAATAATGTAACCAGTCTCGGACTTTAGGTTTCAATTTCTCAAAACTCTGTAGTTTCAACTTTTCACCATCATATTCTATAATTTCATAATATTTTGGCCAGTCTGAATCCATGTTCAGTCTTTTTACCGCCTTGGCTTCCATTGGTGACAACCACCTGGGGGTTTTACTCTCTAACAAATCTTTATATCGGTTCCATACATTATACAGTGCTTTCCTGACAATATGGTTTTTAAAGTTTCTATGTACCTTCCGGTCGGCGCCAGCGTTTAATGGCGGTCCTTGCAGGACTGCTCCGCGAGTTCGGGTCTTACCCGCTACGGCAAGCGGGGGACCCCTAAAATCACAGGCGCTGAAGCCTGTGAGCAAGGAGATTCGGTGGGCACCTTTGCGCCCCCCGGTATCGTGAAAGAGCCTTTTTAAAGGCTCCAGAGCGGCATCGGGGCAAGCGCGGTGCTGAGGATCGCTACCCAGCTTGCGGAGTGAAGCCGCGTCGCCATTGACGGAGAGCGCTGATTCCTTTCTGAAACTAACGATTGGCAACAACAATACCCGTGAGTAAGAACGGAAAATTAAGGAAACGGGACTTTAAAAATTTAGAAGATTTGGCTGAAAACGGGAAAGGCAAAATTAAGGAAGTCAGCCTCCCGGATCTGCATGAGTAACGGAGCAATGAAAAGACTGAGCTGTACTTAAAAGGAAAGTTATTTTAAACTTTACCAGACCAGACATCGAAAGGATCTCCCCCCTGTAGAGCAGGGGAAGGGGGGGGGGAAACAGAATTAATCTAACCTGTAAAAGAAAGAAAGAGTTATGAACGGGGAAGCTTCCGCTGCCGACACTTCTGGCCAGACTGCCGGAGCAGCGATCGCCTAGAAAAGGAACTGTCAAGTGAGCTGTCAAAAGATAGCGGCTACAAAATAAGACCTACTTGAAACATAATAACGGGACTTTGGTGGATTACAGTTTTAATACCAGAAAGTGCTACAAAGTAGGGACTTTTGGTTGGACTTGTGCTTTTGGAACTTTCCGTTTCTTTGTAGCTGTTACCTCTGTTTGGATACAATTTCTCCCTCTAGAGGGCTTCAGTTGCATTACGGTGTATTTAGCGGGATTTTCCACTTGCAACTTTCCTGTGTGAACGACCTTGAGTTATGAGCAACCCGCTGGAAGAAATTTCAACAAGAAGTAAAACAAAGCAGGCTCAAAAACAAGTTCAAAAAAGAGGTTCTATATCAGGAGCAGCAGCTGCACAAGAGAAAACAACAGCAGCATCAATGGATTCTATGACACAGGCTCTGCTCAGAATAAATCAATCTTTAGAAGTACTTACTAAGCAGTCTGCAGAGCTTACTAAACAGTCTACAGAGAACTCTAAGAAACTGACGGAGCTGACAACAAGACTAGACCTGAACACAACGACAATATCATCTAATACAGACTCTATCAATCGTTTAATCCAAGAGAGTACGGAAACAAGGAAAATAGCTGAGAGTGCCAGGACCACTGCTGAAGAAACCAAGGGAAAATTTGCGCCTATTGCCAAGAAAGTACTTAAACATGATGCAGCTTTAGCCCTATTGGAATTGGAGAGGAAAAGCAAGAACCTGAAACTGAGATTGGTACCAGAAGAGGAAGAGGACAAGCTTGGGGAATTCCTTACAGATAAATTTCAAGATTTTTGGAATGATGAGCTAGATGGAGAGGAAGATGAATTTGTAATAACTACAGCCTTTCGGATTGGCAGGAAGCAAGGCAAGAAACCAAGAGATTGCTTAATCACCCTGAGATCAAAGGAACAAAGAGATAAAATATTGAATTTACATTTCCAGAAGGCCTTGGTCATTAAAAACTCCCAGATACAGATCTTCAAGGATATTCCTAAACACTTTTTGGAGGTTAGAATTCAATTTAAAGATTTAGTTGATTTACTTAAACAGAACAATATTCCATTCAGGTGGGAATTCCCACAAGGGCTGTCCTTCAACTTTAAAGGGAAGAAAATTAAAATAAAAACAAATCAGGATAAAGAACTTTTTCTGGAAAGAAACTTAGAGGATCTTCAGAAAGGAACTGTTAGTGAGAGGGAAATACCGGACATTTCAAACCTATCATTTGGATTGAACCAAGCACCGACCGAGGAGGAACAACAACTTGGTGCAGTCGGTGGAAGAGGTACCCAGCAATAAAAATGTCTCTGCAACTCTTGAGTTGGAATTGTAATGGTCTAAACCATCCCCGAAAAAGGGGCCAAGTGTTTCATATATTAAAGAAAGAACACTTAGATGTAATTTGCTTACAAGAAACCCACATTACCAGGACACACAGAAAACTTCTAACAAATAAGAGACTAGGATTAGAATTTATCTCATCAGATAGAGTCAAGAAAAGAGGAGTAGTGATTTATGTTAAGGAAAAATTCGAGCCAAAAATGATCTTTAAGGACGAGCAAGGAAGATACCTGGCAGTGGAAATTCAAATTCAAGGAGAAAAGATTTTGATTGTTGGAGTTTACGCACCAAATGAGGGGAAGGCTGAATTCTTCAAGAAGTTGCATGAGACTTTAATGGACTTTTTGGACCTTAAAATTATAATGATGGGCGATATGAATGGAGTTGTCTCCACAAACATGGACAAGGCCCAAAGACAAGTAATATCCAATGATGGAAGACTACCAAAGACTTTTTTTGAACTGACTGACACTATGGACCTGATTGACATTTGGAGAACTAGGAACCCTCTGGAAAGGGAGGGGACTTTTTTCTCTGAAGCAAAAATGACATGGACTAGAATCGACCAAATATGGATTTCTAGTAATCTGGCATCAAGGGTTAAAAAAACAGAAATTTGCCCAAAAACCTGCTCCGACCATAATGCTGTGAAGATGGAAATGAGACTGACAACAGCTGGAACCTTTAGATGGAGAATGAATGACACTCTTTTTGGAGATGAAGAAATTTCTAAAAAGGCCCAAAAGACACTTAAAGACTACTTCGAGATAAACCTGAGATCAGATGTCGAAAAAAGAGTAATTTGGGACGCAAGCAAAGCCGTGATGCGTGGCTTCCTAATACAACAGAATTCAATAAAGAGGAAAAAACAGAATGAGAGGAAAGAGAAAATTTGGAACCTAATAAAAGAAGGGGAGAAGAAACTGAGATCTAAGCCTAAGTCTCATGAGATTTTAAGAGAAATAAAGTTTTATCAAACACAATATATGGAACTGATGAATCAGGAAATAGAATGGGAAATAAAACAAATGAGGCAAAAGACCTTCGAGTCAGCAGATAAATGTGGGAAGCTACTGTCATGGCAATTGAAAAAGAGACAAAAGCTGAATACGGTGACATCACTCGAAGTAGATGGGAAGTTTATTAATAAACCAAATGAGATAAGTAATTGTTTTCAAAGTTTTTTCAAGAAACTGTATAAACAAGGGCCAAAGAATGAACAAGAGATAGAAGAATTTATTGAAAAATACGGCCTGCCAAAAATTTCCGAAAAAAACAGAAGGAGTTTGAATGAGAAAATTACAGATCAAGAAATAGAGAGTGCCATTCAGGATATGCAACTAGGGAAATCACCAGGACCAGATGGACTAACTGCGAGATACTATAAAGCATTGAAGGAATGGTTAGTACAACCATTGAAAGAAGTTTGCAACCAAATCTTGGAGGGGAAAAAGGCTCCCGAATCGTGGAAGGAAGCATTCATCTCACTTATACCGAAGACAGAAACTGAGAAACATCAAGTCAAGAACTACCGCCCTATATCACTTTTGAATGTGGATTATAAAATTTTTGCAGACATTTTAGCAAAAAGATTTTAAAAAGTTTTGTTAGAGGAGATTCACAGGGACCAAACAGGCTTTCTACCAGGTAGACAATTGTCAGAAAATGTGAGGAACATTATAGACATTTTGGAACTTCTGGAAACTGACATAAATAGAAAAGCTGTGCTGATTTTTGTGGATGCAGAGAAAGCCTTTGACAATATTTGCTGGAGTTTTATGAAGATGAATCTCCAAGGGATGGGGGTAGGCCAAAATTTTGAAAACGGTATAGGTGCAATATATTCTGAGCAAAAGGCTAAACTAATTGTAAATGGTATGGTCATGGACGAGATCCCAATAGAGAAAGGGACACGACAGGGATGCCCAATATCCCCCTATTGTTTATATCGGTACTGGAGGTTTTCCTGAATATGATTAGAAGGGACCAGCTGGTTAAAGGAATACAGGTCGGAACTAAACATTATAAGTTAAGAGCATTTGCAGATGATCTAGTTTTGACATTGCAACAGCCAGAAGCCAGTACAAAAAGAGTTTTGGAATTAATTGAAATATTTGGTCAAGTAGCAGGTTTCAAACTAAATAAGCATAAGACAAAGGTGTTGGAAAAAAATCTAACGATGGGGGAAAAAGATAGTTTCCAAAGAGAAACCGGTTTGGAAATTGCAAAAAGAGTAAAATATCTGGGGGTGAATTTAACATCTAAGAATGTGAACTTATTTAAAGATAATTATGAGAAATGTTGGTTGGAAGTGAAGAAAGATTTCGATATATGGTCTAGGCTGAGACTTTCCTTGTTAGGCCGAATTGCTGTTATCAAGATGAATGTATTGCCGAGAGTGTTATTTTTGTTCCAGACATTGCAAATTTTAGATAAGATGGATTGTTTCAAGAAGTGGCAGAAAGATATATCTAAATTTGTCTGGCAGGGCAAAAAACCCAGAATAAAATTTAAGATTTTGACTGATGCAAAGGATAGAGGGGGCTTTGCCCTGCCGGACTTAAAACTTTACTATGAAGCAGCAGCTTTTTGCTGGCTGAAACCATGGCTACTTCTTGAGAATACAGATATTCTGGATCTGGAAGGTTATGATAACAACTTTGGTTGGCATGCATATTTATGGTATGACAAGGTATTCAGTAGATTTAATAGATTTTTTTAAAGAAAACAACCGAGTTCTCTGTTGCAGCTTGCTGTTACTGGTGGGCCCCACATCTGAAAAGGTTGCATTCTATTGACATTCAAGGTGGGGAAAGAATGACATTTTTTCATTGACAAAATACTGTGGCTTGAGTATGGGGGAAATGTGATTTCTTAGTAACATAAATCGTTCTGTGAGTAAATACATCTGGCTGCCTTGCAATGAATGAATAACAACTGCAGTTTTTGTGTGTGGAAAAATCATAGTTTAGAAAGGCCACGATAACTGAGAAACAATGGGACATTTGCATATATTTCAAGGAAGTGATATTTTCTCATGCCACCCATACAAGCTGATGACTTACTGGAAGTCTGCAAAACAGGTTCCCAACATTTTGCATGATTTTAGCAACCTCCATATAATGAGACAAATTCATTGAAAAGCTATACAGAATGCATTGTTAGTGAAAAGGAATATTGAAGGAGTCTTCTCCATTATGAGTTTTCAGAAGGATGTTAGAAGATAACAGCAAGAAATGCACCAAAGATCAGGGATTTCTAGGAGTGAATCTACTGGAATGCATATATGTTAATTGGTGCAGTATTAGAAAGATCAAATAATCCTACAGCTGAGATCAGTGTTTATATTCTCATACCCGTCCTTATTTTTAAAAAGAAATAAATCTGTGATTGAATGCCAAAAAGCCCTTCTGAAGCAGTGGCTCCCTTGATTAAGATTTCCCATCTTGGCAAGTCCTAAATCAAGAGACATCAAAGTACTTTCAAAATAAAGAACAGCTGAAGAAAAATGTATGAGATGACAGAAGGCATAAACAATAATACCATGCATATGTTTAAGTCATCTGAAAGTGATCGCAGTGATGTGTAAAATATTCGGAAATAAACATTTAAATGGCAGCTTAATTCCCCCAGGGAGAAAAGTCTGCTTAAACCTTAAATAAATCCTGTTTAGACTAAACCACATCCGTTCTCCCCTTTTCCTTTAAGAGCACTCTTAGCTTCTCTGATTGGCTCTGTATAAAGAAAGATCTTCTGTGCTGCTGCAGATTTTCATTCAAACAAATGTGGAATCAAATGCATTAAAAGATGTAGAAAGCCCACACAGATCTTCTTCACCACTTGGTCCTGAAATTAAGGCATATGCAGTTGCATTATGCCCTTGGTAGATTACACTCTGCAAATTGCTAATGGACGGTAGACAGAAATAATTGTTTATAGGAAATGAATATGGTTGGGGAGTGCATTTCATATATGTACCTTATAGGGTACATAAAGGTAAAGGGACCCCTGACCGTTAGGTAGTTAGGTCCAGTCGCTAATGACTCTGGGGTTGTGGCGCTCATCTCACTTTACTGGCCGAGGGATCCGGAGTACAGCTTCCGGGTCATGTGGCCAGCATGACTAAACCGCTTGTGGCGAACCAGAGCAGTGCACGGAAACACTGTTTACCTTCCTGCCGGAGCAGTACCTATTTAACTACTTGCACTTGATGTGTTTTTGAACTGCTAGGTGGGCAGGAGCTGGGACCGAGCAACGGGAGCTCACCCCATCGTGGGGATTTGAACTGCCAACCTTCTGATCAGCAAGCCCTAGGCTCTGTGGTTTAGACCACAGCACCACCCGTGTCCCTATGGGGTACATATATTGCCTATAAAAGCTCATGCTGCCACAAACCCAGCCAATTCCTAAGCCCTGGCTCAGATTTTTACCAGGCAATAAAAGCTTTGTGTGGTAGAGGTATAGCAAGGTACCCTTCCCCTCTGCTATGCAAGACTCAAAGTAATGTTTAAAATAGGTCAGGGAAAGCAATGTGGTGCCATCCTGATGCTGTTGGACTCCAACTCCCATCAACGCCAGCCAACATGGTCAATGGTCAGGAATGATGAGAGCTACAATCCAACAACATCTAGAGAGTGATCTGCTGGCCACCCCTGTTGGCCACCTCTCTTATTTTATTTTCTTTGGTAATCACTCTTGGCCAAGTAAGATTGTCTTCCATGAATATGGTTGCAATGGTGTGTCTGTAGGTGACTGTGGAGACCAATTCTGGATCCACACATCCTTCCACAGTGGGGACATACCGGTAGGTTTCCAGGTGAGAGTTGATCACAGTGAGCATTTGCAAAACGTGCCTTCCTCTTAGCTCACTTCTCCCTTTCGTCCCGAGTTCGTGCTTCTTCAAATTTCATGATGCCTTTGGTAGAGGCTATTCTCCAATTGGAGTGCTCACAGGCCTGTGTTTCCCAATTATCTGTGCATTTTTTTAGATTTGCCTTGAGAGCGTCTTTAAACCTCTTTTGTTGTCCACTGGCATTTCGCTTTCTATTCTTAAATTGGGAATAGAGTAGTTGCGCTTTGGAAGATAATAATCAGGCATCCAAACATGACCAGTCCAACAAAGTTAATGTTGAAGAATCATTGCTTCAACACTGGTGATCTTGCTTCTTTCAGTACACTGACATTAGTTTGCCTATCTTCTTAAGTGATATGTAAATTTTTTCGGACACCCCGTTGATGGAATCTTTTGAGGAGTTGGAGATGGAGTTTATAAGTGGTCCGGTTTCACAAGCATAAAGTAAAGTTGGTATATACTGTATATATACTAATATACTACACTGTAGGTGATCCTCTTGCAGCACATCTGTAGGCACAGCTGCTGGTTTTGCATGGTTCTTTCCTCTCCGATCTTAAAAAAAGAGATGGGGCAACCATAGTTTAAGTCTTCTACAAAGTGCACTCAAATCATACATTACTTTATGGTGGAGGTAAAATGAGCACCTGCAAACCGCCCCTGTACCAGGGGAGGGGGACTGCTACAGTAAATGTCCAAATCGCAATCATCCTTAAAAGAAAGAAAAAATAACCAACCAACCAACAACTTAACAATAGTTGTTTACAGGGGGAACAAAGAGGAAATGGTGAGGAGAGGACTCCAATAAGGAGAATGCTGAGCTGCATTCTTGTGACCCAGCAGGGAAATGTCACATATCCTTGGTTGTGTACTGATGCTGTGTACAAGATCAACACCAGGAGAAAAGAGCAAGGCAGGCTGACAGAAGTGTTGCTTGCAATTATCACTAGGTCAGCATGTTACATACAACCCCTGTATCCTTTATGTGATTTATTGAGTACAGAGAAGAGGCTGTATCTCAGCTTTCCCCAGCCTGGTGCCCTCCAGATGTTTTGGACTACAGCAACCAGGCAGCATAGGGTTGAAGAACCAGGTTGAAGAAGGCTGCTGGACCTGATTGGTGCCTTTTTGGAAAGCAAATTTTTGTGCTAAACTGTCCCCAGTTGTATGGCAGGCACTGAAATAGGCCCAAGTAACCAGGCTTTGAGGATTAAGGAAAGGTGAGTGTGAAGTGGGCCAGTGTGGCATAATGGTTAGAGGGTTGGACTAGGACTTGGGAGAGCAGGGTTCAAATCCCCACTCAGCCATGAGCGACCTTGGACCAATCTCCATCTCTTAGCCCAGGGGTCAGCAAGGCTTACTGGGCATGGGCTGGATCACTCCCATGGAGATCCTCCATGGGCCAGGCCAGCGCAGCACAATGCTGGAAATCGCATCTGTGCATGTCCGCGGTGCCAGAAATCACTTCTGCGCATGCCCAGACGCCGAAAATCATGCCTGCACAGAAGCGATTTTCAGCATCTGGGCATGTTTAGAAGCGATTTCCAGTGCTGCGGACATGCGCAGACACGGTTTCCGGTGTTTGGGCATGTGCAGAAGCAATTTCCGGAGCCGCGGAAGAGAGTCCCCGCACTGTGCTGCGCCGGTTTAGCGCAGCACACGGGGACTTGACAAGTGGGCAGTTCAGTTTGGGGGCGGCTCATGGGTCAGTTAAACGGCCTCTGTGGGCTGCTTCCAGCCCATGGGTCTTAGGGTGCCAACCCCTGTCTTAGCCTAACCTACCTCACAGGGTTGTTGTGAGAATTAAATGTGGCGGGGGAGAGCCATGTACACCACCTTGAAATCCTTTGGAAATAATGGTGGTCTATAAATAAAATAAAAAAGAGTGCCTTTATCAAGTATAACAATACCTACTTTTGTAGTAAAACTGCAATTACATGTCAGTCACATTATCATCTGGTGGACTCTTCTTATTTGATAAAATGGGATCCAGTATTAAAATTCCCTGAAATTAAGCATTTCCATCACATGACCAGAAAGATTATTTTGGAATACATCTATTATCAGCAACAAAGCATTCCCTTCAATCCCATTATCTGCTGCTATTGTGTTTTATGGCACAGATAAAAGGTACCATTTTAAGTCAAATTGTTCTCTTAAAATGCCCAGTTTTTCATCTCTAAGCAGTATAGTAAATGGCAGACAGAAGGGCACCAGGAGAGGGCTTGTGGGTTCACCTACAAAGTGCACTGCATTAGAGATGAACCTGCTACAAATATACTCTAGTTTTTGCATTGACTCAGCATTGTCACATACAATATTATCTCTCTTGCCGTACCAGCATCTGCAATATCGCCACGCTGGACCTTTCTGGAAAACTAAACAAAGCTTTCTTCAGATGGAACTAATCCCAAATGATACTTCTGCAAGTCTTAGTCTGGTATCAGTAGTGATAGGTTCTGCCCTAACATAAAAGATAAATGGAGGGGGGTTGGGTAGCTTTGTGTTAGCAGAGAAGCTATATAATGGGTCACTCTTCTTCTCTTTCTCATTTCTTTAACTCTGGATAGATGTGTTTTCCAGCACACTTGAAGAGGGATGTGTAGCCTAAAATAAAATCCAGGACAGTAGGAGAGGAAATAAAACGATGGTTCTTTGCCCAAGTATATTTTGTAATAAAATAGCTGTTATGTACTAAGCTTGATTCCTAGAACAATAGGCAAGTAGGACCCTGGAATGCAACAACTGATTGGCTTGCAGGAAAAGACCAATCAGGCTCCAGGAAGAAGTTAATCAGCCTATTAGGCTGGTAGGATCGTAGAATGCAACTGATTGGCCTGCAGGAAAAAACCAATCAGGCTCCAGGAGGGAAGCAGAATCAGGCAATCAGACGAGACTCATTGTGTAAATAATGTATATAAAAGCCTGAGGTTTGGGGGGCAATTGACTCACTGTTTTACAAGCTGCAATAAAGAGCATGAAACCACTACAGGACTCTGAGTATATTTCAATAGCTGAGTGCTTCAATACCATTTTTGTAGTCTGGAGGATGCTCAGCAAGACACATTTTGGCTACACTCCTATACATACTTAACTGGGAGCAAGTCCTGCAGAACTCTATAGGACTTTCTTCTGAGATAGGATTGTGATTAAAAAAAAAACACACACAACCCTATGTCCTGCTCCAAACCTCATAGGTGGCACTGGGAGGAAGGAAGTTGTACCACATGACATAAATGACATGATAGGCAATAGCCAGCTGACTATGATTGTTGTATAGCTACAACCGCGGCAGCAAAATTCATTTGTTAATTTTATTTGTATGCCGCTTTTCCACACACACAAAAAATGCTCAAAGTGGCTAACGACAAAGAAACAGGTTTGCATTTCAAACAAGCACTATGAAACAATTTCATAATAACATAGCAAAACAAAACTATAGTAACATACGGTAAAAAAACATATGTCAATACTATAAATATGACAGGATTACTGAAACAACATGCAAAAATCAATAGCACAAATAACAAGGGAGCTTTGCAGTTTCATCTTAGTTGTAGAAACACTCCTCCCATGATGTTGCAAAATAAATAAATATGCTTAGGCATGTTCCATGATAGCCCAGCCTCCTCCAGAGAACACCTTATCTGTTTTTCCTTCTGAAAAATATATTCTGAATGGTACAGTCAGTGACTATTGAACTGAATGATGAGTACTAGGCCTGTAAGGAGGCATAGTTTTCTATTCCAGCCCGTGTTCGTCACATGCAGCACTGTTTCCATTCTCCTTCAGTTCATCTTGCACCAAGAATGGCATTATTCGTCTCACTGAAATTATGAAGCTTATTAATTGTGTAAAATGTGTTGTCATTGTATTGTTCCACCCCATTCATTTCAGTGCAAGGAAAATGCTTGATTATATGTCATTACTGGATTGAAAGCAGCAGCAGTGATTACGAATACTATTTGCTGGATGGATTTCTGTTCTGGACGTGGGACAAATAAGTGAACACAGGCCATTTCTGCTGCCATTTCCGTCTGAATTCTCAGACATCCCTAGTGACTACTAATGCCACACCACCCACAAAAGCACATATGCAGCCATTCCGTTTGCACACATGCATCCCACACTGTCTCTGTACTGATGTGTCTCATCGTAAAGCACTTTCATCACAATAAATGTCACCTCCAGCTGCTTTCCCTAGCCATCCCTTGATACCCATTCACCCTCCCACTCCTCAGTCTCTTTCCTCACATCTCACTCCAAAGTCTTAAAAGATGGAGAGGATCAATGTGGAAAAAAAGAGAAATAGAGAAATTAGGCAGATCTGTGCAGATGGAATATGACAGAACTTGAAGTAATTATCTCTTCTCCTGTCTTACACCAAAAAATGAGCATTATATTAGGCCAAATATAGACCATGGACCCCTAGTTTTTAAGAAGCTAATTGTCTAATAGATTCTATATTCAATTTTTCTCTTGTCTCATTAAAACTAAATAATGGATAGAGATTTTCTCCCTTCTATCTTTTCCCGTTTAATTGCATTTGCTGCATCCACTCTCCCGCATCCTTCTCCTGATATTGACAATACAGCTAATAGCCCTCATTTTTAGCAGTGGCAATTTGGACATTCCTGGGCATCCTCATATAGTAATAGTTACCTAGGAGGAAATTAAGGGATGCTCTTAGCATACTGAGCAATAGCATCTACAGTTCTGTATGAGAAGTTCAAAGGAGTGATTAAAGTAGAAAACTGCAACCCAGACCTCAAGTAGGGAGATCTTCTCATGCCAGTTCATAATTCTGCCCATGAAAATGTTGCCCAGCAGACATTTATTTAGTTTGGGAAATATCATTCGGCAGCGCTTAACCAGTTTTAAACTACAGCAAGAACTAATCGCCACAAGTATAGCTAAAACAATATCAGCACAGTAAAATAATACAAGTGTAAAAGCAGACAGCAAAACCACACTTAAAAGACTAGCAGCAGTACCAATATAAATAACAAAAGCCATCTGGAATATAAAAGCAAGTTTTCAAGGTCCATTTAAAAGCCTTCAGCGTAGGAACTATGCAATACATGCAAATCTAGGGAGGGACTTTCATGTGCCTGGGGCCACCACTGAAAAGGCCTTATGTCTTGGGCCAGCCAATCAAATTCTTCCTTGTGGCAAGTCTATGGGCACGATCACAGAGGCTGAGCTTGGGTCCCAGGCAGGCTCACATTGGTGCAAGTTGTGCAAATTTTCACTGTTTGAAATATGGCAACCGTAGGATAGTGCTTTTTTAAAAACAACAACAACAACAACAACCATAATCATCAACTGGAGCTTTTTTGCAACTGCAAGTAATAATAAAAATAAGAGAAGAAATCGGCCTTTTCTGTTGTAACACCTCACAGAATACATTCACAAAAGAAAATTGGGAAGCTCTATCTGTTGGATGTTTCAAATGTCTCCTAAAAACTCATTTTGTTTAACCTGGCCTATGATGTCTCCAGATGTGAAGGAGATAAAGAATTATACAACTTTAGAAGACATCTGAAGGCAGCCCTGTATCGGGAGTTTTTTAATGCTTGATGCTTTTACTATGCTTTTAGATATGCTGTAAGCTTTCCAGAGTGGCTGTGGAAACCCAGCCAGATGGGTGGGGTATAAAGAATAAAATTATTATTATTATTATTATTATTTTGAGAATGTTATCCTGTTCGGTTGCTGACTTCCTGTTTTAAACGGCGGAATTTCAGCAATGTATTTCATAGAATCATAGGGCAGTAGAGTTGGAAGGGTCACAAGGGTCATCTAGTCCAACCCCCTGCAATGCCTTTCTGCCCAACATGGAGCTCAAGCCCATGACCCTGAGATTGAGAGTCCCATGCATTCTGATCATTTGCACTCACTGTCTTTAGATTTTTGAAAACTGCTTTGGGATTTTTGCCAAAATGTTAAATTGGTTTATACATTTTCTAAATAACTGATACTCAGATAGTGTGCACATGCTAATGAGGCACGTGCTACACAAAGCTACCCCGTGTAGGAGTTAAGTGGGTTCCTCAGGCAGGTGAGCCAAGTCACACTTCTTTCCTTCACTCCAGATCACTTCAGACAAAATTCTAATAATTGTGGCAAATTAAACTTAGCTCTTGCTGTTAAGTTGCGGGTGAACATATCAGACGACACAGCGATTCTTCAAACAGCTCTTGTTTATTCACAGGCCAGGCCAGAACTGAACTGAAGGGTTCAGCCAGCCTGCTTATATAGAGCTCCACTAGAACACAACAGTAACCACTTTCTGTAACTATCCAATCACTGAACGTCACTTTCAATCCCTTATTTGCATATGTGACCTGAGTGAAAACTATCTACAGTATCCCTCTGCTGGCCCAGGGTGAAAACTTCAGTACATAACACTTGCCTCTGGACTATTGACTAAACCAGAGGACTTCTGACTTTACAATCAATGCAGATGATCTATAACCAACCGGTAAGCCTGAGTTCTCCAAGATAATATTGTGGAAACTCAGCTGTTCTCCCATTTGCTGAAAACTACACATCCTATTTACTTTGTCCCAGTTGCAAGTACTATTTCCTTCTGGTTTTGTCTTACAAAATTTCACAAATACTTAAATATGGAACACATTTTCATGCTTGGTGGGAATGCAATTTTTTAAATATATTTTGGACCACAGTCTTCAATATTATCCCCAAAATTGTTAAACAACCTCTCTCGGCGAACCCAGCCTTAGCCCTGTTTTCACTAAACCCAGATTCCAACCCTAATACCCAGCATAAAGATTTAATTCTTATTGGTAGCTACACATCTAATGGTAGTGTATCACTGGAAAACCAAGGTAGAGCTACCTCTCGTGACTTAGTTCAACAGTATTTGGGATATACGTAGTTAGTTCAAAGTGACTAACTGAGCTTGGAAGAGTTGCAAATGGAATTATAAAGGAAAATACATTTGATGAAACCTGGTCTCCCTTTTTTTCATACGTAAGGGGAAAAGAAAGTAAAGCTCTCCTACCAGCCTCACAAACCTTTCTGTGGAAAACCTATATAGGCTGCCAATGTTTTAAGACCATGTAAAATGATGCCATAAACAAAACATTATAATCTTTACTTTGCTGTGACTGTATTGTATAATAAAATATTTTTTTAAAATACGGAAATGTACAGAAATATTTTTATTGTTCATGAACTATCACAATGAACCTTTTATCTTTGATAGGCCCTGTCACACATTTATTAGCTTTAAAACCCTGAACCAATGTTTTTAAAGAAGGGCTTTCACATAACGTGATAGTCGAAATACATATATCTCAAAAATGTACTTGTGAACTGGAAGTGATAACGCCGATGATAACTAACTCTGAGCTCACCCATTTCCTAATAATTAGCAGCTCTTATCTGACAGACACCATTTCCTACACATACTTTTTGCTCCATGATAAGAAGTAAAATGTTTGCTTAAGGCAGAGCTATTTCTGTTCATTGTAACATGCACATCGCCACTAGAAGTACACAGAAGGAGAACAAAATGGTAGCAAGTTGGAAATCTGAAAAAGCAAAAACACTAGATTTTGTTCACACTTAGAGGTGGTGTGTCTGGCACCTTCATTGTACAGATCCTGGCCAATGCTGAAGACACAACTCTTCACCCTGGCTTTTGACACTTGAGGTGTATGTTTTAGGAGACCACCTTATTTTTGTGACTGTAAGTCGTTTTAAACTGTTTTTAATGTTGTGTTTTAATGTTGTAACCCACCCTGAGACCACAGAGTGAAGCGTGGGAAGTTATTATGATGATTAATAATGATAATAATTTGTTCTGCTCCATCTGGAACCTTATTATGTATTTTATAATTATGATGTATTTTATAATTTATTCTGGGACCTTCTGGTGAAGATTGGGTAAGAGATCGTATAAAGAAATAAGCAAACAGTAACAAAATCTCAAAATAACAAAAATGGCAGAGGCATGTCTGCCTTGATCTATAGGCTGAATTTGGATGTTGGGCACAAGGTGAATCAATGATACCAGCCTCTTTTTCTTAGATGATCACCTTATATATACACCATGGAGGGGCGGCAGGACCATGCCTGTAGGATCCTCCCCTGACATCATATTCCCTGCCTGCCACCTCAGCCCTTCTGCGGTCCACACAATCAGCTCAACATCTGAAATGGACATCTGACAGCTGTGTTGTGGAGAGCTGGGTGATTTTTTTTATTTAAAAAATCAATCCTCTTGTCAGACTGAGAATATCCCCTCAGTCACTAGTTTAGGATATTCCACCATTCTTCAGCAGAGTTTCTTTTCTTTCAGGAAAGTAAGCAGCTCATGTAAATGTCAAACAAAGCTTTAATAATAAAGAAAACTAACACAATAACATACTATCTGACAGAAACTAAGACAACATCATGAGGCAAGAATGACAGTTGGCCTCTCTAACTGAACTTTAACTGAACACCCAAAGGGAGGGGCAGATTCCGGAGCACAACACAAAAGCCCCACCCACCAGATGACAGATATTCTACTATTCATATTAGCCCCCAGTGTTTTTCTAACAAGCTGCAAGTGTGCTATGCAGGTGCCCCTTTTCAGGCATCACACCAAACCCACAGATGTTCTCTGAGCTGGCACTCAGCTAGCCTTGGAGTCCACTTGCAGTTACGCCTGCCTCTCTGCCCTTCAAAGGATGATCCTGGAACCTAGACTCATACCATCCAGTGCCAGAAGTATTGGCAGATCAGTCAAAGGGCTGCTCATGTGGCTGAGCAAGATTTGGTATAATGCACTTGGATTGCCAAACTAATAATAACCATGTTTTAAAAACCCTGCCCTGATTTGGGAAGTCTTTAAAGCGTGCTTTAGTAATTCTCCAAGAGAAATTAGCAGATCATTTATTCAGCTTGGTTGCCACGTGAAAAGCCCTTGGAAATCTGGACCAATACAAAGGCCTAGAGTTTCCAAGAATGGCAGCACACAGCATCTTTCTGAAGGACTTTTCCCATATTCCTTCTGGAACTTTCCTTGCCCAAGCAGCCTTGCCATGAGCAGGCATAGTCCAAGCCCATTCATTTCAGTGAAGCTTTGTATGAATTGTGCTCACAGTGTGTGTGTATTAACGTCAAAACACTTTGTGGCTGTCAGGGAAAGATTAGACTTCTTGACCACATGCCTACATTATGATTAATTCATCGTTTTAATTATAGACCCTTTTTGTAGATAAAAGCGCCACTGAGTGACAGAATTACAGTGACAATGACAGGGGCAAATCTCTTTTCTAATTTAAATGGATGACGCAAGCACCCCATTGAGCGCCTACATATGGTCCCCTCTTGTTCTACGCGTGCCAAAATCACATTCTCAGCAAGGACTATAAAACATGTGGGGGCAAACAAGAGAAAGCTCCAGCTATTCAATTAAGCATGAGCAGATATTCACAGAGGGGTTTAAAAAATGGACCAAATTGGCAGCCGGTTTCAAGAAAATGAAGAAAGTAAGCTTCCCCACTGGCCAGGCTCATACAACCAGCCCTGATGGCAATTTCCAATAAAGCCTGACTATATATGGCAAGTGAATCGTGAGCCAAAGCAGCTTTCTTGATTCATAAACTCCCACTGCCACTCACAGAAGCTACTCTGTGTTCTTCCATGAACTCTCACCTCTGTCATTACACGCATGTGAGAGCACTGAAATGTCCAAGAGAGAGCCAGTAAAAGTAATGGGATTCATGCAGATGAGCATTAATGTTTACAGAAACCACTCGGATATAGCAAGGACCAGCGTCCTTCGTGAGAATAGGACAAGGGAAACTGAGTATTTAAGTAGGGTCCTGCTCTCGGTCATTTGGGCTAGATAGGCAGCTCATCTTCCACCTTGTGCCCCCTCCAATTAAGGCTGTTGCCCTGTGGAAGCCAGGAAGAAATTATTGCATGTTTTGCAAAATTGGGTAGGTGGGGGGGTTATCTGGCTTCAATTGACTCACTCATCTGCCACACCTTGGCAGGTAGGCCAGTGATCAAGCAGGAGCCATTTAGACAGTATAAGAGTCTGGGAGGTAACAACTTTGCTAAATGGCAGACTAGAAGTTAAGACAGCTCCCAAGGCAGTCACCCGCCTTAGGTACTGGTGGGGTAGTTGCTGGGGCAACAGTGCCTGGGCAGCTGCTCTTTTGGCTGGCATTCAGCTCATCCTGGAATTGCGCAGGCTTGCCATGAAAGAGACAGCTTACTGTTGAGGTGGGCCCTGAGGTCCATCAGCAGAACAGCCTCAGCAGGCCTTGGGACACAGAGACTGTTGGGTCCTCCTTGATCACTGGTCTATGTTAACTGTGAATTGATCTTAAATGGCATTGGGTCCCATTTAAATCCACTCGTGCATCCATCTCTTTATTGCCATTCACAATTAAATGACCACACAGACAGAACAGGCAGAGGAAACTGTGGTGTTCCAGCTCAGACTATTTGTTCATCCAGTCCAGTGTTGTCTACTTTGATGGACAATGGTTCTCCTGCTATCCAATCCTTTTAACTGGAGATTCCAGAGACTGAATCTGGGACTTCCTGCCTGCAAAGCATAAGAATCCGCCACTCTTTCTCCGACAACTGGCATACTTTTGGAGAGTGCTGAGATTGGGTGGGAAAGATCCAGGCTCATGTCCCTGACAATGTGCGTGTCTAATTCTCACACACAGTGTTACCAGAGCAGCATGGGATCACTCCAGGAGAAAGTAGCTCCCAACTTGGAGCTTGGGGAGAAGCCTCTTGGGGATGGGCAGGGTAAACTTTAAAAGAACAGGAGATGGCGGCTGTAGCAGCATCTCACTTATCACCCAACCTCCTGACCTCACTTGATGACAAACCTTTATTATCAAAAACTGATTGACACAGCATCAGCCAGCCAGATAGGTTATACATTGGCCAGGGTGGGGATGGAGGGGACAACCACCCTTTCAAAGCCAACCACGGCAGCATAGCAAATAGCCATCGTGTACAGAGCCAGCTATATCCCCAAGAAGTGAAACACTATTTAATTTTAGTGCACAGATAAAGGCTTTCATGCCTGACTGAACTTTCATGCTATCTGCATAAAGGAGTGCCTGGGGAGTATGAAACGACTAATGGCTAACTTTATCCTCAGAAGCCTCTTGGGGAATTTGCTGGGAAGATAGTGATGTGTTGGTCAAGTTAATGTACTCCAGGAATCAGGGTGGGGAGCGAGATGCCCTCTTTCTTTCTAATGAGATGGGGAGAAAAAACAGCCTTGAAACTGTGTTTGCTCGGTTATCAGCAGATGAAGGAGAAAATAACACTGCCAGAGAGGTGTGTTTGATTTAATGCTTTCATTGCTTGCGAAAAGAGAAAATCACACTGAAATCAACCACCAAAGCAAGGTGAATAACAAGCGATTGTTAGTGTGCATAAATACCTTTAAAATCTAAGCTTCAGAGGAGTAGAAAGAGGAATAAATATGTGAGAAGTATTCATCCCACCCACCCTGTACTCTGGGGTAAGTCTCTGGGGAATTCGAGCTTTATGAACTAGCATAAAATAGAAGGCAATCAGAGCATTTAAAAAGATCATATTCGCTCATTGTTGGAGATTAGAATTGCACAGTTAAACCATTATTTGTATAGACAAGGTATAAATACAAATTACCTTCACAGCACTTTCATTAGCTCTCATGCTTACCTGTTGTTTACTGTATTTTTTTTTAAAAAAAGAGCACTAAAAGCATATTTTAATTACACCACAATCCTAAAAATGTCTACTCAGTAGTACCTTTCATTGAGTTGCAGGGGACTTAAGCTCACATGAGCGTATATAGGACTGCAGTCTTTAAAACATACTACACTTACTTTGAAACACAATCATTTACTTTTTCCTCTTCCCTATCTCCTGTTCCATTTCACATTTCAGTTCATTTTATGTACATAAGCAATTTGACATTTTCGATCCAGCAAGAATTCTGAGGGTGGCTTACAGGAAAAGATTAGAAACCCATGAACGGTAGAACCAATAAAATAAAAAAGTAACAACCAAAACAGCAAAGAAAGTATCAGCATAAAACAAACAATCTAAAAGACCTGGGGAAATAAGTAGATCTCTGCTTGCTGAAGAAAAGATATTGGCCATGGTGTTGGGCAAGCTTCACTGGAGACTAAAAATTTCCAAGGACTACTGAAGAAGCCCTTTTTCTGAACACCACAAGTTGCACCTTTGATAGTAGTGAGACTGAGGGACGGGCCTCTGACAATGGCCTCAATACCCAGGCAGGTGGTCTAGTCTCTATGGCAGGGATGGGGAACCTCAGCAGGGTGTCTGGTGTCTGGCCCTCAGGACGGTCCCTTGGCATACCGCTGTAAAAACATGCCAGCAAAAGACTCCGAAATTGAACACAGTGCAGTTATCCTCTGAATCTGCCGCTTTAGAATGCAAGTGAGGAATCACATTTGAATGTCTCCCTTCCACGTAAAATTTTAAAAAATTAAAAATCCCTACACTTGCAGCATTAGCACATCAGAGTCTTTTATCACCTCCTCCCTGGCAGGCTAGATTACCTGCAGGAGGGTTTGATGGGATGGTATATTTAAACACACAATCATCCTCCATCTGCATTCTGAGCTGGGGCAATCCTGTAATATACCGTATTTTTTGCTCTATAAGACTCACTTTTTCCCTCCTAAAAAGTAAGGGGAAATGTATGTGCGTCTTATGGAGCGAATGCAGGCTGCGTAGCTATCCCAGAAGCCAGAACAGGAAGAGGGATCGCTGCTTTCGCTGCGCAGCAATCCCTCTTGCTGTTCTGCCTTCTGAGATTCAGAATATTTTTTTTCTTGTTTTCCTCCTCCAAAAACTAGGTGCATCTTATGGTCTGGTGCATCTTATACAGCGAAAAATACGGTATATTACAGTGGTACAGTGGTGCCCCGCAAGACGAATGCCTCGCAAGACGAAAAACTCGCTAGACGAAAGGGTTTTCCGTTTTTCGAGGCGCTTCGCAAGACGAATTTCTCTATGGGCTTGCTTCGCAAGACGAAAACGTCTTGCGAGTCTTGCGAGTTTTTTCCCTTTTTTCCCCCTTTTTCTAAGCCGCTAAGCCGCTAATAGCCGCTTAGCCGCTAAGCCACTAAGCCGCTAAAAGGGCTAATCCACTAAGCCGCTAATAGGGGTGCTTCGCAAGACGAAAAAACTGCAAGATGAAGAGACTCATGGAACGAATTAATTTCGTCTTGCGAGGCACCACTGTAGTTGAAAGTTGCTCAGACTGAGCCTGCCAAATCCATGCCTACAGACAGCAACATCAGGCCTCAGTTGTATGATGCTACTGTTATTCTTTTTTAAACAGTTGCATTCTTGGGACAGAACCGACACAACCCACAGTCTCAGGAGCAGCTGTAGATTAACTACTTGCCCACATGTTCTCAATCTGTGTGTGTGCATGCACACACGCACGCGCATTGACCTACTGTCCTTTATAGGCACCCAGTACTGGATTTCAGAGACCTTAGAAAGGAGGAACAGAAAAAAGAAGGCATTACGTGGTCAGTATTAAAGGCTCACTTAATGGTTAATGGTCAACCATTAATAGAAATTCCTTTTTATTTTTATCTGGGCCTCTTTTCTGTTAGACTTTCAAATTGCCTGTTGTAGAGGCTTTGGGAGCCAAGCCAAAGCAAACAAACAAATTAGACCTCCCCTCCCATCCACACTGCGAATCAGAGAATTGGGTCAGGGTGAAGGTAAACATATGATATTTGTAAATATGAGCTGGCTAGCATTACAGGGTGGTATTTTGCCCAGGGCATTCCGACCTGCAATCACAGGCTGAACCCAGTTTGTCTTAAGCAAAGTCCAACAGTCTGGCATTTTCTCCCTGCTAAATAAACACTCTTAGTGTTCCCATTTTACACTTCAAATAAAACACACACACACGGCTATCATGAAATGTGAGATAAATGGTTCTCTCATTAGCGCAACCCCAATGCAAAGGACAACTGTGTTGCAATTAAGAGATGAAAAGAGCTTGGCAGTTTTCCTTCCAGGGATACGGTGCCACAGTGTGTTGGGCAAAGTACGCAACAGGAAAGCAGAGTTCAAAGAGCTTGTTTCCCTCATTATGTTCCTTTACTTAACTCTTGATATCAGCCTCAATGAAAATATACATCTTGTGCCAGGGGAGCAGTGAAGGGACTCACTGCTGGCAAATTCAGCAGAAAGACAACACAGAAGAAGAGAAACTATCTTGCTGTGTGAGGAAAGGTCACACAAGCCATGCATTCAAGGACCAGCCTGCGTTGTCAGCCTCCCCCAGAGATGAGGAGGACACTTTCTGTCAAGGGGCGAAATAGAGCTGGCTCCTGATCTCAAATGAAGTGATCAACTGTGCTGTGGTATTTCAACCCACCCACTACTCACATCTGGTTCCATCCTGCTTCCATTAAATAAAAATAAAAATCAGAGTTAGACTAAAAGTGTGGTGGGTGTCAAACAGAACTCAATTACCATAAATGGGGTGAAATGAAAGCGGACCTAACTCAGTGCATCAGTCCCCAGAACCTCCACTTAAAAGGATCTTGGGTGATGGAAAAGGCCTTGGACAATCAGAGCAGATAGCACTGGACTAGATCTGTCTCACTGGGCATGAGGTCTGTCTTACTTCTCTGAGTATGTTTCTTCCTGCTAAGCATACCTGAAGAACTGAACGAGACCAAGACAGGAAGCATTTAAATCTGCCATTGGTATTCACTCTTTAAGATACATGAGTTTGGGGCTTGGATCTGTAGGCCAACAAATCTGACATTTGTCATATAGTTTGACAGAGGTCTTTCATTAAGGGCTTAGCCACACCTCCTCCTGTTCCGCTGCTTTCCCCTGGGGAAAACGAGGGGCTCAGTTGGAGTGCTCAGCTGGAGCAAATGGCCATTTGGGTTTTCCATGGATTTACATTTGCTCCTATTTAGAGCTAAAAAGTGGCTTTAACCTGGGAATAATAGCAAGAGCAAGGGAGAAACCACTGAGACCTCTGCTTTCTAAGCATGGGACAAGCAGAAGTGTGGATGAGCCCTAATAGTCAGCTTTGAGGGCAAGTTTGACCTGAACTATGGTGTGAAGAGAGGCAGCTATTCACCTGCTATTTACAATGGGGGGAAATTCCCACTGTGCTTATCGAAACAAGAATAGATGCTGGTGAATGTGTTGAATTTTGTTTTTCTTCATTTTCCATTTTAAGTTCAGTTCTTCATATTTCTGCATCGGTTTCCAATTTTTTTAAAAGAGAAGTCATTGTGAAAATTCATCAGCCGTTTAGTGCAAATCTCTTCTAAGCAATTTTCCCTACTAAAACACATTTTAAAATGTTATTTACATGAAGACTATGCAAGTCTGTGCATTTTTGTAGACATTACTAGGCTGGAGAACTGCACTGCAAAAGTCAATGAAGGGTAAATTTTGAGGAACGACTGTGTTTTGGTTTGCGTCTTGTTTTGCAAAGCATGAATTAAGTAAGTTTGCCTTTGACTATGAACTGAATTGAATTTCTCCACCATCGCTAGCTGGAGGGCAGCATCTCTGGTCCTCAGTGGAGCATATGAAAGTACTAGGAATCCTCAAAGATTTTGCCTAGCTCTTATTTTTAAGTGGCCAACCCAATTCACACTTTGCAGAATGCTACACAGTAATTCTTTATTTTTATTTTTTGCACTTCTTGAAATTTTGTAGTACAGCTAAAAAAAAATGTACCAAATGTCCTCTAAAGATGAATTATTTGAGTAACAATGAATGCAAAGTGTGCATTTTGTGAATAATACGTTCAGGAGACTATAGTAGGTCAAATCATTGGTTCACTTTGCCCAGTACTGCCTATGACAGGCTGTTATTCTCCAAGGTCATAGGCAGAGGCTTTTCCCAGTCTGCTCCCTGATACCCTTTTAACCGAAGAGGCCAGAGATTGATCATGGACCCTGCTGCATGCTCTGTCACTGAGCTGTGACACTCCACACTGAGGCAGCACTTGACCCATAGTGCCGTCTCTCAGCTGATCCCTATCTGAGAGTTTCTGCTTATGGTTTTAGTTTCATATTATGGACTCTCAGTAAGTTTCATCACTCCACAACCCCCGTTGTGCTGGTCCATTCAAATTACTCTGAGATGTAACATTCAGCATGTCTTCCAAGTTCCAGGACACTTAAATAGTCTGAATCATTGCTATTAACCTTACTGTCCCACCATTTAGTTTACAGCATGTGATAATAAGATGATTTGGCAAAAGGATGCGTTAGCTGGAAAGGTCAAACATGACAGAATCTTTAAGGCATGCATGTGCTTAAGCATCTATAAATAAAGAAATAAAGGAAACTCATTTAATGTTTGACGACTATGAAAAAGAAAAAAGAAATACCATTTTGCAAGGGGTTATGACAAGGATATATGAATGTATCTCAGTATTGTTGGTGTCTAGAGGATATTGTTATATAGGTCTTCTTTGCACTGGTGCAGGCATGCCCTGCTCCTGCTGGGTTTTGAGCTCCCAGGGAAGTGGGCTAGGATATGCCTGTGCCCTTGATGGTCCAATAATAATAATAATAATAATAATAATAATAATAATAATAATTTATAACCCCCCACAATCTGGCTTGGTTTCCCCAGCCACTCTGGGTGGCTCCCAACAGAATATTAAACAGAATGAAACTTCAAACATTAAAAACTTCCCTAAACAGGGCTGCCTTCAGATAGTTGTTTATTTCAGATAGTTGTTTATTTCTTTGACATCTGGTGGGAGGGCGTTCCACAGGGCAGGCACCACCACTGAGAAGGCCCTCTGCCTGGTTCCCTGTAACCTCAATTCTCACAGTGAGGGAACCGCCAGAAGGCCCTCGGCGCTGGACCTCAGTGTCCGGGCTGAACGATGGGGGTGGAGACACTCCTTCAAGTATACTGGGCCGAGGCCGTTTAGGGCTTTAAAGGTCAGCACCAACACTTTGAATTGTGCTCAGAAATGTACTGGGAGCCAATGTAGGTCTTTCAGGACCAGTAGTATGTGGTCTCGGGGGCCACTCCCAGTCACCAGTCTAGCTGCCGCATTCTGGATTAGGTGTAGTTTCCGGGTCACCTTCAAAGGTAGTCCCACGTAGAGCTCGTTGCAGTAGTCCAAGCGGGAGATAACTAGAACATGAACCACTCTGGCGAGACAGTCCACGGGCAGGTAGTGTGCTGGTCCCGGGGGAAAGGTACCGTGATCGTAGTCAGAGTTCACAAGATGAGAGGCGAGGTCCGAAACAGGGAGCCGGGCGGGGAACAGGAACGCTGGAAGGTCAGAAGCCAACGACGACGTTGCTCCCGCAACCTGGGACCGGGCTGACTGACCTTTACCTTCTTCTAAGGCCAGGGGTGGTCCCGGCCCCCAGGAGCCCCGCCTCCTCTGGCCTTAAGGCGAGCACTCCTCCTGGGAGCAACCAGTTCCCTTCGCCTCTCTGCCCTAAGCCTCTGTAGTTCAGGAGAGGCCGAAGGGTTACTGGGCCCCGGAGGAGGCTCACCTGTAGCCACTGAGTCCTCAAGCAGCTCTGGGGCCAGAAGGGTTTCACCTGGTGCCTGCTCCTGAGGATCTGACACAGGTGCAGGCTCCTCAGAATCTAGGCCTTGCCCCAGTTCAGCCAGCCCTGGAGGCGGGGACTCCTTTGCAGGCTGGGATTCCTCTGGTTCAGCCTCTGAATCGGAATCCCAGGCCATCACACCATCCCCCCTCCCAGCCCCCCCCCCTCAATTGAGGGTCCGGACCCGGCTTGCCGGGGTACGCCGCATGGAACTCTCGGAGGCAGGCAGGCGCGTGGACGTTGGCCGCTGGTTCCCAGGAACGGTCCTCCGGTCCATACCCCTTCCAGTCAATGAGATACTGCAGCTTTCCCCTGCGGTATCGGGAGTCCAGAATGCGTTCCACCTCGTACTCAGGCTCTCCCTGAACCAAAACTGGCTGCGGTCGGGGACGGTTCGGGTGGAACTCGTCGGGTGGGGCCACCGGACTCAGAAGGGACCTGTGGAAGACCGGGTGAACCTTCAGGGTTGCGGGCAACCGGAGACGGAATGCCACAGGTGAGACTTGGTCCACAATAGGAAATGGGCCGGTGAAACGGGCGTCCAACTTCCGCGAAGGTCGAGAGGGGTGGAGGTGGCGAGTGGAGAGCCATACCAGGTCACCGACGCGAAGTTCCGGCCCCACCTGGCGGTGGCGGTCGGCCTGGGCCTTGTACGCCTCCTTCGCCTGGTGCAGTTGCTCCACCAAAAGCTGTTGCTGGGACTGGAGCTCTTGAAGCCACTCCGTCACCACAGGGACCGCGGATGCCGGCAGCACATCTGGAAACAGCCGTGGATGATAACCGTAACTGGCCTGGAACGGGGTCTGCTGGGTGGACGCATTCACCGCGTTGTTGTAGGCGAACTCCGCCAATGCCAGGTGGTTGACCCAGTCATCCTGCTGGTAGCTGCAGTAACACCGGAGATACTGCTCCAGCACCGCGTTCGCCCGTTCCGTCTGGCCATCGGTCTGTGGGTGGTAGGCTGACAAGAGGCAGACCTCTGTCCCGAGGGTCTGGTGCAATGCTCGCCAGAACCGGGATGTGAACTGAACGCCCCGGTCGGACACCACACGCTCAGGTAGGCCATGCAGGCGGAAGACATGCTGGAGGTACAGCTGAGCGGTTTCCTTGGCTGTGGGTACAGATGGGCAGGGGGCACAGTGCACCATCTTAGTGAAATGGTCGGAGAAAACTAGAAGGCAGGTACAGCCACGAGACGGGGGTAAGTCCACTACAAAGTCCAGCGAAACCGTGTGCCAAGGACGTGGTGGAACTGGCAATGGCTGAAGTAGGCCGGGGGGTCGCCCGGTAGGGCCCTTGGTGCACCGGCAGACATCATAACCAGCAATGTAGCGAGCCACGTCAGCCTTCAGGCGGGGCCACCAAAAATCACGGCTTACCAGATGGGTGGTCCGATACCGTCCAAAGTGCCCCGCTGCTGGGGCATCATGGGCCATCCGGAGAACCTCCAGCCGCAGTGGCCCTGGCGGGATGTACAGGCGACCGTGGTGCAGCAGAAGGCCCTGATGCAGGACCAGCCCCGGATACTGAGGACTGGACCCTTCAGCCAGCTCCCGGAGTCGTTCCTGGGCCCAAGCATCGACCCGCTGCTGTTCCCGCACCCGAGCCTGCAGTGGCTCCGCCTCCTGGGTGGCCAGGAATGCAGCTGGTGGTAGGATCGTGGTGGGTACTGCTTGCTGTACCGTGTCTGCATTGTCTTCAGGTTTCCGGGACAGGGCATCCGCCTTCTGGTTTTGGGAGCTAGGGATGTAGCGGATCCGGAACTGGAACCGGGAAAAGAACAACGCCCACCGGATCTGCCTTTGGTTCAGCTTGCAGGTGGTCTGGAGGTACTCCAGGTTCCGGTGGTCGGTTCTCACCTCCACCGGATGTCGTGCCCCCTCAAGATGGTGGCGCCAGACCTCAAAGGCCACCTTGATGGCCAGTAGTTCCCGCTCCCACACGGTATAGTTACGCTCCGCTGGAAGGAGCTGGCGGGAATAGAAGGCACAGGGTAAGAGTGGCGCTTCAGGTCCATACTGCTGAGACAAGATGGCACCGAGAGCCATACTGGAGGCGTCGGTCTCCGCCACAAAGGGTCGAGAGGGGTCAGGATGTTGCAAGATCGGCGCTCTCTGGAAACAGGCCTTCAACCCCTGAAACGCCTCCTCTGCCTCCTTGTCCCAGGAAAACGGCGTCTTCGGGCGCAGTAGCCGGGTCAACGGGGTGGTGCGATGAGCATAATCTGCAATGAAGGTCCGGTAATAGTTGGCGAACCCCAGGAAACGCTGTAGGTCCTTGCGGTTCCGAGGTGCCGCCCATTCTCGAACCGCTGCCACCTTCCCAGGATCCATCTGCACCCCATCTGGAGAGAGCCGGTGACCAAGGAAGTCCACAGACCGCTGATGGAACTCGCACTTGCTGAGCTTTGCATACAAACGGTGCTCACGCAAGCGCTGCAGCACGGTCCGGACATGTCCCTCATGGCGAGCCGGGTCACGGGAGTAAACCAGAATGTCATCCAAGTACACCACCACGTACTTGTCTAGCAAGTCCTGGAACACGTGGTTGATGTACCGTTGGAACACAGCAGGCGCGTTGCACAAACCGAAAGGCATAACCAGGTATTTGAACTGCCCGTACCGGGTCCCGAATGCTGTCTTCCACTCATCCCCGGCTTGGATCCGAATCAAGTTGTAGGCCCCCCGGAGGTCTAGCTTGGTGAACACCTGTGCCCCTTGCACCCACTCCAGCAACTCCGAGATAAGGGGCAAGGGGTACCGGTCTGGGATGGTAATTTTGTTCAGGGCCCGGTAATCATGGCAACGGCGGAGTTCCCCACATTTCTTCTTAACAAAGAACACTGGCGCAGCGGTGGGCGAGGTAGAAGGCCTAATGAAACCACGCACCAGGTTCTTGCGCAAGAAGTCCTGCAAAGCCTCGCGCTCTGGCTCTGTTAGAGAATATAAGCGACTCATCGGTAAGGGCGCTCCGGGCTGGAGGTCTATGCCGCAGTCAAAAGACCGATGCGGCGGCAGCTGGTCTGTCCCCCGTTCCTCGAACACGTCTTGGTAGTCCCAGTACATGGCTGGGAGCGTGGGTGCTGCCTCCTCCGTGGGCGCGGCCGCTAGCATCTCGGACTGAGCATGGGAACATGGGTCTGGGAAGTGCACAGTCCGTTTGACCCAGTCAATCTGAACGTTGTGAGCCTCCAGCCAGTCCCTCCCGAGCACTAGGGGGAACCGGGGCATAGAGGCAATGTCCAAAGTTCGCAACTCCCGGTGCTGCTGGAGACACAGGACCAGGGGCTGGGTCTCCTGGGTAACGGCACCTGAACGTAGAAGCCGTCCGTCAATTGCTTCCACCTGTACCGGTTCTGGCTTGTTCCGAAGTGGCACCTGATGATGGGCAGCAAAAGCAGCATCCATATAGGAACGGGTTGCTCCTGAATCTACCAAAGCATGGGTAAGAATCCAGGGCCCACCTGGAGGGTATAAACGTACCGGAACCATAAGGTGTTGCAAATCCATTGGTGCGGGCCCATTCTGCGCTGTTTGGGACCCCCGGTAGCCAGGGCCATCAGCTACTGGGGTTGGCGGTTTCCCTGTGGCTGGCGTTTCTCAGGGCAGGACCGGGCGTAGTGTCCACTTCCGCCACAGTAGAGACATAGATTCCCCTCCCGACGCCGCACCTTCTCTGCGGGGGAGAGGCGTGGCCGCACTGCCCCGAGCTGCATAGGCTCCTCCGATAACTCAGTTGTGACCGTGGGGCTGCCGGAAGAAACTGGTGCCGAGAACTGGAAGTGCCGGCGGCCCCGGGCCTGACGACGGTCCTCCAGCCGGTCGTCTATCTGTAGACTCCATTGAATGAGAGTGTCTAGCGTGGTGGGGCGTTCCATTGTGGCCAGCTGGTCCAGTATCTCATCCGAAAGCCCTTCGAGATACTGGTCCCGCAGCGCCGAGTCATTCCAGGTCAAGTCCTGTGCCAACAGCCGAAACTCCGTGGTGTATGCGGCCACCGTGGACTTGCCCTGTTTCAACCGCCGAATCGCCCAGTTGGCTTGACTCCCTTTCTGGGGGTTGCCGAACGCGGCCTCCAAAAGATTGCAAAACCCCGTATAGTCTGCCAGCAAGGGGGAGTCTTGCCTGAGTAGCGGCAACGCCCACTTGGCCGCCTGGTCCTTTAACAAACTAATCAAAAAGTGCACCTTGGTGCGGTCGTCAGGGAAGTTCCGGGCTCGCCCCTGAATATACAGCTTGGCCTGGGCAAGGAACATGGGAAAGCTGGCCGGGGCCCCATCAAATTTCTCAAGCAAAGCCACTGGGTACTTGCCAGGAGCCGGGGCGTCAGCCCCAGGAGCCGGTAGCGCGTCCAAGCGCTGCTGAAGAGCCGTAACCGCGTTGCTGAGCTGCTGCACGGTGTGAGTCAAGGCCTGGTTCTCCTGGGCTATTGCCAGCAGCGTAGCCGCTTGGTCGGCCATGGCTTCTGGCTCTTCCCGAACGCACCCCAACAAAGAGGGAGTGCGGGAGGTGGCGGGAGCAAACTGTGCTGGTCCCGGGGGAAAGGTACCGTGATCGTAGTCAGAGTTCACAAGATGAGAGGCGAGGTCCGAAACAGGGAGCCGGGCGGGGAACAGGAACGCTGGAAGGTCAGAAGCAGGTGGCTGGGCAGGGAACAGGAACGCTGGAAGGTCAGAAGCTGGAGGCTGGGCCGGGAACAGGAACGCTGGAAGGTCAGAAGCTGGAGGCCGAGCAGGGAACAGGAACACTGGAAGGTCTGAAGCCAACAACGACGTTGCTCCCGCAACCTGGGACCGGGCTGACTGACCTTTATCTTCTTCTAAGGCCAGGGGCGGTCCCGGCCCCCAGGAGCCCCGCCTCCTCTGGCCTTAAGGCGAGCACTCCTCCTGGGAGCAACCAGTTCCCTTCGCCTCTCTGCCCTAAGCCTCTGTAGTTCAGGAGAGGCCGAAGGGTTACTGGGCCCCGGAGGAGGCTCACCTGTAGCCACTGAGTCCTCAAGCAGCTCTGGGGCCAGAAGGGTTTCACCTGGTGCCTGCTCCTGAGGATCTGACACAGGTGCAGGCTCCTCAGAATCTAGGCCTTGCCCCAGTTCAGCCAGCCCTGGAGGCGGGGACTCCTGTGCAGGCTGGGATTCCTCTGGTTCAGCCTCTGAATCGGAATCCCAGGCCATCACAGGTAGGGTCTCAGCCTGCGTACCAGATAGAGCTGATAAACAGCTGCCCTGGGCAAAGAATTGACCTGCACCTCCATGGGCAGTTGTGAGTCCAAAATAACTCCCAGGCTGCGCACCTGCTCCTTCAGGGGCACAGTTACCCGATTCAGGACCAGGGAGTCCTCAATACCCACCCGTCCTCTGTCCCCCCAAAACAGTACTTCTGTCTTGTCAGGATTCGACCTCAATCTGTTAGCCACCATCCACCCTCCAACTGCCTCCAGGCACTCACATAGGACCTTCACCACCTTCACTGGTTCTGATTTAAAAGAGAGGTAGAGCTGGGTATCATCCGCATACAGTGGTACCTCAGGTTAAGAACTTAATTCGTTCTGGAGGTCCGTTCTTAACCTGAAACTGTTCTTAACCTGAGGTACCACTTTAGCTAATGGGGCCTCCCACTGCCACCGTGCCGCTGCCGCCCGATATCTGTTCTCATCCTGAAGCAAAGTTCTTAACCTGAGGCACTATTTATGGGTTAGCAGAGTCTGTAACCTGAAGCACCTGTAACCTGAAGCTCTGTGACCCGAGGTACCACTGTACTTGATGAACACTGCCTTGTTATGCAGCCACTGGCCACCAGGAGTGGCTCACCCAAAGAATTGGGGCTGCAGTAATAACCTCCTAGCATTGATGTTTCTGCTGCATACTAAGCGTGGGAGGACACGGCAGCAGGAATATTGGGACTGCCCACACAAACTGCCAGAAGTGGTGGGTTTGCTTTCTGCAGGTACACCCACACAGCCCCAACCTCACCACTATCTGACCCCCCTCCTGGAAAGTGGCAGTCGCTGAAGCTCACACACACACACACACACACACACACACAAGGCAAGCCACTCCTTTACACTCTTAAAGTGTGGGGGAGACAGAAACTGCTGAGGAATGAGTCTTCTGAATCAGAAGAGTCTGGCCTGGTAGGATGATGGAGATTTATTGTACAGGTCATCCTTCAAGCTTAAAAGTTGGGTCAAACATAACTGGTACCTTTAAAGCTGTAGTGGCTTCCTGTTAGTGATGCTAATGAACTAGTATTTACAATCTGACCAATAAACTCCTGTTCTTTCCGTGGGGTTTAGAAAGCTGATAAACTGCAGGATCTTTACTCACAACCCACCAATAATCACTATGGCACTCTGAATTCTGCTCAGGCATTATTCCATTAAGGACATAATAAGAACATAATAAGATTCCTGTTGAATCAAGACCAGAGGTCCATCTACTCCAGTGTCCTGTTCCCAACAGTAGCTGTGAAGCAAACAGGCTGCTATTGATAAAAACTATACATCTTGCATGTTGGTTGGTTTGGGGGCTGTGAGGTTAACTTATTAAACCTGACCTGCCTGGGAATCAAAGTGGGTGGTGCAGATGGCACACAGGCAATATCTGCTGTTGAAAAAAGACCCTACAGCTTGTTTGATTTCAGGGATTGGAAGTCATGTAGCCAGAGAGTGTACAAGGGAACGAGATTAAAGGATGGGCAGGTCAAGGTGTGAGCTCAAGACATGAAAGAAACACAGGCTAGGTTGGAGAGTGTCAGATATGGCAAGTTTGATGTAAATCATTAGCTATAGGGGCTTTATAGGGGACCCCTTTGTGTGTCAAGTGGCTAGTATATTGAAATAATACCGGCAATAATAATATTGATAATAACAAATATGTAGCAATTTCCATGCAGATATGTGAGAACGTGTAAGAAACTATCTCCAAACCTGATGGAAATTATCCTGTCTATGAAATCTAGATGGTTGTTTAATACACTGCCTTTGCCCCCCTTGATGCTTTCCATTCACAGAAGGGCTGGCAATCTAGCAATCCCACTCCCAGAAAGGCAGGGAGTGATTTTCACCAGTTTCCTCTTCTGTCTCCTGCTTGACCTACTGTCACTCAAGCCCTTCAGAACAGATTTAGCTGGGCACAGGAATAAAGAAAAGGGGAGGATCTCTTTTGATCCAACCCCGTAATTATCAATCATCAGCAATACTCTCATAATCATAAGGAATTATTTTGTGTATGTTTAATGATATGGGCTGATTTTTATAGAAGTGTTTGAAATAATACCCACTGCTTGCATATAAAATGTCACCCTTTGCTCTTTTAAGCGGCGCTGTGGGTTAAACCACAGAGCCTAGGGCTTGCTGATCAGAAGGTCGGCAGTTCAAATCCCCGCGACGGGGTGAGCTCCCGTTGCTCGGTCCCTGCTCCTGCCAATCTAGCAGTTTGAAAGCACATCAAAGTGCAAATAGATAAATAAATACCGCTCTGGTGGGAAGGTAAACAGTGTTTCCGTGCGCTGCTCTGGTTTGCCAGAAGCGGCTTAGTCATGCTGGCGACATGACCCAGAAGCTCTACGCCAGCTCTCTCGGCCAGTAAAGTGAGATGAGCGCCGCAACCGGAGAGTCGTCTGCGACTGGACCTAATGGTCAGGGGTCCCTTTACCTTTACCCACATAGAAATCTGGGTTTTACTGGATTTTTGATATATTGGAGGGCAGATCTTGACCTTTCATTTATACTCTTATTTGCTTCTGAAGCATTTCCGCATAAAATAGCTCACTAGCTACCACACTATTTCAACCCAGGGCATACCTAAAGCTACCCAAACATCCTGTTTTTCCTGCAACTGTTGCTGCTTTAAGAGGACATGTGGTATCTCCCCACAGGTTTCCTGAACCTCATTCCGCCCTGGCTAGTTTACACTGATGTTATGAACAGCTATAGCTAAACAGTAATTTGAGTTTACATTATCAGACTCAGCAAACGGAATATTTTTCTTTCTTCCCAATAATATAAACAGCAGAGTGGAAAAAATACAAATTGTTAACTTGGTTATTTGTAATGAATTTCGAAAACAGGCAGTTCAAGAATTTCATTGCTAGGGGTCAATCCTTTGGCCTCCTAATTGAATGTATTAAGAAACACCATGTGCACGCGCGCACACAAGCACACTTATTCTTCTTCTTTTGATTTCCTTTAACTGAAATAGATGTGCTACTTCCACTCTCTGATTCCCCCATTCATTTCTGGAATCCAATTATGCCTTCTTTCAGGCTTCTGTTTGCTAGCCTATGTAGGTCAAGCTCCTTTTACTCTGTCTTGTTGAACAGGGTCACCATTTCTCTTATCACTCTAGGGGATCTTTCTCTCCACATATTGCAGTTTGGTCGCGCCATTCTAGGACACAGATGACTAAGGGTGAGTCACATGAACAAAAATTGGAGCTTGTGGAGAAATATGGTTCAACGCATATTAGAGCTGCCATGAAGAAAATAATAATAATTCTCTGATTGCTCTTTCACAGGGCCAGATCCATTTTTATCGCCTAATGCAGTGAGTAACATTTTCCATCCACATTGTGGGCAGCAAAATCAATCAAGCCACACAACTGAGCAATCAGATTTGAGCAGCAAGCTGTTATGGGCATTACATGTGCCTCCGAGGCAAGGGCCAGGCTTTACTTCAGTCATGTGAATCAAGTGCAAATATGGGTGCTCCAGATGAGTCTTTGGTAGTGCCTTATACAGTGCTATTAACTGCCTCTCTTTATGGGGCATGTCTCCTCTTAACAGATATTAGATTCTCAATTTGCCTCAAAAAAAAATCTGAAGTCTTATCACAGTGAAGGTTCTCAGCTGTCTTGTAGATAAAGCAGGGAAGCATCAAAGACACACACAAGCAGGAAAACCTCAAAATGGCACTAGGCATTTTAATTTTCTTGAACTTATAAAACAGAAAAATACCGATCTGTTTCAGTGAAGATATTATCAGATGCTTGTGGGCAACAATTCATACCACTCAGGGTGAGTGCCTAGATGGGTTGGGGAGTGTGGGGCAAAAGATATTAAGTTACTCAAAGGCCAGAGTGAAAGTCCATTGGCACAAAGTGGAGCCCTCTTTTTGTGAAAGACAGAAGGAGCATGAGTAGGCTGCTCTAAGCGTAAAACGAGCTAAAGGCTGTTGGTTGTTTAATCTGGTTCGAATGTATTGTGCTTGGTTCTACCAAGGTATTTTATCACGCTGGAAATTTTAGTGTTTGTCATTATCGTTTTGCATGCTTGCCTTATGGCAGAATTGTTAAGTTTGCTGTTTATTGGACCTGCTGAAATGATTATTGCATGTGTGTGTATATACATATACATATACATATATATATATATTCCTTGTTTATTTTTATTACTTTGCTCCCTACTCTGGGATTGGAGAAAAAATCAAGGAAGAGTGGACTGTAAATAATGTAAATAAAGCAAACTCAATGCCCCCTCACACTGTGCATGCCCAGTTTTGAAAACAGGTACTTTCAATAAATTATTGTTATTTATTTATTTATTTATTTTTATTATTATATTGTTATACAAAATTCTGCAAAATACAGTGTTATCAAACTGGTACTTATATACCGCATGATGTGCAGTGACTGGCTACTAAGTTAGCTGGAATCCTAATCTCCTGATGTAGCAGGACATGGTGGAGGGGAAGGCCATCATTTTGTGCTTTTCATTGACTCCATTGGCATTGTTTCAATTTGCACCACCTCTCCTGCTGTCTTAACACACTGTCTGCAGGGGCAGGACCACCCTCTGAATGATTTCAGCTAAACTCTGTTGCTCCCCCAACTCTAGGCCTTTGTCTTCAATGGTGCACTGCTGCATAACATTGTTGCACTGCTAATGCTTCAGTGGCATAAATCCTATGTGCCAGCATAATATTTTGTTTTTGTGGCATAAGGGATTTAATAGTGACCCTATCATAGATTGAGGATAGGGTTATCCTGTTAAGATACTGAAGGAGGTGGAAGATACTTCGCAATGTAATAAAATGAGCTACCACTCAGTGTTTAAAGGAAAGACTACCTCGGCTATGTTTTCATTCTCAAATAAGGTAACATGCCTGAATCAAAGCAGCTTCAAGAAATAAAATGTGCACCCTCAATTCTTATCCCTCCATGATCAAAATTCTCTCCCAGTAGTTAAACCAAAACAAGCTTGCAGCTTTATTCATTGTAGATTTTCAAGAGAAAATATTTTGTGAACACTCAAGTACTTAAAAAAAAAAAGAGCTCTAAGGGAATACTGCTATCTGCTCTTGCAAGTTTAAAAGGCATGCTATACTTCTTCCCTTGAATAACAAGTGGTTTTGTGTTTTTAAAAAGTCTTTACTGCCTGGCAGGACAGGCATTATCCAGTTTAATTCTGGCTAGAACCAGCCAGAACTGTTGAAAGAACAGGAATGAAGGGCAGCTCTACTGGAATCAAGTTTCCTTCATTTTGACATGTAAACACACCTTCACCTGAAGAATGATGGAACAGTGAGTGCAAACAGAAAGGCTAGCTTGTTAAGCAAGCCAAATAAGAGTTTTGCTTTCCTTCCTTTCCATGTATATACACACAACAAAGCTATTAGCAATACCAAATGGATAGAAACAGGACCATGGTGCAGCAGTTTCTTCCTCACACCAAAGCTATGGGCATTGGCTGGAGAAAAGCATTCTGCAAATGCTCAAGAAAGCTTTGCACCAGGGCAGAGGGAACAGAAATTCAGGTTTCAGGACCTTTCAAAAACATCTGAAATATAGTTCCACGTCCCATGCTAGCTAATGAGGAGGAGGAGTTTGGATTTGATATCCCACTTTGATATCACTACCCTAGGGAGTCTCAAAGCAGCTAACATTCTCCTTCCCCCCCCCCACAACAAACACTCTGTGAGGTGAGTGGGGCTGAGAGACTTCAGAGAAGTGTGACTGGCCCACGGTCACCCAGCAACTGCATGTGGAGGAGCGGAGACACGAACCCGGTTCACCAGATTACAAGTCTACCACTCTTAACCACTACACCATACTGGCTCTAGTTTCTTCTTCTGTTGTTCAAGACAACAAACTAGCAACGGGAGGGGCCCCCAGGGCCAAATCTGCCCTCCTGAGGAATGTCAGCTGATTCCTTAGTTGCCAAGCCAGTGTCAAGGGGTGTATGTGGAAGAACTGGGGGCAGGGCTAATGGGAGGGACTGGCATGCTTCTTGGGAGGACTGGGACTCACCACATGATAAAGGTAAAGGTACCCCTGCCCATACAGGCCAGTCGTGTCCGACTCTAGGGTTGTGCGCTCATCTCACTTAAGAGGCCGGGAGCCAGTGCTGTCCGTAGACACTTCCGGGTCACGTGGCCAGCATGACGAAGCTGCTCTGGCGAGCCAGACCAGCACAGCACACAGAAACGCCATTTACCTTCCTGCTATAAAGCGGTACCTATTTATCTACTTGCACTTAGGGGTGCTTTTGAACTGCTAGGTGGGCAGGAGCTGGGACCGAACGACGGGAGCTCACCCCGCCGCGGGGATTCGAACCACCGACCATACGATCGGCAAGTCCTAGGCACTGAGGTTTTACCCACAGCGCCACCCGTGTCCCTGCACCACCACATGATACCTGGTCCTTAAACTGGCCCTTCCTCCAACTTGTTGCTGGCCAAGGTGACAGAACAGGAGCAGGGAGCCATTTTCAGACTAAGAAAACCACCATTCAGGAGTCTCCTGCCAGCGGTTGGTCAGGCCAGAGGCAAAAGTGAATAAACAAACATATTTTTGAAAATCTTTGTCCACTAGGCTATTTTCTACACAGACACATACATCCCTCCATCTTGGCAACCAAGACCCATTATTAGAGTTGAAAGGTACAGTCAGGCAAAAACATTCAAGGAAAGTACAAAGTGAGGATGCTGAGGGGCGTGGCCTTGAGAGAATCACAAGGGCCATGGAGGCCACATTTTGCTCCTCAGCCTGGGGTGTTCCATCCCTGATGCACTAGCAGTGGCAAGCTATGTTCAGCATGTTATTCCTCCCTGGCTTGGAATGATCAATTCACCTATCCATTTTAATTGATATTCATATATGCCTGCGGAGAAAATGCAACCAGGAGCTGGGAAATCGACCTTTGTCCGGGAAGAGCTCTGTACACCAGCACATAAATATGCTGTTTCTCATCACACATTCCGCAACTGGGGCTCAGCTCAGCTTAAGCTCTTATACTTAAGACCTGTTGAGGCGCTTGTTGAAAGGCACAAGGAGCCGCCAGTCGAAGCCGCTCATCTCTCCTGGTGTTGCTGGGCGAAGAGGATAGCACAGAATAGGACTGCATCCAGTGTTCATGAGGAGAGCTTACTAAACTGTGAAGATTTCCAACCAACTTGGAGCCAGGTGCTAGGAAAAGGAAAGGACTCCACTGGACACTCACATAATCGACTGCATTGTTCCTTTGTTGCATTCATCTAGCCTGGAGGACTCAATAAATGTTTTCCTCTGCTCCCCATGCAGGCATTATAACAGGGCATATACAACAGCCTTTCCGTCTGAATTGGTGCAACTTCTTCAGCTGGCTGTTTTTAGTTTCTGTCTCTGTTTTTCCAACCTTCAGGTTGTTACTTCCCTTTTAAAGGACTTTATAATAAATCGGTAGAAAAGAAAAGAAAATTCCTGTGGTAGTAAGAGACTGTATTTTCCTACCAACCCCCCCACCCCCGGTTTAAAACTCCCCACCTGCCACTTGACCAGCGAAAAGCTTGGATTCATCTCTGTCCTTCATTGCAGATTATGCAAAACTATTTAAATCTTGAGTGACAGTATTTACTAAAGCAGCTGTTGGGCTCTGCCACCAGTGTTGGGAGAAGAGGGGAGAAGATGCTTAGAAACAAGTTAATGGAAATTATTTATATATATACATATACATATACATATACATATACATATACATATACATATACATATATACATATACATTCATATTCTTTGGTAAAACCAGCTGCTACATTTCGTCCAGGTAGGAACAAACAAAATAACAGTGCAGAAATAACATTGCCACAAATAAAGGGGTTGTTTTTAGAAACCCTCCCCCCCCCCCGCGTCCGCCTTTTTGTTTGCTACTGTTTCTAGACTACAACGGCCTAGTTGCTTTCATTATCGTCACAGATGCAAACCGATGTAGGAGAAAGCCTCCCTCCCTCTCTCTCTCTCTCTCTCTCTCATTAATTTGTCCATGTCATTCATTTTAATACATTTCAGAGCAGGAGATTAAACTAGAGCAGCACTCTTGTTTTCAGTTAATCAAATATTTAACCATTTTGCTTTTTTGGACTGAAGTTGTATGGCTGACAATTACCGGCACCCAGAGTGGGCCTGAAAAATTCATGTTTTTGTTTTGAGTTGTAAAGAACCAGATAGTGTATTCGCATATGCCCTAGAGGCGATTGCCTCCTACTTGGCTTGAAACCTACCGAGCCAACTATCCGGATTTACTTAGGATACGACCTCTTTACTTAGCCCCTGCCCTGTGCCTAGTAAAGTATTGCTTCTGTTTTGCCATTTTAATTTTTGCTGCTGTTAATATCCATCTGAGTAAAGTAGGATTCTTAAAGTCTCAGTTCCCTCTCCAGTTTCCTGAAAGTCCTGTATCTGAAAGGTGGTGATGGTGGCGGTGACTCTAGTGCCCATATACAGAAATGCTAAGGATGTGGATTAGTTCAGGGAGTGAATTGGTATTGAAAGGGAAGGTCCAGTGGCAGCAGGACAAGTGCTTGACACTAGTCCTCCATCTCTGCCCCCCCCCTCCAAGGAACAAAGGAATTTCTTCATTCCACACTGTTATATTCTCCTTAATCTCCCACCCTACTGCTGATAGCGGATGCTTATGAGATGGAGGAGTGGAAAGATGAGAGGCATTGGAGCAGTTGCCCAATGTGCTAGACAGGATATGGGGACAGTGGGGAGAGACTTTCCAAGGACCCACACAAACCTGGAGCTAACCCTGTGAATGAGCATAATTTTTGTTACTCCAATTCATACCATTCAGGGCCTTTCCTGTTCTGCGGTGGTTGTGGCATCAGCAGAGCTGATTCCAGCAGCCACTCCTTTTGGCCCGCCATTTTATTTTCCTCAGAACTGCTCATATTTTGCATTGTTCTGAGGCATTCCAGGAAATAAATTGTTAAGAGTTGCTATTTCACCCCCTCTTTTCCTGTCAAAAACAAGTTCTAGAGCAAAAGAAAGGGGGAAATCGATGACTGTAAGCAAGAATAAATGAAATGGCAACAAAGGATTAATGCAAAGGAGTGCTCCGACTTTGATTTGTGAAATGGTGGTGGATACGCAACCTGTCAGCCACCACACACACTGTCAGATTAACCTGAGGCCTAAGCACTAGTCTTCATCCAGCCTAAAGGTACTAGCAGAGGGTGTGGATATTGCTCTCGAAGAACAGAATTTTGATTTTTATAACACTAATGTAGAAAGCCCATCAAGATGCACAATCTCACAGAAAATTCTGACGGTAGTTAATGCCACAATAGCCCCTCTCTCAACATCCAGGAGGTGTCAAACTGTTTCCCAGATGTACATGATTGACTTGTGACTGACCATAGCTATCTGTCAGCCAAGGCCCACCTAGGTCAAAAACTCTTTAAAAGACGGCTGTTGCCATTTTGTTCCTCAGAGTGCCTCAACTGGACTACCTATGCTGCTACATTACACGTGAGGAGACCAGAAGCTTGTTTGTAAGGAACTACAATAGGATAGATACACCTGAGCAAAAATATTCTCTTCCTTTTTATATAGTGGTACCTCGGGTTAAGTACTTAATTCGTTCCGGAGGTCCGTTCCTAACCTGAAACTGTTCTTAACCTGAAGCACCACTTTAGCTAATGGGGCCTCCTGCTGCTGCCACACCGCCGGAGCAGGATTTCTGTTCTCATCCTGAAGCAAAGTTCTTAACCCAAAGTACTATTTCTGGGTTAGCGGAGTCTGTAACCTGAAGCTTTTGTAACCCGAGGTACCACTGTAGTACCATTCTGCTTTTACCTATGTCAGCCTGTCAGTTTTATGCTTAATAAACTTCTTCTAAAACTCAAAGGGTTATTCCAACCCCTCACATGCCTAGGCCCTTCTTTCATGCCACTGTGTATATGAGCAGGGTCTTAGGGAGTTAAACAAGCTACTTTGGTTATCAGGAAGGGACAGAAATGTTATCTCCCTTATAAGTATTTGCATTGCATCTCCTGAAAGCACCTGAGGGAGTGTGGAGGCAGTGACCAGAGAGCCTCAGGCATGACTGGCCTACCCACACTGGCAGTTGTGGATGGAAGGGAACAAAAGGTCTTTACCTTCTCCCATTACAGCACAGGGTGAACCTGGCAAAACAGAAAGCTTTCACTTGCTGAATGTCTACTCCTGCTGCAATTTTTATGGCCACCAAAGGAATACCAGACAATAAAAGCAGCTACTCTTTTTTTTTTTTTTAGTGTCCAAAGTCAACGTTATCCATTCAGGTCAGGTCTAATCCTCCCCCAAACTCATGGTGCATCCTAGGCACATGCACAAATCTGGAACGGAACACAGAAAATCACTGTAAATAGCACTCTCATTTATCCAGTCTTGTTTTTCCACATAATTCTTGTATTCCTCGGGCCATCTGGATAATCTAAATTAATGATGCCGTATTGCATGCACTCACTGCTGCTGCAATCATTTCCTCCGCTGACAGTAGTGTAAAAGGAGAGATCTGGCATTTCACATGATTTCAAAGAAACGCTGTGCATTTTGAGGGGGGTTAAGTGTGGCCGTTTCAGAATTCTCCACCAAAGTCATAGTCTCCAGAACAAAGGACTTGCTGCAAGCAACAAAGGCACCAGCAAATATGAACCTTAATGCAACATGAATTAATCATCCCTCTAAATCTTTTATTTAATAAGGTAAAAATTATGTGGTTAATTTTTAACTACCAAGAGGATTTCAGTCATTCAAGCAGCTATATTTACCATTTACCTGATTAAATTATGAATATGCAGCTCAAGCTTGTTGGATTCTGGAATGTTAAGTGGGCCAGGGGCTGGCTCCACAAAAACTGGAAGGCAGGACTGAAATCTGTGGCTTCCTATCTGGTCTGGGTTTCTGTTTCTCTATACTAGTTGCTGAGTTGTTTCCAGTTAAATATTAAATTAATCACATACACACACACAGAGGTCCAATTCTCCTCTTTCCCTTTGCAAACTCTGGTACTGAATATTCTGCAGACATACACTGAATGTCTAAATACTTTCCAAATACAATCTGAATATACAATAGCTTCATTCCATACACACGTGATGTGCAATTTCTGATGTGGTAGCAAAGTGCTGGTGTTGGCAAACAGAAGAGGAGGTGTCGGTCTGAATCTACCATTTTGCTTTCAAGAAATATTGTGAGCATTTCCCTGATTCTAAATGTCCACCTTTCCTGTTTGCCACCACAATGTGTTCTACCCTGAGGAACTGTTCAGGGGTAGGAGGGAAGCACAGCCTTGCTTCTTCTGAAGGTAAAGATCCTTCTCCCATTGCTCCTTTTCTCCAGCAGAACTACTAGTAGCAGTGCTTTAAAAAAATTAATGTTTAGGGGTACTCTCATTTTCCTACTCTAAGTTTGGCCTCATTGAGGGGCAGTATTTCAATATAATACTGCCCCTCAATGAGGCCAAACTTAGATTCACAAAAGGTTTAGGGGTATATGTACCCCTGCGTCCTTCCAGAAAAAAGCACTGACTAGTAGTATTATCTACCAACATAGCTCAACATTTTGATCATATTGACTGGAGTTATCAGGGTTCCTAGAGTCTTTAGACACTACTGGTGCTAGTAGATTTTACAAGATCACATTCCAAGAGACGGGCTAGGTTGTTAATCCATGAGGCATGCTATGTGACGGAAATAGGGCAGATTAATCTCACCTCCCAGTGGTCTATCAGAATGTTTTCTAGTCAATGTTGTCAAGAGCAAACAAACAAAAAAAGCAGACACCTATTAGACTTTTCCTCTTGCCCAGCAAGGAATAAGTTTTGCTACACTTCTCTACTGTTAGCACCTCGTACAATTCTGAAAAAGGTATGAAATGCGCAGCTTGGAGTATTAACAGAAGAAGTGACAGATAGCTTCTACCTGCTGTGTCTTGGGAAGAGCAATAACAACACATATTTGAGTTTCCTGTTTTCTTACCATTAAAATATCAAAGTCCTTCTGTAACTTTGATCCTACTGACACACAGCCTTAGTGATGAAAGGGAGAGCACAGAGTGGAATGTGTTGCGATAGTTTTGCTTCTTTCTTAATTCCTTCATCTCTATCTCTCTGCCCCCCCCCTTCCTTTTCTGAACTGCATGTTGCTTCAATGCATGTCAAGTTCAGGGAGAGTTCAGGCTCATCACTTGCATAGAAAATGATTGAAAACCTTCGGATTCTGTTTCACGGGGATGGTGCCCGGGCACTGGCGGGTAAGAATTGATATTTAATACTTGTGCCAGTCAATGTGGAGCTTACACAAAGTACAGCTGAGCATTGCATATTTCAAAAGCTCAATATTATTTTGGCAACCTAGAAAACTAAAAGGAGGGAGACAGAACATTTTAAAAAGGTATTGGAGGTTATAACATTCAAAAGATGCTCTACCTTTGCCATGATATTGCTCACAAAATTCAGATCACCCTTTCAGGTCAGGGTGTTTTGTTTCCCCAAACAATGGAGTTGATACTTGTATAGCTATATCAATGCCATCACAGACAATAGACCAGAATATGCAGAGCAAAACCAAATAATAAATGCTAATCAAGGAAGAGCTTTTCAAAGTGTTATTGGAAACTGATTTTTATTTTTATTTTAGAAAGGGGTGTTTAAAAGTGTATATTTAAAAAATAATAAACAAAATTACAGTTCCCATATAGCAAGAAATTTTTCAAAGGAAGCAGTCCCAGCCAGGGAAAAAAACAGATTCAAGCTACAAATTGCATCCTTGGAAGTATCAACAAACTATTCCATATGCAAGAAATGTAAGCATAACCTTTCTGCCTACATCAGTGGCAGGAAAAGTCCTGAGCTCTTATTATGTTTGGTATGTCCAGGAAACAGAGAGAGAGAGAGAGAGAGAGAGAGAGAGCATCTTGATAGGCAATTCTTCCCTACTTTCACTATAGCAGGACTGAGGCTGGATGCCAAAGCCTACATACTCATTTTGGAGTAGGGTAAAAATGGCTGGAAGAAGGGATGCCACATGAAACCATTCAATATCTAACCAGTACCTCTGGTATATATACCCAAGGTTACGGATGAAGTCCGCAAAGTACTGCAAGACCAACACAATGCCTTACATGCAGTGCAATGAGCAGAAGCCTGTGTGAAAGGGCTGGGATAGCAGTAGACTCCCTCCAGGAAGTGGTTTTGGCCACAAGCACTGTGGTAGACTGTCAAGAGAGCAGTGCCCCCTGTGTTTTACCTAGATGAGGTGGGGTTAAGGCAGACAGAAATTGTGGGTAAAGCAAATGGAAGCTACTTGGTTGACGCTAGATGACTAAGGACCAAACTAGATGGTACACCTAGCAGGGAGCAATGTATCTGAAATAATGACAGTGCATGGAGCCCAGTTCTTACTGGGATAGAAGTGTGTGGGGAGGGGGGTGATTACCTCCCCCACAGGGATCAGAATGGAGATCTTCCCTCTACCCAATGGCTGGGAGCTTTAGGAAAAAATCATTATATAACTGCAGTAGGACAGTGAAAAGATATAACTCCCCTCGCTGCATGCTGCCTTCCTGTAAGAATTGGGCTTGCCCACTCCCAGCCTTAATTTTTTTTTAAGGCAAAACAGGACCAGCCCAAAACATATTGCTTCCTGAGAAGAATAAGATTATTTCCCCTCCCCGTTCCATGCACAAAAGCCAACTGGTCTGGCAGCTGAAACTTATTTCAACACTGGTGATGGATAACACCCTCTGCTGCACTTGAGGCAGCAGACCAGATCAGAGAGCCTAGGGCAGTCCATGTGGTAACAGAGCAAAATGGCTGGAGTACTTGAGAGGAACAGCTGGAAGCTACTGCCCCCAAGCCTGAGGCAATTGCCTCCTTCTGCCTAATGGTAGGATCGGCCCAGAGGGAAACAAGATACATAGTTGTCTGCTACATATTAAGCAAACATCTTGGTCACATCCACACCATCCATATAATGCACATTGCTTCCCCTGAAGTATCCTGGGAACAGTCATTTACCCCTGACAGAGCTACAACTCCCAGCACCCATAGTGAACTAAAGTTCCCTAGTTTGGCCCTAACTTCACCTAAAGTCCAGAAGGCTACAGGAGCACACCAATTACAGCATATGGCTAAACCTGCCACACCATCTTTGAGATGTCAGATGAATTGATTTCTAATGCTAGCTTTCAGCTGTAAGGCAAAAACAAGAGAATGCCTCAACACATGCCTCTTCTTCAACAGGAGACACTCCTTTGACACTTGAGACTTCCACTCCCAGAGTTAGAAGGCAGGTCATCTGTGTCAGAGACTGCACTTTCCAGTCAGATTTGAACCCCAACTACTAGTACAACAAGAGGAAAATTGCAGCCAGTAGAGCCTAGGAAGCCACCCACATAAATCTTGCAACCTAGTGGTGGGCTTTCTTTGTACAACAGGAAAACACTAACCTAAGACAATAAGGCCACGTAAATTACTGTGACTGAAAATTGTATTATTATGACTAAACAGGATTATCCAGGACTAGTCAGGCATGAGGAAGAAGGGAGGATGGCAGCCTTTCAATGAGTACTTTGGACAGCTGAAAACTGGAAGTACTTCTTGCTATATTTTCACAGAGCATTAACAAACAAGGACAGCCAAATATATTTTGCTAACTAAGGCAAAAGCTAGATCATGGCATCCCTCTTCCATCTACGGAAGAGGTGCCACAGGATTCTTACTTCACTTCATCTCTGGCAACAGGATCGTGTCCTCCACTGCTCCTAAGGACAAGAGGCTAACTGATGGGATTCAAGCAAGCCACATAGCACACCCAGCTCTTCCACCATCTTGATGCCACTGCCCATCGTCTTGGTATTGCCACCTGAGGCAACTAACCATCTCACTGTCTAATGGTAAGGCTGTCTCTGTTAAACAAAAGCAAGAAATCAACCCAGTGTAAATTGATGGCTATAGAATAGTAAGGATATTTATGTATGTTATATCTTTTATTATCCCTGTTAACTTGACAACATATCCAACAGATTTTCTTCAAATTCATCTGTGCCTTACTGAATAGGGGCCTAAATATGACGTTTTCCCTTTTCATGAGGCACCTTCTGAGAACGAAGGGGATTTAAAAATATAAAGAGCCATCGTAAGAGATCTTTATGATACTTGGATGACTCACTCATTTTTGAGGAACACAACACAGTCCACTTTGTGTTGTGCAAACTCCACAGAGATGGTCTGATGGTATCTCTGTGTGACTTAAGTTCCTCCTAGTTTCCAGCATGTTTTGATTACATTAAGTGACAGTCCACTGCTTTAGAATCTTAAAAGCACTTGCAATGTGTGTTGCTTGATTCTCCTGCCCAAAGAGCTTTACTTCAGTTTATCTGAAAGGTGGTGCTAGACACCCGAAGCAATCTGGGGGGTGGGGTACATAGCCAGCCTTATTATGAAGCCTTGCAGGTGATCCCCACACACCCCAGAATCTGCAGTATTTAGTCTCCATCCTTCTGCATCCTTACAAAAAAAATAAAATCCCTGGTCCTAAAAAGTAGAACAGAATTTTGACTATTCACTTCATGTCAATGTTTAAGGCTGCTGGAGCTCCAATGCATGCAAAAAGGAGCAAAAAGAAGGAATAGATCACTGCATTTGTGTACACAAAACATACACGTCAGCTATGGAAACTTTTCCTTGTCCAGGCCCCTTAATCTCCTATGTTGCTGTAATATATACAGGTACCAAGGACACAGATCTGCAGACCCTGGGAGTTGCTATGGTGTAACAGAGAAACCAGGGTCCTCATGCAAGTATCCCCTATTGTACCACCAGCAACATTTTCCCACAGACAAGCTGTGCAACAAGGAAGTTGTTTTGTGGTCTTGCACAAGCTGGGCAATAAGCTACGTGCTGCCTAGGTTCAAATCCTTGGGGCCAGGGCATTAAACCTTCATCAGGTTTTCTCAAACCAAGAGATACTGCTTTGTTGATAGTCACGAGCAGATGACTAAGCAGCTCCTGTTATCTTTATTAGGCCTGGCTGGTCCAGACACCTCAAGCCCTCAAGCTGCAAATCACACATCACTATTTCCTCCTAGATTACGTTCCCCATTGAGTCCACTGGGATTGCCCTTTATGCAGAACTTCCACCAATTTTCTGCTACTAATCTAACATCTGTGGCAGATAAATAGAGTATGGAACATCTGTGGCTACATCTGCCCGATACATTTAAAGCACTGTGGTATCATTTTAACCATCAATCATGGTTAGGGTTACCATATTTAAAAACGCTGAGCTTTTGGGGGGAACAAACCCAAATGTTTTTCCATCGCATTGCCATACATCTGAGTTTTCCCTGACCTTTTGCCATTTTGGCAAAATTCCCCTGATGCCATTTTTACACCTGAAACCAGGACATGTCTGGAATTTTCCTGACATATGGCAAGCCTAATCATGGTCGTCGTCGTCCAGATCCTGGGACCTGTAGTTTGTTAAGGGTGCAGAGATTTTCTAGGCAATCCCTAGTTCCCTCACAGAGCTCCAATTTCAAGAGTAGCTTACCGGTCAATCCCTCTTCCCCAGGGAGCTCTGGAAATTGTACTTATGTGATGGGTCTGGCAGGTGGTCTCCTAACAACTCTCAGTAGCCTTAACTAACTACAGTTCCCAGAATTATTTGGGGGAAACCATGACTACTAAGAAGGAATCCTAGTGCTTTATATTGCAAATGTGGCCTTTGAACCTGCATGGGTTTTTCTGAACCACCCTGCTATATTTTTGAGCAAATGAATGAAAATGGGTATGGAAGTATGAAGGCCATGCGGGAAGATCACACTTGCCCCAAAGCAGACTTCCTTTTCCTATATATAAAAACACTTACAAGAGTGATACTGAAATGTTGCACAGCCCCAAAGTGATGCAGATGCAAATATATTCCAGCCAGGAGAGAGAGAGAGAAATCTAACACCTTCACTCCCCCTGCTCATTTGGACACAGTGTGCCCGAACTTCCTATGTATATATGTGCACCTTATATAGCTATATAAACATATACTTATTTATTCATTTTCATAAATTCGCTTCACTGTTTGACTACATCCTCTTACTGCATATGGCAATTAAGAGTCAATGACCTTTTGCACTACTTCTACCCTGGTTCTCAAAGGAGCTATTATGTGGCTGGTTGGGACAGCACAAGTCTAGTCCTGTTTGAGTCAGCATGTCTGCTGCAGGAAAAACACTACAAAACTCTCTCAGTGTAGCCAAGCTCATTTTGTTTTTGTTAGGAAAGGTCAAGGCAGCGATGGAGAGAGGAGAAAGTCAGCCAGTGTTTGGAATTCGTCCCACTTCAGCAATACTTCCCCTTTCTCCAGGGTAAACAAACTACCTTTCATTATCAGGCACACCAAGTTTATTGAACAGGGGGCCTAAGTGTTAAAACGCAGGTTTCACATATAAGGAAATTGCACAAGCACCTTAACTACAGTTACCAAAGGTTCTTAAACGCCTTGAGCTATATCAGCAGCACTAAAATTCATCTTTTAAAAATATTAAACTTCAATGCAGACCTTGTGCTTGTTTTTTGAAATGCTGTTTGCTTTCCCTCCAGTGGCTATGAGAAAGAAATCTCTCATCGGTAGCTTGCAAAATATTCTATTTGTAAACTTTTCAGAAAAGCTAGGAATTTTTATTCTATTTTTAGTAAAATGAGACTATCGAATTTGGAAACGTTTTTTAAAAAAGTGAGGAGCTGTTTAAATAGAGGCTACCCACAGAACAGAAGCCACAGTCCTGTCCTTCAGGTGCAGAGAACAGGGACCAGACAATCTTCAAGCACTAAGTGGAATGGGGGTTTTGCACTGCTATAGAAACAGAAGCCTAGGATGTATGCTTTCCTGCTACCTGATAGGGATGTGGGAGAAAATTGATTTTGTTTGCCTATTAATGAGAAATTCTTTGATTTTGTACTCATTTGAATCAAAACATGGTTATTCTTTGAAATTCGCACTACTCCAAATTTTGTGATGTGGGTCTCCAAACAAACAATGTGTACAAAAATGCATCTATTTAGGTGAAAGTGTGCATTAAAAATGAATATTTTGGTGTAACTAACATTGTATTGAGGAGTATTGCTAGCAAAAATGTGCATGTTAGTCAAAATTCTATACAAAACTATAGTTATTAGGAGGCATTCATGCTAAGATGCTGATGATTACTCATGAGTATTCATTTATTTAAAAGATTGTAATTGCTGCAGAAATGTGAAAAAGTCAATAGTGGGAAAACAAGAAATTGAAATTGACAGATTCATTCACCTCCACTACCAATGGGTAGCTCAGTTGGTTAGAGCATGGTGCTGACAACCCCAAGGTCGCAGGTTTGATCCCCATACGGGACAGCTGCATATTCCTGCATTGCAGGGGGTTGAACTAGATGATCCCTTCCAACTCTATAACTCTATGATACCCAGCTCCTATTTTTGTTCATCGATGAACAGCGGTAGTCAAACAGCAGCTCTCCTTTCCTACCCATAACAGATCAAACTACCCAAGTCTTTGCCCATGGAGGTTACTCCTGGTCCAGGCATAAGTGGCCTACATGAAGGGACCTTGATGATGGGATTTCCTGTTGGGTTAGAAGGTTGCACCAAGACCCAGGTTCACTCAACGATGAAGCTCACGGAGTCACCTTGACCAGTCACTGTCTCTCAGCCTAACTTACTCCACAGGGTTGTTGTGAGGATAATGTGGAGAGGAGTGGGGAAACCATGCCTTGAGCTCTTTGGAAAAAAACCAATATATAAATGTAGCAAATGAATAAACGGAAGCAGAAGCAGGACAGGTTAGGGAGAGGTCTGGAGGACCTCATTTGGCCCCTTAGCCTGGTGTTCCAGCCTAAGGGGCCAAATGTGGTGTAGTGTGAGAGCCAGTGTGGTGTAGCGGTTTAGAGCGGTAGTCTCGTAATCTGGGGAATCGGGTTTGCGTCTCCGCTCCTCCACATGCAGCTGCTGGGTGACCTTGGGCTAGTCACAGTTCTCTGAAGTCTCTCAGCCCCACTCACCTCACAGAGTGTTTGTTGTGGGGGAGGAAGGGAAAGGAGAATGTTAGTCACTTTGAGACTCCTTCGGGTAGTGATAAAGCGGGATATCAAATCCAAACTCTTCACCTCTGCCCTGTGAACTGATTGGTATTTAGAACCAGCGTTCTGTGTCCAAGCAGATGCCCATGGGAAACCCACAATCAGGGCATGAGCATAGTAATAAGGTGTGACTTTCACTTTATGAGGACAGCACAGGGCATTTCACCCAATATTGTAGAGTTTGAGCCCTGCAAATTTATGTCCTCAGTTCAAGGCCAGTCAGTACTATCCCACTGGCCTACTTGGAAAAAGACTTGACGGCTGCAACCTGGTTGGCAGCTTCTAAAATTCAGAAGCATGCACAAGAAAGACAGATGCAGATCAGGAGTGTCTGGTTTGGCTTGTCAGCTCCCCACTCAATGATAATCTTCATATTAAAAGCCATCAAACCACATAAATGCACCCATGAACAAGATCTTGGTGGCTTTCTGCTAGAACTGCTGCCTCAGCCCTTTCCTGTACCACATTCCCATCCTGCGTTAGCATAAACTACTGATTCCATATGACTGATACTTAATTACTCATAGCAATGAAGACATGATAACCAGCAGCAGCTGTGTCATTGGCCAGCTTTTGATATGAAGCCAGAGGATACAGAGTATGGTAAGAGAGTCATATTTCCCCAAAGCTCTGAGCAGGGAACCTTCTGGAATATATTCATGTTCAAAGCTGAGAAACAGACGGCTTATTCCATTTCCCTTTTTGTTTTAGTTCTGTTGTCAACTGATGCTGTAACATTCTCAAACTCAACTGTTCTCAGCCATAGACTCAATTGACAGGCTGACATAAGCACACTTCAAGCACTGGATATTTGTTGTGACAATGTAGTGGTGCAATACTGGGGTTCCCTTAACCCTGCTGAAACCTCCTTGCTTTATGTAGATGACATGATTGGCTATATAAGGACCCATACCCATTGGCCATGCTGGGTGGGATGGATAATAATAATAATAATAATAATAATAATAATAATAATAATTTATTATTTATACCCCGCCCATCTGGCTGGGTTTCCCCAGCCACTCTGGGTGGCTTCCAACTGAATATTAAAAACAGTACAGCATCAGACATTAAAAACTTCCCTAAAGAGGGCATGCCTTCAGTTGTCTTTTAAAAGTAAAATAATTGTTTATTGCTTTGACATCTGCTGGGAGGGCGTTCCACAGGGTGGGTACCACTACCGAGAAGGCCCTCTGCCTGGTTCCCTGTAACCTTACTTCTCGCAATGAGGGAACCGCCAGAAGGCCCTCGGCGCTGGATCTCAGCTTGTGCCCCCCATTTGGAGGGCACCATGTTGGCTACCTCTGCACAACACCATGGGCTGAGCTGGAGAGCAGACATTAGCATCCTAGGAGAGAGGTGGCTGTTGTGATTTCTTGACTCTGAGCTACATACAGGCCCTGCACCTGGGCATTCCTGTCCATGCCCCCAAAGGGCTTGCTGCCTCTACCACTTGTGGCATCTCTGCCACAGATTGGCAAACAATGGCCACACAGCGAGAAAAATCATCTGGGGGGGGGGGACACCCTCTGTTTCCAAGATAAAGCCACAAAGGGACCAGAGTTGGTGTTTAGGTTTTTGATAGTCCACACACAATGGCACATGCAGCAGTCAACTTTCTCATATAACCGTATGCAAATCACTCTTACAGCCTGCAAAAAAGGTTATTTGCCTGCAAAATAAAGTAGCCTGGTGGGTGCTGTCAGAAGAACAGAGAGCAGCATTTCTGTGCTAGGAGTGGAAGAGGCTGCTTCTGTCCTCTGGTGCTGGAAGGTGAGGAGTGACGGAGTACTTTGCTACCAGTCTGCTCACTAACCTGCACACAACTCTGCAAGGCTGATGAACAATGAATAAATGAAATAGCCACAGATGTCCTGCTTTGTAACAAGAAAACCTGAAAGCTTCACTAATGGCTTTGTCCTCCAATCTACCATGCAAGCCATTAGTCCAAGGATTGCTGTTCATTGTCGCAGCTTGTGGTTTGGTGCTTGCATCAGCAAGATGGTGATGTTTGTCTGGCATGACAGCGTAAGTTGTCACCACCATGCTAGCAACACTGTCAGATGATGCATAACAGTAACATTCACAAGTATTATGTTGCACTGAAATGAATGGAGAAGGGGGAAGTTAAGAGTAGGAACAGGACAAGATGGGAGTCTGTCCATCCATTAAAGCCTTTTAGCAACCACAAGAACTGGGCATGTTGATGCATAGCTATACTAAAATGGAAACAATTTATGGGTTTGCAAGCAGCATAGTAAACTGATCCCATTTGCTTCATTCAGAAGAGCCATATAACAATGCCAATACAACCTGTTGTGTGTGTTATTCCCTGTACTTTCTTTTTTTTTTTAGTCTATAGAATCTTGGGATATGCAAGAGATCACTTTCATATCTCAGAATTATTATCACTCTCACCATTTCGACACACATATCAGTTCTATTTCCATAGCTTCACGGGCAATAATTACCATTCTCTGCTTTTGAAGATTACTAAAGGACAACTGTTTAACACTGTTTCTATCCATATAGTCATGGTGAACAAATTTTCCCTTCAACTTTCAGTTAGCAGTCACTGAAGTTGCCAAAGGGATTTTGCCCATTTTCACTTTCAACACATGAAAGTGTCTTAAGCCTGTTACACTTTACCCTCTTAGTCTTATTTTATTCTGTCTCTAACTCTTCTACCCCCCCTCACACAAGAACCAATTGCACTAACTGTCTCTGTCTGCCAACTGCTTTCCCAACTGCCTTTCCCCAACCAACCAACCAACTAACTGTCTAAACCTTTGGCTAAGCCCTTTTATAAACAGGTAGGCTTTTATAAACATCTGGCTTTTCTATTGGTCTATCTATTAACTCTTTCTCTCCCCTTGTACAGACATTTTCAAAAGAACGGGCAAATGCCACAAAGCCAGTCTATGGTTTTTACACAAAATCATAGCCTGATTACTCAGAGTGCTCTTGCAGTCACTTAAGACAAAGAAGTAGATGCAGCTTTGCATGTAGGAAGTATGAGACCAAACTTATCATTTACTGCCATTTATCCACTTTGCCGATGGACAGATTTGCACAACCTACCCTGATGACTGCAATTTTGCCTATCGTAACATAATGGTTCTCTCTATGATGCTGTCTGTTCATCATATGCAGGAAGTAGCCATAAACAAGAGGGATGTTTGCATATTACAGGCTTACTGCCAGGTGAAGGGGATCTCAGAGTTGTAGCCTTCCTCCAAACGTTATAAGCATAAAACATATTTCTTGGAAATAAAATAATCCCCTTGCTTCCTCTTCAGGTTTGGACCTCGTATGTGCCATGCTGCAAATGTAATTTGCAATTTGATTTTAAAGCCTCAGAAGATATTGGTTTCTGTTAGAAAACAACGCTTGAAAGATAAAATAAATTCATTTTAAAGACCTCACTGTTTTTCATTTTTTTTCCTATAGAGATTTAGAAGCATGCATGTCTGTTCTCCACCACCACCACCCCGTCCCCCACTTCACTGCAAAAAGCCTAACATAGCAAAGCTCTTAACTGCATCACAGCCATGAAATAACAAGTTGATTCGATGAAAGTGGCACGGCCGCCTAGAGACCTGGGAAGAAAAATTGACATTTAAGCTCACAAATTCTGACTTGTATCCCATAAAGTTTCCAAGCTCACATCAGAGCTGTTTGAAATAAATAATAAAACAGAAAAAAGGGGGGAAACACATGCCTTTTAAACTGGTAGATATGATGATCTGAAAGTCACAAGGCTGTGGAGCACATACAGTAATAAATTCCATAGGTCACCATGTCTAAGGCACATCAGAGCTATATGCTGTATGTCTGCCACCTCTAGGTTTATGTAATCAAACCCCAGGGACCTCACCCTAGAGCAAAACTGCTCCAAACCTGTAAAAAGAAAACCCAATTTCTCCAGCTAAGAATAATTCATATCTATATAGGCATTTATTCTGTACCAAATTGATCGACCAAATTGATCCACACTGAAAATCACTCCTGGGAGAGTTCTCTCTTTTTTGTTTTTGTTTTTAAAATCACATTTGAGCATCAGTTCTGTTTTTCTTGAATGACTTGAAAAACCTTCTGAGGCACTTGTTCCATTTTCTTACTGGTGACAAGTTACTGTAGTTTAGCCAGTTTGGAAACGTTATATAATTATCTGTCCACTGGGATAGAAAGCATAATTCCAGTCCACAGAGGGCATTGAACAAGTGTCAGATCATCTCAGTTTCAATTTCATCACTGTCTATAGATCCTAGGAACATTTCACATCAAATTCTGTTTATTTTGATTTTCTTAATGATACCTTCAACTTCGGCTCCAGGCACTTTTCGTGTAATTTCAAGGCAACACATCTTTTACTCCAGAAACTCTGTGCGTACTCTGAGTACCACAAAAGAGCCACAAAATTAAATCTGGTTTAATTATTTTACAGTATTTATTTATTTAATTTCTACATCACCCATCATTCAAGGACCACAGCGGTGGTTGACAGTATCTGGTCCAAAAAAGGGAATGTGTCAGACCATCTACTTAACAAAAGAAACTGGGGGTTGAATGTGATTACTTATGTAATGAAAGTGTAATGAAAGGGCCTAACTGTATGTGCGTTTAAGAGCCCTAAAAAACTGTTTATGTTTCACTGCATAAATGAATGACAGGAGAAAATCCTACTGTTTCTTGGATGAGACAAAGGGGGACAGGACTTGGGACCACACATGAGGATGGCAAAGTAGGGATTCACACATCCCTAGTCTACAGAAATTCTTACCTCTGGTTAGCATGTAGCCCTATTCACACAGCCAGAAGAGGAGAGGGAAGGGGAATAGGGCTGCGTTGCAGCCACACCACCCTCCTTTCTGACCTCCACACGTAGGACTGCACACTTAGTAATATGCCATGTTTGGCTTTTACATTAAAGGGTCGTTACTCTTTTGAAGCCTAAAGATGTAATAGGTAAAATAAATGCATGGATTTGTACAGTCCTGTTTGTCTCCACCACTTTCTTCTTTCTTCTGCCCTTCCCCAAGACCTATCACTAAAAGAAAAGCTTGCTGATTAATGTTCTGCCCCAACTTCACAGAGATACAATGATTACATTTCCTGGAGAAAGTTCCAGCCCTTTAAGCAGCCTAGAGCCACAACTTGTTTCATCAGGATTACGTGCGAGGGCTCCGGCTTTGTTATGATCTGCTCAAGCACATAGCGATTCCTATCAGGCTGCTTGCAAGAAACAGTCAAAGATCAGGTTTCTGACTTTGCAGTAAGAACAGATGTGATTTTCCATGATGCATCGCTGGGTTAAATGAATCAATCAAAGGCGTGCAAAATACATGGTTTGGTTTGAAAATAACTGCGGGCCGTAAATGAAGCAACTCTTCAAGTCCATGATGAGTACCCTTTTCAGGCATGTTCACCCAAATCTTTGTGCCAACTGGTTGTTAAATGACCTCAGTGTGAAAGAAGCTAAGAGCATCTGTCAAAGAAGGCTACTTATATTACAGTTCAAAAGATGGTTCCTGCACCTTTAACAGGTGTGCAGAAGAGGGATTTGTGGCAAGTGCAGGTTGGCATGCAACTATTAAAGACACAAACATTCTCTCCTTTGCATCTGGTCACCTAAGCAAAATGTGTGGTAGGGCATTGTTGTTTTTGAAGGTTATGCTGACTCTGCTGTTTCACATCCACATGGCGAAGGTGAGGTGGTCTGCTGTGCCAACTTCCATTGCATTTCTCTCCATCTGCCCATTTAATATCATCTAAGGTAGTATCTAGATGACCTCTTTATTGAGCATTCCTTCTGATTTGTTTGCAAGGAGGTGGTGCAGCAACAAATCTGCCAGCATGTAGTTGAATCCCACCTGTAAAAATCAAGACAGCCTGGAATCCTGAATTTAACAACAAAGTTCCTTGCATATTTACTTGGAAATTGATGTGTTCAGTGGGGCTTGCTATTGTGAAAATGGACATAGGATCAGGTACATTATCGCCACCCAACACAGCTTCAGGGTGATGCTGGACTAGATGGGCCCCTGGGCTGATCCTGCAGTGATCTTATGTTTTGATGTTCTTAAATATCATGGCCAGTCAATTCGGTGCTGCCAGAGGAAGGACTTTTCAGCAGACACATGTGGGGGCCTTCATGTTGAAACTGGCCTTCAGGTTTTGTCCATATCTGAAATTGAGACGGTTTCAGTGGTGGCTTAGTTCCCCCTGCTGTTATTGTACAGGACTTGGCTTGATGATCGTTTCAGGGGGCGGAATTACTTCAAATGTTCAGGCTTGTAACTGTTTTTGCCCAAATAACAGGGCTGAGAGATAATTCATTTTGGAATGCGGTATAATTGTTTTGCTTGCATTTGCACTTCAGAAGATCAAGGCCTGGAGTCACCAGATGTTTTTCTGAACAGGATTTTTTGGCTGTTATCCTCAGAGTGTTATGCAGAGAGTGGTGGATGGGAAGAGCAGGTAAAGCAAAAGGCTCCAGTTTTGCTTCACTCAAGCTTCAAGCCATGGTGGGTAGCTTAGAAACTGGATGGAAAGCGATCAAGAGGCAGCAAACAAGGAATGGCATAAAGCTGGATATTGGGTCTCTGAAAGGCATAGGATTCCCTTTCTTCCATTTTCTAGTGAAAACAACAACAACTCCATACTAAATCTGAACAACAAGACCTTTCTTTACCTTCCATAGCTGCTTATTAATTTTTGATAGCTTGATTATACAAGTAAATGAAATGTTTTGATTACAGAATTAGAATGCATATATCTTTATTTTCTGTCGGAACTAGCTCTTGTCAAGATTGCCAGATATTTGACTGAAAAGATAAGCTGTGCTTCTTCACAGAAGCAATACCCAGATATGTAGAATGTGGATGTGTGTTGCAATCGACTTATTGTAGAGTTAAATTTTGTTGAATGTTTTATAGAATTGTTTTTAATGATAATTGTATTATTCTATTTATTTTACAGTCAAGCAATGTATACATTTTATGAAATAAATATAAATAAGTAAACAAAATAAGTCATTTATTTTTTGCACTGCATTTCAACGGAAGCACAGTTGGTTTGATCCCTTGTTCGCAGGTGCCATCTATGTCTTCCAAGTCCCTTTTCTAGGTTTAATGGGCTGCAGTTTCTCTATCTGTGGACTTCCCATCTGTTCCAGCCTTAGGTCCCCAGATGTTGCTGGACTACAACTCCCTTCATCCCTGCCCAGTGGCATGCTGCCTGGGGATGATGGGAGTTGTAGTTCAACAACCAGGGAGCCCACATTTGGGGATGGTTGACATGTACATGTGGGCTGCTTGCAGCACTGGGATAAAGGCTCTTCCTTCCCTACCAGTCAAACATTGCCCTCTGACCCTTTGCTTGCTCCTCTTTCTCCAGTTTCTAGCTCACATAACAGCAAACTGCTGTAGGAAGGGCCCCACTCATTTGGTATCTGGCACAGAACCACCTTTCTTTTCTTCTCTTAATGGCCCATCACCTAGGGAGTTACCTCATCAGGAAGCTAGCCTGGCTTGATTAGCTTTTAAGTCTTTCTAGGATTATAGGGGTCTCACATCCACAAACTCATAACAATATTCTCTTCCCCCAGAAGCATAGCTGACTAGTGGAGGAGCCTTGGGTGGAAGGAGTGATCGATACTTCCTCAATTAGTCTTCCTGGTTAAAACAACTACAACAACAGAGTTTTATTTGCCTAAAAGATTACAATGGTACCTCTGGTTACGAACTTATTTCATTCTAGAGGTCCGTTCTTAACCTAAGGTACCACTTTAGCTAATGGGGCCTCCTGCTGCTGCTGTGCCACCCCCACTGCATGATTTCTGTTCTCATCCTGAGGTAAAGTTCTTAACCCGAGGTACTATTTCCGGGTTAACAGAGTCTGTAACCTGAAGTGTTTGTAACCTGAGGTGTTCGTAACCCGAGGTACCACTGCAGTAGTCTGTGATTCTAAACTGGCTGTTAAGGAGGGACCTTCTATCCTCTGCAACCAGCATGGAAACGCAGGCTGCTAGTTATCTAAAATATTTCAGGCTAGTAAATTTTCTGGGTTTATTTTTAAGGCTGCAGTAAATGGATGCACATGAAAATCACAGACAAAGTGAATGGGTCCCGTGAAGAACATAAGAAATAGTGGCTGTTATTATGGAAAGAGCAGTACAATATGTAGCAAGACATAAAAGCTCATGTGAAATGAATTACAACAATGCTACATAAAAACACATGCAAGATAGACTAGTATAGTAGTAAAAAAACACAGCATTCCTCTTGGAAGGTGAATATTGTGGATGCAAAATTCCAGTGCTTCCTTCTCTCTCTCTCTCTCTCTCACACACACACACACAGACACACACACACACGCCAGTCCACAGAATCAATGCTGCTGAATCTGAGTACATGAATGGCAGGCAGAAAAGAGCATTGAGCAACAAGCGCTAGAGAGGGAGGTCAGGGGCCCACAACTGATCCCTGTGTGAGAAGAGGGGTGCTAACAAGTCCACAAGTCTGTCCCTATTTCCATTTGCGAAATGTTAAGAGGCCGCGAGACAGCTGGCATTTGTCTCAAAGCCCTTGACAGCTCTGTAAATCAGCCATTCTTTCTGGTACCAGCCTTTATTCTGTGCAACAACACCCACCACCACCACCCCCCCAAAAAAAGAGAGAAGACAACAGAAAGGTTTGTAAAATTGAAAATAATGAAGATGTTTTAAGGAACTGGCATCTGTTCATAGATATTCCGCCGAGTAAAAGAGATGCTAAATGCATCGGATGAATTATTCATTGTGAATTATTCATTTAGCTCTTGCTTGTGGCACAAAGCGCCAAACCACTCCAGCCTAACTAGAAGTTTTCCATTGAGGGCCCATTATAAGCGTTGTCTCTCATTTCTACTATCCCATCCAAAGTCCCATTTTCAAAAAGAAAAGGAGGAAAATTTAGCACTACTGCTTACTACCGATTAAATCTAGTAATTTTTAAAATATTTTTTTAAAGACGCAGATCAATGTAAATCCTGTTTACATGTGACTGCTTATTTTAAAATAATAAAAATTCAGCCTTCCTTCCCACACTCAGCAGCACACAGTCCCTCCCAGGTGTAGCAGGTTCATGCAAGTCCTTAGCAATGAGATTTAACAGTACAATCCAGTACATGCCTATTCAGAAGTAAGTCTCATTGAGCGCAATGTGCTTACTCCCAGGTAAGTGGTCCCAGGACAGAAGGACAGAAGGCTTCATTGTTCAAGAGTTTTTGGTTTGCTTTGAGGTCAGAGGGAGGGGGAGGGGTCTTTGAGGAAGCCTAATAAATACTATCACAGTGAAGTATCTGCCACACAGCTTGAAATCTATTTACTAAATTGATCTGCCAAACTTGTTTCACTAGTTTTCCCTGACAGAATTGAATCTTGGGCAGGTGAAGCTCCTCTCAGGATATAACCCAAATCTAAATACTTCCAACCAAAAGGTACACTTTGAGGCAAGGATAAAAAATATGCTGCCCTCCATGTGTTGTTGGAGTACATTGCCCATCATCAATGGCCATTAGCCAAGCTGGCTGAGGTTGATGGAAGTTGTAATCGGACATCTGGATGGGACTATGACTGTTACAAATGACATATTCATGCATGACCATTTTTAACAGTGCTTTTGTGGAGTGTGCAAAATGCAGATCTGCTACTTGTGGTAAAGTGTTGCAGCTTCCATGAACCTGATTAGCTATAGATCACTCTGTTCCTGTGGATGGAACTATGCTGGTGTTAGACATCAGCATTAAACTCCTCCTACGCTGAAATAACCTGGAGGTATTTGAAGAGTGCATTTTCCTCCTTGGCTTTGATCTGCGGGGAGGGATAATCTTTGAAAAATATAATTTATGAATGAATGAGAAGGGAAAGAGTATGAAAGTGAATAATAAAGCCTCTATGTTTCAATAATAATAATTTGTCATAATGGAGCTTTAAAAAAAGAGATGGCTAAAATGCTCTAAAAGTGTTCCTGTACAAGTATTAATTTTTGTTCTTTTCTTTCTTTTTGGCTAAACATAGAAGCATTTCTTCAAACAGCTAGACATCTGGCCTTTACTATGTTCTCTCAGATCCCTTGAAATCTTATCTGGATTCATATAAGCAAAGAGCAATCTTTGAAGTCAATATGGCACATAAAAAGCTTCTAACATCAATAAAGCCATTCAGAAAGCAGTAAATGAATGAAGGAAAAAATTCACCCTGTCCCAACCCATTCACATACACACAAACATGCTTTTCCCACCAACGCTGCTAATTTTAAGAGTAGCTGTACCTCAGGTTACTTTACAAATGGGCTTGCAAAGTAAACTTAATAGAATTCACCACCAAAAATGGATGTTGGGTCACATTTCAGGTTGTTATTTAGAGCGACAAAATTATGGCAGAAGTTTTGAGAATGGGCAAAGGGGCAGCACCCTGTTCCTGGAGAACTCAGGGATCCAGGTCTGAGGGATCCACAGCAAAGAGGTGGACCCTTTCCTACATCACTTGAGCACTGCAGGCTTATGTGGTGATGGTAGCAGAGCTGTGATCAACAGCGGATAACTGGGATCCAGTGTTTTAATTTCTTCCAATCCCTCCCTAGGAGTGTCACCACAGAGCATTGTGGAGAAATTCAAATGGCAACTCCAAGCCACTCTACACAGGAGACCCAGAGCATCTTTAACTTCAGAAATGGGCCTTAATAGACCCAGACAGCTGTCTGAGAATGCAGTATGTCAAGACCAAGCCTGGAAAGATTCAACATAAGACAACAATGGTTCATAGGTGGAGGGCATTACTCACATAGCCAAAACAATTTATACAGCCTGTTCAACATCCTGCCCCTATCAGTCTAATACATAGATCTAAATTTCTAGTGTATATAAGACACCATGGTTAAAAACACATAGAGCCCATAGACATGATGTTTTAAAGGACAAGAGGGAAGTGTCTGACATAATAGCAAGACAAAATAATTCCTCCTTCTTTTGCCTTAACAGTAGAGGCTGTAAAATCTGGGAATAAGGAGGATAGAACCTGCCCAGTAAACATCCATTAATTTTACCCCATCTTTCAAGCTTTTCAAAAGCTCTTTCGAAAGTTCTAAACTCACACTTTTTTTTTCAACCGCCTTCCCTTAAAAACAGCATGGGATTGAGCCGCACTAAAGAGATGTATCTTCAAGCATTCATCTCCTCCTCTGTGGGGAGGGAATCCCACAACTGAGGGGCTGCCACAGAGAAGGCCAGTCAGAGCCCATCCCTCATTCCATTCCCCAGGGACCATCTCTAAACTCCCATCACAATGTTCCTTGTAAGCAAATGCCTCTAAATTACTACAATCACTACAGTTTTCAATGTGCTTTATGCTTCACATCATACATTGCCTTGATATTTTTGATGAGTTGGCATTATATAAATATTTTTTATAAATAAGTACCATATATATGGGACGCGGGTGGCGCTGTGGGTTAAACCACAGAGCCTAGGACTTGCCGATCAGAAGTTCGGTGGTTTGAACCCCCGCGACGGGGTGAGCTCCTGCCAACCTAGCAGTTCGAAAGCACGTCAAAGTGCAAGTAGATAAATAGATACCACTCCAGTGGAAAGGTAAACGGCGTTTCCGTGCACTGCTCTGGTTCACCAGAAGCGGCTTAGTCATGCTGGCCACATGACCCGGAAGCTGTCTGCAGACAAATGCCAGCTCCCTTGGCCAGTAAAGCGAGATGAGTGCTGCAACCCCGGAGTCGGTCACGACTGGACCTAACGGTCAGGGGTCCCTTTACATTTTTACCTTTACCGTATATATTATTATTATTATTATTTATTATTATTATCATTATAAAAATGGAAACAGGAAAAAAGTATGCTCTGGATCACATCCCAGTAGCTTTCTTGATGCCCTGCAGCTGTTCCCTGTGGCTGCTGTCAGCTGGAGCCCTTTCTTTGCCAATTCCCAGAATCTTAGAAGTGCCTATATTTGTTCTGTTGTACCATCGCAAGTATGGTTATCCCTGTGCTCTAGTGAAGATTTGTAGGTGCTAATACAATTCTGACAAAGCTCAAATTTCAGAATTGTTTTTGCTAGGGATAGCTTACACCCAAAAGGCAGAAGCAGCGATGGACTGCCAGTGGCTGCATGACCCCATAGACACCAATAATTTCATCATAAAGTAATTCTCTTTTCAGGTGCTACCCACCCTCCCCACTTTTTATGCCCTTGCTTTATCGAAGATTAGCAGGATTTATTTTTATCATTCTAGTTTCAACGCGCAAGAAGGGCTCTTGTGAAAATCTAACATGAACTAACATTGGAGAGCAGAAACTGAAGCCACCGATTTCTTTTTTAAAAAAAGATCTGGCCTGAGCAGGAAAAGGGTGAAAAACAGAGCTGTTCAAATGTCGCAATATCATGTGATCTCTTATCTTTTTAGAGTTTGGTGCGGATGTTTTCCCTAACCAGCTTTGTCACATTGCTTCTAGGAAGGTCTCTGTGCTACTTACAGCTGTGCGGCATGCAAAAAATCAGCCTAAACTATCCTGTGTATGCATTAACGTCTGCAGGGGAAGTCCCAATAGCTTAATTCTTTGGTTCTTAAATAAGATGGTACTTCCTGTCAGTTACACACCCCTTTGACAACCCTACTCCTGAGGTACTCCAAGTAACAGACCTAGGGGATCGCCACGCCCCTCTTAACTGGTTTGGGAGTCTTCTCTTTTTGTGGAAGAATCTCTCCCCTGCTGACTGGAATGAGACCTAAGTAGACTGTATCTTTCCAGCTTCTACCTCTCCTGGCTCAACCTCAGCCTCCCAGTTAATTCCTTACTCTTAGAGGATGCCACACACTGTCCTAAGCGTAGAGACTCCTTTCTCTAGCTTGTGAGCGGATGTTTCCACCCAGAACCAACTCTCCCAACCTCTATCCCAACTCTCAAAATCCTCTTCTTTTCAACTCCCCCTCCTGGAACCCCAGTCAATCAGAAGTTGGCATTCGTTAACCATTTGCTGGCAGGGAAAAAGAAAAAGAAAACACTTGGGGACCCAACCTGCCCAGCAAAAAGAAACTTTTCTGTCACACTTACCTGTATGGGGCAGGCTAGTGGCAAGGTTGAGGCCACGTGGTTGACTTGCCAGGAGTTCCATGGCCAATCTGGTGCTCCATCATTCTCATAAATGCTTCTGGGTTAGGCTTGCTTGCCACTGGTCTTGAGAAATTATGGAGATCTGCTGATGCTGGCCACCTGCTTTTTTGCCTTCACAGGAGGCATTGGCCTTGACCACATTTGAAACCTCCCAGTCACACCCATAAGTATTAGCCAGTCAACATCTATGAACCACACCAATGGCCACATTCACTGATTTCCCCCTTTTCATTCATTCACATTTGTGCCTCAGCTTCAACCCACAAATAACCACTGGCTTCTGAAGGTGAATTTCAACCAGCCTCCATCCACAAACATCAGCCTGCTTCAGCCTTACAAACACCCATGGACTTCCGAACGTGAAGTCCACTAGTTTCTGCCCACCATTTGTCAGCTTCCGCTAGGCCCATCACTAGATATAGATATAAGCCAACTTCTGACAATGGATATCAACCACAATCAAGCCACTATCCCTCTCAGAAAGTGAATTTGCCTTACTGTCACTCTGTAGCCACCACAGTGAGTAGATCACCTCTGTCCATTTGCCAATGTGCCACTTCCAAGTGGAGGACTGGGAAATGCTGGATCTTGCAGCTGTTGGGAAAGAGAAAAAGGCCCACCTTTATATCCACTCAGCTGCCATGTACTTTGTGATGTCACAAGTAATCCTTAACCAACAGCAACAGCTGGGGGTGTACCATCATCATCTCCTCAGGCCTCACACTTGTGCGTGCACCTCAGCAGTGATTTGCTTGTGGGCTTGCTTGTTTTTTAAAAAATACTTATAGACAAATGTCTTTCGGCCAACTTGTTTAGGGCTTTGTGAATTAAAATAAGAACCTTGAACCTGGCCAAGCAGAAAATCAGCAAGCAGTATCAAATGACTGTATTGGGGGACTCTGCTTGTAGAAATGTGTGTGAGAGGCAAAACTATACGAAAGGTGTATATTAGAAGAAATGTACACTAAAATGCTGGCACGTTTTTGTGAGGACTTTAAACAAAAATAATACTGTGATGAACTAAACTTAAGACTGGAAAAATTAAAAACTGAGAGAAACCAAAATTGACAAATGTCACTGGAGAGCAACAGCAGGAGAGAGCTATAGTGCATGTTCTGTCATGCTAGCAGACCTCCCATGGGTATCTGGTTGGCCTCGGTGGGAACTGAATAGTGAACTAAATTCGCTTTGGTCTGATCTAGAAAGGCTCTTCTTACCTTTTTATCTGCAGAGACCAACTTCTGCTCTCTCTGGGTGTATTTCTGAAACTAGCATGGTGTCCATTCAACTGCCATTTTAACTGACTGGTCAGCTCAAGCGAGATATGTTTGCTCACTAAAAATTATTGTCTACAATTTCTCTCGATTTATGAAAATGCATGGGAAATGTGCAGGTATGCAAAATATATAGTCCAGTACTGGGTGAAGGGAAGAAAGAAAAAATAAATGAGGTTTCATCAGCCTCCAGCCTATAGTTTTCACAGTGTATTATGTCACAACGGTGCTGACATCAAGGTGGGAATTGCATGCAGTGCTTGCAAAATATCACTAAAAATGATCAGAGAAGATGCTCTCATCCTAGTAACCTACGTGCAATAATTACACCACACATGCATGAATCTTGAGACCAAATTCATTATTCTTATTGCACCCTCTGCTGACTGGTTCCTTGAACAGCTTTAAGCAACTGATTCTTAACCAAGATATAGTGTGGAGCTGAGAGTTAACATCAAGAGAAATCCAACTGATGATCATGTTCGTTGTGTTAGGTGAGGATAGGGTGAGAAGCAATGTGTTTAAATTATAAGACTGGTAGGTTTGGGTTTGATGTTAAATATTAAATACAAGGTCCCTATGATTGTCGTGGAAGTTTCTTTCCTTGAAGGTTTTCATCCTTGAAGGATGAGGAACCATTGCTTGGAGTATCTTAGGCACCAGGCTTCAAGGCGTTCATTCGCAGATGGGCCTGTAGCCTCCTGCTCCGAAACACACCACCACTACCCCATTTCATAGATCTATGGGTCTTTCTACATTTTGCATAAACTGAAATGGTGGGCATTCACTCTGTTTGTAATCCTGACTTGGCACACAGATGGTAAATCTAAGGAGATATATAACATGCACATGCTGGACGTTGCCAGCTGAGAATGGTCTACCGTTTTCATAACTTTTGGCATTTTCCATATACTGACACAGCTCACTTTCACAGTTTGGCTCTTCAGCCCCACCAGATCCTGAAATCCTACACAGGCATCCAGCATCACCAGGGGACTCTTCTCCCAGTGCATAAAATGCTGCCATTTTCCGTCAGCTGAAAGGAGCAGCCCTTCACAAAACAACCTGGCTGGCCTTACAACAGCTGTAAATTTATTATCAGAATACATGACTCTTGCCTGAATTATACTGCAAAGCCTGTCTGCACAGCAGGGCAGGAAAGCACCAAATGAGCATCGTTTTGTGTTGTTGTTTTTATTATTGCTGCTGGAACAAAGTAACCGGGTTGACAGGAGATGTGTTTGTTGGCAAGAAGGCCATGACATTTTGAAAACCGCAGGGACCATCCTGCCTCACCAAACACCAAGCATATGCAAAGAAAATGCATGCGGCCGTGGTAGAAAGGCACATCTATTGTCTTGCTAGCAGGCAGCGCCAGAATGGAGAGCATCCCAGAAATGACATACAAAACTATTTGAGAAAGTGCTTGCCAACGCTGAAAGAAAAGGAAGCAGCACAATGGTAGCTGAGGAAGAAGCAGCTGGGCGTCGCAGCACCAGCCTGCATATTTCAGTTTGTATTATCCGCACTGTTTCATACAGTAAAAGAGGTCTTCCAAGGGGAATCTTTTATTTATTCACCAAACAATCTAACATTCTGCTTCCTTCATCAGTTGATCTGTACCAAGGTTGATGAATCCGTGGCCCTGCAGGTGTTACTGGGCTTCAACTTCCAGTCAGCATGGCCAATGGTCAGGGATGATGGGAGCTGGAGTCTAACAACATCTGAAGGCCAAGGTTTTCCATTCCTGAGCTGTATGAAATATCTGTGTGTGTCTTATCTATATACCCATCTCAAAGCATTGACAGCAATTAATTCATTTTTAAGTGCATTTGCATCCTGGAACTTCTAGTCGTTCAGCTGTCATCTGTGCCCATGCTGTTAAGGTACGTCCATCTTACCACTTACTCTACATCCAGTTTTCTAATCAGGCTGAAGCTGGTTTGAAAATGCAGGAAAGGTCAGGTTGGGGTGGGAAAGGGCACCAAGCGGTGGCAGACCTGCACCATGCTAGATTGGAGGGCAGTGGCTGAGGAGGACCACAAGCAAGAGGGAGGGAGGGAGGGAGGGAGAGGAGGTCACTCCTTCCTCCTCCTCTCTATTGTCACTTTTGCCAGGCTGGGCTCCTCATCAGCCACACCAAAAGCTGTGCAACCGCCATTTTGGACTGGCTGAGCTTGAATACGAGAAAAAAAGGCATCCTGACTAAAGTCCAAATGGCACAGGGGAAACTTTTGTCCAAGACCAGGGCAATCCCATTTTTCTAGGGACGGGTGGCAATCCTGTACACGCTGTTCTGGTTTCCAAGCCATAGACTATTCATGACGCACTGCCCTCCTAATATTCAAAATCTTTAGTAAAGTAAGATAATACATAAATAACACTGTATGTGGATTCCATCCTCCCAACAAAAACAGTCAAGGAAGAAAGTAAACAAATTGCGTAGCCTGCCCCTTGGAAACAATGGACACCGTGCAAGCAGTGATCAAAGGCAATGCAGGCTCGGTTCCGTGCTCAAGGTCACATCAGCTTCAGTTTTTTCCAGGTTCTGTTTGTAAATGCTTAATTGAAATTGCCCCTCAACTTAGTCTGAATGACCCATAAAGCTTTGTCATGCCAGAGCATCCAGCCATTTGGGAAGACCTAGTGAAAACCTTTTTGGTAGATTCACTTGCTAGACAACAGGCTTAATTTCTCTGTTTAATTTGGTCTGGCCCAGTAAGTCACTGAATACAGGCATCAAATAGTTGGATTGCCAACACTGCATGCAAATACGTTAGAATAAAGGCTGCAGTCCTGGACTAACCAGGACTAACCAGTTCCCTAGACCAGGTAGATGGGACCCCCTATTGTCTATGCTGTAGTAACCTCTAGAGTGGAATCTACACACAAATTTAAAAAATGCTGTGAAAATGCTTTTTTAAAAAAACGTTTTGAGAAATACCTTGAATTTTGCATAGCTCGCTTTCGCCATCTAGTGTCACATTTGTATATTACACTTTATAACACATTTTAAGCGTTTTATTTGCAGCTGTGTAGGGACGTGGGTGGCGCTGTGGTTTAAACCACAGAGCCTAGGACTTGCTGATCAGAAGGTTGGCAGTTCGAATCCCCATGACGGGGTGAGCTCCGTTGCTCGGTCCCAGCTCCTGCCAACCTAGCAGTTCAAAAGCACGTCAAAGTGCAAGTAGATAAATAGGTACCACTCCAGCGGGAAGGTAAATGGCGTTTCCGTGCACTGCTCTAGTTTGCCAGAAACGGCTTAGTCATGCTGGCCACATGACCCGGAAGCTGTACACCGGCTCCCTTGGCCAATAAAGCAAGCTGAGTGCCGCAACACCAGAGTCGGCCATAACTGGACCTAATGGTCAGGGGTCCCTTTACCTTTACCTTGCAGCTGTGTAGCTGAATCCTAGGTTAAAGGAGGAGGAGGATATAATTAAATTTATATACCCCTTCATCAAAAAATCTCAGGGCAGTTCACAAGATAAAAAATACAAGATGAAAACACAAATAAGTATTTAAAGCAAAAATAAGAAAACAATAGCCACCTCCCTGTCCATAAATACATTTAAAAGCCTGTAGGATATTAATCAGCAAAAGGCTTTGTTGAAGAGGAATGTTTTCACCTGGCGCCTAAAGATATATAACAAAGGTGCCAGGCATAACTTCCTGCGGGGAATGTCCCACAAGTGGGGAGCCATAGCAGAAGAGACACTTTCTTATGTTGCTGCCCTCTGGGCCTCTAGCAGAGGATGCACACAAAAGAAGTGCCTCAGATGATGATTGCAGGGTCTGGGTCAGTTTACATGAGGAGATGCAGTCTTTGAGATGATGGGGGTGGGGGTGGGGGTGATGATTACAGTGGTACCTCAGTTTTCAAGTGTCTCAGAAGCCGAAAGTTTCAGTTTTCGAACACTGAAAACCCGGAAGTACTGTAATTACTTCCATTTTTGAATGCACCTTGGAAGTCGAACGGCTTCCGCTGCATTTTTATCCCAATTTTTTCCACTGACTTTGCAGACCGCCCTTTGCACCTCGGTTGTCAAACGTTTTGGAAGTCAAACGGCCTTCCGGAATGGATTACATTCGACAATCGAGGTACCACTGTACTATTATTATTATTATTATTACTATTATTATTATTACCTGTCCACCTGGCAGTCCTGAGGCACTGAATGCATTATACATCAAATTCAGCACTTTGAATTGGGCTCAGAAACTAATTGGTGGCCAGTGCATTTGGGCCAGGACTATATGCTCAAACTGTCTTGCCTCAGTAACCAACTTGGCTACTGAATTCTGCACCAGCTGAAGTGAGCTTCATAGCTGAGTAGGAATTCGAACTCTGATCTCTCAGTAAGGTAAAGGTAAAGGTACCCCTGACCATTAGGTCCTGTTACAGACGATTCTGGGGTTGCGGCGTTCATCTCACTCTATAGGCCGAGGGAGCTGGCATTTGTCCGCAGACAGCCTTCGGATCATGTGGCCAGCATGACTAAGCCACTTCTGGTGAACCAGAGCAGTGCACAGAAATGCCATTTACCTTCCCGCTGGAGCAGTACCTATTTATCTACTTGCACTTTGACGTGCTTTTGAACTGCTAGGTTGGCAGGAGCAGGGACCGAGCAACGGGAGCTCACCGCGTTGCGGCAGAACTATACAAAAGTATACTGGCTCTCTTCTCTTGGTCATTAGTTATCTGTATTTTATTTAAATTAAGACATATAATATTTCCTCTAGAGATGAATTTTTCTTGGCATCTGATATATTACTTGGGGGCACTTCTCAGCTGCTTGTCATAATACATATTTCAAGGCAGATTTGTGATCTAATACCTTTTCTTGAGGATTGGTGTTAGTATATAATACTCTGCGCCATGTATCTAAAAAGAAATAGGCAATGTCAGTAGGAGTCAGTAAATGATTTGTTGCCATTATAGTTATAACTGATTTTAGATGTATAAAATGTCCCTTCTGTGCCGTGCCCTGTGCTGCTTTTCACAAAGGCACAGAGTATTTTGTTCCATGTGTTTTAATGCATCTGCCTTTGCAAAGCTAATGCAGTACTAGAAATTGCTTTCTGTGGCAATTCATGTTTTATTGATACAGTGCACATAAAAGTAATCTTAAATATTTCAATGCAGTCAAGAGGTTAGGTAAAGAAAGGAAGTACCATCCTCCACCCTTGGAATTTTCTCAACTTTCATTCCAGATTATGATTTTCTCCCCAGAAAAGATGAAAATGTCTTTGTTATGAGTTGTAATGTAGGAATCATTTCTTCCTAAATGGCTGTGTGTGTGTGTGCATTTCTTGTAATGAGTAAGTATTTGGTATCTACATGGTTACTGGAGCTTACTGGAAACAGTACAGTCCAGTGAATTAAGTGTTGGGTATGGTTATGGAAAACATGAGCTCAAATTACAGTTATAGGTTTGTTGCCTTTGGGCAGGAATACAAGTTGACTGCAATTCCAAATTCTGTGGCTGGCACAATCAAATTCACAAGGTTTGCTGCAAATGGATGGTAAAAATAACAAATCTAAATCAGGTCCCATAGAGACCTTCTCTGGTGCCTGTGAGGCACTTCTACCGTGTGTGTGTGTGTGTGTGTGTGTGTGTGTGTACGCACGTGTATATAATTTATTGGATTTATATACCGCCCTTCATCAGAAGATCTCAGAGTGGTTCACAAGATAAAAATACAAGATAAATGGTGAGGTGGAGGGGTGTGATGAACAAACAGGTTGCATGCTTCTGGAGGAAAGCTCAAGAAGATAGAGGGTTTGGGGTGAACCTGAGAGAGAAAGTTTGGAATTGGGGGTCCTGGGAGAGCAAATGGGTGTGGGAAAGGAGAGAGAGGGGGGGGGGGAGGGAGGGAGGGGGAGAGAGAGAGAGAGAGAGAGAGAGAGAGAGAGAGAGAGAGAGAGAGTGAGTTTGGGATGAGTTGGTTAGCCGAAATAAGTGGTTTGAGAGGTAATTGTACAGGAATTGATTTGAAAGCTGGATCTGGGTGACAGATTAATTTGGATTTGACCGTCCCATTAACTGCTCTATCTAGTTCAGTATTGCCAATGTTGATTAGCTCTCCAGAGTTTCAGGCAGGGGGCATTGGCAATACTGAACTAGCAGTGGCTCTGACACAATATAAGGCAACTTCCTTAGCAGTGGGTGGGGCCTGATTTTAGCATCAGTAAGATTTCCCAGATATGGAGAGCCTTCCCTATCTTATTCCACGCCCCACGCCACACAATGGCCAATTATCTCATCTCTTTTCCTCCCCACTCATCTCTAATATTGTGAACTGGGATGCAGGACAAGTGCTTTGGATGATGAATTGTTGGAAGTCACGCCAGGAGGGGACCCAGCTACCTTCACCTGTTTACCACTTTTCATGTCAAAACAATCTCTGTCCATTCTGCAATTCAAAGGGACAAATGGTAAGCAATGCAATGGCCATTGTTACATCTCGTTTATCCCTAAAGAAAGCAGGATATTCCAATAGCTGTTAAGGTGTAAAATAAGAGGGAATGAAGAACAATTCAGAGTCTTTTCACATATGCTTGTCATACATCACCTTTCTTGTCACTTGGCCAATGTTGTTTGAACATAAGGGAGAGGAAGTCACACCGATGGAGTTCTGCCTATGATGGTGGAGGGATGGCATGACTGGCTTGCCGCAGGAGAACAGCAAACCCTGAGCAAAAGCCTGGTCCACAGACTCTGCCCCGAGATATACAAACAGAAACTTAGAAACTCATATACAATCCAGCAAGTTCTGCCTTTATGCAGGCCATGTTTGTTAACATAAATGCACTACACCAGATTGGCTGTGTGGCAATTCTGTTTACTTTTCCTTATGGTTATACCCTCTGGTATAAACACATCTATTTCATATTACAGATATTTCCATATGCCTTGTGGAGTTCTATAACCACAGATACGTTTGCAGGATTTCACAGTTTTCTTGTCATTTGAAAAACACTGTTAGTAATCATAAACTTTCAAACAGGGAGGCCTAGCAACTCCTTAGAAAGGATCTTGCCTCTAAGGATACAGGTCACTTCTTGGTTCACATGGAGAAGCTGTTTTCAACGGAGCCCAGTGACAGACGTGTATGGCTGTATTGAGGCAGCACCGGGTGTTGAATTTTTGCACCCGGGGCAACTGCCACTGTGCACACAAAGCCATGCTATGCCACTGTGGGCAGGGCCAGAGACAAAAAAGTGCAGAGCAACAGAAGCACAATTTACCTTTGTTCACAAGGCTAGTTTCCTCTCCCTCTCTCTCCATCTCTCTCTCTTTCTCCTCCATCTAGACAAGCAAGAGGCATGATCAGCGTTCAAATATACATTTATAGCCCCGCCAAAAAAACCCAGCTGAGGTGTGAGGCAAGAGTCCATGAGGGACGTGCTGTGGATAGCTACATGGGCCAGCTGAAGAGAGCTAAAGAGCTGCTTTTGGTTCCTGGGCTTGAAGGTCCCCACCACCACCACCACGAAAGAAATTATAACCAGCAATGGAAGATCAGTCTTGGCAGGTCTTGGGAAATGAAGACAGGATACTGCCAAGGTGCCTGGCGAAGAAATGACAAATGGGGGCAGGGTGGTGTCAAAAAAGAGAGAAGAAACTGTTATATATTGAAGTTATCACCCTGACCAGCAGGGGTATCATGTACAGTGGTACCTCGGGTTAAGTACTTAATTCGTTCTGGAGGTCCGTACTTAACCTGAAACTGTTCTTAACCTGAAGCACCACTTTAGCTAATGGGGCCTCCTGCTGCTGCCGCTCTGCCAGAGCACAATTTCTGTTCTCATCCTGAAGCAAAGTTCTTAACCTGAAGCAATATTTCTGGGTTAACAGAGTCTGTAACTTGAAGCGTATGTAACCCAAGGTACCTCTGTATATAGTTTTCACTCAGGTCCACATGAGTTAATTTAGGCGGGAAACCCTGGGTTGTTGTTGTTACAATGTTGACAGCCGGCTGCCTATGAAAGCAAGGCCGGCTGAGCTGTTTGCTGTTCAGTTCAGTTCCAGCTTACTATAAAGAACCACTTGGAGAAATCTCTGTGTCGTCTGCTTTGTCAATCTACTACTTAATAGAAACTTATCATCTGCCACCTCATCAGCACAGTAACCTTCAACCGCAGCCAAAGCCTCAGAATTTCTACAGGACCCCAAAGAGCATTCTGATCTTCAAGGGCTGTTTTTTTCCTTCGCCCCTGTGAAATTGCCCCTCCCCCACAAAAAAACATGAGCCACGTACATCAGGCCAGCATTAAATGCAACTGTGTGACTCACCACCTCCTTGTCAAACAGATCTCCTTGATCCACCTTTTGCTTTTGCTCCTCTTCCCTTGCCTGCCTTGTTGTGTTGCTTTTCCTTTGTAAGCCTGAGGGAAGAGGCAGGCTAGTTCTGTTTTTTTCACTGATGTGAGCCACTTTGAGAGACAATATTCGTCTGAAGAGTGAGATAAAGAAATAGACTGGTTGAATATTCCGCATCATTTCTTTAGAGAGCACGATGCATTCTAAGTCATAGAATCATAGAATCATAGAATCAGAGAGTTGAAGCTCAATTCTAGAATTTAGCTTCTTTCTGTTTATGGTTATTTTGCTTGTTTTTGGTGGTTGCATATGGAAACACAAACATATCCAGTTATTCTCTCATGCTTTGCTTCTACTACATAAGCTTCACCTTAATTATTCACATTCATATCTAGAGGGAAAGAGGGAGGCTTTTTATGGCTTTGCAACGGCCAAGTTTCCTCAAGTTAGATTGTGTTGTGAGCCAATAATAAGCAGCTAGAAAGAACTGTAAATCTCAAGTGCCACCAAGATCACCCACAAAGCAAGTCTTATATTTTAATATGTGTACAGCCCTTGAAACATTCTTGGCGCTTTTAAAATATTTATTAAGCACATTATCTGGAAGTGCATGAGGCCACCAGCTTGCTGAAGATATAAGCAGGACTAGGTCTGGTCATCGCCTGGTAGAGTGACTGCTTAGAAACCACAAGAGCTTGGAAAGAACTAGTTCAGTTTAACTACATTCACTGAATGAGATTTTTAAAAATCTCCAAACTGCACCTGAAAATGGTTCCCATAATTGCCGAGTGAACTGAATGTGAATTAATTTCATTTGGGGCTAGAACCTTGAACAATTTCTCATTCATCTTCAAGGTCTTTCTCATACATGTGTTTAAGAAAGACTACCATATTTTTCACCTACAGATAGGTAGCCGTGTTGGTCTGCCATAGTCAAAACAAAACAAATTCCTTCCAGTAGCACCTTAAAGACCAACTAAGTCAGTTCTTGGTATGAGCTTTCGTGTGCATGCACACTTCTTCAGATACCAAGTAGCACCTTAAAGACCAACTAAGTCAGTTCTTGGTATGAGCTTTCGTGTGCATGCACACTTCTTCAGATATTTTTCACCGTATAGGACGCACCTAGGTTTTTTTGGGAGAAATAAAGGGGGGGAATTATTTCCCCCCCAGCCGCGGATATCTGCCCGAAGCGTGGGGCACTCTGCTTCAGCGCGCCCCGCGTTCCAGGCAAGCAGGCTGCTATCCGCACCCTAGGGAGCCCAGCGGGAGTTCCCACCGGGCCCCCTAGGCTGTGGATAGCTTCCTGAAGTGTGGAGAGCAAGAGGGGTTGGTGCGCACCGACCCCTCTCATTCTCCACGCTTCAGCGAAAGCCTGCATTCACCCCATGTGATGCACACAGATTTCCCCTTCATTTTTGGAGGGGGAAAAGTGTGTCCTATAGGGCGAAAAATACGGTATTTCACACTTTAAGCTTGAAGATTATGATTGTAGGAGTTAATAAATTAAATGACTCACATTCCACTGCATGCATGTTTACTTAGTCTTCTTAAGTGTATTTTATGCTTCAGCACAGCAGCTTGTAACATTTTCAGTGCTGGGGGGAAATGTGCCAAAGGATCATTTGAATGAACTTGAATTGAACCGAGGACCAAAAGTGAAACAAACTGGTTTGGTTTTGTAAAGGGACAAACTTGGCCTGGAATTAGTTGCTTTATAATTGGACTTTCCAAGTTCTGAGAACTACACATCTCCTGCCTTTGGTTCCATGAAGCAAGAAACGTGGGACTAAACATAAGAAAAACCGAATAGCTAATAAATAAATGATAATGGTTAGTAGTAATATGGATGTGCTACAATAAGAGACGAAGAGAGTTCTGTGGCCTAGAAAGCTTCTTCCCACCCACTGGTTGATAAGTAGATTGCCTTCCTGCCTCAGGCAGCTTTTGGATGACATCCACTGTCAAACAAAAGAATTGTTTGGCACTAGAATCTGACCAGGCCTCCACTCCTCGTGTGGTTTATAATCTCATATGGAGCTTTTCATTAAAATATGCCGGAAAAAACTTTCTTCCTTATTCCATATGTCACATTGGAACAAAACCTCCAGTACCCTGTAAGGCAGCAAAGCTAACAGCATCCCATTAATACAGGAAGTGCCATCTTCCCTCCCCCCCCCCATGCAATTATACTGAGTTTGTTGAGGCATTAACTTGAGAAGGATTTCAATCAGGTATGCATCCCCAACACTCACCCCAAGTTGGGCACAATTTGGCTTTGGAGGCACTTTAGAAAAGAGACTGGAAAAAAGCAGTTAATATGAGATTTATTTTAAACTGGAATTTACTTGTGATTTATTATTTATTTTTTTACTATTCTGCATTTTCTCTCTCTCTCTCTCTCTCTCTCTCTCTCTCTCACACACACACACACACACACACACACACACACACACACACAAAACCATGGATGAATTTCATTTCTGGACAAAATGTTGTGCATAATGACAAAAGCATCTGAGTTCCTTAAATATCTATTTCCGTATGCTTTGAGCATTATACTAAGAAAAAATAGGGCAGCACCACTGAAAAATACATGACTGTTTAAACTTTTAAATGAATGTACACTTGGAAGCTTTTCCATAGTATGCAAAGAAGTGATGGACTATGGGTTTTTCAGAACATTCTGAGACATTTCAATCAAGAATAGACATTGAAAATAAAGTGGCAATTATTCATGGATTGGGAAGGAGAATGAAACCTAATGAAGAGAGTTGCAGTGTAGCAAGTAGATGCCACACTTTTTACCTTCCAATCTACCCCATGTGCTGTAGTCAGCAAAACTTTACTCAGAGTAGGCCTGTTGAACTTAATGGTCCTCACTTTGTTAATTCAAGTCGGTCTGCTGTAAGTAAAACTTAACTGAATACCACCCCACACATTTAAAGCACGTGGAATTCTAATTTTCCATTAGTGAGAGCAATACTTCTTGCCTGATATCCCCTCTTCTTCCCTAATGTGTCATTCTGGGGTTTCTTCTGACCTTCCCCTGAGCTAATTTTAGGGGCAGAGTGCTCAACAGGAGAGAAGAGAGCAAAAGTGCTGTCTCCCACTAGTGCAACTATTTATTTGGGGAAGTCCATTTACGCCCCCTCCACCTCTCAAACACTTTGTGCCAACAGATTCTCACCATGGCAATCTTCCTCGCTCTTGTGGAAGAAGATGTGAGTGTGTTGGTGCGCATTTAAAGTTACAAGTCCCCAACCAAACACTCTGCCAGTTAATGAGCCTTGGATCCAAGAACTGGCATGCTCTTCTCCGCTCACCAAGACGTGTAATTAAGACTGCAGTTGGTCGGCAAGTTACTGCTTGTACCGCAGTGCATTCACGCAATCCACAGAGCTTAGGTTGTTTCAATCAAACCCCCAACACACACACCACAGAAAACTTTATTACCCTCTTGGAGCCATAGAGCAGTATATAAAAGAGACATTGACTTTAAAGCCTGCTTTCTGTTACTTCAAAAGTTTGACAAGCCTTTTACTTACAAAAGGTTATGGTTAGCATACATGATAAAGTTGTTGATGTTGTTGACGTTGTTTACATTATCTGCAAGAGGCCATGAGTTATTACGGTTCTGTTCTGAGAAACTAAGCATCTTAAGTCAGTCAAACTGCACTCATGGCATCTAACTCTGCTACTAATCTACTGAAACTAGCATGTGGTTGCAAGAGCAAAAGTAAACAAGGCTTTGAAACCTTTGAAGATTTGTAATCAGAACTCTTGTATTCTTGGTAATTACCAGATAATGAGCAGTTAAGTGTTTATAACTACCTTATTTCTCTTACAGTCCTACAGTAATTGTGTGTTTATTGTGAAGGAACTAGGATAGGATATGCAATCATTTTATATACCTATAATCACCAGGACCCCCCATGTGGGAATAAGACAAGCAAAGGAAAGAAAGCTATTTTTAACACTGGAGACCATCCCTAGTGTCATCACTGCATGGGTCACCTTGGAGAACCATAAACCATCTTCCGGTATTTAGTCGTTCTAAGTCCTTCTGCCAACCTGCACCCTAGAAATAACAATGCCAGGCTGCGGGATTGGGAAAAAGCATAGTCGGAGGCTCCATTCGCACCATACATTTAAAGCACTATGATACCACCGAAAATAATCATGGCTTCCCCCAAAGAATTCTGAGAGATGTCGTTTGTTAAAGAGTTGTTAGGAAACCCCATTCTTTCCTCACAGAGCTATAATTATCAGTGTGGATTCCCTCACAGAGCTATAATTCTTCACAGGGAGCTGTGGGAATTGTAGCCCTGTGAAGGAAATAGGACACCCTTAACAAACCTCAGCTCCCATAATTCTTTGGGGAAAGTATCACTCTTCAAAGCGATATTGTAGTGCTTTAAATGTATGCTGTGAATGTGGCCTAAATGGATATCTGCCAAGTTGCCCTTGCCACATCTACATGGTTGCTTTAGCAAGAACATACCCAAGCAATGCATGTGTCTTGAGCACACCCAACCAACAAACAGCTAGTAGTTTAATACTTTATTGACAAAACACAAATTTACAGAAACTCCAGAGGGGCATTAAACACACACACATTTCTGGAGTCAGCTGACACCCCTCCCCAGGCTTATGCTTTGACATGGACTGTTTACTTCTGGGTTAGGGGAGATTCGAATTATTTTTCTGTTATCAAAGACAGTGGTACCTCAGGTTAAGAACTTAATTCATTCTGGAGGTCCGTTCTTAACCTGAAACTGTTCTTAACCTGAGGTACCACTTTAGCTAATGGGGTCTCCCGCTGCACCACCACTGTGCGATTTCTGTTCTCATCCTGAGGTAAAGTTCTTAACCCGCGGTACTATTTCTGGGTTAGCCGAGTCTGTAACCTGAAGCGTCTGTAACCTGAGGTACCACTGTAACATGGAAATGAACTCTATACATGTTCTATAGAACATTAGTTATCCAAAAGTGGCTTTGGTGTCATGTGAAAACTTAAATATAATACAGCAATTAACAGTTAGAGAAATTGAATAAACTGCTGTGCAAACACAGGTCTAGTGGGATACCACACAAGGCATCAATGCATTAAATGCATTTTGCAGTCTTTGAAAACACACCTATCAGGAAAGCGGCATGGAAGAGGGACCGACCAAGGCTTTGAAAGATGCTGTGCTGCCATCTGGTGGTCTTTAGATATGATGGCCCTTACATAATATTTACATTTATGACAAGCATCATTGTTTTAAGATGATTTGTTTTAGTTACAAGACGACAAATACCTGCAGAGTCTCTCCAAACAGAGACCACTCTGAGACAGGTAAAATGAACATGGATGTTCATGACTAATGATGCCTTCAACACCCTGAAAAAAGTAATTAATTAATTAAAAGAGCAGGATGCTGAGGTTACCTGCCAAATTCTATCAATGTACATTCCCGTAGCAATAAAGGTAAAGGTAAAGGTACCCCTGCCCATATGGGCCAGTCTTGACAGACTCTGGGGTTGGTGCGCCCATCTCACTCAAGAGGCCGGGGGCCAGCGCTGTCCGGAGACACTTCCGGGTCACGTGGCCAGCGTGACAAGCTGCATCTGGCGAGCTAGCTCAGCACACGGAACGCCGTTTACCTTCCTGCTAGTAAGCGGTCCCTATTTATCTACTTGCACCCGGGGGTGCTTTCAAACTGCTAGGTTGGCAGGCGCTGGGACCGAACGACGGGAGCGCACCCTGCCACGGGGATTAGCAATACAAACCTTAAAATAATTTCATAATAATGCCTCAACAATCTGAAGCATCAAAATATGTTAGTAATGAGGTTAGTCGTGTCACCTCTTAAGGGCGACTGTGACAATTCATAATAACAGAGGAAAAGAGATATTGGATGAAATGTAACAGTACAGCTGAGATTATCATAAACGCATCATAGGCTATTTGATAGTTCTTTGTTTCATTTAATTGCCCTGACTAGGATCAATCATGGAGAGAGTGGGCCCTCTATAACTTTTCCTTGGAAAATCCCACCTCCTCAAAAAAATGATTTAATTGCAGCAAATGGCATTTTTGTGAGCAAACAGTACCTTGAGGGGGCCTGTTTTTTTTTTTAAAAAAAATAATATTTATTACTTTTCCAACAGTTTAAACACTACAAAAAAGAACAATACAATACAACACATTAAACTAACAAAATAAAACAAAAACAATTTAAAACACATCAAACAATTTCAATATCTTATCTTTCATTCACTTATTTCAGTGACCTCCTCACACCTCCCTTTTTGTATTCCACTTCTATTAATTGTTTCAGCAATTCCTTTCCATCTTCCTCTGTTTTCTATCCTATAATTATCTTAACACATTCTAACCTTATTTTTTCCTTTAATACTCTATTAATCTATTTATACTTAATTCCTTATAACATTTCTACTAAAGCCATATAACTTCATTCCAACATTTTTCTAACATTCATTAATTTTACAGTATTTCCGTAAAAAATCTTTAAACTTTTTCCAGTCTTCTTCCACCGATTCTTCTCCTTGGTCTCGGATTCTGCCAGTCATTTCCGCCAGTTCCATATAGTCCATCAACTTCATCCTGGTGATCTTCTATCCGATGCTCTTGGCTCTTTTCCAAGTCCCTTCTGCAGATCTTCTTCGTATTTATACAAAAACTTTACTTTATCTTCTACTGATCTTATTTTTATTTTCCTTCCTTTGAAACTGAAGGATAGACCTTGGGGAAACTCCCACCTAAAGATGATTTTATTCCTTCTCAGCAGGGCAACAATATCTCCGTAGTTAGGCCTAAAATCCAAAAGATATTTCGGGACGTCTTTAAAAGTTTCCACTCTTGACTGTTGTACTTCTAGGTTCTTCTGGTAATGCCAACCCAAGATTCTATCTCTCTCTTCTTTAGTTCGAAGAGTGATCAAGCAGTCTCATATTCTATTCTTCTCTTTTTTCCCTCCTCTTCCAAGTCTGAAGGCCCTCACAATTCTAAACTCTTCTTGGCCCAAGTCCAAGTCCCAAAAGTCAGCAAATTCCTGTGTGAGAAAATCTGTCAAGCTTTCCTTCTCCAATTCAGGTAGGGCTCTGATCCTCAAATTTGTCTGTTTTTCTTTAAGTTCAATCATAGCAAGCGTCAACTTATGTTCATCAAATTGCCTCTGTAGGGCTGGGACTCTCTCTCGAGTTGTGTTACTTTGCATTCAGCAGCAACGGTTTTTTCTCCCTGGCTTCTTCCGCAGTCTGCCATATCAAAGTAGATTCCTGTATCAATTTCTGGATGGTTTCTGTATTGGTATTCACCTTTTGTCCCAGATTATTTATACTTTCTGTAATTAAGTCAATTTTAGTAGTTGCAGCATCCACTTTCACATTTATCGCATCTGTTTTCTTGTTAAGCTGTTCCAGTGAATCATTTATCTTATTTAATGTAACCGCTAAGGCCTCTTCTGTCGACATTCCTCTTGGTTTTGAGTGTACTGGTGCAAAAGCAGCAGCAGAAGTAGCAGGGAGGCCTGATGTTGAGCCTCTCCTGGGTTGCTGCCAAGTCCTCCCAGACCTTAATGTTTTTTTCAGCAGTTGACTGGTCTGTTTTTCCCTTTCCATTTGCCATAACACTCAAAAGATTCAAGGTCAGTCCCAGAGTCTCAGTTTTTTATCTTGCAGCTGGAAATTCCCCTAGCCCAGCTCTTGTAAAGCAACCAGTTTCAAAGACTTCCACTAGGGGGGTACAGTTTCTATTTCTATTAGTAATGTCCTCTTTTAAACACAGTTCACACAATCCAAAGTTAGTTTCAGTTTTCAGTTACTTTTACTCCTTTTTAGAAGCAGCTGGAAACAGTAGAAACAATGTATTTCTCTTATTTAACTAGCTGTCAATGAATGTTCTAAACGCTGTCAATGAACATTCCAAAAGACGTCAGTCCTGCTAGCAGCCCGTTTCCAGGGACAGAGCGGCGGTATTTTAGCTCTCTTCGCTCTCTCCTGCAGGCATACTCAGTCCACAACTCCCCCCCCCCTCTTCTCCTGCCTCCAAGGGGGGGGTTTAGTGTTCTTTACCAATGGAAATTTAATCTTTTACAAAGGGCTTTCCAAGACCTCAGTTTGCAGCCTCATTGCTTCAGTCTATTTACAAAAGGGGAAGGCGGACTTCCTGTGTTGAACCTCCCCGTTACGATACCAAATTAAACGTTTAAAAATCCAATTCTCCCGCTTCAGCTCTACTCACAGGTAATTACTTTAAAGTCAAATTGTCCACAAGAAAAAGTCAGCACTCTCCGGCAACAGCTATGCGGCTTCGCTCCGTGGAAGAAGCAGACAATTCGAAGGACCGTGCCGCTCACCCCACGTCACTCCGGACCCCCAAAACCGGGTTTCCCCGCTAGTAGGGGAGGCGCAAAGGGTGCCCGCCGAATCCCACACTCACAGGCTTCTCCCACCTGTGATTTTTAGCGGGTCTCCGTCTTCGCCGTGGTGGCCAGACCCAGATTCCCACGAGGCAAATTCCTCCCGATCAGAGGAATTCCGCCATTACCGGAGGCACCAACCCGGAAGTCCCGAGGGGGCCTGATTTTCAACCCTCTCACGACACTATGATTCTAATCCAGATTTTCACACACACCTCCAGAGCTCCTATTTTAAAAACAAGAGAGCAACATGTTTAATGCTCCATCAAAATTGGCTTTCATTTGTTTGTTTCTGCAGAACAATAATTCAATGCATCACTATTTGGGACCCACATATATACTGAATACCTCTCCCTTGACTCTCCCTCTTATCATGTGACCTCCAGTTTGACAGCCTTTTCTTGCACTAGTACATCTCCTCTCTCTTGTTGGCTTTGTGGGGGTTTGGAAAGCATTAAAAAAATGTTGGCACATGTTTCCGGTGAATTGTCTGTGAGAAAATGAAGTGCCATTGAGGAAGATGACGTCTCAATTTCTGACAAGACTTCCAGATATTCTTATGGAACCCTAAATAAATCTAAGAAACGCTTCCTCTCTCTTGCTTAATGTCGAATATAATCAAGAGTGGGTCTTCAAACTTTCCTCAGAAGCCCTTGCCTTGCCTTGCCCCCCCCCACACACACACACTGAAATGACTCTACACATGTGCACACACTCATACCAGTACCTAAAATATGATCCCTTGTCATTCCATACATAGAACAGGTGGAGTTATACATTGCAGACAGTAAATTTGTGGTCAATTTTCATGTAAAAAAAAAAAAAAATGTATTAACCGGCCAATCACATCGAATCAAACCACATCACATAGATTCCAAATTACAGTGCCGAATTTTTAAATTTTGTTGGGGGGTCCCATACTTCCAGATCCGAGGAGGGATTCTGATCTAATCATTACTTCTGCATTAATGTCCAAATCAGTCCAAATTAGTCCAAATAGATGTTCAAACAGTCCAAACACATATTCATAGTTCTTTCCAGTCTTATCTTGCTGTTTCCACATCACTTCTTAATCAAATATTTTCTCTTTGTCCTTTATGGTCTCTCCTGATAGTCTCCTTAAGCCGATATACACCGGTAATGCTCCTGCGTAGATTTCCCGTCGTGAACCTCCACAATTTTCAGACAATCAGTTCAACAATAACAACATTTATACCCCGCCCATCTGGCTGGGTTTCCCCAGCCACTCTGGGCCGCTCCCAACAGATTATTATTATTATTATTATTATTATTATTATTATTATAGCAATAAAACATCAAACATTGAAAACCTCCCTAAACAGGGCTGCCTTCAGATGTCTTCTAAAAGTCAGATAGTTGTTTATTTCCTTGACATCTGATGGGAGGGCGTTCCACAGGGCGGGCACCACCACCGAGAAGGCCCTCTGCCTGGTTCCCTGTAACCTCACTTCTCACAGTGAGGGAACCACCAGAAGGCCCTCAGCACTGGACATCGGTTTCTGGGCTGAATGATGGAGGTGGAGACGCTCCTTCAAGTATATAGGGCAGAGGACGTTTAGGGCTTTAAAGGTCAGCACCAACACTTTGAATTATGCTTGGAAATGTACTGGGAGCCATTGTAGGTCTTTCAGGACTGGTGTTATATGGTCTCGGTGGCCACTCCCAGTCACCATTCTAGCTGCTGCATTCTGGATTAGTTGTAGTTTCCGCATCACCTTCCAAGGTAGCCCCACATAGAGCGCATTGCAGTGGTCCCAGCAGGAGATAACCAGAGCATGCACCCTCTGGCGAGACAGTTCAAGACACCAGGACACATGGAGAGGGGCACAGAATCACAGAAGCAGGCCCTGACCTCAAGTAACATCCTCCCAAAAGATTGCACTAACAGTCCCTACAAACTCTATACACATAGGCTTGTCTGCACAGCAGGGGATCCTGCTGTTTTGCAGAGCTCCCTATTATACATAAATGGCTTCTGTGTGCCCGGCCTTAGGCACATAGGGATTGTTCTCACAGTCTAATGAATGTGCGTAACCAGGGGTAGGTTCTCCTGCTGCAACCTTTCCCCCTACAAGCTGTGCAGTCCAGAAAATAAAGACAAACCTGGGCTACAGATCATGCTTTGCTGTGGATGAAACACACCACAATGCCTGGATCAGACACAACTCTAAACTAGGGATCATGGTTTGTTTCCTCCCAGAATGAGCCAGTAGGAGAACAGCAGGTGCAATTTCACTCATGCACACTAACTCTAGCATATGGCTCGCTACGACACATGAACACACCATTAGACAGGCTCAAGAAGCCAATAACTGCTCAGTTTTTCGGCATGATTTTAAATTTTGCTGCTGAAGAAAGTCTAGGTTTGGTGTATAATGATCCTGTTCAGAGTCTTTTAAAGAGAGCGTATATTGAAATCACATCTTTTGACCTTGGACAATTGAATAATACCTCACAAAGCATGAGAAAGGGCACTTAACAAAAGAAATATGACTGTGTTTGAAAGCGCATCTGTGTGAACGAATGAAATCAATGTTTGAGCTGGAAAAGCATATTTCTACAGGTTCATAAAGCACCAACACAATTAATTCTCACTTTACATGTTCTGCAGAAGAAAAGCAATTATTTACAGATGGTTAGCTATCATTTTAATCAGAAACTAACATTATTTCAAAAGAAAAGTAAATTTCTGCCTGCATAACCCATTTCCTGGGTTTTCAGGAAATGAATGAACCCAATAACATGACACAACATCAGTGTCAAAGCAAAACCCACTCATATTTGCAAACACAAGAAATGTCAGGTTTCATGCATGGAGGCACACTGCTAATATTCTTGTAGCACTCTTTTGTTGCTATGAAGCTGATCCATATGCTTGCCAATTTTAAATATCACCTCTCAGAAAGGAGCCTTTGCAGTCCTATGTGCCATCTGCTGCTTGGGATGGATGACGGCATACATTTCAGTATTGTGTGTGTGCATTGTGTTATATATATATATACATACACATACACACACACACACACACACACACACACACACTGTGGGGGGGGATGAAGTGAAGGAATATCTTTATCAATCTTTGTTTACCTGTATCCTTTAAGATGTTATCAAAAATGGGAATTTTGTAGCCTTTATTAATAAGACTTCAGATCCATCTGTTAACAGTGTAAGTTTTTTTATTCTATTCGATGGGACTTAAAATTGGCTGAATTGTACCCTATTTATTGATTTATAAATATTGTAACAAAAGTTGGGTGCCACCCCCACTCTACCGAGTGGTAGCAAGATTGTGTGTGTGTGAGGCACTCAGTTCCTATGGGGAACTGAGACACGGCTTTAAGTAATGTGATCCATTTACCTGTTTGCACCCTCAGCCTGCATGGAGGGAGTCCAGATCTTACAGCATAGTCATTTCAAGAGGGGCTTGTCCCCCACAGCGATGCAGCCCTGGAGTCAAAGGCATCTCTCCCAGACAGCCTTCAGACAACCTGCCTATGATGGATCCGAATCTTTCTTTTCCCCCTTCTTCCCAGCACACCTTACTCTCTCTTTTCCTTGGAACCCACACCCCATCACCATAGCAACCTGTCACCGTCTGGTTTACAGGCAATCGAAGTCCCAGCAGGGGATATCAGGACCGGGGGCAAGATGGTGGGGTGGGAGCAGGAACAGGGGTCCAGAAGCCAGGAGTCAGGAAGCCAAGAGCCCGAGGGTCAGAGAGCTGGGAGTCAAGAAGCCAAGGGTCCGAGGATCAAGAAGCAAGGAGTCAAACACAGCAAGGCAGGGAACGTGTTGCTACATGTAGCAAAGAGCCAAAGGGAAATGCTGACCTTATATCCCTTCCCTGCTCTTGCCACCAGGTGCTGTGAGTTACCAATCAGCCTCACCTGTGCAGCCACACCTTGCCTCTTCAGAGCAAACTTAGGAAGGCCCCAGTCCTGCAAAGTCCTATTGGTCACAGGGCCTGGCTCCTGCACACACACCTGACACAACCTCTGTCTGCCGAGGTCCAGGTTCTCAGGTGTGGCATCAACCCCTTTTGCGTGTTCAGACCCAGAGACCTTCCCCCTAAATAAAGTCACACTTGACTCAAATTTTAGTTTTGGTTTTTGGCAGAATTTAGGCCACAACTTTATTGATTACAGAAGATGAGTGGATGCATATGCTCTGGTTCAACTAGCTCCCTGCACCCTTGTAGACAGCGCTGACCCAGGGCACCAGCATAGGTCAGCCAAGGGTGAACACCTGGGAAGGTGAACAGCTGAGAACAGACTATGTTCACCACCCAGATGTCCCCCTAGACTCAGGCACAGGCACAACCACCTCTTGGGGTTTGACCAAACCAGTTGAGTTCCTGGATTCCTTTAACGGAATACCCTTCACGTAGGGATGGTGAGACCATTCTCCCATCCGTATCACCTGAACCAGTGCCTATCCGCAACCTTACAAGCTGTGACGATTTGCTACACGGCAGGCGAAACCCAAATGGCAGCAGCCAATCAGCCAAGTGGGGAAAATTCCTGCTGTGCCCCTGTCCCAACAACAGAGAACACCCAACATCACACAAAGGTCAAGTGCACAAGCCCTAAAAGTAGGGAGAGGTGGGCGGGTGTTCCGAATGCAAGAGCCAAAAGAGGAAGCTCTGGGCACATGCATGGGTATATATAGGTCCCTCAATCCGTTTGGACTGCGCCCCATTGGCCAGATGAACCTAACATCGAGGGATCTACCAATTGGGTGTTGTGGATGTCCGGTCTCACCCACCCACAACACAGGAGTTCGGTCTCCAGGTCTCACCGCAACATGTGCCCTCTTTTAGGGAGGACACAATTTGTCATGTTAATGGCTCTATCCCAGGTGAGGACCTGGGTTGGAAAGGAAGCTTGGCCTATCCTTTTCCACCAGCCTGCAATCTTCCCTTCAATACTCCAAGTAACCAAAATCCTACCATTTATTATCTAGATAAACTTGTTCTGCTCTGTCTGATAGCACTCACCATATTTTTGTCAAGGTGGAAGGATTGGAAATCTTCATGAAGCTTCATATTTGAAACCCTGTTGCACATGATCTTTGACATTTTGCTTTAGAAAGCAATACTGCTCACAGATTAGGAAATACAAATCTTCTCCCAGATTTCTGTTTAATTGAAGTTGAAAACTCTCAGCCATAAAGGTCAGGGGGATGCTGAAGAGCAACAATGTTTTGAATGATGGCAGTGTTTTTGAATTTCCACTTTCTCCCATTGCCACTTAAATAAGTTGGTAATTCAGCATTTTTCTGATTTGCTAGCATGCCCAACTGGATGATGCTAAAAAAAATCAGGTATGCTTATCTGTGCAGGAAGACTGCTTCTGGGTCTGTGGTGAGCCAGACCACCACCTACCAAACAAACAAACAAGGACATAAGCATGCAGTACAGATACTCTTTACTTCAGCTCAGATAAGGCTGCTGAACCATTTTCTTTGCTTCTCAGTTCGTGTCTGCAACAGTTCAAATCCAATCTGGTATTCAGCTGTGGTGGCTGGTGCTCATTAGGTATGTCAGAAAGTCGGAAGGGTTCATAAAGGTTTTTCTAATCACATTCTCAGAGGGTCACTGCTGGAAGTGTGGGAAAGGAATAAAAAATTGTTGGAGCAGAAAACGCCCTGGTGGTTATCACCAATAGACATTTTAACAATTAAAAAATTAAACATCGAGGGGGAAAGATGGACATATGAAGATTTACTAACCAAAACAGAATCCGGGTGGAGGATTAGACCTTATGAAGAAATAAAAAGCAAGCTGACTGGCTGGATTCAATACCATCAAATTAATTCAATGTGGAGGGAAGATAATAAGATCGGAATAAATGACAAGAAATCTAGATTTCAGATTGAAATAATAGAAAGTAAAACAAAATTATTATCAAAAATGTACAACCAGTTGCTTGAGTGGGACACCAAGGACGAGGAAGTAAAGGAAGTGATGGTGAAGTGGGCGGTAGACCTAGGGTACAACATAGAGTTTGACAAATGGAAGGCATTGTGGTGTAAAGATATGAATTTTTCAGCATGCACGACACTAAAGGAAAACATGTATAAGATGATGTACAGGTGGTACATAACGCCAGTAAAACTACATAAAATGTATAGAACGGGCGATAAACTGTGTTGGAAATGTAAGAGCAAGGAGGGCGATTTCATTCATACGTGGTGGACGTGCGAGATTCTCAAAAAATTTTGGGAATCCATCTATAATGAATTAAAAAAAATTCTTAAATATACGTTTGTTAAAAAACCCAAAGCCTTCTTGCTGGGGATAATTGGTAAGGATATCAAAGAAGAAGATAGAACCTTTTTTTAATATGCAACGGTTGCCGCCAGAACCCTCATAGCACAGTACTGGAAAACACCAAAAATCCCAACACTAAAGGAGTGGCAACTTAAACTATCCGATTATTTGGAGTTGGCTAAATTGACACAGAAAATAAGAAATCAAAGAAGCGCAAAATTTAACAATGAATGGAATAAATTTAGGATATATATGGAAATAGAGACAAGGGGAAAATCAAAATGTTGATCAGAAACACATATGTACTTACAGAAATCACAGTAGGCATGAGATAACGCTTACTACGTAAAAAGTTTTATTAAGGAATAGACACAGCAGATAGATAAACAAGGCAATATTTTCCGAAATCGAGATAAAGGGAAGTCGATCAATGTTATTTAAAGTTGTATGTATTTTGTGTTTTTCTCTTTTTTTCTCTTTTTCTTTTCTTTTTTTTCTCTTTTTCTCTTTTTTCTTTTTCATTTTGTCTTTTGTACGTTTGTGAAATATATTTATGTCAAAATTTAATAAAAAATTTTTTTTTAAAAAAGGTATGTCAGAAAGTCAAGAGACCAACAGCAGGTGGTGCCAGAACCAAGGACAGGTAGAGCCAACTAATCTTGTTTTGTCCCCATCCTCTTCCCTGTTGAATTCTACAAAGGCAACAGAGATTCTGAGGAAGAGGATGCGGACAAAACAAGCACTAGTCAAAGACCCCTCTATTTTTCTCTGGTCCTTTAGTCATAATTTCCTCATCAATTTTATCTGGCGTTTAAGATCTTCACGCCATTTAGGTCTCTTGTTTTTTTACGATCATTCGGGTTTGTTTTCTTATCCATTTTCTTATTATGGCAACTGTGCTCTTAGAATTTTTATTAGCAGACGAAATAAGAAAAGCTACAATAAGTAAAGAAAACGTTGTTTAAAATGCAGGTCTCCTGATGTCACTGACATTTATGACATCTGCGCACTCTCAGCTGAAGATTTTGGAGAGCTGGCTAGGCCTTTGCTTTTTCCAGAACCTTCCTAGGAGTTTTGTTTTGTTTTTGCCTATCATCCAGTTGCCTAATCGTCACCCCACACCCCCTCTCCCCCACCCCCGGCCCGGCTTCATGCTTCCTGCATTTCTCAGAAATCAGAGCCAAGAATACAATCTAATGCTGGGCTCGGACTTGTGCCATTTTAATGTCAGGTGAATTTAATGTCAGATGTATGCATGGAATATGATGGCTAGGGCCCAAAGCTGTTTAGCATAAAATAAAATCGCCTTTGTGACTGCAAAGCTCCTACCACGTGAATGGAAGGCTCTCCTGTACCTGTGAGGGTGGGTCGGTATCAGCTATTTCTCTGCTCCAATATCTTATCCCTGGTGCCACATGAAAAGTTGCTCTGGAGAATCTCCTCATCACCTGGAGCCCATTTTGGGCAAGCAGAGAGAGGGGACTGTCAACATGTATTCTCTGTGTTCCTTCCTCTTACACAGTAAGTTTTGGATCCAATTCTCTGCAGTTAATTATTTTTTTATAAAACGTTGCTGCCTGGTTCTGTTCATACGCTGAGCTTCAACCAGTTGCAGGAACATTTTTTATAACATCTTTGTCGGCTGCATTAAAGAACAGATTATCAGACTCCACAGCTGATGTTTAACTTAGTTAATCAGGGATCACGTCCTACTTGCATAAGCAAACCAATTATACAAGCTCACTGGGCAGAGAAGCTTTCCTATCAAGTATCCCCTGTGAACGGATACAAAATAATGTGAAAGCAACAGATTAGAGATATTGGGAACACTCTCTAAATTTAAGCTCTTTCCCCGGATATATCTTTATGCCAGATCAGCCCGGTTCAATTTACCTTTCAGTGTCCTGTTCCAAGTTGCAGAAATCGCAGAAGAGTAAAGAACGTCAGTATATTTTTTATAAAATGTAAATGTAGAAAAGGAAGCTCTGGTGACAGCATTTAATAGCATTCACCTCTTCTGCTCCAAAGAAGGACTGATCCAGATTGTATTCACAAGGGGTTGCATTTTTCTGAAAGCTGACCAAACCTTTCAAGTTGCTTTGACTTTGGGGCCAGGAATCAGACCTGAATATTAAATTGCCAGATGGAAGCTCTTGATTTAACTACACAACCATGCGTGGTTTAAACAGGGTTGCAGAAGCATCAAAACTTCCTTTTGGGGGGTGGGAATCCTTAATGGGAGCGATGCAAATAATTGCCCAGGGGTTGGTCTTGGCATGCTCAGTTCCTCTGGGGTGCTAACCAACTGCTTGGGGGGCAGGAACAGGAAGGGGGGGGAGTTTCATGAAGTGGGTAGAATTCTGAGCAAAACACACCATGTTGCAACATTTTGTTGTAGGTGCCATTTGGTGCCAAATATTGCATGATTCATAGCTGATGGTTTCATAAGTTAGTAATAATGTGTATCGAAACCAACCTTCCGGTATCAAACTTGGCACAAGGCTAGTCTGCACAAGATAATGCCGTGAAGACCATCACTTTTATAGGTTTGACTCTCCTCCCATCTGTTGCTTTCCTTCAAACATCATGGAATACTACAGAAAAAAACATGACCATATTTTTTAAAAGCAGCACAAAGGGGCAATGACAGAAAGCAAACCACAATCACTGGGGCATTTATTCAGGTTTCCTTTCTCCAGTTGTCTACAATATGCCTGCCACAAGTGCACAAGATGAATGGGACATTTGCTCCAGTTGCCAGCTCACATAGGAGTTGTCAGCTGTTGGATTCCAGCTGCCTTCTGGGTGCTAGACAATAGCGGTTGGTTGCCCTGCATACCTTCACATTGCCTAGCTACTATAACATGCTTTCTGCTTCCTGAACCTGACAGTAAAGGTGGCTGGATGGAGGGGGAGAGCACACTCGGAACAGGAGAACAAAACTGAGTGGCAGAAAACTTTGGATGAAAGGTTCATAGGCAAGGATAGTTCCTTTGCATAATCATTTAATCAACAATGGAGGAAAAGTTTGTTGTTCACAATTTAGATACCCAACCCTTTTCTCATGTGTATCAAGTAAACTCATTGTTGTTATATATATATAATCAGAGAATATTTGGTGTAAGCAAGACTTTTCTGACAATAGCAAGTGAAAACTGTGTGAAGCCATTCATCATAAGCAGCCCTATGGACATTTATTATCTTCTGGCATGGATCATTTACTAACAAGACACTGAAGAGGAGCTTCATTATGTTTCCTGGAGAAAAAGTGCACAAAATGTTGTAAAATGCAGCCAATAGAACTACATCAGACTGGAGTCACTTGGTTGATCTTACAAGGAGTTTTGGATTCAGCTGGAGCTGCGGATGTCGAAATCTCTTCATCTGGTTTTGCCAGAACAACTTGGCCACAGGTTATAAATTCAACCGCGCACTCACGAAACTGCAAAAAGAAAAAAAAGAGGAAAATCAATATGCTTGTGCTTTGTGCTGTCACAGTGAGATAGCATTACTTTCGGGTATAACCCTAAATTAGATTATATTCCTCTAACAGGGAACAGTGTACATGTCATCCTGTGGTCTTTCAGCAAGGTTTTCCTATCCATTTTTTGTTCACCAGAGCACAATGCATATGAGCTTCTTTCAGAATTATTGCAAGGCCCTTTCTATTTGGGCTTAATTGTTTGACTCGGGGTGAGGTTCAAACAACTTCCCCTCATGCAACTGAACTTCTCTTTCTGCTCACCTCGTGTACCCCCCATAACCTTCCCAAATCTACCTTGGGGGTTCCCCCCATGCCAGAGCAGGGAATGCAGGAGGGAGGAGAAGGAGAAGTGCTATTGCGTGAGCGGAAGTCACTTTGCTCATGCAATGACTTCACTGGAGTCATCCCAGAGTCAACCCAGCAGTGGCAATGCCAACCATCTGGGGAAATGGTCTAGCAGTGGGGGAAACAACACAAACACAAGAGCCAGTGTGATGTAGTGGTTAAGAGCGGTAGTCTCATAATCTGGTGAACCGGGTTCGCTTCCCCGCTCCTCCACATGCAGCTGCTAGGTGACCTTGGGCTAGCCACACTTCTTTGAAGTCTCTCAGCCCCACTTACCTCACAGAGTGTTTGTTGTGGGGGAGGAAGGGAAAGGAGAATGTTAGCCACTTTGAGACTCCTTAAAAGGGAGTGAAAGGCGGGATATCAAATCCAAACTACTCTTCTTCTTCTTCTTCTTCTTCTTCTTCTTCTTCTTCTTCTTCTTCTTCTTCCTGCTACTGGATCCAGAAATCCTGATGCATGAGCAGACCCAAAAGAGGATTCTGCATGTGAAAGTGTACAAATTGCCTTTTGCCCAGTCAGTATGCTTGTGCAAATGTATATAAGGTCTTGCCTAGATAAATAATTTCAAAAATCCTGTTGAGGGACAGGTAGGGGAGAATAGGGTTGCCCAAACAAAGGTTCTATAGCGACTAGTAGATTTGAAGTTGGAAGCCTGCAATTGAATCTACAAAATGAAATTCACTATAAAAGTAACTAGCCCACAAAATATACAAAAGACAGTGCAATACCTGTTTGTTCAAGAAAATGTAGATGATTGGGTTGTATACTGGGCTTGTTTTGGAGAGATATGTTGGGATGGTTGCAGCCAGAGGGGAAATATTCAGGGCTGGGTCAATAACAACAGTAAGAGCAAAGACTGTGTATGGCAGCCAGCAGATCAAAAAAGCCACCACCATCACAAGCACCATAATTACGGCTCGAAACTCTTCTTCTGGATTACCTTTTCCTCCCATTTCTTCAACTTTCTTATTTAGCTGTTAAATCAAATCAACAGCATTAGCCATTCAATAGAGGCATTTATTCAGCTATGTTTGGACTCATACAAATCCTATGTCTACATTAAAGCCTGCATGTTGTACATCTACAAGCTGCATGAATGAAAGCTAATATCTTCCAAATCACCATTGCTCTTATTGCAGTCTGGGCGTCTCTTCTGTAAACCTATATGTATGTCATTGAATTTGTTGTGTTTTGTTCTTATTACGGTTTCATCATTGAGCTTTTAAATGCTGCTGTTATTTTGATTCCGTGCTGTAAATTACTTGGAGGAACTCTAGAAAGCAGAAAAGTTTGAAATAAACACCAGCAGCACATACTAAGCTACTAGGCTTCAGAATTGGCTTTAGCATAAAGGGACGTGATCTTCACATCATTTAACACTTGCTTTGAGTGACAGTTTCTAGACAGGGCACCATTTTGCAGCCCCAGACTGTGTATCTTTTTTAAAAAGAGTTATGCTCTTGAGTTGTATATGTGCATGCACATGATTTTGATTTTTAACATCAAATGCAAAGATAATGTGGCCATAATTGCCTAAACTGCTTTGGTCAAGTCACTCTATAGTGCCTTCAGATGGGAACTCAAACATAAAAGGAATTTTCTGATATTTAAAAAATCTGGCCATTGCTTATATAGCTGTATGCAAGTTTTTTAAAGTCTGCACCATTTTACATGATGACACTGACATTGACCGGATACAAATATGAAAAGAGCCAGGAATCCTATGGGCTTTCATTTAGGCTGCAAACTTGTGCATGCATTAACACCAAGAACAAATTGGCTTGGTGACAGAAAAGTATGGAAGTGGCATTGGCCAGCAAACGGGGACAGAGGTGAAATGGGGTGGAGGAAAGAGTTGACTACTTACCCCACGCAGTGACCTAATGACATTGCCATATGAAAACCCAATGATCAGGACAGGGATAAAGAAGCAGGACAAGAAGTATACAATCAGAAAGCTATAGTTGTTCCAAGATCTGTCTTCCCAGCCAATGGAGCATGATGTCTGGACTCCTTCGGGTCCATAAGAACTCCAACCAAAGAGTGGGACCACAGCCCAGAAGAGACAGAAAACCCAGATGAAACCAAGGAGCTGGTAACCTCTCTTCTTGCTCATCTGGAGAGTTCCCAGAGGCTGACAGACCACATTGTATCTTTCGTAAGCTAAAATGGTCAGGGACCAAAGAGAAACAATTCCTGGAAGATAATAAGAAAGGCAAAAAATGCTAGGAATCATCAAACCACAATATTCCACATTTCAGTACCGTTACTCATATTTCATAGGAAATTCCAAAAAAATGTGAAATCAATGGGATGTACTTTTGCAACCCTATGCACACATATCCGGGAGTAAATTCCATGGGAGTCAATGAGACATACTTCCGAATAGAAAAGTACAGGATAGCACAATAAGTGAGCTTAAAATTTTGGCTGCGCTACCCAATCCTATCTATGTTTACTCAAATGTCTGTCATACTTATTTCAGTGGGACTTACTCTGAAAAAGGTCTGTGTGCTTATACACACTTTGAGCAGTGGTTTAGAAATAACAACAAAATTAGTCATTTGGATTCCAAGCTAGGATTGGGCCAGAATGTTCCAGAATTTTTTAAAAAACTTACCTTTCTTCTTTTTTTTAACTACAAAGCACCTTCATGACCTTCTTTCATTTAGCATAATAAAACCCAAAGATCTCACATCAGTAGTCATTCAAGAGGGAACTAAATGTTTGGCTGTTTATTCTGCTATTGTAGTTTTGATATTGTTGCCAACTTGTCTGTTTAAAGGTATTTTAACTGTAAATTGTATTGTTATTTATCTTTAGTTATTGTTATTTATCTTTGCAAACCCCCTTAAGGGAGTTTGCCATGAAAGGCAGGATATAAATGTATTTTAATTATAATAGCAATACAGCAGCAGCAGCAATATCTAGCTATTTTGCTTACCGAAATAATTGACAGCAAATCCCTGGAAAGTGCAGAACCTCTTTCCCAGGAAGAAATATCCACGGTAGTTTGTAGCTATAACAATGGTGGTCCCACAGAGGGACATCATAAGATCTGAAAAGGAGACATTGAGAATGAATATGTTGATGGGGTTACGGAGCTGAGGATTCTTCAGCGTTACAGCAATAACCAAAAAATTATTAAATATTGAAAATAAAGCATTAATAAACATCAGGAAAGCCAAGACTCCATATCCAGCTCTTGGGAAAATGGTAGGATGCACGGTAATCTCCACAGTTGCAAGAGAACTATCATTCCCCATGGTGGTTAGACACACAGAGAACTACATGTTTTATTATAACACCTAATGCAAACTATGACTCATTTCCTAAATGGATTGGGAATCCTCTAATTGCAGAAATACACACAATTTGTTTTTTAAAAAAACATTTGATGAAGTTAAATCCTAGGATGAAAGCAACAGCTGTCTTTTTTTCTTTCTACCACCGTGAAAGAGTGGTGAAGAGTAACAAAGAAGAGTAACAAACAATTAAGTATTGTAATAAGATTACGCACAGAACAATAGCCGTCTCCAGTTGACAAAATACACCACAGATTAGTTTAGAGGCAACCTTCCTTACACTAATTTTCAAAATGCAATAGAGTATTACTAACAAAGGAAGTGTGGGCAGAGACATCTTCACTGTGACCCCTGGGTATGGCATGGGGGGCAGCAAAGGGGATAACCAGAGACAGGACCAATTTGTTCTGGTTTTCTTCCCCCTCCTCCTGCCTTCCAAAGATACTGTGGAATTTTAAACAGTGCTGTGGTACAATTACTTAGCATGTAACTGAACTCAACCCTGTGGAATACGTCGGGCTGGGAGACTCTGTTTTGACAATCCACCAGCTTTTTAATGTTGTTGTTGTTGTTGTTGTTGTTGTTGTTGTTGTTGTTGTTGTTGTTGTTGCTGCTGCTGCTGCTGCTGCTGCTGCTGCTGCTGCTGCTGCTGTTGCAGGGGAGAGCTGAATTACTGGTCACATTATAAAAAAAAATAGCTTCCTGCCAACCTCCACAAGTGTAAGATGTATGTATTTTAAATGGTAAAGAATAAACCCTGTATTCGGGGCTTAGCTGCTTCACTAGCTTCCCAGCAGGTGGGTCAGTGTTGCTTGCTCTGAAAGACAGGGGTGAGGTGGGAGGATGGTTGGTGCAGTGCAAGTGTACCAGCAGGGCAGGGCCAACAGACCCATGAGGGAGTGAGCAAGCTGCCTCAGGTGGCAGAAGCCCAAGAGACAGCGCTCCTGTGTGTGCCGCACCCCGCCACCACCTGCCACCACCACCAGAGAAGCAGTACCAGCATCAGCACCAGCTTCTAGCAAGGTCTCGAGAGATCTCACTAAAATCTCACAAGAACTTGCCAAGATCTCACAGAGCACACAAGATCTCATGGGATTTCAGCAAGATCTCACCAGAACCCACCATCGTCACCGCTTTGCCGGCACTGCCATGCAACCCACATAAAGGAGGGTTTCAGTGGTGGGGCAGTGTGGTGACAGAATGGCAAGTTCCTGTTCACCTCAGGGGGTGAAACAGGATGTTGTGCCCCCGTGACAGGGGCACCAGATCAGTTCCTTCACAAGTTCACTGAGTTCACTGAGAGTTAGTAATTTGTATATATTTTATTTCTATATTTTATATTCTGATACAGAATTATATACAATCCATTTTAGTAAAAGTTCAGAGGGACTCCAACATCTATTATTAATATATATATATATATATATAAAACCCCACAATTTATACTTGGTGTTTTACTGGAAATGTCAACAACAATCATACCTTTCTGCTCCAGGTACCTGCCAATGATGTTTTAAAGCTCAGGGCCAGTCCAGACACATCTGAAGTAGGTATAACATTTATACAGTATTTATAGAAGCCAGTCACTAAGCAAACAAGCCAGGTGGTTCTGCAGTGGGCAGGCCGCCTTCATAAATTTAACTAGGCTGAGGAGTTACACCATGTACCATACTACACCCAAGTCAAATTCCTGATTTCAAGTGGCTGCGTCTTAAGAGTAGAGGTAGAAGGTCCAGAATTACATGTATGTATCCTATTTTCACGATACCATTAATATATAGGGACTGTCATTTTTAAATATTTACATTTTCATTTGACAAGTTGTTAGATTGTTTTGTGAATGGTTCTTCCTGTAATGATTTTGACATGTTGTTCAAGAAATGTTTTTTCTATATAATATTCAGTTTGCTAACTATAAATATTTTTATTAATTGCAGATTTCACTGATGAAGGACCAGAGTAGTTGGAAATGCATTGGACAAAAAAAAACCCTGTTCTGTTTTTCCTAACCTGTGCTTTTTGCTCCTTGTTGCAGTTGTTTAGAGCTTCCCCCTTCTTTGTTGGCATAAGGAGTTGTAGCATACCGACCATTTTATTGGGGACAATCCCCATTTTTTGATACCTATCTCTGGTAAATCACCAGCCCTATTTTGTCCATATTTTGTTTGGTGCTGTTTTGCCATGTTACATTTTGCAGTTGTTCAGGTTTCACTGGGCCACATAAATTGAAGCTGAGGTGAGATTTGAAAACACAGGGATCTCCCGGCTCCCTGGTAATCCTCATTGCCACCACAGAATTGGTCTTCAACTGGTGAGTCAGGAACGTCTATGGGCTCATGAACTGATCTCTGGTAGGTCACAACAGCAGCACTACCACCATAGAAGTATATGCTAGAGAGAGAGAGAGATTGGGAAGGAGGATCCCCAAAAGCATTTGTGGATGAAAGGTTGAAAAACTGAAGACTACTTTGCTACACTATGTCATATCTAATAGTGTATATATAACAGCTACCATAATGGGCTAGGTGATCTAGCTAAAAAATATGGTATTATCACAACCACCCAACATTCTACCAGTATTATGTCAACATGAGTCATCTTTGCTATTATCAGCAGGGGCGGGAATATTTTGTGCATTCACATGATATTGAAGGGAGATTTTGATAAGAAGTTTAAGGGGGGATTTTTAAAAGGGCTTCATTATTAAGGGCACAGGAAGGTTCTTTGTGTGAAGGGACAGCAAAGGGAACATCACAAAGGAAAGGTCGAGCTGTTCTAATTGTACGCTTATTCACAAAGGACAGGCACAGTGGATGACAAATCTCCCCTGTTGACATGTTTCTTGATCCTCTTTCATCCATTGTTCTCCCCTGAGTGAAGCGAATGTGTCAAAATGTTGAACTCAGAAGCTGGAGGGGGGGAGGAATTAAGAATTGGGAAGAAAAGGAGAATTCAACAAACATTCCCAAAGAGCAAAGAAAATCAGTTATGTGTTGCGGCAGATCATGTTACCTTCTGCAAACTCGCTTGCTACCACTTCCCTTTGCACTGTTGAGATAAAGAAAGACCTTGGAAACATACAAAGAGGAAAAACAAGTTCCCTATTCCTGCATTCAGAAAGGAGGCTGGGAAAGTGAAAAGAGGAATTTCCACCCTTCAGTCTAAAAAGGCAGAAAAACTACCCGTGGCTTTAGCCATTGTGTTAAACAACTTCCCTGTTACACATTTTCTCGTGCAGGTCATGTTTACCCCCAAGGAAGCTGGCTGTATCAGTGATCCCTGCACACCTGCTGTTGAAACAGTAAGTACTGAGCTACAGCGTTATCAGATTCATGTGTTATGGTATCATGCTTCTGTTTATAGAATACTGCTAATTAACTCCCCTTGGGTGCTTTTCAGTTTTGTGTTATAACCATTCAAAATCCTGCGAAATCAAGCTACTTGAAAATGATGGGCAGCACAACTTTAGCCTGATTTACTCTCATAAACAAGCCCCATGCTGTCCAGTGGTGCATCGGATTGCCCCTAACATTTCACCAACATGAACAGGTCTGTGCTGATTAAGCATCAAAGTCAGGGATTGGCCAGTATAAATTTATAACTGAATCCATGGCCACAGAACAAAGTGCCTTGGTTGATTTCTGCTTCTTTGTGGAAAGCTTTTAGAGCCTCTCCTTCTGACAGCAGAACCCATTCCAATCTCTTATGCTGCCCCCTAAAACCTGGCATCAAAAACACCCTCCCTCCAGTGAATCACAATCGGAAAAGGGTGTTGGTATGCAAGTCTTTCATTGTCAAAGGGGGTTCCTTGGATTGTAGCAGCACAAGGGTGTTTTTAAATATAAAATGTTGGCTTTGAGAATGAAATCCTTCCTTTCATCTCTGTAGATCTTTCTGCTGTGATTAAAGGATTCATTAAAAATGGAGTGCAAATCTTTTGAAGTGGATGAAGCAGTCTACTTGGAGGATCAATGTCATATTCTTGAGGTGACCAAACCACAAGAAGACAATTTGGATTTGGCAGGAAAGAGTGACGTGGGAAATATTGTCTTTTCATCCTGCGAAACCCCAGCCCCATCCAGCCCTGAGATCAAATTGTACCCTAATAATATCACCAAGAGGAGGGCCTTTAGTGACAGCCCAAATCTACTCCACGTTCCACCTGTGGAGGATGGCGATGGTGACTTCACACCTTACCAATTTAACAGGCATGCTCCAGGAAGGATTTCTACTTCTCCAACTCTTAGGAGGCTACGAAACAGTACCCCATCACTCTCTCAGGTCTTCTCACTACAAAACAGCACTGAGAGTGCAAGGGGGCACAAGCAGATGCCACAAACTGAATCAACTCTTCTTGCTTCTCAGAGGTGCACTCTGCATTCTCAGCATTGCTCTTTGAACTCCAACTCTGGCATGCACACCGATTCACTGACACTGAAAGAAAACTCCACATTGGCTGACACACTATCAGTTCCACCACATCCTAAAGATGATTTTGTTGATGATAACACATTGCAGAACACGAGGGAGATCAGCCCTTCTTCCCTAACTAAGGAGAAACAGAATTCTCAGGAATGTGTTCAGGTAAGTAACGCATTTCCTCGTTCTTTGGTTTGCTATGTTTTGCTGATTGCTCAGATGGAACTGAAGACTGGTACTATAAATCAAGCCATTTCCGCTCTTGGGGTTGTAATCAACTAACTTTTTCTCAGAGTAGGCCCATAGAAATTTCATGGCCATGACTAAATTAGGTCCATTAATTCCAATGCGCCGACCTTGAGTAAAACTTGGTTGACTACGGCCATTAGATTTAAGGAGAATGTGACAGTCTAATCAATATTTAGCTAGGCCAGATTGCATGTGATGCCTCTCTTTGAGAGCAGGATTAAACATGCACGTAATAGCTAAACATCTGCACATTAGGGGGCTATAAAGTGAGGCATATTTTGTTTGCTTTTGCAGTGGTACCTCGGGTTACATATGCTTCAGGTTACAGACTCCGCTAACCCAGAAATAGTACCTCAGGTTAAGAACTTTGCTTCAGGATGAGAACAGAAATCGTGCTCCAGCGGCGTGGTGGCAGCAGGAGGCCCCATTAGCTAAAGTGGTGCTTCAGGTTAAGAACAGTTTCAGGTTAAGAACGGACCTCCAGAATGAATTAAGTACTTAACCCGAGGTACCACTGTACTTTTTAAACTAAACTCAGTAGGGGGTGTTATGTACTGAAGTTCTCACCCTGGGCCAACAGGGGGATACTGTAGATAGCTATGCAAATGAAGGATCGAAAGTGACATTCAGTGATTGGCTAGTTACAGAAAATGGTTACTGTTGCATTCTAGTGGAGCTCTATATAAGCAGGCTGACTGAGCTCCTCAGATCAGTTCTGTTCCAGCTTACAAATAAAGAGCTGCTTGGAAGAATCGCTGTGTCGTCTGATATGTTCGCCCACAACTTAACAGGGGGCATGGTAATGAAATCTGTCCCCCGCCCTATGGCCTTTCTTCTCTGCTCTCCACTGAAGCCTTTTCTCCCCAGACTGCCTCCAATACCTGAAGTTAGCAGGGGATTTGTTCCAAAGAGCAGAGTGTATGCAAATAAGGAGGTGGAGCAGGGAGGTGATGCCCATGTCAGAAGTGGTTTTAGGGTAGCCTGACCGGTTTGGCTGCATCGGGCCAACCACCTGTCTCCTGGATCCTTGCCCATCCTGGCTAATAAAAGCAAGCCGGGAAGGGCTGGGCGATGGGCTCTGCGGGGTGGTGAATGCTTCCCTCTGTGAGGGAGCATTCCCAGATCCGCTGAAAGAGGCGGTCATCAAACCGCTTCTTAAAAAACCATCTTTAGACCTGGCCAGTATGGCCAACTATCGCCCAGTCTCAAATCTTCCATTCTTGGGCAAGGTGATTGAGCGCGTGGTTGCTGAACAACTCCAGGCACGCCTGGAGGATGCGGACCATTTGGATCCCTTCCAATCGGGATTCAGGCCTCATCATGGGACTGAAACTGCCTTGGTCGCGCTGGTTGATGATCTCCGGCGAGCTAGGGACAAAGGTGAGAGCTGTTTCCTAGTTCTGCTGGATCTCTCAGCGGCCTTTGATACAATCGACCATAACATCCTTCTGGACCGTCTAGAGGGGCTGGGAGCTGGGGGCACTGTTATACAGTGGTTTCGCTCCTTCCTCCTGGGCCGTGTTCAGAAAGTGGTGGTGGGGGATGAGTGTTCAGACCCCTGGGCCCTCACTTGTGGGGTGCCTCAGGGTTCCGTCCTCTCCCCCATGCTTTTTAACATCTATATGAAGCCGCTGGGAGAGATCATCAGGGGGTTTGGACTGGGTGTCCATCAATATGCAGATGATACCCAGCTCTACCTCTCTTTCAAATCAGAACCAGTGAAGGCGGTGAAGGTCCTGTGTGAGTGCCTGGAGGCGGTTGGAGGATGGATGGCGGCTAATGGATTGAGGTTGAATCCTGACAAGACAGAAGTACTGTTTTGGGGGGACAGGGGGCGGGCTGGTGTGGAGGACTCCCTGGTCCTGAATGGGGTAACTGTGCCCCTGAAGGACCAGGTGCGCAGCCTGGGAGTCATTTTGGACTTACAGCTGTCCATGGAGGCGCAGGTCAATTCTGTATCCAGGGCAGCTGTCTACCAACTCCACCTGGTACGCAGGCTGAGACCCTACCTGCCCGCGGACTGTCTCGCCAGAGTGGTGCATGCTCTAGTTATCTCCCGCTTGGACTACTGCAATGCGCTCTACGTGGGGCTACCTTTGAAGGTGACTCGGAAACTACAACTAATCCAGAATGCGGCAGCTAGACTGGTGACTGGGGGCAGCCGCCGAGACCACATAACACCGGTCTTGAAAGACCTACATTGGCTCCCAGTACGTTTCTGAGCACAATTCAAAGTGCTGGTGTTGACCTTTAAAGCCCTAAACGGCCTCGGCCCAGTATACCTAAAGGAGCGTCTCCACCCCCATCGTTCTGCCCGGACGCTGAGGTCCAGCGCCGAGGGCCTTCTGGCGGTTCCCTCATTACGAGAAACAAAGCTACAGGGAACCAGGCAGAGGGCCTTCTCGGTAGTGGCACCCGCCTTGTGGAACGCCCTCCCATCAGATGTCAAAGCGATAAATAACTACCTGACATTCAGAAGACATCTTAAGGCAGCCCTGTTCAGGGAAGTTTTTAATCTATGATATTTTAGTGTATTTCTGGTTTTTATGGAAGCCGCCCAGAGTGGCTGGGGAAACCCAGCCAGATGGGCGGGGTACAAATAATAAATTATTATTATTATATTATTATTATCGGGCGACGACACCACAGGGCGTGCTGCAGCAATGATGTGGAAAGGAGAGTGAGAGGTGGGCTGTGTGTGCCAAATTTTAGCATCACACAGGGCGCCACTGAAATTTGAGAGCCCAAAATCTACCACTGCCCATGCCTGACCCACCACCATATTCGGTCTGGTCTGAAAACAATGCTCCCCCCACTCCCACTTTATAGCCAAACCAGCACACATCTAGTTGCCCATTCCTTATTTGTATCGTTGAATATAGTTTTCAGAAATGCAGTAGCAGCCGCGATGAGAGTTCCCCTTCAAAAATAAATAGGAGCTTAAGGAGGAGAGAAAGGAGGAAACTTTCTTTGGGATCCCAGGGGAAGGGGAAGGGTTAAACTCGCCTTCTCCAAAGTTCCAATCCTAACTAAAATGAGATGCACTTATCACCACTATTATGGAGGTTCGGTTTTTGCTTAGGGGTTGAGAACAGGTGAGTTTTGATTCTGTTCTGAAACAATTGTTTCACTAAAATGATTAAGAATTAAATTTCACTTTGCAATTCCTTTCTTCAGCAAGAACATGCAAGGTTAAAAGTGTCATTCTTGTGCCTTTTATAAAGACTAACATAGAATGCTTTATTCTTTTTCAGGAATTACATTTGCATAAACCTAGCAGGTACGTATTTATTTTAAAAGAAAATGGCAAAAAAGAAGCACTCCCTCGTTCATTTTTATACTTTTGTTGACTCTTAATGAACCATTAAGAGTCAAGAGTGACATATTTACTGTAGCTAGCAAGATTTGTTCTATATAAATTTAGGGGGCTAGCACTGTAACTTTCTGCCACTTTCACACCTTAATGAGAGTTGCTTTATAAGCTAAAAATTGACTCTCAGGCATGCCCCAGCTATTGTTTATTGAGAAGTCTCATAAGCATCTCTTTTATTGTTGTGTTATTGTTGTGTTATTTGTTATTAATTTTTCTAGCTTTTCTAAATACATAAAAGTCACAGCCCAGAACACTGAAATCAATGGGTATGAGGCATGTGCCTGGTTGACATCAAGACCACATTAATACTACTTATGGGCCACAAATCAAATCTGATCCATCCAGCAATCAACAGAATGCATTGTTTCTAGCAAATCTTGGAGGGGATAGCTCAGTAGGTTAGAGTGTGGTGCTGATAATGCCAAGGTTGTGGGTTCGATCCCCGTATGGGACAACTTCATATTCTTGCATTGCAGGGGTTGGACTAGGTGATCCTCAGGATCCTTTCTATGATTCTCTGTCACTTAGGTTCCACAGTGTTAGAATTTATGATAATCTCTATGTGACCTGAACACACCATAGAACAAAGGGTGTGAGATTTCACTTTGCTGTTAAGGTTGACTGACCACAGCACATATTTGCTTTTTCCAAACCCGAAACATTATTGACCGTTCACAAATCTACAACGCTAATACACCCTTACAACAAAAATAATTCAGAAAAATCAGATGTGTCTCATGGAAAGTCAACCAAACAGCATCTTCTTGTTCAATATTATTTTGGGGGTCTTATGCATATTTCCGTTTCAATACAAATTTTTGGACATTCATCCATCTGTAAATCTAAGGTACACAACTCGCAAGAAAAGTCAGCAGAATAATCTTGTCATATTAGATTTTGGGGACAACTTAGTTTGCAAAACTGGCAGCAGGACTATCAAGGCCACAAGGCCACTCTATAGCCCCACTGTGGCCTGACATGATTCAGGTCAATTCTGGACCTGACTTGATTTGCTTTGCTTAGCAAAGTCAAATCACAAAATCCACTGACAATTGCAGAAACACAAACAGTATGTGTTTAGATCACAAATGTCATCTAAAATTGGACTTCAGCTGTGATATCTTGCTAGCTACCTGCCATGCCAACACTACAAGGCTATCTTAAGGAAGGGCAGCAGGTTCACTTGTATAAATTTTTAACTACCTTATGTGAATGTCTTTATCTTTTAAAAAAAAATCTATATGAAAATTAATATTCAGATATTACTTAAATCTTAGACATTTTTGCAGTAAGCAGTAAGTAAATGTAATAAATAAATAAATAAATAAATAAATGTGCATATTGGTACATTTTTAAGGTGTATCGTAAAATTTGTAGAATTGTAAAATCTGAAGGAAAATTGTGTTCTGATGTGCAACTTTGGTCGCTACTTAAAAATGTGAACCAAACAAAATCCTCTCCCTTCCCTACCTAATGGTCATGTATTTGAATGTCATTTCTATTAAAAGGGTATAATGAATCTTCATTCCGTCATCTCACAGTTCTTTGAGATGGTGCACATGAAATGGCTGCTGTGTGGAAACCATTCTTAAATTAGCACTACAGCATCCATTGCCTTACCATGTCAATCAGGCTGTTCTCTTCATGCCATACTTTTTTAATTTTGGAGTCTGTGATGGTTTGAAGAAACTGCCCAAGCCACTTCTTGGAGATTGTAACATTAAAGATCATGCATTATTTTCACACAGAGACATTTTCAAACAACCAGTAAAGTGGGTTTTTTGGAGGGGAGCATTGATACGGCTCCTTGCCGAGGGCACAAGGAACCCTAGGTGTGCCTCCTAGTAGTAGTAGCATCATACAATGTTTGTGTTTGCCTTGCAGTCTATACAACTCAGCTGAACGGAGGCACAGCTCGGTGGTGGTGAGCTTGCCTGGATTTGAGATGTTCCCTGGAGACCTGCTGATATCAGATAGTGCAGCAGAATTCCTTTACCATTCAGCATCACTGCACAGCTCAGGTGAATACAGATGCCAATGGAATAGATAGCCCTGTTTTTGATTCCCACCCCCCTCTCCCCATGAAGTCAAATTTACCATGAAATACTTTATCATTTCTATAGCTAACAATGTCCTTGTTTCTGTTCATTAGAATCCAAAAAGCCCTGGTGGCCATTTGCTAAAAAAGGAACTGTGAGTATTTTGCAAATCCCTCTTTCTCTCCATGTCCCAGTATTTCTATATATATATATGGGTTTGTCTCTACCAACAGTCCCCAAAGCACATATTTATTGTGGGACAGGTTTGGGAATGTTGTTTTGAATAAAATGTAAAGAGAGCAGATTTTTAAAAGTTGCAGACATGCACCCAAACACACTTCAGGTGTTGCTTGGACATGCAGATATTTATAAAAATGGAACAGGGAAACATCTCTAAGTGACCGTGAAAGAGAGTGAGAGAGAAAGGTAACTGCTTACCTTTTCAACCTTTGGGAATGCAGCAGCTCTTGGAATCAGATGCAGATGCCTTGAGTTCTGTGCAACATTACAGCTGAGCCAGCACCTCAGCAGCCACCTGTTTTTAAGCAAATTTAGGCTATATGGCTATATGGACACAGAATCCTTGCTTCTAACTTTCCCACTCTGGCACTTTTGATAGAAAGAGATTGGTGCACCACTATGTTTATGGAGGATGGAGAGGACATGCCCAGTGTAATTAAGGTTCCAGGTCTGTCATTCTGCTGAATACAATAAATTAAGGAAATATAACTACTTAACAATGAGAGACACGGGTGGCGCTGTGGTCTAAACTACAGAGGCTAGGGCTTGCTGATCAGAAGGTCGGCAGTTCGAATCCCTGCGACGGGGTGAGCTCCCATTGTTCGGTCCCTGCTCCTGCCAACCTAGCAGTTCGAAAGCACGTCAAAGTGCAAGTAGATAAATAGGTACCGTTCCAGTGGGAAGGTAAATGGTGTTTCTGTGCGCTGTTCTCGTTCGCCAGAAGCAGCTTAGTCATGCTGGCCACATGACTCAGAAGCTGTGTGCGGACAAATGCCAGCTCCCTTGGTCTTTAGAGCGAGATGAGCGTGCAACCCCAGAATCGTCTGCAACTGGACCTAACAGTCAGGGGTACATTTACCTTTACCTTTTATCTACCTAACAATAGATATATTAGGGGAATATATCTACCTAATGAATATTGGTCTGACCATCTTTCAGTACAGTGGCATGCATATACTTTGTGTCAATACTGACTAATCCGTTATTTTAAAATAGACTAATCATTTATGGATCTATATTCTGTAGTAGTTAGTAATCACATTACAATAAATTCAAAATTTGGTGCATTTTCAAAATTCAGTTTGGGGAAAGCTGTCTGCTTGCACAAATCACAATTTGAGGAAGAATCTGCAACATCCTCTATCTGCAACATCTTCCCCATGGCTATGGATTTCACAGATTTACTGCTGCTTTTTTTGTTTTGTTTTTTGTCTTTAAACAGAGTAAAGACAAACACAAACAAATATCAGATCTGGAAAACTGTCTGTCCACAGTAACCCTCAACATACCAGATTGTAGTGATTATGAATTTCAAAGTGTCAAGGTACGAAAATGCTTCATATACTATAATGATGCAATTTGTGTGTTGGTCCTCATTTTTAGTCTTCTGTTCTTCTGTTTGGTTTTCCTTAGCTCTGCAATCCTATACCCACTTATTTACCGGTATATGTGGGCATAGACAGATGCGCGCGCTCACGCGCGCACACACACAGAGTGCTTCCAGACTGTCACTATTTTGAAGGAGGGTTTCAAGTGCATACCGAAACTTTAGGTTTGTGCAATTGAAATAGATAAAGGCACTCTGGGCTCATTCACACTTCCACATGTGCTGTGCCTAGGAAGCACAGGTCTGAGCAGTTTTACGCTTGACCCGCTCCTTTCCGAGGGAAAACCCGCACTTTAGTGTTCAATTGGAACAAACGGCAATCCGGGGGAAACCCAACTTGACATTTGCTCTGACTTGGCACTAAAGAACTGTTTTCCCCAAGGGAAAGCAGCAGGAGAAGCGGAAACACAGATAAGCCCTCTGTTACCTTTGTGACAGCACCACAAATCCACTTTAATAAAAACTCTTCCTTCTTACAGTTAGGAAAGAGACATAGTGAAAAATGTGGGGTGGATGAATGGGAACGTGTATAAACACTCCAGAAACAAATTGGGATAAATGCTCAATTAACTAGTCATCAGGAAGAAAATATACACATATGCATGAATGTATGAACTTCTCAGTAGACATACTTCTTTTCGGTGTAAATTGTTGAGTACTTCTAAGTATACTTTAAGAGTCTTTTACAATGTAACACTGAAGCAGAAGCAGAAGCCAATGGCAACCCAAACAAGGGTATTTAGCACCAACAACAGCTTCAGTGATTGAACGGAAGAGCTGTTTGTATGGAAATGTGCATAAATATTTGTGTTTGTGCTCTCAACTGATAGGGTAAAACTTGGCAGGAAATCATGAATATGCATCAGCTTGAGCCAAAAGCCAGCAGTGATCAGTTAGATACTAAGAAGGAAGAAGCCTTGTGGGAGCTTTTCACAACTGAATGCACCTACCTTCTTGATCATCTCCAGGTTCTCAAAATGGTAGGCTTGGATTTCGCAACCCTTTCCTTCCCATTGTGGGGTGTTCGCTATGTCACTAGCCATCAATCTAAATGGGAAGTACCTTCACACAACCGTTTGTTCCTGCAGGAGGCAGCCTTTTGCAATTAGCTCATAGCAGTACTTAAACACGGATCTCTGTCTTGCAGCTCACTGGAGCATATTCTGACAAGCGTTAAAGACAGGCTACAGGTTAGAAAGTGCATTGGGCCGTTCAGCTACAGAGCCATCACTTGTTAGAAAATTGGGTCACAGACTTGGAAGGGCATCTAACCTCCAACTGATGCAGGAGATTCACTGCTACAACTTTCCCAATAGGTGACCATCCAACTTCTGCTTTAAAAAAAAAAGCTTCTCACTTTTGGCTTGCACACACAACTCTGGAATTTGTCTTTCTAACTACCAGTATGTTGAGGGAGGGGGCCCCACCCATTTTCTGTCTGCAACAGAGCCACTTCCTTTGTTACCTTAATGGCCCATACTCAGAAGGTCATTACCTCACCTGGGAGCTAACCTGGCTATTCCAGGAACTGAATCTGTGCTGGATCCAGGAATTAGAAGGGGGCTCAGGCATACAGCCTCTTTCCCATCTACCCCAAAATTCATAACAGCATTTAAATACCTCAGCAAGTGAACAAAATCACTTGTTTTGAATGATAATTAGAACAAGGTTATTTTCACCATATCAGCAGTTGGGTCTTTCAACGAGAATGTTTTCAGAGACCAGCAAAGTATTCCATGGAAAGTCCTGTTATGATGAAGATGCCTCATCCTCAAGAATATTATATGCCACTTGAATAGCTTGGCTATACCTGTTTACTAGATGTAAGGCTCACTTAGTTCAGTGAGACTTACTCCTTGGTTAACGTATAAGGATTGTAGCCTAAATGCTTTAGAATCTAAGCCATCAGGATAGCTTGATTCAAATTAATTGAGTGGCCATTTTACCGAGACAAGGAAATTGCTCTCTTCAGCTTGTCAGCAATACAGAATCTGCAATGTTTCCTAGAATGTGACTGCTTATGTGTTTAGCGCATGCATGGAGGGTCTGTGGGGAAAGATTTCAAGTTTCAGGGCAAGGAGGAATTAATGTTTGTTAAGTGCTAGAGGCAGGTGTATAGCAGCAAGATGACAAATGAAGCCCATTTGTTATGTTTACTAGAGCTATAATGAACTTGGGTAAGGAATGTTTTACGGAAAAGGAAATCTGTAGCAACCCTGAGGTTCAGGGATTTGGAGAAGAAATAACTAACTAGGCATTGATGTGTTTTCTGAAGATATTTATGGATACATTAAGGTACCTGCAATGCAAGGAGTTTCTCTCGGATGTGGACTCTGGGCTACTGTTTGCCAACCTAGAGGAGTTAAATCAGGTGAGAAAACACTCTAATTTGTAGATTGACACTAAACAACATGTATCAACACTGTGGCTTTTCATTCTACGGCTTTAATACAATAGTTAAATCAAAACTATATTAACAAGCTCAAAGCAGCGTGGGTCCTTCTATTTAAATACTCCCTTTGGGGAATTTAGACATATAAGACCTGTGGAATTACATCTTCTAGTGCATTTGTCTTAAAGCAACAATGGCTCACTTATAGTCTATGTAGCAAATGTTGCCTTCAAAAACACAACAAATCATCCCTGGGTATTTGTTTGGAGTAGTGAAGCTGAATATGCTCACTATGCTTTACATTTTTCTTCCACTGAATTATAAAAGCTCAGAGCTCATTTAGTGCCTTGCAGTCGAATCTTTCATCCAAAGGACATCTTGAATAAGCTTCTCTTACTTAGGTGAGCCTCAGTTTTGTGACCAGTTTCTTCAGTGCTATAAAGGATCACCTTGTCCAGCCTATGCCTTCCATAGATTTCATCCCTGTGCTCACAAAGGTAAGAGTGACAATGTGTTAAGCTTAGCTGATGCATCAGTAAATGGTTAAAGAGCAGATAGAAGAGACTAGGTGTAAATGGACAGTTTTCACTGTCAAGAAATGAAACAGGGATCTGTATCGGAACTGCTGTTTTTTAACTTGTTCAGAAATGACCTAGAGTTTACACCCTGACCATGGCATGCTACCATCCACAGTTAAGTAGTGTGTGTGTGTGTGTGTGTGTGTGTGTGTGTGTGTGTACACATCCTTAAGGTTGTAGCCCCCATGAAACTACAATTCCAACTGCAATTGAGTTAGACTGACAGGGAAACAAGGGCAAGGGGGGAAGGGAACTATTATTTCTTGACCAGACTTTGTTTTTAAAGTATTTTCCTCTTCTCTCTGTACCTAGGGTATATAAACACCCACTTAGATAACCACTTCATACCTCCAATGAAGTAGGCTCTGGCCCATGAGAGCATAAATCACAGTACATTTCTTACAGTGCGGCTCTATGCAAGTTTAGTTGTGCTCATGGTACAATTTTGCTCGTGTCTACTCAGAGTAAGTCCCATTGACTTCACTGAGGCTTATTCTCAGGTAAACGAGCACAGGAGTGCAGCTTTACAGCCAGGTAAATGGTTATAACATTACAGCTTTAACATTTAAGATGCCAGCATGAATTTGTTGGCTGCATGACTACCCCTCTGGAATTCATCTTATTCTTGATTATGCGGAGGGGTTGATGAGTTTTAAGATTCAGCACCACTAAGCAAAGACCTTAGAATGACCTGAAGCAGCCAGCAAGAATGTGGAGTTAAAATTCTCCAAAAGTCCATGTCTTTTTGTAAACAAAAAATACAGTCCATCAAAAGGTATTTTAAAATTCATTTATTTCAGTGGGGATTTTCTGTAGCACAGTGCTATGTATATTTAGGCAAAAGTGAATCCCATTGACATCAGTGGAACTTATTGTGAAGGTAAGTGTGGATTGGGCTACTATCTTAAGCACACACTGGAAAAAAGGCTTAACTGTGGATGGAGCATGCACTTAGAATGGTAATCCATCCTTACTACGAAGTAACAAGGAATTATTTGCCATCTCAGATATCTCTGATCACAGAGGGTTGTGGACAAGTACCAAAAAATAATAATATGTGCAATAAATGTATAGGCTCCTTCTGGAGGAAAGGCAAGGTATAAATCTAATACAGTGGTGCCCCGCAAGACGAATGCCTCGCAAGACGAAAAACTCGCCAGACGAAAGGGTTTTCCGTTTTTCGAGGTGCTTCGCAAGATGAATTTCCCTATGGGCTTGCTTCGCAAGACGAAAACGTCTTGCGGGTTTGCTTCCTTTTTCGTAAAACCGTTAATACCTGGGGAATCCGTGCTCCGTAAGACGAAAAAATCGCAAGACAAAGCAACTCGCGGAACGAATTATTTTCGTCTTGCGAGGCACCACTGTAAATGAATATTTGGTCCTCACAATGCCAAGTGGGATATGCAACATTAGTCATACTGCAAGTGGACTCATTAAAATCATAGAACCATAGAACTGTAGAGTTGTAAGAGATCCCAAGGGCTTGCAATGGGCTTGAGTCTATTCTGAGTATAACTTAGTTTTTGATATTGCCCTCAGTGATTTACATTTTTGTCTTGTAGTATTTCCAAGGGAACCTGTGTCAGAGTCATCAGATGTACTGCCTGAATTATACCTCTGCTATCTTTTACTTGGAAAAACTGAAGAAAAGAGAAGATTTTGGGATCTATTTGAAAGTAAAGCAATTGTTTTGCTGTTATCCTTGTTCAACATTTACAGTTGTGATATTACAGTGGCATTTTTTTCAAAGTCAGTTGCTATCATAGTTCACTGATACGGTTAAGGGTGAACTAAAGTATACATTTAATGAACTAATAATAAACATCAATACCCATCCTTGTTCATCAGAAATCACTATCTCTACTATCATCCCCCTCCACTTCATGTGGCTTATACATCAAGAAATGTGTCATTTTAAAGTAAAATATGCTATTGGGGGGAATTATTGGGGATGATTTTCTTATGTCAGCCTGAACTGGGGACACTTGAGAGTGTCTGTAGGGAAGGAATGGATTTTTCTGGTATTTGGAGCCTATGTTGTTTAGCGTTTTAAGCACTAGTGCAAGCTCTTTGAATTGGGCCTAGAAATATATGGAAATCTAGTTCCTGTGATAAAGTGGGGGTGCTCTGCAACCTTTTCCACCACCCCCTTGAGGCCTGTACGCACAAAAGACTTATCTGCATGATATTTCCCTTCCTTTTTTTTATTTAGGTGGACGATTCATCCCAATTATTACCACATTAAGTGTGAGGTATAAGAGAAGGGGGTGCATTTATTCCTCTGCTATGGGAACTGGGTTGCCATTCTGAAAGCAATGACAATGCAGGGTTCTCATGAAATTTATTTTACTTAAGAAATGTGTAGCATACTGCTGATTGGCGGTATGAAGCATTTTTCTGCTTACTGTCAAGAGTACACTTGTTAATCCTAATACAAAATTTATCTGTATTCGATAGTGGTGTGAACAGAACGAGCGGTGCAAACGTCTCCATCTGGCAGAACTGCTGGTTGCCCCTTTGCACAAACTGACCCGCTACCCCCTTCTCCTGAAGAATGTATGGAAAAATACAGAGGCAGCTGAGAAATCTGTCATTGGTACAATTAAAGAAAAGGTGGAGAAATCTATAAGTGAGTTGGAGAAGGTCTGAAACTGCATTCTTGGTTCAGAAGTTGTTTCGAGTTGTTTTCACAGAGCCAGTCCTACCAATAGGCAGAGTGGTATGGCTGCCTCAGGCAGCAGGTTTTATGTGGCATGAAAAGGCAGCTAGTTCTTTAATTTGTTGTGCTTGTATTTTTATACCAGGGATAGGGAGAATTGTTTGTGGGATTTCATGCCTCAGGTGCCAAAACAACTTGGCTGATGTTGTGTGCTTTACACTTGACTTGGGTTTTGGTGGGGAGGGCCTGGGTACCATTTGCTCCTCAGCCTCATCCAACAAAAATACCTTGGGCCAACCTTTATTGCTCAGCATTTAGGCATGCATGAAGACTGTATGGCAAAAACTATTCCCCTAGGAACTGAAACATGAAAATACCTTCACTAGCTACAAACAAAAGTAATATTATGTAAACCAGCTCATTCCAAAGAACACTATAAGCCTGATAACTCATATTTGGTATGAAACATGAACATTGATGCTCATACTCTTAACATCCACAGGGATGACAACACTGACTAGAATATATCAATACAGGAGGCACTCAGCTCTCCATATAGAGAATGCTAAGGCCCATATTAATGAAGGACACAGATTTCATTTTCAGTAAGCCAACCTTGCTGCTCCATGGTGTATCTTTTCAGGAGATTTGGAAGGGAAAGTGAAATGGCTGGATAACTTCCAGAAATTTAAACAGCTACAGGAAATTATAGTTTGGCCTTCACTTTGGGATCAAGAAAAAAGATTTTTTGTTCCTGAGGTAAGCAATTTTTATTCATCCATCTTAAAAATATGTCCATAGCAGGGTCTTCTTAAATCTGCATAAAACTGTTAAAATAACATGGACAAATATTCATGGCTTAACTTCCGAATAGGTAACTAGCTCTAGAATGTTCTAAATACGCTCTGGAGAGGTGCCTGCACATAGACCACGCAGATCTTAGACCAGCACCCATACAAGTGAGCACTGAAAAAGTAATAAGCAAATATGGAGGGAGGCACAAGAGGGAGAGCTTTCCATGATGAGAGTGAGTAATTTGGAGGACAATAAAATAATATGGGCGCTGAAGGTGGGAATGTAAATAGATTTATTTGGAAATGATTCCTGAGGAAATCAATGGGGAGGAAGCAAAAATGGAAGGGGAAAAGAAAAGAGGTAGCCCTGTTCAGGGAAGTTTTTAATGTGTGATATTTTAGTGTATTTTTGGTCTCTGTGGAAGCCGCCCAGAGTGGCTGGGAAAACCCAGCCAGATGGGTGGGGTACAAATAAATTATTATTATTATTATTATTATTATTATTATTATTATTATTATTATTATTATTTCTAATGACACAGCATTTATAAATGGATTCAGTCAGAAGGCAAGGAATTAATTTGACATTGGCCATGCCCATTTTGACATGCAGCCCTCAAAGGGTTGGGCATGAGTCAAGGTTAGTCACTGCTGCTGTATAGGATTGGCGGGTGCTGATAACCCACGCTACGCCACTGCTGTCAAGGTGGTATTTGTCTAACACATGTAGCCAGTCAACCAATTAAATAGTCCATTATATTATTTCTGTTACTCAGAATTTTAATTGCACTGTTACCACTTTTTATTCAAAAGTTCCATGATTATCTCTCTTTCTCCATCACCAGTGTCTCAAGAACTTATTAAGAGAAAACCCAAATGAAAACATCTTGTCACCAACAAAGAGATTTCTTGTTCATGAGGGGAGATTAACCCTAGCAGGTAAAGAGTGCTTTCTGTATCATAGTTATGTTACACAGCGAACAGAAATGTATACCTAACTCAAACTAATCTGCAAACCTAAAGAGAGGATATGAATAAAAGTTGGACAAGTGCTGTATTAAGATGTTATGAACCTCCATGTTCAACATGGGAGCATAGAGTGGGGTGCATCACCTAACCTTCCCCTGGTGTCATGTCTACACCTGACATTTGCTCATACAATATGAATATCTGTAGAGAGAGGGCTTTCCTGCATAGAACTATACATGCAAAGGCATGCCCAGAATATGGAACCTCAATCATTCAGTGTTCCAGATTCTGATGAAGGCTTTGCCTATACAACTATATGAGCAAAGGCCCCTTGCTACAGAGGTTTGTGCTCTATGTACAGACATCACAGAAGGGGTGTGTGCTGTTATTGGGGTTACTCGGTTCAAAACCACTCCTTGCTTCCATGTTGTTGAACATGAGTGCTCATGACACTAAAATAAGGCTGCAGGCCAACAAGGTCAAAGAATAAAAATATATTCAGAAGGAATAAAATCAGTGTGAGTGATGTCTCAGTACCACTCTTCTAGAGGGGGAAAAACAAGATGTGTAAAAGTAGGTCTTTTAAATAAATATGCTTTTCCAAAAGAGAAATATGTTAAACTTCAGTGTTTTCTGTTCATAATTAGCAGTCAAATTTGAACTAGATTGCTAAGAGTGAAGAATACAAAAGATTATTTTTTTAATCTGCTGTCCAGTGGCGTAGCGTGGGGGGTGCAAGGGGGGCCGGCCGCACCGGGCGCAACATCTGGGGGGCGCGCGCTCGCCGCCTCCGGAGTTGCCGAAGAGCCTCGGGCGCAGAGTTTAACTCTGAGCTGCCTGTGATGTGGGGGGCACGACTGTTCTGCAGGGGGCGTGGCGTGGATCTGTACCGTTTGCCGCTTTGATCTGGCGGAGAGCACAAGACGGGCACGTTGCTTTGCGGGAGCCGAGGAGAGGCACCTGGTTCAGTCCCGCGGGGCGCGCTTCTCTTGCGAGCCCCCCCAGCCGCCTCCCGCTGCCCACGCCGCACTTCTCCGCCCCCGCCCCTTCTCCTCGCTGTCAGCAGCCGTCTGTGTCTGATTTGAGAGGAGAACGGAGGCGAGGCGGCTGCAGCCAGCGACCCCCCTCCACCTCCCGCCCCGGGGCTACCAGAAGCCCCCCTCGGTTTCGGCTGGGGACAGAGAGCGCGCCTGCTCTTCCATGCGCACCGCTGCCCCATTGGAAGGGTGGCGGAGGAGCTGCAAGCCAGGGTGCGCGCCATGAGCCTCAGCCTTGGCGTTCAGGGGCCAGTGGTGGAAGCAGGGCCAGTGGTGGAAGTGCGGTGCTTTCCCCGGGTTGCTGGGCGTGGGGAGCCCTCGGGGCGCGGCAAGAGGCAGCGCTCCTGGCTGCAGGTCCGAGGCCCGGCTGCTGCCCGCCTCTCGCGGCAGGAGGGAGTTGCGCTGCCGCCGCCGCCGCCACCCGCAAGGAGCCAGCCACTCGCTGCCCACGAGGCTCCTCTCTGGCCAGCCTGCCAGCTGGGCTCATCCTCCTTGCCAGCGCAGGCAGCGGGCTCTGCTCCCGGGGGACCTCCCGGGGGAGCGCAGCAAAGGGGCGCCCTTCTCAGCCTCCCCACAAAGGGGCACAAGCAAAGGGCACGTCCCGGCGCCGTGGTCGTGCCCTTTGCTCCGCTGCGAGCCACGCTGCCGCTCGCCTTCGCCTTTCACAACAGCCCCGCAGGGTAGCCCAGGCTGCGAGGTCAACCCAGCGAGAACTCTCCGAGGCTTCTCTCGGGCCCCAGACCAGCCCTCCAGCGCCGCCACGGCCGGTCTCTTGAGTCCGTTGCCAGGCCACGGAGGGCCAGCAGCCAAGCCTGACAAGCGCAGAATATAGAGGCTTGGTGGGGGGGGCACCACAGCGTGGGGTGCAAATTACGTGTCTTGCCCCGGATTAGGGGGCGCAAATTACTTCCCTTGCCCCGGGTGCTGACAACCCACGCTACGCCGCTGCTGGCATGCTCTGGTCCATGGGGTCACGAAGAGTTGGGCACAACTAAATGACTAAACAACAACAACATAATGAATGAGGAAGCTTTCCAAACCAGTTCCTTTTTCGGGGTAGTTATGTACCGCAAATTAGTATCTCCAAAGAAGTTGCTCTGTTGCCACAGAAACAAATGGGTAGGATCCTCTTTCCACCCACTTCACCAGGCTGGTAAAGGTAAAGGTAAAGGGACCCCTGACCATTAGGTCCAGTCGTGACCGACTCTGGGGTTGCAGCGCACATCTCGCTTTACTTGCCGAGGGAGCCGGCGTACAGCTTCCAGGTCATGTGGCCAGCAGGACTAAGCTCCAAATAACGCGAGGTGCCACTGTAGTAGGAATCTCCTTTCTTGCAACTTGGAGCCATTGGTCTGGCTAAACATCAGGAAAAGCCTTCTGACAGTTAAGAGCAGTGGCGTAGCGTGGGGGGTGCAGGGGGGGGCCGGCCGCACCGGGCGCAACATCTGGGGGTTAGGGTTAGGGGACGCAAATCCACAGGTTAGGGGCGCAAATCCATGGGTTAGGAGGCGCAAATTACTTGCCTTGCCCCGGGTGCTGACAACCCACGCTACGCCACTGCTGCTGTCTGCTTTTGAAATGAACTGGCAGGCGGTCATATACTTAAGACAGATAAAAATGTAACAGCTGATAGGCTATGGAATGTTACAAATAATTTGACAGTATATATCCCTGGTTATTTTTGCTTTATAATCTGTTTGATAATCTTTTACTCGTGGGAGATTCAGTCATTTCACTAGCTCTGCTAAAAACTATTAAAATATTATGTGAGTTATGCAAGCAATAGTGATCCACCATTCTTCCGTACTACTTTGGCTGCTCATGTATTGCAAATGTTAAACAACCCAAACTACAAAGCTGAATATTTTTCATATCCAGACTTTTTAATACTAAGCAGGTGGTGATATGGGGCAGCTGTTGGCTTCCTACTTCCTTTAAAATTAATCTCTGGAGCTTGAGCCACAAAACTTGAAAGTTCAGTTCTATTCATTAAAACAAACTTCCTAGAATTCTGGAACTAGAAAAACTATGCTTGAATCTCTTAGCAAGTAATTTTCCAAATTCTTTCAGTCAAGATAAATCCAAAAGCAAAATGTAGTGATGAATTTAAGGCAGAAAATGTGAAGTTTTGTTACAAAATAAAAACATAAGAACCAGTGTTTACTTTTGCGTTTATTCCTCAGAACATATGAGACTTGTTGATGTCTACCTATTTCTGTTTGATGATTTGCTGTTGATTACAAAGCCTAACCGGCACAAAAAGGTAAGAAGAAAGGAAAAGAAAGATCAGCTACAGCTGTTGTGTTCATGCACATTTTGCTCTGTAGGTGCAGTAAACATTTATGTAATATTTTAAAATCATTAAAGTACAAATGTTGAGGGAAGAGTTGTGAATTGCTGACATATCAAAGAAATGAAGAACAGACCCTGGCAATTATACGATACTTAGGGGCAGTGCCTCATAGTGGGCACATTTTGGTAACCCCTTAGGAGTAGAGGGCCATATTTTGATTTCATGCAAGTAGTCACTTGCATTTGATTTCATGCAATATGCACTTATTTTTTAAAGAAGCTGCAGTCCCTGGTGGCCCAAGCCTGGCTCCTTTTAACCCACCACCTCCTATTACCTTGTTGACTTAGATGTAAAAAGCAGACATCTGAAAGTAAAGGTAAAGGGACCCCTGACTATTAGGTCCAGTCGTGACTGACTCTGGGGTTGTGGCGCTCATCTCACTTTACTGGCTGAGGGAGCCGGCGTACAGCTTCCGGGTCATGTGGCCAGCATGACTAAGCTGCTTCTGGCGAGCCAGCACGGAAACGCCATTTACCTTCCCGCTGGAGCAGTACCTATTTATCTACTTGCACTTTGAGGCGCTGTTGAACTGCTAGGTTGGCAGGACATCTGAAAGTAGACATGCTTTAAATGTACAGTGTTGATGTGACTAAGGTTTCATGTGCTTTCAGATACACTGAGGCTCCATAGTTTCCTTGTATTTTAAAGAACTGCAGCATAGCAGTCAACTGTATGCCTACTTATTACATTTAACAAAAATTATTAGAGCTTGAAATGTGTTTATGATACAAAGCTAGTGCCATGGAACAGAAAAAATAAGCATTTTAATCTTGTGGCAATTTTGACTTAAGTTCCAAGAGCTGCCATTCACAAATTTAAGTCAAGTACTACATGTCAGAAATGCCACAACTACAATCCGGAATATAGAATGCTTAGGTAACGTATTGGTTTTCCTTTCTGTTTCAGAAATCTGTAGTTTCTGACCTGAGTTTAACACCTGTTGGCCCCTTTTTCACTCCCGAATTGCAATCTTTGCTTGAAGGTGGTGGCTACTGCACTGTGCTTGACCAGCCTATCCCATTAGACAGAATGGTAGTAAGAAATATTGAGTCCTTCCACATAACAGGTATGTTAAATACGTTTTACATATGGCTTGGTTACATTCTTCAAATATTGAGTAGATGCATGGCATCCATGGACCAGAGCACGCCAGGCACTTCTGTCTTCCACTGCCTCCCGCAGTTTAGTCAAACTCATGCTGGTAGCTTCGAGAACACTATCCAACCATTTCGTCCTCTGTCGTCCCCTTCTCCTTGTGCCCTCAACATCAGGGTCTTTTCCAGGGAGTCTTCTCATGAGGTGGCCAAAGTATTGGAGCCTCAGCTTCACAATCTGTCCTTCCAGTGAGCACTCAGGGCTGGTTTCCTTAAGAATGGATAGGTTTGCTCTTCTTGTAGTCCATGGGACTCTCAAGAGTCTCCTCCAGCCCCATAATTCAAAAGCATCAATTCTTCGGGGATCAGCCTTCTTTATGGTCCAGCTCTCACTTCCATACATCACTACTGGGAAAACCATAGCTTTTACTATACGGACCTTTGTTGGCAAGGTGATGTCTCTACTTTTTAAGATGCTGTCTAGGTTTGTCATTGCTTTTCTCCCAAGAAGCAGGCGTCTTTTAATTTCATGGCTGCTGTCACCATCTGCAGTGATCATGGAGCCCAAGAAAGTAAAATATGGCATATATGTAGGGACAGCTATTTTCTGTGCCCATCTTAAATAGCTCTCTCTTAAAATATTTGGAACACAATACAAATAAGCCAGTTGCTACCCCTCAAGCAAAATATATTCATTTCAGTCATCCCACCTCAATTTTTCTTCAGTCTCTGGGATGTACCGTATTTTTCGCCCCATAGGACGCACCTAGTTTTTTTTGGGGGGGAAATAAAGAAAAAAATATTATTTCCCCCCCCCCCAGGCGCGGGGCTGGCGGGGGGAAGCCCGAGCTTCCCCCAATCCCAGCCCCGAGAACAGCCTGCTATCCGCAAGCCTAGGGAGGCCAGCAGTAAGTCGCCCCGGTCTCCCCAGGCTTCAGAATGCAGGCAGCTTGCCCCAGGACAGCAGGCAGCTCTGTGCAGCCATCGGGAGGCAGGCGCGACTTTGCGCCCCGCTCCGGATGGCTGCGCAGACCTGCGCTCGCCCCGGGACTGCAGGCAGCTCTGCGTTCGCCCCATAGGACGCACACACATTTTTTGGAGGGGGAAAAGTGCGTCCTATAGGGCGAAAAATACGGTATATAGGTCCAACAGCTTACAATGGTAGTGAAGGGAATTTACATGGTAAATCAGAGAAAGTGTGCTGAAGGAAATCAATTTTGATCAGACAGACCTGCCTCACTTCAGGATTAAAGATGTAACACCACTGTCTGTGCTAAACCAACCAATGTTCAAAAGAAATATTATTTTTTTGGAACACTTCTCATTTTGCCCACTATTCTAAACTGATCAGCTAAACTATCTTCACTCCTTTTCCTCTCCATGGATTCAGACTTGCTCCTGTTTCTGTATAAAATTAGAATCCAAGTGAAGACCTAGCTTTTGCATTTCCCATCAATGTGATTTTATGAGACCCCTTGTGATCACTGGTTTAATATCCATCTAAATCATATCTTTATGATATGCAACTATGTCAAATTGTAAAAAAAAAGGACAGAAGTGCCAGCTTTGCAGGTGGCAGCTCACTATGTAATTGTTGTTGTTTAGAAAATAGTTACACCACATAGCATGTAGTTTTATTTTCCCTAAAGCCAGAAGATTGCAGCTCACTCTCAGTCCCTTATCCCTGGTTACTTCTATATCCAAAACCAAGCTTAGGTATTGTTGATATTTCATGCAGTCTAAAAGTCAATCAATGGATGCATACAAGTTCCATTGAAGTAGTTCTTGTGGCCTGTTTCAAAGGTAACAGATATTTGCTCCTTATAGAGGTCTGGAGTGAAAGCTGTGGAAGATGTCTTACCATGTGTCAATTGTTTTCTTAGTTTTTGGACTACGAAATACTTTTCTAATACAGCATAGAAATCGGTTTCAGCAGTGCATAGCAGCCTTTTTACTACAAGCACAGACTGAGTCTCTCAAAGTAAGTATTTTATTTTACAAACATTAAAAAAAAATAAACGCAAGCAATACACCTAAGATAATGCTAACACCTTTCCCCAAATGATTTGAGCTAGTTTATTTGTCTGTCCTGGGTACTGTCCCTACCCCACTAGAGTGAGATACCCCTTTCAAAAATATGAATAGATGCTATTGCCTAATTAGCTATATGGAAAGTATGTATCCCTAAGTTACTTTTGTTATTAAAACTTCTTTTTCACCTTACAGAAAACATGGATGTCACAGATGGAAACAGCAATATCAAATTGCACAAAGAGAGAAAATAAACCCAAAACTTCATTTTTTAGTTTACCTGCTGAATCATCTGAAATTTAGTTGTGGAACCACTAGACAATGTAACAGATTTACTTTTTTTAAAAAAAAAAACAAAACAAGGCATGCAAAATGTCTGTGAACATTTTTTGGAGCCTGGAAAGGTGAGACTCTGGAAACAATCTTGCTGGAACAGAATTCAGAGAAGGAAAAGAGCAACTTGGATGGTCATCATTCAAACTGTAGTGCTATGCTTATGGCCTTTGGTTCCTCACAGGATGGCTTGTTTTGGTTTAGCATTCCATGATAAAAACTAGAAAATATATGTGATATGATACGGAAAAGGGAAAGAAAACTAGTGTCATTAAACCAACATCTTTAAAACTGCCTTTACAAGTTCTTCTGCAGTCAAACTGGGGTACCAGTAATCATGAGACCCGCTTAAATCAGAGTATTTTGTTTTTTGATCAAATACTACCGGGTTATGAAAGAAAGAAAATCCGTACAATTTTTTCCTACCTCAGAAACAGTCTTCACACTGATCTTCACAAATACACCTCTCACATTATAGAATCACACAACCCATTTTTAAGCAGTGTAGTCACCTTGAGATTACCTTCCTCGCCTCATCAGTGCTTTGAAGAAATTTCATCAACATTATGCTACAAAGAGAGATACCTGCACAACTTGGAATGGGGTTAAACTAAGAACTGAGAAATTGTAATTTCTGGCTGTAGCGTTCCAGAAAAAAATTACCCCAACCCCCAATTAAAGCTGCAGGGTAAAATCAGTTCATACTAACTATACAACACCAAACTGGGTTGCACATACTTTTGAGGTATACACTTTTTTGTAAAATTCTGGGTAAGAACCACACAGCTTCAGTAATTATTAGTTCAAAGAACTGTAGAATGAAGCAGAATGGCACCAATTAGAAGAGCCATTTTTATCACCTTTACCACAATTATGTTCATGATGTAACACCAAAAGGATACTACTCAACTTTGCCTGACCACTATCTGAATTTGCAAATGAATAAAAGTGGATACAGCGACATCAAAAGCACGGCAAATTAAGTCACTGCAAATGGTCTATTAGAAATGTCTAATTTTATTTCAGCCCAATAACAGATTAGAATACAAAAGTAACATTTCCACAAGTATCCACTCATGTTATTTCATACAGGATTAGCTGATGTAGGGTGTCACTCCTCAGCTTTCATTACTTTCCAAATGCAGAGTTTAGGGATTACAGTGCGTACTGAACTAAACTCTTTCACAATGTAAGGCACAACTACATGACCACAAGTCATAAACACACCACTGAGAGGAGGACTTGAGAGAATCCAAATGATAAAAATGGTCATGCAAGACTATCTACAGATAACGTGAGTTTAAGGGTCCAGTTGAAAAAGAAGTGCAGTGTTGTGTAGGTAAGGCTACCTTAAAACATCTGTAAATATAAGGTAAGCACAGAATTTTTCCAATTCTAATTTATACAATTATACATAAAAATCAGTAAATATTATGCACAATATTCACATCTGCGACCATAATAAACCAATCATTAAAAAGAGGCCAACAGGACAGTACACTTTGTGGCACGCATCCATTATAAGCTTAATAGCATTTGTCAACTTCTTGTCTACACTGTTGCAAACAAGAGGCTAATTTAATGGCATGTTCATGTTTAAACCAGTATCCAGTTTGCCAATATTACATACAGGTGACAAAGTCCAACAGACTTATGACCAGGACAGCTTGAATTGGTTTCATTCCTGTCCAACAGCTACAAGTTTGTAGAACTAAACTACATAGGTCAAAAGAGCACAAGTGAGCCTAGAATAATTGGAAACTACATTAGCATACATATCCAAATATTACATTTTTGGTGAGACAAAACACTTGGAAAATTTGGCAGTTACCACAAATCATACCTAACATTATAGTGAAGGAATCCTATCAAAATGCACTAAAGTTGAATTTCATATCAAGAGGTAGTTTAAATGAAATCTTACATAGTGGCATCAAGTGTCAGAATGAAAGGGGGGGTTGTGTGTTTATTTTAAAGGAGTTTTTTTAATAATAATTTTATTACAAAAGTGACAAATCCTATACAAGCAGCATTTTGGACAGATTTCTACTATAAAAGGTTTCAGTGTTTGCTAACCCAACGTGACATTCTTTCTTATCCCTTTGGTGACAAGAGTTGGGATTTAACCACATGGTAGAATGTACATTGTATGAGCACCAACACTAGGAAATCTGGATCTGCCACACCAGTCTGTTTATATATCAACAATGAACAATGTATTTAGATACTTTAAAACTCAAAGCCAGTAGTAAAACTTTTCCATATTGGGGTGTAAGGAGGGAACGATGACTAAGAAAGAAGTCTTCACTGAATTTAGTGGCTCTTTAATTGGCACACAAGAGAAAACAGATTAGTTTCCTACCATCAGATATGTTCTACTGAATTGGGTGAAAACCTTTCCATTTGCCTGCTGTACAATGACTGCATAGAATATTGCATCACTCCATTAACCACGACAGAACAGTCAATGCTGACCAACTGCAGCATTGTAAAATTGTAACTATTTTATAAATGCATACTACTCTTAAGTAGTATACTGGTTTTAAGATTTCTAGCAGTTCAAAACAGAATGTGAACACAAACATGTCTGCTCTTAGGTATAGGGATTTTTGTATGTACTTATTGCTATGGCCTGGAAAACAGACCATCCATGTAAATTCTAGAGAAACTCAATACTAAGAAAACAAAAGCTGATACATGAACTATGGAAACCAGTCAACTAATACTACAAATGTGCAAAATTGCTATGTCCACATTTTTCAATTCTTAAGTCAAACAATGCTTGCTAAAACCATGTAAATTCCTTTGCTATATATACACGTGTCCTCTGGAGCACTTAAGAATTAAAGATGCAATATTCCTAACAAAAATGAAGTTACTAGGAATTTCACTGAACGCTCGTCTAAGAATATATAGCCTTGTGGACCAATTACTACAACAATTCTTGCAAAACAGCTGTTTCATTTCTTGCATATTATGTTGGTTACACGAGAAAGAAAGTGCATAGTGCAAGTGACAATGCTATTATCTTCCCCTTCCTGAGGTTCTTAGGGGGCGTTTCCACTGAAGTAGCTCAAATTTCTGAACTACGGATCCAACCTTATGCTCTTTCTCTGAACAAAATGGATTATCCCTTGCCTCCACATATATACGTTTGCAACTTCTAGGGCTGCGATGTGTTGTCAATTAACAAATCAAACCACTTCAATATATTTTCACCTGTTTGAATGAGGGAGCAGATGGTTTTCAGATATTCTTTTGAATGCAAGTACTTACAAAAACTGTGACTGGCAAAGGCCTCTCCCCATTCTGTTGCACAGAACAAAGGACGGCTTTTCTAAGATGGTGCCTGCTGCAACACATATGAGCATCATCTAAAACCAAAATACTCTTTTCCTTCAAAACTTTAATTCATTCATAAGCATGTTTAATTGAATAAAACTGGTGTGATTAATCAACTAAGATTTATTTAATCAAGTAAAAACCCTAATAATTCCCAATTACCTTAGTAGATGCTCCGGATATTACTTTACCATTTAGTCCTTTAAAAAAAACACCAAATAGATGGGGGAAATGTCTACACATGTAGCCACTGAATGATTAGATGTAAATTTGGCATATGGAGCATGCATATCCAACTCAAAAAAATTTAAGGTTTCATACATCCTATTTGTACTTGTTCATCTGGACATTTTTGAACAGATAAAGCAGCTTTATACTAAATCAGGCCATTGGATCAAATGTCATCTGCTTCCATTGTCAGCAGCCTATCAAAATTTCCAGGCAAAAAATGGTATTTGCTGGACCTGGAATGTATGAAACATTTTTTATCTTGAGGCATGAGGGATTGAACTTGGGACCTTCTGAGTGCAAAGGTCATGCTAGCCATGACCCCTCTACAAATATATTTGTGTTAAGCTGTTTGCTTCTCCATTTCTTACTAGTGCTGTACTTCCATTTCTCAGTCTACAACATTCTTCCTTGCTGGCATCACTTCCTTCATAGCATTTTAAATAGGCCACATATCCAAAAGGTGTTAATTTTAAATGTCATGCTGTATTTTAGTCACTCTAAATTTTACAAAGTACATTATTTTGTGTGATTACAATGTGCATAGAAGTATGTATATTATCCTCGCCTCTCAAATCAAAAGAAAAGTAAAAAAGGAATTACTGTGTTGGGGCTGAAAGATGACATTTCCTGCCTAAATCCAATCTTTTAATTTTAAAAGAGCAATTTCAGTACCTTTTCATTTGGACAAAACATAACACCATTGTACTATAAAACCTACGACTGAGATGTACCTCATTAAAGCAAGAGAAAGGCTCTTGGTGGCGGAATCTCAGTTACTTTAAAGCCATTAGCAGAACCTGGAATTTCACTTCCATTTGGCAGGGAGTTATGGCAAATCTCTAGCAAGAACTAAGAAACTGGAGACAAAAATTTACACTAAGAAAGGTAGAATTCCAAGGTGACTGCTTTCTTTCCTAATGTTGTATTTTTTAATTCCCACACTTCACAGTATTTTTTCCTGGGAACTTCCATGCAGTGTTTCCTGTGAAGGGAATTGAACAACAACGAAGATTTTATAATAATAATAATAAAATTAACTAAGCAGAAGACCTCTGCAGCAAAAACATGGCCCAACCTCAAAAAGTTTCAGAGTAAGACCTTGCATATTAAGGATGATGTAGTCCACTTAAGTACCTTTGATATGATGAAAAGTATTCTTAGAGATGTCAAGCATACATTATACACTCGACACTTGCTTTCATTTTCAGTGACACTGTAGTGAAACATCCTGAAAAGTTTAAAACCTCGAGGCAGTTTCCCACTATCTAGGGCATTCACTGTAAGTGGAATCCCCAGAGAGTGAGAAAATAAAAGAAATAAGCAAAAAAGCTGCTTGTTTGGGCCTGCTACGTATCTTTCACACTTCAATGAAGCTATTAAACTGTAACCATCCCATTAGAACAGCAGCATTTGATACACAAAATCCCTGCAAATGTGTTTACTTTAAAATGTGTTACTTTTAAACAAGGAAATTAGGATTAAAAAAATACATTGTTACTCCTCTGTTTAAACTTTATTTACAAGTTACTGGGGACTTATAAACTAGACACAGAAGCTCTTGTAGGATCAAAACCAAACAAGCCATAGATAATTTCAGCCTCACAAGAAGTACAATTGTTTGACTTTTTTATATGTATATTTTCAACAATACTATAATTTTGCCCAATGTTACAATCATCACCCAAACCAAAGAGTAGTCTGAGTGTTGTACGAAGTGCATAACAGAAACTTTATTCTAGCATAACATTTAAGAGCTGTGAGTAATTATCCTTGCAAGTCGTTGAAACAAGTATCACAGACACGAACGGGTTTCTTAGAAGAAGGAGTTAAGGCATTCTTAGCTGAGCACTCGGCACAGAAGATATTTCCACACTGTCTGCAGTGATGCTGTGAAACAGGAAAAGCAAAACAATTATATACAGGGAAAGATATAATGCCAAGCCATGGCATGAACATGCTCTCCACTCCTATGTCCTCCAAACCAACTTGTTATTGTGAACCTCGCTTTCACACTGCTCTCCTCATAATCCTGTAACTGTTTCCATCTGCAAGTATCCGTTCAAATGACAAGGGGGGAAGATGCCCATTGCCAGGCTGAGCAGACTGCATCAAGTTGTACAAAAATATACAAGGCCTGAACACGGCTTGTACTGACAAGTCTCTCACTGCACTGCTTACAAAAGAAAGCATGAGGCTTATACAAATATTTCCCTTATATAAATCTGACAGACATTACCAGAAAGTTCATTTTAAACAATCACCTTTTAAAAACGCTTCCTTAACACACATTGGCTGTGGTGTCACATCATGCTAAACCATGGTACCATATTTTTTCGTGTATAAGACTAGGTTTCCCCCCCTTAAAAATAATGTCAAAAATTAGGAGGCATCTTATACACAGTGTCTCCCCCCATTTTCTTAAATCTTAATTCCCAAAAATAGGGGGCATCTTATACATGGGGGCATCTTATAGATGGAAAAACACAATATATCACAGTGATCCTTGAACCCAATGTGCTCCCACCTTCCCCTCTCCTCCACAGGGGGCAGTTTCAAAATTTTGCTTCCACTTTTTTGTTAACTGTAGTTTCCTGTGTTTTCAGAATGATTAACGTGATCCACAGCCAACTTCAATAAATCAGCTTCAAATGCCAGAGACTGGTGTTTGTTTCTTTGAAATTAACCAGTTAATATTAAATCACTTTGTTGAACCAAACAATACAAATACTGTAGTTAAAAGAAAGCAGCAACTTCTCAACTTCTCTTCCTGGATGCATGGAAAATGGAGATGGGTATGTGAGCCTGTGGTTTGTTCCAACTCATTCACAGTACGCTAAACCATTTATTTTTTTGGAAATACAGCCGCTGCTTCACTGCTTTCACAAAAATAATTCTCAACACACACACACACTTCTACAGAAGATATTCCCAGACATACATACCTTTCTTACTGTTACAGAAAAACCTTTCCCACAGGCCATGCAATTCTGAACCTCATTATCTTCAGCCCATTTCCGATTCAGGGCTTGTGAATGTTTTATCTATAAAATGTAAGAGTAGAGATTTTTATGAACATTAAATCAAAAACCCAAATCACGTCAAAGCTACTTCATGGAAATTCAACAGCAAGTGTTATACACACCCACACAACCCAGAATTGTTGCATATAATTTTACACATAACCACATCATTCTTACCACATTTGGTTCCTCTCCTCTACCCATCTACTTGACTCCCCTGAACAACTTGGCAAAGAGCACTGTTTACTTTAATAAATTTAAAGGTAGTGCAGAGTCTGTCTTTAGGCACCAAAATGAAATACCTGCAGTGACTGGTTCTCTCTGCCTAGCTCTTGCATGGCTGCAGTAGTGTCATCCAGTTTTCTTCGTGCATCCATCAATTTGCTCTGAAGTTTTTCAATTTCTCCTTCACTTTTAAGGCACCTAAAGAAGAAATCATAATGCTATTACAATGCCGTAAACTGAGGAAAAATAAAACCATCATTCACATGCGAATTCATACTGCTAACCTGCCCTCAGACTATTGTCAAGAACCAAGGGTGGGCAGGAAATTGATCCTTTTGGTTTCCTTTATATTAGTGAGAGAACTATTCCATTCCAACACTTTCTGAGTTGAAGCTACATTTCAAACTGTGTGAATCCCTATTCCAACGTGGTTTCAACCATACTAGTAAGGTAGCCTTCCCTTATTGTAGAAACAAATAAGACCATTAAGAAGTCTACAGTGAACAAGAACTGAGTTGGCTTCCTGTGTCAAGTGGCTAGTTATGTTCCAGGAGTAAGTCACCATATGCAATACATGCACAGGGCAGTCAAAATTTTACATAAAAGGAGGGTCAGTGTTAGAATTTTGAATTTTAGCTTCTCTGTCAATTTGGGTGATTTATTCTGACTGCATAAGCTTATTTATTTCCATTATAATTTGTTTTTAGCACAAAATTACACAATTGGAAGTTTTCCCCATTCTATTATAAAAACAGAAGTCACCACATACATACACAAAAACATATTATTCTGCCTCTAACTCACTGACTTACCTTTCCAGAAGCACTCTCCTCTCATCTTGGTTATTTTGCACTGTGGCTTCCAGTACTGCAATCTCTCCACGTAAATCATCTGTTTGTTTTTCTAATTCACTAACTCTTCTTTGGCTGCTTTGCCACTCTTTCTTCACCGTACCCAGATTTTCATTTAAAGCTGTGATCTGCATGTTGAGTTTACCCTCAGCCTCCTCATGACTTTTATATTGCTCATCTTTTTCCTTTTTCTCAGCTTGCTAAGTCAATAAAAACATTTTTAAAATGTAAGTATTTTTCTTATAACAACAACAACAACAGGTCTGTTCAGATGATATTTTACCCCTGGGATTGTAGCCAAAGAGGGAAGCACCCCATTCTGCATATCTAACTCTTCTTGCTATGGAAAAAATAATGAAATCCTGGCTAGGATCCCAAATTGCTTCCCTTCATAAAAGTGACTCCAATCCAACAGCAGAATATGGGAGTAAGTAATTTCCTTCTCAGCCTTCCATAACACTGTCACTCCAACCACCAGAGCAGATTTTTGAAATAAACAGGGGAAGCCAGTGAGAAAGGAGAAATCAGTGAAAATAACTTTCTCTTCATTCCACCAGTAACGGTATCTCATGAGTGGCGTTCTGCTCATGGGAAATTAGGATAGAAGCCTCTGTGTTTTGTCTTACTTAATATGGAATTCTCCCTGATACATAGTAAGTTAAATTGAGCAGGTTAAATATCTTGGATTAAAAGACTCTGATAATAGATAAGAGACCATCTTGGCTGTGAGTCCTCTGCCTTGCTGGACTTTTCCACCTGACCTGGGAGGGCAGCACCCTGAATGACTCCAGCTACAAAAGTTGAAACTGCTGAACAGATGCTTAAACATATTTAAGCATGGATACATATTAACTACTCTCGTAATAGATATACCAACCAGTTTTGCCTCAATCTCAGCACATTTCTTCTTCATTTCTTCTTCTCTCTTTTTCAACTGATCTTTGATAACTTCTTGGTTCTTTTTCTCCTGCTCAAGAGTTGAATTAATGTTATCAACTTTCCCCTGTAATTCCAGTTTCTGTTTGATCAATAGTTGTTTGGCATCTTTTAAATTTGTTATCTCCTGTTAAAAACATACAGTATTTACAATGACAAAAATAATACTTGGGTGAGAGCTAATCTGAAATCATACTATTTCCCATGAAATAGTATAATTCTCAGAACAGAACAAGACAAAGTGAGTTATTTTCTATATCTTAACAGGTTAAGTTTAAAAACCAGATGAATGTGTCTTTTTGCCTCATTCCTAACCATTTGCCGAACTGCTTACAATATTTTGGGGGAGCTCAATTTCACATCTCAAGGGGTCGGGGGGGGGGGTTAGGAGAAGTTCTGCTGGCAGGCAGGCAGGAGAAGCTGAATGAATGAATGAATCGATTTATTCGGTCACTGACCAGAGTGCAACATATGCAGCAGCAGAGAGCATACAAACATAAATGGACACAGTCAGCAATTGACTGGGGTGGGGGAGGAATACATCTTATGTTGCAAACGCTTTCAAAACAACATGCTTAAACTGGCTGTTTTTATTTGAAGAAAAAGCAGCCAGGGGCCCTGAGCAAGGACATGCTTCCCACCATAATTTTATGCTGGAAATCCATTTTCCCCACCCACCACCTCAACCCATTTCTATTTGATCCCAAAGAAGATATAGCTGCTTTTTTCTCCAAGGTGTAAATGTTGCCAGTTTAATCTATAATTCGGACCTGAAAAAAAGGCACCTGTAGGAAGGATTAAACTCGGGAGGTGAAGTAAAAAGCAGCATAGCCAAATACTCACATTAATTAAAAACCAACACAAAACACAAGGTCTACAGATACGGAAGGGTAAATGCAGTTGGCAAGAAAGGTGAGAAAGTTCACCAGAGTAAGCAGGCAGGGAACTTTTGAGTGAAATGGTAATACGCTGAACAAAAGAAGTGGCCCAGCATAAATGGAGTAGCATCTCAACATACTTTTTCCAATTCCTGTTTGCAGGTTCTGGCTTCTTCTCTTAGTTTGGAATTTTCTTTTTCCAGTTTGGTGCTTATGTTCTGAAGCTCAGTTGTTTTAGATCTTTCGTTAGCCAGATCCGTTTCTTTTCCAGCCTTGAAGCAGAGGAAATGGACAGGTATTTTTAAGAGACCACTTTTAACTGATTTAGAAAGCAATGATCATTTTCTGGCGGTAAAGAGCTGCCTCTTTAAAATCCTGTTCTAGTGTATTTCTACTCTACATACATATTCTAACAGTATCGATTTTGACATGGCAGAAAAGCATCGCCTTCTAACCAAATGATGACAAATCAGTCCAGCAGTGAAAACATGCATGTTTCCTCATAAATAAGCTTCAGTGAAACTTAACAATTGCATATAGAACCAAAGCCACATGGCATATCATCATTAAATAAAAAATAAATTACCTTGTCTTTCTGTATTTCCTGTAATAGTTTATTCTGCTCTTTCAGTTGTTGTTCTTTATTGGACACATCCTGCTCTAATGTAGATCTTGCAGTCTTAAGTTCTTTGATCAACTGATTGTGATTACTAATTTGATTTCTGTTTGAAACCAATTCTTCTTGGGCCAAAGCAAGCTTCTCCTCTGTGGACTGAATTTTTGAAAAACACAGCTAAAGTTGCAGTCAGCCAGTCACAGTAGCAGATATGATTATGCATTAATGTGAAGAAACAGGAGTTGATTTTAATAGTAAAAAAACCTGTTAGCAATATGTAACAAAGTCCTTTCCAATTCAGCTCCGAATACAAACATGAAGAAATAATATTAATAAATTCTGATACAAAATTTAGAGTGCAAATAAAAGGATTATTTTGCACTGATGCCATCGTCCCACTTCCCCTACCACATGTCATCTGAGTCTTGGAAGGCCCTCACTTTCGATTTGGGTCTCTGCACAAGCTGCCATACAAACCACGCAAACGGCTGCAGTCGTAGCTGCTTTCCTAGAGCCATTTCAAAATCTCTAGACATTGCACGGAAGTTGGGCCATTCCTTCTCCCTAGTGCCAGATATGTTGTGATGTGTTTGTTCCATAGTTCTGATAAGCACAGCTGAACAGTAGGTTGTGCCATAAACTATCAATTTGGCAGAGGAAACTTCAGGTATGTGTTTTCCTATACACCTTCTCCCAGACAGTGAAAGAAGTAGTAGCTAAAATGATGTGAGGATGAGGAGAAAGGAAATCATTTGGGTGGGGGTGGGGAGTGAATGGAGGATGCCAAACAATATTAGCGGGGGTGGGGGAGAAGAACCTGAGGTTGTCTTCTTCCCTTTGCCCCAACTTCTAATAGCACCCTAGATCACATAACTAATATTAATGTATCATAAATGGCCTGAAGTACTTTTGCCCCCAACTCCATGCCTCTTGCATCTGCTGCCGGGAGCCATAAACTATGACTGACAGAAGCCATAGATCAGGTGAAGGACTCCAACATTGTAAGTCATTCTTGTTATAATTTGAATAGATTGAAATCTGCTTTGAGAACTTCAGTTAGAAGATTAGGTATAAAATTTTCTAATAAATAAATGCGGCCAGCACTGCATCTGCAGTGAAATGAGCATTTACTGCTTTAATGATCAAAGCAGGCTAACTCTCAATGAATGCAAAACAAAACCCATATATGTCCAGCATAAACCAAAAATAAAAAAAACTTCAAATATGTAATATTGTTAGAGGATGATACTTCTGCTGCTGTTGGTTGTAATCCTTTCCATTAGTTGTGTTCAGGATTACATATACGGTGGCTAGAGGACTTAAGTATAAAGCTAGTTTAATTTTAAAATGTCTTAAATCCTGCTATAGCTTTAGTTATAAGGAAAATGGAAAAAAAACACAAATCAGAAGTATTTCTCCCAAATATTCCAGCAGAGGGTGCCATTATCATAGTTCAGACAACTCAGTATTTATAGGTTATTTACCCTCAAAGTTAGCACTTCATATAACAGGCACTTTATCAAGGTCTTTCTTGTTTCCTTACAAATGTTTTGCAGCGTATACACCTTAGACACTAACATTTCCCCCCCCCCAAAAAGAGCAATTGGAAGAGAGAACAGGAGCATTCCATACTGCAGTATTTTGCTGCAAATTCCACTTGTATCCTCTAATTGCCAATTTAAAAGGCACAGGAACACTACACTGCACACAGTGAGAAAAGATGCCCTATAGCCTTAAAAGTGATGTAATGTACCTGAAGATCTTGTCGTGTAGCCAAAAGCTCAGATTCTTTGCCATAAAAATCCAACTGAAGTTTTTCCATGTTCTCTTGGGTCTTTTTATGTGTCTTCTGTAGCTCTGCTATCTTTTCTCTCTCTGCCGTAAGCTCTTGTGCTGACAATGTTATCTGCTGCTGCAGTTTATTCTCCAGTTCTGCCTAACACACACACAAGAAGAGTTTTCTTTATACATAATAAAGGGTAACATGGAAACATACAAGCATGAACATTTTCTACTTGCGTTATTGCTAATATTTTCGCTGTTCAGTTTACAGAGAACTTTACAATACTTGTCCCTATAAAATAAATGCCTATGGTTTATTTAATTTTGTTAAATGTATTCAGAAGACAGCAGTGTTCAGATCAATCCAAAATGGTAGCAAACCCTCTTTGTATGCTGTGGGCTCTTACCTTTTCTAAGAGAGCTGATTTCAATTCAGCTTGCTGTGTTTCATTTTGCTTTTTCTTCTGGTCAAAAGATTCCTTCAGTTCTTTCACCTTCAACTGCAACTGCTGCTCGTTCTTTTCTTTTTCTTTCAGGACACTTTGAATCTGCAGGACTTGCGCACGCGCTGAATCAAGCTCTGTTGCCAGCTGCTTGGAGATCTACATAGAGAAGAAAAGCAGAACAGTACTGTGTATTATCTTTACCAGATGTAGTATTATTTTCATGCTGCTGCTTTTAACATTATGCCTTGGAGAGGACACTGCTATGTCGTTATCCATCATCTGAGCTAAACTGAGCATTTTTAAAAAACCCACTTTATGAATTGGGTTGTAGAAATAGAATATTGCAAGATTCCTAGGTCCGTGCTCATACTTTTCTGAGTTAACACATGAACATGAACACAACAGTTATTTAATCTTGGAGCGATTGTCCACAGTTTTATTAAGTGAAATCTGTTTTGGGTATAGTCTTGTGGAAAGTTAGCACTCTGTCTCTCTCTTTCCGGGTTTGATTCTAGCAAAAACTATTTGATAAAGCAATTGCTGATTTCACATGCTTGCAGTCAAAAAGTCAGCATTACCCCTTCTTGCTTTTCCAGCGAGTTTTTCAGTTCATTCTGCTCTTTAGCTATAGATTCCGACTGAAGCTGGAGTTGATGTCTAGCTTCTTGACAAGATTTCTCCTGTGTGAAAAGAATGACTGGTGAGCTCGTAAAATTTCCAAAATATAGACCTTTCTCTTTTTTTGGAAAAAAAAAATTGGGAAGGTTCAGCAATGAATTCTAACAGCTTTTAAAATCCCATTCAGTGGAAAACAATGGACAGTTTCAAAGAAACTGAGTATAATAAATAATAAATAAATAGTGAAGATGATAGATAGATGATAGATAGATAGATAGATAGATAGATAGATATACTGTGTAGATCAGAACCACAAGGTTGGTTGTGAAAGAAACAAAGGTAATAATCTACAGCACTAATAAACTCTTTTCACAATGGACCCTTTTCATTTAACACTGTTCATCATAAAGGTCAGTAACAAAACCAGTTATGTTAGAAGCCAAGGCTGCCATCTTGTATCTACTCATGTGTTTGCCCCATTAAACTCAATGGAACTTACTTGTGAGGAGAAATGTACAGACTTGCACTGTAAGCATTTTTATACTTTTACATTTAATTGATGAGTGAAAATAAAGTTTTTGGAAACAAACTTTAACAACGGTAATCAGGGGGAGGAAGGGAAACCTTTTTAAAAATAAGAACTCAACTAATTTCAAGGATTCTTTTATTGTTTTGGTTTTAAGCACTGAATCATACAATTTTTAGGGTAAAAAAATTCCTAATACAGCACCTCTGCATAGATTAGAAATCTTTGCAGCATTAAATAAAAGTTTTGTGTATAACTGGTATAAAATAAGGAAAAAATATTTAATTTACACATATTAAATGTTTTAGAATGCATCACACTAAGAGAATATATTGTCATCATAAAAAAAGAAAATGAAATTCTGAGGAAAAAGCTTCTATATGCTTTCAAAAACAGAAATTTCATCAAATGTATATTACTATTGTACTCTAATGTTGGCCTACATAGAAATCAGGTAAGAGAGGAAATACGTGGATAATATCATCTTTCAAAATAGATGTGGTTTTATTTTTTAAGGCATGGGTCATACTGCCCTACACCAGCTGATATCATCATATTGTTTATAATTTCTTCCAGCAGATATTACTTTTCCCCCTCAAAGCCAGCAATTTCAGTTGTCATATTCATAACAACAGGTGCTTACTCAATTTTCCTGCGCTCATCTCCAACAGGGTACTAGGGTCACTTGCCTTTCTAAAAGGCCTCAAAACGCCCACAAGAGAGTGAAAATTGTTACTTTAGTGTCTGTTTATATATAATACAACATAAGGAATTCTATATCATGTTCAGGAAAACATATGGGCATCTTTTTAAAGTTATGACAGTGTTCCTTAATTAACTGGGTTCTCCCCACTGCCAAAAACACAGAGAGATATTTCATGCACTTTTAGTTGCATTTCTTCCACAAACCACATCAAACAAACCTGTTTCATTACCTCTCCCAATTCTTTCCAATGCCATTCAAAAATAAATCACAGCAGATGGACATCTAATTCAGTCAGTGCCCAAAAGAACCACACACGTGCAGGCCAAGATAATACACTTAATTAGTGAAAAGCTCAGTTTAGTATACTTGAGAGTATTAATTTCCCATTGTCAGCTTCACCATTCCTGGCATACTGCCCTAAAATCTCACAGCAAGTAGCAAAGCACAGCTAGTATTCATAGATGCACAAATCAGTCGCACAGGAAATCTCTATTTGTTTAAAAAATCATGACTCACTATTTCTGCCACTGCTGCCTTTCCTTTCTGTTTCTCTTTTTCCAATTCATCTTTGGCTTCTTTCAAAGATTCAGTGCTTTCTGACAGTTTGTCTTTGATAACTTCAAGTTCCTTTAATAGAGTATCTTTTTCCAACTTCATCTTCTGCAAATCCTCTGTCACCGCTTGCAGCCTTCCATCCAGTTCCTTGTGACGTCTGTCTGAATCTTGATGTAATTTCTCAATATCCAATTTCAGTCTTCCATTTTCTTCTTCTTGCTTCAATATCTGCTTGTTCGCTTCTTCCAGGCTATCACATTTCTTTTGTAGATCTAATTTGGTACTAGATATTCTGTACAGAGGGGGAGGGGGAAATAAAACTCAAAAATAGTTCAATACTAAACTGCAGCATAAGCCAACATTCACACATAAAATATAACAAGTGGGTCACAGTGTTTTATCCCCTTAAGTAAGTAATGTTTTAAGCTTTCTTTTCATCTCCTGATAGCTAAATGATATGCTGGCAGCACCAATAAACTATATATTATGAGTTGAAATGCAAATTCTAGAATGAAGAGCCATTTCGATTCAACTCTTTTCCATTTAGAAATACACAAACTCTTCCGTAACTCTGCCCCCATTTTGTGGAACAGCCGTCCTGATGAGATATTACCGAGGCTCACTATCTGAACTTTTCAGAAACAATTCAAGACATTTTTGTTTCAATAAGCTTTTCCAATTGGCTTTTTTAACAAAAATCTCCCTTATGTGCCCATTTTTTATTGTCTTTAAGGTGAAGTTGCTTTTTGTACTGCTTTTAAAACTATTTTAGCTGTTTTGTGGTATATTGAGAAACATGTAAAAGGAAATTCATAAATAGATAAGTAATAAAATGCAGGTCTGCTTGGTCAGTTGTGTGAATTTCAACTAATCTTATTTGTATTCTTGTTGCTTATTCAAAACAATTTATTCATAAAACTTGGTACAAATAGTGAAAGCAGTTTATCATTGACATATCAATAGATCTGAATTATCTGATGAGGACAAACCAATAACAAATCCCTGCACTGCACTTGTGGAGAGCACAGCTCAGGAGCAGAGCATGTGTTTTGCACATATAAATGCCTAGGATCAATTCATGGCATCTTATAAAATGATTTTTGGTAGAAGCACTGACAAATACATGTCTGAGGCCTTGGAGAGTCTCTGCCAATCAGAATAGGCAAAACGGAACTCGGTAGGCCAGTGGTACGGTTCACTGGACCACCACTGACCATCACTGGAAGGACATGTGTTACTGTGATGTGTCTAAGTAACTGTGGCATAATCAGAGACACCATAATGCATCTTGATCAGATGAGCAAAGCATACAGTTAGGTGTGCTGGCAGCTGGCAGCAGCAGGAGGGAGAAATGTTTCCTGGTAAAATGCAGGGCATGTGAGTTAAGGGAGCAGAAATATGTGCCGTTTCTAGCTTTCTGCACTTAAATCTCCAACCCTGCTATAATCCCAAGGCGGGGGTGAGGGAAAAGAAGAAGCATTCTGCAACAAAAATGCTTGGGGTACCCATAACACTTCAATCCAAAGTTGGAACGTAGTATGTTTTAAGATATTTAGCATACATTTCTCTTTCTCTGTCTAGTTGTTTGGTCAGTTCTGCAGCCTTCAGACTTAAGTCTGTGCATTGTTGCCTTTGCTCCTGTAGCTCCTGAAGTGCCTTTTCCTTACTTCCCATGACTTCAAGAATGTCAGATTCAAGTTTCTGAAATGGAAGATTTCAGAAGGTTAACATTTTTCACAAAATAAACTGCCACAATTTTAAGAAGTTTTTTAAAAAATAAATAAAATAAATTCCCATTCTTCTAAGTAAGCAGAGGGCAAGACTTGTTATCTTGTATAGCATATACACATGATATTTTAACGGCGTGGTCTCTTTTCTTTAATTCCCCCAGTAACAGATAGAAACAAATTCAAAACCTTTCCCCACATTTAAGAAGGAGAAGACCACAAATATTCAAAGAAATGGCCACTTTCGAGATTACTTGGGTAAGATCCTTACATACAATCCAAATATTTATCCTTAAGCAACATATCCTGCTTAAACCTGAACTTGACTTTGATCAACTTTGATCAGTCTCACCCACTAAAACACACTGCAGAACAGGATATCATCTCTGCTATGTGATGTTTAGGAATCAAATATGCCTCACCCACACTGACAGTCCAGCTGTGGCACTCAATGAATAATAATAATGAAGTTACACCCAAAATGCTACTTCTGAAAAATATTCCCCCTCCCCCTTCTGTCCATTTGTTCTGAAAAGAAATCGTGTTTTTATTTTGACAGATGTTGTCCCACACATATTTCAGGGAAGCTTACACAAATTTTGTGATTAAATGTGAACTGGAAATTGTTATTAAAAGTGCTGTTTTTAAAACTTTGCTTTCAAAGAGGCAGTCAAACGTCAAATAACCTCCAAACTCTAGTCCTTTACTGTTGTAAAGGCAAGTACATTACTGAAGCAGTGCTACTCACTGGCTTTTGTGCCATAGCATTTTTAGGAAACCTTCATTTTCCCCCTACATCCCTTACAATTTGGAGACCTTTTCTTTTCTTTTTCTCCTTCCTTTTCTTTTTCTTTGTTCTACATTTGGTGGCCATTGAATCAGGTGAATAAAAAGTTGTTCCTACCTTCAAAGCAATTCTCCACTCATACCATCCTCACTTTGCCAATCTTGATAATGCGCGTATCATATATGCAGCATATGAACAAATAAAAATAATAAAAAGGTTCCTAGATGCTAACCTTATGCTGACCTTCCAGTTCTTCATTTTTCTGCTCTAAATGAAGATGCTTTTCTTTGTACTCTTTAAGATTGGTTTCCAGCTGAGTACAGAATTCTTGTTTGTCATGCAGCTTAGCAGTAACCTGATCCAACTGTGTACTGACCTTATTTAGCTCCTTTTAATAAACATTGAAAAGGGTAATTTTTAGAGAATCCCCATAACTGTCACACATGTTTAACAGCAAAAAATATTACTTTGCAGCTGAAAGCCCTTAACTAATTCATTTTTAAAGTATTAATTATTATTATTAAAATTTCCATACTGACCTTCATCTGAAAATCACAGAGCAGTTTACAATATAAAAACACAAAAATGCATATTAAAAAATACCTCTTCTTCAAGTTTAAGAGGCCATAAATTGTTTCATTAGCCAATATGCATCAAGGAAAATTGCTTCCCAGCTGAAAAATATGGGCTAGGACCCAAAGAAGTGCTTAATTTACTTCATGAGCCACCCAGAGAACTCCATTATGGGATAGATATATAAATACAACAAACAAATAAAAAAGAAGTATTAATTTCTGAATTTTACACCCACCCACACATTCATTAGCTGATTGACATTCCCACAGTGGCTTCAGACAATCCTAAAAGGTTGTGTGAATCGAGTCAAATCTGACCCATTTTCTTCCACTACAGTTCATTCACAATTGTAGTAAGTCATGTATGCATCTCCCTTCATATTTCATTAAAAAAAATAGCTTAACAATATTGTTTTAACAATTTCAACCATAGAGGTCATCACAGAGTTATATTATTATATACAAGATTTCCCAAGTGATCTGGTTTTAAGCATATCAGATTATCATTGTTAATCATGAAGGCATTTTACATGACCTTGTTGTTTCTCTCACCTGCTGTTTATCTTGTAATGCATTCTGGGCAGTGTCCAAGTGATTCTGGAGATCTGCTCTTTGAGCAGCTTTAGCTGCTTCTGCTGATAGAAGCAATTCAGTCTTTGCTTTTACCTGACAGAGAATGAAGCAAGTGCTTTAGTGTCAATCACTAATATTACAACAACTGCAGTTTCTTTAAACTACTTTTATTTTCCTGAGGTAAGCAGTTTACCAAGTATTCTGATACCAATTAAATCAATTATTCTTCCAAAAGATGCCACTGAAACAGAATTCATCACCGCAATTCAACTGTTCATCAATTCAGGGAAAAGCCACAATTCATCAGTTTAATTTCAAAAATGGGTTGCCAGTTGTGAGTATTTTTGAAGAACTTTCCAAACGTACCTTAGTTTTTCTGAGTTTTAAACTGAGTTTTAACACAGAAATGATTTAAAATTTCATAGATTCTTTTCTAAGCCTATTTTCAATTCAAAACAGCTAAACCAACATTCCTCCAGTATAGCATTTTTTCAGTTCCAGGGGCTGGTACAAAAAAGAAGCCCATAGAACTAACCAAACTCTGGAAAGCTTCTAACCCACAAAGCCAATAACATAAAGCAAAGTCTTTTATTACTCTGGCTCTATGTTTTCTAACCCTCTTTAGCGTATAGCAAGACAATAAAGAGACAATAATAATACTTCCTCCAACCTGCCTTGATGTTCAATGCAAATGTAATTTGCTGGTAAATTACATGGTTCAGCAATATCGCCAGATTCAAGTCAACTACGCTTGCCGTTCATGCAAATCTTTGCTTCGTGAATTATAGCAGAACTGATAGCCCCAAGCTAGCTCCTGTCATCCAGAAACGTGAAAATATTTGCTTTGAGAGATCTTTTAAAAGAAAAGAGCTTCCAAAACAAACTGACAAAACGTTGCGGCAAAGTGCAAACCAAAATGTGGGCAGTGGTAATGCACAGGTGAGGAAAGAGGAAAAGGTAGGAACAACTGGATGAGCAAATCAGAGCTCAAAAGCTATTTGAATTCTGATTAGCACTAAGGTCACATCCATGCCATATATTTAAAGCACATAGCATCTCTCAAATAATCGTGCCAACTGTAGTTTAACTGATGAAGAGCAAACAACTGCAGCATGCAAGTTACACAGTTACAAACTTTTTTTAAAAAAAATAGCGATGTTTGCATGGATACTGGTTTAATTTCAGGGAATTATAGAAGCAAATTTCTGAAGGTGATCAAGATAGATTGCTGTCACCAGCAAATTAAACTAGTATCCCTGCCCCTCATATATTTTTATTCACACGCAGCATAAAATTAAATTACCTGCAAATCAAGTTGTATTACTTTTTCTTTGCTTTCACTTAGCTGAGTGTTTAGTTCACTTATAGTTGCCTCTAAGGAGAGAACGCGGTCTTGAGAGGCTCTTAGGTGCACTTTCTGCTCCTGCACTTGCTCATGCAAATTCTCTAGGGCCTGTTTATGACTTTCTGACTGGTTTTTCAGTTTTTCCGTCAGCTGAGTAACCTATAAAGAAAACAAAAGGATAATCAGAACAGGGAAACTTACAAAAATATATTGTCTACTCTATAATATGAAGACCAATGCTGACCGTTGGCCTTTCTTTTATAATTTTAGTAGGATAAGCACTACTATAGACTTCACACGTTTACCCTGCTATTACTAGAATCAAATGCAAATTAAAGTTGTGCTGCAAAACCAATTTATAAAATTTAAGCAGCAAAAGGGTAAGGGGTAAGGAAGTTGACTCAGAAGGGTCTATCTGATTATAGCCCTCCTATTAAGCTCTTTTTGAGTTCTTGGTGGAAGCTCAACTTTCGGTTGATTCCTACAAAGAAAGTCATTTTATATACACACCATACACTGGCTCTTCTCCCTAGAGGTCTGTCACACTTTGGCTCTCCATGGAGTTCTTGTGTTAACAAGAATATGAAACTGGTTGACTGCTGCAGCAAGAATAATCTTCCTTCTCCCTCTGGCAAAACATTTGTGGATTATGGACTACCATCCACTGTTTGGGCTGCTGAGGGTTTCAAGCCTTTGCCTACAGAGACACCTGAAGCTCCTGATGGCATATATCAATTGCCACCTTTCTACACGTACCATGGAGATCTGTACTAAAGAAGGTGTTGGCATCTCTTCCTGTTTTGCACTATGCCTAAGAAAGGATGTGAACCAAGGTGGGTGATATAATGGTATTGTTAAATGGTGTCATTTAGCCTTCATCAGGCTTTGACTGATGCCTTCCATGCATAACTAATCTGGGGGCATCTTCAGCAAGCACAATCAGGGCAGTCTTATTACATGAATGCTATAAGGAGTGGCCTTCAGTGTTGCTAGGTTCTCTCTTACTTCTACTGACATTATTTTGCTTTCTACTTTGCTGCTACGGGAGCACAGGACTCTGACAATGTTATGCTAATTTGGCTAGGGTATACTGGTGTAGCACTATGGGAACAGATTGCATCAGTGTATCAACAAACAACATACTCAAGTATTTATCTTACATATACATTAGAGGGGGAAAGCATCATCTAACATTGAATCAGATTATCACATCCAATGTGAAAATAATATGTTTAAACTACAAAATATCAGCAAGATGGGTGTCGGCACTCTATAGTATGGGTAGGGCTAATATCATATCATTGTATGTACTGAACAATTTTTCACATATTCAAGAGTATTAAAATAACAAATTTACAAGGAAAAAAACAAGAGTCTGATCTTTTAAATGCCTAAACATTTTTTCTATTTATTTTTACTATTTCAGTCATGACACACTTTGTGAATCGAACAGAAAAGCAAAAGCTCTTTTTAAACGAACCCAGAATTCTACCTTAGAAATCTTACCTGTTCTTGCAAAGTGTGGTTCTTTTCTTGTAGCTGGTTAAGAACAGCAGTTTCTCCTTCACCGGCTTGAATTTTGGCATACAAATCCTCCCTTTCCTTTTCCAACAGAGTGATATTCTCCTTACTCTTTTGCAGCAGGGCTTCAAGATTTTGGATTTTTTGATCCTTATCCCCAATCTGACGAAGCACTTGCTCCAAATCATTCTTGAGGGTGGCAGGAGAATAAAAGAGTTCAATTAATTATAACACATTTTTATTTACTTACTTACTTACTTACTTACTTACTTACTTACTTACTTACTGTATTTTGATATTGCCATTTAACCATAATGGCTCCTGGCACAGTTTACAGTAAGAACATATTAAAATGATTAAAGTCTAAAAAACAATATGTAACAGGCAACAAACCTACCCAGAGAGCCACAACAGAAGGACAATCAAAACAGTTTCAAAATGAGCAGAACACAAAACAGAATTTACTGAATCTAATACCTGACTGCCACCCCCCCCCAAAAAAAGCGACAAGTTTTCAGTCCCTGAACTCAAAAACTGCCAAACCTTCAAAGAGGTGAAGTTCGAAAAAGCAGCCCTTCCCTGAGGACTGCTAGCTAAGGACAACCAGATGTCCACAACTGATGATACCTCAAACAGGGCCTCATTGGAAGATCTACTACTCCCTGAGATACACAGGACCCAGATCATTTATGGATTTAAAAGTTAAGACCCATAGCTTGGATTGGGCCTCAGAAATCTAGCAGCCACAGAAGATAACTTCAGCACAGATTTTATATGGTTGACATATCATTATACCATCAGCAGATGAACATCACAACTGTGAACCAGTTGAGGTTTTCAGTCCATCAGCTGTAATGCTTTTTTAAACTGGGGTGTCATTAATCCAATGTAAAAGTCACTGAAGCATGAATAAATGACAGGAGTAAAATCCTTGTTTTTTTGTAGTGGGCTCACCTGGTGCATCAGAGGACATTGATATTGCCACCTCTTGTACCTACTGCCAACATGATCTTTTTTTCTAGGAGCATGAGCTCTCTTACCTGGGCTTCTCGCAGCTTTGCTGTCGTGCTTTGCTGAAGATTCTGTTGCTCCTGGTGCTGCTGTTTCATTTTATCTAACTGATGCTGCAATTCAGTTGCATTTGCTGCTTTCTCCTTTAGCTTAGAAAAATAGTCACAGACTGTTGACTGAAAACTGATAAGCACAATTCAGTAGTTTAATAGCGTTTATCATTTTGTCTAATACTGAAGCAGTTTACAATAGATACCTTTTAAATGAGTTTAGAAGACATGTATTAGGTTTGTACTAGACAAAATGAAGTATCAGTATTTCACCAGGGAATACTTTTTCTATTCCAAAAAGGTGCCAAAGTACAATAAAAGTGTGTAACTTGGCATGGTGCTTTACATCTGGAAATTTGCATGTGAAAAAAAGAAAATGGCTTGTTTCATTAATAAGAATTTTGACATAATTAGAATTTTGCATGCTGTGCCTTAGATAACAATAACAATAATCTTCATAGGTTTAGTTAAAGCCAGATAGCGACCACTGCCTTAACCCCAGGACAAATCTTGAGGGGGAAGTAAATAATAAAGAGCTCTTGTTTAATCAAGGAGGACCAATACTTTGATCCATTAAAAATATATCACCTTACCTACTTTGTATGTCTTCAGATTGGAGAGAGAGGAGAGGGAACAGAATAAGGGATTTTAGAAGGCACAGTTCTTTAGCTAAGACTGAAACCATTCGGATCCCCACCCCACCCCGGTGTAGCTACAACTGAAGCACACAGGACATCCCAAAGAAGTACTGGAAGGGGAGCAGAGGGAAGAGACTGTTGGCAGCATGCAGGATGGGCTACTGATCTCAGTTCAAGAGAAAGATGAACCACGGCTCGTTCCACAAATTCCAGCGAGAGATCATCTCACAGAGCCCTGTGAAGACGATCAGTGCCTGTTCACCCTCTTTGCAGTGGCCAGTTCAATTCTGACTTCCCGTCCTCCTTTATTTTAGTACTGATTAATAATTTGTGTCCTTACTATTTTTTTCCCAAACTGTAAGTGGTCAAGAGACTTCAAAGTCTTCTCTGGATTAATTTGTCAAAGCAACTTGCACATTTATAGGGTACTGGCTTATACTTTATTAAAGTTCCAACAATATGATAAAGGATATTCCAGATACCTACTATGGAACATAATTTAAAAGCTAAGCAAGAATTGCATGTTGCTTATAATTCCTACCTGCTCCTCAGCCCGTGAAAGTTTTAGCTGAAGGTCAGCCACCTGCTGTTCCTTGTCCATCAGCTTTTCACTTGACAGTTGTCTCTGCTCTTTTAGCCGGCCATGTGCTTCCCCAAGCTGATGCTCTGTCTCCAGAAGTTTATTGTGCAACTGGAGGGAGAAACTGGTCTCATTATTCTCAAAGAAAATGTTTGGCAGACACTTGGCACTTTATCTTTTAATCTGCTATACTCGCATGCAAACTCTATCAACACATCATGCAGTGGGTAACATGTATATGGTTCACATCACTGGATTGGGAACTGCACATAAAAAGGCACTGCTTTGGCAATATTTGTTAGGCGGGAGGGACTCAAATCATTTCCTTTCAAGGATACCCCACCTAAAGAATGGGGTCAATTCCATGGCATGTTTTTATTTACTTGTTCATTTTGTATATTCTGCATAAATAAGCAGCAATTGATTAGATTTCGATAACTGTGCTGTGTTATCTGTGCTGTGTTAAAGTACACAAAGGAAAGGTGGATAACACCTATAGACTGCTTCTCAAACTTTATCTAAAAAAGAGAAAGGGAATCAGAAAAAATGGGAACCAACATACCAGACAGAGCTTGGAAATGGATTCGGCACAGAATGAACAAAGTATAATAACAATCAATTTAAAATAAAATCACTATAAGACTTTGCATTGATGGTATTTTATACCTTGCAAATAATTTTATATTTGTAGTGAACACTAGGCATATTGCCCACATATCTTTGGGGAGTGTTGTAAAACTAAGAATTTCTGGAATCATGTCTTGGATAACATCAAATAATTAACTGTATATGAGATTCTAAAGAACCCACTGAATATCAACTTACATTAGTTAGAGGACTGTGTTGTTAAGGGGGACATTGAAATGGCCACTATTCTGTTAGCAGCAGTTGGAATGTCAATTTCAGCTTAAGGATACCCTCCTTTGTCAGTGTGGATTTTTTGGGATTTGAGACTTACTTACAAGCTCCAACTTTACTTAATGTGTCAAAGCAAGAGAAAACAATTTATACGAAAATAAGTTAATTGAAATATGGATAACCTTCCTATTTTGGAATGAAAAAGCAGGGGATCATAAGGCCATATTGGTTCTTTGCTTTGGTTTTGTGAATTCACCTTTTTCATGCATTTTCTTTTTCTGTAATAAATATTTGTAATGATAAATGGCAAATATTTTAAAGACACACATACAAAGGCTATGTTTTTCTTCAGACGTACAGTTTGTATGTGCACATATGAACTGCGTAAGTACATTGCAGGAGGTTGGACTAGATGACCCTTGGCGTCCCTTGCAAGCGTACAATTCTGTGAGTCTATAAAAAGGATGTCTACAATAAAGAAGCACATAAGACAAGGGAAGCCAACATAGTGCCCTTCAAATGTTGTTGGACTGCAGCTCCGATTATCTCTGCCCACTGACCCTGCTGGCTGTGGCTGATGGAAGATGAGAGTCCAATAACATCTGGAGGGCACCATGTTGGCTACCCCTGCTACGAAACATTTGTCAGTTGTATAGCTGAGGCAAATACAGATTGCAAGACTTGAGAATGATTCTGTAAGAAATATCTCAAAGAGCCAGAGACAAACAAAGCAACCTCTTTCAAGTTTGAGGCAAGTACAATATCCCAGGGACCAAACATCCTTTCTATCTCTCTTCCATTAGAAACAGCTGGAACAGCACACTTGTCAGTGATTAGGCCTTGCCAACCACGCAGTAACACACAATCTATCATGTGTTAACCATTCTCAGATTAAAGAATCAAGGCTTGCAAAATCTAACCTTATTTGAGATTGTCTGATTCTTTTTATTAAATGCCATTTTATCAGGACTATGTTCCTATGAACAGGGGCCACACATTACACCTGTGCTTTAAAGCCTATTCTGGCTATCCTACATCTTTCAACAGCCTTGTATTTAAGCACTAGACGGCAGCTGTGGACAATAAAAATCTGCCTGCAGGCAATTGAGTTGGCTGGCAGATATGGGATAGTGTGTTCTATCCATCCCCTGAGCCCAGCATAGAAACCAAAAGGGATGTCCAAGGAGGCATGTCTCCTCCTCCAGGCCCAACACAGCAATACAGTCCTCTGTCCCTCTTCTGTCTTTCCCCAGCAAGCTAGATGTTTTTGTGGGATTATTTACAGGGTTGTCTTTTAACATGCTGGGTTTATGGATGAATTTTCTAAGAGCAATAAATGAGCTAAGAATTATAAATCACTTTACAAAGGGTTAAACATGAGAAATACATTTACAGCCTTACAGATTTGTACCAAGAACAGACTCTCCCATCACACTGGATCACACTTCTGAAATTGACCTGCAATATCACCTTGACTATATTGTCAACAGATTGATAAACAACTAGAAAGAGGTCTTCTCAGAGGACATTCTCTTTGGAACCTTCCTGAAATACTGTGAAGCCTTTAGTTCCGCCTTTTGAAATCAGAATTACAAAAGGTACTGGGGATTCCAGACTGGTATGATATTATTTTTTAAGTATGTTGGAATGTTTTGTGGTCTACAGGGATAATATTAAGATTCTCCATTATGAAACCTCAAGTCTGGATGGAATGCATCTCTTTGTGATGTTATCACAGAAGAATTTCAGTGAGCTGCACTTCTTTTTCTTGAAATTTATTATTCAGTTCAGTATTTCTCCTACAGAAAATCATCTTATTCAAATCCTATTAATTTACAGCACACTCTATGATGATGAAATGAATTTCCAGCTGAACTCATCAGTTAAAGATGCTGTTGCTTTTACTCTTGGTTGCTACAGAGACAACTGCAAGTTCTCCAATCTAAATTCCAAACAGGATGTCAGAATCTTCAGTTCTGGCACATCACCAAAGAACATTATCAACCAATAGACTTCAATCATGCCACAAGAGGTATGTTGCACTAAAAACAGGCACAGCATGAGCACAAGTCTGTTACAGGCAATTGGTTAGAAAACAGCAAACTAGCTTTTCTCCCTGGTTGTTTTTTCCTTCCTAAGAAGAACTCGCACACCACCAAAAAGGTACAGATTTGCTTAAAATGTTGCTACTTTATATTTATAGATGAAAATTTTGAACCAGCTACTCTACACAGAAATGCAATAGACCTGGTTTGGGCATGGAAACTGCCTTGGTTGCAGGGAGTGTCTGATCCTGTTAATTCTCCTTGATCTCTCAGCAACCTTCGATATCCATGACCATGGTATCATCCTGGAGTGGCACTGCTTTGTGCTATTTCCAGTCCTATCTGAGAGCCAGAGAACAGTGACTGGGGATTGTCCCCATAGAGCGTTTAATGTGGGCTTCCACAAGAGTTTGTTTTATCCCCCATGCTGTTCAACATCTGTATGAAACTACCAATTGGAATCATCCAGACATTATGAGAGTATTGTCATTAATATACTGATGACACACAGCTCTATTTCTTCTCACATCTGCAAATACAGTGGTACCTCGGGTTACAGACGCTTCAGGTTACAGACACTTCAGGTTACAGACTCCGCTAACCCAGAAATATTACCTCGGGTTAAGAACTTTGCTTCAGGATGAAAACAGAAATCGCACGGCGGCAGCGCAGCAGCAGCGGGAGGCCCCATTAGCTAAAGTGGTGCTTCAGGTTAAGAACAGTTTCAGGTTAAGAATGGACCTCTGGAACGAATTAAGTACGTAACCAGAGGTACCACTGTATGGCAGTGGATATGCAGATCGGAGTCTACTGAGGAAATGTAGGGTCCTTACAGTGTGAGGCATTTTGGCTGAAGTGACCCAAGCCGTTCACTACACTTAAAAATTAACTGCTGTTAAACTCTGAACAGTATTTGCCTGGCAAAGCAGCAGCAGTGCAGGCCATCTTCAAGACTACCTAGCCCGGACATTCTGACATAGGCAAAAAGCCGTGCAGGAGTGTTGCTGACCATTCTGCTGCAATGGCAAAGCAGAAGTGGTGCTCCTGGAGTCCTAAACAGAAACAGGTGGGTAGGTGAGTGGCCAGGTGAGAGCATTCAAGTCTGCTCCCTCCCCTCTTCCCATAGCACTGTCAAGGCAAAAGTCTCAGTATGGCTAACAGGCAGGCTTGCCCTGCTCTTACACCACAGAACAAGCAGCCCCCACAACTTGCTTCCACTATAAGCCCCCCTTTCCTCCCATGTGGGTTACCTCAGCTGTGAATTTATGCTTCATTTTGTAATCCACATATGAATATATATATATATATATATATATATATATATATATATATATATTTCTTCTGTGTGAAAAACATTCATCTTACCTGATTTAGTTCATTTTGAAGTTGTAGGCCATGTTGTTCTTTTTCCTCCCTTTGTTGTTGTAGCTGTTTGAACTCGGCCTTGAGGTGTTGGTACTTGGTCTCAGCTTCTGACAATTCTTCCTTAAGTTTCTGACTTGCTTCTCTCCTTTCATCCAATTCTTTCTGTAACCTCTGTAATGAGTCCTCAGATGCAGACAGCCTTGCCTGAAGTTGTTGACAGTCCAAGTCCTTTTGATTAAGGGTTGCTTGCAGATTTTTTTTGCCAAGTAATTCTTCATTTAGACTTTCTTCTAATTGAGTATAACCCAACTCTCTTTTTTTCAACTTTTCTGCCAGGCTCTACAGTATTAGATTAATTTAAAATTAAAGTATAGGTTACTCCATTATGCTGTGAAGTTGTTCTCAACTAAAATTCTTAAGAAGCATTGACTGGTATCACGGTACCATTCTTTTACGAGGAGATAAAAAACAAAGTATGCAACAAGTAAGAAGGCCAACTGATTCAGTCTAAAACACATGCATAGTATGCTCTGCTCAGTGAATGATATCTATGCTACAGGTATGGTTTGTGCTTGTTTCCACACAAGTGCCTTGGAAGTCTCAAAGCTGAGTAATACTCACATGAAGCTGCTGCTGCAAAAAGGGCCACATCACAGATGAACATTTTACACAGTTGTGGCGGCCCAAGAAAGGTCTGCCACAAATTATAGCAGCTGCACACACAGCTCCCACATGAGCAAATGATTTTTCACTATCTCTATACCTGTCTGTAAACATCACAGCAATGCCATGTATTTCCAAATCTTGGGAGTATGGGAAAGCTGGCATGGATATGAACTCATAATTTCTATCTTTTCTCTCTCCCCAAAATCAAATGCATTCCCCTTTAAATACCAAGGGACAGTATCATGGTCTCTGTTTTCTTGTTGTGTTCTTTTAATAACAGAAAGAAAGAAAAAAGTCAAGGGGCACCTGTACCACTGAATTATTTTACTTCTGCCAGCTTCATCAACTGAGTTCTACACCTCTGAAATTCCAAAGATGCAACGTTGAGAATTTTAGCTAACCACTTGAAAATGCTAGGTTTGGTGTCAATTGACATTCTCAAATAAAGTTAATAGCTCTAGGATTCTTACCTGGTTTTTCTGTGTTAATTCATTAACGGAAGTTTGAAGCTTCTGAAGGTCCCGTACATATACTGCAACCTCCTGTGGTCCTTTGGCAAGTTCAGCTCTTAATTGATTTATAGTAGTCTTAAAAAGAAAAAGGTAGAAGAACAATTCACATATTTGGTTCTGTGTGTGTGCGTTCCATGAGGGTATTCTAATGAAACTGAGTTTTTATTAGTTTAGATCACCACCAAGAAACTGAGCATATTTAATTATATCTAGAATCTCTGGAAGAGGATGCTTTGCTCCTGTAGCACTTCTTTCAATTTCTTCAGGATAAGAAGGAAACTTTGTTTCCCATTTTATTGTGGTAACCAGAAACATTTTTTCAGAAAGGAGATGGCAGTGTGCAAATTTTTTTCATAGTTATCTGATATAGATAGATACAGGACAATGTAATGGTATAAAGCTCAAAAGGTTTTACTAACTGATTACTAAATCAGTGTTTAACTTTTACATATGAAATGCAGGTCCCTTATTCTTTTACCACAATAAGTTATTATTTTAAAAAATGAAAGTTAAAAATATTGAGTGTCCTAGGGGCGGGGGGAGCATGTTTACTATCAACATGAGAAAGAGAATTTGGTGACAGAGCTCAGATCCTTGAAAGGTGTGTGTGCATGTATGAACCTATTTTGCATGAGTGTGCACTCAAATGTACAGTGGTGCCCCGCAAGACGAATGCCTCGCAAGACGAAAAACCCGCTAGACGAAAGGGTTTTCCGTTTTTTGAGGCGCTTTGCAAGACGAATTTCCCTATGGGCTTGCTTCGCAAGACGAAAACGTCTTGCGAGTCTTGCAATTTTTTCCGCTCCCCCCCCCTTTTTCTAAGCCGCTAATAGCCGCTTTGCCACTAAGCCGCTAATAGCCGCTAAGCTGCTAATAGCGCTAATCCGCTAAGCCGCTAATAGGGTTGCTTCGCAAGACGAAAAAACCGCAAGACGAAGAGACTCGCGGAACGGATTATTTTCGTCTTGCGAGGCACCACTGTACTATGGCTACAAAACAGCTACCAGGATGTAGCTCGCGATGAAACTACTGGCTTTCCATAACATAAAAGTATAAGCATTCGCTACAGACAGGGTTACTTTTGGACAACTGGTCCCTTTCCATGGTCCTTTTTTGTGGTTTTACGAAGCAAGTACATCTACTTGTGATAGATGGAATTGGTTTGTCTACATTTTAACACAAGCTTTGCGAGTGGTCAGTTACCCCACCTTGTCTTTGGACAAGCAGTAGCGATTGTAGAGTGCTTCCTAGCTACTACGCTTTTTGTATAAGCTCTAGCCCTTTTATTTCTATAACTTAACACCCCATTCTTCAACCCAATGAGGTTCCCAATAAATTCATATAAAGCTACACTTCTTGGCCATGAGGGACCTTGCCACGCTAATCCAAGCTTTCATAATGTATAGGATTAGCTGCTATAATGTGATTTATTATGCCGTTTTTGTATTTTCCAGCTGTGTGTTTTATGCTCCACTCGTAGGCTGAACTGAGCAGGATACGGCAGCTGTACTGCTGTTCTGCTCTCCCCCTTCAGACATAATTAGGAGTACAGGACTCTTGTTCCACTGATGTTATATCAAATGAGGTTCTATGTCAAATTTCCAACTCACTTTTTAAAACTTAGAGGACATGTTTATTTTATTTAAGTAAAAAAGGAGAGTTAATCAGGGGTGGCTCTGAAGTACCGAAGGGGGAAAACCATGCCATGTCTCCCAACACTTCCACAGATGTGACATAATAACCACAGCCTTTAGTTTTTCTTCCTCTGTAATCACACTCTGTGGCATTGTTCATCTACTTACCCAAATATTTTGCTGAATTGTTAAAGTATTTGCAAAAGGTTTGCTGAAATGTCTTTGATTTGCACACAGATACACAGTAAGTTCCCACCTGATGTAATAAGATATTGAAATGATCTTTAGAACTGAACTCAATGTGATAGGCTGGGATTATTTTTTTTTTTAAGTATTACCTCAAGTTCCAAGACCTCCATGAGAAAGCAGCAAAAATAAAATAAAACAGATGGGTGAATGGTGAAAGAAAGCAATGATAAATGCTAGTACCACGTTAAACACAGATTTCATGAATTTCATGGATGTACTTTTAGCAGGGCTAGGCTGCAATTCTGGGGTTAAATACCACTGAATTCAATGGGGTTTACTTCTGAGCGGAAACACAGAGAGCTGCACTATCAGGCTGCAACACCTATGCACACTTACCATTGGACATATTAGGACATACTTCCAAGTAAGCATATATAAGATTAAGTTGCAAGTATTTAGATAACTCTTTGTGGGCAGCACCTTTTTAATTCAGGGACCCAGTCCCACTACAGTTTACATTCTTCGAGTAAAGAGTATTTGTTTTGCTTTTTCATACTGGTTTATGCCCATTATATATCAATGGCAGTCCTCTTTGGGTAAGGAACCTGTTGGCAGCCTGAGCAATGCTAAGAGACAATGAGAGTTTGAGTCCAACAACATCTGACAAGCCACACGTTTCCAACCCATACTCTCTATCAGTGGTTCCCAACTGGTGGTCTGCAGACCCCAGGGGGTCTGTGGCACCATTCACATAACTAAAACTACCATAGGTAAAGGTAAAGGGACCCCTGACCATTAGGTCCAGTCGTGGCTGATTCTGGGGTTGCGGTGCTCATCTCGCTTTATTGGCCGAGGGAGCCGGTGTACAGCTTCTGGGTCATGGGGCCAGCATGACTAAACCGCTTCTGGCAAACCAGAGCAGCGCACGGAAACGCCGTTTACCTTCCTGCCGGAGCGGTACCTATTTATCTACTTGCACTTTGGCATGCTTTCAAACTGCTAGGTTGGCAGGAGCAGGGACCGTGCAACGGGAGCTCACCCCGTTGCTGGGATTCAAACCGCCGGCCTTCTGATCGGCAAGTCCTAGGCTCTATGGTTTAACCCACAGCGCCACCTGTGTCCCTTAAAACTACCATAAGAGATATTAAAATTTTCAAAAGTACGGGGTGCATGGCTTAGCTTCTGAAAAACGGGGGGGGGGGGGACAATACTTCGCTAATTGGGAACCACTGCCCTATATAATCAAGTTATAAAGCATTTTTAGTATCTAGAATCCAAGAGGAAGATGAGCACAGATGACTAAAAAGAACATGTCACAAACACTGAATAAACAATATGATAAATGCAAAACTAACAATCTAGACAGACAACTTGTTTATAGATTTTCATATAGTTGACCATCACAATCTTAAGCACTTTTTTTGGTTAAAAAATGAGGTGCCAGAACTCATATATTGATTAAAGTGCCATGGGTGCCAGCAGAAAATGGCTCCAAGGGGGGGGAGGGGAGAGAGAGAGAGAGAGAGAGAGAGAGAGAGAGAGATGCCAGTACTCTGTACCAGTGGGTACTGTCACAAAAAAGCCCTGCCTAGAGATATCACCATTTAATAATGAGAATAAAAATGATATTGTGAAATGGGAATTGACTTGGAAGTAGCAGTGCACACAGGCTTCCAAAGATGATATGAATTGATAATGATAACAGATTCTAGTAAAGTTTTTTTTAAAAAAAAATTACAGTAAAGAAAGAACTCAAGAAAGAGTCCTAGATTAATATTTATTTTTACATGAGAAATATTTTTTGCCAGATACTCTACCTCTGAGGTTGAACATTCTGCTCGCAAATGATTACACTCATCTTTCAGCTTCTCAGATTCTTTCTCACGCTCCAAAGTCATCTTGTCCATCAGCATTTGAACTTGAACTAATTCCTTCTTTAAAACAGCAACATCTTCCACCCCGGGCCTCTGAAGCTTTAGAAAAATGAAAGAATGGCAAATACATCTTATGGAAATCAGACTGGCAGCATATTTTCAATATGGTTTGCCAGAAATTTTCTGACTTGACACCTGCGATTGGGGATATTAATAGCACACAAAAAATATTCTATACTGCACTGGCCAGATTTAGATCTGCTTAAAACCAACATGGTGGCTGCATGATGTGCAATATTTCTGTATTTGAAGAGTTCTAGAACAGCAAATCTAGCTTTCATTTCTTAGGTCCAGACAGTTGGTTTTAACTTCCTGGGATGTCTTTACACTCAACTCCTGTTGCTACAGTCCTGTGTAACTACATCTACTGGAGCTGCTCAGAGAAATTCAAAGTCATATGAAGGTTAAAACTTGCAACAGCTGTGGGTAATAACTTGTATCTAGTTACTTTTTGTACTCAGGAATAGTTTCCTGGGTAGAAAATGCACTGTGTAGTTGATTAATTGTGCATACGTAAATAAATTTGAATGTGGCAACAGAATGTAAAAAAAAAAAGCCATGATAAATTTAGTAAACAGGGGAAAAATAAGTACAAAATTCTTACTTCCTAACAACAATTTCTCTTTCCCTCTTTCATTAGTTTTTTTTTAGTTTAGGGCAAGATAACAGATTCTTACATCTGGGCCTTGTTTTGTAACATTAAAAAATCACTGTCAAAGATGAACAATAACAGCTTGTTTAAAAAATGCAGTTAAAATTATCAATAGCTGGAACCGTCCCCTTCCAATTTGGACAAAGAACAAGTAAAACATGATCACATGATAATATGTTACCAGCTCTGTTTTCAAATCTTCGCATACACCTCTCTCTTTTTGTAGCTCTTGTGTCAAACTGGCCACTTTCTGTTCTGCAGCTTGTCGAAGGCTTGTTTCTTCATCATATTTGGCTTTAAGATCTCGTTAAGAGAAAGGTCACACAAAAGGTCATTCATTTAATTTAAACTGAAACAAGTATCGTGTTGCATAACAATTATGGACACTTACCCACAATTTCAGTGGCCAACTGTGCTGCTTTCTGTTCAAATAAGTCTTTCATCTGCTTAATATTAAAGTTTTCTACATGACTCTCTTCTAGCTGCTGTTCTAATGATTCTAATTCTAAAAAGAAAGCATGTTTATTGAATATCTCAGAAGTGGAGTAATGTTTTACAGACCCCTATACTGATAAAAATAACATTTTTTAACATTAAATAGAATCTTGTTGTGTGAATAAAAAATGATGATTAACATAATCAAATCAAGTACATTTTTTTGGAACTCCAGTTATATTGCAAAACAACTATGCAGACATGCTGCATTTTCATACAAAGTACAGGCATGTTTCACATTTACTCACAGCAATCTTGAGCACTATTATTTAAATTTATTTTCCCACATTACTCACTTAGATTATAAGGATTTCCTGCTTATTTTAACATAAATACTAAAGTGGAGGACTACAAGTAATTTCCAGAGCAAATAGATCATCAAATTAATCAAATTAACCGTGTGTTAATTGTGGTTTCCCAATTATTTAACCTGGTAGCAATTGTGGTTTATTAAATCATTAACTATAATAAGCTGCAGCAAAAAGAAATTGTTCTAAAAGGGAACAAGCTACAGGAACATGTACACTTTTACAAGAAAATTAATCTCCTTTCCTCTAATTAAAACACAGAACCAGCATGACTTTCTAGAGGTACAGAAATGGCTCCAGATAAAAGCAGAGAACAAAATTTTAGAATATTTGTCAGCTGCACTTCAAACTGAAATATTTGCACTACAGCTGGTTGAGTCACTTTCTTGAAGCAGACATTATGGGGGGGGGGATGCTTCAAGAGATATGTGAATCATGCAATAACATTTTATTGACAATTACATTTCTTTAACCACCACAAAACTGTGTTTAAAAAAGTATGTTACCTGTAGATGCAGCAGTTTCCAGTCCATCAGGTTTAGACTCCTTAAAAAGAAAATAAGAAAATTTTCAGAGGTATTTAAAAATATTGCCATTTAATTGCACACACTTAAGTTGCAAAAGTTAAGAACTGATTAAATTCAGCACATTTTATTGATCAAATTCAACAGTTACCTCTAGAGAATAGAATGCCAAGTTGTTGTGACTAAGAATAATCCTGCACATGAGTAAGTTACCAAGACAAATTATTTAGTACATACAAGTACTTCTATGAGTCCACACACTACACTAAGGGAACAATAAATAATGCTATGCTTTTATGTTATCTCCATTCACTTTGACAGGACTCCACTGAAATGAATAAAGATTGTAAAGTAGTTGCATTTGTTGGGTTACTATGCATTCATTCTGCTAGGATCAAAGGACAGAGCTACAGGATGAAGCCCCCACGGTCTTATCCCACCTGGAACTCAAACTGCCAGAGAGAGGCAAAGCGACCAGAGAAATGAAGACAGATGCAGATAGGATCAGTAGGTGACATCAAATACTCATACTCAAGAGTAGGCTGATTGAAATCAATAAACGTAAGTAACCAAGTCCACTGATTTCTATGGTCCTAATGCCAAGTATGACATAGCTGGATATCACCCAGTAAAAATAGAGGGGGCGGGTTTCTCTTTAATAGGATTTTGATCAGTACATGCATATCTGGTTTTCACAGGTTTTAAGAGTGCATTAAAAAAAAAGAGCACACATTAAGCAATTATTCCTTAACTGGCACTACATTAAAGAGTGGTAGAAGGAAAAGATCAGCAGAGGAAAGACAATAGAGAAGAAAAGGGTGATAGGAGGAAAAGGAAGCCATGGGGAGGAAAGAGAACAAGATGGGAGGGAAAGGGTCAGAAGACTTAAGAAGGGGGGGGTGCAATAGGCCCAAAATATGAATATGAAAGCTTTGTAGCTGGCCATATTGTTGACACTACTACTGTATAGTTCAGGGGTGGGAAACCGGTGAACTTACAGGTGCTGCTGGACTTTTAACTCCCCATCAGGGGCATTTAAGTTCAACAGTGTCTGGAGTGCCACAGGTTCCCCACTATTGGTATAGGTTAAATAAATCTATTAAATAAATCTATTAAATGATAAACACACACACACATGCAATATTCTTAAACTACTTCAGTAAATGAGTTATGGAACTAACTGAATCAGGCCACGTGCCTTACAAAAAAGGTTTTAATCTTCCATTTCAAGGATGATAACAAACTGCTTGTGGTAAACCTGCTTCAAGTATTTTTAAAGCAATTACTTGCTGCCTCTGCCCTTGAACTTTCTCTAATTCTTTCTTCAGCTCTTCAGAGTACCATCGCTCCTCCTGAGCAAAGGGAAGTTAAAAGCATTTTATGAGCTTATAGGTTTGGCAATCTTCTAATGCACTTTTTAATTTTAAACAAAGAACTGCATTCACAAGTAATGCACACTTCCAACCTTAAGTGAAGCTTGCAAGTCTTGAACTTCTTGCCGTAGTAGTGTTACATCATCTCTGAAAACATCCCATGTTAAAGAGGAGACAAATAATGTTTGAACTTGTGTTAAAATAAATTTTTGCAGTTAAATTAAATAACATTTATTTCTCTGAGAAATATTCAAACAAACTACTTTCAGTTAGTCTTCTGAATTCCAGATACAAGTTAAGCATATATCCATTAGCTCCCATCATATTAACCATCATATTTAAAAATGCTACACTTATTAACATAAGTACCTTAAGATGCAGTCCAAACTTAAGCATTGGCTTTAGCTAGACTTACTTCCTAGTTAAATAAACTTAGTACTGCGATCCAGTTTTGAAATGCATGTGCAGTCATTTCTCTACATGAAGCATTAGGAAAACATCTTTTAAGGGAAAAAATGTATTTTAAGAAAAAAAAGGGGAAACCAGAACAGTCAATAATTACTACAACAATGATATAATGTTATAGAGAGAAAAGCATCTTTGCTACGGCAGCAACTTATTTTATTTATGTGTTACTTTCCAGAAAAGTCTTGAAGCAACAACAATAAACAATAAAATAAATCAATATTAAAAATTGTACACTAAAAGTTCATTCACAGAAAAATCGTAAGAAGTGATGAACAATTCAAAGGCGTAGCAAGTTTTTACAAACGATACACAAGAAAATCCCATTGTACCTTGTCTGCTACAATGAATAGCATGCAAGCTGCTGAAGATTCTAACACTGGTAACCTTCATCCTTTCATTTAACTGAACCATTTATCTACTGCAGATTAACATGCTTCAATATATTATTCAATGTTCAGATTACTACATGCTTAACATGCCGTTATGATAAGTTATTACTGCTTAGTATTGCTTAGTACCTGTTTGGAGACATGTTAGTTTCTCTTCCTTGGCTTGTATCAATACCAGATTCATGAACTGCTTCATAGTGCTTAAAAAGTTCTTCAGCTGATCCATGAGACTTCATACAAAGAGGACAAATAAATCCCTGTAACATAAAGGGGGGGGGAGATTAATAGTATTCCATTGCTTTTTATACTACTTTTAATTCATCATTCTATCTAAATATAGAATATTCTGTAACGAAACAAGAAAACTGCATTTCAACAATACAGTTTTCAAACCACTCATAAATATGAGTCAAATGAAAACTATAAATTGAGATGGATGTGCCTGCAATAGTTGCAGTAGTAAACAATAATTGTAATTTTGAATATGATAAGCAAATAATTGCTAATTCAATGCCAGACATGCCATACTTATCCACTTTGACTTTTGGAACATTTTTAACTTACATTTTAAACCTATATCACTTCTGTCATTGGGTTTGTCTGCACTTCGTCTTAATACATGTATGATACTGATCTATAGGATCTTTCTGCAGAATTCAGATTCCAGACTTCAATTCAGACACTGTGCCAAAACACAGCTAAGGAAACTTACCTCTAGGCCACATGTGTATGCAATGCTGAACTATGTGAGTGAAGTAAAATGAGCCCAAACAAAAACTCAAGCTCACAGTATTTTTAATGCTTTCTTCCAAACATTTCAGCAAAGGCATGCCTTAAAAAAGGGGAAGCTAAAATGGACTTACATGTAAGATTTAGCACTTTGATCAAGCCACTCACATTTACTGTTGTTGGCATCCGTCTGTCTCGAGAGACAGTGGAGTGAAACTCCAGGGGTGAAGTCAAACTGCTGCGTTAGCAGCACCAAAGTGACCTACCCGGAGCGCAAGTCTGGGCAGTGTGTCTGGAGGTCCTGGGCTGCCCAGACAACAAGACCCGCCCACCCAGCTTCACTGATGTGGTCCAAAGGAAAGCAGAGCAATACATTTGGCACCAGCTGGATGTACAAGGACTCCTAGGATTTGTGTTGGGTTTACTCCTTGGCCTTTTCTTCTCCTAAAGATATTCTGCAAGGCAGCAAAGGTTTAGCATCAGAGTTCTCCTTCTCCTAGATGGACTACCTTCCCAGGTTAACAAGTCCCATCTGCTCCTCACTTTCTTCTACAACACCTGAAGACCGCCTTCTTGACCATTGGCCCCACTATTAGTCTTGTCTGTTCAATCCGCCAAAGCCTGTCTTTTCATGCAAGGGAAGTCCTTAACTCAATGAGAGTTTAAGACCCATCAGCTACCCTCACCTGGTTTAGCTGGCCAGTCAAAGCCTTTTCCCAAAGTGTGGCAGCTGTCACATGCTGACAGCTTCTAGGAGCCACAGGTGAGGACCAAAGGTGGACAAACTACACCATTTACTGTGCATCTTTAAAAAAAAAATAATCTGCATACTAGTATAAATGAAGCTACAGGAGAGAAGGTAAACTTCCTCCATATCTGTCAATGCTAGTATGTAGAGTTACACTGCAACATTCTAATTGTTGATTGTACATGAAAGCAATGCCTTTTTAAAACGCACAGTGCAAAAGCTACTTGAGCTCATTCCCAGATTCTCCTGACAGTGCCTGAGTGCAATTGTTTTACTATTGATTAGTGTTTTATTAAAAAGACGAAAAAAATCACCCTTTACCATAAGAGGTAACATTTTCTAAGAGAGGTTTCACTACATACACTACAAAAAAAAAAAAAAAAATTCTGACTTTTCTTCAAGTAGTAATGCCTTCCTAGTATGCCTACGAACTCTCAATAGAAAACCCCAAGCAAAACTACAGCTGCCTATGTATGAGCCATGTTGAAGGAGGTGGATTCTTCACCACTCCAGCCTTCTACAGGTTTGAAACGCTCTGGCAAAAATCTCCATCTTGGTCCGTAGCACAGACCAAGCTGCCCAATATAGCTCTATATCCAGAAACCTAGAAGCAGAATTTCTAGTGAACAAGTCTGTCAAGCCACAAACACTTAAATGGGAAAATGATTTTATATCCTGTTCTGTAAGTTCACAATGAAATATGCCGGAGAAAATTCAAGTAATGTATCAAGTTGTTCAAATAACTACATGAGGAACAAAAACATGCAAAGCTATTTTCAATATGTAAATGCCAATCTTTGATACCACAGCCATTCCACAAAAGGCAGCTGCAAATCAGAAAGAAGGAACCACAAGACACTGTCAGGACATACAATATCTGACACTAGCCTTCTGTTATGGATATAACACCACCACCACCACTAAAAAACCCAACAACCACCAATACACCCTGTATATTCCTAGAGTAGGAAGTATCCAGAAAAGCTGAAAGGGCCCACACCAGAGCAACCAGAAAGGAAAAGCACTTATTTTTCCAAGCATCCCAGAACCAAGCCACTGAAGCCAAATAAACAAGACCCACAGTGGCAGTAGGCGGTTCACGAAGCTCCAATCTTCTTGTTTCTATCCCAACGTGCTCTTGGTAATGTTCGGACAGATCAGTGGCAGTAACACACATTTTCATGCACACTGGACAGATGAAGCCCTGTGAAACAGTTGCTTTTAGGCATGTATATATTTTAAAACATTGGAAGCAAACTGAATGTCAAAAAAGGCAGCACAATGCTCAGATTTTCTGTGGCAGCAAATATATACAAAATATGGGATTCACCAAATGGAGAACCAAACACAACGCAAAACAACATTTTATGCAATATTGCAAGATATTCAATGCAACTAAACACTGAACATTGAAATAAGTAGGAGTAAGCATTCCTAGGCAATTTTTCCAAAGAGGTCAGATCCAAGGTTTAGAACAAATCTAAGTTCAATCTAAGGCAATGTATTATTGTAATACAGTACCTCTGAAGAGCTCTCATTGTTGACATCCACCGCATTTCCTGGGACTGCAGATGAATCGGAGTCAGAACTCTGAGATCCAACTCTGCCCGGAGTCTGAAAACAAAAAGGCAGATGTAATATATTTCCTTACTGTATTGCAAGAAATAAATAGATATTAAATCAGTCATACTTTATAAAATCTTTTGCAACAGATGCACATGTGAATTGTTTAAATTCTCTGTTCTAAAGTAACAGGAAATTACACTAGTACCTCCAACTATATTCAAATGTACAAACTGAGCAGGAGTGTTAGAGCTATAGCAACGAGCATACAGGTTGGCACTATCACAAAATAAGAACCTTTATCTTATTAGTAGAATGTGTAATAAAAACTATCAATCGTCCAATAATTCTCTAGGTTCCATGGATGTTTAAAGACACATGTATGTTGCCTTGGCTTCATGCATTTCCCATAAGCAACTCAGTGAAGTACTGTAGCACAAGCTTTGTTTTTAAAGCATAGATCTCGCCTTACTTATTTTTTAACACAGGCATTTTGTGCATATGCTAGACACTGAACATGTTCAGTGGCATTTTTTAAAAAAACTTTTGCGGAACAGCTGAACATTTTTAAGGCCTAGTGAATGCATGGATCTTCCACCTGTCCTTCTCTAGACTGAAGCTACCATGGCAGTTAATTTTTTTCAAATATGATAGCCATTCTACATTTTAACGGACACGGTAGTGCCATATTTTAAAGAAAATCTGATTGACAATAATGTACACAGTACTTATTTGATCTTTTTAAAGAAATCACATATAGAAAACTTTTCACTTGTAAATGAAGGAAAAGTACAGTAATCTTCATCACCATCATCATCAACAACAAAAGGGCAACTGGGCCACCTCAGAGTTGGGACAATTAACCTTTTTGGCCCAAGGACCACATTCAAGATTCAGCATGTGCACAACAGTGATCACGGCCAAAGTGGTTGTGCCTATGCAGAGATGCATGGGGCCTCCTACCCACCCTTTGTAACTTCCTCCTATTATATATCAGACATGTGCCCTCTTTATTTTATTTCAGTGCCTACTAAAGACATTCCTCTTTCATCAAGCCTTCTATATGGAGATATTTATTCCAGTTGATAGTTGCACAGAGTTTGAATTGCTTTTATATATTGCTGTTGTTCTAATCATAATGTTTTATATATGCAACTGTTTCACAGGTTTTAATTATATTGTAAATTGTCTTATGGGAAGCAATTTTTAAATGAAATACCTAGTAATAGATAATAATAAGGTGCACACTCACATATCACACGGATGCATAGTGCGCACACACAGGCACGCTTCACTCACACATACACATACACATACACATACACTTCTCTCACACATACATGCAAGCAACCCTGCATATATAGGCATATATTACTCCATCCTAGCACTCTCATCCTAGCACTGCAATGAGGCTATTTCTCTATCACAGCACTGAACTAGGAGGAGAGGTTTAAAACTCTACAAAGCCCAGCACTGTGATGGAGTTTCAAATTGCATCAGTGCACATGGCTGAGATGATAGTGATTTCTCCCCATCTGTTTACCTTCAAAGGCACCTCTTCTTCCTCTGACTCGGCACCATTATGAAGAAGATCTTACTGTTCAGGAAGTGGAAGAAGTACTCATTCCTGTTTCCTGAGCACCTAGCAATGGCACTGTGCCAAAGGGAGAAGAGGTGCATTTGCAGATAAGAGAAGGCACACCCAATTCAGCAAGCAGGTGGAAGACTACTTGGCAGCAGTTTGGCAGGCTTCATCCAGCCCTCCCATGCATTTACTACCTCTAGCTCAGCACATCAGAGGGTACCTTTTTTTGTTCTTATTTCACTTGTTATATATAAAGTTGGTCATTACCTGGGAAATCATAAGTAGATAAGGAAACAGCTAGCTGCAAACTATAACAATCTTGTAGAAATTGCACCGAGCAATAAAGTACACACATTAGAAGAACAGGCTCTTAGTGATAAAAGATACTCTTAACACATCTTGAAGATCTCACCAAATCCACAGTAAAAACATAAGTCTTCCTTCATCAAAAACAACTAAGCTAATTACCAGCAAACTACGCAAAAATCTTCTAAGCATTCAAAGTGGGTATCAAACATCTAGGATGCAGTTTTCACCACATGATTTTAGTGTTTCATGGCACTGGCATTATAAGACTGGAGCATTCTCTTTCAATGGAGCATTCTCTTTCAGTGAGCTAAGTGACTCAACTCCATTCTGAACAGCTTACAGGTAAACCCACAGAAGAGGCAAGAATCACCTTTCGTCTTCAATGAGTCAATCCACAACTGAAAAAACCCCTCTATATTATGGTACTCTTGTTTCTATTATGTTCACTTTCAATATCTAAGTTTTTACCTACAGAAGATCCTTCCTTGTCCCTTCTCCTGCTTCCATAGCATCAGAACAGAAATCAGCCCTTCTTTTTCTTACTGACTGGCGTGCTGAAATATTTCATATCAGGGTCAGTAACCTTTTTCAGTCCAAAACTACATTCTCTCATGGTCAATCTTCTTTATATGTTGGGTGCATACCATCAGTGCTTGGGGAAACAGATGTTACTCTTATCTTTGGATTGTAGGCTACAGTCCAGCCAAGCAAAAGCCAGAGGTTTCCATACGTACAACTCTCCAGCCAAGCAAGAGGCATTGTTACAGTTCTACAACATTTTCCAGCATGTGTGGAGAAGGATGTGGAGCAAAGTGAGGGAAGGATGTAGCCTGGGGAAAGTCCTGAGGGGCTGCATTTGGCCCCTTGAACCAATGCTCCCCCCCCCCCCCGGGTATATGAAAGTATGGAAGTGTCCAAGTCAGACCATTAATGAATCTAGCTCAGTACAATCCATAGATATTTTTCCAAGCCCTGCCATCACAGATCCTTTAACTGGTGAAGTCAGGGACCGAAACTGGCATAAGCATAGCATGAGCTATGGCCTCCTCACAATATCACCATGTGATAAAGGAAATAATTAGCAAGACAGATAAGAGCAAGCATTGCCATAGCCAGGATTTTTGTTGGGGGGGGCAGGCTTTTGTTTGAGGGGTAGAACCTCAGATTTGTATTGATTTTGATTGATTTAGGGGGGCAGCTGCTATGCCCATGACGGCAAGATAGTTTCGAATATAAGCAATGACCAAGATTAAGGGCAGAGCTACAGAAGACAGCCACAGTGTTCATGGACTAGCAAGATATTCAACACACGGTATGCGTTAACTTGGGTTTACAAGTCAACAGAAGAATAGGAAAGTCAAATAACTGTGCACTACCCAAGATTACTGTGGATATGAGCCTGAAAACTCTCAGCACATAAATGTGAAGCAGAAATGCCACTATTCTGTACTGTACCTCCAATCCAATCCAAATAAGTTTATTGTACTAGCCATTGGCCACGGCAAATCTAAATAAAAAATACAAGCAAAAGGGGTGTTGCGCCACAAATAATGGTCTTCATTTAGATCTCTGCGACTCCCTTACAGTTTACTGCTATATTGCCCAAGGTCTTCTTTCTGATCTTTTTGGCAAAAAGAGCAAATTTATGAGTCACTGAACTATCTACATTGCTAAGAAGCCATAGGACCTTCTCTGCCAGGTAAGAAATCACCTCTATTATGTACGTTATATCTGACACATGTCAGTATTCAAGCGTATATCAAAGGTGATGATAAAGAAGGTGATTAGCAAGAGTACAGTCGTACCTTGGTTTTCAAATAGCTTAGTTCTTGAACATTTTGGCTCCCGAACGTCGCAAACCCGGAAGTGACTGTTCCGGCTTGCAAACTATTTTTGGAAGCTGAACGTCTGGCAGGGCTTCTGCGGCTTCCGATTGGCTTCCTGCAGCCAATCAGAAGCCGTGCTTTGGAAGCTGAACAGACCAGCGGAACAGATTCCATTTGACTTCCAAGGTATGATGTACTAGGAAGGGTGATGGTGCACTTACTCTGAAGTAATGGTCACAGTAGTAGTTCCATGTTATGTATGTGTAAGTTCATATCATGGGCCCATATGTGAATGTGAGACACTTCCATCTACTCAAATAAGCAAATACATAATCACACAATGGTAGGAGCCTCTGCCTCCCAAAAGTACTTTATGCCACTGGTTTTAAAACTCCCCCTATCATGGAAGAGTGGGGTGGTAAGCATAGATAGGAATGTTAGGTCAGTTTTTTTTATTCTGGGGTAAGAAGTCCCCATGCTTTCAGTTGAATATAATTTCAAAGACCAGGGCAGAGAGCATGGAGAATGCCATGGCTTCTGAAGGCATATTTTAGTCAGGAGCTTTTAATAGTTCCCCTAGCCCTGGGAATTACTTGACCACCATGGCAGGCTAATGTCCTATGCACTCTGTGCATTAACTGCTACTAACTACTGTACTTACAAGCACAGGACTCAGCAGTGTTTGATTTGCTAGATTTTCCCCCTTTTCATTCCTCTCCTCTCTCACAGTCCATGTCAGTTGCAAATGGCATGTGCTGCCCCAACCAGTTGTCAGCCACTGAATACACACTGCCACTATTTTCCCACCTGAGAACACGGCCAACCCCAGAGGGAAGTGTACAAGATCCAAAGACATGCATACAAACATGTGCGACTTCAAACAGAGATTTAATCTGCTGCAATATTTAATAGCACGAGCCTTGGAAGAGTCAGTGAGTAATGCCTTCCACCCTCAACAGAGACACCTCCCTGTCAGAGGGAGAAACCAGCCGTGATTAACCCCGTCAAGTGCCAGGAGGCCTTCCGCACCAGGCTACTCTGCTAAGGCAACTGGAACCAGATGGGCAGCAGGAAGGCCGAAGCCCCTTCAGAAGCTGCCTGGGCCCCACATATTGGGGGCGGGGGAGACAAATGAGACTCCATTTCCTTCGCACTCCCCATTGCTCCCCTTCTGTAGTTCACCCCTCCTTCCCCCCCCCCAGTAGCCCTGAACTTCCTCGCCCCCTATCCCACCCTCGTCTCGCCCCCAACCCTCTGGCAGGGACCTAAAACCTAACAGCGCACCCCCACCTCCCCAAATCCCCCCCACGGGAACAGGCGTGGGCCCTGTGCCCCCTCCACCCCCCGCCAAGCGGCAGAATCGCCCGACGCCCCTGTTGCTCCAGGCCCAGCTCAGCCAGTTGCCTGGGCCACTTTCCCCGGCCATGAATGAGCAAGGGAAGAAGAAGGGCCTAATCGCACCAGCAGCTACGGCCTGGAGAAGAGGGAAGTGAGGGAAGCGCCGCCGCCGCAGCGGTGGCGGCTGGCGAGCCGGCCCCAAGGGCCAGGAAGCGGGCAGCAGCCAGGTTCCCTGCTGCTGGGATGGGCTCGTGTCTATAGGCGTGTGCGTGAGGAAGACAAGACCCCGGTCAGGTGCCGGTTGTCTGTTCCTCGGTCAGACTCCAGGAAGTGCGGCTCCCTCCGTCCCTCCCCATGCTCCTGCTCCTGCTGCTCCAGCCCGGGCAGGCAAGCGCTGCAGCGGCGGAAGAAACGCCCTCTCGCCGCCGCCGCCGCCGCCGCCGCTCTCTTACCCTCTGCAAAATCCGCCTAAACATTGTGGCGGAGGTCACGTCCCCTCCAGGGCGGCGGCGGCGACGACGGCGGCGACAAGTCCGAGCTCAGCACGGCGAGCTCCCGAGGGTCATCCCCTAATCACGGGGCCACTCCAAGCCCTGCTCGCTCGGCCCGGCCCAACTCGCTCCCGTCGCTCCCTGACCGAGGAGGCGGCGGAGGCGGCGCTGCCAGGACTGGGGCGGGAGCAGGAGGCGGCGCCGCGGCGGCGGCAGAAGGAGGTGCCACCCTCTGGGACTGGCCGCGAGGAGGGCGGAGGCCTCGGGGCTCTTTCCTCACCCGTCCGCCCCGTGAAGGAGCCGGGGTCTCGGGCGGGAAAGAGGGGCTGAGTTGCTCTTCGAAGTCTCTTCCGATAGGGGCGAGTAGAATTGGCGGCGCTTTCCCTCAGGCACGGCGGGAACGGCCGCTTCCTCGCCGCCGCCGCCGCCGCCGCCGTCCTCCCCTAAAGCGACGCGCGGCGGAGAGGGGAAGTTTCTCATCCTCAGGCCCCACTTCTGTTGACAGGGCTTAGGCGCCCAAGGATCGCCCGTGAGGAGGAGCGGGCCCCACGATCTGCTTCCAGGACCTAATCCAGCCACGGATAGGAATCAAAACGGAAGGAAAGCGTGCTCCTAGGCATGCGTAGAGTGCTCTGCTCCAGGTATGGCTCCAGCCATGTCCACACATAGGAGTTGTGGTGGCATCTCCTGAGGCCTTTATGTAGGAAAATTGAGCATATGTGAGTTTTCAGTCCAGGGCGTTCAGATATCTGAGGTAAGCCTGTAAATATCAGCCCCCCACTTTCCTCTGGCCTCCTTAACTCCAGATCCCACCGTCCCACAGTCGTGCTGCACAGTCCCCACAGTTTCTGCACAGAATAAATTCTTGGATTGCATGTTCTGCGCTCTTGCGAGAACTAACCCCCTCCATTTAGTACCAGACTCCGTGAACAAGGCAAGATGCCACAAGACTCCTTGTTGTTTTAATCACCAAAGCAGTCTTGAAATCTTTACAAAGCAGTGGTTTTATGGGCCCCTACAATTAGCAAAGAACATAAGAAGAGCCCAGCTGGATCAGACAAAAGGCCTATCTAGTCAAAAGTCCTGTTTCCCAGAGTAGCAAAACAGATCCCTTTGGAAAGACCACAAACAGGACAGGAAGGTGTGAAGGAATGAAAGTGTTTCAATGATTGTTGATTTTGGGGGTTGTAAAATGATTTATTTCTGCTTTAGTTAGAGGCTGTTCTTGACAGGATGATCAAAAGATCACAGGGACTTCTAAAGTTCCAGAGGGCTGGGGCAACCCAGACAGATAAGTGGGGTATAAATATTAGTATTAGCTACCCTTGAGGTTCATCCAGAGGCTGTAGCTAGGCTGCTTGTGGGGGAAGATTACTATGTAGCTGGCAAAATTAGAAGGGCATTTAAAAGGTGGCAAATGGTGATGGAAGGAAGGGCCAGCAGCTGCAAATCTCAGTGCTATTTGTTATCTGGAGTTCTGGACTATAGAGATTACTATCTTCACTGTGGCTGTGAAGATGATGTGGGCCCAGTCAGCCTTCCTCCAAAGGGAACCATCCAAATATGTTGTTGTGACTACAGCTCCCATTGACCAGAGAGAGCAGGGGCAATGGGCAGTGATTGCCAGCACTTATGGGAGTTGTAGTTTGAATTCTCTAGGGCAAGCTGCTTGGAAAACCTGGGGAAATCCTCTTATTATAACAGCAAACCTCTTAACTGTCAAGTCACAGAATTGTAGTGAACAGGAAATTTCTTAATTACTCTTGCAGCACTTTCTTTGCTCTTCCTTCCAGAGAAAGTCTATCACTTTTGAGTCTTGTGACAGATGTATGGGTGTTTACTCAAAAGGAAACCCTATTGTGTCCATGGTGATGGTTCTTCCCACTAAAACCAAATGATGTGAATGGGAGCTGCACATTCCAATGTACAGCATAGAAATGCATCATCTGCCTTTAGATGTGCATCCAGTTAATGTATGATTTCTGATCCAATGTGTTGTACACACTTGCATCTCTTTATCTGGATCAAGGCCAGTATAACATAGGATTAAGTAAAGTTTAAAAATAAGGGAAACGGGAAAAACACATCCTTTCAACCAGTTCTTTAGTTTTCTTGAGTTTTATTCAGAGCCACCAAGCTTCATTAAGGGGGGAAATTGTATTATAAGGAAGAAGCCACTTTTTCCTAAAAGTTTATATTTTGAATTTCCTCCAAACAAATCCATGAAGAACAAACTTTGGTTCACCACCAAACAAACCATGGAAATAAACCATGGTCCCAGGATTGCACATAGCAACAGGCCAGAGTTTGGTTTATGTCCAGGCCAGTGTGGTGTAGTGGCTAAGAGCGGTGGACTCATAATCTGGTGAACCGGGTTCGTGTCCCCGCTCCTCCACATGCAGCTGCTGGGTGATCTTGGGCTAGTCACACTTCTCTGAAATCTCTCAGCCCCACTCATCTCACAGAGTGTTTGTTTAGGGGGAGGAAGGGAAAGGAGATTGTTAGCCGCTTTGAGACTCCTTAAGGGGAGTGAAAGGCAGGATATCAAGTCCAAATTCCTCCTCTTCTTCTTCTTCTTCCCCATGCAGCACATTTATTTTAAACCATGGTTTAACATTGCTTATGGACACAGATGATGTGAAATGTCTATTTGAAGCCTGCTTGTAGATTGTTTTAAAAGTTTCATATGAAAACAGGAAAAACATAAATGAGGTATTAATTAGTTGTTTTGGTTCTTATTAAGTAGTTGGTATTAAAATTTACAAAAGCAATAATTAGACACCATGCAGTTTAATTAAGGTCAAAATCTTGGAATATTTTAGTAGATGACTCAGAGGAATTATATCCTGCCATTGTTCACATAGAAAAAAATAACATTTTAGGACCCAGTGCTTCACAATTAGCTCACCTCATACTACATTGAATTAAGTATTCTCTTAGAACAGAAGAACTAATTTAAATCTTCTCTAAAACTGAAAAAAAAATATTATTATTATTATTACTATGAAGTAAGAACTGTCTGCAAACATCAGACCTGAACCTCATTTCCATGAACATTATGCATGGGCCCACCTTTCCGTGGGTGTCTACTCTCAGTGTGTGAGGTACTGACATAAGAGACTCCTGCAGCTTCAAGGAAGGTGCTATATTTTAGGAATGTTGCAGATATGCCATCTATAAAGAGCAAAACTGGGAACTGTAGCTCTGTGATTGGTCACCTAACAACTTTCAGCTCCCTTAACAAGCTACAGTTCCATGATACTTTGTGGGAAAGCTGTGAGTATAAGTGTATTAAATGTATGGTGTGGGTGTTATGTCAGTCTTCAGAAAGAAAAGAAAAACTGTCAAATCACTGGATCTGACTGGCATCCCCTTGAGAATTCTTAAAGAACTCAAATGTGAAATTGCTGACATTCTAACAAAAATATGTAATTTGTCCCTAAGATTAGCCTTCATATCTGAGGACTGGAAACATCAGCAAACCAAGGGGGAATCCTGAAAATTGCAGGCAAGTTAGCCTTACATCTGTTCTTGGTGGAAAAAAGATAGAATTTCCAAGCATATAAAAGAGCAAGTCTTGAAGAAGAAAAACCCACCTAATGGCTGCGCCAGCCCTGACCAACATGACTTCTGCAAGGGTAAATCCTGTCTCATTCACTGTTTAGAGTTTTTTGAGTGTCAACAAGCATATAGATAGAGGTGATCCAGTTGACACAGTGTACTTAGATTTTCAAAAAACTTTCAACAAAGTACCTCACCAAAGATTTTTGAGTAACTTTAGAAGTAATGGAATAAGAGGAGAAGTCCTCTTGCTGTTCAGTAACTGGTTGAGGAACAGGAAGCAGAGTATAGGAATAAATGGACAAGTCTCCTAATGTGGGATGTAGAAAGTATTTGGAGTTCAGTATTTCAACCTGTGCTTTTTAGCTTGTTTACAAATGATCTAGAGTTAGGAGTGAGCAGTGAGGTAGTTTGCTGAGCATAACCAATTGTTCAAGATGGTTGAAAGTAAAAGGGATTGCAAAGGTCCAAAAGGATCTCTCCAAACTGAGTGAATAGGCAGTAAAATGGCAGGTGTAATGCAATGTAAACAAGTATAAAGGGATGCAAGTCAGCACAAAACATCTTAATTTCATATATATGTTTATGGGGTCTGAACTGGCAGTGACTGACCTGGAGCAAGACCTTGGGGTCATAGAAGATAGCTCAGTGAAGATGTCAACCCAGTATGTGGCAGCTGTGAAATAAAGCAAACTCCATGCTAGGGATCAGTAGGAAAGGAATTGAAAACGAAACTGCAGTAAGAACTGCTATTATCTATGGTGCGACCACAGTTGGAATAATTTGTAGCATTCTGGTCGACCCACCTCAAAAAGGATATTGTGGAATTGGGAAGATTCAGAAAACAGCAACTCAAAAGATCAAGGTGAAGGAGCAACTCTACTGTTAGGAAACGTTACATCATTTGGAACTTTTTAGTTTAGAGAAAAGGCAGGTAAGAGGAGACATGATAGAAGTGTGTAACATTATGTATGGTGTGAAGAAAGTGAACAGAGAAAAGGTTTTGTCATCGTCGTCCCCAGAACACCAGAAGTCATGGACATTCAATGAAATGGAATATTGGAAGCTTCAGGCAGACAAAAGAAAGTATTTCTTCACACAACATATAGTTAACCTGTGGAATTCACTCCAGCAAGAGGTTGTGATGGCCAACTTGGAAGACTTTAAAATTGAATGAGACATATTCATAGAGCGTAAGGCTATCAATGGCTATTTGCCCCCATAGCTGAAGCAGTCTGCCTCTGAATGGCAGTTGCTGGGTGTCAGCAAGTGGGGAGAGCACTGTTGTGTTCAGGTTCAGCTTGTGGGTTTCCATTGGGCATCTGGTTGGCCACTGTGAGAACTAGAAGCCAGACTGGAAGGGTCTTTAGCCTGATCCAGGAGGTCTATTCCGATGTTCTTTTTTTTCTTTCTAAGTATTAGTAATAGATTTGCTCCCAACTTTTTGCTCCAGTGTCATATCATAATCCCTTGGACATGCTGTGCTCAAGGTTTGGCAGCAGTGCCTGTGATTGACACACATGGCAGGTTTCTGGCTGCATTGTGAAGACATCCAGTACTGTATATAATTATAGATACATTGCCCTTGTCCACAAACCACTCCATCCTTTGACACCTGCATCAGCCAAGTCCCCATGTGCTTTGAAAAAAATCTACTTTGGAGGTGCATTTGTCTCCCCCACTAAATCATCTATTCCATGATCTCATCTTTCCCTGTGTTTCTGTTATTTAATGTGTGTTAATCCCTGTCACTTATATCCTTCACCTCTTCCCTATTTTTTCTTTCTATTGGGAGGTTTTCTGAAAACAGTTCCCCCACCTGTCCATTCCCATTTCTCCTTGCAGTGGAACTCAGGTTCTATGCCTCATCCTATCTGCAGTTAGGAGTCTCTCAGTTTTATGACTGTGATTAAGATAAATGAATTCATAGCCTTTACATGTTTGCTTAGCACCACAATGTAATATCGGGGTTTCCAAACTGTTGTCTGCAAGGTGTTCCATGGCACATCAATCATGTTAAATATTCACATTTGTTTTTTATGGTATTTTAATTGCTTCTTTTATTTCTTATAATATTATTTTTGTATTCTATGCAATTCCAATTCTAATACAATACAATACAATATATAAGAAATCATATATAAGAAATGGGGGTTGGACTAGATGATCCCCCAGGGTCCCTTCCAACTGTACAATGCTGTGATTCTATATATACCTAAGATTAGAGATTTAGAGACCTAGACATTTTTAAAAAGTAAAATAAATGAAATAGCAGTTGTTTGACATGCAGTTTCAGATCAGCTTCCGCGGGAAGGGGTTTTTAAAATTTTGAATATTGTACAGGCATACCTTGTTGTATTGTGGTTTGCTTTATTGTGCTTTGCAGATATTGCTGCTTATGAGGATGCAAGGTGCAGGCAGTCTGGCTGCTTCCAGGAGAAGGAAGCTCCCACCCTGCCACCCCTTTTCTGGCCATGGGAGTGGAGCTGACTAAGTCTGGGGCTGAGTTTTCCCCCTCCCGCCCCTGCAACCAGTGGAGCTTAGCTTAGTAGACTACAGTGTAGTGTAAGCATAACTTGTATATTTATGTTTTTGGCTGGAAAAGGGGTGGAGGAGAAGGGGGGGATGTCAGAAGGGGCTGGGAGGGGGGGACTGTCAGCAATCTCGCCTGCCAATGCACTCGCTTTGGAAGAGCGTTCAGAGGCACAGGTTCAGCGGCCTTGGGAGAGGTTACGGAGGTAGTTGGAGAGTCTTCCACAGCCTTGGGAGAGAGTGCAGCCTTCAGTATGTCACAGAACTCCTATTGTAGCATTAAGATTATACAGATGGAGAGCACACACTGTTCAAAGAAAATATTAACGCAATATTTTTGAAATGGTAGGCCTGTGCTGTAAAAGAGTAGGTCACCCTGTGCTTTTCTTTTTAAAAGATTCGTAAGTGATTATTTCATGTAGTGGTAATAATAATAATAATAATTTGTCCTCAGTGTATATTCTGCCTTGCAGAATAACACTGGCAACAGATCTGAAATCTGAACTACACAGTGGAAGGATGGAGGGACTATGGGACACACCTTTTATACAGGGAGAAGTTACTTGCCTTGGTAGCACACTGAGTATGGAGAGGAAAGTCAATAGAATAATTGAAGATGAAGCCAAGACTTACATGCCTGATCAACAGGGGATGTTGTTGGTGGATAGGAAGAGGAATCAAGGAGGGGAATGCTTTTGAGGAGAGAGAAGTGGATCAGTTTTGGACAGGTTGAGTTTGAGATGGTAATGGGACATCCAAATGAGGAAAAAAGTGGGTATATGTATTTTTAAAACTTAAAACCATGCCAAAACTGTTTGAATAAATGTGTTGCTTATCACAGACTATGATAGTCTCACCCAAATATGAGTGGTCAGATTTCTGGGTGCTAGCTTCAGCTGTCCCATGTGCTGCAAAAATATTCAAAACAGGTTTCACAGAGGCAATAGCAAAACACAGGAAGGAAAGATGCACAGAAATGGTATTGATGGTTGCGTAATATTCCCTTGAAGTTCTCATTTGTACAGTCATAAACAAATGAAACCTGATCAGGTGTCTGCTGTCAGTAGCTGATGTTGAAATGATTGGCTGCCTTAAATTGGAGCTGCAGGAGGGTAGATGATCACTCCTCAGCCACAAGAGGGTGCACACAGTCCCAAAGTAGTTTCCTTGGCTAGAGTTGTTGAGCTTTTTTAAGAAAACCCCAAAATTGTTGAACTTCTTTTTTTTTTTTTTTACAAAAACGCCAAAAAAGAGCTGCATGTATTCCTAGCCAGAAGAGGGTGTGTGTTTCTATAAAGCACAGTGTGAAATTAAGTTTGTCATCTTTGCTCCCAGACAGTTTACTTGGTATAAGCCGTAGGGCAGTGTGTCCGTTCAGGAAGGTCATCCACACAGAGACACATGATGGAGCCATTTTGCTGACACTACACAGGCCTGATCTGTGCCTAGATGAGGGTTCACCCACAGACCCCATGTACATCTGAGTTGAAGAATGCTGGGACATAGACGTACTAAAATTAATAAATAAGTAACCTACTCGAAATCAAAATCATAGGGCAATGCACACTCTAGTTGCCTTTCGGATGCAATGGAGCATGTAAACGGAATCTTTAAAATTATAAACTGAAGTGGAGTTACAGTGCAATGCCCTTAAAATATGTACATCTCTTCTATGTGATTTCAAACCCCAGAGACACTATAGAGACGTCCTAGTTTGAACTAAACTGATCCAAGCACAAAAAGGAAGGGGAAAATAGATTTCAAAAATAAAAGCAGTTATTGAAAACAGTATGTTCAGCTTGAGTTCTCTCAGTAAATAAAAACAGAGATCACAATTATAAATTTACAGTTCTGAACTCAAAAGGGGGTGGGGAAATGATTCCACTAATATATTTTCAAACTAACTCTGGCCTGTTTGTAAAGAGGTATAACCCACCCAGCTCAGAACAATGTGCAATGGATGTTTAAGTCACATGTTTTCATGGCAAAATAATATCCTTCTAATCTACAAGCAGAGTTAAGTAGGGTTCAGGTTGGTGGGATCCTGAGTGCGGCCTGAGAAACACAAGAGACCCAGCAGGAGCTGGGAGGAAATTCAGCAAGATATTGTCTGCATCGGCAGATCCTTCACCTATTTACTGCAACTTCCATTTTGAATTTAAGGTGTGAGATGTCAAGAAAAGAGCTAAGAATAAATTGTAAAGAAAGAATAGGAAAATATGATGAATTATAGTGAGTCATGCAATAAAGCCCTGACAGAAATACAAACTAACCTATTTGGAAATATTGTTGAAAATTTGGAATAAATAAAACCATGAGAAATGTATGCTTTCTGCTGCAGCCTGGGGAGATGACAGACAATTGGGCAACATACATTGTTGAGGAGACAGCAGACTGTAGCGAAGCTGTCTAGACAAGTAAATTACAGAAATTTATGTAGTCTCAAGAAGTAAAAAATCATTAAATTGGGTTGGGGGGTTGAATTCCTGCATATTACCCTGAAAATGTACTAATCCCAATTGCTAATGGGTGTGAAAATTCTCCAGATACAAATAATGCTTTGAAAGTGTGTCATAATAATTACTATGCCCAGGAATATTTAATTATTTCATTAATTTTCCCCTCACAGCACTTCGCTTAGAAATTAGCTGAAGTGCAGTGCAGGGCTTGGCAAATGGATAATGCTGAACTCCTGTCTCTACCATAAATATGCTTCAGGGACGCGGGTGGCGCTGTGGTCTAAACCACTGAGCCTTTGGGACTTGCCAATTGGAAGGTCGGCAGTTCAAATCTGCGCAACAAGGTGAGCTCCTGTTGCTCTGTCCCAGCTTCTGCCAACCTAGCAATTCAAAAGCACACTAGTGCAAGTAGATAAATAGGTACTGCTATCACAGGAAGGTAAACAGTATTTCCATGCTTTCTGGCACTCGTCACGGTGTTCTGTTGTGCCAGAAGCAGTTTAGTCATGCTGGCCACATGACCCGGAAAGCTCTCTGTGAACAAACGCCAGCTCCTTCAACCTGAAGCGAGATGAGCACCACACCCCATAGTCGCCTTTGACTGGATTTAACCGTCCAGGGGTCCTTTACCTTTCACCTTTAAATATGCTTCATGCCCATTAAGTTCCATGTGATAAAATATACTCAAGAGGATCACATCTGCCCCTCAACTTTTCCTTTCCCTTTTCAAAGTGATGCACACTTATCTGCCTTTTCCTTCATTTTAATAATCTTAAAAGGTTATGTGTGACTCACCATTTTATGGTAATTAGAGGCATCTTTCTTTTATCAATAGATTATGAGCACATTGTACGCACTAATTAAGAAATTATGTGATGATAAAACATGAAAATTGAGCCGGTCCCAGGTCACAATGCTGTGTGAAAAGATGTGTTAGACAATAAGCTCAGCTGCTGAAGACAACATTCTGCTATTTGCCTTCATCTGATAGGACCAAGCAGAGGCACCATGATGTTGCTAGAGATATTTGCCATGGCAAGCAGTATACATTTTCCTCCATGTCTGATTCTCAGAGGGCTATTACTCATTCTGTATATGCAAAGCCAGGTTTTCAATAATCTTTCCTGCAGAAATATTTACAGCCTTTTCAATGTAGCTGCACTTTCACTGTCGGGCTCAGTGTGGTGCAAATGCACAACAGGTGAAAAGAGCTAGGAGAGTTTGACACCTAAAGCTGTAAACAGAATTATATAGCGAGCCCCATGACAATCTCCATCTAGCCCCCAGAATTTTCTAAACCTTTTGCCCTACCACATGCTGTTTGTTGTGCCAGAAATACATAGCATCAGCAATCAGGAAAGATCACATCAGTGCAACAAACCCAGATCACCCGACAAAGGCATAGAGACAAGCTAAATACCAGCATCAGGCAAGAAGGTACAGTTTACCAGGGAGTGCTAATATACATTCATGATTTTATTTGTATTCCAGCTTTCCATAGTTAAAACCAGTCTGCAACATGAAAAAAGACATACCGTAATTGCAAACATAACAAAAAATAATGAACATAAATAAAACATCAAACGGTAAAAAACCAAATGAAACAATGTCCACGTAAACAGTAAGACCATAAGATCTAAAATAAAGATACAAAAAAGAAAAAGAAACAACAACAACAACAACCCCTCCATGCTGCCACCGCTGCCCAAACAAAAGCCCCTAAACAATACTTCAACCCAAGAGTCTGTTCAGCAGCCTCTGCTTTTGAAGCTGGAATCAATCAAGGCCCCACCCTCCTAGGTCAGATGAAAAAAGGCCTGCAAAGCAGGAAGCAGGTATGTTTTAGTGTTGCAGCTCCAGCCCTCTGGACTCAGAAGCAAGCTGAAATTAGACAGGCTGTTAGCATCTTGATGTTAAGGTGGCTACTGGAGATGTTTTGTGTTTGACTTGTCTGTGGGTGGCTCAGTTCCACATTACCTTTGTGGCATGGGAGCAGTTACAGTGTCACTTTATCCCAGCCAACAATGGTAAAACCAGAAGGTTTAGACCGTGTATTAAGGAGCCCAGGGCCATACATCCCATAATCAGTACAGTTTATTTACGGACAAATTAAAAAGCACCAGTCTCAAGGCTGTTTTTTTAACCTTCCTAGCATTGTGAAAAATGTTTTCAGGACTCAGCTGTACAGCTGAAAATAAAATGTTTTAAATGTGTTGTAAAGTGCATTATACAAATGTGACACTAGATGGCGATAGTGAGCTATGGCAAATGCAATATTCTTTTTTCAAAACTTTTTTTATAGCATTTTCACAACATTTTTATATATGTTTAGATTCCACCCCAGATTCCTGTTTTTATACCAGTTACCAATTCTTAAGAGGATGAGTCCTCTTATCCCATGGCTGCCAAATTTTATAAGAAGCCTTTGGTGAGGGGTGTTTTTGAATGTCATAGCAAGGGGCATTGCTAGTGGTGGAGCCCAAAACATCTGCCTATTTCCCCATTTTTAAACCTTCCCTCCACCTTACAGGGTGGCTGGGGGCAAAGCAGAGTGCCAGTGAGACCCCAGACAGCCACATCTTCTGTACCCCAAGACTTTTAAGTACCCAGCAACACCTCCATGTACAAATTTATAATTCTAGAGAATCACCTCTGTTGCTGTGTTGTTTTGTGTTCCAGGCAAAAGGAGTGTGCCTCTAACACAGGGAACCTTTTCATACCTAAAGAGTAAACAAAATGCAAACGGCATTCCAAATGCCTATATTTTAAAGTGGGTTGCTGCTTATGTCTGTGTCAGTCAAACATGCATAGTGTAAAAGTTTCATAAGGCAGCCAGCAGCAAGGTGAAAGATGAAGAGATTGCTGAATAATAGAGAAGGGCATCTTCCAGACAGCTTAGGTTCATTTGAGAACAAACACAAAATATATTATACAATCTTTTCATTCCGCCAGGAGAGCTCCAGCCTCCCTCAGAGCTTTCTGCCACTGAAAAAGCCATACAAACGAATGATACCTCAGTCAGCAGAGGGCTTTGAAGAGCCAAGATGCAAAGTTAAGCCAGTATTATTGAGGGAGACAAATGGGTATAGTGGTTAAGACTAGAACATGGGAGACCAGGGTTCAAACTCCACTCGGCTATGAAGCTCACTGGGTTGTGCACCACCTTGAGTTCCTTGGAGAAAAGGTGGGAAATAACTGATAAATACTAAATAATAAAATATCCAGGAATTAGGAGAGAAGCATACAGCCAAACTCCCCACTCTTAGACACACACAGAGAGAGAGAGAGAGATAGCGCAAAACTCAACAACACTAATGTATTGCTTTGTGATCCAAGACAGTAAGGTCATGGAGCCAGTTGATCCCATAAGTGGGTGGACTGTCTGAAAGGAGGAACCCTCTCTTCTTTCTTCCTGGATTGCTTCCTGTAGCCGTATAATTTGTGGTCATAATTTTGGCAAAAATGCTAGCATATTTCAGCTAAGGATGTTGTCATAGTGAACACTACAATTTCCTGAAGAGATTACAAAGTCTTGCCAAGAATTGTGCAACCCTCTCTTTTATGATGTTAAGGAATATGAAGACAGGCATCGTCAAGTCCTTCGTGCAGCCTCTGCCCTATGGCACACTTTAGGGGGAAGCAATTAAATGCAGATTTAAAAGGTATCTCCTTAATCTGGCATGATTTATTGAACAGAACTGAGGGTAAACTGGGCTGCCTGAGGAGACCTGCTGTGGGGAAATGCTGTATATATGTCTATGTGTTTTGAAGGAACAAATATCTTGTGACCTCTGTGACTGTCAATTTCTGTATATAGCAAGCCTGTTTAGCAGTAGCTGTTTGGCGGCAGGTTCGGAGAGGAGAAAGAGGGAGGATTGCTTTGAATATTTATTAGGTGGGGCTTGGGTCAGGTAAATTCATTCTAATTGGTCTGCGTGACAGCAGAGACTGATTGGCTGCAGATTCCAGCCAGACAGGGAGTTTTGTGGCAGCTGAGGAGATGGGGGAAAGGGATTTCATGAGGGAGGTATGAGGAACAGACCAGAGAAAAGCTGAGAGGAAAACAGGCCTGGCTATCTGTACGCAATGTGTATAAAATAAACACTTGTCTAGTGAAGATCAAGAGAAGAGAAATGGTGTCTGAGTTAGTCTTAGACACTTTGCCATCCAGCTAACTAAGCACCCTGCAGCCATTTTGCCATCCCAGAATCCTTTTCAGTGTCACAGAGGACGTACATAAGGGCATAGCTCTCTTGTTCCAACACAGCTGCACTCAATCCAAGAATTGTGATGTTGCAAATGGCCCACATCTCAGAGCATATGTTATTTCACTGCCACTCATAATAGTACCAGCCACCCCCACCCCCCAGCAACTGCTTCAAGTGTTTCTGCAATCAGGCTGGCCCTGGTTGTGATAACAGTATACCAGAAATCACTTGCCGTTTCAAGACCTACCTTAGGATACATCTGAGGATACATGAAATGCTTGGAGATCTACACCTGATCCCAAGTTGTTCCCTTGATATTGGGGGTGGGGGGTGGGACTCCACTTCAGTCATGTCTTCCCACTCCCTGCCATTGACTCCCTCCTTGTCATTCTAGATCCCAACACCCAGGCTATAGGATATAATGATGTTACCACCTAGCATTGGATAATTCCTTCTGCGTCTTTATTCCTATTTATATATAAATGACAAAGATAAGCAGAGAGGAGCTTATGGTCTAAATTTAAGAAGTGGGAGTGAGAGACGGGAGGAGAAGGGAAAAGGCAAGGGAGGCACAAAGCTAACAAGGAATATTTGCAAGGAAATGCAGTTTGCATGTCATTTTGGTTGGAGGCGCAATCCGTTGGTACTTGCTGAACTCAGTCACCCCGTGGAGCAGCAGGCTCTCTGGGCATGGAGAGTTAGAATGCAATTCGTGACTAATGAGTTGCCTACACTTCTTTGCTTAGTTCATGCACATCTGGGTGCAGTGGACTGTTAATCCAGCTCCATCAGAAACTGCAGGTTAATGTTTAAAGCACAGTGAGTACAATAAATCAATTACAGGACAGGACTGGGCATGCTGCAGCATACAAGGAAGAAAAAGTCTTGACACTGCACTTGACACATGGTACCAACAAGACTAAAGTCATAGCATGATAAGGTGCCAGTGGCCCAATCTACTTGCAAATAACTTACAAGAAGGGGGGGGGTGGTAGTAGAAGAGATGAATGAATTAGCTCTTTTCTGGGAGTTCAGTAGCTAACTGCAAGTATAACGTTCAAGGTTAATGTAGTCTAGCAAAAAGTCACTTATCAGATCCCCACGAGTTCAGCATGAACCCAGTAAACTGGAGCTGTTATCATAGATCCATATGAGAGGATGATGTACCGTATTTTTTGCCCCATAGGACGCACCGGCCCATAGGGCGCACCTAGTTTTTTGGGGGGGAAATAAAGGGGAAAAAATTTATTTTTCCCCCCCCAGGTGCGCTGCGCTAAGCCCGAAGCTTGGGGCGTGCTGAGCTCAGCGCGCCCCAAGCTTCTGGGTGCTGGCAAGGTCTCCGCTAGCCGTGGGAGAGCTGCGCGGCTCTCCCAGGGCTAGCGGAGCACTGCGCTAATCCCGAAGCTTGGGGTGAGTGGAGCTCAGCGCGCCCCAAGTTCCTGGGTGCTGGCAAGGTCTCCGCTAGCTGTGGGAGAGCCGCGCGGCTCTCCCAGGGCTAGCGGAGTGCTGCGCTAATCCCGAAGCTTGGGGCGTGCGGAGCTCAGCGCGTCCCAAGCTTCTGGGTGCCGGCAAGGTCTCCGCTAGCCTTGGGAGAGCTGGGTCTCCCACGGCTAGTGGATAGCTTCCTGAAGCCTGGAGAGCGAGAGGGGTCGGTGCGCACCGACCCCCCTCGCTCTCCAGGCTTCAGGGAAAGCCTGCATTTGCCCCATAGGACGCACACACATTTCCCCTTCATTTTTGGAGGGGGAAAAGTGTGTCTTATAGGGCGAAAAATACGGTAAATGAAACACCATCAATTGCTGTTATTGTTCTATATCAAATCCTTCTTGCCAGTTGCTGGTTCCACTCTTAGAATTGTAATCTAAAGCTTACAATATATACGACATTTATTCAAGTGTTATAGATTCACATAACTCTTTATAAGGTAGGATCGAAAAGCAGGTAGTTCTCTTGTTTTGAAGGATGCAATTAGATATAAATATTTATAAGTAATTTCAGATAGACTGAGTCCTAACAGCACAGTGTGGAGGGCATGACCCAGCCACAGTTAAGCACGTAATTTAATTCTCTCTCATGTAAACCAAATGGCTTTTACTCTCCCTCACCTTGGGAAGCAATTTGCGATGACTCAGCTTTAAAATGTGACTTTTGGCTATTTGGAGCATGGACATTTTAATCAAAGCTAGTCTTCAGTTCCCTTCCTGCTTTCTCAACATTGACACCAAAGATACAGCAGGGGGCAATGACCCACTTTGTCACCATAACCCCCACGGCTCCCAGCAAGCTGGGCTATTGAAAAAAGGTCCTCATTTCAAACATAGAGAAAGCATTCGTGCACATGTTACCATTTTAAGTGATCCACATTCTGTAGTTTTTTAAATGTAAGCCAGAGGGGTTCAAATGTGGCCCTTCTGTCCTCTCTATCTGGCCCTTGGGATTGTCCGCAGGCCACACACCCTTGCCCTCTCTCCTGAGGCCACAGACCCTGCTTTGAATTCCAGCTGGTGTTTTTGACTAGCTGGAATGTATCCTTGAACTCTGATAATGCCTCTTCCTTGCCTGGATGTACGAAAGAAATGGGTGTGTGAGTGTGGGTAGAAACTAGCAAACCACTGTCATGTGGCCTGCAGAATGTTGCCCAGCAAGGGATGCAGCCCTCAGAATGAAAAGGTCCCTGCTCCTAGCTTTAGAGAACTACAGTTATTGCCGAAAACATGTTGAGCAGTGACAAACCAACCAGATTTAGCTTTCTACATGCAACATGTGAAGAGATTCTGCTGCAAGAGGAAATGCACTCATTTTACTGTGCAGATGTTTTCAGAATAAACTCATACCTTTCTCGTTATCATAAAGAATACAATTTATGAGCCAGGCTTCCCACACCACATAACAGCATTATCTCTGAGGATCAGAACACCTTCAGAGGCATTTATCACTGGAACATGTGATCCTTGGTGCCTTGTAAAGCTTTTTATACTGAGAATTAGCATTGTACAGTACTGTACAGCTACATGCCAGCCCAGTCTCCATGAGCAATGGATCATGAGGCACAGCAGAGACACTGGTGTCTTTATGATATATGTTTTATTACACATGTCTGCAACCTGAGTCTAGATGGAAGGGTTCAAAGCATTATACTCCAAGAGGGTCTCTTGCTTTTCCCATAGGTGTATCAGGCTTGGGTCTAAGGACAGAAATCAGCCATGCTCTCTTGTTTCTTTGTTACAGTCTGTCACAGTAAGTCCACATGGTGCTCTTGCCCCCCCCCCCCCGGGCCCTGCTCTTCTTCCTTGTCTCCGCTAACCCAGTGAAACAATTGCCCTCCTGCCTACATCATCCAAACTGAAGCCCTAAGCCCTTTTTTTCTCTGTCCACTAACACACAGCTGGAGGAGGGGCAACACAAACACATAGGTTGTCTGGCACTGAATGTCCTGATGGCTCATCTTTTGTTAAATTAATGCAGTGCTTGTTTAGGGGTACTCTCATTTTCACTCAAGAAAATCACCATTTTATAGTTCAAATTGGGAAATATAAATACAGTAAATGGACAAAAGTACAAAGATTCACAAAATGTTTAGGGGTATGTGTCCCCCTAGGGGGAAAAAGCACTTGGTTAATGTCTCGGCCATGACCAGGTGATTACCTCATGAGGAAGTTAACCTATGTTGTTTCCTTCTTGAATCCCTGCTGGATCTGGGAGTTCAGTGGTTGCAGTTTAATTCTCAAACACTGATTAAATTCCAACACTTACTACATCAAGAAATGATGGGTGGCTTGCATCCACAAATTCTGGCACCCAAATCATCTTTGTTTCTCTCCCCGGCACACGTTCCAGCTTGTCAGTATCCTTAAACTATGGTGCCTAGAACTGGACACAACACTCTCAGTGTGGTCTGACCAAAGCAGAATAGAGTGGTACTATTACTTCAATTGAACCTGGACACTATACTTCTTTTGATGCAGTCTAGAATAACGTTAGAATTTTTTTGCTGCTGCATCACAAGGCTTGCATGCATGAAGGTCTGAGAAGCCACCTGGGTTCCATGATGTAAGAAAGATAATAAGATTTAAAAATGTAAGAAAATAAGTAAGAACTTGGGCTGGTTTTATCATTAGTGGTTATTTCACTGCTAGTTTTGATTGTGTTTTAAATGCATTTGATTAATTTTATGGATTGCTTGGTTAGACTTGGAATTTTTTCTAATAACTGTTTTAAATTATGGCATTTAATTTGAAATTGTGTGTTCATGTGTTTTTTTTAATCCATGCTGACTTATGCATGCAGTGTCATTTAACATGACCAACTCCATATGTTGCAGTGTGGCTAAAAATTAACCGCCTGCCAACTATTCCCCAAGAGGACGCGGATGGCGCTGTGGGTTAAACCACAGAGCCTAGGGCTTGCCAATCAGAAGGTCGGCAGTTCAAATCCCCGCAACGGGGTGAGCTCCCGTTGCTTGGTCCCTGCTCCTGCCAACCTAGCAGTTCGAAAGCACGTCAAAGTGCAAGTAGATAAATAGGTACCGCTCCGGCGGGAAGGTAAACGGCGTTTCTGTGCGCTGCTCTGGTTCGCCAGAAGCGGCTTAGTCATGCTGGCCACATGACCCGGAAGCTGTACGCCAGCTCCCTCGGCCAATAAAGCGAGATAAGCACCGCAACCCCAGAGTCGGCCACGTCTGGACCTAATGGTCAGGGGTCCCTTTACCTATTCCCCAAGAGTAGCATTTGAATCCCCTGGAAACTCCCAACAGTCTTCTGAGTACCACAGAAGGACACGAGTTAAATGGTTGGTTGTTGAAAATTGTCCCCAAAGCCTAAGATTTATAGAAATAGTTTCTATGCTTATATGGAGAGAAAGTGGAATATCCATCATGCATCTCTACAAAGCAATATAGGATAGTCATTCCTAGCATGAAACAACAGAAAGTAGGAGTGGGTGTAAGTGGGGAGCCACTGTAGATAAAAAGCATATTCAACATCCCATTCAGAGCACATGGTTTGCCACACACACACCCTCCAGAATCCAGGACACTGTAGTTTGTTAAGGGTTCTGGGAATTGCAGCTCTGTAAGGGTGGAACTACAGTTCCCAGGATTCTTTGAGGGAAGTAACATGCTTTAAATGTGCATTGAATGTATATGGTGTGTGGAAAGCAGTGGTGAAGCAGGAATTATTAGAAAAGATTCTGCCAGAAAGAAAAAGGTAGTGCCACAAGCCGGTAGGGATGCTGCAGGTAGGAGGCAATCTTGCCTAAGGAGATGTAAAATTCCGAAGGAAGGGGACTTCCGGTCGGCGCCAGCGTCTTAATGGCGGTCTTTGCCTCGAGCTCCGAGGCAGGACTGCTTCACGAGTTTGGGTCTGACCCGCTATGGCGAGCGGGGGACCCCTAAAATCACAGGCGCAGAAGCCTGTGAACAAGGAGATTCGGTGGGCACCTTTGCACCCCCCGGTATCGCAAAGGAGTCTTTTTAAAGGCTCCGGAGCAGCATCGGGAGTGAGTGCGGTGCTGAGGATCGCAACCCAGCTCGTGGAGCGAAGCCGCGTCGCCATTGACGGAGAGCGCCAATTCCTTCCTGAAATTACCGATTGGCAACAAACCTGTGAGTAGGAATTACAAAATATTGAAAACGGACTATTTTTAAGAAGATTTGGCCGAAAACGGGAAAGGCAAAAATTAAGGAAGTCAGCCTCCCGGAACTGCACGATTAACGCAGCAATGAAAAGAACTTGCTGTATTTAAAAGAAACGTCTTGTTTGAACTTTGCTAAACCCCGACATTGAAAGGACCTTCCCCCCACGAAGCGGGAGTAGGGGGGAAGGAAAAATTGGCTCAATTTAAACCGCTAGAAGAAGTAAATTGTGAATGGAAACTCTCCGCTGCCGATACCTTTGATCAGGCTGCCTGAACGGAGAGCGCTTGAAACGAACTGTCAAAAAGAGAGGACTGTGGATACAAAGTAAGAATATATCTGGAACATAATAACGGGACCTTACTTAGTAGATCCAGATTTTTAAATTGCAACAAAGTAAGACTTTGGGTTGGATTTTATTTTCTTTGGGACATTGTATGGCTACTTGCTTCACTGTTTCTTTGTTATTCCTGCTTGGATACAATTTCCCCCTCTAGAGGATTAAAAGAGAGATTGCAGTATTGAAGTAAAGAACTGGGATTTTCCACTTGTAACTTTCCTGTGAGAACGACCTTGAGTTATGAGCACGCCACTCGATGAAATATCAACAAGAAGTAAAACAAAGCAAGCTCAAAAGCAGGCTCAGAAAAGAACCTCTATATCAGGAGCAGCAGCTGGACAAGAGAGAGTAACAACAGCATCAATGGATTCTATGACACAGGCACTGCTCAAAATAAATCAATCTTTGGAAGTACTCACTAAGCAATCTACAGAGAACTCCAAGAAATTGACAGAAGTAACAACAAGACTCGACTTGAACACAACGACTATATCGTCTAACACAGAGTCTATAAATCGTTTGATACAAGAAAGCACCGAAACAAGGAAAATAGCTGAATCTGCTAAAATTACTGCCGAGGAAGTCAAGGGAAAATATGTACCTATTGCAAAGAAGGTACATGAACATGATGCAACCTTAGCTCTTATGGAACTGGAGAGGAAAGGTAAAAATCTGAAATTGAGATTGGTACCAGAGGAGGAAGAGGGCAACCTTGGGGAATTTCTCACAGATAAATTTCAGGAATTTTGGACTGATGAACTAGAAGGAGAAGAAGATGAATTTGTAATAACTACAGCCTTCCGGATTGGCAGAAAGCAAGGCAAGAAACCAAGGGATTGCCTAATCACCTTAAGATCCAAGGAAGAAAGAGATAAAATATTGAACCTACATTTCCAGAAGGCACTGATTATTAAGAATTCTCAAATACAGATTTATAAAGATATCCCTAAATATTTTTTGGAGGTGAGGACTCAATTTAAAGATTTAGTGGATTTGCTGAAAAAAAACAATACTCCATTCAGATGGGAGTTCCCACAAGGGTTGTCCTTTAACTTCAAAGGGAAGAAAATTAAAATAAAAACAATTCAAGATAAGGAACACTTTTTGGAGAGAAATTTTGAGGATTTTCAAAAAGGAACTGTGACTGAGGGAGAAATACCAGATATTGCAAATCTATCATTTGGACTGAACCCAGCACCGATCGATCAGGAACAAGAACTTGGAGCGGTTGGTGGAAAAGACACCCAGTAACAAAAATGTCTCTGCAACTCCTGAGTTGGAACTGCAACGGCCTTAACCATCCCCGAAAAAGGACCCAAGTCTTTCATATACTAAAGAAAGAGCAACTAGACATAATATGTTTGCAAGAAACTCATATTGCCAGAATACATAGAAAACTCCTGACAAATAAAAGATTAGGACTGGAATTCATTTCCTCAGATAAAGTTAAGAAAAGAGGAGTCGTGATCTATGTTAAGGAAAAATGGGAACCAAAAATGATCTTTAAAGATGAACAAGGAAGGTTTCTGGCAGTGGAAATTCAAATACAAGGAGAAAAAATCTTGATTGTAGGAATTTATGCACCTAATGAGGGGAAAGCTGAATTCTTCAAGAAGTTGCATGAGACATTAACGGATTTTATGGACCATAAAATAATAATGATGGGCGATATGAATGGAGTCGTCTCCACAAATATGGACAAAGCTCAAAGACAAGTAATCTCTAAGGATGGGAGACTACCAAAGACCTTTTTTGAACTGACTGACACAATGGACTTGATCGACATTTGGAGAACAAGGAACCCTCTGGAAAGAGAGGGGACCTTCTTCTCTGAAGCAAAAATGACATGGACCAGGATTGACCAAATATGGATTTCTAGCAATCTGGCACCAAGGGTTAAAAATACAGAAATCTGCCCAAAAACCTGCTCTGATCATAATGCAGTAAAGATGGAAATGAAATTGACAACAGCTGGAACTTTCAGATGGAGAATGAATGACACCCTTTTTAGAGATGAGGAAATTTTTAAAAAGGCCCAAAAAACCCTGAAAGATTACTTTGAAATAAACCTTGGAACAGATCTGGAAAGAAGAATAATATGGGACGCAAGTAAGGCTGTCATGCGTGGTTTTCTAATTCAACAAAATTCGATAAAAAGGAAACAACAAAATGAGAAGAAAGAAAAAATCTGGAATCAGATGAAAGAAGGAGAGAAGAAACTGAGGTCAAAACCAAAATCCCAGGAGATTTTAAGAGAAATAAAATACTACCAGACCCAATACATGGAATTGATGAACCAAGAAATAGAATGGAAAATAAAACAAATGAGGCAAAAAACTTTTGAATCAGCAGACAAATGTGGGAAATTGCTGTCATGGCAATTGAAAAAGAGGCAAAAGTTGAATACTGTGACGTCCCTTGAAGTAGAGGGAAAATTTATAAATAAACCAAATGAAATCAGTAATTGCTTCCAAAGTTTCTTTAAGAAATTATACGCACAAGGGCCGAAAGATGAACAAGAGATAGAAGAATTTATTAAAAAATATGGACTATCAAAGATCTCGGAAAAAAATAAAAGGACTTTAAATGAAAAAATTACGAACCAGGAAATTGAGGGTGCCATCCAGAATATGCAATTGGGAAAATCACCAGGGCCAGATGGACTGACGGCGAGATATTACAAAGCAATGAAGGAATGGTTAATACAACCATTGAAAGAAGTGTGTAACCAAATTTTGGAGGGGAAAAAGGCTCCCGAATCGTGGAAAGAAGCATTCATCTCACTTATACCGAAGACAGAAACTGAGAAACATCAAGTTAAGAACTACCGCCCTATATCACTCTTAAATGTGGATTATAAAATTTTTGCAGACATTTTAGCAAAAAGATTTAAAAAAGTGTTGGTAGAGGAGATTCAGAAAGATCAAACAGGCTTTCTCCCAGGGAGACATATGTCAGATAATGTAAGGAATATCATAGACATTTTGGAACTATTGGAGACTGATATAAATAGAAAAGCAGTACTGATTTTTGTGGACGCGGAGAAAGCCTTTGACAATATTTCTTGGAGTTTTATGAAGAGGAATCTCCATGGGATGGGGGTAGGCCAAAACTTTGAAAACGGTATAGGTGCAATATATTCAGAGCAAAAAGCTAAATTAATTGTGAATGGTGTAGTTATGGATGAAATCCCAATAGAAAAAGGGACACGACAGGGTTGCCCAATATCCCCTCTATTATTTATATCGGTCCTGGAGGTGTTGTTGAATATGATTAGAAGGGATCAGCTGGTTGAAGGAATACACCTCGGAGCTAAACAATATAAGTTAAGAGCATTTGCAGATGACCTAGTTTTGACATTACAACAGCCAGAAGTCAGTACAAAAAGAGTTTTAGAATTAATTGAAATATTTGGTCAAGTGGCTGGCTTTAAACTAAATAAACAAAAGACAAAGGTACTGGAAAAAAATCTAACGATGGGGGAAAAAGATAGTTTTCAAAGGGAAACTGGTTTGGAGATAACAAAAAAGGTGAAATATCTGGGGGTGAATCTAACATCCAAAAATATGAATCTGTTTAAAGACAATTATGAGAAATGCTGGTTAGAAGTGAAGAAAGATCTTGACACATGGTCTAGATTGAGATTATCCTTGTTAGGCCGAATTGCTGTTATTAAGATGAATGTATTGCCGAGATTGCTGTTTCTGTTTCAGACATTGCAAATTATAGACAAGATGGATTGTTTCAAGAAGTGGCAGAAAGATATATCTAAATTTGTCTGGCAGGGCAAAAAACCCAGAATAAAATTTAAGATTTTAACTGATGCAAAAGAAAGGGGGGGGTTTGCGCTGCCGGACTTAAGACTTTATTATGAAGCAGCAGCTTTTTGCTGGTTGAAGCAATGGCTACTTCTTGAAGACACAGATATTCTAGACTTGGAAGGGTATGATAACAATTTTGGCTGGCATGCATATTTATGGTATGACAAGGTAAAGATCTACAAAGGCTTTAAAAATCATATTGTCAGGAAAGCTTTATATAATGTTTGGAATCGATATAAGGATTTGTTGGAAAATAAAACACCCAGATGGTTGTCACCAATGGAAGCTAGAGCGGTAAAAAAACTTAACATGGATTCTAACTGGCCAAAATATAGTGAAATTATAGAATATGACGGTGAAAAAGTTAAATTACAGAGTTTTGAGAAATTAAAATCCAAAGTTCGTGACTGGTTACATTACTATCAGATAAATGAGACTTTTAAGCAGGACAAGAAACTAGGATTTCAGAAAGAGAGGTCAAAATTGGAAACAGAACTGTTAGAGACCAATACTAAGAATTTGTCTAAAATGTATAACTTGTTGCTGAAATGGAATACACAGGATGAAACAGTTAAATCAGCTATGATTAAATGGGCACAAGACTTAGGTCATGATATTATGTTTGCTGACTGGGAACAGTTATGGACCACAGGCCTTAAATTTACGGCATGTAGTGCCTTGAAAGAAAACATAATGAAAATGATCTATAGATGGTACATGACTCCAGTCAAGCTTGCAAAGATATATCATTTGCCCAGTAACAAATGCTGGAAATGTAATGAATGTGAAGGAACTTTCTATCATCTTTGGTGGACCTGCCCAAGGGTTAAAGCCTACTGGGAAATGATCTATAATGAAATTAAGAAAGTCCTTAAGTGGACATTTGTAAAGAAACCGGAGGCTTTTCTCTTGGGCATGGTCGGCCAATTGGTACCAAAAAAAGATAAGATCTTTTTTATGTATGCAACTACAGCAGCAAGAATACTTCTAGCAAAGTATTGGAAGATGCAAGAATTACCTACTCTGGAAGAATGGCAGACGAAGGTGACTGAATTTATGGGACTGGCAGAGATGACCGGCAGAATCCGTGATCAGAGGAAGGAGACAGTGGAAGAGGACTGGAAAAAATTTAAATTATATCTTAAGAACTGTTGCAAAATTTTGGACTGATAAAATGTCAAGGGTTAAGAAATAGAGAATTAATGTTGTAAATATTTAAGTTAAGAAAATTATGAAGGAAATCAAATCTTGAAAAGGAATGAAGGATTGCTAAAAATTTTGGATACAGGGGTGCAGTGAAGGGGAGGCATGGGGAAGTCATGTATTGTTTGTTTGTTTGTTTAATTTTGTGCTTTTTGTTTTATGAAAATCAATAAAAATTATTTAAAAAAAAAAAAAGGAGATGTAAAATTCCGTTTAAAAGAAGTTATGTGGGAAAATCAGCTTCCTGAGATTGCAGATCTAGGTTTTAGAATATCTATCAGTGTCTTGTCAAGGCAAACCTGGCAGCTGAACTCTTTCACAAGAGTTTACTGGCAAAGATTGCCTGCTTTACTGCCAAGTTGTGGAAACAGAATTAATGCCGGTTAATTGTTCCCCTTATCTAAGCCAAGGTTACGTCTTTCTTATGTCACCTCTCTTTCCTGTATTGTAATAGACCTTACTCCTTTACTATGTGTTTGCACTATTTCCCCACTCTGTTTTCAAAAAAACCCAAGAAAAACAAAAGCAAGGATAGCTCCTGCAGAACCTATATTTGTCATTGTCTCCGCTAAGTGCCAGAGCATTATACCAAGTGTTTAAGACAGATCTAAAATGTTGGACACTGATTTATTCTGCTAGTAAAACTGGGAGAGTGGTGTGCGTTTCTTAATTCTTACAGCAATCGAGATTTCCGATGTGCTAAATGGGTGGCTTTGTTGTGAACTCGTAACACACTTCACTCTATAATTAGGTAACTGCATGCTAGTCTAGCATTAAATTGAAATGTAGTGCAGAGGAGGGAGGCAAAGTGCTAAATATAGCCTATTTCAAACACTTAATTGGCTGGGGGGGGGGCTTCTACCTGTACTACAGATATACTACTGCTGAAATTGGCTTGGTTATATAAATATATCCTAAGCAAGACATTGTAAAATCTCTCAGTATATAAAATGTGTGTTTCACTGATTATTGCTTTAGATATTGTATATTTTCTAATGTCACTTCCAGATGACTTGTTTATAGAATATTTGTCGTAATTTGTTTGCTGGGAGATTAGATGATGTTGACATTTGGGTCCTGAGGTTCTCCGCTCAAAGTTTAACTCATGAGTAGGGCTTGGCAGGACTGGCCACCAGCCTAAAACCACCATGGCACTCTCTGGTTTGTTCAAAGGACTGCAGCCTCTATAAGACCAAAAAAGAAACAGAGGAAACCATATCTACAATCTGACATGGCAAAAGCACAGTAATCGCTGCCAAAGAAGGGAGAATTATTCTCTGGGTTTTGTTTTTGTTGTTTTGTCTTCTTAGCTGTAGCAAGGAGAGCAAATGTAGGCTGCATACACACCATGCTTTTAAAGCACACATCCCTCCCCAAAGAATACTGGGGACTACAGTTACCCCTCACAGAACTACGGTTTCCAGCACCTTTAACAAACTACAGTTCCCATGTTTCTGGGGGGAGTTCTTTAAATGCATGATATATATGCATCTGTAGAAATAAATCTATCTTCTCAAGGCACTGGCAAGAAGAAGGAATGAAAGAGGTAATGCCACCCCCTCCAACTTTCTCTAGATGGTGCCTGTCTAGAAGCATAACTGACTATGTGACTACTCTCATTGCTTGCTGCCCCTTGGTCTTTCACAAGTTGTGTTCAGATTCCCTTATACCAGCCCAGTGGCCCAGGGCACAGCAGCATATGTAACCTTCCAGATCTTCATCTCTTTCTAAGAATAAGACTCATCATGCTATGCCTCTTACATAATGAGTTGGCATGGCAAAATCTCCTCTCTCCTCGCTCCCAAAAATATATATTGCATTTTTGGGAAGTGTATCTAGCTTTGTCCATGGCATCTCCATAAGTGCATTAAGTGCTGCCTGTCAGCTAATACTTTGTAAGGGCAGTAAGAGAGAGACAATAACATCAGATGTACGCCAAAGGGAAAAGGTGCCAGCGTTAGCTTTGGAAAAGAGGGGGGAAACTTTCCGAAGTATGCCGCTAATATTCATCAGACTCTTATAGACTCACAAACACACACGATAGTATGGCATTTGTTGCTGGAAAGGATTCTGCTTCTGTCACTTGGTACATGGCCGAGTGCGTCCATTAGCAAATGCAAAGTTTAAACTGGATGAGAAGTTGCAAAAGATACAAACTCTTGAGTGCAAAATTGCCAGAGCCAAGAAGGGTTGGTGTGCGCCACCAATAAGTGCCATTTATTGCTTATCATAAGTCCTATTATTTTAGCCTGCTAAAGGGGAAGCTGCTCACATTGCTCAGCAATATTTATTGTGCACACAAAGCCTTAAGAAGCTATTGAGCCACACAGTGTGTTCATCTTGTAAACACGGATGACTGAAGGAATGTGCCCTTATCTTTGCATCAAGCCACTCATCATTTTGATGCTGTCTAAACTGAATGGTTCATTTTTAGCAGGAAAAGATCAGTCTGGCAACTGTAGGATCAATGGTCAGCTTTGGCAGAGATTGGGAAACTGATGTGGACTCGGCCACACGCTCCAGCAAAGGATGGTTCATCGTAGCCAAATGATCATCTGCTTGCTGTAGTCTCAGCAACACACACTGAAGACAGACAATTGTCTGTTTGTTTTCGGATACTTGGAAATGGCATGACAGAGGCATCATTGCCCTTAGTGTGAACATTCATCCCACAGTTCTGTGGTTTCACAAGGCTTGGAATCTGCTTAACCTGTTGACGAAAGACCAGTTGGTACACAATGAGAAATGAATTGTATACCGAGAGAAATGATGCCTCCATGCTACCACATTAAAATCTAGCATGCCTCCCCTGTCCATGCAGACTGCTTTAAAAAGATGTTTTAGGAACAAGACAAGGAGCTTTGAAAAGCAAATAGGCAATGAATTCCTTCCTTCCAAATGAGAAGCTATGCCTTGCATATGGCTTCTCGGAGCAAACTCTAGTGCAACTCAGAGCCTGCCTACACATGAGCAAGGCCACAAAGCAATCATTGTAAAGAAGACTTGGCTTTTGCCCTCTCTTTCTGTTTCCGCAGATTATCTGTGCCAAAGTTTGATGACTGCATACATTTTATGGCTTGAGGTTTGGACTTCCAAAGCATGGCCCACACCTATCTAGGCTATCAGTGTTTTCATCAGAGGGCAAGCTTCTCAAGCAGAGCTTCAATGTCATCATCCCATTCCTGTGTTTACAGAGTGCTGAAAGCATTTGTGTACATACGAAAAAGGACCAATTCTTCTATTTTTGAAGTTGGCACATAGAAGGAACATCCCCATGGCCCCTATGTGCATTATTAGAATGAGAGGCTCTCATTCATCCACCACACGTCTGCATGGCAAACACCAGTTTGTGGCTTTAAAAATGTACCCAAGAGCCTTGGCCATTCACAGCTCACAGATACATTTAATCACACGTTTCAGATACCCAGCTCTTTTTCCATATTTTACAATGCTCACCATGCAGACATGCAGTAAACAAATTGGAATTCATCGTTCCTGAAAGTGTGAATCCATGATTAAAATATACTTATGCTTCTGACTGGTTTTGTTAATATGCATTATGAATAAAGCACCATACGGTGTTTTCCCTGCTAATAAAGCAGACTCCTTTTATAACTAACTGGAACGTTTATTGTAGATTGTATATTCCTTTACAGTGATTTCTATCTGTAATTCTATCACTTTAAAAGATGCATTCAAATCATTCAACCATTCTAGAGAGGAAGGGGCTAATTTTCATGAAACATGTTCCATTAAACAGGTTGCACAGATTTCTCAGGCTTTTTAATCGATCATACATTCACAGCGATGGGTGAAGAAATGCACTGTTTCTACCTTGTCTCCATTCCTTCTGTTTCTACCTGCCCACCAGCATCCAATGAGTGCCTAATAGGCACTGCCTATGCTTTGGCTAGGGCTGTATTCAACCTGACTCATTAGTGGAGCTTTGCTGGGCGGCAGGGAAGGATTTGGGTTTTTTGTTTTGCCAAAGGCAAACCACTGGAAGGGTCACTACTAAACAGGATGGTCTCTTTGGGATGTCAAGTGGTGTGGGTGTCTTTTGGACTACTTATCAGAAAAAAATTGCCTAGTGTTTGTGTGCATTTAATGAGCCTAGCTCATGGGCCACTGAGTGGTGTGGGAACAGGTTTCGCTTTGCCATTTATTGCTTGCCCTTTATTATTAGCCCTTTATTATTTGTGGCTCATCCATTGAGATTAGTGGCCCCTGGGGACATACTTTTTATTGCACATTCATGATGATATGTTCTCTTGGTGGTGTTGGCAGTCACACACAACCCCAGTTTCAATACTGTTTGCACCTGCAAAAGTTTTGGAGCAGTCATATTGCTTCACTTCCTGTCAATGCATATCCCATAACTTCCTGTTGAAATCCCATAACTTATTATACCACAAATGCTCTGGTTTATTTTTGTCCCACTTCTTTTATGCTGTAGCCCATCCAGACAGCAATTATGTGATAGCACTGGGGGAGCATTGCAAAACAAACTAAAGCAAAATAAATCCACCACTATTGCACTATTATTGTGTAAACAACATGCTTCAGAATAGACCTGCAATAAAAGTCAGCCTTGAGGGCTCTTGGGTGAATGAGCTACATCAGTTGACTCCATTCCAACCCAATAAAAGTGATTAGGGTGGGGCATATCATAAGACTTTCATTGAGAGATGGGAAGTGTTAGTTAACACTTTATTGGCTTGGATCGCACATCATACTAAGCCAAACCTAGCATGAGTATATGGGTTTGCAGGCTGCCAGAGAGGAGACCCCAACCACTTTGCTCCTCCCTGGTTATATTATGCTGTGCAATGCTGAGCTAAACCATAGTTTGGCTTAACATGTCATCTGGACATGAGCTCATGGTTTAGCTCTCAGCAGACTAACCACAAGTAGTTACCAAGATTTGTCCCATGATTTATGGATTGCAGATCTTCTGAGAGAGCTAAACCACGAGCTTGGGTTTGGGTGATACAGTGCATCAGCCAAACAAGCGGGAGCAACAAAGCAGCTCTACAGGAGCTGGCATGCTTATTGGGTTGCACAAAGTCATGGTTTGGTTTTACAATGCCTTCTTACCATTTCCCCATTGGTTCAGGTCCAGTAGTAAAGACTCACTCCAGGTTTTATGGCCAAGACAGGTACAATTGCCCTCAACTATTAATAGCTGTTTCCTGGTAATGGCCCACGCTGACCAGCCAGGCTGTTGCTACACTGATCTGCCAGTTCTGAGAGCTTCCTCAAGAGAGCAATTAAAAGTTTTCCTTTTAGGCTTGTATTTGACCTTTAATAATCTTAAGAGACTCTTAGAGTACACATATTTTTACTACTGCATTTATTAAATGAATTATGTGCTTAAATATGGTTTTTATCCTTTTTTATGCTATGTTCTGAGAAACATTACTGAAAAGCAGATTATATAATGTGTAATTACAAAAGCACAGCTAACAAGGAAGCATAGCTTCGTACATATGAATCTAGGTCTCCATACTAGCTTTGTATGTCTATGCAGTACAATGCTATGCACAAGTCCCATTATATCAGTGATAATTAGGATTGCAGCCAGTGTGGTACAGTGGGACCTGGCAGACAAGGTTTCAAATGCCCATTCAGCTGTAAAGTTCGCTAAGTGACCTTGGGCCGCTCACAGTCCATCAGCCTAACCCACCTCAGAGCGTTGGTGTGAAGATAAAATTGTATACCAATCTGAGCACCTTGGAGGAAAGGTGGGATAGAAATGTAATAATAAATAACAGAATGTGTGAGTGGTCTTGAAGAAAAGGCAAAGCAGCATCATTCTCTAGATTATGACATGAGAAACTGGTGGTGTAGCATGGGGAGGGCCACAAGGGCAGTTGTTCCAGGCACAGAATTGTAAGGGGCACAAAATTTCAACACCTGGTGCTGCCTCAATACAGCTGCATGCTCTTATCACTGGTTTCTCCATACGAACCAGGAAGTGACCTCTCCAGACAAAGAAACAACTTTTCTGATCTCTGTCACTGCAATCTCCTGGGTGATGCAGACACCATTAGGCAGTTGAATGTGCATGCATACTCCATTCATTTCCCTCCCTTCCACCCACCCCCTCCAAACGGCCCCACGCACTGGCAACCTACACTACGCCACTGATGAGAAAAACTACAATGGGAGAACCATTTTTTCTGCTCCTCAAACATCTCTTTCTCGTCTCTGATCCTAAACATGCTCAGGAGAGACATCAGAAATGAACACATCCAGCTTCCAGTACAGAACAGAGGAGAGTGGAGCACAACACCCACTCTGTGCTATTATCATGTGTATAGACAGGTTTACAGCAAACCTGCGAATGTGTGCTTTTGTTTTGAATGACAGGGAAAAAAGTCGCTTTATATGTCAGACAACCTTGGCTGTTTGTTATCTTGGTCTCAGTCCACATTTTAGTGAGGGACAGCATAAATCCTTCCTTTATGGCTGCATCGAACCTATTAAATGTCATGATCAGAGCTTGATAATAATTAACAGATTCTCGGATTACCCAGTTTATGGTATGATCACTCAAGAATCACTTCGTGAATCACTCAAGTCACTTCATTTCCCTGTTTAGTTCTGTAGCAAGTTTCACACCAGCTCCCAAATCAACCCAAATCACAGCATATCACTTTATTGTTATTTTTAAAATACTATGCTTCTATGCAAAGAAAAACTATGCACATTTCTTTCAGGCTTTCAGCTCATTGCAGTCACACTCTCACGCCTTTTAAGCGGAAGTGCAAAGTGTGTTATTAAGACACACCTTGCCTTTTTGTACATTCAGCTTGGACTGGGGGTGGGGAGGCTGGATGAACCAGGCAGGGATAAAATAAGCCCAAATGTGTAAAGTCACCAAGTAATATTTTATTGCTGTTTAGAGAGTTGAGTTTCTTTCTCAGGAACACTAAACCCCAAAGCCTACAGAAAACTCAGGCAATGAAAACCCTGCAACTATGTCATTGCATTTTATTTTTGCCACCAGACTGGTGATGCCGGGGCATACCTGGGTTTGGTTTCCCTAGAATTGAGGTCACTTGAGACTGTGATGTCTTTGTGATATATCTACATGTATATACAGCCCAGAGGGACGCAGGTGGCGCTGTGGGTTAAACCACAGAGCCTAGGACTTGCCGATCAGAAGCTTGGCAGTTTGAATCCCCACGACGGGGTGAGCTCCCGTTGCTCGGTCCCTGCTCCTGCCAACCTAGCAGTTCGAAAGCACAAAGTGCAAGTAGATAAATAGGTACCGCTCCAGCGGGAAGGTAAACGGTGTTTCCGTGCGCTGCTCTGGTTCGCCAGAAGCAGCTTAGTCATGCTGGCCACATGACCCGGAAGCTGGACGCTGGCTCCCTCGGCCAATAAAGAGAGATGAGCGCCGCAACCCCAGAATCGGTAACGACTGGACGTAATGGTCAGGGGTCCCTTTACCTTTACCTATATACAGCCCAAGCATATAAAGGAAGAGCTGACAGCATTAACACCTGAACACATACTGGGGCCCCTTTAGTGGTGATGGAGGAGAAATTTGGTTTGGTTCACATTTAGTGTTGAACCTAACAAATTCACACTTTAAAAAACTATATAAGGACTGTTTTGGTCCTCATATAATTTTACACTTCTCTGGATTTTGTGATGTAGTTCTCCAGCCAAACAATGTTTACAAAAATGTGTATATTGGAAGAAATGGACATAATGTGTGCATATTAAGGAAAATTGCTTGCAAAAATTGCTGTTGAATTTTCATGAGGATTTTTTTAAAAAACCAAATCTGTGCAGAAAACGTGGAGAACTGAATATTGGAGAAATGAGAAACTAAGAGTGAAATAGACAGATCCGTTTATCCCTACCCACCATGTTTCACAGCAGAATGGAGAGCCTCTCAGTCCCATAGTGCTGGAATCTCACAGAATCTCTGTGTTACCAGCTCCAGCTGCCAAGTTAGAATAGTCTCACTTGTATTATTCTCTTATGCTTAACAATGGCATCACTACCAGCTTGGCTGGGTAGGGAGCAGAAGGCCTGCCCATCTTCAGCTAGTACAGGATTAGTCATTCTTGTAGTCTTCTAGGTATTGTTGGTCTTCAACTCTCATCATCCCTGACATCAAAGCTGATAGCTGGAGTCCAACAACATCTGAAGGACCACAAGTTTCCTGGACCTGAGGGCAAGTTAGAGAAACTGACAAATTAATTAATTAAATAGTTTCTGTGGCACTGTAGTTCTGTACTCTTTAGATATGCAAAGAGACACTTCACAAACTTGATTAGAGCTATTCATTTAGCAGTCTTCTTTACAGCATCTCATCTTACAGATATAAAATCATAGGCAGGGAGAGGACCCCAAAGATGACATATAGACCAATCCCCCACAAAACCCAATATAGCACTGCCAAAGAAATTGGTGTTTAACATTGCATTTAGATAATATTATTCAGACCAAAAATGTAGGAATTCTGAGGGAAATTAAATGATTTTCAAATAAAATTGGTAACAGTTTCTCATGAAGGAGTGGGGAGGATTCACCTTTCTAGATCTGGGTTCTAGACTCAGTCTTTGGTGTAATCCAGGTGTCTTGTGTATTATAGCCACTAGATGTCTCCATCTGAAACTTCACACAACATAATGGGAGACTGGTAAACAGGACTAATTCAGTATTTCTGTTGCTCACAATATGTGAGCAAACAGGTAAGGGTCTACAATATAAGGGAATGCTTTCATTCACTTAGTAGCCTGAAAAATCATCTGCTCCTGTATACACCTGCAAGATCGCTTATAGGAAATTCCACATGTGCTGTACATTGCCTACTGAATATCACAAGGACAATGACCTAAAAATCGATGTTTTCTGCTATTGTCTCTGAACTCTGGAATGCACTTCATTTTGCCATTTGTAAAACCATCAGTTGCTTCAGATGTCTTCACTCTAAAGGCACCCTTTTTATTATTTACTTGTTTGAATTCCCTGAATTCCCTATTTGTTTTTATATGCTTTTACTGGTTTTATGCTGCATTTTTCTTCTACTTCTACTGTTTCTTGTTTGTATGTTGTACCCTGCTTAGATTTTTCAAGTATTAAAAGGTTTGTATGTGTTTCTAAATTAATAAGATAAGTCAGAGCAAGCTAAGCCTGGCCATTTCACAAGACACCCACGAAACCTTGGAGTGGAAGAGGACACATTGCAACGCAACTAAAGGACCTTTGGTTTCTTTTTCCTCTACTAGTCTATCTTGCACTGCCTAACACACAAGACTGTGCAAAAAGCAAGCAAAAATGAAAGAGCATACTTCAAAATAGTATGTCTTGTTGTAAAGCCAGTAATGTAACCTAAACCTACTTTTGAAAGTTCAGTGAGGCCAACTTAGAAAAGAGTTCTGAAAATAATGGGTGACTTCAGAGCATGTCACACAAGCTCTGTAGAGCTCACTCTAGGGTAAGTTTACACCAGTGATCTATTTTTTACAGATTGGTCTCATGACAAGTTAGTGTGGGTTACATGATGGGCCCACGTGGCTAGGTGTCAGTTTTGGCTTCTGCATCGCTGAAGGAATTCTACTCAGAAGAGCTGAATTATATAACCTGTGTAAATCAATCCCCTCCTACAGCATCCCAGAAGCTAGTACAAGCAAAGAGAACAGACTTTAAAGTCATAACCACCTTTTATTGATCCACTGAAAATACTGCGGAATTACTGGCACCCCCAGTCTTCCCCTTTTCACTGCCCAAACATACCAAACAGAATACTAAGAAAAATGAGTTCTTCTGAGCAACTCACTCACCTAATGGTTCCAATCTAATACCCAGAAAAAACAGGGAGAGCAGTTCATTGACAAACATCCCACCAACTGCATACTCAGGCAGAGCTGTATTGAGGGAAAACATTTTCTCCTGCTAATAAGGAACACAAGTTAATTAAGCTGACATCACTCCAGTCTTCCCCAACCTGGTGCCCTCTGATCTGCATGTTTTAAAGATGTTTCTAATGTTCTTATGTGTTTTAAAATGTTTGATTTAAAAAAAAAAAATCTACTGAGCAGCTTAGCAAAGAAGGGCGGCATATCAATGTAATATTGTTGGGCTACAATTCCCATCATAACTTGGCTATGCTGGGAGTTGTGGTGAACAACCTATGGGAAGCACCAGGTTGGAGAAGGATACATTAGTCAGTTGAAATCAGTGTCAATGCGTTTTTAAATCTGAATTCTCCACAATGTGGTTTGCATATATGTGCAGGTATGGAGAGAGAGACAGAGAGATAATGAGGGCCATGGTATTGACTTTGTGGTGATGTAAGAAATTTATGACGTTAATTCATCATTAATCTGGATCTTAAAATTGTTCTTATTTTGATAATAATAAATTGCATTAACCCAATGGGTCTATGTTTGTATCTTGAAAATGTGAAAACTTACATTTCACAATAAAAAATAAATGCTGATGGTATTTAACTTTTTGTTTTGAGGTATGTTGTCTCTGCTCTTACTGTAACAGGAACTATTCTAAATTTTGAATTTCCAAATAATTAAAAAGAAAACTTTAAAGATAAACCTTTTTCATCTTGGGATAAAAAGAGAAAGAGACATAATAATTTTTATCTCTCTGTTTTTTGTGAGTTTATATGTGTGATGGACTGTAAAAGATGCTGCTGTGGCTTGGGTTGTTTTAATGTTTTCTTATTTTTTATTGTTAAATAAGTAAATAAAAAGAGCAAAAAAACTGAGAGATTAACCTTTTCAGGAAGTATACAGTTGGTTTACTTAACTGTCCTTCCTAAAAAAAAATACAGCCATATGTATGTTGGTGTTTTGGTAATATATACATTTACTTAAATAAACATATTTCATAACTTCAACTAACATTACTCTTATCAAATAATAATTTAAGCACTCAATAAGAACAATAAGAGAATCCATGCTATGAGAAAAAATATAAATACTTACACAAATAAGCTACTTCAGTGTAACACAGGGGTGGTGTCATGGGAGCCTGTGACCCTCCAGATGTTGTTGGAATCCAATTCCTAGCAGAAGCAGCCAACATGAGCAATGAGCAGGGATGATGGGAGGTGGAATCCAGCAACATCTGGAGGACCACATGTTCCCCATCCCTGATGTAACATTTCAGTATATGCCCACTTACAGATTCACTTCAAAACCCTTTGGTATGAACATTAAAACATTGGGCTTGATGGATTATATGGATAATCTTTGATGGCCAAAGGAAAAATGTAGATCAAGTACGGATGATAATCATGATGACGATGGAGTTTAAAATTGATTTTTAGATTCAAAATACTGCATAAGTGAATTTAATTTTGACCTCCATGACCTTGCGGTTTTAAAGCTGCTGGCACTGCAACAAAGTTGCTAGTCCCTAAAATTATATTGTTTGAGGTTTCCAAGAAGATAATGCTAGCTGTTTCCTACTTTAATGTACAAAATTGCAAAGGATGCTGTAATTTTAACAATCATGTCTGGATTACAGGATATCATAACAAGACATGGTAATTATAAATCCCTTACAGTGGAAAAGTTAAGGAAAAGGCTATTGAGTAAAGTTCCATTTTCAGCTACGACCAGCAGATTTCTTTTTGTCTTCTATTCTTAATTTTCATTTATTTTTTCTTCCTATCCTACCTTCAAATCCGGACATTAGAAAAATGTGGCTCTTGGCTGGGGACAGAATTTAATGGACACCATTGAAACTTCCAAGCTATGCACTTAGTGCCTTAGGATCTTCTATGTAAGTCTAGAATGCTATATAGCTTTTATGTGCACACGTCACAGTTTATGTTTACGCACTGGAGCAACTGACTTACAATAGAAGCAGTGCCATCCCTAACATTAGGCAGAGTGGTGGATGCAGGGCAGTGATGGAAGCCCCCTCAACCATCCAGTCCCAGGTGTGTCCTTAGAGACAGAAGGTGGGTCTGCCCAGCCAACTATTTGTCCACCTCCCCAGTTGCCGGGGACAGCCCTCTTGCAGGAGGCAAGGCAGGGACTGGTTTATGTAGCTCTCCATCTTCTGAAGAGACATCCAGCATCTGCATGGAGGGGACACCTGCCAGGTTAGTTGGCCCCTCCCCAGCATCAAGCTTAGCACTCTCCAGACTCTTCGACTCTTCACCCTTTGACCAGTCCTTCCAACAAGTCATCTTGGGATTCATGACACAGTGGATGGGAGGGGAAACACCTATAATCTGCAAGCACAGGTTTCATAGTTTCTCCATCCACTGAGCATGGCTGACTCAGAAGCTTCAGCAAGGACTGCTTCCAGATGATCTGTTTATTGAACAGTCATCCAGATACGTTTCCAGGGAGATTAGATAATGTAGGCTATTTAATGAGCATTCATTCTTGTTTATGGGGAGGCTAGAGCTAGACAACAATTGCATCAAGCAAATGTTCCCCCACATTTTCCAGTGCATTTCTCCATCGCTTTCCAATTAGATCTACAAGAGCTCCCAGTCAACTATAACTGTGCAACTGGAATTTGCTGGTTTGTGATTGAATCCCACCCAAAAAGCAACAGTCTAGAAGCTCCCAGGGAATTGCTGGTTGGGTATCATCTGCGTGAAGGTCTCCTCGGCTAGTGTAGCTGTTGCAGTTCCCTTTGTAGCACACAGACTGACTCCCTACCAGACATTTTTCAAGGTCACCACTTGGTTTGCTGTGGGCTCCAGTTAAAAAAGAGAACACCATGCAAGGAGGCAACATTGCCATATCTCTATGACTGATTAGAGAACCACTGCCTATTGACCTTTGGCATACTCCCTCTCATAGCTAAGAACAAGTGATATTATACTCCAAGATCCACATTTACAAGGCACCTCAGTGCTGGGGTTGAATGTTAGATCCTATATCACCCTTCACCAATCTTTGGAGAATTGCTGCAGCTCCGTGGCAGAGCATCTACTTTGCATGCAGAAGAGTCCATGTTGGAATTCTCCAACATCCCCAGGAAGGGCGACAGAGGGTGTCCTCTGCCTGAAACTTTGGACAGCACTGTCAGCCATTGTCGGCAGTGGTGAGCTAGATGGAACCAATGGTCCAATCCAGTATGAGCCAGCTTCATATGATGTTCCCCTAACATGATGTGTTTCAGATGTTTGGATTGCAATTCCCATCAGTCCCATTCAGTACAACCATGCTGGCCAGGGCTGATAGGAAGTTGTAGTCCAAAACAGCTAGAGGGCACCAGGTTGGGAAAGGCTGCCCTATGTGCTTATGAAATGCTTTAGTCTTCATTTATGTATATGTTTTTATTGTCCTTGCCTTTATTTTCCAAGGAATTCAGAGTGGCACATGTGGTTCTCCCTGTCCCCATTTTATCCTCACAACAACTCTGTGAGGTAGGTTCTACTGAGAGGCAGTGATTGGCTCAGGCCATCCAGTGAGCTTCATGACTTAGTGGGGCCTGAAACCTCCATTTCCCAGGCCTTAGTCCAACACACTGACCAATACACCACACTTGCTCTCACTGAGAAACCTAGTACAGTCGTACCTTGGAAGTCGAACGCCTTGCCAGTCGAATGTTTTGGCTCCCGAATGTTGCAAACCCAGAAGTGATTGTTCCGATTTGCGAACATTCTTTGGAACCCAAACATCCATTACGGCTTCCAATTGGCTGCAGGAGCTTTTGGAATGGATTCCGTTCAACTTCCAAGGTACCACTGTATTATAATGTATTACATGAAACATAATACCTCAACTGACAATTTAATTAACTTTCAATGACTTGTTCTTCAATTGTCGGTCAAGGTGATGTTTCTCTTCAAAAGTGCAATCTGGGAAATTTAAAGCCAAAAGGAGCCTGGTAGCTACTATAACAGAAAATAGATTTGTCACACCCTTATAATGCCATGCTGTGCGCACTACCTTAGAAATAAATCACACGGAATTCAATGGCGCTTACTCCAAAATCAGAGAATTGTGTAAGATTGCAGACTTAATCTCACTAAATTGGGTAGATTGTTTTAATGGTCTTATTCTATCCTATCTGAATGTTGTATAATTAAGCAAGTATTAGTAATGGGTGAAATCTGTCAAGGATCTGAAATTCCTGGGGAATTTGTGAAATCAAGCTTTACTAAAGGTTCACACCACCTTCTGCTTCCGGTTTTGCATCTGGCAGATATGCGACACATACAAAAAAAGATGCATTGGTATTCTAGGATTTCTATTCTGGATCCTGTCCAAAATCTACAAAACAAAAGAGCCTGAAATAGAAAAATAAATAAAGCTGGGAAACTCAAGTCTCAAGATTCCTTCCATCCTAAAGTTTACACGTTTTCTTTTTCCCAAGCTTTGAGCTGAGTTTCAGAAGGAAACCGTGTCCATGCCAATACAGCACTATCTGCCTTCTTATATCCATTTTATTTTAAGGCATTTAATTTGTTGTTGTTGTTATCATCAAGAACAATATATAACCACTCAGTTATGCTAACAGTTGTTTTTTTAAAATCAGGTGCTGCTTAATACCTCAAGTATTAAGCCGTATACACTAGGTATACAGGAGGGCTATAGCGTAAAATCAGTTAAAATTAATTGGGGGGGGGACATACCGAAAATGCCTGCTGCTGTTTTATTTTGGGGGATTTTTTAAAGTCTTTACCAAGTACCAGATATTCCAACAGGGAATTCTACAGAATTAGATCCATAGGACTGAAAGCACAGCTCCTGGTGGAGATGACCTGTGCATATATAGTTAACCATCGGGAAGGCTGTTTCTCAATAGCGTTTGCCTGCAAAACTGAATTAAACTGGTGTCTCATGCTCCACCACCGAGGGACCCTACTTGGGCTCAGAGAAATGGACTCAATGCCCTTTTCCAGCATGTGTGTCCTATTTATCCCATAACTCCACAGAAACACTTGGAATCAAGTATGACAGCTCTGATAGCTTCACAGATTATTTTGGATAAACCCACGTGATGTGGAGTTGCCAGGGCAGTACACAGGTACGCATGACCTATACACATCTGGGTCTGGATTTATGTGTGCATATATGCTTATGTCCATCTAGAAAATCCATGCCCTTGGGCACTGGGAAGTGCATGGGAATGAAATGCAATCAGTGTTTACACTCTTTTTGTGCATTATTTGCTGTATTTTATTTATGTGTTTTGTCTTGTTTTTGTAAACTTGGGTAGTGTGGATGCAGGCTGAACATTGACCTAACAAGAGTGGCCAGGCTAGTGAGGTGGTGCTGGGAAGCCACCCTCTTCCTGACACAGGGCTTGCCCACACTTTCACTTGTCCCACCACTTTCCCCCAGGGAAACCGGCTCTTTACCACTGAATCAAAGCAAATGTGCCTGGATGGTGTACATGTGGGGCAGAGTGGCAATGAGGTCAGAGCTGCGTGGGCAAACCAGTAGTGACAATTCAACACTCCCATCGATGCGCCTGCCCTGACCTTGCCTCTTCCAAGCCCCCACACTGTTCAGACGGTGTCAGGAGGGCAGCTTCACAGCACCACCACACTGTGCTGGCAGGGCAAACTTTGGTAATAAGCCGCCTGGTGTGAGGCCATTTGATGCCCTCCCCTGAGCCCTCGTGAGGCTCTGGCAGGGTCCTAGAGCCCTTCCACCTCCTTCCCAAAGCTAGGTAAGCACTTACCAGGCTTTGAGAAGGAGGTGGAAGGACTCTAGGACCCTGTCAAAGCCCTCATGTCTCCTTCTCAGGCTTTGAGAAGGTGCCCTCCTTGGCTGCCCGCCTGGTGGAACCGTACCACTGCCCTAAATCTGCCTCTAGTGCTGGTCTCCCCTGGATTCTAGCAACTACTTTTCTCATATTTGTGTATTGAATGATAGTCACAACACTGCTGTCTTATTTCCAGTGCCACCAAACCTGGCTACTTTCCAGTTAATTCTTAACTGCCAACCTCATGTCCATTAATGTCTGCCTTCATCCCCGCAAGCCACCTCATGCTAGTATATTCCAGCAAAAGCTTGTTACGGGCTTAGCGATTGAGCCTGCGACTCCCTTCCAAAGAGATTTTAAAGAACTGTAACCTCCAGATAATCTTGAAAATGTAAGTTGATCATTTACAGATGTTTAACTTCACAAAAAGATTTCCACTGGCTTTATGTTCAAAGGTATTTATAGAATTTACAGCAGAGGCTGCCCAGCCTCTCTATGTGGGCAGGCAGGGTGCAGTCAGCAGCCTGAAACTGCCACATTTGCCTGCAATCACTTGCCATTCCGCAACCTCCCAGCCTCTCTCTCCTGTGGTGATAGTACAAAGAAAGCAATAAAGGATTCAGTGCATTGAACTGGATCCCACCCTCTCACAGACCCTGCTGTTGTGCAAGAGACTACAAGGGTTCCTGTGCTTACCCAGGGTTCAGGTTCCTTGCAATGAAGGTCAATGGAGACAGTGATAGGATATGTGATTTTATTTACACCTATATACAACCTGGGCCTAGGACAGAAGGGCTCACAGTATTAAGACTCCAACAGATCTTGGCTCCCACTAGATCTCTCAGGAGTCCCAGCTCTGGGTCCAGCATAGGGCAAGACCAGCCTGTGTCTCCAGCTTCCAGTGTCAGCTGAAACTCACACCCACACAGCTCCTCTTGGGCCTATTGTTCTCCATCCTAGGATGGCATGGCATTCAGCCACATGAAATGGGGAAAGGTCCACCAATTTGTCTCTATAGCAACAGGGCAACTCCTGTCCAACCTCTTTGGACATGTAAATGGCAGGACTTAAATGGCCACTGAAGGCCAGTTACCAAGAAACTTGTCTGACTGGTTCAGCAGCCTCTTACACTAGTTTCTTAACCTCACTGGGTACAGGATCACAGGCCTGGAAGGCACCCACAGATATCATCCAGACGGACACCCCCCCTAAAAAAACCCTATAACAATACTTTTACACGAAGAGGAGCCTCATTGCTATTGCATGAACAGCATAGTATGTGTCTTCCATCTTTTTCTTCCTTCCTACATACTGTATTGGGATAACTGTTCCAGGAAACTACTTGATGGAATATGGTTCTGATAGTTATACTGGCTTCCCTTATTTGTTTTAACTAGCCTATATTTTACAATACTTTTTACTGTTCTGCCGTTATCTGTGCTAAATGATGGATACTGATTGTGCTTTTATGATACTCTGCTTTGATTGGCCATGATGTCCCCAAAGCTAGCATATAAATAGTATAATAAAGAAATAAACTACTTTTAAAAATGATCCTGGCTGGTATTATTTTGCTACATTAAAGCTTACTGTTGTCATTATTATTACCAAAAGTTTACTATCATTACTATCTGTTCCGATATGGGCCTGCTGTGGTAGCATTATCCTGAGCAGGGGACCTCTTAAGATGGCACAATGCCCCTCCCACTACCACCAGCTCTCAGTGTATTATGCTATCTATGAAGAACTCCTGACCGTATGTTTTTGCCGCTGCAGTTAACAGCAGCTTCAGGCAGTGGCAGAACTTCATGCTCCAGCACCGGGGGCAGAAAGCAGGCAGGGGCGTGGCTGGCACACGTCCGGAGGGTGTGGTGCACCGCCTGCGGGGGTGTGGTGCCCAGTGTGGGGGGGCAGCTGTGATGGCACCCCACAGGAATCGTGGTGCTGGGGGCGGTGCGCTCCCCCTGCCCCCCTCTTCCTCCGCCAGTGGCTTCGGGATGGGGTGACTTGCATCTGGGAATTGATGTAGGGACAAAGAATGTCTCCTTCCTTCCTTCCTTCCTTCCTTCCTTCCTTCCTTCCTTCCTTCCTTCTCTCTCTCTCTCTCTCTCTCTAGCACACATACATATTGTGGTCCCAGTGCAAAGCAGGACTGCTTTTTGGCTTACTCGGTTGGGTGGCTTGTAAAACCTGACCCTAAATGAGCGAACCAATTGTTCACGAGTGGCCATTCCTGCTTTCTCTTGCTTATGCAAAGGCACTGACCACCACACACACACATACACCCCGCTCTCTTGACATGCGCAAATACTTGCTGACTGTCTCCTTATGCCCAGGCATCTGCTGTCATCGCTGGCAGGTTCTGGCTCTGGTGTTGTTCTTATAGGGAAAGCTATGCAGCTTTTTATTTCATGACAAATGCCAGTGCCTCTTGTATACAATAACAGCCTATTAATAATCCCCAATAGATGTAGCAATGGAGTCAGAACGATGCCACCAGAACCAAAATGTTAACATCTGCAAAGGCAAGCCAGACCCGTTTTCGCTCTATGTGCTCACACAACTGACTCAGTCTGCAGGACTTGCACTCTCGTGTCATACTCATTTTAAACTTGCAAGAGATTGGCCGTTTGGTGTGGCAGCACCTATGCTCTGGAACAGCCTGCCTGTTAATATCAGGCCTTCATTGTATTGCTTTTGATGCCTGCTAAAATACCCAGGCATGTCATTTAATTGCATATATTTGTTTTCAAAACTATATTTTATCTGTGTTTTTATAATTTACTTACTTCTAATGCTTTTCAGGTCTCCTTTTATCACTATTTTTAAAACCAACGTTTTATATATCTTGTTTATTGGGTTTCTTACCCACTGCAAAGGAGGGTTTTACCATTTGAGGGAACATTCTTCTGATGTAAATTGATCTAAGTGTTTTTAATATTGCATTATTACACTATTTTATGTAAATCAGGCTTCCTCAACCTCAGCCCTCCAGATGTTTTGAAACTACAGTTCCCATCATCCCTGACCACTGGTCCTGCTAGCTAGAGAGCATGGGAGTTATAGGCCAAAAACATCTGGAGGGCCAAGGTTAAGGAAGCCTGATATAAATGGTTCAGATATGTAAGTTTTTTAAATTATTACTAAGCAGCACATCAATCTTTGGGAACTTCCAGGCCTGCCTGCATCTGTGCAAGTAGAGCAGGGATCAGGACTCTGGGCAAGCAGGCAGCACCAAGCTCAAGCTCAAAAACTTTGGATTAAATTAAAGTTTATTTTAAAGGTCCCATTAAATAGATTAAGGAGGCATTCAAAGTCGGTACTGTTGGGCATAATACCAACTTATTGGAAGTTTCTGTTCCTTGCCACAGCTTCAGTTAACACCCCATCCTGATTCCAAATGGAAAGCGCAAGACTCAGCTCCAAAGCTTTAGTTTCGTTCCAGCTCAAGACTCATGTTTCTTCCTACCTCATTGTGGACTCTCCCCTGAGGTTTGCTCCCTATCCTAGTAAATATCCACTGCCAAGTCAGTAGCTTTGCTGTAATCCAATCTTCATCTGCTTTTGCCCCAGGGTACCTTTTAGTCCACAGCAAAGTGAAATGAGATGGGTTTTTAGCAGAGCTTGCCCAAGACATTTTGCTGCCTGAGGCAGAAGAACAAACGGCATCCCATCTCTCCACCGAGTCAAGGTGCGTAATACCCAAGGCCACACAAGCAGAAAATCCCACAAAGCACCTCTCCAAACACAAAAATACAATAATAAGAAATTAAATCAGGTACAATTTGCTGTCCTTTCATGACACTCATGTTTTGCTGCCTGAGGCAGCCGATTCACCCCGTCTAACATAACACCCAGCCCTAGTTGTTGACCTGCGCTTTGAACATGCCTGCGTTCACCAACAGGGTCAAGCGGGAGGCTTTCTTGGAAGAAGAAAGAATTAACTTAATTCATCCACTGGGAACTGCGACAGCTTCATTGGCAGTTACACTTTGGAGGAGGAAAGCTACATTATGGGACCTGACATATCTTCTGGGCTGCAGCAGCATTACAATCACACACACATTTTAAGATGTGTAAACTGTCTGAAATTAAAAGCTGCTATTCAAGCACATTCAGATGCTGAGAATGGTGTGTGTGTGAAGTAATCTACCCCACATAGTCCTTCCTATGCCTCGTCCTGGAAAGGGAAGGCAGCACTATTGTTTCATTATTCAGCCAGCTTTCCTTTCTTCTTTTTCAGACCAAGAAGGGGGGAGGGGGAAAACACAAAGAATTCCTCTCTTGCCTATTTACAAAACACACCACATGTTACTCTTCCAGGTTTCTACGATGTTTGCACTTGCAATATATGAGATAGGATGTTGACGCAGCCCATTGCAACTATTCCTTTGCACACCTCCCACTCATTTCAACGAGATTTGCAGCAAACAAAAAACCCAGTGAATAATTCCCTTTGCTTGCTTCATTGCGGGCATTGTCAACACAGGAAGCTGTATTGTACCAAATCAGACTATTGGTCCACCAGCACTGTTGGCTTCCCAGGGTTTTAGGAAGGAGGTTTCCCAGCCCTGCCTAGGGACAAAGCAAGTGCTCTATCACTGAAGAGCTATGCTTGCCCTCCATGCTAGAACTTTTCAGAAGTCTGAGCTACTATGTTCCAATTTATGACTATATTTTAAATAGAGGTCATTTCCAGACTGTCAATATTTTGCAGGAGGAAGTCAAGTGGATACTGAAAATGTAGATTTGTGCAATTAAAGTAGATTAAAGCACTATCTATCACCCGAGGGGGGGGAACCTCTGAGGTTTTTTTGTTAGAAAATTGCTGAGGAAATGCCCTGGACAGTGTGGGATGAACAAATGGGTAATGTGAAGATGCACAAACATCCCACAAGCAAAAGAGGATGAATTCTCGTTAACCTCCCCGCAAACAAATCAGAACAAATACTCTATAAAGAACAAAGTCTAAGCTTCACGTAAGCTTTGTGCGAGGGACTCATAATGAATGTTCAATTCACAGGTCATTTGGAGGAGCCTGAAAATCCTTTTCACTATACTGTGATGGGGAAAACTGTGACCAAACAATCTTCTGGCCTGCTCAGTCCAGATCCTGTTGATGGGACCCCCTGCTTCCTCTTCTTGGGGATCTTAATCTACGTCAGGCAGTAGGGATCTGGGATCTGAGCTTGGTAATGGACTGGATAAAGGCTAACAAACTGCAGCAATTCACGTAAGATGGAGGCATTGTTCAGGTTTGGTCTGTGTCTGGCCATTTTTGTGAAATCCAACCCGTCTTAGAAGAGCAGGTTTGTGGGTGCTCTTAGATCCAGCTGCATCACAGGAGACACAGGTGGCCTCAGTGTTATGGAGCATCCTGTGCAGCTTAGGCTGGTAATACCAATTCTATCTGGACAAAGAGAGCCCTATGACTATCCATGTTCTAGTAACTCTATCATTCTATTATTCTCACCTCCCAGCTGGATTTCTGCAATGTGTTATATGTGGAGCTGCCTTTGAGGACAGACAAGCAATTACAGCTGGCCCAAAACAGAGCAGCAATATTGTTAATAGGGGCTGGCAGATATCAGTATATTATGCCAGTGCTTCATCATCATCATTTTTTATTTATACCCCGCCCATCTGACTGGGTTTCCCCAGCCACTCTTCCAACACACATAAAACATAAAAAGTCAACCATTTAAAACTTTCCGATACAAGGCTGCCTTCAGATGTCTTCTAAAAGTTGTGTAGTTTTTTTATCTCCTTGACATCAGATGGGAGGATGTTCCATCATCTGCACTGGCTTCCAGCCTGTTATCAGGCCCAGTTCTAAGTGCTGTCACTAACCTTTATAATGAAAGCTTGAGAGCACCTCCTCCCAGGTGTACAGTGGTACCTCATGTTAAGAACTTAATTCGTTCTGGAGGTCCGTTCTTAACCTGAAACTGTTCTTAACCTGAGGTACCACTTTAGCTAATGGGGCCTCCCGCTGCTGCTGCGTGATTTCTGTTCTCATCCTGAAGCAAAGTTCTTAACCCGAGGTACTATTTCTGGGAGCGGAGTCTGTAACCTGAAGCGCCTGTAACCTGAAGCGTCTGTAACCCGAAGTACCACTGTACCTTAAGATTTTTATTGGAAGCCCGATCTAACGTGGTTTGGCAAAGGGAGAGGGTCTTTCTGGTGGTGGCACATTGGTTAAGAATGTCAGAAGAGTCCTGCAGGATCAGGCCAATGGCCCATCTAGTTCAGCATCCTGTTCTCACAGTGGCCAACCAGATGCCTACGGGAAGCATGTGAGCAGGAGCAATAGCACTCTCCCCCGTCTGTGATTGCAAGCAGCTGTCATTCAGAAGCATATTGCCTCTGACAATGACAGCAGAACATAGCCATTGTGACTAGTGCTAGCCATTGATAGCCTTAGCCTCCATAATTATCGAATGCTCTCCCCAGGGAGGCTTACCTGGCATCTGCATTAGTGGGGCATTTCCCTCACTCCTCCAGGCTTTTAAAATCCCATGCTTTTAGAACTATTTTGTCTCCAACCTGATGGTTTTTAAGTGCCGCTTACTGCTTTTATCTCACTCGCTGGATCATCACTTTGTAACGTTGCATGCTTTTAAAATTAATTTTACACTGGTGTTGCTTTTTACACGCTGATTGTTCTTAGTAATCTTGACAGTAATTTTATTTTATGGGTTTTAAACGGTGAACCGCCTTGACCGGATTGAGCCATACAGAAATCCATCTATAAATAAAGCAAAACAAAACACAAATTATTCTTAAACTGGGTTTGAAGTGGACACAACTTCAAGTAGGAGACTGCCCTCTAACAGCCCTTCAACTACCACAGGACTGTGCTCTGCAAAGGAGGTCTCAGCGCAGAGCTAAATAGATCAATCATCTGGCTCTAGGGCTGCCAACCTTTTTTCAGCAACTCCTCTCCCTCCCCCTCCCCCCCCATGTCTTTATCTACAGATATTAGCAGGTGATTATACTTCTCTCCATGCTGTGAAAAGCTTAACCTGGTAACTTTTGCAAATCAAGCAGCTGTTAAGTCACAGGAGGAGGCCAGACTGACCTGGACATGATAAAGCCAAGCTTTTTCTTTCTTTCCTCTTTTTAACTTTTGCAGCCTCCTCCCTCTGAGCTATTTCAGAAGTCTACCAAGTTTTAAAAGCTATCTGCTCTTTGGTGCGGAAAGTTGCTGCAGAGCAAAGTGCTGGTTGGACAGAGGCCAGCCTCTGCGCAATGTTTCTCGCCCTTGTGTTCACAGCATGTTCTATTTCTGAATATAAAACAGAGTATAAAAGCCCCATGTAGGTTTAGAGCTGCTGATATCATCATACCCTTACACCTGTTCATCCGGCCTTTAGATTGAAGCAGTTGCAAAGCTAATGAATGACATCTAAACGGTGCCGGATAAAAAAAAAACCCACACTGACTCAACTCTCCTCATAACATCACAAAAAGCCTGTGATCTGATAGATCTAATCTAAAGGGTCTGGTCTAATAGGGAAAGATATGTTATTGCAGTAAGTTGTCTGAAGTGGATGCTTCCTCATGGTTCTGTGACTTCTTATTCCATTCACAATGTCACACAGCTGCCTTCTCTGAGGGACATGCCAATTACATCATATGATCCCCAGCGTGGTGGTGGCGATCAAGCAGGAAAACGTACTGGCAGACATGCTCTCCGGCATCGGGGCACCCAAGAAGGCAGCCTGGGAAGGCTGCACACCGCCTTTCTTCAGGAAGCAGGAGGAGGACAATGACCGGGAGCAGGGCCGTCTTTAGCAGATGCAGAGGCCACGCAGCTTCCATTCTATTTTTTTTTTTATATAAATATTTATTAAGGTTTTTAAATACAAATGCACATAATAAACAATCTTACTTCTTTTACAACAATTTCAACACTTCTTTGGACTCCCTCACGTCTCCCGCTCCCATTTACATCGTTAAAAATTTTTTCCAAACAAATTATCAACTTGTTTACAATCTCATGTCCACTCATTCAAATATAATCTAGCACTTCTTCCAAAAAATTTTATATTTTCTTTAGTCTCACTTATCATCAAATTTAGATCTAGTTTAGTGGTGACCAGTTTTTTATAATCTAGCATCCTTCTTAACATTCAACCAAATTACAATGTTTTTGTAGATACATCTTGAATTTCTCCCAGTCTTCCTCCAATTTCTCTTCTCCCAGATCACGGATTCTGCCGGTCATCTCGGCCAGTTGCATATAGTCCATCAGCTGCATCTGCCACTCTTCCAGTGTGGGTAGATCTTGGGTTTTCCAGTTTTTTGCGATGAGAATCCTTGCTGCCGTTGTTGCATACATGAAAAATGTTCGATCCTTCTTTAACACCTTCTGGCCGACAATGCCCAGAAGAAAGGCCTCTGGTTTCTTTGTGAAGGTATACTTAAATACCTTTTTCAGCTCATTATATATCATTTCCCAGAAGACCTTCACCTTAGGGCATGTCCACCAGAGGTGAAAGAATGTTCCTTCATTTTCTTTACATTTCCAACATTTATTATCAGACGAATGGTATATTTTGGCAAGTTTAACTGGGGTCATGTACCATCTATATATCATTTTCATAACATTTTCCTTCAGAGCATTACATGCAGTGAAGTTCAGCCCAGTGGTCCACAACCTTTTCCAGTCCTCAAACATAATGTTATGCCCAATGTCCTGTGCCCATTTTATCATAGCCGATTTAACCATTTCGTCTTGTGTATTCCACTTTAGCAGCAAGTTATACATTCTAGATAATACCTTGGTCTTTGGTTCTAACAATTCTGTTTCTAACTTCGATTTCTCCACCTGGAACCCTAACTTTTTGTCATTTTTAAAAACTTCTTTAATCTGAGCATAATGTAACCAGTCTCGCACCTTATCCTTCATTTTCTCCAAACTCTGCAATTTCCAATTGTCTCCATCTTTCTCTAATATTTCCCAATATTTTGGCCATTTGGCCTCCATATTGGGTCTTTTTCGGGCCTTAGCTTCCAGAGGTGAAAGCCACCTTGGAGTTTTATTTTCCAATAAGTCTTTATATTTTGTCCAGACATTAAACACTGCTTTCCTGACAATATGGTTCTTAAAGGCCTTATTGATCTTAACTTTGTCATACCATAAATATGCATGCCAAACACGCAGCTTCCATTCTAAGCCTCTGTGGGGATCGCTCTCCTCCTGCAGTGGCTTGGGAAGGAAGCTGCATGCCCGCCAGCCATATAGTTGGAGGGGCACAGCTGGTGGGCGTGCAGGGAAAGGGGAGGCTGCCGGCAAAGGTGCGCAGCTCCCCCATTCACTAGGGCGCCCCTGAGAGGCCGGCGCCCTGGTGCAACAAACCACTAAGACCAATGGGAAAGACGGCTCTGTATGGCACTTGGGGAAGTCTAGGAAGGCCTCAACACCAGCACCTGTAGCACAATACCCAAATGTAGTTGAGGAAGAAGGGAGCCCTTGCTGCTGGGGAGTTGCTTTATCACATTTCCAGCTTTCCAGGCGATGGGTGAGATGCATGCCACACTGCATAAGAAGGGGCAACCTTAGACCTGCAAAAGACCTCAAGTTTCACAAAATCAATTGCCCTCGCATCAAAGTTGATGAAGGGTGGTTTTAAATGAATCTAATCAGGGTAGGTGTTGCAGCAAGTAAAGGTTATGTCATAATAAGCATGTGCCTTTAAGGCAGAAATTAGAAAGTTACTGTATGGCCTTCCAGGTGTTGTCAGATTACAGCTCTCATCATCCCTAACCATTGGCCATGTTGGCTGGGGTTGATGGGAGTAGGAGTCCGAGAACATGTGGAAAACCTGCTTTAAGGTGCCACAAGACTCTTTGCTGTTTTTGCTAAAACCCAGGGCAGTTTTGTTCTGTGTCCTATCATGCTCTCAGTAACACCAGCCTCAGGCAGAATTCTTCCTGAATTCTGCAGCTGTAGATGGACTGTAGTTTCCGTCCTTCCTGACTGGAGCTGATGAGAATTAGAGCCACACCTGGAGGGCCACAATTTCCTCATCCCTATCCTAAACCCCTAGACAGATTTTGTCCAACACCTGACACCCTTCATGCCAAAGGACACTTGGAAAGTGTGAGCCTCTGACTTGCCTCACTTCTTCAATCAGCAAGGTTTTTCCAGAAGTTTCTGCAAACCTCCTGTTGATTTTACAGCATAGGAGTTAAAGAAAATACTGCATTCATTGCCTAGAAATTCCAAATGCTCTCCATCAACTGTGTGCTTTTAGCAATCTTGTCATGAACCTTTAAGTTTCCATGTTTTGACCTTCAACGCTTATCTGATATCTCTTTGATATTGTGCATAACTGCACATGGCTGCTGGTGCCATCAGCAGGAATCACATCCACAAGATGAAGACAAGCTCTGCCATTGTCGGAGGACTGAGCGTTACAGCATCTGAGAGCCTTATAATAAGGGAGATAACTAAACAGCTTGGATATAAAATCCAAGGACGCATAACATGTAAACAGATTGTGATTTGACAAAATAGACCTGCTCCTGGATGAGAAGGAAACTGAGAGGCGTACGTTCAAGCAGTGGTTTAAAACTAACTTCCCACGTGGCTTCATGCACAGTCTGGCAAGTCCAACTTTAGTAAATGGTCAGCTGTATCCACTGTGGTGGAGTTAAATGGGCTACTGCTACTAATCAGAAGCAGGTGGCAAGATAATGGTTACTACAACATTAACCTCTAGTTCCTGGGCCGTGTCAGTGATTCATTAAAGATACCAAAGGTCCCAAAGTGGAAAGTTTTCTGTTTCCTTCCCATCCAGTTCTAGTTAAAATGAAGCTATTAATGATTACAAATCATTTGCAGTGTTTCCTAGTAAAGCGCTTTAGAAAGCTGATCAAATGATCCATAACTCTCTTGTTAAGCTGCTGTCAGGTCTCTTATCTTTGAATGGCAGAGCCACACTATATATTTAAAGTATACTCCATCCACATTTCAAGCACATGACATCCCCCAAAGAATCATGGGAACTGTAGTTGGTTAAGAGTCCTGGAAACAGTACTTCTGTGGGGGGAAGTACAGTTGCCGGGATTATTGGGTGTCCTATGCCTTGTGTGTTGAATATGCTTTAAATGTATAATGCGGATACACACACACAAAGAGGATTTTAAAGTCAACCAATTCAGATTTTATGATTAAAATTAGCTGGTTGTGAGTGGGTCTTCCCTTTTTATTTTCCTTTTTTAAAGAAGTTGAACTATTTTCTGTTGTGTTGTGAGTAAATGCAGCAATGTTTGCTGTTAGTAACCTGAACCAGTGAGGGTGGGGATAGGCAGAAAGGCAACCTATTCTTCTTCCTGATTGCTAGTTCTTGAGTGACCATTCGTTGCCACATAGATTGTGTTCTTGGGTTCTTTCTTTCTTCCCCCCACCTCCCTCCCTCTCCATCCAGACTTCTTGCATCCTACTGTGTTTGTGCTCAGAATGCGACTGGTGGGAAAATTTTATTTATTCCTTATTACAGTCATATTCCACCTTTCCTCTCTCTCTCTCTCTCTCCCAACTCCATTTTCTCATCACAACATCCCCATGAGGTAGATTAGGCTGAGGAATAGTGACTGGCCCAAGGTGACCCAGCGAGCTTCATGGCCTAGAGGGGATTTGAACCTGGTTTCAACACTCCAATCTAACCACAACACCACTCTGAGCTGCTATTGTGATTAAGGCTATGTAAATTTGAGCGGCTTGAAATGCAGCAAGGTCATTTCCCCCGCACTGTTTCATGTCACATTCTTGCCTTGCTGTACACACCAAAGAGGGCTTGGGGATGTCTTCACCTGAGGCCCATTACCTGATTTCTTCCCTCATGCCAGTTCACTGAAGCTGTCATCTGCGCATGTGCTATCATTTGCACATGTGCAACAGCTGTCTGAAATGTACACACCTCAGCTTAACTGCTGCTCCCATTTTCAAATTGACTGGAAGCTGGTTTGAAGGGAAGCACATTAAACAAGAGTATTTCTCAAGAAACAACAGGATGCATGTGGATTGTGGCTAACTTTATGTGTACTTGGCTTCAAACACCAGCAGTGGAAGCATGCTGGAGCTGGGGTAAGCAGCAATGTGTACTCAGCCACAATCTATTGTTGTAACCTCCTCAGAGCTGCCAGAGTGGGCAGGCTAACTGTCCAAATAAATAAAAGAAACGTAGGAAATTTATAACGTAGGTTATTTTTAAAGAAGCCCTTCCCCCAACTCCCACACCACCCTCCTTCTGCTGATCGGATCTCCTTCAGCTACGTAATCCCTGACTTTTAAATGCCTGGACTTCTCAATTTTCCCATCTAAATAAAGATACAGGCATCCTTCAACAATAACATACATTCAGAATCATTTGTGCCTTCCACTAAAATTTTACCTTATCTTTGTTTTCCTTGGGGAGGGAATTTAATTACAGTGTTACATAAAACGAGTATTTTGTTAACATTGGAAAGAGGCTATGCTCTGCATTAAGCTCCAAACAAGTCTGTGTTTACAGTACATAATTCTTTTTCCAGCTGTTCCCTTACTCATTAACAAAGTAAATTAGATATTTCTTAAACCAGTGCCTTACTTTGTTGACTTCATCGAAATGCAGAACATAATGGACATGGAAAATTACTACTCCAGAAGATGTTCAGTTATGGTGACTTCTTCAAATACTGTTATTATCATTTCATTGGGAAATCAGTTATGGCTGCCACAGAACCATACTAAAAAAACACCTAAATCTGTTCCTCCGGTGCCTCTTGTTACATAAACAGAGAAAAAGGGTGTACACTGTAAAATACACAGCCACTATTTCACTGTTAATGTGGAAAACACTAAGCATCTTCACACTGAATCAGTCAAGTATGTGAAAACAAGTTTTGCTCCCTACATTCCAGTCAAGAAGAAGAGACAGCTGGATGAGGAAGAACCCCTTCCCCCATCCCCAATGTTAGAGGAATGACCTCCCCCATGTTAGGAAGTGGTTCAATTGGCTTGCAAGGTAGCTAGGCGCACGGCAAAGTCTAGTACCAGAGAGTCTGCAATCAGTTGCCCTCTTAATTTGCCCACAGGTGTGTTGTTGTTTCTTTGTAATTAGTTTTATACTTGTAAACCACTTAGAAACCATTTTACCAATTAAGCAGCATATAAATCAATAAACAATATTTTAAAAATTGTCTAGACTTAGTATAGCTAGAGCTTTTTATTTTAAAAAATCTCCATGATTATCCTTCCAAAAGAGGTTCTATTCCAGGCGCTAAACCTGGTTGTGGATTTAATGCTTGCTCCATCTGCTCAGAGGTTGAAATTAGTTGGCAGATGTGCAGCCTGATCCTATGGACATTTATTCAGAAGTAGGACATAAGGTGTAGTAGTAGTAGTGATAATTTTATTTTATACCCCACCCATCTGGCTGGGTTTCCCCAGCCACTCTGGGCAGCTTAAAGCTTGATCATAAGATTGCACCCTTTGCTTGTAAACTTCTTAGTGCTGTACAAAGTGGCCTAAGCAAAGGGTGCATGCAATGGTCATCATCATCATCATCATCATCATCATCATCCTTGTCCTCATACCAAAAAAAAAAGCGATCCACTCAGACTTAGTCAGATGCTTAAAGTAAATACGGTAGAGCACTGCATTCAATCTTACACAGGTACATTCAATATGTGGTTACATGTACTCTGTACTCGTTTTTTTAGGTTAGTTCACATGTTTCCTTTTAAATACACCATGTGTACAATCACTCCCACAAACATTTATACATGTGTACAAAACCCTTGTACCTGTGAACAGCATAATGTGTGAACTGCTCTACTGGAATCAATGGGATTTGTGTTAGCTAAGCATGACTAAGTTTGGGTCCAACCCAATGAATGATACTGAACTCAACCTCCTGTTGGTCTTTGGCTGGTGAGTTTAGATTCAGAATACAGTACTGATATTGACTATAAACTCTTGTCTCTCTGCACAGTCTTTCATCAGGGCTGTTGTCTGAAAAACACTCTCTCCTTAGGTTTTCTTAACATATTACATTTATATATCTTATTAACTGAGGGAGGTTGCTATGGTCGTCATCCGCCTCTCCCCCCCGCCCCCCCGAAACCAAGAGAGTTGAAAAGAGCCCTGCTTTATAGCTAAAAGCGACTGCTTTGGATAAATGCACATCTACATAGCTGTTGATTTAATCCCTACACTACAGCACCAAAATAGAGGTTTTATTGTTCAAGAAAATAATGAGAGAGTGGGTGACAAGACCAGTTTCTTTTCAGTTAACGAAGGTTTAAGTTTCATATGGAATTATCTCAAACTCACAGAGTAGGGCTGCATACACACCACACATGCAAAGTACATTTAAAGCTCAGTTCCCAGGATTCCTGCAGGGGTGTGTGTACGCTTTAAATGTGCATTAAATATATGGTGTGGATGCAGCCTACATTTCAGAATGCACACTGACTGCTAAGCCCCTGAATGGGAGGCTACCCTAATGGGAATATCAAACTACCCAATAAGAATGTTAAGCGAACAAGGACTGAACTCAGTGTCTGGACTCAATGACCGAGCTATCAGGTTGTTTTCATCTCTAAAGACCGTGATAAATTATGACAGTACAGCCAAGGCTTTTAAACGTTTATAGCTGTGAGATGTGTTAGTGAGACCAAGCTGATCTCATAAATTCTTCTGCCTCAGTGACCCTTCCAAGTTTCACCACTGGTGTCTAAGGGCATACCCATGCCACACCGTTTATCAACACAAACTTCCTTCCTGAAATATATGCCAATCTGTCTCTTGAGATTTGCCTGCTTCAGATACAAATAACAGAATGAGCTCAACTGAGGCAATTGTGTTGCTTGGATACATTCTTCAGCAGCAACCTTTCAAAGAACTTGTCACAATGCATAGATGTGAGGAATCCCTTTTATTCATATCCTACCTCTAGAGCATAATTTTAGATGCTTATGTTTATAATGAAAATGCAGATTCTGTTGTAGCAAAAATGGCACGTCTCTTAATACAAGGAAGAGATAATAACTCTTGAGAGCTGTCTGGGATTAACCTGGATTAATTAAATGAAGGGCTAGTTCATTAGACGGGTTCATTAGAAACCAATCCAAGTGGCCACAGTAGGGTAATACATTTACCAGGCTCAACTAAAATGTCACAAAATAGCAAGTTTTGACTTCTGTAAAATATGTCTCTGTCTCTCTAGGCTGAATGTTAAGCAAATGACTATGGGGCAAGAGCGTGAGTAAATTGAGCACTATATTGGAGTCCAGGGCTTTTTTTCAGCCAGAACTTAGTTCCGGCACCTCTGAGGTGGGCGCCATTGCCATTCTAAGAGAACGAGAGAAGTGATCATGGTGAGTTCTGGCACCTCTTTTTCTACAAAAAGGATTCTGTTGGGGGCCAAAAGCCTAGCTTCGCAACTACCCATGGCTTTTATACATTTTGAAGAGTACAGTACAGTGGTACCTTGGGTTAAGAACTTAATTTGTTCTGGAGGTCCAATCTTAACCTGAAACTGTTCTTAACCTGAAGCACCACTTTAGGTAATGGGGCCTCCCACTACCGCTATGCTGCCGCCGCACGATTTCTGTTCTCATCCTGAAGCAAAGTTCTTAACCCGAGGTACTATTTCTGGATTAGCAGAGTCTGTAACCTGAAGCGTCTGTAACCTAAAGCGTCTGTAACCCGAGGTACCACTGTACAACATTTAGCCATCCAGGAGAGGGAACCTAAAACTGAACAAAGATTTTCTTCTGCTGCCTGAGGATGGGACATAACTTTTGGCAGTGGAAGCTGCTCTGTTATGGTGAATGGGGAGCTGCCCCACCAACCTCAAGTCAACCCACACCTACCTACCTTCTTACTGACATCCAGTTCAGGGGGTTGCACTGGCTTTCAGCTTCCTCCCTCTTAGTCTGAGTGTTACTGTTGTAGAACTCAGCAACTCAGCAGAGAAGAGGATGGGGACAAAAGAAGAACTAGTTGCTGCTGTGCCTGTCATTGGCTCTGGCCTCACCTACTGTAGGTCTTCCTACCTTCCACCCCACCACCAATGGGCACTACTGACATTTGGAGCTTACATACCCTCCAGCTTTGATAATATAAATATTGCCAGATTTGTCTTTATGACCGTGCCCTGCCTCCCATGGGTTCCAATGAAGTTGGGAGACAGACCTGAGCTGCTGACAAGTTTTAATGCTAATGGTGAGCAGCGACTATTCTTTGCTTGCCCTAGGAGCCTTTAGTGCAATTTGAAATCTGTTTTGCATCAGGCAGACATATATCGGATTGAGACTGCAGACCTCCACAGATTTCCCTGTAAGTCCTACTAAACTTCGTGGGACTTTTCTGAGTAGACAAGTATAGAACTGTGCTTTAGATCTGCCTAGCTCCACCATTTTCCATTTAAAGCTTGAGGCCTCACACACTTAGACCTTTTCTCCTGTGCCTTCTGGCCTTAGATCTGTGCTTTAAAGCTCCGTGTCAGAGTGCTTTTCCTTTTTTGCCATGCCACTTTCCCCAGAAAACCCACTGTTTAACACGGAATACGAACAACTGGAAATTGAGGTTTTCAATGGATTGCCAATTGCCTCAATTCAGCAGGAGCAACTGAGTTTTCGTGGGGAAAGCACCAGGGCAAAAGGAAAAGGGGAAAAGTGCTAGGATGCAGAGCTTTAAAGCATGGGCTTCTGCCTAGAGAAGTGGCACAAAAGGAAGTCTTGATGAGCCCTCAGAAACAGCAGACTTTTGGGGCCCAGCATTATGCTCAGAACCTGTAATACTGACCTGAAAGTGGCCATTTGTGAACAAAGTAACTTCAGAAGGAAACACCAACACGAAACCCCAGGAAACAAGGAATCAAAAAGTTTGATTCTATTCACTTGGGCTCCAACATAATGCTCAATCATAGGGCTTACTCTCAAGTAAGTGTGAATAACAATGTAACAATTCTCTGTCCTGGACTGTGGCTGTGAATGTCTACAGAATTGAAAGATGAATCTATTTGCCTCCAGAAACTTTTCCATATGTAGCTTTATGGTATCGGGAGTTATGAAGAACACAGGAAAGGGGCACACCTTACAATAATATAAATTGCCATGTTCTTCCATTAGGTAAGTCAAAAGACCAATAAAAAGAGTGTAACAAATAAAGATTATTTTGGAACTTTTTAATGAACTCTGCAACCTCTTATAAAACCATAACATCAACTATCCAGTTATGTATTATATGTCAATATTATATGTCAATATTAGTTTTTGTTACAATATTTTAAAGGTAACGCTCCAACTTGCTATGTATTCAACAGTGACTGATGTGCTCCTAGCATCCAATCCCCCACTAAATGGGTTGGCCAGTTTTGTTTTGCTTTTCAGCCAGTGGGCAGAAAAACATGCAGGTAAAGCCATTTCTCCCCACTAAGTCATCATTGATTGTTATTATCATCATCATAATCATAAACATATTTTGTGCTGAGCTGGAATTCTGGACTCACCAAAAACTTCGCTCTGTAACCCCAAAAGTCCTGCTCAGACATCTATGCGCTGCTCATCCCTGAAGGAGTCTAAGGAGAAATTCCCATTAACTGAGTGACTCGCAGCTGAAAGGAAAGAACAATTCTGTTTTATAAACACATTATGAAGAGAGTCTAAAAATACCATGGGAGAGAAAATAATGAAGAGGAAATTTCTGCAGGCTTTTTGAATCTTAAGAATTTTCAGAGAGAGATGGGAGTGATATCCTGGGGGGGGGGGGACGTGTTTCGTACTTTTGTCACACTTCCATTTTGCATCTGTCTTGCTGAAATGAGAACAGCCCTGCTTTGACTGGATATAATGATGTTTTTTTTACTAAGGGCAAAGTTTAGCCAGACAGATAGATAAGACACTTGGCCATTTGGGTGAAGCAATCAAATGTACATGCCAAATGAACAGATCTATAGACTTTGAACAAAGCTCTCCTCGCTCAGACCCATCCCTCCACTCCACTGTAGCAAATGAATCAGGGCCTAGTTAGTGGCTAAAGCTTGGGGATTGAGTCATATGACCTTGCTTGTATTCCTGGCTCTGCCTCAGCAAGGTGACTTTGGCAAGAAACTTACATCAGTGTGTGTGCTTTTTTTGCTTTATACAATGAAGGTAGCTCCCATACCTGTTTTAATCTGTACCACGCTTTCGTAGAAATGCAAAGCATTTCAGCATATTTATTCTGGTTTTCCTTATCTAGGGAACATCCTGTAATATTCCTGATTGATCGGTGGATCTTGATAAAGTAATACTACAATGACACGGTTTTGCCCTGCCCTGCAGTTGCATGATCTTCAGAAGGAGAGGCAAGCCAAGCTAATTTGGCATGCTGGAGAAATTCAGTCTCTGCATAAAATACCAGGCTATTGCCTGGAGCTAACTAGGGCTGGGTGCCTTTGTCCACCCAGTGACCCTGTTTTGCATGCCTCCAGGTGAAAGCAGCCGCTCCTGGAAAGAGTGTCCATATGCATGCCAGCTTCTATTCAAAGATATCAGAGCAGATAGCAACAACAGTGGCATTCAGGCTGCTCTGAGAGTTGCGTCCAGCGGGAAGAGAAGCAGCAGTTTGTTGCAACAGGTGGGGCGAATATTTCCGTTCCTTTTGGAATTTGGTGACAAGCATACCAAAACAAATGACAGTAATTTAAAGTGACCAGAGGGCTCTATGGGGGAAATTGCAGGAGAAAATGGAGAGGAATGCAATGTCTCCGTTCTTTATAAAGGCATTATCAGAATCCCCAATGCTCTTGGGAAAGGATTGTAGCTCAGTGAGAGACCAGACCATTGGCTTTGCATGAAGAAAGTCCAAATTGCAATCTCTGGCTTCTCCACTTAGCATAGCATAGCACTGTAGAGTTGGAAGGGACCCTGAGGATCATCTAGTCCAACCCCCCTGCAAGGCAGGAATATGCAGCTGGTCCATACAGGGATCGAACCTGCAACCTTGGTGTTATCAGCACCATGGTCTAACCAACTGAGCTATCCAGGCTTAAGGCTGGCAGAGATCTCTGGAGAGATCCTGAAATTCTGGAGAGTCACTGCCACTCAATGTAGACGATACTGGACTAGAGGGTCCCACCCAATTGTCCAACCCAATATAAGGCAGCTTCCTATGTCAAAGGGAGCCAATGTGTTTTCCAGATGATGTTGAACTAAAACTCCCATCACCCCGGCCAGCATGGCCAATGGTGAAGGATGATGGGAGTTTAAAAAACATTTCTTTTTATTTATGTTGATCAAAACTATATAATTCAATAACATATAATAAAACAGGGAAAAAACAATTAAGTGAAACATACAAAAAAGGAGGAGGTACAAATTTGGGTCACTGCATTCACCATCCTTTGGAAGGCTATATTGGTCTGGGAGGGTTATAACATGTCCTCTCTAACCCCCTTAGCTTTTTTTAGTATCAGAATATTGCCCAAGGGCATCTTGTGATATTTTCATGTTCAAAGCTGGAGAGTCTCCAATAATTCCATAGTGCCATATTTGAACATGGTTATCATCATTCGCGTATAAAAGAAGCCTTGGCCACATACCTGAAAATGAGTCTGTTGTTGTTTTCCTCTACTGTCCTTCAATTTGTGAGTTAATTTTTCATCTATAGCTACAGACCAGATTTGACTTGTTCCATAAATCCCTCTAAATATTTCAATTTTTCAGTATTTCAATAACCATCCTGGCACTTTCCTTATCGTAAAAAAACCCAACCCTGACCTTTTGGGGAAGTGGATTTGTTGTGCAAGACCTCTTGGTCAACTCTATTTTTTCTCTCAACCTGAATTTGCCAGTATGTGATTGAATCCCACTGAAATATAGCAATAGTCTGGAAGTGCTCTCCAGCTCCAAAAAACCAAAACTTCAGCCTTTCCTCATAGAAAATTTGCTCCAACCCCTTTTCTCATCTTAGTTTCCCTTTTCAGCACCATTTCCACTTCTGTGGCATTTCCTTTTGAATCGTTTTAATGATTTCCTGTCGTTCAAATGCTTTCCTTTCATTAACCGGAGGCTTGCCATCTAGCTTTTTAACACCAGTGGAACAGGCACATAATTGGATCCCTGTGGGAATTCAGACAGGACTACCTAATGTTTGCTTTTCACCCTCCCATTGGGAATATAGTATCAAAGGGGCAAAACAAACAGGATTTGGTTGTAGTTGAGTTACGTTGGATGGAGCCAACTCATGTTTTACTTCAGGCCTTGATCCACATTTGATCAGAATAAGTTTCCCAAGTATTAGGAATTGTGGGTCCTGAAATTCCAAAAGAGCAGAAGAGACTTTTTATGTACGCAATGGCAGCTGCTCAGATGTTGTTAGCCCAGAGATGGGAAGAGATAAAGTCACTACCAGAGAAGAATGGCAAATTAAGTTGTTGGACTATGCCGAAATGGCAAAACTGACCGGAAAGCTCAGGAACCAGGAAGACCAAAACTTTAATAAGGAATGGGAGAAATTTATAAATTACTTAGAAGATCGCTGTAAGTAGTTGAAAGCACTAGTAGGACTGAAATAACACTTGGAATGTAACGAGAACTATGGATATAATGGAGTTATAAAAGAACTTGGAATATTGGAATAAGATGCAGTAGAAAAGGCTTAACAATAGAACCCATTGAGGGGAAGGTGGGAAGTCCAAAGATTCAGAGGAATCTGTTGATTGTGGAAGCGTTGTGGTATGATTATAATTTTAATTTTGTAAAATGAAACAAAAAAATATTATTATTTGGGAGGGGAAGAACCAGTTCCCCAAAGGTGACCTTTTTGAGCCCTCGGCCATAGTCAATTGAAACCTAAGCTAATGGTGTCTTTTGAGGCAGGCTCAATGGCACACCATTCACGGATGAGACTTCTCAAATATGTGACAACCTGCTATAGGCTACATTTGTGTCTAAGTGACTATGTTTATTACGGTCAGAAGCACAACAATTACTCATCCAACTAAAAATGGAGCATTGTTTGAGTGACAGCTGCTCTCTGGCTTCCTGCAAGGATCTTCGTGTGCTGTTACTGGCACCATGCAAGGGTGAGCATTCATCATTAACTGAAGCGCATTGCTTAGATACCATGGGGTTATATATCCTAGAAATACCCCAGAAGGCAGCATGTTAATTACCTATCAGAGATACCAGCTACTAGTATAGAAAATATACCGTATTTTTCCATGTATAACATGCCCCTGTATATAAGACACCCCCTATATGGGGCGACTCAAAATTAAGAAAATGCACTATGCAGTACCCGTGTATAAGACAACCCCTTATTTTAAACTTCAAAAATTTAGGAAAAAATATAGTCTTATACACAGAAAAATACAGTATTTTGCACAGTTACTTGTCCTTTTCTCTCACAAAGCATGGGAGGGCAAATCAGGCTGCCAAACGGTAATATTGAAAATGTGGATCTGTAATATTGAAAATGTAGATTGAGTGGAAGAAGCAGTCACATGATTGCACCACCATTGCTTCTGAGGGTGCTTCTAGACTGTCACTGATGATTTATTACTATTATTAGTAGATCTGAAACATATACAGCAGAATTAATACACAATAATTAATTGTTTTGATAGAATTTCAGGGTATACAATTAACTGGTCAAAATCTGAATCAATGTCAGTGGGTAATTGTAGTTCACCTACTTTGTATACCAGCTGGTGATTTTGTTGGTGCCAGAGGTCTTAACATATCTTGGCCTTTTGGTTCCAAAAGAGACATTTCTCAAATTATTAAATTGAATTTGAATAGGTTGATAAAGGAGGTTACTTGGAAAGACAGGCATCACTTAAATTCAATATTTGGGATAAGGTTAATACACTTAAGATGACTATTCTTCATATACATACCTGGCGCAGTTTTGAGTGATAAGAATTCTAATGGTTTGAATGGCAATTTTGCACACAGCAAACATATGTACACTTCCCTCAAGTATGTGCCAAGGCTATGCTTAAACTTGTAATTCCTGCAGAATTCATTCATGAGGAAAACCATACAAGCTTATCAGTTAATTATTGTCTGAAACATAACACGCCTGGGCAGTTTAGGATCCATGTTGAGTTGGCAAGGTTACATGCCAAACTGCTTTACGCTGTTCACTGTAAACTTTCTAACCTAATGGGTGGGATTTTAAATACTTTTGGAGTCTTCAGCTCTTACGATAGATGGGGAAAATGCAAGGTTACGGAGTTACCGTAGCTAAAGCCCTAACTAAAATCTAAACCATCCATACTGTATTTCTTTAGTCATTTGTTCATCCCACATCTCACTTTTAAATGCATTTCCTTGACAGTTTCTAAACTGCAATTAAAAAATAAATTAAAAATTGTTGCACTATCATTAAAGTGCCCTGTCACTCACTTTAATTGCACCAACCTAAATTTACAGTATACACTTGAATCCCTTCTGCAGAACAGTGACAGTCTGAAGGACACCCTATTTCCCTTCACATTCAGAAGAATTCGTTGCTTGGGTGATATTTTTGATGCATTAAGTAACCTAGAAGCTTGGCTGACAAACACTTTTTTCCAGTTAATGGTTTAAACAGCCAAGTAGACAGACCTCCTACTGTGTGCTCAAAAATTACTGGTGTGAGGAGAAAGCCAAATGCTCTGACTAGCTCTGGTGTACCTAATGTGAAAGAAATGTAATTAAGTTCCATCTTAATTAAGTTCACGATAACGCAGAGCTTGTAGAAAACAGTTTTTTTGGGATGGATTCAATGTCGGCAGGAAGTTATCTCCCTTCTGGCAAAACCAGACATTTTTTACTATAATTTACATTTTTATTCTTTTTGTTAGCAGACTGAAATTGCCCAATTGCTGGGTTGGGCCTTTAATACTGCTTCCTAATTAGATTTGATTGCACTGGTCGGGCTTATGAATAGGTGCTGTGGACCAAAAACAATCCACACTCTATAGGTTGTATCCAACTAAGGTAGACCCACTGAAATGGATGAACCCATGCCCATCAATTCCAGTGAGCCTACTCTGAGTAGAAGTAACACTGGATTCATTCCTGTGTCACTTTTTTGGAAGAAAGTAGTTTCTGCAGCCCTAGAAAGACCTGGATGATGGCTGCTGGATCCTCTGCTCCAGGAAATGTTTCAGTCACCTCAGCAGTTACGGATGGTTCAACTCCATCATTGACTGGAGTCCCTCGATCACCCTAAGAGGACTAAAAATATGTGTCAACACTAGTTATTATATTTAACCATCAGTGAAAGCAGCCTCACCATACCAATCTTCATCAGCGGCGTAGCGTGGGTTGTCAGCACCCGGGGCAAGGCAAGTAATTTGTGCCCCTAACCCCTAACCTGCCGCCGCTGCCAGCATCTTCTTGCTGCTGCCTGGGCTGGTCAGGTGTGGTTCTCTCCCACGCTGAGCGCTGCACTGTCCCTCCCCCAGATAGTCCCTCCCTCCCTCTCTCTCCGCTCCGCACCGCAATGCACGCCTGGCACCCTCCCCCTCCACAGTGGGCGGCGACCCAGCAGCTCGGATCAGATTCGCACAGCCAGCACTGCAGTGAGAGAGAGTGAGTGAGCCAGGTAGGGGCAGAGAGCTGCGAGTGCCCCCCCAAAATGTTGCGCCCGGTGCGGCTGGCACCCCCTGCACCCCCCACGCTACGCCACTGATCTTCATAGAAGCAGGCTGGTCCTATTGTGAGCCATGTGGCTTGGATGGACCAGGAGAAACAGAGGACGGTGCACACCCACACCTCCAGCACTTGCAAGGCACCCACCATCACCGTAGCAGCAAGCGGCTGGCTAGCAACGACTACCACCAATTCTCCTTCCTGTTTTCTCACCTGCATGCCGCTAACAAAACACCCTGGGTGCTCCATGTCCCACTCTGAGGAAGGGGTCATTCCTCAGGGCAAGGCATCGCAAACAGTGCTGCCAGAGAGTGGCTGCACTGCTGGGTGTTTACTGCAACAGCAGGCAAACGCCTATTTAAAATTAAAACTTGGATGTTATCTGTATGCACCGTCACATCAACGCGCATCTAGAGGGAGTCATAATCCCCTTCTATGCTGTGTCGCTGAAGGTGCACATATGCATCCATTGGGCAATGGAGATAGCAATGTGTAACGAAAGAAAGAAAGAAAGAAAGAAAGAAAGAAAGAAAGAAAGAAAGAAAGGCTGTTATCCTAACAATCTGGATGTCAGGGAGCTTTGGACTGCTAATCTCTCAAAATTTAAATAAAACTTCATAAAGGGTCAGAAAACACCATATTTAATGCCTAAGCATACAGTCTTAAAACCAGTGTCTGGAGGCCAAGTATGAGATTCCCAAATAAGGAGACCATGTTAGGAACTGATGCAACTAGTTGGGCTCAAAGATTGTTTTCCAATGCTACACGACAAAGTCCTTGAGAGCCTGTTAAGCAACCTATTTGTGAAATGTCCCTGGATTATCTCAGTGCTCATAAATCTAATTTGGCCACCAAGGTTCCAAAAGTGCTTTTACCCAGCAAAGGTAATTTCTATTTACCTCAGTGGAAGTCAATCCGGGCTCATGTTTCCCAATGAAATAAGGTAAAATGAAACCAGGGAGTGTCACACTCATTAATAAACAGTTTCTGATAGTCAGGAATCAGAGGAAGAAGTTAAGAACCACCTGACCATGGATCCAAGGTTGATACTCAGCTTGGGACCCAAGAACCCATCCATTTTGCCAGCTGAGTCCATATATTTTACTTGTTATTGCCCCATCATGGTGGCTGGAAGTGTATCAAGGCCCTCCAGGGGACTGGCTGATGCTGCCTGTGAAAATCACTCCACTCATATTAAGCCGGGTGACCTAGAAAAATGTATGCAACCACCACAGTAAGAGTAGGTTTGATTTACCTTCTAAATGTGGCCAAAGCTCTTAAAGCTGAGGGAAATGTGCCCATGTCTTACCAGGTCGCAGTGTGGCATAGTGGTTAGGGTGCTGGATTAGGATCTGAGAGACCAAGTTTCAAATCCCTACACAGCCGTGAAGCTCACTGTGTGTCTTCAAACCACATTCTCTCTCTCTGTTTAACCTAGCTGTCAGGCAGGTCTGGAGTAAGACCTCTAGAGACCCTAAGCATTTAAAAGTTAATGAAGGCTGACTCAACAAAGCATGCCCATTTCCATACACCATGGAGAAAAGGAATCAAGTCTGTCCTGACACATTATTTGTGCTGCTTTCAATGCTGTGATCTCTGGGTGCCTGGAACAATGACGAAAAAACTCTCTGTTTGTCCTCCAACAGGTACACACTAGGAACTTATTCTGAACTTTGTTCACCTTTTCATTGCAGAGGACCAAGCATGTCCACATCTAAACCCAGTGAGAAGATAGCACAGGTCCATTCAGTGGTACATAATTGTATTTCCAGCATGGGTTTGGTTTTTTCCACCCCTGACATCAAGTGTTTGAGAGTACTGAATTGTAATATGTGTATCTTACTATTAAATGGAGTAGCCAGAGTGATGTATAATTGCAGTCAGGATACTGAGGTAACTGCTGGGACTACAACAAAGAAGTATCTGGAATGCTCAGAGTATTATTATTATTATTATTATTATTATTATTATTATTATTATACATTTAAAATGCAAGACTAGCACCTGTTTTAAGCCGAACCTTAGATGTGCTGCCAATAGTCCTTGGAGAAGGTTGCTTGTTGCCTGGAGCTCACACATGAGTTATCAACTGAAGATCTCCTCAGCATTAGTAGAAGGAAATGATTAGTCAAGGTGCATTCACAGCTGTTTTAGCAGTTTGCTTAACTGCCTGAGGATGAACAACAGCCTGAATCTCCACCCACTGCTGTGACTCTCAAGTCAATCATTCCAAGCAAAGGCTCTTCAAGTGCATTGCCAAATTTCCAACACTGTGTACAGGAAACAATGCCACACACCCGGGAGGTGCAAATGGGCAGCTTCCTGGTTATGATGAGCTGGACCTGACAAGTAAATATGGAACAATGAGGAACCATTCGTGTTGTGTCCGCTGCATGCAAAATGTGGAACCATTGGCCTATACTATGATTTATGTAGTTGGTCAAATTTGCATCTCACCACCACCACCACCACCGCCCCATTCTGTCAATGAGTTCATTGAGGTCTTTGGGCTTCACAGTGATCCTATAAGGTAAGTTCTCAGCTGAGACAAAGTGACATACTCAAGCCTACCTGTTGAGCTTTATGGTTCAACAAGGGTCAAAAGGTGGGCATTCCGCCGTCCAAGTCCAACACTCCAGCCACACTTCCTCTATAGGCAGAAATTAAATATTAGGAGCAATGAGGGACAGAGCACTGGGAACATCTTAGAATCATAGAGCTGGAAAGGGAAATGCGAGTTCATACAGTCCAAACACCCCTCCCTGCTCAATGCAGGATGCAACAATGGCATCCTTGGCAGATGGCTGATCCTTGCTGAAATACTTGTAGCAGAGAGCCTATTCCACCAGCTCCTCGAGGCAGACTGCCCTATTGTCTTATATAATTAGGACATGTCTTCTAATGCTTATCTGCCCTCCTGCCATTTCTACCCATTGGTACTACCGAGACCTGAGCCAAACTTTCTAAGAAGGCACTTCCTCAAAACAAGAAAGCACTGTGCATGCATCTCCAAGTGAACTCAAGGTCAACAAAGAACCAGGCCTTGGCAGACAAAGTTGTCACTCGTATCCAAAAGTTCACCATGTGATAATGGAGAATATACAGATACTGCATTTATTTAAAATACATATGGGAAAATAGACACATATTTAACAAGAAAAACACTGGTCCTCTCCATGCTTTTTTTTTTTTTTTTTTTTTTTTTGCAAGCCTCACCTGCCTGTTGTTCCTGAATGAGGAAGTCTGTGTTTACTTTTCATTCCATTATCTAGAACTCCATTTCTAACGCAACACTGAAAAGGAAGTGCCATGAAATTTCTGTCTGGGTGGAAAAGGTGTGTGCTTCCTCCTTCCGCTTTGCTTCTATTAACCTATTTCTCATCTTTTCCGGCAACTGTTATATGAGATTTTTATCAGCATCAGATAAAGGAAAAGGAGAAAGGTATAAAGAGCAATGTACCTTTACAGGTGTAAATAGGTAATTGCAAGGATGTTGAGCATTGAGAACTAGATCGTCTGGGTGCTCTCATTTCCTTTCAGCAACATAGACGAAGACATAAATCATAAACTGCCTGTGAACTTTCTGCAAGGATTTAGCAGTTCAATGTTCAGGATCAAAGCACTGTGCAAAAGACTAACGGTTTACTGAACAGACAACGCTAAGCTATTGCTTTTTAAATTCCACCATAAAATTATTGAGGAGTGGTCCTAGAAAGTACAGGGAGGAAGGTCCTCATAGCTTCTAAAGACCAAAGTCAATTTGTATGCAGCAAGTAACCAATTGAAATATGAAATGGAATTAATAAAATTCCCTTCTAAGTTTACAGTGCAGAAAATTGGGCCACGAATTGTTCATCTTGATGCAAGAGTTGAGATAACTTTCCTTTAGGAAAAGCTTTAGTTGCAATGAGATCACATGTTCAAAATACTGCATTATATATCATTATTAAGAAAATCTAAATTATCTACCTGCTTAATGTATCAGTTGTGATTTACTGTACTATCTAGAATGCAGCTGCATATGTACCATAGGTGTGTATGTGTACGTTTGTGTGAAATGCAAATTTTGTTCATGTTGATACCATATTGTGATTCTAAAAAAAAGGAAAGATGTGGAACACTCTCATTGTGTCAATTCAATGTGTGATTGGAAACTTACGTAGCTCTTCCTTAAAAAAAAAAGGTTCCCCCCCACCCTCTTTAAAGTAGCCAGCACTAGAATGATCTGCAGCCAAAGGTACCTGATGTGTTAGAACAAGACGGGGTGGCCCAGCCTGTTTTGCCACCTGAGGTGAAACAGGAAGGTGCCTTCATGCCTCTGAAGTCCCCTCACCAAAGCCTCCCTTACCTGGGTCGCACAGCGTATTCTGGCGAGATCTCATGAGATCTTACAGAGCTTTTCGGAAGATATCTTTGAGCGCACAAGATCTCATGAGATTTCCACAAGCTGTCACAAGACAGCATGTTGGAAGCCACCATTGTTTCTCTGCCAGCAGCAAAGGTGGTGAGGCAAACATGGTGCCTATGGGGACATTGCCTCTTGAGGTTCTGCCTCAGCCCACATCCCTGATATCTCCCAGCTCTTTCAGGAAAGCCCACAGTCATCTTTCAGTTTCTAAAAGTACAGCTCTAATCAATTTTCTTTGTCACCTTCTCCAGTTTCAGGGAGATGAGAGTGAGTCTGCTAACCACTGTCTGGATGAGCTATTTGCTGACTGGGTTATGGGTGACATTTGCTTCCAAAGGCTTTGGGCAGGAGTTCAGTGCTTCTCTGTTGTGAACATAAGAAGCTGCTGTATGCCATTCAGCCTTCTAGCTCAGGATTGCCTCTTCTGACAGGCCGCAGCTCTGCAGGGTCTCAGGCAAATATCTTTGCCAGCCCTGATACCAGAGATCCTTTTAAAACTGGAGATGCCAAGGAGTGATTCTGGAACAAAGCCATCGCTCAGTGGTAGAGCAAATGATTTGCATGTGAAAAGTTCCAAGGTCAATCCCTGGTACCTCCAGGTAGGGTTGGCAAAAATTCCTGTATGAGCTTCTGCCAGGCAGAGTCAAAAACACTAAGTCGGATGGACCTCTGCTCAGACTTGGAACAAGGTTGTGTTGCCATGACCTTCTGCATACAAAGTATGCAAGCTGCATCCTCTCTCTACACCAGCCCTATTGGGCTGATCATCCAAACCAAGGATTAATTTCTAAAGGCCTCTGCAGACTCTCAGGCAAGAGAGACCTGTGCTCGTCCCACAGCCTGATGGGGGATGGGGGATGGAAGAGGTACTGATATAGAATCAAGTTGCGCGTGTGTAGTAAAGAGACAGGGCAAACATGTCAGCTGAGCAGAGGTTAATATTTTTCAAACATACTTCCCGCACCAGGCACACTAGAAAATGGTTAATTAAATAGCTGCAAACCAAGGGAACCTCACCACCTCTTTCCCTTCCATTGCTACCTACCTTGCAATGGAGGCTCCCTCCTGTTTAATCTTCCCTTGCTAGTCTCTCTCCCCCAGATACGCAGTGCTTTGCATATAAAGTACACGGAATGCACAGCTGCATCTACGGATGCAGGGAATGGGGCCGAGAGTCCTCCAAAAGGATCAAATTTAATCTGAGGAGCCAAATTCTGCATCATGTGCAAGCCATGAAATTATTCTGTGCTGACTTTTCAGCCCGTGTTGGGGAAGACGTATGGATCCAGAATTGGCCTCCACAGTTGCTTACAGATTCACTATTAAGACGTTGTTCATGGAAGACAATCTTACTTGGCTACGAATCATCGCCAAAGAAGAAGAAGAAGAAGTGTCCTTGACACCTCTTCAATTTGTCCGTAAGATCATTGCCACCTAGCATTTCTATGGCAGTATGGCGGGGTTCCTGTACATTTAACAGTCGTTCAACAGAAAGGGGTTACAATGGTGTAGCTTTCCCCATCAGTACATCATCTCCATACAAGATGACGGTTCACCCCCAGGATGGAGAACCTTTGGCCTTCCAGATGTTGCTGGACTTCGGTTCCCATCATCCCTAGCTTTCCTGGCTGGGGCTGATGGGAGAAACATCTAGAGGACCACAGGTCCCCCATCTCTGCTTTGGCTGCTGGTGTTCTCTGCATCATGCCGCTGTTAAAGGGGACAAGCACCCTGATGGAACATTTAAAAGGCAGTGCTTCCCCCCCCCCCGAGTCCTCAAGCCCAAAGCTGTCTAAATATGTATAGATGAACTTTTACCTCAGATGCCATGTGATAAATGGATCCTTAATATTTCCCGTCTTAAGCAGATAACCACAATATCTGTTAAAATGTCACTCACAAATGTTCTAGCATGCCTGGAATCCAAGACAGTGAACTATTTAGAGTTTGCATTTACAGTTTATACAGTGAGTTGTATGTTTAATATAATAATCGTGTTCACTTCTCCCTATCACTCCCTCCAGTAAAGCTGTTTTATGGTACTCAGTTGTTTATATTCCAGATATGGGGATGACATATTATTCTTCAGAATTTTCAGGATATTTATTTTTCTACTTTTCAAGAGAAGACTTTATAATAAGTTTCATGGGCTTAATGTTTACAGCCCTGCCCACTTAAAGTCATATTAAATTAATAAAGTCTAGGAAACCGTTGAAGCTTTTCAAGTCCTCCTCAGTTAGCGAACAAGACTCAACAGTTTTGAAAGGGCCCACCGTGCACTCTTGTGCTTTTCCTGTCTCGCCTTAGGAAGAAGAACAGAGTTGTTAACACCTGTTCTCACCCAGCAGTTTGGCATTTGAAACTGACTGCACTGTGTTAAATTTAAGCTTGACTGTCAAAACCTTCCAGCATAATCACTTGCTTAACTGGGCCCCAATTCCCAAGTACAATAACGAATCTTTCTTGCTATCAGACTTGATCGCTGAAGAACTGGAAGTATTTGCCTTCAGACTTTGTAAATTCTAGTGCATGTTAGCTGTGCATCTGTGGCCGTGATTCTCAGATAATTCACCCAGCAGAAATCAGCAGGCTGGGATTGCAGCCCTCAAATAACAATTTCTCCCCAAATGTTTAAAATATTCATTATTTGGAGGTAGGTTAGGGTATTCTGAAAATGAATATGTAATATTCAAATCTTACATTTTTTACAGAAGCGATTTACGTATTGATGTCCAGTTTCCAAACACTGAGCCACAGAAAGAAATTATTTGGGCATCAACCTTGTACAGTTCTGTTGACCTATCTCAGGAAGAATGCGGCTACATCATACACTCTTCTCTTCACCAAAAATCTGAAATAAGTATATGTTGCACAAATATGTGTATATTAGCTTGATTTCCTAACTCTGTTTCAGATGGGTATATGAAATTGCCTTATATTGAGTCAGATCACAGGTATAATAATCCCATTTCTATTCACCAGGGATGAAGAACCTGTGGCCCTGCAAACTACAGCTCCCTTCCTTCCTGACTTTTGGCCATGCTGCCTGGGGAAGAGGGAAGTTGGAATCTCACAACATCTGTCCATCTCACAAGCGGTCCATCTCTGCTATTCACTGTGATTGACAGCAGGATCTGGCCCACTGTCCTTTACTTGCCCCACACCCAGAGATTATTGGGGATCAGTGCCGGATTTATGTATAAACTAAACAAGCTATAGTTTAGGGCCCAACTCTCATGGGGGGGGGGCCCAAAAAAAAATTAAAGGATGACAAAAAGTTAGGGTTCCAGGTGGAGAAATCGAAGTTAGAAACAGAATTGTTAGAACCAAAGACCAAGGTACTATCTAGAATGTATAACTTGCTGCTAAAATGGAATACACAAGACGAAATGGTTAAATCGGCTATGATAAAATGGGCACAGGACATTGGGCATAACATTATGTTTGAGGACTGGGAAAGGTTGTGGACCACTGGGCTGAACTTCACTGCATGTAATGCTCTGAAGGAAAATGTAATGAAAATGATATATAGATGGTACATGACCCCAGTTAAACTTGCCAAAATATACCATTCGTCTGACAATAAATGTTGGAAATGTAAAGAAAATGAAGGAACATTCTTTCACCTCTGGTGGACATGCCCTAAGGTGAAGGCCTTCTGGGAAATGATATATAATGAGTTGAAAAAGGTATTTAAGTATACCTTCACTAAGAAACCAGAGGCCTTCCTTCTGGGTATTGTCGGCCAGAGGGTGTTAAAGAAGGATCGAACATTTTTCATGTATGCAACAACGGCAGCAAGGATTCTCATCGCAAAAAATTGGAAAACTCAAGATTTACCCACACTGGAAGAGTGGCAGATGCAGCTGATGGACTATATGCAACTGGCCGAGATGACTGGCAGAATCCGAGATCTGGGAGAAGAAAAGATGGAGGAAGACTGGGAGAAATTCAAGATGTATTTACAAAAACATTGTAATTTGTTTGAATGTTAAGAAGGATGCTAGATTATAAAAAATTGGCCACCACTAAACTAGATTTAAATTTGATGCTAAGTGAGATTAAAGAAAATATAAAAATTTTATTGGAAAAAGTGCTAGATTATATTTGAATGTGTGGACATGAGACTGTAAACAAGTTGATAATTTGTTTGGAAAAAATTTTTTAACGACGTAAATGAGAGAGGGGGACGTGAGGGAGTCCAAAGAAGCGAAGAATTTGTTGTGATAGAAGCAAGATTGTTTTATGTGTGCATTTTATATCTAAAAAAACCTTAATAAATATTTTTAAAAAAAAAAACAAAAAAACAAAAAAAAAATTAAGGAAAAAAATTAGATGTACATTTGCAAAATATAAGATAAAAAACAAATAAAATAAAACCTATATACAGCAACAGTGTTTTGTTGCCAATGTGTTTGCATTATGAAGTTTGTTATGAATTAAAAAATGATTTTAAGTTAGAGCTTAATAATTATTTCACTATTAATATAGTTCTTACAAGGGACGCGGGTGGCACTGTAGTCTAAACCACAGAGCCTAGGGCTTGCTGACCAGAAGGTGGGCGGTTTGAATCCCCGTGACGGGGTGAGGTCTCGTTGCTCCTGCCAACCTAGCAGTTCGAAAGCACATCAAAGTGCAAGTAGATAAATAGGAACCACTTCGGTGGGAAGGCAAACAGTGTTTCCGCGTGCTGCTCTGGTTTCACCAGAAAGCGGCTTAGTCATGCTGGCCACATGACCCGGAAGCTGTACACCGGCTCCCTCGGCCAGTAAAGCAAGATGAGTGCCGCAACCCCAGAGTCATCCGCGACTGGTCAGGGGTCCATTTACCTTTATACTTCTTCTTAATTGTATTTCACTATTAATATGCTTCTTCTTAATTGTATTTCAGTTCAACAATTACTGGTACTTTGATAAAATACATATTTTGTTATTTGCAAATGGCTTTAGATACCTATTAGGCCCATAAATTACCAGCTAGCACATATTCAACACAAAAAACAGCGACAATTTGTTGTTGACAAAGGACAGCTGGACATATAAAGGGCCCCATTACCTTCAGTACCTTAGGGCCTCATCAAACCTAAATCCAGCCCTGTTGGGGATAGCAGCTATTAAAATTGGAACTTGAAACTGCAAATCCCTCATAGTTTTCTGAGTATGCCCAGTGTTCCTGCCAGCTAGCAAAGGAAATTTTGCTCTACATGTCCTTTCTGACTCTGCCAAAGCAGGACCAAAAATGTCTGTAGCAACATTTCAAATAGGTTGGGAGTTACTCTTTTATAAAAAGAAGCAGCAGCAGCAGATGAGCTGCTGCATTCTCTTGAGGAGCAGTGTCCTGGCAAAGAACTAATCAGAACACATTGCACTCTGTCTTACCTCTTCCTCACTTGGCACCAAGAGGGCAAAATAATACATAAAGTCAGTTTTAAAAATAGTAGGTTTCTTACACAAGGTGACCTATTTACAAATACAGATAAATATAAAATGTTCATCATCATCATTTGGCCTATTCCTTCTTGATATAACAAAGCTATATAAGAGCACAGAACATGCTGTCTCCATTTTAGCAAAGTGACTCAAATAAGAAAGCCACAAAAGAACAACGAAGAAGCGTGCAGTTAGATCCAAACAGCCTGCAGCAAGATAACTCTGAAAAGAGATTGCAATCAGTTTTGCACGGGCTGTGGTAAACTGGAGAAGATGAAAGGAGGAAAACTGTTAAAGCAGAGATCAATGTAACTTGTGATACAAATGAAACAGGAGCCTCTGGCATCTTGAGACGCAGCATATATCTTTGTCAATTGGGAACTACTAAACTGTATGTGAATCTGGACTTGTATATCCATGACATACATATTTAAATATACACCTTCCCTTTTCTTTCTCAACAGTTCTTAAAAGCCATGAGACAAACTGTATCGTAAGATGTTCTCCAGTGGTGCAGTGGGTTAGTGAGTCTAGCTCTTAACCAGAAGGTTGGTGGTTCAAGCCCACCCAAGGATGGCTGTGGTCAAGATTCCAACTCTATGATTCCATAAGAAGCCTAGGTCTGGGTTTCCCAAACTGGTCCACAGCCTACTAATGGCCCTTGAGCTTCATTCAGGTGTTCTGCAGCGTTTCTGCAGATTTGGGGTTGAAAATGGGAGGCAGCATATTCATCACATTAAATAGTTATACTGCTTTGAATTGTATTTTTATTGGCTCCTTGTGCTCCAAAATCTTCTCTGCTTTTGTGTTGTAAGCTACAAACAGAATTGCAATGGACTTTGCACACATTGGCTTCTTTGTGTGCAGACTTCCTGCTGTGTTCTGTGCACCATAACTTGGGACAATTCCCACTCCTTCTCTTCCCCTTCTTTTCTTCCCCGATGCATTTCATTAGAGTGAAAAGAAAGAAAGAAAGAAAGAAAGAAAGAAAGAAAGAAAGAAAGAAAGAAAGAAAGGTAGGTCCAGTGCTATTTTTCTAGAAAAAGAGGTGTCAGAACTCACCATAAACACCTTCCTCATTCTCTTAGAACAGCAATAGCACCCCTGAGAGGTGCCGGAACTGAGTGCCGGTGAGTTCCAGCTGAAAAAAAAAGTCCTGGAAAGGACTATAAACCCTTAAAGCGTTTGCAGATGACCTAGTTCTGACCCTACAGGAGCCAGAATCTAGTACGAAAAAAGTATTACAACTGATTCAAGAGTTTGGTCGGGTAGCGGGATTTAAGTTAAACAAGCAGAAAACCAAGGTATTGGGGAAAAATTTGACAGTTACAGAGTCAGAACGGTTTCAGAAAGAGACAGAGTTGAATGTGGTTAAAAAAGTAAAATACCTAGGGGTAAACATAACAGCAAAAAATCTGAGTCTATTCAAAGATAATTATGAGAAATGCTGGGCAGAAATTAAGAGAGACTTAGAAAGTTGGACAAGATTGAAACTTTCCTTGTTAGGCCAAATCGCTGCTGTAAAGATGAATGTATTGCCGAAAATGCTTTTTTTATTTCAAACATTACAGATTGTGGACAAAACAGAGTGTTTCCGAAAGTGGCAGAGAGATATTTCCAAATTTGTCTGGCAGGGCAAAAAGCCCAGAATTAAGTTTAAGATATTAACTGACGCGAAAGAAAGAGGGGGCTTTGCCCTGCCAGACTTAAGGCTGTATTATGAATCAGCAGCTTTTTGCTGGTTGAAAGATTGGCTGCTTCTCGAGGACACTGATGTTTTAGATTTGGAAGGTTTTGACAATGCGTTTGGCTGGCATGCATATTTATGGTATGACAAGGTCAAGATTAATAAGAATTTCAAGAACCATATTGTCAGAAAAGCAGTGTTTAATGTCTGGACAAAATACAAAGACTTATTGGAAAATAAAACTCCAAGGTGGCTTTCACCACTGGAAGCTAAGGCCCGGAAAAGACCCAATATGGAGGCCAAATGGCCGAAGTATTGGGAAATCTTAGAAAAAGATGGAGATAACTGGAAATTGCAGAGTCAGGAGAAAATGAAAGACAAAGTGCGGGATTGGTTACACTATGCTCAGATTAAAGAAGTTTTTAAACTTGATAGAAAGTTAGGATTCCAGGTGGAAAAATCGAAGCTAGAAACCGAACTGTTAGAGCCTAAGACTAAGGTACTTTCAAGAATGTATAACTTGCTGTTAAAATGGAACACACAAGATGAAACGGTTAAATCGGCTATGATAAAGTGGGCACAGGACATTGGGTATAATATCATGTTTGAGGACTGGGAAAAGTTGTGGACTACTGGGCTGAATTTCACTGCATGCAATGCTCTGAAAGAAAATGTAATGAAAATGATATATAGATGGTACATGACCCCAGTCAAACTTGCAAAAATATACCACTTGTCTGATAATAAGTGTTGGAAGTGTAAGGAAAATGAAGGAACGTTCTTTCACCTTTGGTGGACTTGCCCCAAGGTGAAGGCTTTCTGGGAAATGATATATAATGAACTGAAAAAGGTATTTAAGTATACCTTCCTTAAGAAACCAGAGGCCTTCCTTTTGGGTATTGTTGGCCAAGGGGTGTTAAAGAAGGATCGAACATTTTTTATGTATGCAACAACAGCAGCACGGATACTTGTCGCCAGGCACTGGAAAACACAAGATCTACCCACACTGGAAGAATGGCAGATGCAACTGATAGACTATATGGAACTGGCCGAGATGACTGGCAGAATCCGAGACCTGGGAGAGGAGACGGTGGAAGAAGACTGGAAGAAATTTAAGGACTATTTGCAAAAATATTGTAAACTGTATGAATGTTAAGGAGGATGCTTGATTATAAACAATTTGGCACCATCGAATTAGATGAAGTGAATTATGAAGATAAGTTAAATTCATGGAAAAATCAATTTTTTAGATAATGATTAGGCTAAGCTAAATGTTTTAAAGAGTGAAATGAATATATCTAAAATTTAAGATATAACATTGGAAAACTAGATTCTAAGGTGGGGACAAGGTGATAAATTGCTGGACTAATGTTTTTTATAATTTTGGAACGTAGGAGCGGGAGATGCGAGGAAGTCCAAAGAGGATAAGAAAATGTTATAAAATGTGATATTTTTGTATGCTTTGTTTTTTGTGTTGTAATTAAAAAACCCTTAATAAATATTATAAATAAAAAAAAAGGAAAGGTCTATAAACCAGGAACAGAGGAGGTCTACTTTCTCCATTGTTCCAGTCTGCGCTCTTCCACCTCATCCTGATTTGTTCAGCTCATTTGAATTGGTTTTCTCCCTGCCAACTCTGATAGAGAAAGACAGCCAGAGAGACAGGAAGAAAATTGCAGTTTAAAGGAGTAATAATAAGTTGTTTTCAATCTAAGCACTGAAATCACCCATATAAGTACAGTATAAAATGCAAATATGTAGTAGTACCTTGTTCATATAGATCAGTAGTAGGAAACCTCTGTCTCACAGGCCAATCTTGGCTTGTGATTGGTTCAGTTTGGTCTGTGAGGTCATTTCCCCAAGACATGGCATTGGGAAAGTTATTGATTCCAACTTCAATACAGTGGTACCTCGGGTTACAAACTTAATTCATTCCTGAGGTCCGTTCTTAACCCAAAACCGTTCTTAACCTGAGGCACGCTTTTGCTAATGGGGTTTCCTGCTGCCACTGCGCTGGCGGCGGTGCGCAATTTCCATTCTCATCCTGGGGCAAAGTTCGCAACCCGAGGTACTACTTCTGGGTTAGCGGAGTTTGTAACCCAAAGTGTTTGTAACCCGAAGCATTTGTAACCCGAGGTATAACCCACTGTACTGTTTGCACCTGCAAAAGTTTCAGAGTGGACATCCTACTTTGTTGCCAATTGGTGCATGTCCCATGACTTCCTATTGAAAGTCTGCATCTTTTCCTACCACAAATGCAAGAGTACCCCTTGTTGCGAAGCACCCCTTAAATCCAGCTTTTGCACCTGAGAAGCAAATTCTATTTTGGCCTGTACAGAACCTCGCCAAAAAAGTGAATTGCAACATTATTGATTGCTGGCGTTTTTCACTGTAAATCTTTGCCATCATCCCTTATCATCTGTATGTTTAATGTTTACAAAAGAGCATCAGACTTCTTCTGGAAGTTATACACCAAGATATAGTCATCTAAAATGTCACTCCTTCACGCCTTCCTTCCTTCCTTCCTTCCTTCCTTCCTTCCTTCCTTCCTTCTCTTCCCCACAATAACTAATCGAGTACAGTCGTTTCAATGATCTAAGGCTCCCACCTGAAGAGCCACACAGATAAGTTCACCTCTCCCCAACACATACCTGGACAGCAGAATGATGTTGCATTTTTAGAAGTCATTTCTCAGATTTAGGAGAAACTTTCTGACTGGAAGCCATCTGTGTGGAAATGCTGTAGCTTTACAAACAAACAAACAAATAAGGGGGGGGGACCCACAAGGTAAGAATCAGGCCAAAGCAATTAAAGATGTACTGTTCAGCAAGCTTCTAGTTTATGTTCTCTTTAAAGCTCTACAGTGGATTATTTCACTAATATCTGGTTTCACTTACAGCAATACAAAACAAGCTTTAATTGCATGCACCTCAGTAGAAAAAGGAAGCGTCAACTGATCCAGAAATCCTCATTCTCACAGTAATCGGGTAACTGCCTTTGGAAATGGTAGAATTTCTGCTGGCCAGGCTTCAGTTTTCACCTGAGAGGGGGAAAGGCCTTTTGCAAGCAGTTTTTTAAACACACTTGAGTGACCTTCTGTGTATGCGGGTTTAATACTCTGTCCTTTAAGTTGTCAATTTGCTTTCCACTCAAGATATTGAGACTGCGGAGCCTCGAGACAAAATTTCCCAATAGTCACTGCTGTGGCCTTTATCTCTGACCTAAGGTGCTTTCCAGATGGCATGGCTGACCCTACCATTAGGCAGAGTGAGGCAATTGCCTTAGGCAGCAGCAGGGGCAGACATGCTACCTCCCCAAAGGCAGGAATTGGGGGCATCAGGCTTTGGGACGGAGGTACAAGGCTCTGGCAGAATCCTAGAGCCCTCCTACCTCCTTCCCAAAGGTGGGCAAGTGCTAACTAGGCTTTGGGAAGTAGGTGGGAAGGTGACCCTTTGTCCCTTGTGCCTCCCCCTCCCCCCCCCGTGCTGCCCTAAATCCACCTCCGGTAGCAGAAGGAGAGTGGGGCAGCCTCCCATCCCTAGCTATTCCCCTCTGGGTGTGTGCCATAGACCTCTTCTGGCCTCATTTCTGATTGAGGAGCAGCCATAGCTCAGTACAGTGGTACCTCTGGTTAAGAACTTAATTCGTTCTGGAGGTCCGTTCTTAACCTGAAACTGTTCTTAACCTGAAGCACTACTTTAGCTAATGAGGGCCTCGTGCTGCCACCGCGCTGCCGGAGCACAATTTCTGTTCTCATCCTGAAGCAAAGTTCTTAACCCGAGATACTATTTCTGTGTTAGTGAAGTCTGTAACCTGAAGCGTCTGTAACCTGAAGCGTATGTAACCTGAGGTACCACTGTATTTCATGCATTTAACTTGCAGTGGGTCTGTGGTTCCATCCTTGGCATCTTCAGACAATGGAACTCAGGTAGCAAGTGATGTGAAACACATATTAAGGAAGCTGCCTTATAGTGAGTCAATCCATCAGTCCCTCTAACTCAGTATTGTCGACACTGACTGGCAGCAGCTCCCTAGCATTTCAGACAGGGGTCAGTCCCAGCCCTACTTGGAGATACTGAACATTGAACTTGGGACCTTCTGCATACTAAGCAGATACTATCCCACTAAGCTATGGCTCTTCATCATTAGAGTCTGAGGCTGCAGCTGACAGGAACAGGGCACTGGGGGTGAAGCTAGCTTGTGTGGCCTCCCTCTGTGCATTCTTGGCAAACATCTGAACAGAGCTAGAAACACATTCCAAAGTATAGTGGAGATTATTTGAACACATATCTTCTGCATTCTGGTGCCCTTGTTTTCACAGCAGAATGAGTGTGCTGGGGGAACCCAGCCAGATGGGCGGGATATAAATTATTATTATTATTATTATTATTATTATTATTATTATTATTATTATTATTTCAATTGGGGTTTAAACCACTTGTTACATTAAGTGAGTGAAATTGATTAACATGTGACAGCACCCCTGATTTTTGCATTTCAATACATTAGTTGCTTTCATGCAATTAACTTGCTATGAGAGAACATGATGATTCTCTGTCCTTCACTCATGTTTGCTGGTCCAAGCTGGTCCCCCAAAGAAATATGCAGCTAACCACTCTTGTTTCAGCTGCAACCCTTTGAGTTCAGTGAGGTGGTCTGGTATAATTGAGATGGGAGTTTGGTCCAAATAATCTCCATTCTACTATCACGGGCTTCGACATACTCAGCATTGCAACAGGATCTGCTCAAAGGGCAGAGTGCATGGAGTGCAAATTTTGTCCCTGCCAGATAAGCAGTCGTGAAATCAAGCCACCGCTTACTCAACAACTGTGAGAACAGTAGGAGAAAGCAGCTTAGGAAACATTGTCGTCTCTATAGCTTGTACTCTAGCCTTTCCTGCGATGATAACAGGGAACAGGTAATTCTCATTCTGCAAATCTGACTTTAGGGGCTCCAATTTTATTTATATAAATACATACAGTGGAACCTCAGTTTTCAATCGTTTCGGTAGTCGAACATTTCAGCTTTCAAATGCCGAAAACCCAGAAGTAACTGCTCTGGTTTTCGAACGATTTTCAGAAGCCGAACGAGCAACACAGCTTCCATATTGAGTTTCCCTATTGCAGTGGTGTCCAAACTTTTTTCAAAGAGGGCCAGATTTGATGAAGTGAACATGCGTGAGGGCCGGCCTATACATAAATCTGGCACTGGGTCAAGAAGGCGGCTGCCCCTCTGCCATCGCCATCACTGCAGCATCAACATCCCGAACGTGTACTGTAGTATTTATTTATTTATTTATTTAGCCATGCCCCCCCCCGGCCAACCAGATTGTTCAACCCAAGGAGTGATGCAGCTGGGGACTCCCTAATGGCGCAGGGGCTAGCCACGCCCCCTGCGCAGAGGGGAGAGCTCATGACGAGCCCGCAAAAAGGAAATTGCTTTGGTGGGCAGGCGCTCGGGGGCTGCAAAAGATTGCTTTTTCAAAATTGGGGGCTATTTGAAACCAGCCCAGGGCCACAAGTGGCCCCCTGGCCGGACTTTGGACATGCCTGCCCTATTGTATTGAGGCTTCTGTACTGAGTTTTCGGTTTTCCAACATTTCAGAAAGCAAACAGTCTACTCAGTGGCGTAGCGTGGGTTGTCAGCACCCGGGGCAAGGCAAGTAATTTGCGCCCCCTAACCCGTGGATTTGCGACCCCTAACCCTAACCCCCAGATGTTGCGCCCAGTGCGGCCGGCCCCCCCTGCACCCCCCACGCTACGCCACTGGGTCTACTGGAACAGATTACGTTTGAAAACCGAGGTTCAACTGTATTTTTCAAAGGAGATGATATTTTTTCCAGCCTTGGATACACTACATGCAGAAGATCTAAAGGCATTTTCACAAGCGTCATTCATAAGTGTCCACAATGCACAAAAGCAGCAGGGACTGCAGGTAAACCGAGGGGAATCCCATCCCCTGCAATTCTAAGGTGCATCGTTAACTGAGAGCCTCATGTCCCTTTAACAATGTTTCATCAATTAACTATTGCAAGAGTTGTGCCATATTGCTCCACAGGGACAAAAGTACTGTAAATATAACCCATGTGTAATTGCTGCAAGAAAACTTGTGCCTTCATTGTCTTAGTAGAAAACCAAATTGAACAGGGAGTAGGAGGTACAGCAGTAACCAAAGGCACCTGAAGGCTGCAATCCTACACTCACAACCCTGGGACGATATTTAAGTAGACCCATGCAGGATTGAACTAGAAACCACAATTAGATGCTAAGTGTAAGCTGGCACATACTGAGGGGCATATAATGGATTGAATGTTATTTATTTCATTGGTAATGCTGGTTACTTTTAATTATTGATCATTTATTACATTTCTATCGTGTCTTCAACCACAAAACTCAAGGTGACACACATGGTATTCCCAGGTGGTCTCACATCCAGAAATTGACCAAAGCCAGGTTACAGCAAGGTACTTACTCATGTTATCTTCAGGCAATATATGTATACTCAATTCAGGCATCCCAGTTGTTGGGAATGGAGGTTGCTGATGGGTGTTTGTGCTTGAGGCAAGGTTCGTGCTAAGGTTCTGGGAGGAGAAAGTCTTGGCACATGCTCAAGTTCCTGTGTCTCCTCAGAAGAACCATTTTATATTTATGAATTTGTTTCTTAATACATGTATATCCCACCTTTCCCTCAAGGAGGCTGGTATAGCAATAGCATGTGTGGCTCTCTCCTCCTTATGTTCTCCTCACCATGACCTTATGAGGTAGGTTGTGCTGAGAGTCACCCAGTGAGCTTTGTGGCAGAATGAGGATTTGAACCCTGGCCTTTCATGCTCAGGTCAGACATGCTAACCACATACCGCACATTGGTTTTGCAAACGTTTTGCAAAGTGCTTCTCTGTAGCACAAAGCACTCCTTCTCCATTTCCTATCAAGGGAGTCCACTTGAGAGTGCCATTATTATATACCTTTAGGCGCCAGGCCAAAACTTTCTTCTATAACCAGGCCTTTGGCCATTAACTGGGACCTTTTAGAAGTGGGTGGGGTGTTTTTAATACAGTGCTACCTCAGGTTAAGTACTTAATTCGTTCCGGAGGTCCGTACTTAACCTGAAACTGTTCTTAACCTGAAGCACCACTTTAGCTAATGGGGCCTCCTGCTGCTGCAGCGCCGCCGGAGCCTGATTTCTGTTCTTATCCTGAAGCAAAGTTCTTAACCTGAAGCACTATTTCTGGCTTAGTGGAGTGTGTAACCTGAAGCGTATGTAACCTGAAGCGTATGTAATCTGAGGTACCACTGTAATGTGTTTCTCTTGCCTCTTGGTTTTAATATATCTGAATGGGGTTTATTGTCTGTTTGGTTCTAAGTTGTTTTGGGTGGCCCCGGGCAAGATAAAGTGACTGAGAAATTCAATTTTAAAAAATGATCAAATAAATAAATGTGCCAGGGCTGAGGTGGTTTGGCCACAGGTTGTAAGAGTGTGGAATGAGTGCTGTTGCACACATATCCCGCTTGTGGGCTTCCTACAGGCATCTGCTCGGCCACTGTGAGAACAGGTTGCTGGACTAGATAAACCTATGGCCTGATCCAACAAGGTTTCTGTGATGTTAATGTGGCATTTGCACTGTTTCTCTGCCCATGACTCTACCCTGTCAGTTTTTCTGCTGGAAGGGTGTTCCAGCAGTATATTTGATTTAAAGGCACCACCAGGGATGCAGTGTGTGTGTGTGTGTGTGTGTGTGTGTGTGTGTGTGTTTTTTTAAACTATTGTTGTGTATTCTAACATCAGAATAATCTACAAGCAAAACATCCAGTTCTTTGCAATGAAAACCCACCTCAGGGGAAACTGAACACCACTCAGCACAGGCAGAGTCTTGTTTTAAAGGCATATTGTCTCTGGAATGTATTCCTACAAGACCTTGCCCTGGAAAACCAACAGGTTTGAAGCAGAAAATCTTGTTCTTGCAAAGACAAATTCTTAACATGGTGATGATAGCCATGCTGTGAGGTGCTGGCATCTCATAGAGATAGAGTCTACCAATAACACTTTTTTGGGGGTGGGGGGGAATAACACCTCAGGGTGTTTTGACAAGCAAACACAGCTCAGGGGATAGGGTTACACCCCTGTTCTCCATATCACAGTCCCATTTCAAATGGGGAGATGGACTTATTTGTTTTTTAGAAATAGAAAGAGATGTGGACAGTCCTAATCATGCTACAGTATAAACATTAAACATAATTTGGTCTCGACAAAGAAGAAGGCTGAATAGTACTTTAATGTTTTCCAGGATGGAAAAAAAGAGTGAACAAGCTTCAGCACCATGATGTTTCTACTACATGCCCTTTCTGCAGGCTAGGATTTCTGTAGTCCATTTCTATCTTGTTAAGGCTTGTCACACCATCACTTCTGTAGCCAGAAGCAGATTCCATATCTGATCAGGTATTGGTTGTGAAAGTGGTAAGCTGCTACCTGATACGTTGAATGAATTCTGTGTTTTACCATCATGGTGTAGTTTTCAGATGAAAGTGACCAGAACTGTTTCGTACAATGATGCAGAATAATTACATAACAGGGAAGTTTGGTAAATTGTCTGTATTTCTAATTTATTATATTAAAACTAATGGCTTGGAAACCCAGCCAGATGGGTGGGGTATAAATAAATTGTTGTTGTTGTTGTTGTTGTTGTTGTTGTTGTTGTTGTGCTTGGGAGTAGACATAACACATTTTAATTTATGTGTCTTGCCAATGGGCTGCAGCATACACTGTTACTTAGCTTTAATGTAATTGGAAAAAATACATTTAACATGCAAAGGAAACTTATGGTAAACATAAGTGCGACAAAAAATAGACAAGCATATGTGAAACTCACAATAAGAATGAAATGGTTGTGTGAAATTAATTTGTTGATCTCTGTTACTTGATGGATTCTAAACCAGCAGAAACAGTCCTGAGAATATTAAATATAGTTCTCTTTGCAAGAAACTGCTTTCATTTTCTCTCTCTCTCATTGCAACTTTAACTTTGCAGGCAGGGGTCTAGTGAACTGATACTGATTCTAAGCACTTGGCACAGAATTTATGGGTCCTTGAAAATGAGCCGGACTCCCAAGTGGTATGTTTCAGATTGAAGTGCATCAAATCAACTGTACTTGAGAACTAAAATTGACAGCAGACTTCAGCTTCAGTTTTGACACAAACATTTTCCTATGAAAGTCCATGTTTTTAGAATTAAACTCATTGCCTTCTATGATCTGCCACATTTTTGCTGCCATTCAACAAGTACTGCATAGGTAATCTTGTAAGGATGGCTTAAGACATGCACCTGTGGATTCAATCCTAATGACATTTAACAAGGAGTTAACTCCACGAAATTCAGTAGGACTTACTTTGGGGTAGGCAAGCTTAGGATTGCAGCCTCTGTTAACTCGTAAGGCTTAAAATGAACATTTTGTGTGTATTCTGAATTGATTATTGCTTGGAATCCAGGCCCTGGATAAATTTCAAGAATAGCATATGACAGAAATTCAAGGTCAAAGGCAGAAAAGGTGCCACGGAGATGTTACTGCATATCCAAAACATGGACTGTTTATTATACAGAAGTCGCACCACATTCTATTTTACATCACTTGGAGTATGGACAAACAGCCTGGGATCTAGTTTCTGTGACTGGAGAACATTTACATGAACATTCATCACTGTCAGGACAGGAGATGACTGGACGCTACAACCTCATGGCAGTGATACATACATAATGAAAGTTAGGGTACCAGGATTTCAAACCAGGACAACCCAGAGACCCAGGACAACCCATATATATATATATAGCCCTTCAAGTTAGGTTTCCAGTACACTTGAAGAAGCAAGCTAATCTATCTGCACATTAGAACTTTTAACAAATGCAACAACTTCACTTATGCTTAGCGCTCTCTCTCGCACACAAATATGCAACGAATTGCTTGGCTAAGAGCCAAAAGAGCATGGTTGCTTCTTGTTTTGAAATGACAGCAAAATTAGATTTGTAGCATAAGTCTTGGCTCCAGTACAAATGTGCCTGGGAGAACCATCCATGGGGGTGGGGGAAAGAACCATAAGAGAGATGCTAACATCTGTCATGGAGCACTGAAAACAGTAGTATTTGTCTTCAGTTTGTAAAAGTTATTGTTATTGCCATTGCATGCATCTGAAACACGCCCAGAGAGGGACTTTCCCAGGTTCCTAGAAGAATGCAGGGAGCTGTAATAGGAGATACAAAAGGAACTGCTTTGAGCTGGGTTTTTAGGATCTTTCCTCCAGACAGTTATCCTTTTTATCTGCTACTTTCATCATTCCTACTTGCTCCTGCTAGCCAAAACAGACATTCTGGACAAGCCTCAGATATAGGAATGATTTCCAAAGAAGTCTTTGGCTGGTGTGGCATTATTACTCCAGTGCCAAGAAGGGCAATGTGATCATATAAGGGGAAATGCAATCTAGAAAGTAAAAACAGAAAGATAGAGGTAAATTCAGTCTTCATAGGACATTCCTGCACACACTTCAATGGGGACCTCCATTTATGACCACTGTCTGAGCAGATCATATTCTGAAAGTTTTGCTCTGATTAATTCTGTAGGGATGTGGGTTAGGATGTAAGAGTAATCAGACATCCCTTTTGTTTGATTGCTATTTGTCTTGTGTCACAACTCAAACACAGAATATTCCATTTCTATTAATCACATAGGCTCCCTACAATAGAGCTAGTTTATAGTGCATTAATAAACTGTATTTAGTTATACTGCTTATTCCATCAGTGATGCAGCAATAAAGTGAAATACATGCTAAACACCATGGGCTGTATCTAATGTTAGCCCTCAGAGTAGGCCTATTAATATTAATTTCAATGGGCCAATTCTGAGTAAAACTATTTGGAGACAACCTTGTATTTCTTTAGGTGACCACTTAAGGCAAGATTTTTTAAAAAAGAAATACATCTGTAAATGTTTAATCTTCATATCTTCAGACTCTATTGGGGTGGGGGGAAAGGCAGCCTGTTGATAGTACACTCAGATAAATGTTGCTTCACTTGTAATCTTAGCTAAAACTTGCAGGGTATAGATACTTGTTTTGACTATAAAGGCTTTTGAACCCTCGTGACATCACAATTCCATATTGGACTATGTGTATTACTTCAAAATATAATGGAACCATGTCCAGAATTTATCAGGCACTTATTGGGAGAACCCAAGGGCTATGTGCACTTTTGCACTCCACTGCTGCTGTGTTCCATGTGAAGTTCAGGGTTGCTATATTAATGTGAGATCTTTGGTAGGAGTCCCCATATCCTAGTTTTCCTTGACTCAGTGGCGTAGCGTGGGTTGTCAGCACCCGGGGCAAGGCAAGTAATTTGCGCCCCCTAACCCGCACGCCTGGCACACCCCCCTCCACAGTGGGCGGCGACCCAGCGGCTCGGATTGGATTCGCACAGCAGTGAGAGAGAGAGAGAGTGAGCCAGGTAGGGGCAGAGAGCTGCGAGTGCGAGCTCGCGCCCCCCAGATGTTGCGCCCGGTGTGGCCGGCCCCCCCGCACCCCCCGACGCTACGCCACTGGCTTGACTGCAATGGTCCAGAATTTCACATTACAGTTCAGCCTTGAAATTTTCAACCATTTTGCATCGCTAGCTCAGAAACCAGTCTAGTACGCTGCGGGTGCAGCACTTATATTCAGGGGGATACTCCCAGCGCCTGGGTACCTGTTTTCTCCCCCTTGCCCAACTGACACAATGAGGCACTCAGAGTACCAAGTGGATCTAAGGAAACCGAGGTGCCACTCATATTCCTCGGAGTTTCCATTCATTGAGAAACTGAAGGATCTGATATGGGAGATGCGCACCAGTCTCTGTACTGTAATCCTATACCTAAAGGAAGAGCCCTACTGAGAGTTGCCTGTACACAGCCAGGGCGGCTGCCATCTGGAGTGAACTGGATCGAGCCTTGTCCGTGCGCACTTCCTAAACTATGAAATTCTTTTGCCAATGCTTGCGCGAGTTTAAACTAGTCATCACTACAAATATGCCATGTTGTTGGGGGGGGGGGCAACTCTCATTGAAAAGAAAGGGAGGCGCTTTTCCCGCTTCCAAATTGCTAGTCTGGGCGCTACTGCGCGAGGGAAGTAAGGCAGCCAGCCGCCCCAAGACCAGCTAGGCCCTCCTCCTTTCCCGTTAGGCTGAGGGGATCGGGGCCGAGGAGGCTGCCTCGCCTCAGGGCACCCCTTCCCCCCAAGATCAGCCCATGGAGCCTCCTCGCTTCGCCCCGCCTCTCCTCGCCAAGCCCTCCTCCGAGGCGGGCCCTGCGCCTGCGTAGTGAGCGGCGGAGGCCGGGCCGCTGCGGGCGGGTGGAGGAATGCGCGTTACAGTTAAATAGTGGGTACAGCGGCCGCAGGAGCGGCGAGTGGCGGCGCTTCAGGGGGCCGGATGAGGGCGGCTGACTGAGGCGGGCGGGTGGGGCGGTGAAGAGATAGCGCGGCGCTTCTTCCAGCAGCTCCGGGACAGAGGCGCCGGCGGGAAGGCGGCAGCGGGCCAGCAGTCGGAGCGTCTCCATGGCGCGGCGTGGACTCCTCCTGGGCGGCCGCGGCACCGGCAGCGCCTCCGCTCCTCGCGGCGCTCGGTCCCCCTGAGAGGAAAAGCGCGTCGTCGTCGTCTCCTCCTCCTCCCTCCCTCCCTCGCTCGCTCGCTCGCTCCCTCCCTTGACGACGGGACTCACTCTCGCCCCGCCGCCGCCGCCGCCGCCCCTCGGAGCGGGCCGGAGAGCGAAGCGGGAGGGCGCCGGGGCCTCAGCCGTCGCCGCGACTGGAATAGGCGCAGTGCCGGGGACCGGAGGAAGAGGCGGCGGCGGCGGCATTATTATTTCTGCCTCTATGATGAAGTTCAAGCCCAACCAGACGCGGACCTACGACCGGGAGGGCTTCAAGAAGCGGGCGGCGTGCTTGTGCTTCCGCAGCGAGCGGGAGGACGAGGTGAGGGCGGTTTGGGGGGGGGGGTTGGGGTCGGGCCGCGTCTCCCTCTCCCGGCGGCGGCGGCGGTGATGGGGCCGCGCCCAGTTTCCGCCTCCCTCGCTGCCCACCCCGCCATCCCTTCCTTCCCGCTGACTGGGACCCCCTTTGTGTGCGGGGCTTTGCGGAGCAGGCCGGGCTTGTCGCCCTCTCGCGATCCTCGAGGATTCCTGCCCGCTTTCCCCGTCCCTTCTCCGGGGCTGGGCTTTGGCGCGGGATGCGTGGTCGCCAGGGCGCAGAGACCCACTTTTCTTTCCACACCCCCCCCCCTCCGAGGCAGGCCTAGTCGGAGGGGCCGAGGAGGGGGCCGAGCCCGCTTCTGTAAGGCAAGGGAGATGGGGCGACCCAAGGTCGGGTTATTTAGGTGACTTGGTTGTGGCTGGAACGTGGGGGGAGAGGAGCTGAAACTGCCGCCGGTCTTAAAACGTGGTGTGCTTTTGTGTGTGTGTGTGTGTGTGTGAGAGAGAGAGAGAGAGAGAGGGGGGGGGGGAGGAAATAAAGCCGGCTGTTCTTTTAGCCCGCCAGTGGCTACTTAACAGAAATGAAAGGGTTGCACACTGTGCCTTGAGCATTGCGCATCTTTAATACATTTGACACTAGCCGGACAGATCTGGCTGCCTCCGAAAACAGCATGGCTTGAGTTCAATGACCTCTTCTGCCACAGCGGGGAGATCGAGTTGCTTTTGTGACTGTCAGTTTTTACAGACACCCCCCCTCCGCCCCCGCGCACACACAGAGCAGAGCAGACAGGTAGGCGGCACTAGTTCCTATTTATGCAACAACAATCTGCATAACCAGCTCCTGTACATGACTTTTCTTTTCTTTTTTTACTCTATCTCTTTGTGATGCGTTCAGTTAATATCTGAGTAGTTGTCTACTGTTCAGTTGCTACCCAGGTAGCTCAGACATAGTGATGTGGTTTTGAAGCATGTTTATAATGACTCATTAGGGGTGACCACTTGAATAAGAGAGGGGATAGTGCACGCACACGATTTGAATGGCAATGCCCATCAACTTTGGGGGGGGACGACCCTCAAATATTGGGTGGGGCCCTTGGCCCCTAGGAGTTGGCTGCTATGTGGGTGATATTTAATACAAGACATGCTCAGAGTAGCCCCACTGAAATCAATGCATTTAAGTTACAACGGGTCTACTCTGATTGTGACTGATTGGATATCTCCCAGCGTGCTTGGATGAATGTGTGTTTCAAACCTGTTTGTAAGGCAAACAGCATGTATAAATCAGACATGCAGTTTCACTTTTGCAACAGGCTAAATGTGCATATTTCTGCATACAGTATAATAGAATCTAGTAAGACTGAATAGGCTTTGAAATGCCACACTACTGTACCTCTGGTTTCAAATATATGGATATTGAGATGGATATACATATGCATGAACAGTGATTTCTACTGTGGTTGTGATAGAGGTCTGCACTGAAAAACAAGGCTCACCCCCCTTGAAATCTACTTTTGCTACCTTCTAGCCATATATAGTTTTATAACAGCATTACATTTTGCTGTTTTTCTTGCACTTCAAAGTAAGATAGCAAATGTGACTATGCATTAATGTAGCAGATGGTAAGTTAAAGGCAGTCAAGATTTTTTTATATTTTGGGGACATATCAAGCCCTTACTAAGTCTTCTAGAGCCTCTTTAAATAATTTTTCCAAATAACCTGTTGTCACTGCCTGGCTGTGCTGCTTCCTTTTTGTGTTGCTGTCCATAAGGATATGTGAGAGAACTGAAAATATGAGACTAAGGATACACTCCTGTATATACATAATTGGGGTTAGTTACCATTTAACTCGGTGATCTGTTTGAATAAGAATTGGGCTGCAGGTTAGTGTAGCTTTTCAGCTGCTTTTTCTCCAGTTTCTTGAAAGGGAGATTATGGTCTCATTTATCATTTTAAATTGGGCTGTTCACATAAAATGTAAGCAGCAGATTTTTAAAAGCCAAGTATTATACTGTGGACCTTTATTGGAAAGTACAGAATATTATTGTTCTATCCTTTGATTATATCATTTACCAGAAAAAAATATTAAACATGCCCGAGAAGTACCAAGAGCCATTTGCCATCTTGAGAGGCAGTGTAGTTGTAGGGAGAAACTGTGAAGCATTCCTGACTTCATAATACAGTCTCTACAGATTTACCTTTGCCAACACTAGTACACAATGGTTCTGTCACACAACCTTGAGGCAGTTCTGCCAAAAGTAGGCTTGGCTGTATCAGCTGTTAGGAAAAAGCTTTCCATATTCTGTGATGCAATTATAAAATTCCCTGGTACAGTTGGATCTTGCTTCTGGAAGTATATGCTAGATGGGAAGTACAACTGAGACATAGCATGATTAAAGCTGAAGTGGGTGGGGACTGCTAACATAGGGCAAAAAAACCAACCAAACAAAATGCATTTCATCCAGAAATATTGTGCCCCTGGTATTTAGCAACCAGAAATATTGCCTAGGCACAACTACTACTTTTAGCTATTTTGTCTAAAAAGTTATTTTTGTGTAAACTTCTGTAGAGCAGTCTAAGCTAGTACGAATAGTTTCTGTAATTGTATTGTTTAAAACTTCACATTGCTGTGCTGGGCTACTAACAATGTAATTGAATGAGTCCAAATTTAAAGCAAAAGTACTGCTTTAAGTCTGTTGGCACACCTGAATTGTTTTGCTAAATATTGCCAGTATATGCTTCCAATAGGCTTCTTGCACAGTATTGAGGCTGTAGAGGGAGCTCCAGCTATACTAAAAAGTGAGATACTCAGCATCTTTTAATTGTTATTTTAGGTTTAAGTAACATATATTCAAAGAATGAGACAGTAACTGTACTGTGGCAACTACTTGTCCTTAATGTTTAGCAGCTTTGGCTTGAGTGGCTTGAGAGATCCACTGCTCAAAATTCCACAAACACATATGGACAAAAACTGTCCATTTTTGTGTGTGAACTAGTTGACCTCTTGTGTGTACTGGGGTCCTCCAGTGGTGGAGATAAAACTTAATTTGTCAGAGTTTCAGCAATAGCAGTAGGTAATTTATGTCTCTTAGTATTATCTTGAAACAATCCTGGCTTATTCCTCTTTTTGCATTCTCAATAGGATATTGTGTTTCAGAAAATTCTGCAAATAATTTCTGTTCAGAATTCTTGTAAGACTCTTGGGTACAGTTTTGGTGTTTGCAAAGCAAGGAGTTTTACTAGTCATCATGAAAGCACAGAGATTGCAGGTGTTTCGGTAATATGAAACTAAGTGTTCTGTTAACAAAGGACAAGATTTGCAGTAATCCTGTCTTTTACAAGTGCCTGTTACATGTTCATTTCTGTGTAACAGTTTATGCTTATATACTAGCATGCCGTTATACTGTCAGTTGGTAGAGACTGTTTGTGACTTTCAATTAGCCTCTGCAGGGTCTTAATTGCTTCCAGTAATGAAGAGTGAGTTGGCATCTCGGTACATTTGATACAATTCAAATAGCATTTTTCTTCTTGAAGTGGGGCTTTTCTGGTCTGTAAGTTCTCTTGATGAAAGTTAGTCCTCGCACAGAAGTTGTAATGGCTAAAAATCTATTTCCTATATAATAAAAAGTGCTTAATATAGAAAAAGGAGTACTCACAACTTAACTCTCAGCTGAAATGGGACAAAACCATGTGGTAAGCTGGCAGCCTCTGGGGTTCTTCCTTCATATTTCAAGTTACAACATAGTACTCTTTATTGTCCAGAGGGAGAATGGTGCTGAAAAGTTGCCTTTTTCATTCCTGTCTACAAACATATGATAGCCAACATTGGTAAAAGCAGTGTAAATGACCCTTCTGCACTGTCCTTGCCTTGGCTGAAAAAAATGGAACATTTTGACAGTGGATACATGGAACTCGAAATAGTTTCTTAACATTTAGCTTACAAAGGTGAGTCTGTCAGTCACACAGTCCACTTTGGTTCAAGACCAGTCAGGTGGACTCTAGCTCAAGTGAATACCTAATGACTTGCACACTGAAACGGGTAAAAAATGTGTTTTGTGGGGGAGTAACCCTGCAGTCAGTCAGTTGCTTTGGCATCCTTGTTATAGTTACTGAAACCTCTCCAGCAACATTTAGTAGCTGCAGAAAGAACTTCTTGTTGGTCTGTCAGCTGCCCAGCAAAGTTAAGAGGGACTCCACTGTTCATAAGAGAGACCTGAACAGCCTTAAGCTACCAACGCTATTAGCTGTCTCTTTTCTAATTTCCTTCTTTAACGTCTTCCTTCACTTTAGGACTTTTTCTTGTTAGAAGTGAGCATGATCAGTGCAGACCTGCTAAACGTCAATAAACTAAAGACATGATTTTTGCCCTGGAGTAGTCACACTTTGTTTACTTATTTTTATGGGAAGTATACGTTGTGCCATCAAATCACTGTTTTTTAGAAAGGGTAAAACAGTTGCTCCAATTTCTTTCACACAAAGGTGAGCTTTGTGTGTCAAAAGGCTTGCCTGCACATCTTCATAATTCTGCCAGCACCATTTTATTGGTATGTTCTTAATATTTAATTTAGTCTAGAATGCCATTTTTTCCTCACACACCATATGTGTATGTGTATAAATAAATAAATGTGCAGTAGAACATGTGATAGTGTTTAAATTCTGAGCAAGGAAATGACTCTTCCAAGACATTATCAGGCATGGGTGATGCTGCTTAGAATTTGCCTGGCTGGACAAGTTGGCTGCTCAAGAGAGAATGAAGCAAGGAATGGTTTGAGCACTCCAGAACTTTGGAGGAACATATTGTGGGATCTGCTGCTGGGAAGTGCCTCCCATTTTAAAACAATCTTGACAGTTGTGCAAGAAGTAGATTATATATTTTATGTTTTTGCTCTGTTGTGAGTTGGGGATTTTTTGTTTTGTTTTTGCTCTGTTGTGAGTGGGGGATTTTCATAGCCAAATGTGAGATTGAAATGCCTAAATAAACTAAAAAGCACTTTAGCACCCAAACAGAAATGTGCTTTCTCTTAGCTGTGTTATGCTTGCTAGTGTGAATGGAACACACCACTTTTTATGTGCATACATCCTGCTTCCACCCTGAGGTGTGGAAAAGTGTTCTTTGATGTAATCTGCATGCAGAATTGCCATGTTTGATCAGCACTAGGAACTATCAGTTTGGAAGAACCCAGGGCTGTGGCTGCTGTTTGCTCCCAAGCAATAGCAAACAGGTTTCTTGACATTTTCATTAAGCCTTGAAAGAAATCTGGAGTTTTGATAAAAGCATTGGGCGCATCTGCCAAGGTTGTTTGTTGATGCACAAGGTAGAATACAATAGATTGGTATCTGTGAGTATGGCAAAAGAATGCAGGTGGACAGGAATAGCGCTGTTCAATGCATCAGTACACATAGCACTATTCCTACTTTATTTCCTCTGGGCATACCTTCCTGCTTGTAAATCTAAGACTGGGGTGAGGAATTAGATCTGGATGGAGGGTCCAGATTTGACCCATCTTCTCTGAGGCATTTGACTGGTGGGCAGGGCACTGACCTGTCAACCCCTTGAGTCATATGATGTCAGGTGAATCAAAGTTCAAACAGCAGCTCCAAAGGAAGATTTTTCTTTCACAGCCCTGGCTTGAATTCAAGCTGGGATTGCAAGCAAATACCTTCTAGGTGGGTGGAAATACTGGCTTTTATTGTCAAACACAGGCTTATCCCATAGATTACATAAGAGAGAACAGATCGCCACACCTGACATCCGGTGACTGACAGGTGATCAAATGGCCTCTCATGTTTTATTCAGAGGTCTGGTGGGCCACAAGTCAGAGAGTCTCCAGCACTGTTCTAAGAACCAGTGATGGCACTTCGGTGAGTTGGAAAATGTCTATAATAGGTCTCAGCACTATAAATAAGTGTCATGGTGAATGCGAATAGCCTTTGTGGAAATTTGTTGTGATTGGACCATACTTTTCTGGAGGGTAATCTTCCCAACTGTATTGATTTGTAGGAAAGCAAGACTATTGAGAGACTCCCAAATTATCCTGGATCAATCATGTTTATTTCTCCTATATAAGAAAGTAAGGGGGATTATTCAGTTCTAACATCATTATGAATCTTGTATTTTTTTTTTTTTAAATGAGTATATGATAGCATGGTATATTTATCTTGTAGAATTTGATCTGTATCTAATGAATCCGACATGTGTTCTGAAACTCTTTGGATTACATTCAGTTTATTTAATATAAATACTTCAGTTGTAAACACATGCATTTTCTTCACTAATGCTAGGGTCCGTAATTCAAAACACTGTCATGTTATGATATGTCATGGCTCTGAATCTTATGTAATGGTACAAAGCCATGTATTTAAGCTTCAGACAGGACAAACAATGACTCCTTCCTCCCTGCACTAGTAACTGGGATCTCTGTTCAGGCCTGTGATCAATGTAAATGCTGATTGAAACAATTTCACTAAGCCAAGTGTTTTGAAACAGAAGAATAATGGTGTTCATAATTGTTGGTGGTTGCTCACATGACTATGGAAAACACTTAGTTCCTTCACTGAAAGGAAATTGGTATCCTCAGTTCATAGCTAGAGCACAAAACATTCAAGATACCTAAAAAAACACACAGCTAAAAACAGGCAAATGCATTTGAGTCACTGTGTTCTTCCACACTTCTACTTGTTCTGCCGCTTTCCCCCAGGAAAACAGCAATTGGGTTTTCTGCAGATTGCCTTTTGTCCGCTTTAGTGCTAAAGGGTGGGTTTTCTGGGTGAAAGCAGCAGGCCAAAGCAGAGCCACCCAGACCTGTGCCTAGAAAACACAGGGCAAGTGGAAGTGTGAAAGAGCCCTTAGCTATTCCATAAAAATTAAATCCAATTTAATACGCTTTCCGTCTTCCTTGTGGCGGCCACTTTAGAAAGTGCAGGAGAATGCCTCTCATATTTATTTCTTGGCTTGGCTTTCCAACCAATGTAAACTTCATAAGACTAAAGTATGGAATCTAAACAATTAGTTGCTTTGAATTGTAAGAATTCAAGAAGCCTGTACAGATTTGTATTTGCTTTGTTGAATCACAGTCTAGCTTCCTTGTGTTTAATATAATAGGAAAGGTAATGGCTCTGCATCTAAACCCTTGCATTTTATTGTAGAATGTGTGGCTGAAACTGCCCTCAGCACTAGGATGGAAGCAATCCTTTGTGGGCTGCTAGTGAGGCTGGTCATGACACACTTTTTCTTAATAAAAAGTAACCCACTGAGTTCAGTTGAAAGCACAAGAATGTGCACAAAAGTGCACATGGAAAGTATTAGGTTTCTTCAACCTGTGTGCGCATTAACACACTGATGCATACACAGATTTTCATGTCCAGAATGGGCTTTGGACTTCCACTGTAGACACAGAGGAATTGGGTATCTAATGCAGTCTGTATTGGCCTGAATAAGTTGTCATCTTGGTCTGGGTTTCTCCAAGAACATTATCTTGCTGTTCTGAATTGGGTTCTGCTTCCATTGCTACTGTCCTTCTGCTTATTAAAACATTTGCAGTCGTGTCTGAAATGCTTTGAATAGACAGCTATTTTATTTTTTGGGTAACTTAATTGGGTCATATTTTATTAAAACTGACAGTCTTGCAGTAAGTTGACTGTGAACCAAATATGGAAACATCCAGGAAAGCATACTCAAAACTTGACATATTATCTGACTTTAATATGTACCATATTTTTCGCACCATAGGACGCACCGGACATAGGACGCACCTTGTTTTAGAGGGGGGAGAACAAGAAAAAAAAATTCTCCCCCTCTCTGCCCGGCGCCCCTTCAGCGAAGCGGCAGGAGGCGCTGCACAGAGAGGGGGAGAATTTCCCCCCTCTTGTTTTCCTGCTCTAAAACAAGGTGCCGTTCAGGCGGCTACCTTGGAAGCCTGGAGAGCTTCAGGCTTCAGGTTCCTTTCAACCTGCTCTTTGGGGCTGGCGGGGGAAGCCCGCCACCAGCCCCAAAGAGCAGGTCAGGGAGCAGCGGAAAGGCGCAGTGGAGAGGCTGCTGCCATAGCTGCGCGTCACCTCTCCAGCCGGGAGAGGGTCGCGGGGGGCTTCTTTAGCCCCGTGCGCGCTCTCCCGGCTGTAGAGGTGACACGCAACTATGGAGGCTCCTTCCATAGCCGCACGTCACCTCTCCAGCTGGGAGAGGGTCGCGGGGCTATGGCGTCTTCGCTCCATAGGACGCACACACATTTCCCCTTCATTTTTGAAGGGGAAAAAGTGCGTCCTATAGAGCGAAAAATACGGTATATAAAAGTTTGATGCAAGGGAAGGAGTGCAGAATTCTTGAACTTTATAGCCTGTCACCCAAGCTTGGATCTGTTAACATATATTTGATATTGTTGGCTGCCTTGAGTACCATTTGGTGGACATCTTAAACATTTTGTTAACTTCACAAAATATCAGTCTGGTTTCATGAAGTCTCACTGAGTTTTAATTCACAAAGTCATAAGAAAATCTTTTTCTTTGCAGGTTCTTTTAGTAAGTAGCAGCCGGTACCCAGACCAGTGGATTGTTCCAGGTGGAGGAATGGAACCAGAAGAGGAACCTGGTGGTGCTGCTGTCAGAGAAGTCTATGAAGAGGTAAAGAATTTAGAACTCTCGGCTTGAAATGCTGTATGGATATGCATTCTCTGAATTTTAACAGATGACTCATTTAAGCAAACTTAACTGAGAGCCACATAGACAAGGGCTACTCTCCTCCTAGGACAGGCATGTGGCAGACCTGTTATAAATGACAATAGCCATCCGCATGGCTGTTCTCGTGTTCATGAGATGCTGGCTATAAAGATAATAGCTTACTGAAAGAATTGAATCGTTCCTAATTTAAATGAAACACTTTCCACCAGATGCCTATCAGCTGGGTCTGCCAAACACTTGAGACCACACAGGACTCTTCTGCTTTATTGCATGGTTAGAGTTGTTTTCCAGGCTACAGTTTCTTCTAATCTTAATAATTCCACAGCCATCAGACATTTGTGTGTTGGTACAGGAGAGGTAGCCCTTAAGTTGTGGAATTCCCTCCCCACAGAGGAGGGACACCTTCATTATATTTGTCTGACACCTTCCTTACATAGTTCCTGTTGTTTGCTTGAAGAGGCTCCTCTTCACTCTGGCCTTTGAGTTAGATATTTATAGGACTCACCCTATTCTTGTGCCTGTAATTTATTTTAAACTGTTCTTAAAAATGCATTTCTAAATTGCTGTGAACCTCCTTGTAATCTTATGGCAGGTAGTGAATCAAATAAATAAACTGAAATTTCCAGGATGTGCTACTTAAGAAGCACTTACCACAGAATGAAATATTCTTTGTTTGAATGTATGGATAATCTTAGAAGTTTTAAATCTCAGCTAGGAAATAGTTTACAGTATGTGCTGAGCACCTCTAAGAGATGTTTGAGGCCCAATCCGGAAAGAGAGGAGCGCTAAATCATCTGCATTCATCAAGATGCAGATATTTCTGTTCCTAATTACCAGAGTGGGGGAGTTTGCATTGGCTAAATATAGCCCCAAATAATTAATATAAAAGTTTTTAAAAAGTGGGAGCCAGAATGGAACTAGCTACATTATTTAAGTATGCTAAATTCCTACACACTTTTTGCTTTATTACTCACATGCTTCCTAACTGTAAACTCTGTAAAAGAAAGAAAAGCAGATGCTCTGTTAGAAGCTTCTCAAATTTAGTTGTATGTCTGAAAAAAATTGGTAATCAGAAAAATATGCTCCCTGCTTCTTAGCTTTCAGGAAAACTAAAGAGACTCTGGCTAGGGCACAGATTTAATAGATCATGAAACCATTATTGGACATGCTAGTAAATTAAACATTGGTTTCGAATATTGTAATGAATCTGTAAGAACGATTGCTTGTGGGGAAAATATCTGATTATCTTTATTCCTTGCAGGCTGGAGTAAAGGGAAAACTAGGCAGATTGCTGGGAATATTTGAGGTGAGCTGTTTAAAAATATATATTCTGTGATGTACATGCTGTGAAATGTAGTTTGCATTTCTAATACGGAAGGGGTGGAATCTTGGAAAACAGGTATTTTAATTAAGGACTGATAATTTGAATACCTTCTACCTTCATATATAAATAAGTCAGGTTTGGGAATAGAAAAATATTGACATTCATGTACAAAATATTTATAAGTAGGGAAGATATTAAAAGGAGCTGATTCAGTAAATTGTGCTGATTGTGATGGGGACACTATCCAGTACCTGCATAATGGGTGAAAATATATTAGAATAAGAATTGTCTCTAGGATTCCATTTTTGCTGGTCTGCAAAGTGACTGACCTAATGAATGCAACAAAGATTTGAAAGGAAATGTGATTAGGATTGGGGTGTTTGTATAGTTCCAGTTTTCAAGCAGTGAACAGAGAATGTTAGTTTAACTCCTGGATAGATGCTGTAATCCGCAGTTCCTAATGAAATATGTGCAGCTAGAAAAAGTGGAGCCCTGTTTCTAACATCAAAGTTCATGATGATGATGATCACAATGATTTTGTACCCCCACCTCATCTGACTGGGTTGCCCCAGCCACTGTGGATGGCTTCCAACAGAATATACAAAAACACAACAGAACATCACATATTAAAATCTTCCTGGTGCAGGGATGCCTTCAGATGTCTATGAAAGGTCATAGAATTATTTATCTCTTTGACATCTGATGGGAGGGTGTTCCACGGGGTGGGGCTACTGAGAAGGCCTTCTGCCTGGTTCCTGGTAACTTCACTTTCCACACTGAGAGAGCTGCCAGAAGGGCTTCTTCAGAGTACAGGCTGAACAATGGGGGCATAGATGCTTCTTCACGTATACAGGTCTGAAGCCATTTAGGACTTTAAAGGTCAATACCAACACTTTGAATTGTGCTCAGAAATGTACTGGGAGCCAATGTAGATGTTTTAGGACTGGTGTTGTGGTCCTGGTGGCTGCTCCCAGTCACCAGTCTAGCAACCACATTCTGGGTTAATTGTAGTTTCTGAGTCACCTTCAAAGGTACAGTGTATTGCAGTAATCCAAATAGGAAATAACCAGACCATGTCTCACTCTGGTGAGACATTGGGCAGGAAGGCAGGGTCTCAGCTGGAGTACCAGATGCAGTTGGTAGACAGGTTCCCTGGACACAGAATTGACCTGCGCCTCCGTGGACAGCTGTGAGTCCAAAATGACCCCCAGGCTGTGTACCTGGTCCTTCAGGGGCACAGTTACCCCATTCAGGACTAGGGAGTCCCCCAGAAACAGTACTTCCATCTTGTCAGGATTCAAGCTCAATCTGTTAACTGCCATCCATCCTCCAACTGCCTCCAGGCACTCACACATGCCTCAACTGGCTCCAATTTAAATGAGAGGTAAAGCTTTGCCAAGAGAACTCATAGCTGCCTCTTAGAAGACTGACATGTTTCTGTACTGCTACCAACAGTATACATTTGCTTTTCACTTGTTTTTCCATTGGCTTTTTTAAAAAACAGTCCTAATTTACATTTTCCTCCCCATTTAAACTATTGAATTTGTATGTGTACCATTGTAATTTTAAATGATCTTGTTGCAGTGTTTGAATTTTAGGCACCTTGAGGGCTATATTATAGTGGAAAGATAGTATATAAGTGATTCTAAGTAAATAGCTATCTAATGTTGCAAGTGTGAATTAATATGTCTGTTCTCTCTTCTTCCTACTGAAGCAGAATCAAGACCGGAAACATAGGACTTATGTTTATGTTCTTACAGTGACTGAAATCCTGGAAGACTGGGAGGATTCAGTTAATATAGGCAAGACATTTTCAACCCTGCATGTGCTAAGTGTGTAATGCAGTATCAGAACCATGCTATTTTTAGGACAGCTTTCACACAACTGGTGTTCAAGAAGCATGATGCTGCAAGTTATTAAAGTTAGAGGTGTACTAAAAAGGTTCAAAGGATAACTCAAGAGCAGCCAGCACCATTTTATTTTATCACTAATTGGCCACTGCTTTAATAGCATTAATAGAGTAATTTATGGAAGTAGATAAATGTTGTGTTTGATTCCAGTTTGACACTCCATGGCATGCTGTTTTTACGGATACTTTAAACTACTAATTGGTTGAAAGAACTTGGGATAATGAGTAATATTCAGAATGCCATATACTTCTAATGAATCAGAACAGGGTAAGATAGTAGATAAAAAGCAGGCTATTTGCTTGTTGGCAAGGGAACAGATGGACAAACTAACTTTCATGTTAATTTGCACATAATTAACATAATACATTAATAAAAGTAGACACCAGCCTGTTAGTCTCACAGTGAACCATTCAGCCAACTGTGGTAATTAGAAGCCTTTATTTATAGCTCCAAATGTTCATGATCCTTATTCAGCACCTAACATCATAAGACCAACTTAGGAATTTTATGAACAGAGTTGAAGATCTTGGCTGTCTGTAGTTAATACCCTTGTTTTTCACAATTCTGCTTGCCGCTACTAAGTGCCCTTAAATAGTGGGTGGATCTCTGGGGGGATTCTTTAGAATGTTTCAGCCACATTTGCCAACTTTAAGTTGACAGATTGTAAGGTTCAAAATGTCCATTATTTGAAACATTTATTCTTTTCATGTTGTAGGAAGGAAAAGAGAGTGGTTTAAAGTTGAAGATGCAATCAAGGTCCTTCAGTGTCACAAGCCAGTACATGCAGAGTACTTGGAAAAATTGAAACTGGGATGTTCACCAACCAATGGAAATTCTGTGGTTTCTTCCCATCCTGATAACAACTCTCTATATGTTACTCCTGGACAGACTTCTGGGTTGCCCTCAACTGTAAGATAAAATTCAGCTACTTTTTTGTTCACCATCACAAGGGGAGATGTGTTAGTGGTCATGTGCTATGTGTATAGTCATTTAAATTGAGTGTGTGAACACTTTATGTTCAGACATATACATTCTTTCTTTCTTTTTTTAGCAATGTTTAATATTTCAACAAACCAAAGCCATACAGGGAATTCTTAAAGATGCCTTAAATGGTCCTCTTTGTGGCTTTTTAAAACCTGAATAAACAAAAAAAAAAAAAAAGGAGTGAATTTGTAATTTGGCATTTGAGTCTGGCTTAATTTTGTTAAATTTCCTAAAAATCAAAAAATGCTATTTTGGGGAAACTGTTTTTAATTTAGTCATCCTTATTTCCCTACTTCAGTACAAAATTTGTTGGACAAGTTAAAAGGCAGCAGAAACCAACAAAGAAGTGCCTTCTATGTCAAGAAGTGTCCTCCCCAAATATTTCACTTACAAATCCTAACCAGAGTAGTGCCAGCTTGTCTGCCTCTGCCAATCCTTCAAACTGCTCTTGCTTACAATTATTAGCCAAACAGGCAGATTCGAGAAAAATGCTAACATGCCAACCCCTTAACCTGCTTGCTCTCCTCTTGCGAAAGTCAGCCTTGGCTTTCTTTGCTATTCCAGCAGGTGTTGATTCACTACTGGGGACCATCCCAGCTTCTTCCAGCCAGTTTCCAAAACACATGATTTGGATCACTATTGGGAAGATAACTGTCCTGAGCTTTAAGGAAAAAAAAGCAGACTAAATGGGGTTCTAATCCTGTTTTAATGCTTGCAACTAAAATATGGCTATAGAGATTCTCTAAATTATATGAAGTCTAATTTCAGAAATCTCTAAAAGCATTTACTGTACGCTGAACTTTCCCTTGATCCCTCAAGTCATTACTGCGGTTGAGGTAAAGAACTACCTCTATTATGAAACTGTCTCTTCTCATTCTTTCTATGTAACATAAACCCACTGTAAATAATCCAGCTGGTGTATAGTGTAAAGTGGAAAGAAAAGGTAATGTAAATACTCTGTTGCTCACACCAGTAGGTTACTACCTAGGACTTCTGTGTCTTAATAGCTATGTAACCAGCAGAAACTTTAATAGCTCACTCACTGAATCTTCACCTAGTGAGTTCCTGCTCATCACATAACAGATAAAGGCACAGGAGTCCTGTCTGAGAAAAAGGTGGCAAACTTACACACTAACTTCCAATACATTGGGTAAAAATGCTGCTATAAATTAACCCACGTGCTGTTACAATTTTTAAGGAAAATATTGGTGCCATATGCTTTCCTTCTAGAAACATGTGGGAATCACACATAGTGCCATAGAAATGCATTTAAGCAAGGAACATCAGTAAGAGGTTTGGTTGTGAGTGTTGCTTCAAGAGCCATAAGTAAGTACTATTAACTGGAGATGGACTTGCAGCATCTTGCTCAGGTTAGAACTTCCAGGAGTTACTGGCTTCAGAGAATCTGAGTGGAGCTGTAGATGTCATCAGTTTTGTGCTTGAAGATGGTCAAAAGAACATTCATAGTAGACTGGTGGCAGACCCATCAATGTGAAACTTTGTACACTAATCGGATTAAGGAAATGGCTAGTTAACAAGTATGCATTTTTCCTGATTCCTAAGTCAGCACTTCAACCCCACACTCTTATTCAGTTATCACTAACCACATGATGATGATAATATGAGAAATGTCTCTTGTTCATCACAGTGATGGAACTAAGAGCAATTTTAATTAGTTTTTGGTTACTATAACTGCTTTCATCTCAACTTTTGCTTTTGGAACATAAAACCAAGCCAAGCATAGAGAAGCTATATATTGGTAATGCATGAATACTTTGGTTTCTAACATTTATGTGTTATGTAAAAATGTACAGTTGTCAGTGCTAACCAAATCAAAGGTGATGGCTTATAAATACTCCAGGCTGCTGTGCCACATACAGTTTTAAATATATTGGTGTACAGATCTCTTCTGCCTATGCAACTTCAGATAAAGCCCCTTATTCATACTGACTTCTAAAGTCTGTCTTGCAACATAACACTGGAATGACAAGAGGTCCACTGTATTATTTAGCTGCCATTGTTGCATTTTCACTTATAGACAAGTGAACACAGAAACATTGTCTATTTCTGTCATTTGGAAGAATAGACCGGACAGCATGAATGTGTCAAATAACAGCTAAGACCTCTTCTGTCAAGATTAAACCATAGTCAAATAACTCCAGTAAGGGGTTCAGGGTTGACATTAAAATGCTGAGGGATTAGTATATAGTGAAGCATTCTTGTGGAACTAGGCCAGTGTTCCCCCTAAGTGACCTTTGAACCTGTAGCTGGCTTCACAAGGCAGGGAAATAAAAGTTGACTAGGACCAGATTCCACAGGGCAGTCCATGTCTTCAGTATCTTAAGACATGGTTTGCAAAGTCAGAAGGTCATTACCAGAGAAGTATAGGCAGGTCTTGACTTAATACAGTGGGAGTTTGTTACAGTGAATAGTTAATTGGGAACATGCCATACCAACATTGCAAGAGTATTTATGTAGGTTATAGAGGCTATTAAAAGTAAAAATACCATCCTGAGTGCTTATTGCAGACTAACCAGGGCTACTGTCAAAATGTTGGAACAAATGCTCAACAGGCTTCTGAGAAGTAAAACGTTTGAAGGAAAACTACAAGTTAAGTTGTAAACATTTTGAGCTGTGTGCATGGCTTTCTTTTAAAGATTGATGTAAGAATTTTGACTTTTTATATCTGAAATGATCCTCCAAAATAAAAAAAAAATTGAAACACAATCTGCAAAGACTGTAGCTTCTTTATGTAGCAATAAAATTCAGATTTAAGTATTGGGAACAGTGGTCTCCAACTCAACATGTGTTTGAGAGTGGCTCATTCAAATCAAGTGTATTGTAGTAGAAAACAGTGTTGGAAAACTTATAAAACATGAGTGACTTTTACCTCCTCCTGTGGCCTGGAAGTTTTTCTGTGCTTGTAGTTGAGGGCAGGGACCACATCTTGGTGGTACACAACATGCTTTGCACCCCAAGAACCCCATGGCGTTCAGCGGGATTTACTTTCAGATAAACCTATACAGAATTGCTGCCTATTGCCCGTATGCCCAAGCTACTCAAGAAGAAACACTCTTGCTTGCCTCCCATGTCCCTGACTGTTGTTTCATTTTGTGGATGTGTCCACAAACTTGAGAATTTTGCTTACAAATATTGCTTCGTGGTTAGGCTCACTTCCTGCTTCTCACACCCATTTCTGACATCAGCTACATGCTATAAACTCACAAGTGACCTGCAGTGATGTCATGTGGAAATGCTATACTTGTTCTTGTACCTGCAGGGGCAGTTATTTCAGGCCCCCATCTCTTTGCTCCTGGTCTACTTTAACCCTACCCACTGCACTTGCTGGGTATGAGGCTATCCCTTTCAGAACAATGAACACTCCACGAGGGGGAGAAGGGCTTGATCTTCACTGAAATGGCAAACTTCCACCTGGGGTCTGAGCAATTTAGTAACTTCTCCCCACCTGCTCTCGCTTGTTCTCTGCTCTGCTTCCTCTGACATGTTAGGATGCACAACAGCATGTTGTTGTCTATCCCAAGTGCGTCTGTTCAGTGATCCAGCCAGTGTGGAAGCAAAGCCTTGTATAAGTCTGGACCACACTTTACCTTGTAGCACTATGCATGGCTCACAGAGAATGCCTCCCCACCCCCTTCTCCACACTCCTGATACATTACCTCACTCTGCTAAATCTGCAGTTAGCAGATTTAAAGAACAAGGACTGCTTAGCAGCTCTGAACAAGCATGTTATCCAGTAAAGGGGGAGGGGTTAATAACAAATGTTTAAACCACGGCATGGATGCCCACCCCACATACTCCTCTCAAGGACATTCCCACATACATTCAGCATTCCACTGAACTTTTCCCCTCCTGTGTGAAAGGAAACAATGGAGAAAAGCAAGTATCTGCAACTGCACAGCAGAAGTGTGCTTGGCCTCTTATGTGAGCCTGTAACTTTCCCTCACTAGGCAATGAGTTGAGTTACTCTACAATTTTAATCTCCCACAGGTACTGGGAGTCCACTGAGACAATAAGGTGAGTGTATATTTGTCTTTTAATTTATAAACAATTTCTATATACTCATGTCACTCCTAAACTTAAGACATTTGACCAGCAACATTGCTGTTAAATGGAATAGTTTCACAATCCAGTCACAATACCAGAAAATAAGAGCTTCTGTTCTTCTGGATAGGGTTGTACTAAACCTGAAGGACCAAGGGGTGATCTTGGCTCAAGCTTTGCCAGTAGAGACTGAGGTGGCCAACTTCAGTTGGTATGTCAGCTGTGACCCTATTTGAACAGCTACCCATGCTTTGGTAACCTTCAAAATTAAATGACTATTATACTTGAGCTTCAGCTTTAAAAATAATCGGGAAACTTACAGAGTTTAGAACACAGCTGTGAAAGATTGCGAAGACTGAGCAGTATGTGCATTAACCGTTGTGCAAGAGCACTAGCTTTGGGTTTATTTGCAAGTCCAAGTTTTGACTTTTAAAAAAGCTTTTACATTATGGCTTGCAACCTGGTAGGGCTAATCTGCTGCTCTCCACTTATTACTTGACTCCAACTTCCATTGGCTGTATCCTGCATAGTCAATAGGGACTCCCAAGATCTAGTAGGCTCTCCATTTTCCTGAATCTTAATGCACCAAACAAATCCTTTCTTAGAGACCTTCTGTACTCCCAACACATGATGTGCAGCAGATGGCTATAGGGAAAGAGGCACTTTCCCATCATGCCAACTTTGGAATGCTGTCCCCCCAAAGCCTCAGCTGGCACCCACTCTGGTGGATTTCTGTTACAAAGCAAAGAACTTCGTGGGGTCTCAGGATTTGTTATTGTTCAGCTTAAATTTGTGTACTTTTTTGAGGTAACTTTAATTTTGCACTTCTAGCTTGCATTTGGTATTTGTACTTGGGTGCACTTGATTTTAAACTTTGCTGATGGCACAATAGAAGTATCCTAAACAAAATAGGGAAACATTTTTGGGCCACTAAAACTTCAATATGAACCAGTGTGCTTTCTGAAAAGGATAGGACTTCTTTCTTGTCACATGGAAAGTTTTTCTCGCGAGGGGAGAGGTTATTTGGTAACTTGCTTTTTTTCCCCATTGTACAAATATGCTTGAAAATTTACTGTGCGAATACCAATCTTTAAAATGAGAAGCTCACTGTATAATGAATAATCACTCTTCCTTTTATTCAGTGTCATAACATTACAGTCAGAAGATGTTAAACAGAACCTATCAGGCATTTAAAAAATAATCCTGAACATAGGACATAGGAGGAATGTACATTACACTCAGATATACATGATTTCTAACCGTATTAGACCTGAAGATTTTACAGTAACCATAATTTGCTGGGCATATGCTTCATTTAAAAGCATAACATCCACATTATTTTAGGCCATAATTACACTTGATATTCAGTATGTTTACTCTTGTAAAACTACCCATGCAAAGCATGGATTTATTTGTCACTGGGGTCTTCCTTCTTTCAAGAACACACACAAGAACTATATTTTTATCAGCTAAAGGAAAAAGATTTATCGTGAACATGGTTTTGATTTAAGCCAAGGCTTCATACATCAGTACACATGCCAGATAACTGGCCTGAATATTTATTAGCACCAAGATTAATATGAAACACCTGTACTGTAATTCAGTAAAGGAACCCCATCTTTCTACCTAGCCCTATCATAAAGCAAACATACGTAAATAATTCTACTTGGTTTATTAGTATTATACAGTGGGACAGTTCCAACCAGCTGAGATGTACCGAACAAGATGACCTATTTATTGTTGATAGTCTTTTTAGAACTCCTTTACAGATAAAAGTTGTTAGTTCAATCAAACACAGATTCAAGTACCTTCAGTGACTCTTTAGCCACATTCCTTGACCTTTTTTTTTTAGGGATAAAAGTCTAGTTCTTAATGTTTACACTTCATTAGGAGAAAGATTCAGGTGGAAAATGGAAATTCAAAACCAACCCTTGTAGTTACTTTAATTACTGCTCTCAACATTTAGAGCCAGAACACAGAGGGGCTTTTTGGATATTTTACTCCTTAACTGCAGTCCTAAAGGAATGCCTAAACTCCCAAGTTTTGGCAGAAGAGCTGTTTTTCAATGCACACATGGAAAAAATATAGTATGCCTAGTTTACAAATGCATATACATCTGCTTTGCACCAACTCCCTATTTTAAACTTAGTAATATTTCAACACAAGGTGTTTCAACACAGTTCCATGGGCAACTGATGAGAAATCCTCAAATTTGAGTGTACACACCTCTCTAGTGCACAGCATAGATTCAACAGTTATTTGTACACATTTAAAGACATTTACCACATATGCAGGGCTGGAAAGGACACAGCCCAAAGTTAAGCGCCTCCCATGCCCATTTATTTCAATAGGAGAAATATAGCATGTGTTCAAAGCTACAATCCTATGTGCACTCATGCAGAATTGAATTCAGTGGGATTTACAGCAAATAAAAATATTTAGGATTAAGCTGTAACCCATTGAAATTTGTATAGCTCTTGCTAAATTATGCCCTATGTTTGAACATTAATTAACATTCCAACCGTATAGTTGCCATATGTACTTGACTTCAGCTACTGTGTACCATTTTTTAACAGGTTTTATGGTATTTTTTCCATTGGTTTTATTCCAGAATGTGACATAGAGAGAGCCAGAGCTTACGCTGTCTGGTCTTTTAAAAAATAATATCATGGTAGCAGCATTTTAAAGCCATTTGCTATGCAGGTATTCAAGTTTCTTTCTTTAAAAAACTACTACAGCTGCAAACATAAGCATTTTTTTTCAATATAACGTTTATTAAACTGAGTGGGACTTGTTTTTGAGTAGTCAGAGATTATACCACTATGCATGTGGTTATGTTCGTACTAGTCACTGACATATGAGAACTTAAACGCTCGTCAAGTGTTAGAAAAGAATAACACAATCAGTTCTCTACTATGGCAGACAGTGGTGCTATTCATTGGTAGTTGACAAGGACTAGCTAGAAGCCCAGAAACAATCTAAAAAAGAATTTCAACTAGAAACAATTTTTGAGATGGTCTCTCTCTCTCTCCTGTTGAAGCAGATTATCAGCCTTTTATCATGCTATAATGCAGTCAACTCTGACAATACCATCACTAAAAGCATTTTTGTCTGTTGAAAATGTGATTTTAATAGATATTCTTTATCTTACATAAGAGCACAATACATACACCACATTCTATAGAAACCCCAGATGATGTTAGAATAGGTATGATGGGCAGAAAATTATGGACCTCAATACTGTTTCCCCCCACCCCCCAAACTGCAAGACAGACATTACCCATGCCAAGCTGGCATTACACTGGCCACATGGAAAGCAGAGATATCAGAAAGGTGGTCAAGGCAAAGAAGTAGGGTAAGAAAAGAAAAGAAATTTTAAGAAATGCAGAAGGTAGAAGTTGGGATCAAAATATGCTCCCATGAGTTATTTACATTTTTGCGTGATATCTTAAGAAATAAGACGTTTCCATCTTCAAATGAAGAAATGGGTCAAGAAAGTAGTAGCTTAAAGACTGCAGGTACAGCCAGAGCTAAGAAGCCTAATTGTAAATACCTTAGCAACCAATTGACCTGCACTGTTAACATCTCATTTTATGCAGAGGATTTATTTATTTATTTTTAAGATCCAAGTTATTTTAAAATGTATTCTGATACTGGATAATACATAGCACAAGACAGACAAGGTACACATACACCCAAAATTACTGTTTGTTTTGCTAGCTTCCTGCTTCAGTGGTACTTAACTTTGCAAGTACAAACACATTAATGATGCATCTAACCGACTCTGATAACAATTACATTTATCAGAGGCTTTTTAAAAACAAAGAAATATTATGAACACTAATGTGGCATGGCCTATGAATACAGGTCGAGAGGGGGGAATCCAATATTTCACTACAGCTGTTAGATTGATGAAAATCAAAGTGTTCTAATCTGGCTTCATTAAAAAAAAATGATTGTCACAATTGAAAAGTGAACAAAAGAACACAGCAAAACAAACTGTACAAAGGCAAAGTAGAATAACAAAATATTTTACTAAAACATAAGATTTACAGAAGATTTTTCAGACAAGCCATACAAAATGGTCACAAGCTTTTTTTTCTTTTCTTGAAGGGAGGGTTTTTACACTTGACAGCAGAATCACAATATTATTAGTGATGGATGTTTAATGTTCCCATTTTTGTTCAAACAGCCAAGCTTGTCCATCTACAGCGTCTAAGTTAGACTTGGCTAGAGGGCATATTCTAGAGTATAACTGGTTAGCTGCTTTAACCGATACAATTAGCATCACCATAAAAAAGGGAGGAAGAGCCCACACAATTAGAACAAAAATCCCTGCAGCTAACCCTGACTACTTTCATTCACAGTGCTTACACTTAACTCATGATGGGGAAAACTTATTAAAAGCAGAGATGTGCTACTGCTTTTAAACAATTTCACAAACAATCCCGATGATACTTCTAGCCTCTGCTCATGCGGAACAGGAGTGAATTAGGACAAGACACAGATTTGCTAGTATGCATTTAAATCACCAAAGAACTGATGTCTGGGTTTTATTCTGTAATGTTTTCTAAGACTGTGTCCATTAAATGCAAACAAAAAAAACAAAAAAAAAAAAAGGAAGAGGTCTTGGCAGAACAGGAAAAAGTGATGCACACTGATTCAGAGCACATTTTAAATATTATTCATGGCATATAGCCTAGTCCATGCTCTGGCTGAAAAGAGAAAAGAAATATGTATTAGACAACAAAGAATCTAACTTCAGAATTATCTACTCCCTCCCACCTTTCTTGCCCAAAACTCATTAGAATACTGGCTATTCCTGAGGACTACATATAATAAAATGAATCAAGTGCCAAATGTTCCATAGTTTTGCACCCTCATCTTTATAGAGCTATAGAGCCATTTACAAATTCACATCAATAATGTGACACAACCAACATATGGTACATTGATTGTGTGACTCTTACGCACATCAGATGCTTACAAGAGACAACTTATCAACCAGTAGGTTTCTCACTTGATAGTTTCCACACATAAATCTATGTACACACTCATACAAGAAAGCTGAAAAAGTCAACTAGAGGTCAGACTTGGCCATAAGCCCATGATGACGCCCGCACTCATAGACTAGAAAGTAGGCTTCCAAGACTGCACAAGTTACATGGCCAAGATGTGACCTTTGAAATGCAAATAGCAGCTTTGGAGAGGGAATTTTCCTTGGCACTGTACAGGAAGAGAAACTGTTAAACCTCCCCTGTGCCTTATCCCTTTGCGAAGTCTCCCCATGGCAATTTCTTCACAGAACAAAAACTATGTGCACAAATTGCATGCACACCATTAACAATTCATCTCTTTTGTCCCCAAGACTTAAAAGGCTGGACGTATTTTATATTTACGGTATTTGAGTTATTGTATGTATGACTTGGAGTGATTCTTACAAAGATTTATTTTTGTAAGATACTTTAGGCATCTGCATTTGGGATCAAAAGCAGTACAAGAATTTTATTCATAACTCAATTTTCTTTAGTCTAGAGTAAGGGCACACTACCTGTTTCTATGGCTTGGGCTTCATTGGTCTTCCACTGCTCAGCTACATCATTTGCTAGTGGATCATCTGGGTTGGGAGCACTTAACAAAGCCTGGATTGATAGCAGAACTGTACGGATCTGCAGAGCTGGAGACCATTTGTCTGAGGAAGCAAGTTAGAGAGTACTAAAGCAACATTTCAAATACAAAACACACAGCCCTTAAAAGATAACTGAAATATGAAATATTCTTTCAAATATTTTAATAATCTGAAAAATGCATGGAAGAGAAAGATATGTCATGCTTATCATGGCTCCAAAATACTTACCTTTCAAAATATCTAAACATATTCTTCCCAATTTGTCTACGTTAGGATGATAAATTTTGGTCATGAAACGTACTTTCGGAGCTGCCATTGGATATTCTTCTGGAAGGAATAGTTCAAGTTTAAATGTCCCACCCTCAAAGGGAGAATCCTGTGGGCCTGCAATGACCACATGAAAATAACGTGCGTTGCTTTCATCTGGTTCCGCTTTTATTCCAGGAACAGGTTCTGCCAGCAAGCGCTGGGTTTCCTGAAAGAGAGAAAACCAAAGTGGAACACACACACACGTACTATTCCTCTAAGAGGGCAGCTATCCATGGACAAAGGAAGTATACAAGTTGTTGTCCTCCCAGTACATTTTACCAAACCCTCAGAATATTAACTTCCCATCTGGTGAATCTAACTTTTCAGACATCAATGAAGAAGCAGGCACACTGTATTAACACAGCACCAAGAACTGCAAACACTTCCCCTTCCTATATTCCATTATGTAAGCAAACAGGTCCAGCTATCACTTAGTAAATTTAGTTTCATATTGCTATATTTAGATGAGGTTGAAGTGCAGTATCATTCTATCGTGTTGTGATGTCTCTATCAGCAGGAAAAATAAATAACCAGGAAAGATCACACGGCAGTTCACAACATAAAAATACAAAATACATAATAAAACAAAACACAACCAATAACCCCACTTCCAAATGTTTTGCCTGGCACCAAAAGATATACAAATCATAGAGTTGGAAAGGACCCCAAGGCAGGATTCAAAATTAGCAGGGTGCTAGGCGCATTTTACACCTAAAGATTCTCCATTTGCGAGCACCTCAAAAAGTCTGAGTGCCATTTTTTTGCGACTGGCTGACACTCAAGGATTACTGAAATGTATGTGCTTTGAAGCCTTGAAGTATATGTTAAGAACAGACAATATGTTAAGGAGCAGAGTGCTTTGAAAACTGAAGTATGGTACCAATATTATTATTGTAAACACCAAATTAAACATGTATTAACAATTTCTGCTAAAAATGTGTCACTTATGTGAATTGTGTATTAGTTCCTGCTTATCAAAATAATAAAAAGTGTTGTCACCCCCAAGTGTCAACTAGACATTCTGTTTTGGCACCCACAGCCCAGGTCTCAGAAGCCATTTGGCCCCTAGCTTTTCTATCTCAGTTTCTAACCTTACCCCAAGGGTAATCTAGTCCAACCCCCTGCAATGCAGGCGAGCGCCTCTTGGGAGGGAATTCCACAAACAGGGAGTCACCGCAGAAAAGACCTGTTCTCCTGTTGCCATCCTCTTGTGGAAGAGGCACACACAAAATAGCCTCACATGATGATTGCAGGGTCTGGATCCGTTCAAATGGGGAGAGGTGGTCCTGAGCTGTTTAAGGCTTTATAGATCAAAACCAACACTTTGAACTGGGCCCAGAAACTAATCAACAGAATTTAGGCTATCCCTGTCCAGATAGGAGCACAGCTAGGCCACCAGCTGAAGCTGATGGAAGGCACTCCCTGCCACTGAGGCCACCTGAACCTCAAGCAAAGGATCCAGGAGTACCCCCAAAGCTATGTACCCCCTCTTTTAGAGGAGGTATAACCAACCCAATCAAGAGCAGGCAACATCCTATCCATCTGGTCTAGGGAAGCACCCACTAACAGTGCCTCAGTCTTGTCTGGATTGTGATTCAGTTTGTTGGCTGTCATCCAGTCCATTACCGAGACAAGACACTGGTCCAGCACTTCCACTGCTACACCTGCAGTAAGGAGGAGTAGATCTGTGTGTCATCAGAACGTTGCTGACAACATACTCCAAAACTCCAGATAACCTTGCTCTGCAGCAATTTCATGCCACTACAAATCAGTTCACTACAAGATGCAAATATAGTAATAATAGTGTTGATAACAGTGAGATTGTGTTTGGCTGCATTACTAAACAAGTAACCTTGGATTGGTATCAAAAAATACAGAATATCTTCAGCTATTTGGTACAGAATTGTGATCTGGGAATCTGCCAAGCACATCACTCCTGCAATGTTTAGACAACGTGGTCTGAATTCTCTTGCTTCCTCCATCTTCTGAATCAAGGGACATGAATGTCTGAAAACTACCCACACAAAAGCAAGGGACATTAATTGTGGAAAACCTGTTTCAATTCATATAAACCTGTTTCTGATGTCCATGAAGTTTAAAATGAAACTTCGGTATTTCAGGCTATGAATTATTTTTCAGACAATAGTTTTGTCTAGAGAAATACGCTTTGGCAGAAGGTGAGAGGAGGGGAAGGGGAACTCATTCACTGATGGATGGACACTGTTAAATGTCAGGAATTGACTATTACTTCTATAAAGGATCAGGCTGCAAGTCTGAACAGCAGCACAATCTACGGTAAATATGTTTACTCAAAATAAGTCTCACTATGTTCTATGGGGCTCATTCCCTAATGAGTTTAGGACTGTAGATTCAGTATAGCAGAAGTGTTCATTATTTTTAGAATACCCAGATCCATTGTTATTTCTTAATATCAACAGGATATTTGCTTCCCAGGCCAGTCTCAAAGAGTCCTCAAACAGTTTCAAACAGTTCTTGTCTACTCAGAGAAAAGTCCTATTGATTTCAATGGAGCTTATGTTCAGATACAGTAAGTGTGCATTAGTTCGCACCCTGAGACTAAGAAGTAAAAACTTATTTTTTGTTTTGTTACAGTGTTAACAACAAAAGCTTAGATATACTTAAGATACTGTGAGTTGCAATAACTTGTAGCTCCATATCTGACACTGAGTTTCGGACTCAAAAGAGCTGCTTTTCCTCATAGCACTTGTGCCAGGCCCAGTGGATTTGTGTCTTATATCTGAACAGTGACTCTCACACAGGTCATGAACTGTTTTGGAAAGTTCCCTTGGTTTCACAAGCAGTTTTCCTTGTGGCAAGGAGACTGATATTGATGGAAAGAAGTCTATAGTTCCCTTTGACTCATGGAACTAGTGTCACAGTTATTTGGACGCTGGCCTACGTATTTTCCCAGTTATTGTCTGAATAATGTATTTATCTGGCTAAAAATAAATATTCAATTAAGTGTCATAAATACTGTATACCAAACTGTACACAAGCCATTCATATTCTTAAAGCAGTGAGGTTTAGTTTTAACGAAGTATTTAATATATTCCAACCCCAAGAAAGAAAACATGGAGAAAATGCTTTTCTTCATGTACCTCCTAAACTCTCACACGATCCATGTCCCTTCTTTTACTGTCTTCATTAGTGAGAGCCTTTTCTATCTCTCCCTTCCTTCCAATCACTGATTTCAATGACTTTTTCCATAAAAGCCTTTCCTGGCTCATTTTAAGCTCTACATTTTCATCATCCCCTTCCTCCTCTCCTATCCGTCCTCATGTCCTCTCCTATCAGATTCAGACTGCAAGCCCTCTAGGTGCAGACAGTACAACTTGGTGTTCCACAGCACCAAGCAGTTTGTTGATGCCAACAACCAATGTTAGAGGTGTAGGAAGAACAAGAATGAAGACACTTTTCAATTTCCTGCCGGAGCATTCTCCCAGCTTTGCTCACTGCCTTTATGACATCTGATGCCTTCTTTCCACACCTCTTTGTAACTTTTAAAGGAACCAGAGCTATTATTAGATCTCAGCCAGTAGTCAAAAATCATTTAAAGAGATTGAGATTACCAGACACCTGTCATACATGAGTAAAGACAGTTGCAGATCTTATTTCCTGATCATCTGTTCACTTGCTCAGTCATTAACCCATTTTACTTCTCCTTGCCACTTCAATCTGAGTCACAAGCCCCACACCTAAATTGTTTCCTCCCAACTCATTTGAGAAAAACTACTGGAGACAGTCTTTCCCTCCCACAACGCTGATACTTATATCTGAGACCTAGTCATATTTATTTTGGCATATCTAATTTACAGAATATGTCTCAACATTTTTAGAGTTAAACAAACAAACCAAACTCTCCTTCCAAATTGGCACTTCAAAAGAAAAGAAACTTTTGCTACTTTCATGCTGCATAAATAGGTTTAAATTGCAGCAAGTAGTGAGAGAACAATGTTGGGTAAACTGATGCCAGTTTAGGAGCTATTCAACTTTCTTGCTTGCTGGGCAGGATGGCTGTAAGTCTGCTTTCCTAATTGCATGGGTCTGTTCTTGAGTACTGACACAGTCTTCACACTTCAATTTGCAATCCTGCTGCAGGACACACTGGAGTAAATAGGCACAGTAACATTTAGGCTAAAAAGACCAGTGAGGCAGCACGTCTGCAGTCATCTTTCTAGATATACTCTACAAAGGCCCCAGAAATGTTGTGATAGGTAGGATATTATTGCAACTGAGGTACAACGTATCCAAATCTTACATACTGTTATAAAAGTTACTTGAAGAACTCAGGAGAGGTATTGGAAGAACAGCAAGGTGTTTCTATGTATAGTTTTAATGCCTTCAAATAAATTATAGAGTAGCAGTCCAGCTTGGATCTATTATCACTGAAATCAAATGTGTTAAAAATACTACTGATACTGAAACCCTACAAGTTCCAGGTGAGTGATCTGTGCCAGTGCTGGCAATTGCTCCAATACAAACTCACTGTACTCATGGCAAAGAAGCCCAAACCTGCTTAGTACACAGTGGAGTGACGCAGCCACGGTCAAAAGGCCATTCAGTCCCAGAAGATCTGGGATCAAACAAAGAGAGCAGCAGAACTTTACTAGAAACATCTGTGTGTTGTCACTACAAAGGCAGAAGAAGAGTTTGGATTTGATATCCCGCTTTATCACTACCCTAAGGAGTCTCAAAGCCGCTAACATTCTCCTTTCCCTTCCTCCCCCACAACAAACACTCTGTGAGGTGAGTGTGGCTGAGAGACTTCAGAGAAGTGTGACTAGCCCAAGGTCACCCAGCAGCTGCATGTGGAGGAGCGGGGACACGAACCCGGTTTACCAGATTACAAATCTACCACTCCTAACCACTACACCACACTGGCACCCACCACTAAACTGACTAGCTACATAAGACTTGTCACTGAAATGCTAGTTTAGTGGTTTTGAACTATGTACAAACTAATATATGGGTAAGGGGACCCCTGACCATTAGGTCCAGTTGTGGCCGACTCTGGGGTTGCGGCGCTCATCTCACTTTACTGGCTGAGGGAACCGGCATACAGCTTCCGAGTCATGTGGCCAGCATGACTAAGCTGCTTGTGGCGAACCAGAGCAGCACATGGAAATTCCGTTTACCTTCCCGCCAGAATGGTACCTATTTATCTATTTGCACTTTGACGTGCTTTTGAACTGCTAGGTTGGCAGGAGCAGGGACCGAGCAACGGAAGCTCACCCCGTCGCAGGGATTCGAACCACTGACCTTCCAATCGGCAAGCCATAGGCTCAGTGGTTTAGACCACAGCGCCACTCGTGTTCCTACAAACTAGTATACAGAAGGCCAAAAGAAAAACTATTCTCAAATAGATTAATATGCTACAGTTTAGTACTGACAAGGATAACAAAAGCTTCTGCCTGGTGTGGCCTGTACAATCAGTGTTAGAAACTGGGATAGAAAAGCTAGGAGCCAAATGGCTTCTGGGACCTGGGTCATGGGCCAAAACAGAATGTCTAGTTGCCATGGGGGAAGGGGTCAGCAACACTTTTTATTTATTATTTTGATAAGCATGAACTAATGCACAATTCACATAAGTGACACAATGTTAATATCACATTTTTAGCAGAAATTGTTAATACAGTATTAATTAAAGGTGAAGGTAAAGGGACCCCTGACAATTAAGTCCAGCCGCAAACGACTCTGGGGTTGCGGCGCTCATCTCGCTTTACAGGCCGAGGGAGCCGGCGTTTGTCTGCTTCCAGAGACAGTTTTTCCAGGTCATGTGGCCAGAATGACTAAGCCGCTTAGTCATGTTTCATTAGGTGTTTACAATAAAAATATTGGTAAAATACTTCAGTTTTTAAAACATTCTACTCTTTATTGTTAAATTCCTTAACATATTGTCTATTCTTAACAAATACTGTACTTTGAAGCTTCAAAGCACATATATTTCAGTAATCCTTGAGTGTCGGCCAGGCATAAAAAATTGCACTCTGATTTTTTGAGGTGCTCACAAATGGAGAGCCTTTCGGCGCAATATGCGCCTGGCACCCTGCTAATTTTGAACCCTGTGTACAATTCTATATTTTTCTACTGTGTCCTACCTTTCAAACAGATAATGCACATCACAAGAACTCAACTTCACACATACCCCAATTAACCAGGGTCCACAAACTTTGGCTTGGCTTACTAGCCAGCCATTGCTTGTTGCTGCCCTCATGCGTCATTTCTGTGCCTCAGAGCAAAAGGAGGGAAGGAGAGAGAGAAAAAAGAAAGGACCTAAGTTTGTTTAGTTTACAATGGAGTTTCTGCCTTTTGTAATAATGATGATGATGATGAAATACCCAATCCCCCTCTCCTACATTCTCCGCAATACACAGAAGGAAAGGCACTTGCTACTAAAATGAGGTGTTCGGGTGAAGGGGCTGAGTTGGTCCAGGATCCATTGGATCCTCAGTGGGTCTCACTGACAACATCAAGCATGATAGTTCTGCCCCCCACTCAATCTTTTGTGGTGGCTACAATGAACAGCAGTGCTGTGTGGCCCTGCTGCTCAGCAAAGCCTGTGGGAGTTGGGATTGTGCCTCAAGTCCTTTTGAGAGAGTGCGTTTTTAAAAACTATTTTTTGACTAGAAAGCCTTTTAACAAAAATTAGTGCATATATTGAGTCATTGCTCCATGTTGGATGGGTATTTTGAATTGCAACTACTATTGACTATTGAGATTATTAATCAAGGGCTCCATAAATCCCCTTTTGGGGGCTTCCCATGGGGAGGGGATTCCACTGGCAGCTCTCCTTACATTCAGCTGACAGAAGAGGGAGTTTGAGTGCTAAGACTGATGCAAGATCCTGAGGGTGGGGGTTGAACTGCTCTGCCTATTTGCCACTTTCAAAATTATTTGGGGATAGTTGGGAAACTATTTGTCTCTTACTAACATTTCAGATTCCTGTAAATTTTCCAGCCCTGTTTGTCTTCTTGGTAAAATTTCGGATTCCTGTAAATTTTCCAACATTGTTTTTGTAACAAGACTCACTTAGGTTTTGCATTTATTTTGTGATTCCATACATGAGCAACACAAGTATACAATCCGTTCAGAAATTAAGAGTTCAAGTTTGTTATAAGTTTCGTTTTAGGTTAGAAATCACTTTCTAGGAAATATCAGCTTTCAGTTTCAATTTTTGATAGGCTTGAAATCAATGCCTGGTGAGATCTCCTATCAAGTGGAAAAGCTAAGGTCTTTCATGGTTAGTTGCACAGTTTCAGTAACTTGTGTAGCTCTTTGTTTCTCCATGTAACAAGGAGTAGAACTGAATCTGAGCTGCATCCCTTTTCACACTTGAGAGTGTATCCCACTGAACTCAGTGTGAGTGTGAACTCAGTATTTCCAAGTCAAATGGGTATGTAGAATAAAAATAAGGTAAATACACAATGAATTTACTCATACTATAGTGAACATTTATCTCAGCATACTGACTGTAGAACATTACATGTTTTTCCTTCAATAAAACAGAGGTAAATCAATGGCAAGTTTCCCATTAATACCCTAAGAGGCCTGCTGGGTCAGGCATATAGTCCATCTAGTTCAGCATCCTGTTTCTGACAGTGGTCAACCAGATGCCTCTGCAAAGCTCACAAGCAGAACATGTCCACAAAAGTCCTCTCACTGTTGCTCATTCAACTACTTAATCCTAAACATGTTTACTCCATGTTCCACAGACCTCAGTGGGACCTAACCCCCTGCTTAAGTACAATTTAGGGTTGCAAGTTGGCTGGAGCTTTCAACAGTATACATTTAGCAGCAATTCTATGCACAACTAAGAACAGAGTACAATGTCTCAATCATACAAATCTTTTCCACAGCAACACTTACTGGAATCCAAACTGATTGAAAACACAGCCTTGTGACTTTTTCAGAGCACTGTTAAAATCATGTAACCCATAATCTGAAAACTCAGAATTACATATCAAGGGTGCACTGCTGAAAGTGTAGCAGTGATAGTATCAACACACAAAGGGTGTTAGTTCTGGAAGCTCTTTATTTTAAATCAGATACTTCCTGTTTTTAACTTTTAAGCTACATGTGAAAAGAAAAATCGATACAATTTCATGACCATTTTTTGTGCTCCATAATACGCCAAACATGATAGCACCCAAAAACTCAAGAGAGGTATGTGCATATGTGTTTTATCTGGCAGCATGAAATCAAAACATTCTGGGCCACATCCAGTGTTTTTCACACCTGTAGAAATGACTGGACCTAACTAACCTAGGTCTGTTCATTTTATTTATTACATTTATATCCCACCTTTCTTCCAAGGTGTTCAAATGTGCACAGTTCAGCCCTCTCCCAATTTCATCCTGACAACTACCTTGAGAGGCAGGCTAGGCGGAGAGACAGCGACTAGCCCATGGCCACCCAGTGAGTTAGGGACTAGAACTCCCGTCTCCCAGGTCCAACATTTTAGCTACTATATACCACGTTGGCGCCAATGGGCCTACTCTGATTCAAGGGATGCAACCCTCTCCCTTAAAAAAAAATATTTATTTATTTTTTAAAGGCAATGCAACAAAACCTAGCTCGCATTTGGGGAGGGGAGAGAGCCTTGGCTAAGCCCATTCACTTTTGGGAATCACCACCGTACTGGCCAACCCTCGTGAGAAGGTGAGCCAGCAGCGGACTCTGCTGCTGCCCGAGAGCCGACGCGAGGCTTAGGCAAAGCTGCGCCTGCCACGCGGGTGTCGTGCGCCGCTTCCCACCAGCTTGCCTGGGCCACTGCCAGGTCTCGCCCGCCTAGTTCGTGCGTGCGAGCGAGCGAGAGAGAGAGCCCGCCCCGGCCGCCTCCCTTCGCCCTGCCGCGGCTCAGCAGAGGCAGGGGCGCCGGCTGCAGCGGCGGAGAGGGCGGGGACCAGCGCCGTGACTCGCGCGGCTCCGAACCCAGGCCCGGAAGGGGGCGGGGGGGGCGCCTTCCATCCGCCCTGCTTGCGGCTCCCATTCATTCCCGGCAGGCAGATGCTCGCAAGGCGCCGCCGCCCCTCAGGCGCGCCCCGGCTGGTCCCTCCCGCGAACGGCGATGGCTGTTGTCGCCACCAGGCCGGCCTCGCCCCCCGCGCCCTGCAGCGGCCGGGGAAGGAAGGAGGGCGAAGTCGCCGCCTGCCTGCCTGCCTGCCCCGCTCACCGGAAGCGCCGCGCTGCCCTCAGCGCTTTCCTCGGGGCTCCGGCGGCCCCGGGCCTGGGCGCGAGGCCCGGCGAGGCCTGCGCGCAGCTTGAGGGCCGAGCGGGGCAAGGGGGTGGGGACAGGCCGGAGGAGGAAGGGGAGCGGGTACCTTGATGATCCTGCGGGGCAGCCCGGCCATCTTGTCTTATTGGGATTCAGGCTCCGCTGGGTCTCGGCTCCGCTCGGGGCTTACGCACTACCGGAAGGAGCTCTGCGCTTCACTTCCCGTGACGTCACCGGCAGCGCCTAGCGAGGCATGCTGGGAAGTGTAGTCCCGGCGCGAGGAGGCGCGGGCAGGTTTGTCCTGGCCGCACCTTCCGAATTAACGCGGGTGCTTCGTGTCAGGAGCTTCCGTGGAAGGCAGAGCGCCCTTCGTCAGAGAGACACGAAGCGTTAGCCATAGAAGAATGTTGATTTACACATTGCCGCGCCAAGAACCTGAGTTCTGTGAGAATTTTTTTTTACCTGTCTTCCCTTATTTTATGTATTTTATCCTGCTTCTGTTACTCATGGAAAATGCATTGAGCTGAGCACGACGATGACTATATCGTAGATCGCCTCACACTTTCAAATCCGTCTTCGCGGCCTTAAGAACTAGAGCTTTGCCTTCTTTTAAAGTGAAAACTAAGGTTTGCAGGATGCTAAATTTGGCAATAAGGAGCAAACGCCACACGCTCTAGCTGCTGCTAGCAGCTAGGAATGTTTTATAAGTGGAAAGAAATAACCAGAACTCAGATCACTAAGTAAAAAGAAGGCAACTAAAATGTAAGTAGGCAGGGACAATGATTAGTAAGGTCCATAGACTTATGATCTCATCTGCGTGTCTATGTTCTGATCGGGGCATGATTCATTTGATGCAGACTGCTGTGGTTTGCTCCAAAATGAGGAACAAACCAAGATCTTCCCCCATGACCTAATGATCTATGTTATATACAATTACATGCTTCCAGCTTCGACCCAGAACACACTACAAGCTACAGTCCTACGCATGCTTACTTGAGAATAAATTGAACTCAGAGGGACTATTAATGACATCAGGCTATTTGACTTTTATTGGCAGACTGTGGGCTTTTTTGTTTTCAGATTTTCTACTGTCATGGCTTTTTAATTAGGTCATAAGGAGAATGCTGTGGCATACATTTTCAAAATATGTAAGAGGGTTACAGCATTTTATATATCCTCTCAACATCAGCTGACTACCACCTATGTAAAGCAACAGAATTATACAGAGATCATATCAGTCTTCAATTAATGTCTTCAATCAAACTTCAATCAATGTCGTCAATCAAACTTCTGCATCAGTTAACACACAAAAATGGAAGATACAAAATTCTTGAATATCTCTTCTAACAGGTAGGAAAACATGGTTACATTTGTTTAGGTAAGATTTGTACTCATATATTCATAGATCTCAACGACAAAAGCTACAGTTTCTGTAGCAATCTTATTTGCATCGGGGAGAGGGGAAAAGTGCAATGTTCAAATGATTAAACTATATATCAGATTAATCAGCTCTTTCTGGATATCTCAATGTTAGTTACAAAATAATAAGGCATGCCATTCTGTTTCAATTCCCTCTGAACCACAGGGACAGAGTGGAATATTGCCATCTCCTATCCAAAAGAGCAGAAAGTGTCACATTGAAACGTGCAAGAGTGGAATTTTGAAACATTTGGTTTGTTTACAGAGGTAGGGTAAAAGCTAAATGACAATGGTGAGCTGGACTTAATAGCTACTGAAAGCAAATATTGAAAGTCTGAATCGTTGATACACTGACTAACACAAGATCTAGCCTTGGCAAAACCATGTGGAAAATGCTGTGATTGAGAGAAGACCAGAACGCCAAGTTAGCAATTTAGCATCTTCACCCATAAACTTACATACTGATCTAAACAAAACCAACAATACAAAAGAGTTGGTACTGGGTGATGCAGAACACATATTAGCAGCTGAAAGAACATGCATATAGTTAGTGTGAGAGACAGCTACAAGTCCTTCATTCAGCTATACCCAAATACAAACTAAAGGAAATAAAGAACTCCATGCAGCTAGGGTGCCCAGATGAAAAAGAAGACAGGGTTCCTGCACTTATGTGCAGAAGAGGTGATTTTAGTAGCTTTAGCTTGCATGACAACATGTTACAACTTCTGAAATTCCCGCTTCTGCATAACTTTGAAAGGTGCAAGCTTCCTGTTCTCTTTTCTATCTCTCCCTTGAGGGTGTGCCAGAGAAAGAGGAGAGAGTGTGTGAACTGAAGGTTTGTTGCAGCTCATTCCTGTCAAGTTAAACAATGGTCTGAATTCAGCGTGCAAATTTGTGTGGATTTCTTACAGTAGTTGTATTCCAAAAACAGCCCAATTCACCCTATGCATTAATTTGATATCTGAATCAAGTCTATATAAAACTTAAGCCAGGTGACGTTCAAAACAATAGTAGTAAATTAGTGATAACACAATTTTGCTACTTTCTTCAGTACCTCTGGGGAAGTGTTTTAGCTCAATGGTAAGAGCATCTGTTTTGCATACACAAGATACCAGGTTCAATCCTAGATAGGGCTGAAACCCTGGAGAGCCACTTAATATCAGTGCAGACAATACTAAGCTAGATTAGCTAGATGAACCAATGGCTTGACCCTGTATAAGGCCGCTTTCTATGTTCCACAGTAGGTCAGGACCAATAATTAAATACAAAAGTTGACTAGACGTCTATTCCTTGAGTAGTTGTGTGAAGGAGGAAATTTCAGCAAGTGCAGCCTTTTCTCAACTTTGCTTGACATACAACACCACTAGAAACCCCCACTTCTACACAAGAACAGTACAGTTCTAGTAAAGGCACTGCAATCCTGTCCTCTTTTGTACCTGTGTCAAAATGAAACTTCTCTTTGTATATGCTACTGTTGGGCATCCACACAAACATAATGTTACCTCTCATTTTGCCTTTTGCCACCCTGCTAGTACTATTTTGGCCTAAACTCTGTAGTAAACTTTGCCATGAATGAAGGCTTTGCTATGAATTCTGAACTAAAGGTTTCTAATTGCTTTCCCCATTGTTTTTAAGTTTTTCCAAGTTTACATAATCATAATCTAACTACTTGTAAGTGAGAAGGTGTCACAGAGAGGGAGGGAGGGAGGAAGAGAAATTCATTCCTAGAAGCAGATTCCTTTTAGATCTTCAACTGCAGTTAGCCCTGTAACTCAACTCCTTGCCCTTCAGTCACAAGCAGTGAAATTATATGCCAATCCCCTTTCCAAATTATCCTTGCTTCAACTTTGCTTCCTGCAAAGACTTTTTAAAGATACCAGCGACATTCCAACTCAAGTGCGTAGCATTTGAAACTCTATTCATAGCCAAGAGCTACGCCAAAAATGAATCTGAGAAGATTTTAGGCTAATTTTTTTAGGGCTGTCATGTTTGCATGAGCAGTTTGTTATACCATAGCAGCAAAAGTCAGATTTGCTGAATTAATTCTGCTTCATATTGATTAAAGGGAAAAAGCCCTGCCTTTGATTCTACCTAATCACAAATGCACATTTTTGCTACCATGCCTGTGTAATCCACAACACTCTTCATAAGTGACTGAGTTGAATTCACAAAAATAGTGGCAAAAGTTGTATAAGTTGCCACCTTCAGTGCTCCTCGGCCTTTATTTAACAGCTGCCTGGCATGCAGAAATTTGTTAGACAAAGCATTTATCAACGTTTCAACCCCATACTAGGAACACAGGAAGCTGCCTTAAACTGAGTCAGACTATAGGCCATCTATTGAAGACACTGGCTGGCAGCAGCTCTCCAGGGGTCCTTCTACCTGGAAATGCCAGGCCTTAAATTAGGCACATTTTGCATGCAAAGCAAATCTTCTCCTAAAGAGGGTAGTTGCCTTATACTGAGTTAGACCAAGTTCAGTATTGCCAACACTGACTGGTAGCAGCTGCCCAGCCCAGGCTTTCAAACAGGAATCTTTCCAAGCCCTACCTGAGGAGTTGAACCAGAGATTCCCCCACCATCACCACCAACAAGCAGATGCTTTTATGGTGAACTGTGCTCCTTCCCCAGAGCAGGGAAAGTCTCGCCTGCTCAAGTTAGGGTGAAGCAGTTGGCTGGAAGAGAAATGCCCCTGTACCAGCTCTTTCTAGCTCTATGTATCAGTGTGGGTGGAAAGTATCTATGCTCCTAAAAAAAACAACACAGCAAAACCAGCAAGAGTCTTGTGACAAATTAAAGACTAACGTGCTCTGTTGTTTTTGCTGCAACCCACTGTCTAAAATTAAAAACATGCAGTCTTAAAAACCTCAGCTGCTTTTTAATTGGGCGGCCTTCGGAGGGCCCTTGCCAGGACTACATTTCCCAGCGTGCTTTGGGGCTTAGGAGAGCAGCTCCCGGACGTTGCCTCGCGAGGTCCTTTTTGCCGTAAAGGAAGAAGCGGACGGTTCTTGCGAGAGCGGCGGGCTCCGTCGCTGCTGGGTTGGTTCGTCCGGGTAAGCGGCTTCCTTCCTACCTTCACCTTTTCCGACTTCGCCTCCTGGCCGCGTCGTCCTGGAAAGTGGGGGAGGCAGCCGGGGAGCAAGGAGAGCCTGACCTGTCGGTTTGGCGCTTGGGAATCCTCTCCTTGCTCCTGCCGGGGAAAGCGAAAAGCCCCTTTCCTAATCCTTTCCTGCCGTTGGGGCGCGATGAGGAGGCGAAGGGAAGCAAAAGCGCTTCCCCACGTGCAGAATGTCGGGTCATTAGGCGCGCGTGTTCACTTCTGCCTCCTCCGAGCAGCGATTTCACTGCGAGAGCAAAGCGCCCGTGGCTGAACTGTTGTCAATGATGCCGCGGTACCCTGCCTTAAAATAGATCCGAGAAGTTCTAGTGTTGGACATTAGCGTTCTGACAACCGGCCGAATCATCCAGGTTCGTTTCTGCAGTGCCGCAAATACTTATTGGCTGGTTTGGATGGTTAGCTGCCGCTCTGGAGAGACCCTGGATCTGCATCTGAAAGTGCACACACGCGTGTACAGAAGCGAGCCTGAGGCGAATCAAGGCAGGCATAGGATACATACTGTTCTTGCTTGCCGCTAGGGGTGTAACCAGCGCAATTCAGTGTAAAGAACGTTTCCCGCATTCCCTATATGTGGTTTTGACAGCCTTGGCACATGAATCCATGAAGGTTACTCGCTGCAACAAAAGTTTAGTGGCTCTTTGTTTAAAGTCTCTTTTGAAGGTTCATAAGCATGAAACAGCGTTGGTTGCTTTTGGGACCCCGTGATAGTAGAAGCCCTCTCCAAGACCACTTCCTGCCTCTCTCTGAATAAAGGACCCCTTCAGAGGGAGGCTTGGGCCCACAATACATAGAAACCTGTTGCATCATTGCTAGCTCCTTCCTTACAGCTGCAAATGCTATTTAAACAGTGTTTAAAAGTAGTGCTGCTGCTCCATATCTGCTCCATATCTGGTGGGAAGCTCCTGATAGTAGGGGGTTGCAGTGGTGGCGGTGGCAGCAGCCACAGACAGCCCTGCAAGCAGCAGATGGGAGTGGAATCTGCCACCTGAGCCAGACCTGTCCATCATAGCTGATACCATCTTGCTGCTGAAGAAGGGTCTGGGAAGGAGAAAAATCACTTCTGAAAAATATCTTGCTGAACCTGAGTGAACAGCATTCTGTCAACCAGCTGCTAATTGGGGCCAAGTTGTTCAAGAGTGTGGTGGCAGGCCAGCTCTAAACAGTCCTGCAAGCTAGGTGTTGTTGTTTTGTTTTGTGTGTGTGTGCATCATCCTGTTCTCTCCTTTTGGTTCCAAGCTAGATTCGGTTTATTTGTAGAAGGAGGTATCTGGAACCCTTTGATTATTGTACTGCTTTTTGCTGTTTTTATGTTGTATTTTTAATTGTTTTAAGGCTGCAGTCCTGTACCTACTTACAGTACCTAGGAATAAGCTTCATTGAAATAAGTGAGATTAACTTCTGAAGAGATGTACAGACTTGCAGAAAAGCAGGATAAAAAGTATTTAAAAATAAATTATATGAGGAAAGAACTGTTCTCACATGGCTCAGGCAGTTCGTGGTAACATTGTTTGGTAATGCTATGACTGAGCCATGGAGCATTTGCATTGTCTTGTGGGGCTCAAAGCTGAGATAAACTTCCTGGGTGGTATTTGTGATTTATGTTCATTAATTCCAGTGGGTCTGCTCTGAGTTGCACTTGGTTGACTATTACACCACTGCCTCCAGAGTCTGTACAATTGGTATAATGAAATTTTAGAGAAGGGGTGGGAAGCTTTTTTTCAAGCAACCCATTGGTTGTCTCATGAAAGTGGTTGGTGGACTCTAGGACACAAAATGGGTGAAGCAGAGAAATTAAGGTGACTCTTACCTTTGTAACAATTGACGGCATTCCAGCCATACATCAGAGTTTTCTGCATACACCACAGACACAGAGGAAACTGCCTTCTACTGAGTTAGATTCATTGATCCACCTAGCTCAGTGTGGAATAGAGTGGCAGTGGCATTCCAGAATTTCAGAGAGGGGTCTGAACACACCTCTCCATACACACAAGCAGTCAAGGATGCGTTTTAGCCAACCAAAAGCACCGGGGGGGGGGGGGAGCAAAGCCAGCAATAGTCATCACTGGGGAAGAGTCCCAAGGGCCAGGAAAAGAGTCCTGCCAAGCCACATTGTTCTCCTGGGCCTGAGGTTCCCCACACCTGTCACAGGGAAATAGCAAGGCAAAGATGGAGAAGACTTTGCATAGTGAAAAATTAGACAGTGAAAGTCTGGAAGAGCTATTGAAATGTGTACAAGGTGACTTGCAAATTGTGGATCTAATACGTTTTGACTAATCTCCTGACAAACCACTAATTCCCAAACAGTGACGGACTGAACTGCGCAGATTTTCTTTAAACATCACTGTGACGTGACAGCTGTTTTGTCTGCTAGCATGGCCATGGCATCACGGAGGGCTGTGTTGTCGAGGACTGCATGGGCGCGTTTGGCCGCTTTCACCAAGCAAGTTCTGTCTCCTAGTAAGTGTGCATGGATTCTCTTTTAACTCTAATGGAGTGGGATCTTGCTTTGCACACACAGAAGGTGGCTGCTGCTGCTACTGCTGCTGCTGCCATCACCATGGAGCTAAGCAGCTTGTGGTTCTAGATGGGAAATGAGTTTGTGTCTCCACTCAAGAGGAGCATGACTGAGCCAGCTCTGCTGCAACAAAGGCAGTTCAGCAGCACTCCGGTAGTACAAGAAGAGAAGCTTCTTTCTTTTCCCATTCAAGCCTTGTTGCCCAAGTCTGTGTCCAGGGAGCCTGGAGAAATGCGCTGCTGGCTGACAGACATGCAAGAAGGAAGACTATATGCCCAATCACTCTGTTGGAGGGGAGGAGCAATAACCGGGAAAACCTGCAATGGCATAGTAGCCTTACATGGATGGAAAAGCAGAACCCTCCCCTTTATTCCTGCCCATCTCTCCCAGAGTATTTGGCATAGAGCTGCCTTCACCAACCTGGTGCCCTCCAGCTGCTGGTAGACTGCAACTCCCATCAGTGCAAGCTGCATAGCTGTACACTGCTGGTGCTGATGGGAGTCGTAGTTCAGCAGCATCAGGAGGGCACCAGGTTAGGGAATACTGTCTTAGAGTTTGGATCGTGTGCTGCTGCAAAATGGCGTACACACCCAGCTTCCCAAAGGGTGCATGTGTTTGCCCAGCCTTACCTAATTTGGGAGGGTTCCATCTTTTCTCCTCTCACTCCCCACCATTTTTTAATGGAGGCTGCTTCTAAAGTGACACCAGTTGGAGAACAGAGGCAGAGGAAGTGGCAAAGCAGCACTGGACTTTCTTTTCTTATCCGCAACGTATTGAGTGGCAACTCTGCCATGTGGCACCTGAAGCTGGGGAAGGGTCTCCCTTGCATTGAACAGTCTGCAGGAGGGGCAGGGGGAGGGAAGAATACTTGGCTATCAATCAAGAAAGGTAGGACAGAGCTGTGTAGCTCTTCTGTTCTACCATATGCCTCTATCTATCTATCTATCTATAGGGTTATGTGGTGTCATACTGCTTTTTTTCAAAGCAGTCTGACACCTGTAAATATTGTGCAGTGCCAGTGAGGGACATTGCTTGGGGAGAGGCTTTGTAAAGTGAGATAACTTAACAGAGACATCCCCAAACTCAGCCCTCCAGATGTTTGGGGACTACAACTCCCATCATCCCTAGCTAAGAGAACCAGTGGTCAAGGATGATGGGAATTGTAGTCCCAAAACATCTAGAGGGCTGAGTTTGGGGATGCCTGACTTAACATGTCTTCACATTGATTTATGTTCCAATCCCTAGTTTAGTACTGTGAGTTGTTACAATGACCACTTTATGCTCAGCAGTGTTCAAAGGAAACCCGCATTGTGCTGTTTTCTGTTTCCGGTGTTTTACATGGCTCTTATATTTTCAGATGCACCTGTATTTTGTGCTTGTCTCAAATCTACATATTCAGCTCTTCCCGATGACTATAACTGGTATGTATTAAGCCATTCAGATTTAACTCAGAAGTTCATTTCACAAGTGTGTGAAAAGACACCAGGATGTCAGTTGCTATATTAGAAGTAGCGCAATTGCCAGTCCATTCTTACTGCTAGAATAATTTGTGAATTTTAGAATCTCTTTTCATTTCTAATTAAAATAAAACACCATATTTTAGTGGAGTTGGGCTTTTGTAGAGCTATGAAGACTTGCTGAAAATGTATTAGACTCTGGAGAGATGCTGCTGGCCAGATTCTAGAAGATTGAGGTATAATGTATATTGGTATAAGGCACTGCTTTCACTGCTATGCACTGCTTTCATAGTAATCACTTTTGTCTTGCATCAGACTGAACATCTCATTAGGATATCAGCTTAGTTGGGCTTGCTGTCAAGGAACTTGGCTTCAACAGCCCTAGTTTAGGTATTTAGTATTGTTCTACCTTGCCCACAGATTTTTTTGAATATAAATGAAGGTCTCTATGCTCTTTGTCTAATAAACTCACTAATTTGGATGTTTATGAGTGTGGTCAGTAGCTCCATAAAAATGCTGCTGTGAGAGAAAAACTGATATTGAAGTCAGACATTTCAATAGGATTGTTTGGACAACACGTACCGTTAGTGCATATTCTGGTTGCAAAGAACTGGGGAGGAAACCCAAACAGTGCTTACTCACTGTGGAAAGACTGATGCCAAAGTGCATGCCAAAGGTTACATACTTCAAAGGACTATACTACAGGAAAACAAGTGCTCTGCCTTACTGGACAGCTAAACAGCATTTTTGGTCTATTAGAACAACTTTAAATCATATAAATAAATTTAGATCAATTTAAATATTGTATAAAAATATTTTCTTGAAGTCTAGCCTCTATTCTGGATTTTTAAAAGTATTATTTCATTTAATTATGCAAACCTTTTCGTTAAATCAAGAAGGAAAAAGCCTTGTCCAATGTCATCTCTTTATTTTTTAGCAAAGTGGAACTTGCTGTGACATCGGATGGAAAAACTATTGTTTGCTATCACCCTTCAGTGGACATTCCATATGAGCACACAAGAGTATGTGAATCTGCAAAAAAATATCTTCCTGATTTTATCAGGCGAACGTAGCTCATCTTTGGCTATGCTTCCAGTTTTCTTCTTGGTGGTTATCCTTTACCATGAACGTGATTTAAAAATAGGCTTGTGCTCAAAACTTAAGCTTGGCACACTTAACGTAGCTTAAATTTTCAGCTTGATCACCAAGAAGTTCAGATCTGTGGCAATATATACAAGTTCAGCGGAACACCCTAGTCTTCAGCCCTTTTCAAGACTGCATGCATCATTTCACCTTGCTGTTATTTCCCAAAGTAATCCAGATATCTAGATTAGGTTCATCTTTAAATTCTGTTCCATTAAGCGGAGCACTATTTCAGTAGCTGTTCTCCCAGAGCCAGCAGAAAAGGGGCTGCAGTCTGCATTTCATGGACAATTAGAAGCCAGAAATGCACAAGTAGTAGTGAGAATGAGCTCTTGCAAGTAGTTTAGTTCCAGCAGAAGTTGCTTGGATCAAAAGAGGGGGAGGTTATTCCCATATAAGGTTCAGAACAGTGGCAGGCAAAAAAGCTAGAGAAAAATAGGACTGATAAATTTGTTTGGAGTGAAGAGTATTCGCTTTTGTTCTGCAGCATAATGGCCAGGATTCAGCATGCTGTAATCTTTGGATGGGGTGGGGTTTTAAACGATGTATACAGCAAAATGGCAAATTACATTCAGCCTGAAACTAGCAATACCTGCACATTTCATAACTGTAAGACAATAAATATATATATTTATGGCTTAACTTTGGGGGGGGTGTATTTTTTTTAGTTTGTTAATTGGGGCAGTTTTCTTTTGACAGCCCATTCCACAACTAGATCCACAGGATTATAAAGAAGAAACACATGATCAAATCCTGAAATCTAGATTGGATGGAAAGGACTTCAAGAACCAGCAAGGTCCTATGATTGAGGAACTTAGTAAAATGTTTTACACAACAAAGCACCGCTGGTACCCTGTGGGACAGTAAGTATTGTGTGGGAGGGTGACTAGTACTGCAGAACCTGGATTGGGTTGGATCCAGACTTTGCCTTCCACAGATGGAAAGGCCCCTTCATCCACAGAAGGGTTTTCCTGCTAGCAGAGGGAAGGGAGGCAACATTTGTTGATTCCCTCCTCCCCCAGCAGCCTCCAGTTCATTCTTCCATGTTTTCAGAGGTTCCCTCAACCCTCCAGAATAGTTGGGGCAAAGCTATTTTGGGTAAGATACCAGATACCAGGATTTTCATCTGCTCTGATTTTAGCTCCTACCTAAATGGCTATACTGATAATAAAGTACCTTGGAGAGAAATATATATCCAGATACATATGAGAAGACTTGTGCTTATCCAATACCTAAGTGGGCTAGGAAACATGGCGTTTGAATTTCTGGAATGGTTTGTTATGTTGAGAATTATTGATAATAATTTAACTCATCTGTTCCTACCAGTAAGATTTTTATTTTATTTTTTGTATAAACAATGTAATTCATGCAGGCATGAATACTGATCCAGTTTTATGTTTGGCAGTCATCTATAGCCCTACCAACAAGAAAACAAACTTGCTTTTTTTAAAAAATGCAGGAATTCCTTTATTTTGTATTTTTTAACATACCTTTATTTATACTTATTCAAAGATATAGAAAACTTCATTCCCATTCAAAGTATCACAATGAACAGTAGATGGTGAAAACAAGGCTTTCCTCTAAGATAACATGTCTATAAAAGTCTACAGCATAAAAGTTTACCACATAAAATATAAGATTACAAGCATTAACATAGCTGGAGCAGAGCTTCTTAGCTGGCAGAGCAAATTTGGCTACCAGATGAGTATATTGTAGATATTTATCAGCTATGAGTTCAACTGTCACTTCCTGGAGTGGATCAGCCTGGGAACCGGTTAAGAATAGACAATAAAACATTTCCATTGGACTTTGTATATAAGGAGCAAATCAATAGATATCCTTGGCCTGATTACATCCATAAATGTGTTTCCGTTCCATATGGGGTATTCCAAAGTATCCCCCCCTCTAAGTAAATCGAGGGCATCTGCTGGAACCTTATTTTGACAAAAGGCCCCAATAGTTTTTTCCACAACTATTCAGGGTCTCAGGGTAAAGGGACCCCTGACCATTAGGTCCAGTCGTGACTGACTCTGGGGTTGCGGCGCTCATCTCGTTTTATTGGCCGAGGGAGCTGGCGTACAGCTTCTGGGTCATGTGGCCAGCATGACTAAGCCATTTCTGGCGAAGCAGAGCAGCGCATGGAAACGCTGTTTACCTTCCCACTGGAGCGGTACCTATTTATCTACTTGCACTTTGACGTGCTTTCAAACTGCTAGGTTGGCAGGAGCAGGGACCAAGCAATGGGAGCTCACCCTGTCGCAGGGATTCGAACCACCAACCTTCTGATTGGCAAGTCCTAGGCTCTGTGGTTTAACCCACAGCGCCACCCGCATCCCTGGGGCCTTGAATAGTTGTCCTTAATTCAAGGACACCAAATACACTCATCTGAAACCTTGGAGAGCTGCCACCAGTAATTGTGGATGTTACTGAGCTGGATGGACCAGGTAGTAAACAGATTTCCTATTTTCCTGTGCTACACACATCACCTAGAATTGTGTGTCACAGTCTCTGGCCATATAGTCCTGCAGTTCAGCCACTGTGGATGTAGTTTAGCATAGAAGCAGAAGTCTTGATCAAGCTTAGCACAGTTAGCAAGAGAGACACAATCTGATGCTGTGCTGAGTATAGGATCAGATATAGGACTCCTAGGGAACTTTCATCCTTTGTGTGCTGCTGGAAATTGGATTTGCCCACGAACCAAAAAAGTACAGGGTATTTTTGCACTACAGAAGACTTGATTTTTATTTTTATTTTGTATTGGGCAGACAAATATACAAGGTATAATAAATGTAATGTCAAAACACAATGTCAACCTGACAATCACTGGTCTCTAAAAACGGAGTATTCAAATGACTGAACGTATGACAAAATACATTTTAATGTGTTCCTTCTCTTTTTCTTCTTCAAGGTACCACACTAGACGCAAGAAAACCAATACCCCTAAAGACAGATGAACACCATGTTTGTCACCTTGTCGTTGCTGTCGGGGCAAGCGACTACTTAAGTGGATGAGATTGCTTTGAAAGTGTATATATATGTTAGGTTGTCATTAAAGTACTTTTCTAACTCAAACTTGCTTTGTGCCTTCGCCCGTTCCTGTGTGCTGGTTTGCTGTGCATAATTTCAGAGCACAAGGACTGAACTAACAGCTTGCTGTTCCTACTAGGGCAGACCTTGGAAAACAAGGCCAATGCTGCAGCTGAAATGAGTGTTAAACAGGGGGTTGAAATCCAAGGCAACTTTGTGATGAGACTTGTGATGAGCAGAGGGAGCCCAGAGATCAAGAAGGAAATGCATAGCCAACAGAACTGGATGCCTCAGACTTCTAGGAGACTGACACTAAATAAGTGAAACATGATGACCACGAAGACTTACGTGAAGAAACATTAAGCCTCCAGCGCCAGTCATGATGGCAAGTAATGCCTGTGTGGAACATTCATGCTATGCCTACTACTGGAATTAACCAGCTCTAGTAAAGCTGTGTTCCAGAAATAATTTACTGAATGTTATTGATTAGCAGTTTTCCCAGCTAAACAATGTGGATTGAAGAATTTGGCCTACATCCAATGCTGTAGCTCTGCTCACGCAACAGAATTTCCTCTCTTCCAGCCCCCCACATGCACAGAAATCAGCTCTGAAGGAGCGGGGGGGGGGGGGCTGGGCTGGGGAGGAAACAGAGGTCCTGTTTTGCGAGCAGAACTTCACTAACACAGCAGTAAGAGACAACCCTTGAGACAGTTTTATCTCTTAAGTCTTTGGACTCCCAGTTTGGCTTACAAAAATAACTAGTTATAAAAAAACCAGTGTGGAACTTCAGCTCTTTGCTTACTGATTTAAATATTTTATTAGTCAAAAAACTATCATTTACTAAGTGGTGTAGAGAGTAAAGCAGAAGATTGTTCTTGCTCATTGTGTAATAGAATACACAATGAAAAAGGGATTGAGGGGAGAAAGCAATTTCAAGTATCAATTCTTAATTATCTAATCTCAGCAGTACTTGACTGGACAGTTAAGTCCAGTCGCAAATGACTCTGGGGTTGCGGTGCTCATCTCGCTTTACAGGCTAAGGGAGCTGACGTTTGTCCGCAGACAGTTTTTCTGGGCCATGTGGCCAGCATGACTAAGCCACTTCTGGTGAAACCAGAGCAGCGCACGGAAACGCCATTTACCTTCCTGCTGGAATATTTATATACTTGCACTTTGATGTGCTTTCAAACTGCTAGGTTGGCAGGAGCTGGGACCAAACAACGGGAGCTCACCCCGTCACAGGGATTCGAACCGGCGACCTTCCGATCAGCAAGCCCCAAGCCTCTGTGGTTTACACCACAGTGCCACTCGCGTCCCAGTCTTGACTAATAATGGGAAAGTAATTATCATGTTTTGCAAGATATTTGTTCATATGTTGTAGGCACAGAATGCCCAGATTTCTGCATAATTGGAACGTTGCATAAGAACATGAATGATTTGGCTTGGAACATCTTACAAGACTTAAAGGTAAAGGGACCCCTGACCATTAGGTCCAGTCGCGGACGACTCTGGGGTTGAAGCATTCATCTCGCTTTATTGGCCGAGGGAGCCGGTGTACAGCTTCCGGGTCATGTGGCCAGCATGACTAAACCGCTTGTGGCGAACCAGAGCAGTGCATGGAAACAACCATTTACCTTCCCACTGGAGCAGTTGGTGACTCAGATCTGAAAAGTAAAGGAAAGATATATGGTTCCATGCTATCAATAGTAAGGTTAATCAATCACAGTAAGTAAAGTATATAAAAAGAGAAAAGGTACAGAAAGCAGCTACTAAAATAGCAACATTAAACCAGAGGAAATGGTTTTGTACCCTTTTGGAAGAAAAAAAGAATCAAGTTACCCAGAGCACTAAAATTACGAAAGACAAAATATGTTATTTCAGTTAAGTGTTTGGAAAGGAAAGGAATATTAAAATGGGAGCAGATCAATGTCATGATAGTGGCATTTTCTTTTTGGTTTTACAAATGAATCTATTCTGTAACCACTCCTGATTATAGATGTTACCATTACACATTGCAGTCTCAACCAGCAGAGGGCACTGCTTTACAAGACCTCGGCTTTACTTACCTATAATTTAACTACATACAGTGGTACCTTGGTTCTCAAACTTAATCCATTCCGGAAGTCCGTTCCAAAACCAAGGTATACTTTCCCACAAAAAGTAATGCAAAATGGATTAATCCGTCCCAGACTTTAAAAAAACCCCTAAAACAACAATTTAACATGAATTTTACTTTCTAATGAGACCAATCATCCATAAAATGAAGGCAATAATCAATATACTGTACTATAAAATAAATGAGACAATATTGTAGATGATAAAAAAAATTCTTACCTACACTGATGATAGTCATTGTTTGGGTGGGGGGCTTTTATCCATTTCTGCAGTCACACAATCAACCTGGGTTCCACATTCCCCAAAACGAAGGCACTAGGCAGTCCCCCAAAAGTCCCCAAAATGAAGGAGCAAGGCAGAGACAAAGGCAAAAGACAGACTCCCAAAAACAAAGGAACAAGGCAGAATCCCAAAATTTTCCACTCACCCCTCCCATTGAGTGGGTAGGCTTACCTGGCAAGGTGCCGCCACCCCCCTTGCTACCAGCTGGGAGTGTGGTGGGGGCCAGTAAAGGGCTGGTGCTTTGTTTTCTTACCTGGAGTTCATCACTGGACTTCGCTGTTGTTTAGGTAAGCGTTCCTCATGGGGGTTTGCGGTTGTGGTGCAGCCTGCTAGGCCTCCCATGGCGGGCGCCTTTTTCCCCCGGCAGTGGAGGCCGAATCAGGGCATGTTCAGCTTCCGAAAAAAGTTTGATAACCAGAACACCTATTTCCGGTTTTGCAGCGTTCGGGTTCCAAGCTGTTTGTGAACTAAGCTGTTCGAGAACCGAAGTACCACTGTACTAGAATGGGGGGCGGGGGTACAGAGAGAAGTAAAATGAAGACTTTAAGACATTATCAACAATTTGAGGAAAATTTGAAGCGTGAGTGGGGTACACCAGGAAAGTTAAGCAGTTTGTAAGGAACTATAATACTGGATCGTTTTACACTTTTCTGAATAATTTGGCACAAGGGTACCTAAGTGCAACTATGTGTTTGTCTTGGTCCTCTGAAAGGAAGGGGAAGAACTGAACAGCTCCCCTCTCTTCATTTGCAAGTCAAGAGTGGCAGGAGGTGATGCAAAGATAAAAATAGGGCACATGTTAATACTCTTATTATTTACAGAAGTTCAATTTAACAAGCAAGATGAATCCAAAGACATTTACAAGCTGCTTTAAAGTAACTTTGAAGTGGCCAAGAACATACGTGTAATGCTATACATGTTAACTTGACAATAAGCCCAATTGTATTACATTAGATTTGCTCCTGAGTAGACACATAGGATTGTGCTGTCAATGAGCTAGGCCTCTCTTTTCCAGAGTGCATCAAAGTGAAACCAGATTCTGCAGTGACAGAGTATCATTTGCCACTTGTATACAATACTCATAAATCCTGAGAAGCCGTGTATGGCTACAAATACAAAATGGGCAGCTAGAAACTTAAAGAGCTTCAGTAAAAGGAAACTAAAAGAAGGTGAAAGACACGGCTATGCTAATAAGCCACCACAAGGTAGTCCCTTGCAGCCATGCAAATGGAAATAAATCAAAACTGGTCTTGCCATTGTTATTTGCTATAGAGCACTAGCAATGTACATTTACATTAAGCTTCCTTGGGATGAGCTTGTGGTATTTATGTGCCTTTTCCATCTAGAAAAAGCATAATTCAGTGAGTTGAGAGTGCTTGCTTATGAAAAATGTGAACCCTGAGAGTTGGTGAAAGTGTTTCTAACTGGTACAAAACCAGTCTTGAACATTTCAATCCAGCAATATGTTTATTTACTGACAGCAGGAAATATTTCAGCCCACAGCAGAAAGACAGATTTTGTGGCTGTTCTTATTTCAGTTATGAACAGAAGAGGGCTCCAAGCTCTGCACTAATTGGATACGGAAAGTGCATGTGTTGAGATGCTTCAGTCAACAGTACCAAACATCTCCATGAGTGTATTGCCTACAGCGGAGGCAGGCAGATCATTATGGTCTGCCCCAGGAACATCAGACTATTCTTCCCTGCACACACAGCAAAACACTTTGTTAGGGTTTGCAAAAGTCCCTGCTCTCTGGCTACTGCAGATAGAAGCAGGCCTACCGCCCCTATGATTTGCACATGTACTCAGTTATGCTGATATTTCCAGTTAATGTGAGGCTCTATGTGTACAGCATTCTCACTCCCTTAGCTTACTACAGTAGTGTTTTCATTCTTCACTTCAAACAGATCTTAACTTTTAAATATGTGGAAGAAGCCTTTCTGACACAGAGAATTGCTCACTTCTCCCCAAAGCTGTAAGGATCAAATGAAATGCAATGGCAGCAGTTAAATGTGCTTAAAACACCCAATCATTTAGAAACTACGAAAAGGGGTGAGTGGAAGATTTTTAAAACAAGCTGACAAAAGGAGTGCAAACCTCTTCCCAATCAACTGCAACTTACCTCGCCCATATCTATCTATCTATCTATCTATCTATCTATCTATCTATCTATCTATCTATCTTCTCCTCAAATGAGCTGTGCCTGTATTCTCCAGCAGTGGGAAAGCAGCTTGGGGAGTGACTGAGCAAGATGATGGCTGGAGAAGAAAGAGTTAAGCATCTCTCTTGAATCTCTTGGAATCTCAACTATATCTTTTCAGTGGTGGTGCAGTGGTTAGAGAGTTGGACTAGGACCTGGGAGACCAGGGTTCAATTCCCCACTTGGACATGAAGCTCACTATGTGACCTTGGGCCAGTCACCATCTCTCAGCCTAGCCTACCTCACAGGATTGTTGTGAGGATTAAATGAGGGGCATGATAACTATGTAAGCCACTTTGAGCCCCATGGAGAAAAAGGTGGGATATAAATGCACCAAAAAATTAAATAACATTAATTGACTTAATTAAGACAGGTTCATTAATTTCAATGGGTATACTGTTGAGTAGAACTTAATTCAATACCACCCTCTGATTCCAGGCTCTCTCTGCAGCTTTTCATTATACAAAAACCAGAGAGAGAGGCCACTGTAGTATAACATCTTGAACCTTTTCACTGCCTTGTTCATATATTTGGGAACGCTGCTTGCTCATTCGCTGTTGCTTTCATGAATAAGCTAATGACAGAATACCTAAAACAAAGTTATATTTCAGATAGTAGTTTGCTACTTAACCACAAAGATAGCACTTATGTAACCCCTGTGCATGGACTAAGTGCTTGGATTTTATATTTGAAGTTTTAATGTGCAGTATTAATAATGAACAGCAATCCATCTCACACACAAAAAGCAGAAATGCAGTCTCACTGGTATAGGTCTTTCAAGATTTTAGGGATACTTAAATGATGTTTGCATTGTGTTACACTAACATGGGAATACGTTGGGGGTGGGTGCCTGTAATCTAATTGCATAAGCGTTGAAAGCATCTGTGAATACAGATTGTATTTCTTTTCTGAAAACACAAGACCACAAACCAATCCCAGGTACCGCAGAGGTAAAGTACACGCTTTGCATTCTCATTGTCCCAGGGTCCCTTGGCTTCGCCTGCTATTTGTGTGGGACAGGGCTAAAAGGCTGGAATTCAATGCATACTTATTTGGGAATAAGTTCCACCGACTCAGTGGGTCTTCTGAGTAAATATGATAAAATGACACAATCACCGATGGTAGTTCCTTAGTTTTCTATAAATTCAGTTGTCCTTACCAAAATGTTGGTTTCACTCTCTCGTTTTAGTTAGGTTAAATGAATTAGATAGCAACAAGCAGTCCTTCTTCATTCACCAGATTGCAGTCAGGAGTACAAAGGCCTCAACAGGTTTCCCTCACAATTTTATTATCTTAATTGCATCTAAAATGCTTTGCAGCCATCAGCAAGCTTAAACCTGATATTCCTGTTTCCCCATCTAGAGGCTAGATTGTTTGTTTATTGTTAAGTGGGTGGAGCAGGTGTAATAAACCTTAATCTGTTGTACATTATAATTAGCAGGTGCAGAAATTAAGAGAAAATACCACTGTCTTTTCAATTGGTTCTACAGAAGCACGCTATTAGACAGGTAACAAAATTTAATGCACATATAAATTGTTCCTGGGTAATGGACTGGATTAGAGCTAATAAACTCAATAAATTAAAACAGAAGATAGCATTTCAATGCTTTTGTTTTATTGCAAACTTCACCTTTTGAAGAGTATGGCATAAATTCAATAAGGAACCAAACTAGTAATTTCTCTCACCTGCCTCCAACAATTCCTTGTAGGTTTCCATTTCTTCATATTCTTCAACCATGTCCCAGCCCTGAGCAAAATAAAAAGGTGTGGATTCAAATTCTTGCCTAGCAGGTGTCTGGGATCACCCCAAAACGGTTGTTAAGGAAGAGGCAACTCCTCCAACTGGACCATCACCTTTAAAGACTGAGTAAGATACTGTCATCCCTAGTCTGTACTTCTGTTGTAAAATGAAAATTGTCATTAGCCATGGTTCTCAATAGACACATGCTTTAGCCCTTGGCAACTCTATGGTGAAAGTCAATTCCATTTTATACCAGAATTGTATAAAATGGAGTTAAGAAAATACCTGCTGGGCTTCAGGTTATCAACCAAATCTACTTAATATATTTTATCACCATTATAATCAAGAGCAACATTCCTGCAGCAACACTGCGTGGTTACATCAAGGAATTGCAATATAATTATTCTGATGTAATAGCATGGCTATATAACTTCAGCGTAAGCTAAGCCACATGCTGTCTCACAAACTAATTGTACCTTTGCATGGGCATGTTCACACCCAAGAACAATGTACCGTATTTTTCGCTCTATAAGATGCACCAGACTACAAGACGCACCTAGTTTTTGGAGGAGGAAAACAAGAAAACAAATATTCTGAATCTCAGAAGCCAGAACAGCAAGAGGGATCGTTGCGCAGTGAAAGCAGCAATCCCTCTTGCTGTTCTGGCTTCTGGGATAGCTGCGCAGCCTGCATTCGCTCCATAAGACGCACACAAATTTCCCCTTAGTTTTTAGGAGGGAAAAAGTGAGTCTTATAGAGCAAAAAATACGGTATATGTGGGGGGGGGGCAGGGGCGGGGAACTGAGCTACAAAGAGCCCGAGGAAATAAAGGTGACTGAAAAATCAATGCAGCCAAGTATTCCTGAAGTTTATTCTTGCCAAGCATTCCCGATGTTCTAATTGGAGAAGAGCCCATCCTGTGGCAGGGCTAGAAAACAGGTCTTCCTATGCTAAGTCTGAACTGAAAGCAGGAAGGAGAGAAATACTATGTTGAAAGCCAAGTGCTAGTTTTTCTTCCAAGACCAAAGAAAGCAGCATGGGGAAGGCAGGCAGGGATACTTCCTCCCACCCCAACATAATAGTTGACACTGGCACACAGAGCTAGACTTGCATGGGTGCCATTATGTAAAACCTGTTGGGATCCGAGTCTCAAAGTCTGTGTTGGCTCAAATGGAGGAAGGAGTGGCATGCAGCACACTTCCTGAATTCTCAGAATTACTCACTTTCTGCCTGAATTCTCAGAATTGCTGATTTCTTTAAAAACACAAAAAAACAAGTTTTCGCCAAACCATCAGATATACATAATAACCTTAAGCCAATATGTACTAAAGCAAATACGAACATAAAATTTCCCCACCCCATAATATCCAATTTTTAGGCAAACATAAGATTTCAATGGCCAGTTCAAGACTGGAAATAATTCCAGATATAAACAAATGCAGCCATAGTCTGGGAGCCCCATCTTGCATCCGTGTGATAGATAGGCATAGAGTGAGTTAGTTGCTTTCTGTTTCACAACAAACTTGTGCGTTAAATTTGTAGTTATGAATAAAGAATTCTTTTAAGGTGGGGAAACAGATTGAGAATTGCTTACTGAAGAGTGTCCAGAGAGTTCAAAATACAGCAGGGAAATAAATACTACAAGCACATTGGAAACAGTAATGTTGCAGGATAATTTTTTGTTAGGACCACAGCAGGGGAGGAACGGGTTAGACTCACACCCTGCAACTGCTATGCCTATGATGATCCCAATTATCAGCCCTTCTATTTGCATTTTTTACAATTTGCATGTTAATGCAAAGATGTATTTTTAAATATTGCCTCTAGTCTGGCCTTCAGTATAAGACGAACTCATGTGTTCAATTTAATTGGCATACTTTTTTTCAGGAAAAACAGTAAAGTTGTCATGTTATTTGTCATATTCTGCTATGCCACTTTGGTTAGAAAAAAATTCTTGCTTAAGTGAGAAAATATGTGAAGAGCCTCAGCAATACTGCAGTAAAAAAGGGTCTCAAGTACAAGAATGCATATTCTCTTTTCAGTAAGGAGTCGGAAAAAGTTTGCATTTGTGCAGTGCTTTTTTCATGGGGTATGCAGGGATATGCATACCCCTAAACATTTTGTGAATCTAAGTTTGGCCTCATTAAGGGGCAGTATTTCAATATGAGTAGGAAAATGAGAGTACCCCTTAACATTTTTATTTTTATTTTAGAAAAAAAAGCACTGCATTTATGTGTTGCTTTGTTTTCTCCCTCTCAAGGATCTCAACTCTGGTCCCCTGTAGTCCAAATTCAACACACTGTTAATTATGTAACATTGTCTTCCATTTGTCAGAAAACATATTACACCTTCCCATAACTTATTGAATGTACCCCTGTTCTCCGAATCTTCATTTTTGCAACGAACAGGGCAAACTTCAATTTGGGGCACAAGAGGAAACGTGTTTTAAGCTGTTACTCTCATCCAGTCTGTAACTCATTGCTAGACGGCATTTACCAGTTTGACAGTACAATCCTAACCAAATTTATTCAGAAGAAAGCCTGAGTTCAATGTGGCGCCCTCACGCACACCTCTCGTACTCACCGAGGCCTCCTGACCCTAACAAATATTTAGATTGAGGTTTTTTTTGTGTGTTTTTTTTTTGCTTGGGGGTTGGGAAATCACCTATTTTGTTTTGGATCTGTGTATATTTGTTTCAGGTACATATATGTTTGGCTTACGGGTTTGTTTTCTTTTTATTGGCGTATGTGTGTGATTCTGAGCATTACTGTTTTTTCTTCCTCTGCCAGATGGGTATTTTGCCGTGTCTGTCTACAGTTTATTGGATTTCCAAATGTGCCCCTGGGCCCCCCAAAAATTGAGACCCCCTGCCTAGCAAGTGTGGTTAAGTTTGCAGCCAGGCTTCCATCAAATCACTCACCAGGGCCCTTGCTGCACTGGCCACACCCTTCAGAAGGTGTGGAGAGGGAGGGAATCAAACCAGTCTCTCTGTAGGTTAGAAAATGCTTGTTATCTTATCTACATTAATAAACTGGAGCCAAGAACTCAGGTTTAAAACAAGACTGGGAGAATGGAAGGTGGAGCTTGATTCACTTTCAGTCTACAATCCTTGTGATCACTGAGAAATGTCAGAACTGAAAGTTGTTTTCTAATCTGGAAGGGTCTAGAACAGGGTAGATAAAAAGCAATGATTTTTTTTAAAAAAAATGTATATTATTTTAAAAAATTTATTATTCCAAAAATGAAACCTCCATCTGGTTGTAAATATTAAGATTATACCAGCAAGAATGAGTCTTTCTGTAAAAAAATATGATTTAAATCAAGTCTTACTGAATAGTGATTTAAATCAAGTCTTACTGAATAGTGATTTAAATTGATTTGATTTAAATCAAATCCACCCTGGTCTAGGATCAATAAAGAAACAGAAACAAATGAGGAAGTCGGGCAAATAATCAGGTTGCATACTTTTTTTTTCTTTGGTAGGGATTCCAACTTCAGGTTCCCTAAATGATACAACTTCTTTTCTTTTTTTTTTTAGATCACTTGTATTTCCAAACAAAAGACAAAGGTTACATTTCAGCTGGCTGATGAAAAACCTTTAATATACTTTAATGTATTTTACTGGTTGAGCCAATGCATTCAGAAGTCAGCATCGCTGAGTTCAATAGAGCTTACTCCCAGGTAAGTATGGACAGTACAGCAGTCATGCGCCCCAAAATTTATATTTAAGATACCAAATGATTTCTTATTGAAACACTGCCATCGCATCCTTCATTTTCGTACCAAATTTCTTCCAGAAAATTAGACTACATCTCACTAGCAAAATAAATATCCATTTCCCCACTTTTTGAGGTTTACATAAGAATACAGCTAGTTCAGGCCAAAGGCCCATCTAGTCCAGCATCTTTGTCCTCAAAGGGGACAAGCAGATGCCTGTATAAAGCCCCTAAGCAGCAGCAGTCTCCCTACTTGATTCCCATAAACTGGTGTTCATACTGCCTCTGAAATGGAGGTAGAACATAGCCTTCTTTTCTAGTAGTCATTGACAGCCTTATCCTTCATGAATTTGTCTAATTCTCTTTTAAAGCCATCCATGTTGGTGGCCATCACTATATCTTGTGGGAGTGAATCCTATCAACTACATGCTGTATTGATTTTATCTGTCCTGAATTTTCCGGTATTCAGGTTCAATTTGGAAGTGAGCACAGAGGGGAAAAGAAGGGGGATAACTCAAAAAGTTTTGGAAAATACTATGACATATTAAAATACTAGCCCAAGACACAAATATTGAAAGCACTGCCACACAATCCTGCTAAATATGAAAATATCAACAACTGGACCCACCAGCTGCTATTACTCCAGAGGGAGGCTTTCTGTTCTCTGCATTTCAGTACTACAGTCACTAGAGGGGAAAAGCAGATTTTGTTCTCAATTAAATGCTGCAAGATCCCATAATTTTCCTAAGTAGTGATTAGGGTACTGTACTATGTACTGTTCTAGAATCAAATCCCCAATCGGTCTTGAAGTTCCCCAGCTGACCTTGGGCCAGTCACATTCTCTCCCTGCCTAACCTTGCATGATTAGGCCAAAAAAGTGAGAACCTTGGAAGACTCCCTGAGTTCCTTGGAGGTAGAACATAATAAAAGAATAGGTAATTAATTAATCTACTTGCCAAAGTACAAGAACTCTAATGAGTCATTTTTCTGTAATTAAATCTGAGGGAGAGTAACTTCCTCTGTATTTTTATATTATTACTTGCCCCATAACCCTTTGGAAATCCTTTTTTAGTGAACCCATATTTCTCTTTTCAGCAGGAAGCTGAAAAGGTTTCTTGAAAATTCAAACAAAGGATCATGAGAAAGCAATTTAGTGGCAGAGAAAGTCTAAAGATGCTGTTTATATCTAAAAAAAAATTAACAAACAAAAACTGGATGAAGTCACGTATACCACAAATACTTAATAAAGACGTATTTGTCTCGGAATACATTGCAGAATTTTTTCAGGATGAATCAGATGGGCTTAAGGAATTTTTTCAAGTCTAAAACTAGGCCATATTAAATGAAACTGTCTTCCATAACAGATTTGTTCCCAACTGTGCTTTGAATTTTTAAAAACACCCACGGACCTGTTCCGCTGACATTAATTCTAGTACATACAAGACAAACCAAAAATGTAGGAAGTGCCTTAGGAATATTTACAAAGTTGTTGTCCCCCAGAAGGGAAACTAATGTTTCTGAACTAAAATTATTAAGTTATCCAATGCCAATAAATTATAGCTTAACTATAAGGTATATCCGTCTCATAATTGTATACTTAAGCAGCAACAAGTTTTAACGTGCATATATCTCAGAAGGTGTTTACTACACATAATTTGATAATCATGCTTAGTCCTATGCAATTTACTCAGAGGTAAGCTCAGAGTTCACAAGGTAAGCTCATTAAATAAGTTCATGGTTCACAAGGAACTAGGCACAGGATTGGAACCCAAATTTGAAGACAACAAAGTAGTAAATAGGAATCCAGTGCATTGAAAATGTACTTTTAACCAGCTAGTTCTAGAAATAATGTACTCATGGGACAAAGTGCTCTAAACAGATATGCTTGCAAATTACTTTTCTCAACTCAGTCAAAAGCAAGAGATTTTAATATAGAATTATAATTAGAAACATGGAAATCTACAATGCCGTTTTCTACTTTGCCACCATAGCTGTCTTGCACTGGACAAATAGCCAGTTACATATTACTCTCTACATGATGTGTTCAGGAAATGAATTAACACCTACAAATTTTAAAACCCATATAAACCAGATCCTGAACATGTTTACTTGGAAACAAGTTCCAATGGGAATTGCTTCCTGGAAAGTAAGCCAAGAACCGTGGCCTTAGCCAGAAGCAAACCCCAATTATTTGAAGTAAACGAAGGGGGAATCAAAGTCCTCCCTATTCATAACAATTGCTTACAACAGACAGATACAACGTAGCTTGAAGCACACATAAATATTTTACTTATTTATCTAGGAAACTTGCCTTTTCTACATAACAATTCAAAAAGGAGAACAAAAATGAAAACAGGATACAATCTAAAAATAACAACCCTATCTGAAGAAAATAATAAGTGGGAATGGAATATAACAACCAAGAAAACTGATCAGGTATTTAAACCACAAAAATTATTTATAAACCAGAAAATGCCTATCAAACTGAACAAGTCTCTGAAGCCCATTTAAAGGAGTCACAGTCCTAAAATCTGGTAAATGGTCTTTCTTGAGGCCATTGGCTCAAACAACCTGAGAGCCATTCCTGAGAAAGTCCTCTTTATGGCAGCCACTAACCGTGATAGGCAATAGCACTCTAAGGAGGCAGGTACACATGAAAAAAGACACTCTTCCTCAAATACCCTAGTCCCAGATCACGAAGAGTTTTAAGGGTGCAATCATAAACACTTTTTATTAGGGAGTAAACCTCTCAAAGACAGTGGGACTTACTTCTAAGTAAACATGGAAAGTACTGAATTGCGAAGTTAAGATCCGGCCCCTTGCATAGGAACCAAATGCAGACCAGTGGAGCGCTCACACAGAATTGGCATTATATGGCCCTAAATCCCAAAATTAGCATGGGTGCTGCATTTTTAAAAGGTATGAAAACACTTCTTTCATTATTTTCTCAGCTTTAGTAAGAAATGTGAAGAGATTTTATTTTTGTATTTCCATGTAACAAATTGTCTTGCAGCAGATGGGTTTTACGTTGATGGATTAAAATATTTCCATTGTTATGCTGTTTTACTCCCTCCATGGGGCTTCTTTATTTGTAATTGTTTAATTTAAATTGCACTGAAGGGGTAGGGTTTATGCTTTCTAAGTAAAATAAAGGTCAAATGTAATTCAAGGCCAGCATTACATGGGCTTCACCCTCCTGCCAGCCTGAGGAAGGAAAGATGTAAAGCATGATGAACACCCTGGATTTTCTATTAAAAATAAAAATACAGTGGAACCAAATGCTTAATGTATGACGTGGCCCTAAGTCTGAACCCTGTATTTACAACCATTCAGAGCTGCAGTTTAAGGCTGCAATTCTACACACACTTCACTTGGGAGAGAGTATCTTTCATCTTTTATGTTGTGAACTGCCATAAGATCAACAGATACAGTGCTATATAAAAATTTAATAAATAATAAATAGTAATAATCTCACTAGGACCAAATTCCACATAAACATGACTGGGGCTTGCTTGGGATAACATGCCACACATTCATAAATGTGATATCTCTATCACAATAACTTTTTGTGTTGTTTTCCTGCCGCCACAAAAGTTAAAGAAAAAGCTTTAAGCACACCATTGTTTTATTTTCAGTGCCTAAGGCATTATCTTACTATAGATTGATTGATTGATTGATTGATTATTCAGTGGCCAATAGTAATTTATAGAGTAGAACTCTCATTAACAATATTTCACTGCATTCAGTACCAACTAGTAAAACAGGTTTCTTGTCTTTTGCAGGTTCTAAACCATCACAAGCAGGTGCCAAAAGTTTTTTTTTTTTAATACACATCCTTAAAGGAAACAGTGGTGGTGTGTTTGTAGGAACCTGTTTTCACTGTCCATGCATATGATGCAGTATCAAGCCCAATACCAATTACATGGGGAAATTCTCCAACAAGAAAGAAACAAATTCCCTTCATTCCGTGAGCTTTACTAAACTTGGTGAGGTGGTGGAATAATGCTTGGCTATTCACAGTGCCCCCCTTACAGGCAATTTCATTTTGTTCACTAAGAAGAATGGATCAGTCATTTCCTTTGCCACTTTGCAACCCAAATCCTATGTTTATTTGGAATGAAGCCCCACTGTGTTCAACAGGATTTATTTACAAGTGAATGTACAGGAATAAATCATTAGAAATGATTATAGATTTTCCCCATTACAAACTCATTGGCACACCATGCCCATTCCTTCTGGGGGAAACAAGCAGATCTAAAACGGCTAGCTTACCACATTTTGAAGGAATGCACATTACCTATTCGACCATTATCAACAGCGATTTCGTTGCCTCTTAAACCGGCACCTCTGGGCCACTGCACACTTTCAAAGGGAAAGCACCGACCCATCACTGTGTCACAATCGCACACACGTACTCGGCGAAGGCATGTGTACACGCAACGCGAAGCTGCGCTGCCAATGGTGGCTTACCAGAGTACGTACACGCGTCTGCCACGTACACACAGAACAGATTCGCGTGCCATCGACACAGCTCTCTGCGATGAAGGAACGGTCACATATCTCCAGCCAGCCCAACCAGTTTCGTGCGACACTTTTCATACAATCGCCAGTTGAAAGGGACTCCCAAAGTCATCTAGTCCAACCCTCTGCAATACAGGCGTCCCCGGGTGGTCTCGAACCACCAACCTTCTGGTTAACAGCCAGATGCACTAACCCATTGGGCCACTGGCACGTTTCTCCGGTCAGTTCTCTTTCAATAGCTACAGACACCAGAATCTCTCTGACAACAACAATAACAACAACAAAAGCTGCAGCATCGACTCTTTTCCATTGGCAACCGGTCAGTCGGAAGAAATGGCTGCTTCCTAGCAATTGCAAAAAAAACCCAAAAAACCATTTTCAGGGGCGGGCGGGCGGGCGAGGCTGTTATTCAGGGCGACAGGAGCTTATGTTTTGTTTTTGCAAGCGCACCACTTCCCTCCCACTCCTATTGTGAGGAGAGCGCGAGAGAAAGGAGCGGCGGCCGCGGCTGCTGCTGCTGTTGCTGCAAGACGAGCCCCATTGAAAGCCGAGGCGCAGGAGCCGGGCTGTCACGTGACGCGGTTCCTGGAAAGTTCTTGGAAAGCGGCCTTTGCATTTTTACCATTCGAGGAAGGAAGGAAGGGAGGGAGGGAGCGAAGGAAGGCGGCGCAGGAGACGGGCAAAGGAGGCGGCGGAGCCGAGCACCCACTTCGCTCCCGACGACGCGCCTCCTGGTTTTGAAGTTTGCGAGCTGCCGTCGAGCTGAGAAGCCATGCAGGACACCCCCCCCCCCTTGTTGAAAGCTGCCGGCCCCAATTCCTTCAGAGCAAATAAATAATATGCAGCGAGTCCGGGGTGGGGGGAGGGGTGTTTGAGGCGTTCCCCACGTGCATTCTGTCCTCTTCGTTATGCCTGCCTCTCTCTCCCCCCCCTCACCCCCCACCCGGCGGCGGGGTTGGTAGCGTGTGCGCGCACGCGCCAGCGAGAAAATCCCTCCAGCCCGCCGGGAATTGTTTGCTGGGCGTCACGGCGTCACATGCAGATTTCCTGCCCTTGGTAGTAACAGCTCTTTGCAGAGAAGAATAACCTGCACTCGCCTGCCTGCCCCGCTGCGAGAGAGCCAGGCTTGCCGGGGGCTGGGGGGGGGGGCGGGCTGGAGAGAAACAGAGCCGCCGCTGCCGCCGTCTCCGCCCAGCCAGCAGCGCGCTTCTCCCTCTGGCAACAAAAGCGAGGCTGAGCGCGCTGGCCTCCCGGGTTCCCAAAACAAAGGCGAGCTCCTGCAAGCGCCTTCGGCCAGTGCGGGGGGGGGGGGAGCGGGGCGGCCGGCCGGGCGGGCGGGCGGGGAATCCAGGCGGCGCTTGCAGGCGGAGGTAAGAGTTTTCCGGAGTGCGCGCGGTCGTCTCCCCCCCCCCCGGCTCGCCCCCGGGGCCGCCCACCGCGTGTTTCCTCGACAGCAGCCCGCGCGCCTGGCTGCCTGGAAAGCGAGGAGAAGGCGCTCCACCTTGAGGCCAGCCAGAGGGAGCCCGATCGCGCTGTCCCGGGTCTGGCCCAGGTGGAAACCGGCGAGGGGCCCTTCCCCACCTTCTCTAGTGCTTTCCCAAAGGCGGGAGAGCCGCCTCCCCTGCGAGGAAATCGGGGCGAAGCGGGAAGGACCTCCTGCGCTCGCTCGCCTTGCAGCGGATGCTCTGCAAGACGCCCAGCCTAGCGGGATTCCGCAGGAGCGCTCCTAAGCGGCCACCGGCTCTTTTTCTCTCCCGCAGGGTTGCAGGTTGCTGGCGGCCAGGATCCGGATGGGCTGGGGCAGCCGCCGGGGCCTCGGGGCCGGGGCACGGCGCCTCTAGCTCGCTCGCTCGCTCGCCCCCCCCTCTCCCAAACCTCGAGCCCCCAAATGACCCTGCGCTCGGACGAATCCTCGGATGGCACCGACAGGACTGGGCCCCAGTGGGAGGCTGCCGGAGCAGCAGCAGCAGTGGCGGCGGAGCCTTCCGAGGAGGAGCGCCTGGAGTTCGCCATGCGGGAATTGAGGCTCGCAGGTAAGTCCGATTGGGAGCAATCGTGGCCTTGGCGAGGTGAAGGTCCCTCCGGGGTTGCCCCGGGGTGACCAAAGAGGAAAAGGCTGGGGGTTTCTCCTTTTGCTGCGCTCCCCGGACACTGGCCAGATACAAAGGGGGGGGGGGACTTGTGCGGTTGTGGGAACCGGAGGGGCTCCCCGCCTCCTTCCCTGCCGGTGCCTTCGGGGCTGTAGCGTGGGAAGGGCTGGGAGGAAAAGCGGACCTGGATCGGGTTCCCGAGAGGACGAGCGCGACATCTGCGCGCGTTCTGTAGGATCGGGAAATGGAACGCGCAACTTCGGGGGGCGGCGCGTCGGGAAGAAGAGCAAGAGCTTCGGCTCGAGATGCGAGTCAAAAATACCCCGCAAGCCTGAATGCTTCCCCCTCCTCCCCCCTTTGCCATTGAGGAGGCTCCCTGGAAAGCTGCGTCGAGGTTTTGGTTCCGAGGATTCGCGACCTAAAATAACGAGCCGAGCAAGGTAGAAAACCACCCATCTTGTATAGTGATCTCAGGGCGAGGCTTTGCGAAGGAGAAGAAAACGAAAAACCCACACTCTCCCTTTCTAAGCGTTAAATAAACTTCTATAGTGGTGTGCCACAACTTCGTTTTGTGTTGGCTTTCACGTTTCGGATTGGGAGGCGTGGATACGTGTGGATTACAGTGGTACCTCGGGTTACAGACGTGCATTTTGCGGGGTGTCACGTATTAGGATTGCTTCAAGGATAACGGTGCCTATCAAAGGCTGTCTTTTAATTTATTCGGCAGCCTTCTCTGTGAATCGAGAGTCGCTGGAGACTTTCTGGGGAAACAGAACTGTGTCTTGAGCAGAAAACAGTTTAATTTGTTCAGTGTAGTTATGGAGCAAAATCTCTCACATGGACAGAATATTCGCTTAAAGTCTTTCAGCTTATTATGTCCTACATTTCTTCCAGGAAAGGCTTTTCAAGAGGGCAGTGATTAGAATTTTACTGCCTTGTCATGGGAATTTGTGCGAACAAAGAAAACAGTTTTCCTACAAAAGCTAGACAGCAAAATATTCTCTTTAGTTTTTTAAAAAAGATTGAAGATGTGGGAAGTTATTACGTGAAAGGGATGGTTTCCCCATCCCTGATTTGTTTTGCCCAAGATAAAGGAAGAATCTTTGGCTGTAAGTATGCCTGCATCTGTAAAGATTATATTGTGCTTTGCTGTTGTGCTCTCTGCATATAGTTTCAGGCATCAGAACATGGTTGGGGTACTTTGGGGTTAAAGTTACTGTTAATCAAATAAGACACATTGCAGGATAGCATGAGCTTAAGTACTTCTGTCACTTATTATAGCACTTGGGCAGACCAATTCTGTGCACACTGCTGACTCAAGTAAGCCCCTCAGTGTTGAATGGGACTTATTCTCAGGTAGACATGCAAGAATGCAGAGGAAAATTGTTCTTGTCTTTGAGACAGGCCCCTTTCACTAAGAGTGAGAGATAGTGAGTTGTTCAAGGCCACCCAGTAAGTGTTTGGTTCAGCAGTGACTGGAAAGGGGTGGGGGTCCTTCTAGTGGAATCTACTTGAGTAACTTTGTTTTCCTCCTCTTATCAGGATGGTACTGGGGTAACCTGAGTGTTGTAGAAGCCAAGGAGAGATTACAAGATACATCTGAAGGGACTTTCTTGGTCAGAGACAGCTCGCACTCTGAGTACCTGCTTACTATTTCAGTAAAAACGTCAGTCGGACCTACCAACCTACGCATAGAATTTCAAGATGGCAAATTCCGACTGGATTCCATTATCTGTGTTCGGTCAAGGCTCCGGCAGTTTGACAGTGTGGTCCACCTGATTGAATATTATGTTCTTATGTGCAAGGATAGAAGAACTGCGTCTGAAATGCCTTCCAATGGAACAGTCCACCTGTATTTGAATAAACCTCTCTGTCATTCAACTTCATCTCTACAGCACTGCTGTAGGGTAGCTATAAACAGATACACTAATGAGATCCAGGAACTTCCTTTGCCAACAAGACTGAAGGAATTCTTGAAAGAATATCAATATCGGATATAAATATATCATCTACTCTGCCTCACTTTTTTAAAAAAAGATATGAATACAGTTTTATGAAATCCAAAGCCCTGTGCAGTCAGCTGCAAAAAAAATGTATTGTGTAAGGTCATTTTGAAAATAGCCAAGGTAATCTTTATGTGTAGAAGTGGCATGGGGTGATGTAGCTTGAACTTAGGACTCCACAGTCAAAACTTTGCAGCAGAGTAATCTCTGCTGTTTCTCCTGATTGGCCAGTCTCTTAAACCTCATTGAGAAAAGTGCCTGTGTTGCAGTGAGGTTGAGATGCAAGCAGAGGAAAGGTTTGTCATTCTTCCACATCCATGCCTTCCTTTGGCTCTTAAAATCCTACTCCTTTATATTGGGGCAGTCCTGCATCTAAAAGTCAGGTCTACCAACCTATATCTTGTTTGGCTCTGCCACATTTGACTGGTTTTCTCTTTTGAGAACCAATGGGAGCATTTTTCCTGTACTACCACCAACAACAAACTAATTCAAGCGTTCTGTTAGTGGTGTGGCTGTCTTTGAAAAATCACTTCTGTACGAAGGGTGGGATTTGTGTGATTCATCACCAGTGATGTCATAGGCGTTACCTAACGCATGTCCCTGAGACTTGTGCAACCGCATTGCAAATAGCAATCTCGATCGATACAGTACCTTGTGGAAGATTCACATTTCCCACTGACAAAATACTGTAGTTCGAGAGCTGAGAAGGTGCAAGTGTCTTCTCGCCAAAAGGGCTAAGGGGAGAGCAAACATCTGGATCCCATACAACAAATGACTTCCTAACTGCATTTATGGCACTCCAAACTTTTCAAAATTTCTGTAGGAGAACCTAGATACTGGGACATAAATTTCCAGATGAAAATAAACAACTGGCACAGAAGTTATTGGTGGGGTGGCAGTTCTATAAGGAATGGGTTAACTGTCTGATTTTAAGATGAGTTTGAGGCTGCCTAAGATGCTGTCTTCTTACAGCATTAATTGCAGCCTGTTCATTCAGTTAATAACTTGTTCATTTTAGTTTATGGCAGAAAATCGGGACATTGTAGAACATAGTGGATATTTTACAACATTATAACACCAGAGTTTTGTTCATATTTACCCCCAAATGTTGACCTAGCAATGCTTTCTGATTCTGAATAACTTATGAAAACCTTCTGATCAGTCCTACTCATTTTTGCTCGGAAATAAGTATTCTTGGGTTGCAGTCAAGTCTCATTTGGGACTGTTCATGGAATAGACTTCTAAGCAGACGTGATTAGGATCAGGTTGTAAGACAGCTAATCACATTGAACCAGAATTAATGGACTCTGCTTACTTGTATATAGCTACAATGATCTCCCTTCAACGTATGGGGACTGTACTACATTGAATAATCTAATTAAAAGGAAACCTTAATTCAAATAAAGCTGAATTGAAAAAGCAAACCCTTCACTCTCTTTTACAATGGCCCAGTGGATCATTTTTATATTAGGGTAGTATACCAAGGTTTTTGTTAGTGTGACAGAGAACTCATTTTTTGTTTTAGATCCACTTACTGCCTATAATAGGCCTCCCTTGAATGAGACTTTATATAAGCCTAGACTAAGGCCTTGCAGTTGTGGTTTCCATGCCTGATCATGGATAGCAGCAATTATAACTTCCTTCTACAATGTAGAATTTTTTTATTCTTATTTACTTGAAATGCAAGAAAGTTTATGTGATCTAAAGATTGTGTTTTCAAGGCTGTAGCTGTCAGATTTCAGATTGTATTAAATAAAGTAAACAATTGCAGAGGCTGCATGTCCTTAATGTGTTTGGGTTATTCGGAAAGTATCTTGTACAGTGCTTAAAAAAACATTCCTTGCCTTCCTTCATCTCCATTGAGAAATATGTGACAAAGAGAAATCTCATTATATCACATTTGTACACACTTATTCAAAAATTAGGTACCTAACATTGTGACTGGTGGTGTTAGTTCTAGTGTACTTTCTGTGCTCCACGGTTTTTGTCTAGTGTATTCCCACAACAACATTAAAGTTTAAAAGCACCGAATGTGTTACTGAATTCCAGCAAGTCAAATACTGCTACATATATACTACATATACAACTACATGTTGTAGCGTTCATAATTTGGTACCTATGAGGTTAAATAGAAGGGTGTTAAATCTTAAGACAGGTCTTGCTGGATCAGACCAAAGATCCATGTACTCCAGCATATTATTTCCCCCCAGTAGCCTGTCAGCTGCCTTTGGGAAGTCCACAAGTAAGGAAATAGATTTTCCTCACAGTGGTGACCTAGCATCTGGTATTCAGTGGCATTCTGATGGTGAACCAGAAGGCTCCACCCATCTATCATGCTTGATAGTGATTTGTAAACCTACGCTCGTTGTCTATTAGAGCTGTCTGAGCTAGTGGCCAGCACCGGAGCTTACAGCTGAATTCCATGAATTCATTACGTGTTGTGTGAAGAACGAATTGCTTTTGTCTGTCTTGTCTGTCTGCTTGTTAGCCTGCACTTTGAACGTTGGTTTTATGAACAAAGGGGGAAATGTTTCTATCTGCTTATTTTATACTAGGCATATTAGCTGCATACGACATTGTACTGTAAAATCCTATGCAAGTTTACTCAGAAGTTCAATGGTACGCAATATTGCTTTAGGACTGAAGTTGGGGGCTCCTTGTATCTGTATTCTGCTTTCCCCCCTTTCTAGCTGAAGTTTAAATATGTCATGACGAGAAGAAGCAACAAAAACTCTGATCTCCTGAAGATTTCTCGACCCTGTAATAGATAGTAAGACAAACTTTTTTTATTATTTTTTTACCCCAGCCCTCCAAAGCTTTGGTTAATCTGCAAGAGTTAGAGTAAGACCACACATTTATTGAGTACACAAGCAGTCTTGGTCTTCCTTGGGTATACATTTGTGGGGATAAATGTAGGTGATCCACAGAGATAATGAACATGGCTGGCAGCAGTTTATGTGATTTGGCCAAATCTGTGCTCACTTGGTTTCTACATTGTTTTGGGCAACTTTGTCAAGCAGAACCTTCTGTCTCTTGAATCAAGTAATGAGGGACTTGCAATGTGAGATCATCCCAGAGGGTCAGGAACAAATTGCATGTTAACATGGTGACCTGCTCTGCCACATCAAGGGAAGCTGGGTGCTTCCTTCAACCCAGCTGCTATCTGAACTATATCCCTGTATCCACTACATCGTTCAGAAGGACTGGGGCGGCGGGGGGAGGACTCACTTCTCACAGGGTGCTGAATATACAGGAGAGCAGGATGTTTTGTGTCTATTCTGGCTGAATCTAAGGAAAGTGTAAAGGTCCTGGCTCTTGGTGGGGGGCCTTAATGGAGCTGGCAAATGTTAAAGCCTGATGATTGATGCCGACAAAAATGCATTCGTAGAGAGTGCCGGTACCATTTGTTAGTGCAAGAAGTTTTGCTAATGTAACCTGGTTCTTGGATATGTGAAAAAGAGTAAATAAGAAGGGTCTAGACTCAAGTGAGAAAGTCGTAGCGCTCTAGCTGTTATTGGACTCTCATCAGTGCCAGCCTGCATAGTCAATAGTGAGGGATGATGGGAATTATAGTACAACAGCACCTAGTGGTTCACAGGTTAAATACCCCTAATCTAGACAAAGAATTATCAGTTTAAAGAGAAGTGCGACTACTAAAATTGGAAAAGGTTGAGCATGTAATTTTTGTTTCAACCTTTAAAAAAACCAAAAACTTGACTTTTGAGTTGGAGGGTTGTTTTTTTAAAAAAAGGTTTGTGTCTTTAGGGCTATGCAGATACATCTATCAGCCTGATTTGCATATTTTGGGAAAACGCTTCTGTCATAAGCAAGTGTGATGATGTGTAAGCACTCAGTTTATTGGAAACATTGGCTATAAGTCATCCCCCCCTCCCCCCGTTCTTTTACACACACGTCACACATTGCCCCCGTGCTGTCTTGTGTGTTCAGAATAAGTGCACTGGTTGGTGGGAAGAAGCCTGCATGGGCATGCTCATTGACTTCACTGTCCTAAGCAGAGTGGGGATCCTGTGGCTCTCCAGATGCTTCTTGGTGTCCCAACATCTGGATCCCTTCTCACTCTGCCTTGAAGCCAGCAGCAATGGAAGCAGCACCTTACAGCCACAGGCCCCACATCAACCCTGCTCCTACTCCCAAGCAGATGAAAGGAACCTAGAAGAGGAGAAGCAGAAGGACCATGCTACGATTCACAACAAAACATCTGTCTCACTGTTCCTTCTCACAAACTGGGATAGGAGGTCTTCCATTCTTTTAGCATTGGTAACTCCAAACCATATCTACGTATGTTGTTGTTTTTTTTGTTGCTGGTTCGGCTTAGCAAAGGGAAGGGAGGAAATTAGCTTTCACCTTACCCATAAGAGGCACAAGAGACAGCTATAAGAGACTAGGCAAGTTAGATATGTTTCTAATGAACAAATTCAGAGACATTTCATATTTTTTGCGTCCAAACTGCTGCTCAATAGCCAACTGAAAACCAACTTAGCCCTAACAGATTAAATTTGGTGGCACAAGTTTATTTGGTTTTGTTTTCTTAAAAGAAGGGCAGCAACACATTTTGACTCATGTAATAGGTCCTGCATACTTCCTTATTTTATAAAATTAAACGTTTTACTGTTTCTTAAACCAGGGATGGGGAAGCGGGTGCCCAGGGACCAATTGTGGCGCTGCAGGCCTCTATGTCTGGACCTCAAGGCCACAGCTCTCCCTGGCCCAATTTGCATCAAGTGTTTTTGCCCGCTTGGAATGTTTCCTTAAGTTCTGATGCCTTTTGCTTGACTGTGTAGAAGGTAGAGAGAGGTGTGTGAAAGCGTATTGTTGCACCACCCCAATTTCTGAGCGGTGTAAGATTCTAGGGATTCCCTGGGTTTCATGTTTCCTTTTGGAAATGAAGCACAGCGGGGACTGTGGTGTCTTTAGGATAGATGGCTTATTTACACATGTATACATCCTGAGCCTACGATGAAGGGGTTCACAGAATCAACACCCCAAAGAGGTTGCTTCTCCCAAAGCCACAGCCATGGATTCAGACAGAAATAAACCATTGTGCTCTGACTCTAGCTTTATGCTGTTAACCGCCTTGCTGAATCCAGGTATTCAATGTCTGGCTTGATTAAATTCTAGCACTTACTGGGTCCAGAAATTTAGGGGAATCTGGCACCCCAAAACTCATAACTATATATAGGAAGTAGCCTGCTGTACAAAGAGAAATTTGACATTTCTTTTTGCTCCATTCACTTTTGACTCTGTGCCTGCCCACTTTTGGCATGTGGTCCCAGATGATTGCCCAGAAAGTAATGCAGCCGTCAGGCTGAAAAAAGATTCCACATTCCCGTCTTAAATTAACCATGCAATTTATTTATTTATTTGATGTGTCGAACCTCTTGCTATTTTTAGTGGAATTTGAAGACACTGGCGTTCATTCTCTGGCATTAGTCATCCGTGTTCAAAAGATAACAGCATTTTGAGAATATGTTATTATTTTGTATCCAGTTTTGGCTGGCAAATCCTGTGCTCCAATCCCAAGTATGCAATATACAATTGTAGAATTTATTCCAACACAATGTGTTTGGAATCAAAAGTTTATTTTCCCAAGGTCATAAGACTTATCCAAGAGATATCCTATTTTGTTACCTGCTATATAAAAACAGCACTGATCAGCTTGTTCATGTACATATATTGAAGTAATACAGGTGGTTCTTAAAGCATGTTTAACGAACTTTTAAAAAATGGATATTTATTTTAACATGTATACACTTTTTGTGTACGATTTTCTTTATCAAAACTACCGTATCATACACACTGATCTGAAGCTTAGAGATTCACTGAGTCCTAAACTGCTTAGGAAGTCAATGGCTAAATCAGAATTTGATGTGATGTCTAATTTCGTTCCTTTCTCCACCAGTTTATGAAAATCCTGTATTGTCAGTTGGTCACCCCATTTCTGAACAGCTGTGGTGAACATTATGTACTTCCTTCTTGGCAGGCTATCAAGCTCTGGGTCATTCAGATGTTATGAAGAAGTACAATGTATTTGGTTTGGAATCAAAGCTGTTTGTGCTGACATCTACCTACCCTGTTCACAATATTCACCCAAGCCTGGTCAAATGAGAACATGGTAACTACTTTTGGCTAAAAACCTCAGGGGACTCGGCTCCCAATTAAGTTTTTTTGGAAACAATAAATGGATTTCCATGAGGAGTCTTGGGAGCCATTATTTAACTCACCAGATCCTTTGTTTCCCAGTAACTACTATACTACATATTTGTTTTAAATCATATTTCAGCATACAACTTGAGAGTTTTTAAGAATGATAGGTGGCCAACAAACACTGAGTCCTTAAACGGGGCTTGGCATGAAAGGCAAATCTCAGGTTTAAATGAGGTGGCTTGGCACCAAACGGTGTTGAAGAAAACACTGACTTGATCCACACCAACACATCCAACACACATTTAAAGCACATGACTTCTCCTCAAAGAAGCCTGGGAAAACTGCAGCTCTGAGGGGGGAAAACTACAGTTCCCATTATTCTTTGGGGGAAATCACATGCTCTGAATGCACTTTAAATGTATTGTGTGGATCTGCTATTTGATAATACAAAATTAGGAATTCTATAGCATGAAAACATTTTTGATCATTTCTGCAGTGTTCAAAATGCAGTGTTTGGAAGCACTGTGGGTTTAAGAGGTTGCAACCTTTGCAAACCAGAACAACTGTCACAGGCACCACACACCACCAATAATTAGGCTTGAAATAAGTGGTTTTGTGGGGTTCTTTTAGAAGAGAGCAAAACATATGCAGGAAGGTGGACATATATAGTGATCTACGTATAATGGAAAGACAGTAGTTTTGTTCCAAGCCTTGGTACAGTTCTTAGATAAACTAGTTCAAACACAGCAAGTAAGTATGATCAGGTAGAGCAAGTAATACTGTACCTGCTATGACTCACATGCAGGCAACATTGACATTTTTGACACTTGGTACATTAAGCATGGAAGCAAACACTGACATCCATTATGAAAAGAAATTGCATTTAATAGCGTTCAACGTACTGTGAGTCACAGATCTGTCATTTATTAAATACAACAATTTCAAATAGAAGGGTGAAGTAAATGGTGAGGGAGAGATGTTAATAATTTTTTTGACCTATTTTTGAGAACCAGAAACTGGCAGGTTAGAGATTGTTGGTATGGTGATACACATGGTATGTAAGCTGGACAGATTCTGGTTCATCCACATTGTTTTCAATGGCTACTTCAGGTCCTTCCATTGCCTTCAGTGTGCATTTAATATTAATTGTCATTGGGACCACTGTGTTCAGTTGATTAAGTGGTTAGATGAGTCAGTTTTGACTGATTAAAAATGTATTCCCAATGAAAACAGACATTTTTTTTTTAAAGATATAAATGCTTACAAAAACCACACCATACTCAAAAAGGCACTTTCCCTTTCTAAAGCCTCTACAGAGTTACTGGAGATGGTGAAAGGTTAGATGATATTTGCAGCAGGAGCTTCATAATAACTTCTTTTTTAAAGAGCTTGAAAGCAAGGCTAGAAGGGTGGAGAACAGGCAAACTGCATGCCTAATTAGGTCCTCCAGGCCTCCCCATTTTGGCCAAGCCATGCCCCACAGCCCTAAACCTGACATCGTTTATGGCACCAGGTGTAGATTTAGAAGAAAGCTGGTAGAAGCCAAAAAAGCATTTATGCCTGCAAAGCATAGTGCCCAGGGTTTTGAAAGACCCAGCAATCAGATCACACCTTAAGGCAGGGACAGGTTAAGGTCGCAGCAGCCCTCTTCAGCATGGCCAATGGAAAGCGAAGGTGGAGTCAGTGTAATACAGAGGGACACGTTTCCCATTCCTACCCTATACAGTGGTACGCTTGGTTGTTGAACTTAATCTGTTCTGGGAGTCCGTTTGACTCCTGGAACAGTTTGAAAACCAAGGCACGGATTCCGATTGGCTTCAGGAGCTTCCTGCTCTCAAGTGGAAGCCACGTCGGATGTTTGGCTTCCAAAAAACGTTTGCAAACTGGAACACTGCGATGTTCAGGAGCGGATTTGTTCCGGAGCCAAGCCGTTTGACAACCAGTACCACTGTACAAGCTTTCTTCTGGAATATTATTATTATTATTATTACTCCACCCATCTGACTGGATTGGCCCAGCCACTCCAGATGGCTTCCAACACATCTAAAAACATAATAATGGAAAGAAGTACATTTACTACTACTCCCAGTCTTTTGAACAAGTATCCATACTGTGATGTCGATTGTGACATTGCATTTCACCAATATACTGTAACCCTAAGAGGTTGACAGAATTGCCGTGACTTGTTTGTTCCAAGCCTGCATCTGATAATACCAGGTGGATTATGAGGACGCCTTGCCTCCAAACACAACGAGGCAATAACATCACTACATCACAGCCTACGCTCTTTTCAGCCTCAATTTCAGCTCCGGACCACAATACTTGGAGTAAGCCAAGTACAGAGTTGCTGCAGCCACTTTCATTGGGCTGCAGAGTGGTGATAAAACCACTGGACCACATTGCAGGAGTGTTGCAAACCACAAAGGCTGCGTTTCACCAGCTAATTTTGAGAAGCTGACAGCTGTGACTACTAGTCTCAGTCCGCATCTGCTCTGTGGAGATTCATGATCCAGGGTGGGTTTCTTTCACTCACAAACATGAAGTGTGTTGATAACAACACGACTGTGTGCTCAGCCTTAGACGCGCTTCCACCTCAAACGTGCCATATGAACAGCGGGCTGAGCGAGCTTGGAATCTTTCTGCAAATCTTGTGTTTGTGTGTTTGTAAATAAAACCACTGAAATGACTTTCCACTGCACCCCACCCTCACACGAAATAAAAACCCAGTTTGAAGAACCGCGAACTCCTGCCTGCGCTTCCACCTCCTTCTTCCTCTCAGCTGGGCGAGGACGGGGAGAAAACACGCTTCTGCTGCTGCTCAGTCACAGTTTATGCAGAAAGCCTTGACATGAGCCATTATTTCCTACTGGAAACTGTCACGTTTAGGGAAATGGCGTCAAAAGTAACCAGGAACTTCCGTCTCCAGACGATGCATTTTATCCTCTGTTTTATGTTTTGCCCTTAAGAAACATGGGCGGACAGCACTTCCTGTTTGGATATTTAGCTCTCAAGAAAGTTAGTGCTTGAAGAGTGAGCTGGGAATGCCTGAGCTTGATGATCAATAATCCCTGCACTTAAATTTGTAAGTATTTTCAGCAAAAACATATATCAATTCCTCTCTCAGGTGGTCCGGCTATACAATTTCCCTCGGCTTTTTCTGCAAAGCTTCTCCTGCGAGCTTCTGCCCTCGTTTCGTTTCGTTTCGTTTTTACGTATTCCTTTACACGCTTCCGGACATTTCTTCGCTTTTTTCTTTTTCTTTTTCTTTTTGGAGGGGTTTAATTAAAAACCCGTCATAGACATGTAGGTATGGCTCCCCACTGTGCATAGATCTTTATTTTTGGTTCTACAATTCGTGTTGCAGTTGTGGTGTATCTATTTTGTATCTAGAAAATATGGTGAATCCTGAAACCTTAAGAGCAATGAACAATCTATTGTCGCCTGCCCTGCTCTTGTTTAGTTAAAGGGGGTATGATAAGGATTGCTGCCTCCAAGAGCTTTACTACAACGATGCTGCTACAGTCTGGCAGGTATCTAAGAAAAAAACAGATTCTTTCTAGATTGGGCCCCAGGGCATGGTGTGAATGTACTTGGCTGAAATTAAGGAAATCAAGGTTTGCAGGTTCCTGTCAGGGAACCCCATACATACTGTCTTAACAGGAAGAAATGTAGAATATAAACAGAAGATGGAACACCTATAATTTTCCCCAGGTCTTCTATACTTTTTCCTCTCTTTTAATGTTGCTGCTGTGTCTTCCTGGATTGCAGCTGTGAACAGTTTTTTTTTAAAAAAAATATTATTTTACATACTGTTTGATTTTAGTTGTTGTTTGAAAGCTGCTCTGGGAGATGTTGATTCAAATGTTTTTCTCTGACCTTCTGGCTCAAACTGGACATACCTCCAAAGCAGCAGGCAATAGTATATATGCTAATATAAATAAAGCATAACAAAAATGATAATATAAGTGAAAGCAGGGATAAAAATCAGCTCTGTTGACTAGAAACATGTTAAATTAGGACAGTTTTCACAATGTGTCAAAGCATCATTTCTGACGCAGCTGACCTACAACAGAGAATTCCAAAGTTTTGGTGCCACAGTGGAAAAGGCCCTGGCCTGTGTACCCAACCAACTGAGCCTTTGCTACTGATAGGATATGTAGCAAGCATTTGCTGAAGATTTTAGGTGACAGAATCAAATGGGGAGAAAGTGTTCCAAGTACCCTAGTCCCAAATCATAAGGGTTATAAGGGTGATCACTTGTGCGCTAAATTTTCCTCTGAGACAAACCAGAAACTGGTGAGGCTGGGCCAGCTGTAAAGTCACATGGTCTAAAACCAAACAAACCCCAACCCCAGTCAAAACTCTTGCTGACACCTTTTGCATCGCTTTTTAAGGCAGCCCCATGTTACAATGTGGATGCGATTCTCTTTTCTTTTTTAAGAAATTGGAGATAGGTTACTGTACCAAAGGGAGTGTCCACCCTATGTTAAAATGTTGGTTATCTTTGGGTGGGAACCAGTCCTAAATGTGAATATGTCTGATTGTCTGCTTCGTGCAAGGTGCCCTGATAACTTAAATCAACAAAAGATGCAGCCTTTCATCAATTTGATGCTCACATACTTGTACTCTTCATTTACTGAAACTGATCCAGCTAAAGTACTCTTAGGCTTTTAAAAAAGGTTCCGACCCTGTCTGGGCATAAAAGGCGCATTTGGAAATCAAAGGACCTGTGGTGTCCACTTCACGAAATAAAAACTTGCAATGCTCAGAAGGCAACCCCCCCCCCCAAATAAAACCCCTACATAATCCCTGTAAGTATAACACAGGCAAATAATAGTAATAATCTAGCACCCAAAAACCTTCCCCTATGTTGGAAAGCATTTCTGAAAAAAAGAAAAATTTGGAAGGACAAAGAACATTGGTGGGTGCTGCAGTCCCCACAGGTGCAACATTTAAGTTCTCTCTGTTTATTTTCCTTCAGGATGGATGCCAGGGACAAGCAGGTTCTGCGCTCGTTACGCCTGGAGCTTTGTGCAGAACTGCTGGTGGAGGGCCTTGTCATTCAGTACCTTTACCAAGAAGGCATCCTGACAGAAAGCCACGTGCAAGAAATAAGGTCCCAAGTCACCAACCACAGGAAAACCATGATGCTCCTTGACATCTTACCTACCAGAGGGCCCAAGGCTTTTGAGACTTTTCTAGATTCCTTACAGGAGTTTCCATGGGTGAGAGACAAGCTTGAGGCAAAGCGCAATGAAGTTATGCTAGTGGCACTTGATGGTAAGATTTCAAAACTATTACTGTATTGGGTTCATTCTTCCTTTGATCAAAGAGCTGCAACAGTAGAATTTACAGCTGGAAGGAGTGGACTGGGTTCCTGCACCTTTAATAGATGTGCAGAAGAGGGACTTTCAGTAAGTGCAGCTTGCCACGCAAAGAGCACAGGAGCTCTGCCTTCTCTTTCCATTTGGCACTGCGATCCTACATGTCTCTACATTGGAAGTAAGTCCGCTTGAGTTCAACAGGACGTGCTTCCAGATAAACGCATGTAGGACTGTAAGCTTAGTCTGTTAGCTGGTTATTTTCTACACTGTTGTTTTGTTGTCATCTTCTAATTTTTAAAATCTTAACTGTGTTGCAGTGTGTTTTTGCTTTTCTGCCTTTTTTTTTGTGAGCTACAGTTGAAAGATTGGACAAGAAGTCATCTTATAAAAATAAATATTCAGCCATGTGAGCGCTTCATCCCCTTGGTGAGATCTAGGCTGTTGTCAGCCTAAGTAATTTGTTTGTGATGTGGAGTTAGCTGTTGCAAAATGTGATCCAAAGTCTAGAGTTCTGAGTAGTCAACTTGCTTCAAAACAGATGTCCAGACTGGTGTGTGTGTAAAATCCATTATCTATTTAAAGGGTTCATTTTTACCTTATAGGAAATTGTATGTGCTGTACTGATAACTTGAGTGCTCTCTAAGTAACGGCCACCCCAGTTAGGCAACTCAGGGCATAGAGGATAATCTTGCCTTCTGCCTAGTCTATGCAATTTTCTTATGTTGCAAGAGTTGTGGGGTGAAGCTTTGAGGAAGTGGCAGCCAAGCAGCTCCAGTAATGCAAATGGGCCTAGAACCTATTGGCATTACAGTGGTAACTTCTGAAGATAGCAAAACAAATGTATGTTTAAAAATATTGAGGTAGGGGAGGATATACTATACCCTTTAGATCAGTATTTCCCAAAGTGTGGTACACATACCCCTGGGGTTGCACAAAAGGATTTCAAAGGGTGTATGGTATCTGCTAGATAAAATAGGATCATAATCATGTACCCCTATTGAGAGTTTATTCTTACTGGTGTACTCTGACCAACAAATTATCTTCATCTGAGCCCTTCTCAGAAGATAATTTGGTGGTCGGGGTACACCAGTAAGAATAAACACTCAAAAAGGGTACATGATTATTGTAAGTTTGGGAAACATTGCTGTAGACAAATGAGGCTAAAAAGAGATTTAAGGCAGACTTGTGTACATTGTCATTCTAGATGATGCATTACATTTCTATCACACCTTTCCTTCTAGGAACTCAAAATGGTGCTGCCCCATCTCATTTTATCCTCACAACAACCCCATGAGATAGAGACAGGGATTGGCTGCGTGAACTTCATGGCTGAGTGGGGATTTGAACCTTGGTCTTAGTCTAGCCAGGGGTGTAGCTAGCTGCTCTGGCACCCGGAGTGGCGGGGGCGAGGCGAGCCAGCCACAGGGGCGCCACGGCAATCCGCGCACCGGGGGGCACCGCAGTGATCCACCCAGGGGAGTGGCGCAGCGCGGCAAGCTGCCCATGGAGTCCTCCTGAAACTGCAGAGTGGGGCCCCGAGCCACTGCTTCACTCCCAGGAGAGACGTGTGGCTCGGGCACACTGCAGGCCAGGCCCCGCGGTAAGTGCTGCCCCCCCCCCATGATGTGCCATTTTGTCACCCCCCTCATGGATGACACCCAGGGCGGACCGCACCCCCACCCCTTCCTACGCCCCTGAGTCTAGCCCTCTCACAGCTACACCACACTACAGTGGAACTGATTTTACAGTTGAATTATTGTCTCTATTTGCTTGCAAACGAAAAGGCATCTGTATGAATGAGAGTCATTATAAACTTTTCCTCCTGAAAGATGACTAATTCTCATACAGTAAAATAAAGGGAGAATGGAAAGGGACAACAATAGGATAGCACTGTATAATAGAGACGACTTTGTACAGTGATGGGTTGCTAAACTTGGAATATGTGGGTTTACATCAGATATGTTGTATTCCTTTTTGCAGAGGAAGAATGAGACATGGGGAAAGGGTTCTGAAGTTTTGCTTACATAACTGGTAATTTTCAGACAACTGCTCATCTCTTATTATCTGATTTATATACATACACACACATCCTTGAAGATGCCCTTGGCTTAGAGTCTTGGGATCTTTTCACTTTAGGTTTTGTCTTGGGCTAAGGGATCCAATGGCCTCAGACTCATCACCCTAGTACTATTACTGTGGATTGATGAGCTTGGATGTTCATGGTTACTATGTTTTCGATCATCCCTGTTGAAGGAGAAAGGGCAACTTATATGTGCATAAATGTTTATGTTGTTTTAAGGAGGATAGTTACATTTCAGTAAGAATTCAGGAAGGCCTTTTTTGATAGAGGACAGTGTCCCGTCAACAGCATTGAAATAAGATTTAGGGGTCAGTCCATTTGTCTTGTTTCGGTGGAATTGTGGTGGTGGAGGGGGCAAGCAGCAAAATGTCTTTGGCCAGCTCCACTGACAGTTTTCTAGGATGGATGTTAAATCAATACTCCATATTTTTGGGATAGATTTATGAACAAGGATGACATAATCTTTAACAAGTTTCTGTTACACAATCCTTGAGGTTATGGAGATTGTAACCTTGAATTACTTTCAAGTGATGCTTATGGGAACATTTTTAATAATAATAATAAATAATAATTTGATTATTTCACTTAGAATAATTTCTTTCTCCTCTGTCTCTGTTGACGTGACTCTTCATAATTGTAAAGTATGGCTAACAAAGTTTCCAGCTAGGTTTGGAGTGTTTTCTGGTCTGTATTGATGTTGGTCAGTTCTCAGGCCTGGCTAAGAGTTGGGAATGGGTGGTTGTGAATAGGCTGGGGCAAATAATACTACAATCCCACAGCCTCTTCCTGGTCCCATAGCCATAGTTAGTGCCCATGCCTGTGTTATTCTTGCACAGTTGTACAATTTTTTTGGGAAGAGTAGGAAAAGCCTGGTTTGTTTATATTATTTTCTTTTTCCACTACGTGGGACACCTTGTGTTTGTGGACAGAAAGTTAAATACGTTATTCAGTAACTAATCTACTTCTAATGATTTGTACAATCCCTGTTGTAACCCAGGGTTAGCCAGCTGGCAGCATAGAGTGGGAATTTATTACCAGCGCAGTTTAATCTGGCCTCTGGTAACCCCTATGTATATTAAAGAGATTGTTTCACCAAGGTGGAAAAGAAGCTCATCAAAAGATGTGTACATTTAAAAACGTTTCATCTTTTTTTACTGATGTCAAATGTGCAGTGTGGATTCCTCTCTTGAGCTCGGCAGGAGTCAGCCATTGAACTGCACCACGCTGGGCTCCCTGTTTGGCCTCCTCCCAATGATGCAACTTCACACGTGTGTCACATGTATGGCATCACATACTCCCGACCCATGTCCAATGCATGATGTCACACAAAGATGATGCACACTGCCGCCCCACCCAAATCTTGTACTCAAGGCAGCCCCTCTGCTTCCACCTAAATCTCCTTCCTGGACATTGGTTTTCCCAGCCGCCTTAAATTCCATCATGGAGGGGGCCCCCCTGTGTTCTCTGTGCTCTTTGCTCTGCTACATGCAAAGCTCATCCACTACCACACCTGCAGATGGAAAGCAGAACTAGAGCTGTGTGTCATCACCATATTGCTAACAATGTACTCCAAAATTCTGGGTAATCCCACATAGTGGTTTCATGTAGATGCAGAATCTTGAGGAACTACACATTGAAGTCTCCACAAGGCGGAAGAGTATGCCCCAAGCATCACTCTCAAAGGGCAGAACTGGAAAAAAGCAAATGGGGAGGCTGCTTATCAACCGTCCAGCGTCCTTTTTCTCTCTCCCCGCATCAAGCTTTCATGGTGTAATATGCATTTAGCTGTTGTTGTGCAAGCTTCTGGTGAAGCTCAACTCTTCACTTCCGTTTTTTAGTTTTATAATAATTAAGAAATAATACTTCCTGAGTACAGAAACCTTAGAAAGTAAGGTACATGGTGTAATTTCAAATATAAAATAGTTTTTAACTTAAATCTGTTTATAAAATTACAGTGCGAATTTTGTAAAGTACTATGGAACGCTCCTTACCTGAGTCTTCATGTATCTGAAAGTTCTTGTCTAGATTCAAATCATTCATGTTCCACAGACAGCATTCCTGTTATAATGTACCTTTTGATTATTTATTTGACTTGGATGACCTCCCCAGGCTATTTAGCTAATAACCCCACCTTTTCTGGACTGCAATGTGCAATCTGCTTGTTAGCTTCAGTTAGTAACAAAGCTTGGGCAACTCTTTGTGGATTGCTAATCTTGTAGTTTTAAGTATACTGGTAGAGTTAGCAGGGTCTGTTCCTATATGTAGGATTTGGAAGCAATAGCTTTCTATCGCAGTCATGGGAGCCAACTCCTAGGGGCTGTGGGGGCTTTGGCCCCCACAATAAAATATTTGAGGGGGCTGGGCCCCCACAGGGCTGATGGGCATTCCCATTCAAATGGTGTGTGCGCACTGCGTCATGTGATTGATTATGCACGGCGGGGCTTACCTGGGCCACCACAATATTCTATTCAAGTTGGCACCCCTGATCTCAGTTGTTCCCCAGCAACTGGTATTCAGAGGTATGCCTCCACATTTGGGGTTCAGTTTTGCTATAGTGGCTGTTAGTACTACTAACAACTACTTGTGTAGTTCCCCTCCAAAGCCACCTATTAGAACATATGGTTTGGCTGTCTTGGTTTCTTGATGTATTTTTGCATTTAATGAAAGGTCTGACTCGGTTGGGTGTTGCAGCCTTCTTTTGAGGTTCTGAACAGTCAACAAATGCATGTACGCAGTGTTTTCTATTTTAATTATATTCCTGGAAAAACTCAAGCAGACTACTGTGTGGTGTTTACAGCAAGAGAGAAATGCTGTATGCAGAACATTATTCCATCCCAAAAGTTTGAAAAGGAAGGAAAGATTCTGATTTTGTGCCTTGCATAGAGTTAGTATAATCAGATTCTATGAGGGATTCTCAAATGTTGTTGGGCCTGTTTGTTGAAGTGGGACAGATATGGGATTGTTTTATTCAACAGTGTGACATGATTTGTACAGTGGTACCTCAGGTTACATATGCTTCAGGTTACATACGTGTCAGGTTACAGACTCTGCTAACCCAGAAATAGTACCTCGGGTTAAGAACTTTGCTTCAGGATGAGAACAGAAATTGTGCTCCGGCAGTGCAGCAGCAGCAGGAGGCCACATTAGCTAAAGTGGTGCTTCAGGTTAAGAACAGTTTCAGGTTAAGAACGGACCTCCGGAATGAATTAAGTACTTAACCCGAGGTATCACTGTATACCGATAATTGTATATGTTTGTATGTTATGTAGTGACCAGGGATCATTTTCTGATGAAGAGCAAGGTATAAATTTGCAAGACCCACGTATGTAGCTATAGGATCAAGGCATTCTTTAAGAACAACCACATGTAAATTGTATTACATAAGTACAGTTGTACCTTGGCTCCCAAACGCCTTGGGAGTCAAACATTCCGGCTCTCGAACAATCAAAAATCGGAAATGAGTGTTCCAATTTTTTAACATCCTTTTGGAAGCCGAAAATCTGCCACTGTTTCCGTATTTTTTTTCCGGTGCGCCTGCACAATCTGAAACCAATCAGAAACTGCGCCTTGGTTTCCTAACGTTTCGGAAGTGGAACGGACTTCCAGAAAGGATTCCGTTCGACTTCCGAGGTATGACTGTAATTGTGCTCTACTTTATCAGGTTATAGAAGACATAATGTTACAAAATAATATGTATATTGTTTCTATAACTTGTAATCTACAAACCGTTTCATACAACTGCATTAAAAACCAGCTTAGTTCCATTACAGTCCCAAGAATTCGGAGCAAAGACTGAGAGGTGAGATGATAGCCATCTTCAGATATCAGATGGGCTGTCACATGGGTGATGGAGCAAGCTTGGTTTCTGCAGTTCTAGTGGCTAGAACCTGAACCAATGGATTCCAGTCACAAGCAGTGAGATTCCGACTAAACATTAGGAAGAACTCTCTGTTGGTTAGAACTATTTGACAGTGGAATGGAGCAGCTCGGAAAGTGATGGACTCTCCTTTATTGGAGGTTTTTAAACAGAGGTTTGTTGGCCACCTGTCAGGGGTTTTTTTAGCTGTGATTCCTGCATTACGGGGGGGGGGGGTGGACTAGATGACATTTTGTGTTGCTTCCAGCTGTACATTTCTATGAGTCTAACTTAGCTGGTTTGAAATTAAATGCAGTACTTGGCTTTAAGCTGATGTTTGTGAGATCAGGCGGCCCCATGTTCATATGGGCAATTGTAAAGGAGATTTCTCCCCCCACCCACCCTTTTTAAGGTATGTGTGATTGTTCAAACAAGAAGTAGCAAAAGGAAGTGGGATAGCTGTGTAGATCTCGATTTCAGACTACCTGCGTTTGTGCCGTGCTACACAGTAGGATTTTGATTACAACAGAATTATCTCTAGGGTTGGATGAGAAGGCCCCAAAACTATTTCAATCCTGTTTATGTCATCATAGATGTATTTACCTTGTGAATAATAATAATTTGTGCCAAATACTAATCAACCTCACAGCAGTATTACTTCCTTAGAGAATATTTCCAGTGTGGGTGATCATGACAAAGAAATATAACCGTCTAAAAGCCTCTGCATAATATTTATGATTATCAGGAAAAGCCCTGGTTGTTGGCAGGAAAGTGGAGTTCTTTCTAGGAACAGCAGAATGTTACATGATGTGTATTTCTATAATGCAGAAAATGTGTGCTATGGAATTGTGTCTTCTAGGATTGCTTTCTTAGTTAACTTCTTTCCAGAATCTTTTCCTTTTCTCCTTTCTGAGTTCCACCTCTAAACCCCATTTATATAGATAAAAGTTAGATGCTGAGAAATAGCACATAGTCCCTGTACATAGGAATCTCGACATTGGTGAAAGGTTCTAACCCATCCTCTTTTCTGACATAAAAGGTTTTTGGGGAATGTGGATGTTAACTGATGAGCATTCAGTCTTGTGAATCCTTTGTTGCAGTTAATAGTGAAGTTAGGATGCAGCTTTCCTGCCTATTTGTTATTTGTGAATAAAAGTATTGTGGCGTTTGCTGTATTTATTTATATGTAAATATTCCTCCCATCAGTTTGCCCTAGTTTATGCATTTTTCTTTTTTTGGGGGGGGGGGGAGGGACTGGGATTTCTATTAAATTAAAGTTACCAAAATAAGAATTGGAAGTTTAGTAACTGTGAATGTACATTTGTTTCCCACTTCATATTTTATTTTTTTGCTTTTGCCAGTGGCGTATAATTAGATTGTGATTCTAAGACAGCAGTGCATTTACAAGGATCACAGTGAACAAATAAGACTTGCTTCCAACTAGACATGCGTAGGATTGCCATGCATGAAAATGATCAGAAATAATTAAAAGCACATTTTCTTTGAACTATTTCCCAACCAAAGTTAAAAATATGGTTAAGTTCTCTTGAGTTCAGGGGTGATTTAAGTACATACAGAGTTAAGGATTCTATCAGGCTTCTCCAGATATGGAAGATCTCAATAATTTTAGACCAGTGGCAAATCTCTGCTTCCTGAGCAGTCCTCAAGAGAGTGCCCTGCACAATGGCTTGTGTCGGGAGAGAGTCAGGGGAGTGTGACTCTGTTGATTTTCCTTTAGCTTTTTTGATCCTGTCCCAGCTTGCAATGCTTCTTCTCCTTCTTGGGTGGCTTTCTCCAGAAAGTGGTGCTTTTTTGGTGGGGCAGGGGCGGGATAAATGCTTAGAGTCGAGATTTGTAGTCTAGTACCATCCGCAGTGCCACAGGTTCCCCATTCCTGCTCTCAAAGCATGCTTCCTGGTTTGGTCATATGGAAGTGATTCTTAGCCTCTGAGGCTATCGGAAGAGTGTCTGTTTACAGTTGTAGAACAAGCAGCTGTATTCGTATTTGTTTTTCAGTTTATACAGCCAGCAGCATAAGAGATGAGTTCTCCGGCTGTTAAGCCAAATAAAAGGAAAGAGCTAATGGTATCTACGAACACGGGGGAGGAGTAGTGGGTGGTGGTGTTTATAACAGAGTGAGTGTAATGAGGGGAGTATATTTCCTAATAACAAGCATAAACCATCACACGCAACGTGCCTCCACTAGCCCTGAACTCTGATCTGAGTGGCCTTCCTGGATCACTGATGACGTAGAAATGCTGCTACAGTTGTTGGAGTCACTAGATGTTGGCTCAGTTCCTCAAGTTTTAATCTGAAGTTTTGTTGTTGTTGGCCAGTTGATTGCAAACACAAATGTGAGTTTCTATTTCTGTTAATAAGATATTTTATCTTATTTGGGAACCTTTGCTCAAAACATTATTTAATACATGTTTGTTTCCTTTTCTACCTCCTCCACATTGGATATCTTTATCTCAGAATAGACGGCATAATGTGTATCTTTCTATTAAAAGCATGTTTTCTTAATGTTACCATTTCCGTTCCCTTAATTTCTTATTCGTTTTTCACTGCTATGGTTGGACATGAGGTAATAAGCTCATACCCAAATCTGATTTACTCATACAATCATCTCTGATCCTTTTGGGATGGACAGCAGAGAATGGAAAGGATCTAGTTCCTTGTTCTTGTTCTTTCCTCAGATTCATTCATAGAGCAGTTGAATCTGCAGCACACAGATAATATCCCTTGCTTCCAAGAAAAAGAAATCCATTTATGGCAGGCACTTGTTCCATTATTAAAGCAGCAGATGAGACTGGAAAGTTTTGACATAGATTTCAAGATTTTTTTTATTACTACGTAACTTACAGACAAGTTCTTGGTGCTAAATTATTCAACATGTCAAAGTGACCCAGTGCATTTCCTTCCCATCACTGCTTCTATTATTTAGCCTTTCCCTAATGCCAGCAATGCTAGACTATAACTGTCTGGTTTGACTTTCATGTGTCTGAATACTTTCCTTCATTGTGACCAGTATTTATTTCTTGGCTATTTTTCTACTACCTGTTGGCCCATCTCTACCAGCTGATGAACTTTATTGAAGGAGTGGTATATAAATGCCAGAAGTAAATACCAGGCGGCTGCACCTCAAATTCTGAGAGGTGCATCTAAGTTATTTGCAATGCTGGGGTGCAGTTCATAAGTTGCATGTGGCTGCACACGATTCTCCATGGTGATGCAAGGAATCTTGTGGTGAACCTTCCGAACTGGAAGTCCCTTCATGGGTGCCACTAAAATAATGACCACTCCTTGGATTGTTTGTGCAGGTGGCAATCTATAGAACTGCAGAGCAAGGGGGCCAGCTCATGGAGGCCAAGCTGTTTCCCCCTCCCCAATATATTTTGTGAGGGGGCTGGCTCCTCCTCCTCCTGCCATGGAAGGAGGCCCATTGTGGGAGAGGAGCAACTGTGGCCATTGAAGCAGTGCCGTGCTTGGCTCTAGGCTCGGCCTCCTCCTGAAGATGTGATGTCATGCGCATGACATCACACACACGTCGTGCATCACACAGGCCCCCTAAATCTTTGACACAAGTTGCTGCCTCTGCTGCAAAGTTTGAATATTACTGCAAGAACTATGATACAACATGGGTTTTGATCAAGAATGAGCAACTCCCACTCCCATCATCTTAAGCCAGGGTGGCCAATGGCCAGATATGATGGGAGCTGTAGTCCAAACAAACCTCAAGGGCCACATGATTTATTTAGAGCAAACAATGTGTTAAGTACAATATTATTAAAATGAATGGTTGCTTCGTACTTCAAAGCTTATTCTTCATTCTGGAGCATTATGCATCTCTCTCTCTCTCTCTCTCTCTCTCTCTCTCTTTCCCTTTCCCTTTCCCTTTCCCTTTCCCCATATCTCAAATGTCCTCATAATGTCTCAGCATACATGCCTACAGGAAAAAGTCCTAGTTTGTGTGGCACCCACTGTGCCAATATGAAGTTTGAATTGTTTTTTGTTTAACTCGGGAAGGGCTGTGCCTGAAACTGTACATATGAAACTGTGAGGCAATATTTGTTTTACAGCTGCCTTTACTTTCCTCTTGATAAATAGAGGATTCATGTTTCCCCTTGTGCTGTCAGCCTTCTGATATTTCTGAATAATAGCAACAGTTATGAAAATTTGCCTTGTAGATTAAGTGTAAAATATGTCACAGATCTCAATTAACAAGCAGCAAAAAGTCGCTGTATATCCCTGTCCTCTCAGAAGAGTGCTCTTTTTCATAACTCAGGCAGCCTGGAATTTGTGGGGTAGCTCAGACGGGGTGGTGGGAGCAAAGAGGGAAGAGGGAAGGAAGTTAAGGAAGAGTGAAGACAGGAAACACACCTTGTCTTCTCAGCACCCTGAGACCTTCCTCTGCTGTGCTGCAAAGTGCTAAAGGACTGCTAGCCTTAAAACAATTTTCGTGCTTTTAATACTTGTGAATTTTGGAAGCGAAAGCTCCAGAGGTCAAACATCAGTAAAGGTAAAGGTAAAGGGACCCCTGACCATTAGGTCCAGTCATGACCGGCTCTGGGGTTGTGGCACTCATCTCGCTTTACTGGCTGAGGGAGCCGGAGTACAGCTTCCGGGTCATGTGGCCAGCATGACTAAGCCGCTTCTGGCGAACCAGAGCAGCGCACGGAAACACCTTTTACCTTCCCACCAGAGTGGTACCTATTTATCTACTTGCACTTTGACGTGCTTTCAAACTGCCAGGTGGGCAGGAGCTGGGACCGAGCAACAGGAGCTTACCCCGTCATGGGGATTCAAACCGCCAACCTTCTGATCAGCAAGTCCTAGGGAAATAAAACCCTTTCATTCTGAATCACAGAACTGTACTGTTATGGTTTATAGCTTCATATATTGCTATTAACTGTGAATAGTTGAGTTCTTCGTGTTTTGCAATGAAGGCATACAGTCTTGTTGCAGTATTTCATTTAAATAGTAACCTTGCCTCTCTAGATCGAAGCGTTCTATTCCTCTGTTTGATGAAATTTGGCTTCAGTTTTGCAGAGGTTTCTTTCTTCATAGCACTTTATTTTCATTGTTAAATTTCTGCTTTTGATTACAATTTTTTGTGTGTTTAAAGTCTTATATATCTCATAAGTAAAGCATAAAATTGTGTGAAAAACTATTTGAAATTTAGAGTACTTCACTGTAGCTAGACATAATTTAGAGTACTTCACTGTAGCTAGACATAATCCTTATGTACTCCAAATCAAGTGGAACTTGTCTCTGGCCTGAGGCATCCTGTGGCAAAAGCTCACTTAAGGATTTGATAATTGCCCAGTTTGTGCTCTCATCATAACATATTGAAGCCCAACAACTGGCACCAGCTCCACACCAAATCATATTTCACTTGTGTTAAAAGTAAGGCAAGTTTTTATTAGGTTCCTGAGGTGAGAAAATGCCTTCATTTATATGCGTGCTCAATCAGAAGAACATATGCCACATCTTTTGTATCACATCATTTTTATTCTTCCTCAGTTCTTTTGATACTGCAAATTAATATATCATCGCTTTCATCCAAGTGACAATGTGCAGGGACGTCTTCTTCCAAGAATAACCTGCCCCCTCACTAGTCTGGCACAACTATTTCTCTGTCACAAAGAACATTCTTCAAAATAGCTTAAAACGAGAGGGGTAGTGAGTGAAGAGCTTGGAAACTTGGGGCTTATCCATACTTCTGCTTGTGCCGTGTCCAGAAGCACCGTCTGAATGGTTTTCTGCTTGACCTGGGCTTTCTAGGCACAGGTCTGAGCGGATTTCCCCTTGCCCTTCTCCTTTCCAAGGAAAACCCACTCTTTAGAGATAGATCGGAACAAATGGCAATCCAAGGGAAACCCAAATTGTCGTTGGCTCCGATTGAGTGTTTTTCAATGAATAGGAAAACAGAAAGACAAGAGGAAGTATGAATAAGCCCTTACTTCCCAGAGAGCAATTGCAACGCAATTCGCAGATTAACTATATCAAATATTTGATGTTTTAGATATTCCTCTGAGTTCTTTAGTGCCATCCTCCTGAAAAAGAGAGCCATTAATACTGGAAACTTCCATAAACCAAAACTGACTCCTTCGTGGGAGCAATTGTGCTGTCACAACTGATGGGAGTTGTGTTTTGATTCCAGACTTCGATTTCAGCATTGCTTAAAATAATGTTTTGAGGCGGTACAAGGTTTCTCCTCTTTTGTTTTTTCTGTGCTGAATTTTTAAAGAATGCATTTGCTCTGAATGTTTCTTTGAATTGCTTCCAGAACATAAACACAAGGCATGGCTTAATACCTAACCTTTCTGGAATGTATTTTACATTACGAAGCTAGGAGTGCCTTTCATTATGGATTTCCAATTAAATTATTCCCTGGTTGTGTCTAAAATAGTGAAATGGCTGTTGCCTTTCTGACTCTGGTCATCTTACCTCAAAAAGGATGTAACACAGCGATTTAGAAAAGGGCAACAAAAATGACCAAGAGGATGGATCAGCTCCCCTATGAAGGAAGATTACAACAGTTGGGGATTTTTTTGTTTAGAGAAAAGGCAAGTAAGAGGCAAAATTATGATTTTTCTGTAGAAAGTGGATAGAAATAGACTTTTCTCTCCCTCCCTCCCTCCCTCTCATAACACTAGATTCAAGGCAGATAAAAGAAAGTACTTCTTCCCACAGCACATTGTTACAACTACAGAACTCACTCCCACAAGAGGCTATGTCCTCTGATGGCTATGTTCTCCTACCAGGGTCGGAGGCAGTGATGCTTCCAGTTTCCGGAAACTGCAGGAGTGGTGAGTGCTGTTGTGCTATGGTCTTGCTTGTGGGCTTCCCATAGGCTTTTTCAGAAAAATGGAGGACCCAAAAAAGCCAGTTTGTCTGGCCTCCAAAACCTCATTCGATGGTGGCGGCGGCAAAAAGAAATAAATCTAAAGTATTGATTGAGCTGCCAGTCCAGTGCCCTGATGGGGATGCAACTCAAGCTCTCTCCAGTCAACAGATTCATAATTTGATGGGTGGGGAGGGGATGATAAGCTCTCTGAGATCAGCTAAGGAGGGAGACTGTGTGCTTGCAAGTATAGGACGCCCCTCCCCAAACTGCTAGCATGTAGTTCTCCAGGGTAGATGCCAAAGCCAATGGCGAATTCCTCAGCCCAGAAATGGTTAGCCATTCCTACGATAGACAACTTAAGGTCACGTGAACAACTCCCACTAAAATTTGCTGCGGGGAATACAGGTATGCAGTTATTAAAGGGCAAGTCATCCTAACCTTAAGCAAGGCATTGTCTACCAGCAAGGAAGACTGTTATGCTAGGTGTGCTTACTAGAGAGAGCAAGACCCACTGAACAAAGTGGGATCATTTCTAAGAAAACGTGTGTAAGTTTGGGCTGTTGTTCTATTTCTACTGTAACTGTTAGTTAATTAGTATTAATGAAGACTTCTGCAATTTTGCTCTTGCGATCAACTCAAATGGTAGCAGCATAGCCTTGAAGAGACAGTTTTGTTAATGTGCAATCAGTTTTAGCGCAAAATTGCAGTTGTCACAAAGCATTTCCTTGTATTGAAGAGTTAGTTAAGTATAAAGCTCTCAAGTTCAAGGGGGCAGGAGCTGTCTTAATGAAGAACAGCTTCAAAGGTTTTCAGTAAAGATAAAATTCCAGGAAAGGTGCAACATGTTTCCCTACTAAGAATTTTCTGTTTTGCATTTTCTAAGAAATCTTGATGACATCAGGAATGGTGAAGTTCCTCTCTCCCTTTTTGGAACAGTTGCATGTAAGAACAAGTGAAAGATTTGGAGGCAGTCCAGGACTCATGGAAGTCAATGGCAAAATTCTTGTTAGGGTGTGTGTGTGTGGTTCTTGCTGTCATCCTTGAGCTGGTTTAATTAAGAACAAGTGCCTATTTATTTATTTGCTTCTAGGTTGAGGCTTTTTGGGATGTCAGGCACACCTCAAACTACATCAGACAGTAACAACCTCCACACTGATCTAGGTAGTTGGAATGACAAACCAGGGACTGTGAAGATCAGTGCAAGTAGCATAGTTCAAAACAGTGATCTTTGGCACACAAGCACCACACTAAAGTTATACCTTTGCCATGGATGGTGCTATATACTGAATGTAAATACCCTACTGTAGTGGTTCCTGTCTGACAGCAAAATACTGTCTTACTAAGAGTTCTAGTGAAATTCTTTATTTGAAAATGTTGAATCTTTTAGTATTTAGAGGTGAAGGAGCAAGGCAGCAAAAATGTAAAAAATAAATAAATTGCTAAATGTAGGGAAATATGGGTTTTAATTATAGAGATAATGATCTTTTGAAGTACTGTTTCAAAACATCATTGGCTGTGTGTCAGCAATCCAAAGCCAAAACCTGTGTAATTGAGTCTTGTTCATATTTCTCTCCTGATAGGCATGCTTCTTTCATTTCTGTTCCATCCGTACTATTTACATTTTAGATTGCAAGCCTCTCGGTAGCAGAAACCAATGGGTTGTTTTTGTTTTTGTTTTGCAAAGTGGTGCTCCATAAATATCCTCTGCCATGTTTACTATCGAACCTCATAACATATTAACATAGAATCATAGAATTGGAAGCTGACCCTGAGAATCACTTAGTCTAATCCCCTGCAATGCAAGAATATGCAGCTATCCCTTATATCTTCCTTATTCCAGCCATTTTTCTAACTGTCAAATATTGGAGGGTGGGCAAATACAGGCTTTCAGAATCACGGTAAACACGGATTTTAAAAAGAACACCTTCATGCTTATTTAATGAAAAATAAAATTCTTCTGCAGCTACTGAACTGCTCACGTAATCCAATGTGTTCAACAGTGAGAGATTTCCAAGAAGGCAGGAAACTGTAAAAGGGCAAGGCTTTCCAAGCTCTCCTGTTTGGTTTACAAAACCCTTGTGTTTTTAATGCTAGAGCTCCCTCCACCCCCCTCCTCTTTCTCAGAATCTCATCTCTAGGAAATCCAGAGTGCTGCATAACTGTGAAGCACTTAGATTTGCAACAGACGACTCAAAGTCTCATGCTTGAAATAATCTGCTTTTCAAAACTCAAACAAACCCACCAAACAACCCTCTTACGTGTATATAGCCCTTCTTGCTCCCCCACCCCCCGCTTGCTTTGTAGAGTGACTTGATAAAGGCAAGCTTTGGATAAAGGCGAAATAAAACTACTTAGAAAAAGATTGTGATCCTGGCATTGTGAGAGTTATCTGAAATTTCTTAAACAAATTAAAATCTAGACAGATGTGAAGCTTTCGGTGACACCTTGAATCTGATCTCAGGCTATAAAGTGGAGTGTAGTATTAACACACTAATAAACTCACCCACATCCTCCTCCTCCTCTCTTTCCGCTGCCAATCGATTGCCCTGCTTTGCAGATCTTGCTATCACCTACTTTAATTATGGACAGTGGTGAGTGGAACTTCCTTTGTTCTGGTTGGTATTTGGTTTGCAAATAATATTAAGCCACGGTTTGGTGCTATGAAATTGCCCTTTAGTTCAACAATTTTGGCAGGTTATTCTTCCAAATCCAAAATTTGCCCTTCTCTCTGTTTTTTGATTCTGATAATTGGGATTTGGGCCAAAAGAACTAATAACTTATCTGATAACTTTGACAAGGTGCACAATAGCCAAATTCAGAAGAACTTTGGATGCTGACCTTACGGCAGTTTGATATCAACAGCTCTTAAGGCAAGTTGACTAACCAACTTCAAGGCTGTAGGAAAATCCAAGACATGGGCAAATTCTATGCTGTTTTGTCAAGTTTTATTACATAAGCAGCAACTAAGGAATACTGGTACGGACCTCTGGGTTCTCATGGAAGACTTTGGAAGGACACTTTTCAAAGATAGATATGTTGAGTGTAACTACTTCAGGAGAACTGTGCGATGCACTCCCCTTTTCAATAATTATGTGTTGTGTTGCATTGTTTGGTATTTGAAAAATGAATAAAAGTAAGTTGCATTAAAAAGCTGCTTGTAGAACTAGCACAAATCAGTTTTATGTGGCGACAGAGAATTTTATATTTAATGGTCTCCAGAGATTATGCATTGTAAGACAATGTGAATCACTATGGGTTTATATGTATATTGGTCAAAATTTAGTTTGGTCTTGGAAATGTGCAGTCTTCGATCCTCTGTGGTGAATTATTGCTGTGTTAAAACAGCTGTAAAATACAGTATTTCAAACAGAAAGAATTAATAGTAAAAATCAATAATCCGTGTAGGCCAGTAACTTTAAAGTCTCAACCAGGAGGTTTCTCTGCTTATAGGTTATTTTTCTCATTAGCTTTTTCCTTTATTAAAATTTTCTTTGGATGTTTTGTCAGTAAAATTTGTACACTCTGTTTTTAGTATTATTTGTATTATTTAGAGTGTTGCATTTGTTTTTAGTACTATAAGTCCCATATTACATAAAATCTAATTCCTTCCAGTAGCACCTTAAAGACCAACTAAGTCAGTTCTTGGTATGAGCTTTCGTGTGCATGCACACTTCTTCAACCAGTAATACAACTTAATACAACTACTATAGTTATACAACCACTATAGTTACAACTATTAAGCAGTTTCTTCAGACAAGTTGGGGCAGGCTTAACAAATACATGCATGTCTGTCAAGCAGCAAATAATTTTCTTGCTCCACTTTCATGTCAGTTTAACAGATTTTATGTATTTGATTTTACATAAAATTTTTACATAAAATCTCCTGTAAAATCTGTATCTGAAGAAGTGTGCATGCACACGAAAGCTCATACCAAGAACTGACTTAGTTGGTCTTTAAGGTGCTACTGGAAGGAATTTGTTTTGTTTTGACTATGGCAGACCAACACGGCTACCTATCTGTACATAAAATCTGTTAAACTGACATGAAAGTGGAGCAAGAAAATTATTTGCTGCTTGACAGACATGCATGTATTTGTTAAGCCTGCCCCAACTTGTCTGAAGAAACTGTTTAATAGTTGTAACTATAGTGGTTGTATAACTATAGTAGTTGTATTAAGTTTCCTAAGGCGCATGAAATCTTGCTTATTTGTGTTTGCAGCCCAATCCTGTACACATTTATTCAGCAGGAAGTTCCTCTGAATTTAAAAGAGCTTACTTGTAAGTAGTGTGCAGGACAATAGCCTTCATTTTACTGGTCAACACAAACTCTACAAAGTTCAGGCATAAAATAATATAAAACATCTTGGTACTGGTTGCTAGAACAGCTCTTGTTTGGTACAATAGCTGTACCAAACTTCTCTCAAGTGTTTCTTACTCTCAGGGATACCACGGTCCTTTTATTTGTTTTTGCTTTGCAAAACCCTTCCTTTCCTATGGAACATCCTGTGGAATGCAGGCTGTGTTTCTGTGAATTAGCTTACAACAGTACCAAATTGCTGATGATGAGGAACGTAGTCTTAGGTCATGTAGTGCAGACTTTTATTTTCATTTTTGCATTATTCAGGAGCTCCAGGCTTTCACCAGCAGTTTTATAGTACAACATGTGTTGGAGGAGATCATGCACTCAGCGCAGGCAATTTGGAGCTTATTAAGAACAGCATGGTCTTCAAGGCAGTGGAGGGACTTAATTTGTATCCTAAAGCTGCTAGACACCGCTGCATTTCTTTTTCTATATCGCCTTTCCTACACGATTGCTCTTTCTACCTCTCTAGCCAGTGGCAGTAAATTGGACAAAGTACATTGCTACTTTGTGTTTTACCAATGTATATATTTTTGTTGCTTATGTTGTGCCACTGGCATGTACAGTTGTACCTCATTTTGCGGCCAGGATCCGTTCCGGAGCCCCGGCCACTAGCTGAAAATGATGCAGGGCAAAGTGCCACATCTGCGCATGCGCGTGGAGCGGTTTGTGCTTCTGCGCATGTGCTTCTGCGCGATTTAGCACTTCTGCACATGCACGAGCGGCAAACCCGGAAGTAACCCATTCCAGTACTTCTGGGTTTGCCGCTGACATCCGCCAGGATGGACGATAGACAAGGCCAGCATTCGCAGAGGTATTACTGTACTGTATTTGCAGCAAATTGAAATAAGTCTTATTTTTATAATATGTACACTTGCACCATATACAGCAGGGCATTGATAATTCTAACAATGATTTACTGTATTTTTCGCTCTATAAGACGCACCAGACCACAAGACGCACCTTGTTTTTGGAGGAGGAAAACAAGAAAAAAAATACTCTGAATCTCAGAAGCCAGAACAGCAAGAGGGATCACTGCGCAGTGAAAGCAGCAATCCCTCTTGCTGTTCTGGCTTCTGGGATAGCTGCGCAGCCTGCATTCACTCCATAAGACGCACAAACATTTCCCCTTACTTTTTAGGAGGGGAAAAGTGAGTCTTATAGAGCAAAAAATACGGTAAATAACGCCGTGCCCCTTCTCTTCCACAAGCACGCTGCTCCTTGCACACACCTGCATGTAGCTTCTTCTCTCCTATTGAACAGTGACACACACTGGGCAAGTATGTAAACTTAAGGCTTTTCTGTAGAAGGAAGCAACTACAGGAGGCCCATGAAGGACTTGTGTATCTATTTTTCTTCCTTTCCTCACTATTCTCCCTGAGAATGATGTGGCAATTGCTCCCCCATGCATCACAATGGGTTTTTCACCAGCAACTGATAAAACATCTCACTGTTCATACACCTGTCTCTGTGTAATGGAGTCGTATTTCTGTCTTGAAAAGCTTGCATTTATAGGCCATAATTTATCTCATTTGTGTGGTCAGGGTGTATCAGCTGTGGAGTCGAGAGTTTCTTAAACTCTATTATTCGCTTTGTGGATCTGCAGTTTCTTTTCATGCTTGTGTTTTGAGTCCCTGTGGGAACCCCATCCATGTGCTGGTTAATTATTTATAAGTGGTCAATACTATACTAGGTTTACAGTAGGTTTGTTTTGGACTGTGGTTTGCATTCCCTAGTATTGTTTTGCTTGAGAGCCAGAGCTCCATGAGAGTATTTTCATAGCAGGAACCTGTTTTCATGTGACGGGTGGGTGGGAGGATATGAACCCGATACACCAGCACTGCATAAACAAAATGGTTGACAAGCCAGAGATCCTGAAATGGAACATGGCCTCTGGGATTGCAAGGATCAGCCTGAAAGAAAGTTGTTTGTTTTTTTGGAAAAAAATAAAAATAAAACCAAAGATTTTCAAGGATGCTGAACTGTACTCTCAGTTGCAATGTTTGCCACAGCCTCTGGGTACCTAAAATGCATAAACTAGATTAACTGAGGTGGTGGTGGTGGGGTTGTCCTGAGGCACCAGTGCAGCCGTCAGAAAGTCTTATGAAAGTTCTCAGGAAATATCTCCTCAAAAATCCACAATCCCCATAGCATTTTTGTTCCTGTCTATTTTTTTGCCCTTTTATGTGTGGCAGCCACTTTGTGTTGCCAGTTTTTGACTGGCGCCCATCAAAATTCTAAATGTGCCCATTGCCCCCCCCCCGAAGGTTGCCAGCCCCTGGTATAGAGTAAAATGGATTTTTCTTGAATCCTTCTCTTGTGTTGCTATGTTCATTAAGACCTCTTAAGTGCACTGGGACCAGTTTACCTACAAGATCACCTCCCTTCATATGTGCCCACTCAACTGATTTGGTCGGTGGAATTGGCACAACTAAGGTGCCACACAACACCTGTTCCCTATTTGTAAGAACTCAATTGTTTCGTGTGGCAGCCCCTGCACTGTGGAACTCCCTGCCTCTTGAGAACAAGCAGGCGACATCACTTATACAGTTTTCAGCGCCTGTTTAAAACATTCCTGTTTAGACAAGCCTACCCAGATACTTAGAAAGCTGAGGTAATATAAATCTTTTTTGATATTTTAACTTTTGTATGTTTTAAAGTAGGGTTGCAATTCTATTTTTTCTTGATTTCATTGATTTATCTTTTTATAAACCGCTTTGTCATCTCAATCAGCCTCTGTTTTTAGTTACTACTTTAGCTACTCCTAGGATTCAGTTTTGTAACAAGGCTGGTGCTGACCTCAAAGGTTTATCACTGCACAGTGGTACCTTGGTTCTCAAACTTAATCCATTCTGGAAGTCCGTTCCAAAACCAAAACGTTCTAAAACCAAGGCATGCTTACCCATAGAAAGTAATGCAAATGGATTAATCCGTTCCAGACTTCTAAAAACTACCCTTAAAACAGCCATTTAACATGAATTTTACTATCTAACGAGACCGTTGATCCATAAAATGAAAGCAATAATCAATATACTGTACTGTAAAATAAATAAGACAGTATTGTAGATGATAAAAATAAAAATTAATTTTTTTTCCTTACCTGCACTGATGATAGTCATTGGGGGGCTTTTATCCTTTTCCGCAGTCACACAATCAGTCAGTAGCTGAATTGGGTTCCACGCAGTCACAAAAACAAATTAACCAAAAAAGCCTCAAAAACAAAAATGCAAAATAAATAGCAAAAACAAAAGCACCAAATTTAATCCATTCCAGAAGCCCATTTGACTTCTGAAATGTTCGAAAACCTAGGGGCAGCTTCTGATTGGTGCAGGTGCCCCAGAAACAATAGCCGACAGTCATATCAGATGTTCAGCTTCCAAAAATCGTTTGAAAACCAGAACACTTATTTCCGGGTTTTCAGCATTTGAGAACCAAGGTACCACTGTATCTGCCTACAGAATAAGCATACAAAGATCCCAGAACTAGTAAACATTTTTGGAAGGGGTGCTCCGTGGACAAGGAATTGCTATAATACTCCCGTGATACATTATCCTCCCTTTGCTATGCTGCATGAATTCAGGGAAATCACTGTATTTATTTACTCTCTTATGTTGCCTGGCCTTTGGAGTTTAATTTATGTCTCTTTTCAGGACTCGCCCTTTGATTTTTGATGATGTTGTTTTTTACCCTTGACCTGGAAGTGAATCCCACTTTGATCTTGTGGCATTCTTACCAGCACCCACCCTTCCGTACCCTGGCAGAATATTTCACAAGATCCCTATCTGCAGGCCCATCGGAGTGTCCACATCAACTGTTTGCAAATCACTACAATATAGGCTCAAGTTGAAAACCCATGATTAGTAAGCAGTCTATAGCTCCCAGGTAAGTCTCGTGTGTCTATTCCCTAAACATCCTTTTGGAGTGAAAGGTGGAACAGAAACCTATCAGCCAAGTAGATTAAAAGGGAAGGAAACAGCAAAAGTAATTGAACTTGTCTTGACTGAGAAGCTCCAAATGACTAGAAATATACTTAGCTGTGAGAGTGGGGTCATCTTTCAACTGAACTTTCGTTTCAGGGGCCAGGTGTGCTGAGCATGGTTAGATGGTTTTACACTGACTTGATTTCAGTTCTGAAAGAAAGGCAGAGGTTCCTTTCAGTGCTAGCTCCAGGTTTTGGCTGTTCTTTGGGCTTGCTACTTTATTTTATTGGGTTACAGACGCTTCAGGTTACAGACTCCGCTAACCCAGAAATAGTACCTCAGGTTAAGAACTTTGCTTCAGGATGAGGACAGAAATCGTGCTCTGGTGGCGCAGCAGCAGTGGGAGGCCCCATTAGCTAAAGTTGTACTTCAGGTTAAGAACAGTTTCAGGTTAAGAACGGACCTCCAGAACAAGTTAAGTTCTTAACCCAAGGTACCACTGTATTATTCTATCCCACCTTTCCTCCAACTAGATTAAGGTATCATACGTGGGTTACCCCCCTCCTCTTTATATCCTGTGAATGCGAGGCTAGGCTGAGAAATGGTGACTGGCCCGAGGTCACCCCGTGTCTTGCATGGCTGAGTGGAGATTTGAACCCTGGTTTCTCAGATCCTTGTCGAACACACTAACCAGTACGCCACACTGGCTCTGAGCATCATTCCTCCCTAAGTAGGTCTACTAACCTTTCTACTACAGTGGTACTTCTGGTTACAAACGCTTCTGGTTACAAACGCTTCAGGTTACAAGCTCCACTAACCTGGAAGTAGCTGCTCCTGGTTGCAAAGTTTGCCCCAGGATGCGAACAGAAATCATGCTCCAGAGACGCACACGCAGCGGGAGGCCCCATTAGCGAAAGAGCGCCTCAGGATACGAACGGTTTCAGCTTAAGAACGGACTTCCGGAACGAATTAAGTTTGTAAGCAGAGGCACCACTCTATAGCCGCTGCCCTTTCACTTGGTCTCTTCCTCTGAGCCCAAGCTGTATTTGCATGGAGAGAGCAAGATAAGCAGAGGTTGCTTCTTCTCCTTGTTCCCATTGACAGGACTTCATAGGTCTCCAGGGTCCCCCAGCTGGAGGGTGGGTCTTTGCAAGAGCCGACCCTTGGCCTTGGCCTTGGCCCCGGCCCCATTGCAAACTTATCCAGGCAACAGCCAGTTTGACAGATATTTGGAACATGTTGTAGTGGAGGGATATCTGCATATATGCCCTGCCGATGAGCTTCCCAGGGACATCTGCCTTGCCACTCATGGATTGGAAAGCTGAACTAGATGTATGCTAAGCTAGATGTTCTGATGAGTGTTTTTCTGTAACAAAGCAGCATTGGTTGTAATTGGAACTAAAAATAACTGTAACTGTTTTACTGTAATCTCTGAGCTTAACTGCATTATATAACCGCCTCTCGTAAATGGCAATTATTTTTATGATTGTAAGAGCAAACAGCTGTAGCAGAAATCCCAGATCCATGACCTCAGTTGTTGTGATGCTGCCTGTGCAAATTTTCTTCCTTAGCAATCGCCGTAATGAGAATTTTGCCCAGTCTAGTTGATTGTTTTGCAAGCATCCTATAGATCAGTGTTTCCCAACCTTTGGTCTCCAGCTGTTTTCAGACTACAATTCCCATCATCCCTGACCATTGATCTTGCTAGCTAGGGATCATGGGAGTTGTAGTCCAAAAACAGCTGGAGATCCAAGGTTGGGAAACACTGCTATAGATGATACTTGACAGGCTTTGCGAAGAGAGAAAAAGGAGTGAGATTACCATGAGAGCTCCACTGTTTATCATAAAGACTGCATTCAGACTATCATATTTCAGTTTATTAAGCCAATATTTGAACAAGCCTTATGACCCCACAGTCAGCCACTTTGTTCCTCCCTTCGCAAAAACCATGAAACAAACCAGTTAAACTTAATTTCTCCTTATTTATAAACCGTGGAGCTATAGTTAACAACTTCAGAACAGCTTCAAAGCATGGTTTCATAATGTGGCTTGTTTGGAAACCTTGATGTAACAGAAAACTATGGTTAACTGAAGACTTCTCGGTTTATTTGCCTGCCTACACAAAGGGGGAAGTGAAATGGCTGCATTTGGGGTCCCAAGGCTTGTTCCTGCTTCTTGAAGATGTTGGATACATGGGCGTAGGATTTTTCTTCAGTTAAGGGTCTCATGAGATAAATCCTGAAAGGCCAGGATTGGGTTTTCTCCATATCGGAGGTTGGTTGAGTTTCTGAGGTTGTTCCATATTTATTCTTTCTTTTTGTAGCACATGATTATGTCTCATGGAGGGGCGTTGGCTTTTGGCATGGGTCTTAGAGCTCTGTGTGCCCTTTCCAGATCATCTACTTTGAGTTTCAGGTTTGGAATTGTGGTTTTTAGCCAGCATACAATGAGATCAGCCGGGTTTTTGTCCTCCATTTTCTCAGGAAAATTGCGGAGGAGGATATTGCAGCGTCTACTGTGATCTTCAGGGTCTGCTAGTTTAATTCTCGCTTCCACGCTTTCTCTTTCTTGGCAGCTATCCATATCAGCTAATTTATTTTTCAGACATGTGTTTTCCTCTTGGAGTTGCTCTATTTGTTTTAGTTGCATCTGGTTTTCCTTTTCTAGAGTGGAGATGGTCATTTTGACTCACAGGCAGTTTTAATTTCACTGTGGGGCCCACGGGACCTGGATGTCGGGTCCAACGGTCTTCAGTGGTTCAGGCCTCTTGCATGGACGCCATTACAGTTCTTCAAAGAAAAAAATAAAAATATAATAATAATATAAATAAATAAATTCCAGCAGGGGAGGGCCAGCTCTGCATTTGTTTTTCCCCGGGCTGGTCTCTGGTGTGCGGTTCCTCTGGGGCCCTGGCTTGCTCTTTGCACTAGCCGCCAGGGAGGTAGGCTCGGGGTCGGGCCTGGGCTAGGCTGAGTGATTCCTTGTGGTGTCCCTGGCCCTCTCGGTACCCTCCTACCTCTCTTCCTTGGCAATGGTGGTGGCAGTGGTTGCAGCAGCAGTGGCGGTAAGTTGGTGCTCAGCTGGGGGTAGCTCTGTCTTGCCTCCTGTTTTTCTTGTTTTTTGTGTCTGGCTCCGGAGGCCTCCAGGCCCCGGAGCTCCGCTAGGTTGTCAGTGGGGTGCTCTCAGTCCCAGCAGGATTGAAGTTGTTGGGGGGGGTGCAGGAGGCCCTGCCTGGCCTCCTCGGTTGTCATGCTGGACACCCCTGATCCCCCCCCCAATCATGGCAGCAGCAGTGCAGGGACTAGCCAGGTAGTGCAGTTGGTGCTAGCCATCCTCAGGAGCTTTGCGCAGCCATGTCCCCACTAATATACTATTTTCAACTTCTTGCCTTACCCCTCTGCTTGAAAAAATCTCTAGTTAGATAAATAGGAAAGCATCTACCATCCCTGTCCTTTTAGGAGTTCTTGGTTTCCATGAAGTCGAGTGAATCAGCGCCTTTGGTTATGTGTTTCCTGTTGTGGCTGTTGAAATATTCAAATTGTACTGAAAACGTGACTGTTTTTACCTGTGTTGGCTTGATGAAATGAGCATCTGTTTCAAAGAGGACAAATTGGAGAATAGTTGTTTTAAAGGCTATTTCAGTATGAATCTGCGAATCTTTACCAGTGTGTTACACAGATTTCGGCCTTGTGCCTTTGTTTGTGCTGCCAAGGGCACCTAGCATTAAATCACCTCATGTCCTAATCTTTCAGCTGTTGTTTACGGCCGTAATTTCTCATGGGGTTGACTTGGGGGCACAAAATGTAACCTGTTCTTTGTATTAAAACTGTAACGTGGGTGACTTCAAAAATGATGCTCCTTGCCACATTTACCAGTCGGTAGATACCGGCACTTACTCTTGTAAGTCGTATTATGTGATCAACTCCTTAAGCATCCCTTGTGTGGACCCCCCTGGACCCCCTGTTCTTCCTCTCTGCATTTGTTACAAAGATGATTTTGCAGTTTTAGCATTTCACACTCCCAGCGGCAGCCACTCTAGCATTCAGGGCAGATTTATCACTTAATTCAGTGGGTGATTTTGAATTTCTTGCTGAGGGAGATGAATGCATTTAACCTTTCATGGCTACACATATCCATTGCATGTCGGACTTGCGGGCTGTTGAATTCTCTCCTCCCTTGGAGGATTTTATCTCCTTTGTTAGAGAAAAAACTGCATCAGGGACCATACAGTTGTGTTATAAAAATAGAATTAAGTAGACTTTAGCAAATGTGAAAAGAATTATTTTATTTGCATTAGTTATTATTTCTGTTGGGACTGTGGACATGACCGTGGAACAATCTTTTGTTTACCTCTCTCTTAAGGCATTGCAGTATAAAATTATAGATACAGTGGTACCTTGGTTCTCAAACTTAATCCGTTCCGGAAGTCAGTTCCAAAACCAAAGCGTTCCAAAACCAAGGCGCTCTTTCACATAGAAAGCAATGCAAAGTGGATTAATCTGTTCCAGACTTTTAAAAACAACCCCTAAAACAGCAATTTAACATGAATGTTACTATCTAACGAGACCATTGATCCATAAAATGAAAGCAATAAACAATATACTGCAGTCACACAATCAATCAATCAATCTGTAGCTGAACTGGGTTCCACACAGTCACACGCAAAAAAGAGCCGCAAAAACAAAAACGCAAAATAAATAGCAAAAACAGACAGACCTCAGCGTAGCACTCAAATCAGAAGCATAACACTCAAAACGGAGCACATTCAGCTTCTGGAAAAAGTTCGCAAACCAGAACACTTACTTCCAGGTTTGCAGTGTTTGGGTTCCAAGTTGTTTGGGTACCAAGGCGTTTGAGAACCAAGGTACCACTCTCTCTCTCTCTCTCTCTCTCTCTCTCTCTCTAATATCTCACTTTACTGAATATATACATAACATAGAACATAAAAACAGCCTGCTGAACCAGGCCAAGGGTCCAGCATCCTATTCTCACACTGGCCAGCTAGATGCCTTTGGGATGCTCACAAGCAGGACCTGAGAGCAACAGCACACTACCCACCTGAAATCCTCATCAACTGGTATTCAAATACATACTGCCTTTGTTCCTAGAGGTAGCACATAGCTATGATGACTAGTAGACTTATCCTCCTCTAATTCCATTTTAAAGCCGTTTAATTTGGTGGCTAGTAGCCACGGATAGCCTTATTCACCACTGATTTGTCTAATCCTCTTTTAAAGCCAAAATCCATTTGTTATGTACAGTATGATTAGATACGTGTATTTACCACTCTTGAAATATGCCTTGTATTTTTTACACATCTCCACGTAACATTTTTCTAAATTAATTGCCCTTGTATTATTATCTTCATTGTTCCTGAACAAATCACAAAACACTTCGTTTGCCTAGTTCCTGCAATTTTAAAGTGGCACTAGCCATATGGAACTGTAGAAGAAGCAGCTACGGTGATGCCGTAGCAAAGTGTGGAATTCCTATCTGGAGGAGTTTATAATCTAATAAAAAGGCTTGAGCAAAACCAGTGCTGAACAGTGCTTTCCTGGAAACAAAGCAAGTGGCGAGCGGTTGCTATAGCTGCAGTGCTTCGAGGAACATATGGCCTTTTAGGAATCACTGGAGACCTTCCCACTGTGCTCCATTAACAAATCGTTGCTTCAGTACAAGCATAACCTCTGCAGTGACCTGCTTATTTGCGTATGTCCGCTGTGCATGGAAATCCTGTCTTGATCACAAACAGGGAACTAGAAGAAAATGCTGAGAGATGGGCAAAAGCATTTCCCCCAATCAGAAATAGCTTAACTAAATTTATCGCACTGTTTCTTCTCTCTCTCAGCTCTGTTCCCATCAATATTCCTTAACGCAGGACAAACATTTTGGAGCTCCTTAAGATCACATATTTCCCATCATACAGCCCTCTGAAAAACCACTTCTCTATTAAAATATGCCAGTTTCTAACAGGGCACATCCACTGCTACTTCCATGCCAAGCTACTGCTTGTCTGAACGGTAGAGCTGGGTATAGCTGGGCACTGTTTACCAGTAGCAGGCAGTGTGGTGGGTTGGCAGCACACACCTTTGACCTCCTGTTGCCTGTGTCACTGCAACAGACTGAGATGGAGAAGGGGAAGCAGTGAGGAGGTGGTGAGGATGACATGGTGCAAATGCAACAGTGGAGCCAATCCCCTCTCCATCCCAATGTGCAGCAGCAACGCAGAAGGTCAGATGGCCACCACTGGCACACCTACTAGCCACTACTAGTGTTTATTCTGCCGCAAGTGTTGTTGTTGTTTAGTCGTTTAGTCGTATCCGACTCTTCGTGACCCCATGGACCAAAGCACGCCAGGCACTCCTGTCTTCCACTGCCTCCCGCAGTTTGGTCAAACTCATGTTGGTAGCTTCGAGAACACTGTCCAACCATCTCGTCCTCTGTCGTCCCCTTCTCCTTGTGCCCTCCATCTTTCCCAACATCAGGGTCTTTTCCAGGGAGTCTATCAAGGGAAGTAATAGTGCCACTGTATTCTGCTCTGGTCAGAAGAAGAAGAGGAAGAAGAGTTTGGATTTGATATCCCGCCTTTCACTCCCTTTAAGGAGTCTCAAAGCGGCTAACATTCTCCTTTCCCTTCCTCCCCCACAACAAACACTCTGTGAGGTGAGTGGGGCTGAGAGACTTCACAGAAGTGTGACTGGCCCAAGGTCACCCAGCAGCTGCATGTGGAGGAGCGGAGACGCGAACCCGGTTCCCCAGGATTACGAGACTACCGCTCTTAACCACTACACCACACTGGCTCTCAGACCTCACCTGGAGTACTGTGTCCAGTTCTGGGCACCATGATTCAAGAAGGACACTGACAAACTGGAACGTGTCCAGAGGGGGGCAACCAAAATGGTCAAAGGCCTGGAAACGATGACTTATGAGGAACGGCTAAGGGAGCTGGGCATGTTTAGCCTGGAGAAGAGGAGGTTAAGGGGTGATATGATAGCCATGTTCAAATATATAAAAGGATGTCACATAGAGGAGGGAGAAAGGTTGTTTTCTGCTGCTCCAGAGAAGCGGACACGGAGCAATGGATCCAAACTACAAGAAAGAAGATTCCACCTAAACATTAGGAAGAACTTCCTGACAGTAAGAGCTGTTCGACAGTGGAATTTGCTGCCAAGGAGTGTGGTGGAGTCTCCTTCTTTGGAGGTCTTTAAGCAGAGGCTTGACAACCATATGTCAGGAGTTCTCTGATGGCGTTTCCTGCTTGGCAGGGGGTTGGACTCGATGGCCCTTGTGGTCTCTTCCAACTCTATGATTCTATGATTCTATGAGTCTTCTCTTCTCATGAGGTGGCCAAAGTATTGGAGTCTCAGCTTCAGGATCTGTCCTTCCAGTGAGCACTCGGGGCTGATTGCCTTAAGAATGGATAGGTTTGATCTTCTTGCAGTCCATGAGACTCTCAAGAGTCTCCTCCAGCACCATAATTCAAAAGCAGCAATTCTTCGGCGATCAGCCTTCTTTATGGTCCAGCTCTCACTTCTGCCGCAAGTACTTCTACCTTATCTCTTTTCTCAGGCTAGAAGGCCTAGTCAACTGAACCTTCAGTGCTTTAGTTTGTTTATTTCGCCATGGTAGGATGTCTCACTGTTGCCACGAAGTGTGCACCAGGTTTTGGGTGTCAGTGAGGTTAGAACCCAAAAATCAACCTCTCAAATTTGCAGCTGTAGCAGGAAGAGAATTCATACAACCATTTCTCATCTGTCTGATTATGATAACCCCTGTATGTAGAACGACCTCTTTCTTGCATCAGCAGAGTGCTTTAGGATCTTTGCCTCTGGCTCGAAGGTGTCATAGCCAAAGCCACCCATCTGAATCCGGAACGCCATGGTCCAAGCCAAGTACTCTTTATTTATGCCAGCTGGGTCTCATGGGAGTTGTAATGTAAAACATCTGGAGGGAAACAGGTTGGGGAAGGCTTTGGTAGCACACACAGGGGTTTGGGGAGTGACTTCACTGAACAGCTGTGTGGTAATGCCTGCTTCATACAATGTGATGATTGCAACCAGTACAAGAAGCTGTAGTTTCTGAATTGGACGTAATATCACACCTCTCAGGCCTTCTACAGTATTGTGTTCCCTTCCTATATAGATTTTCTTTTGTCTGCCTGACAGCTTCATTATATTTCCAGTCAAGTAAAAATGAAAAGAGCTTAGCTATACAATACTTAGCATGGAAAACTAAATTGTTTGGCTTTCTCAGTTATAGTAATGATTGACTACTTAAAGAACACTAGCAAAATGCTAAATTGCTATTCTGATGGTATCTTGAAGGGAGTAAGGATAAACTGCTTTAAGATAGTTGTGATTATTATTCCTCCATATCTCTCTCTCTCTCTCTCTCTCTCTCTCTCTCTCTCACACACACACACACACACACACACTTACTTCTGCATGTGATAGTGAAATATTGCTTGTGGCAAGGGTCTTATCTGTTATATCCACCACAAAGAGATGTTGAGATTTTTGCATGATGTCATCTAGTTCAAAAGGAAGCAGCCAGCAATAATGGGCTATTTACTATTGCAAAAAAGTATTTTTATTTTTAACATCCAGTATGTTCACCTTTGAAGCAAGAGCTTATTCCTTTGAAATGTGTACATGTTAGACTTTTAAGACAATCTGAATTGGACCAAAAAGATCTACCTAATCCATCATCTTGTTTGCATCTGCAGCCACGTGCCTCTGAAAAAGCCACAATCCCTCTTGAGTAGACATTGTATCTCATACCATTAATAGCAAGATGCATGTAGAGTGGTGCTGATCTTTTAAAAAAGACATGTAGGCTAGAAACCAGCACCTCAACTTGTGGGAACAAATTATATATTAATTATGCACTACATAGCCAATGGTCAGGGATGGTGAAAGTTGTCGTCCAGACTGGGGGAGACTGGTCTCCAGCCTTTCTGGAATTCAGTATTCCAAGAAATGAATAAAATAACAAAACAACAATTGGAAGTCAAACCAGAGTTCCAACAGTTGCAGAGTGGAGAGCAAAACTGACAGAGTATGCTGAGTTGGATAAACTGACAGGGAAATTAAGATACCTAAAAGACCAAAAATTTATTGAAGATTGGGGGAAATTTGTGGGTTATCTGGAGAATAAATGTTTTGTAAATACAACGCTAGTGGGTTTTAAAGAGGCACTGTAAAGAACTAACAAGTATTGTTCAAATCGAAATAATGTATAAAGGGAGATATGTATGGCAATATGTAAGGATGGAATGTGTTTTAAAGACTCAAATTCGAAGGAATGTCAACGTCGCTGAAGGAAGTCAAAAACGAATGGAAAGTTCTGTATTTCGGATATATTGTATTTAGAATGAAATTAATAAAAAACTGAAAATTGAAAAAAAAAAAAAAAGAAGTCAAACCAGAGTTAGCTTTATTAAATATATTTCAATGCAACAATCTTGATTTACATAATAAATAATTAATAAGCAATTTATTACAAGCAGCGAGACGTAATATAACTGTACAATGGAAAGACCTTTCCGGCACAATGATAGACAGAACAGTTTAGGAAACAGCTCTCCTTCAGACATTAACAAATAAGCTACAGTTGATAGGTGGAAAGATAAAGAAAGATTGCTTTACCCCGCTGTGATTAAATTTTATAACATTTGCCAGTACAGTCATACCTTGGCATTCAAATGGAATCTGTTCAACTTCCAAAATGTTCAGAAACCAAGCGCGGCTTCTGATTGGCTGCAGGAAGCTCCTGCAGCCAATCTGAAGCCGCGGAAGCCCCATTGGATGTTCAGGTTCCAAAGAACATTCGCAAACCGGAACATTCCCAGGTTTGCAGTGTTCAGGAGCCAAAACATCCGAGTATTAAGGCGTCCGGGATCCAAGGTACAACTGTATTCCAGAAAACGAAGAAGCTCCACTACCAGCATTTGGCTCAATCTGGTTGATATAAACATAAATTACTATCTTCGCTTTCAACCCCTTTCCCACATTTGTAAATCTACCAACACTTTATATTGTTTCACTGGTAATTTAAAGGAAAAAATGACTATTACTCATAATTAATCTAAGCACAACCATAAGGGCCCATGATTAGCTGGTTTAGCTATGTGATGTTGAATGTTATATGTTAACTATGTTCTATCCTGTTTCCCCTTTGTTATTGTTATTATTAAAACCACTCCATGAACCAAGAACTTGTACATGGACCACTAATAATGAATATATGTCATAGATATTACTGCAAATTTATTATGCTATTTTTGTGATGTACAAATGGCATGAGAATCAGTATTATTTATATCACTTATTATTCCTATGATCCCTGTTTATAAAGCCCATTAAAAAGTCTTTTTTTAAAAAATAGAAGACTGAATCCCACAGAATGCTATGTTTTTGACAGAAGATCTGTTTTCAAGTTCTTACTGTTTGTGTTGGATAGTTCTTGTTATCTGAAAAATTGAATACTGGTTTTTTTTTAAATGGTTGTAATAGTAGCTGCCTTTTCCATCTAAAAAGAACTTTGTAATATTCTTATACAATCTGTTCTGAACAATCCAAATTATCTGCTAAGCCTTGCATATCTATCTATACTCTTCCTAAAAAAAAAGAAAATGAAAACTTTTGACAATGACGTAGGAGTTGTATTTTTATTATTACTACTGTGCTGCTTTGATGTGGGGTTGCCGGCATGATCCTGGAGTTCTGAAATACCTTTCAGAATAAGGCTGTTTTGTAAGGCGCTGCCCTTTTCCCTCCTTCCCACATTCATATCCTACCATTATAATTAGTGCCCATTGAATGGTGTTTATCACCCATTTTCATACAATTTCCAAGGCAACAGAAGCAAAGGACCAGTCCTATAATTGGAAAAGGAAGCCAGTACTAACACTTGCATTCTGAGCTTCAAGAAGGATTACTACTTCTAGGTTCAGGTGTAGTAGTAGCAATGGAACTTCAGTTGGTTCTTAGTTCACCCTCTTTAAACAAACTTGGGTATTCCTCTACTTTGGAACTTTTACCTTTCTTTGTCACCACACATGTCCAGTGGACCTAACCTGCACAATATAGATGGATCAAGCTAACCACATCTCTCAAACGCTACTTCTCTACAGGCTCAATTCAGTAGCAGTTGAAAATGTGAAATTGCTATATGCTTCTTTCGGTATTCATCAGCACTGGTACATTTGTATATTTTGGAAACTTTGGGTTGTGGGGACACTTACTGGACTCTATTTTGGACCCATGGACTCCTGAAGTGCAGATATTTTGACTCTATTACTGAATGAGATTTATTTATGATGCCTACCTAATGATTGTTGGTTACTAGCTGATTGTTCCCCAGTAACAATGTGGCATTAAAAGTGGTAACAATTTTTCATAGCGATGTACATTTTCTTTTATTCTAGATGATGAGATACCTGGAATTCCTCGAGATGCTTTGAAGAGTCCACCAACAGATCAGCAGATCAACAAGCTTGCTAGGAGACTTGGACCTGAATGGGAGTGCATCGTATTGTCCCTGGGATTGACGCAAAATGACATTTATCGTTGTAAAGTCAATCACTCCTACAATATCCAGTCACAGATTGTGAGCGCATTCATTTTATGGAGGCAGCGTTTTGGGAACAAAGCTACCGTGGAGAGCCTGTGTACTGGCTTAAAGTCAGGAGAAGTGGATTCTTCTGTGATCCAGCAGATGTTCCAGTGACCCCCTAGTGTGACTGGAGGCTCAAAAGCCCCCTCTGTATGAAATTGAATCCAACATGTTCACAGAACTGGAAAATATTTGGCGTGCTTCAGTCCCTTTTGAAATGGATATAAGCATGCAGTTGAAGTAGCCACTCATGAGGTAGCACTACAGGTAGGAAGAAACTGCTGCCATTGAGCAGCAATTGGGGTAGAGGAGTTCCCACAGCCTTTGATCCATTTTCATCATCAGCGGCAGTGGTCAGGGATGATTTAGTCCAGCAACCTATGTGTGGGAAACCCAGCCAGATGGGCAGGGTATAAATTTATTATTATTATTATTATTATTATTATTATTATTATTGAGAGCCACAAGTTCCCATCCTTGCATTAGGAAATGCAAAGTGACAGAGGCAGCAGCCAGAGGCAGCGCTTCATGAAGTGCTCCCAAACCAGTGAGCTGTCATTCACCTGTGTAGTGCCAAGTCTAAGCACTCCTTGCCTTGTTTCCAGCCTCTCATCTCCTGTCAGTGACGTCCTGGAGGCTCCTCTTCCACACAGCTGACACCCAGCGGCTGCAACCATTGTTACCTCAGGTTACAGATGCTTCAGGTTACACACTCCGCTAACCCAGAAATAGTACCTCGGATTAAGAACTTTGCTTCAAGATGAGAACAGAACTCGTGCTCTGGCGGCGTGGCAGCAGCAGGAGGCCCCATTAACTAAAATGGTACCTCAGGTTAAGAACAGTTTCAGGTTAAGAACGGACCTCTGGAACGAATTAAGTTCTTAACTAGAGGTACCACTGTACTAACAACTGCAGCTGTCAACCTTTTGTTTAGAAAGTAGAAGGGCTAACAGAAATAAGCATCCACCTGTAGGAGCTTATGTGCCAAAGCTACTACAGTAGTACCTTGGTTTTCGAACGTCTCCGTTAACAAACATTTCAGTTTTCAAACACTATAAATGCTTCGGTTTTCGAACACGCCTCAGAAGTTGAACATGCCACGCGTCTTCTGCTGAGTGCAAGATCCTGAGGCCTAGCTGTTGGCTATTGAGTTTTTTGTTTTAGAACGTTTCAGAACTCGAACATTTTTCCGGAATGGATTACGTTTGAAAACCGAGGTACCATTGTATACATTACTTAGCCTTTTTCAGGCATTCAATTTACTGATGTAAATACAATCACATGAGGAAAGAGAGTAGGGGTACATTTTGCCTTCCAATGTAATGCCTTCCCCCTTTTTTTATGGCTGTCTCCCGTAAGGATGAAGGTCTGAAGTGGTATACAAGTACAGAAGCCTTGCCACTTAAGAACTTCACTTTTGAACTCAAGGAGGGCTATAAAGAAGGGGGAAACAATACCTCAGAGAGCAGGATTTGCCAGCATGCCTCTAATGCCCCATCCTTGGTTGTCTTCAGATAAGTAAGCTGAACCTGTGAGATGTGAGGAAAAATGTCCTAGTGTCTGAGCTAGATCATCAATGGGAAAATCTGCTTGAAGTGCTAGCAGGTACTAGGGGTGTGCTAAATGTAAATAGCCGTGTCTTAGGACAGAGACTTGATATCCACTCACACTTGCTGAAGGTCACTTCAAACCCTGTGAAGATTAACACAGGCAAAGAGAGCTCTGTTTTGGAAGCAGTCACACAGCTTCTTCTGGAATAGAATTTAGTTCCATCCAGTCAAGAAGACAGCTTCCTGTTGATTCATATTGTCAGTATAATAGAATCTGAGTTATATCCCTGTAACAACACTCTGTGGCAAGTTGTGAGTAGATATCAAGTCTCTGTCCTAAGACACAGCCATTTACATTTAGTGGTCCATAAAACTGAATGAAATGAATGGAATGAAACAGCTCTCCAACTTGAAAGGGCCATGCAGTAGGAAGGGCAAATGGAATTGTTGCTTCTCAGGTGACTGTGTTGGAGAGCTGTTTCATTCCATTCATTCCATTTAGTTTTATGGACCACTTTTCTGCTTTAATATCTACAAAAGCTTAAAATGAAATACTAAAATCCTACTACAGTGGTACCTCGGGTTACGTTACCTTCAAGTAACGTAATTTCTAGTTATGAGCGCTGCAACCCCAGAAGTGTATACTTCCAGGTTTCGCTGCACGTGCGTGCACAGAAGCAGTGCCTCCAGATACGGACTTTTCGGGGTACGTATGGACCCCGAAAGAAGGGGACGACAGAGGACGAGATGGTTGGACAGTGTTCTCGAAGCTACAAACATGAGTCTGACAAAACTGCGGGAGGCAGTGGAAGACAGGAGTGCCTGGCGTGCTCTGGTCCATGGGGTCACGAAGAGTCGGACACGACTAAACGACTAAACAACAACAACAACAACAACATGGACCCCTGGGATATATTAAGTTTGTATCCGGAGGGTCCACTGTAATACATTTATAAAGAGAGCAGCAATATACCATAGAATGGCCAATATTTTTGAAATGTTTTGGACTTGTTGAGGCTCAAAATATCCATTAAAAGGCATGGTTGAAAATAATGGTTTTAGTCTGGTACCTGATTAGTGCTCATGTGGGTGTTTCTCTGTATGGTTGAAGGTAGTTTCTCAAATTCTAAGTGCCCAGATGTGCCCAGTTTGTGTATAATGTGTTTGTGGGAGGGGGGGGAGGGGGTTTTGGTTTGTGGTTTCTTGGTCTTGTTTTTAACATGTTATTTGTGTTTTTATATTGTGAACTGCCCTGAGATCTACAGATGAAGAGTGGTATATTAAATAAATGAAATGAATGTTGCTATGTTCTGTATTCATGCGAAAGTTATGAACACCTACCTTTTTTGGCCCAATTCCGTTGCGAAAATTAGGGTGCGCATTAGATTTGATGGCACATTAGATTCGAGTGAATACAGTAATTCAGTTCCTTACACAGATGGAGGAGATTAACTGGAAAATGTTCTAATGTCCTAGAGCCAGCGGTGGAGAACCTTTGTGGCTCTGGAGGGCAGATCTTTACCTGGCTTCACCTTGTAGGCCAATTTTGACAGGTGGGTGGGGCAACCCACATGTCAATCAAATAACACCACATGACTTGACAGGTGGGTTGCCCCACCCACCTGTCAAAATCCCTTTCAGTCCCTGTTATAACATTTAAGCAGGGGAGAGTGAGGACTGTACGTTCTCTCTGCAGCAGTTTCTCCCACCATTTTAAAGATCACTGCTAGAGCAATCTTTGAAAGGGTGGGAGAAACCTGCTTTGAGTCAGTCCCCACTCTCCCATCTGAGGGCAGAGGAATGGGGACCGAGCAGTGAGGCAAGCACATGTTTCTTCATTGCAGTGTGATGGAGCAGCCTCTCTCAGAGCGGAAGCCTAAAACAGACACCAGCAGCTTTAGGCACCCTATTCTGTCATATAGCAATGAAGAGGAAAACCAGGTCTGCTTTCAGGTTTGCTGTACATGCAGCAAGGAAAGCAGACCTGCTCTTTTTTTGGAAAACCTATCCCATGCTAATCCTTTTCAGAGGTTGAATGGATCAGCATGAGGTAGGTTTTCCGAGAAGGTTTTGCTCTTCAGTTGATGTCACCAGTGACACCAGCTGATTGGCAGTTGGGCATCATTTGGAGGGAATGGCCTTGCTGGCCAAACTGGACCCCCTGATGGGCCCATATTGGCCATGGGCCAGAGGTTTCCTATCCCTCTTCTAGGGTGTGATCTAATTTTGCATGCTTGCTTTGTCTGTCTCTACTAAACAAAGCTACAGAAACTGCTAAGCTTGTCCAATACTTTATTTGCAGTTGGTCGCCATTCAGTGTTGCTAATAAACTTAAGAAATGGAAAGTTTTCTGTGAAAAACTGAAGAATTGGAAAGTGTTCTTCCCCTACATCACAGGCTTTCTATTGTGATAAATAAATCCAGCAATAAAAAATATATTTTAGATTGGAAATGCTAGATTTCCATAGAAATGCCTAAACATTTTCTGTAAATTAAAAAAAAATGCTGCAAAAAAACATTTGACTAAATATTTTCAGTCAGAAATATTTTGCAGCCATGAAGTTGACTCTGTGGGTTATGTCTGTCAACCCAATTTCCTGCCCACAGTTCCAAGAAACACACCATCAAGTATTTATTTTTGATTCTCTATAAAGCAGCGCAGCACCACTTGAAGTAATTTATGCTCCAGTCAAATTTTAATTTTATCATGATGATAATTATGTAAGAGTATCTGCTTCCCAAATGTGTAATCAGTAAGCTAGTTTGGCCTTGGGGTCTTGTTTCTCATCTGTCAATCTTGTTTGAACACCATGGGAATGTATATTTGAGCTGTCAACAAATGAAGTGTAATCTGGTAGGGGTGCTATTCTGTAAGTACCAAAGAAATGATGTAGTACAGTGGACACTCGGGTTGTGAACATGATCCATGTGGGAAGCTCGTTCGCAACCCGCAGCATCTGCAACCCGCAGCGCTGCGTCTGCACATGCACGGGTTGCGCATCGACGTTTATGCGCATGCGCAAAGCACGATTTAGCACTTCAGCGCATGTGCAAGCACCAAAACCTGGAAGTAACCTGTTCTGGTACTTCTGGGTTCAGCATGGTGCGCAACCCAAAATTGCGCAAACCGAAGCATCTGTAACCCCAGGTATGACTATAGTGGTAAAGTGTGAATTACCAGTGGAGTTTGAATCTCCGCTGAGCTCTAGAATGGCCTTGTCAAGCCACTATCTCTCAGCCTGGGCTTCCTCCCCCCCCTTGGTACTATGAAGAAAATACTAACTTACCTTACAACTGGGGACTGAGACCAGTGTACTAGACTAACCTTTTGGGAAACACTTCCACTTCATATATATGTGCACAGGACAGAGAGTGCAGGGCTAGGGTGGCACAGAAAATATTTGCCTACCCTCTGATCTGGCCCTATCCACCATTGGCTCAGTTCACCCTGTGTAGGTCAGCTTCATAGGAAAAAGTTTCTCCAGCCTTCCTTACAACACTGTTCTATATTGGGGTGGCTAACCTGTGGCCCTCCAGATATTTCTGGTCCCCAATTCCCATTAACTCTCGCCATTGGCCATGGTGGCTGGAGTTGGTGGGAGCTGGCCAACATCTGCGGAAGCCACAGCTCAGCCATCCCTCTAAGCGATTTTCCTTAGCAGTAGTAGAAACAACTTGCATTAACTACTACACTGAGGGTTTCCACAGTTAAATTCACAGGAAACTAGTGCTAATCCGCCCAGGAACCTCACCAAAATGCTGGAGAGGATGCACCTCCACAGGCACATACTTTCACATGTGGTGGGAATGCCCCCAAATCCAACTATTCTGGACAGCAATCATACAAGAAATATTCAAAATAACTAAGCAAGTATTAGAAGTCACCCCAGAACTGGCCCTACTAAACATCTTCCAAGAGAGTAATGCCCACTCACATCATAAAGAGCTCATTACCCACCTACTCTCAGCAGCCAGAAATATCATAGCCAGACACTGGAGAGACCTGTCGGGAGTAAGCATGGACCAATGGTATCAAATAGTATGGGAAACAGCCTTATTAGAAAAAACTAACCAATAAACTAAAACTGATAAGGGGACAAATAGAAGACGCCTTCACCCCACTATGGCTCCCCTTTATCACATGCACAGCCCAACAAGACGACAAGAATCCACCAGCAGCATACAAATCAATATGGCTAACCTGAATCAAAAACACCCACCCACCCCACTCACTCATGAAAACAGTTCACTACAGCCAATCACAAACAAACAACCACACCCTAGGCCAACCCCAACCTCTCTCACCACCAAAGGAATACAAGCAAATAGTAAAGAGAACCCACACAAGCAACACTGACACAAAACCCCACACCTACACAAAGTAGAATAGAAGCATTGCCACCCAACCCCAACCACCATGCCCCCCTCCACCTCTTTCCCTCCTTTCTTCCTAAGGTAACACTAATGTCTCAACAAATGAAACTGATCTGTAGAAAATGTAGCTTAAATAAGAGACATTGCACATACTTTTGTAAATCTTTTAATAGAAAATATGTTATTTTAAAAAATCACATGGGCTTTGAACACAGGATTTCTGGATCATTTGAAAAATAGTTTTCTTCTGGCATGGAAGAAAAGGAACAGAAGGTTTAAAAAAAAACAGAAAAGAAAAAAGGTACAAATAACATGATTTTCAATTCTGACCGGCATGCAGGTTTGACACCCTTCGTTGCCCAGGACTTAACGGACTCACAACCTGTTTAGAGCAGTCTGTAAATAATTGCTCTCAGGCTTTACAACACTCTTCTGCTACTGTTCTCTCATCACAGTTGAGAGGATTATGCTAAAAGGAAACCAGGACGATATGGATGCAGCAAACTCTGTAACTCTAGCAACAGTTGCTAAAGCACACTGCTGTCATGCTTTGCATGTTAATTACGCTTGAGCAGAGTCAGGTTTCGTACCCATGAGTCCATTATAACCTGGTTTCTTGAAGCACAAGACTAGTCTCCCTTGGAAGAATTGTTCTGGGAGGAAGTTTAGAACTTTGAGAGACATTTTCAGTTGAAATGAGACTTGCTAGGACATTCCTAGATAGTCTAATTTTAAAAAGGTGAATCGGGTCATACAGTCCTGAGAGTAAGTCTCATGGAATTCGGTGGGCTCACTTCTGGATAGACATGCATAGAATTGCACACTTATATACTCACAAGCCAAGAGGGCAGCACCAATTCAAACAGCAAACAAAAAACTTGCTCAGGTAGAGTACTGGTAGGTGTGCAAAAATCAGTCAGTCAGTCAATCAATCAATCAATCAATCTTTATTACGGTCCATAGACCCAACAAATCATTACAAAGCAATGCACAATTCAGACAGCCTACCTCCAGGTTAAACAAGCATTTTGTTCAGATTTAGAGATAGAGATCATTGGTTCTTGCAACCACCGATAAAAACTTTACCACTGCTAATGTTCTAGCATTTGTCCGGTCTTCCAATAGGAACCTGACATAGTGAGCCTGTGATTTTCCTGGGAAAGGTACCAGCAAGCGTAATATCAGTTCAGCCCTGGCTTGCTCATATTTTGCACAGTGCAGCAAAATATATTTTATAGAATCGATGTCTTGAGCACATGAGCAGAGTCTGTCCTGGTAGGGAACTCCTCTCAACCTGCCATCCAACACTGCAGAAGGAAATACGTTTAGTCTGGCTTTGGTGAATAACCTTCGATAATTTGGTACTGTCAGGTTTTTAATGTAAGGTGTTAACTTAAAGACATGCCCATATTGTACTCTTACTGCCAGCGGACTACAGACTGCGTGTGATCGAGATTGCAAGTCACTGTGTGTATTATCCCATAATCTTTGCTTTAGCATCTTTAGGGCGCCTTCATAACCCAGGTAATAAAGTTGGGGGGGGGGTGACAGACCAATAGAGGTGGCTTTTCTAGCCATGGTTTTCTGCCATTTGCTGACAAACTACTCATTGGTCAGGTGTTGGTACAAACCCTTCCCTAGATCAAATACTGAAATCCTGAGCCAATGTTTTAGAGCAGCCCACCATGCTTTAGTTGAAATTGGGCATTCACCAGCTTCTAACAAAAGTATGGATTTGGGGACACAGTTGGGTACCTGCAGCAGAGATCGTAGAAATTTTGCCTGAAAGCCATCTCGCTTAGGCAGGTCCCCATTATGCCAGACATTTGCAGCGTACAGGATTTTGTGTTGAAAACCCTTAAGGTTGCTGGAGCATATTTGCCGCCCTTTGTGAAAAAGAATCTGAGTATGGCTTGCTTTGTGATCTCCGCCTTTTGAAGGGAGGTTTGCCAGTGATGCTTGCAAGATCCTATATGATGGAATGTGAGCCCTAGATAACTGATGTATTTAATCTGTTCAAGGTTATGGCCGTCCAGCACCCATTTAGACCAGGAAAAGCTTCTTTCAAATACTAAAATTTTAGATTTTTCATAATTAATGGATAAACCATTTCCAAAACAGTAATCAGAAAACTTCCTCAGCAGATATTTCAAACCCGGTCTGGAACGTGAGATGATGGCCGTGTCATCCACATATAACAACAAGGGGGTCCTTCTCATTCCTATTTTTGGTGTCCATCTGGGTCCATTAAACTCTCTTCTAGCAAAAATATAGATGTGTATACTTCACAGTGATCTGGTTTGCACATAACAGGATCTTCTTAGTAACATTCCCACACTTATGGAATGTCCTCCAGGGTAAGGTGCATTTGTCTAAACCCTAAAATGCTTCTCTTTGCATCTCAAAGTTTAACAAGACTTTATGTATGACCAAGCAACTTGTGTTTCCATCTTTACGTTTAATAGCTTTGTAGAGATGTCAAATGGGACGCGGGTGGTGCTGTGGTCTAAGCCACTGAGCCTACGGCTTGCCAATCAGAAGGTTGGCAGTTCAAATCCCCACGACGGGGTGAGCTCCCGTTGCTCGGTCCCTGCTCCTGCCAACCTAGCAGTTCGAAAGCACGTCAAAGTGCAAGTAGATAAATAGGTACCGCTCCGGCAGGAAGGTAAACGGCGTTTCTGTGCGCTGCTCTGATTTTGCCAGAAGCGGCTTATTCATGCTGGCCACATGAACCGGAAAAACTGCTGACAAACATCGGCTCCCTCGGCCAGTAAAGCGAGATGAGCGCCACAACCCCAGAGTCATTCACGACTGGACTTAACTGTCAGGGGTCCTTTACCTTTTTAGAGTTGTCAAATTGCACAAGACCCTTTATAATGCTCTGTCTCTCCCATACCACGATGAAGCATTTCAAAAATCCTTTTAAACATTGCTTTTAGGCTTTTGCTCTTAAATGAGGGGAAGCACAGGAAACACAGTCGGTTCATCTCTGGGTTGCATAATGTTACCACAGCAGATCTGTTACATTTCTGGTTTATTTTCCCTTTCAAGATATAGCATAATTATTTCTTCTTTTTGTGTCAAACCAGCCTTAGTGACTGAAAGTTACAGAAACGATGAGTGTAGCTCTTTCGTTTTCTCTCTACCCATAAACCTGTTTCAAACATAATTTGTCATGCTGATTCAACATCCTTTTTTCTGTGTTGGGATTTTCTGTGTGTTGGGGTTTTTGACTGCCGGTTACTGCCTTGGAGATCCCATTGGTGGTACAAAGTGAGGAATATAAATATTTCAATAAATAAATATATGGCTGGCACTATGCATCTTTATTATGGTAACATATAACCTCCTTTCCTTTCCTTTTTTTTACACTGCCAAGGTAGAATAATAGAATCATAGATCTGGAAGGGACCATCTAGTCAAGCCCCCAAACCCATGATCCTAAGGTTAATAGTCTCATGCTCTACCAACTGAGCTGTAAGTTAGGAGCTATCAGCAATATGGTCTCTGAAGCAACATGGATGAAACCCACTACCTCCCACCTCTGGAATCCTTGGGCCAAGTTTGGTGACAATATCTCAAGAGGTGGCCAAGTCTATAGAGTACAAACAGAACACCGAAAGAATTTAAACAAGTCTTCTCTTAAATTAACATTAGCTTTTCATTTTCTCAGTACTGTTTTGATAACTTCCTCATAAAATGTCATTGCATATAACAGGGAAGCAACTGTGCTGGCCGTGTCAGGCATCTGTTCCCTCTTGTTTGTATTCTTAGAATGTCAGGCCATTGCATGAATATTTTGGTGCACTGTGTGCGTCAGTGTTTGTTTCTTTGGGCACTGCATGCAACGAGCACTGGAATCTCACCCACCAGCTGCACAAACCAAATGGAGATGCAGATAAAGCCTACATAAGAAGGCTCTTTCCAAACTGCTTCAAGATGCCAGCTGCTGCAGTATGTAATGCACCAACACTGGTGGTTAAACATCAGGTGATGCTAAGACAGAAGGAAAGGAAAGGGAGGAAACGTTAAAGGAATTATTAACCCAGCCTTGTATATTCAACTTTATTCTGGTCAACTGCAAAACAGCAACAAATTTTCACAAGTCACAACCAGCATATACCCAACCACGTCAATGCTGATAGTAGCAACGGTGTTAGTGTCTGCTGCAAATTTTCTCCTTGCTGTTTGTTATTCTCCCAGTCTAAATTATACTTTTAACATAAGTAACAATACAAATCCTTGCCCTAAGGTGCTTACCGTTTACATTTTGTCAGTAAAGGGACAACAAAGGGAGAAAATATGATTATGATCAAAGCCATTGTAAGTGGTGTTATTGTTGTTTAGTCGTTTAGTCGTGTCCAACTCTTCGTGACCCCATGGACCAGAGCACGCCAGGCACTCCTGTCTTCCACTGCCTCCCGCAGTTTGGTCAAACTCATGCTGGTAGCTTCGAGAACACTGTCCAACCATCTCGTCCTCTGTCGTCCCCTTCTCCTTGTGCCCTCCATCTTTCCCACCATCAGGGTCTTTTCCAGGGAGTCTTCTCTTCTCATGAGGTGGCCAAAGTATTGGAGCCTCAGCTTCACAATCTGTCCTTCCAGTGAGCAGTCAGGGCTGATTTCCTTCAGAATGGATAGGTTTGATTGCAGTCCATGGGACTCTCAAGAGTCTCCTCCAGCACCATAATTCAAAAGCATCAATTCTTCAGCGATCAGCCTTCTTTATGGTCCTGCTCTCACTTCCATATTGGGTACTGGAGTACTGGTACTGGGAAAACCATTGCAAGTACTTGGCCTTTAAATCAGACCTTGATTTAAAAGGGTGGAGAACCTCCAGTCCATGCAGTTTTGTTCCTGCACTAGTCTCAGTTTGGCCCATGAGGCTGTTTTCACTGAACTATGCCTACCTGCCCCCATACCTGAAGTCACAAGAGATGTCAGGTGTGGGGCAGGTAGAGACACAGCTAGATCAGCAGTGTAACATATTTGCCCACAGCAACTCAGCTGTATGACCAATCATTGCAGAAGACAAGGTGAAAGTGGGCAGCAAGTTAAACCCTGCCACAGCTGCTCCACAACCAAGCTCCCCACAGTTTGTAATAGTTTGTCAGTCCCCTGTTGTTGTTTTCACTGCGCTAATTGTTTACTGTTTATCCTGTTTGAAGGATTTGGCTGTTCTGGTTGAATTTTATAATGATGCAGCCTTGCGCCTTGGAATCCACTGAAATGAAGGGTGAGTTATAAATACAACTAACTTAACAAAGAGCCAGTTGAGTCTCTTAGGAGCAGAGCACATGTGCTGTTTAATATGCCTCTCCCCCATACCTGTAATAATAACAGCCATGGAGGATCAGTACCACAGCCCACAGTGAGGGGGAGTGTGCCCTTTCCTCCATGGGATGTGTCCTGGGAGACGGGGGCAATTGGCAGCCCCCAGCTGGCTGCAGCCCACCGGCCAGCAGCTGGGCAAACTCCGGTTCTCGGAACAGCATCAAAACTACGACTCAAGCCTCAGAAACTTTTAGAGACTGAGCACACAATCCAGCAGAGGTAAGAACCCTTTGCAATGGAAGAGTAGACAGAGGCATATGTAAGCATATTTACTGTACAAGCATTTTATTCAGCATCAGGACAAAGAAAAAACATGTCTTCTCCCCTTAGTGTCCGAGCAGCAGAAAGAACAAAGCAAAAACAATACACAAACGAAAGTTCCCAGCAAGCTGTGCTGGAATGTAAACAGACATGTGACATACAACAGCTCCACACATCTGTTTAGGTGGAACGGAACATCAATATCCTAACAACATTGCCCGCATCAATCCCCCCTAAAGCTCCTATTAGCTCACATCATAAAACCACACATAGGTCTTAGTAAGCAGGGTACTCTTGACCCATGCTAACAAATACAGAGTTTTACCCATGTGACCCCTGGGGTACCATTTTTTAAATCTGTAATTAATGTATTCTATCATAGAATCGTAGAATTGGAAGGGACCCTGAGGATCTAGTCCAACCCCCTGCAATGCAGGAATATGCAGTTGTCCTTTACGAGGATCAAATCTGCAATCTTGGCATCATCAGCACCACACTCTAACCAAATGAGCTATCCAAGCTTGATCAACCTGACTCAGTGGAGATAGATCCATTAGAGTAGATGCCTACTTTCACCAGTCCAGGGGGTTGAGCTGCTGTCAGCTGCCTCCTTGTGTTGCCCTGGTAGAACTCAGCAGAGGGAAACTATAATTAGTTGGCTCTGGCTCCACCTTCTGTTGGTCTCCCTGACTTCCACCCCACCAGGTCCAATAAGCATCAGCTGCAACTGATGCCACTGATTATTATTTTTTAAATCACTAGTGCTTTTTTATCTTTACTCTTTAGAAGACTCTTTTGTAAAATCAAAACATTTAGTCAAAAGTATTATTTGGTATGCATGGAGAGTGAATTTCTGCAGAAGGCATGCAGAAAGAGCATGGAAGGCCGTTTTGTTTTGTTTCTTCAGCTCTTTGATAATTCCCATGTCATTTAGTGCTGCTTGCATAAGAGACATTCCTGCTGTATGTAACACAGGTTATAATAATTCTGACTTATAATAATGCTAGTGGTTGTAAGGAATACTAGAAGATAATTTACGTGAAACACTCTGAACATTTGAAGGTGCTATGCAAATGTTAAAATAATGACGATGGTGTTACTGTGCCGCAAATGCAAGCCATCATTCAGAGTGCAATCCTATGCATGAAAAGTAATTTGTCTCACAGATGTGGCCAACTAAGATACAAAGCTTATTTATCTACTTATTCATTCTGATATACAAGCTGTTGTCTTTAATGGCAGAAAAAAATCCTCTCATGGTTTCTGAGAAATGGCATCTGTATCTTATCTATCTATCTATCTATCTATCATCTATCTATCTATCTATCTATCTATCTATCTATCTATCTATCTATCTCCTTCCGAGTCAGAATGTCAGAAGTATATGCTCGAACATAACATTTACAGTCCTTTGGGAGCAGTGGAGACAGTGACACATCCATTCCACATGGGAAGGAACAGAGAACCTGCCACTGATTAATAAACTGAATCATCATTGTTGCTCTGAAGTATTATAGTTTATGAGTGCTTGCAGTTTTCTTTCTTTCTTTCTTTCTTTCTTTCTTTCTTTCTTTCTTTCTTCACAGTGATTTACACTCTAGCAACTAACCTTAACGTTGTTGATAGAACCTAATTGCAGATTGATGTGTTTATGATCTGCTCTATGAGGTATATTCACCTAAATGTCTGAGTATTGATGGCAGCAATGCAGTCGTAGTTCTGCAGCCAGAAGGGAAATAGGACTTAAGAAATGCTGATTGGCACAGGCCAAATTCTGCTGGTCGTCATTTGTTTGAGGTTGTGATATGACAGAATCTAAGGAAATAAGCTGTACTGGAGGTTGTGCATATTGTGCAGAACAAGGAACAAGATCTGTTCAGCTCTATCAGTCAACACTCTTTTCCAGAAGATGACCTATTGAACATTTCCAGGAATAGCCCTGCCAAGCTTCTCAACTGCTTTCTTGGCAATGCACTCAAGAAAAATGGCTTCAGGCCAACAGAGATGTACAGAAATCCTGGACTGGATCGAGCACTATACTTAGATGGAGAGAAGTCTGCCTTTCATAGCTGCTGTTTCAGGATTCAGAAATTTCATACTTCCATGTATATTTGCTGCGCTGCAATTATTTGTTTATTGTTTATTATGGAGGGGGTTTTTTTGTCATGGAGATAGGACAAAAGAAGGAACATTTCCTTTACCAAGGTCTGGAGAATGAGGGTGCTGCTCTCTCATTCTAAATGAATTTAGAGAAGTAGTGTATTTTAGCATTTGCCTATATATAGAAAAGGTAGTAGATTTTAGTTAAACTATTTTTGCAGTGCAATCTGATACATGTCTATTCAGCTGAGTTCAGTGCAAATGATTTTGAGGTAACTGAGTCTAGGTTGCCTTTCAGTGGAATTCTTAGAGCTGCTTAGAGCAGAACACCACACACACACACACACACACACACAATATAGAAATCAAGAAGAACAATAAACACTAAACAGAAAACTTGCTAAACAAGTGGCTGCATCATGAATGTGCACATTCACATACAGTATTTGCAAATACAATAATACACGCTCACAATAACTCAAACACTTAAAAACAGAATTTTAAATATGAAATGTTAAGAGAGGTTCAGTCAGCAGGGTTGTAAATGATCAATGCATTGGATACAAACATCAGGTTCTGTTAAACTCCTCACTACGATTTAGTACCACTGTTGATATCATTGTGTGGTCTGGGCTGAGACCAAATGTACAACCTTACCATCTGGGCAAACTAAACTTGGTGGAAATAATTAGAAACCAATTAATTGCTGACATTGGACAGCAGACATTTATTTGGCAGTAGATGGCAGATAAATGTCCCGGCAGCTCACTATCAGCTCCTCCTCAGTTCACTATCATCTTCCTACTCCACCCATATTGATTTTTTATTGATTTGGTTTCTCTTCAGAAAAATAATGTAGTTCGCAAGTGTAGACACCTGCAGATTTGGTGGGTGCTTTGGTGTGCTTGTGGGTTTTGTAGACTTTTGAAGATGGCAGCTTTACAAAAATATTCACCTGACGTAAACAGGAAAGTCCTTGTGGGATTTTTCATTGTGCTTTTGAGCTCCTTGCCCATAAAAAAACAAAAAACTCTACCTGGGAATCTGAAGACTGATACAACGCACACAAAAAAAGAACTTAACAGATATGTCAAGCTGATCAGATTTGAACTATGGGTTTGACTCCTAGCTTTTCTGCTGCAGGTTCTTAGGATGTCTGCTCAGATAGGTGGCATCTACAGCCTACAGCATGAACCCTGCAGCACTTGGATGAGGGTAAGCCGGAAAAAAGGGCAGGGGGGGGGGACTTGAGTGAATGAATGAACTAAAGGCACATTAAATAAAAATGATTTGTCTGCTGGCAAGCCCACGATCTCACAAGATTTGCAGTGTCCAACAAAGACTTATTCCAGTCTTAATTGAATAATTGAAAAGTCATGTAGACATGTTTTTCATATAATATTACTTCCCAGTAAGCATTCCAAAGTTGGAGGAAGATGCTCAGATATTTGGAAAGCAGAACAGTTGAATAGTTCCTGAGAAGGGTAGGGTTGTGAGCTTTCCATTTCCCAGAGGCTTATCATTGAGCATTTCAGCTTTCATTTATCAAAATAATTTTACACCGACAGACAACAGACAATATGGAGCTGGTGAGTATTTTTAACAGTGGTCTTTTCATAGAAAATCTGGCTCCTGTTACAGACAAATCATAACTGGATAGGAGTTTGTCACAGCAATTATTCATTTTCTACACCTGAATTTTTCATTCGACTTTTTTTTTTTAAGCCATAATATGAGTTTTAAATAAAAATTACACTGACTTCCAGAACAATTATACCATCTTGGATGGCCATCTGTTATGGATGCTCTGGCTGAGATTCCTGCATTGCAGGGGGTTGGACTAGATGACCCTCACGGCCCCTTCCAACTCTATGATCATACACAGTCTTTGAAATATTTCACAAGCAGCTGCCTGGATGAGTGATAAAAGTGGTGGTTTTCAGATTGTTTATGGAACAGAAGAGCAGCATGTTGAACAACCAAATAGGCAAAACACTTCAGGCTTTGGACTTATTTTATAATACACTCCATCTCTTTGAATCTTTTTGCCTCTTTCTCCCATCTTGCTTTTCACATGTAACTGGCAGCCCCGATCAAACAACACCTAGTACATTTGACACTGGGGCAGTCTCTTACTGACAGTGCTGTGCAAATGGCTCTCCTGATCATAACATTGCAGCCATCTCTGTCCTTGGCTCTCGCTTGATTCAAGTTCCTATTATATATTCATGATAAAATATTGTTACCAGAAGTGCACTTAGTAAATTTCGACTCTTGGGGAGGGGAGGATGGAATAATCTGTATCACTTCAAATGGTCTTAAGTGTTGCCTTCCTCCTGAACACACAGTAATGTGTATATGTACTTGACTTCTTCCAAAAAAATGTGTTAAGCCAGTCCTGCTGCGTTTGGGGTGTCTCCTGCTCCTTCTTCTGCATGAGACCCTGGACTTATGACCCAAAGGCCTGCCCTGATTGTTACACTCTCTCCACTTCTCAAATAGCCTAACACATTATAAGGCAGCTTCACTTGTTCATCAATGTGTCCCACACACAACTGTGCTCCATGCCATAGGACAAATGGGTGGGGTTTCTCCCTCTTCACCTCCCTGCCATGTAGGAGAACAATATTCTCGAATTTGATGTGGGACAATGGATTTGGTTGTCTGGAGGAGTGTTTAAGCTAGCTCTCCACTTATGCTTGTTCAACTTGTATATTTAAAGCTAAATCAAATATTATTAAACACCATTAGTCTCCAGTGACTTATTCTAAAGGAAACGAAACCTAGTTGAGCACTGCTCACCTGGAACTTCCACGTTGTTTTGAGCAATATAACAATATCCACATCATTGCTTTGCTTTATGAACACCAGTTCCTTTTGAAAATAGCAGTATCACAAGTATGTTGCTGGCATTTTTGTGTGTGCACAGTTTGTATTGCAAAGCTTTTTATTATTATTTAAAGATGCCCATGTTTTAGTGTGATGATAATAATAAACATAGTAATAAATTATCTTATTGATCTGAAAAAGAATAGCAGGCATTAGTTCTGAGTTAGATCAAATCTCTTAAAAAACAGTTTCCAGTCGGCACACAGTAAGTGAATTATTTGTGCTATTTACAGCAATAGTGCTTCTAGGCATGTTCCACTGCTGGAATTTAAAACCGTGTATTTTTAGACAAGCTTTCAACAGAACTTCACTTCCACTATTTATTTTGCTGTCTTTGTCTTTAAAGAGCAAGTGTAGCCAGTAGTGCCGTTAGATAATTTTCTGGAGATCGTGGACGGGGGTGTGGGGGTGTGGGTGTCTTTAGATGGTTATGTGTATGGCTTACTTCAAAACACGGTAACCAGCCTTGCTGCATTTGGTGAGGGGGAACCTGCCCATTCTGCCCTAACGTTCTATCCTAAATGCACCACTCAATTGAGTCATACAGTGAGCACACAGTGTGTTGAGGCAGGGGCACAGAAATATACCGGTACTATACCAGAACAGAAGAGTCACTCTGTACTGCAGTTCTGATTCTTCCCTATCAGTGTGTCTCTGTGTGTGATCCCCCTGCTACATGCCACTCCAATCTCTGACCGGCAGTAGATTTCAGGGGTTCCAGTGCTAGTCCAGAGTTCAGTTTCCTTGGAACAAAGGTCAGTGGAGACCATGGCGTCTTTAAGATATATGGTTTTATTTTCACATATATCCAACCTGAGCATGGATTGTGGATGTGGCTTAATATGGTTTCTATTTTCAGAAAAGAAGAACTTCTTTGCCTACGCTCATGGGCTGCACAAACTTGCAAAAGCCAGATCTGATGGGAAATTTCTATGCCACAGATGACTTAAAATGCTAATGTTAAAGAACCTTGTACTGGAACACAAGGCCAGCCCAGAGGAGCCAGCTATGTTTTTTAATTGAGTTTCTAGCATATTTTATAATTAGAAAAGCCCTAAGGATAAAATAAATTTAGCTGTAATTATTTCTTTATTGGTATTTTACCAGATGGCTGCTATTATGGCTTCATAAGCAAAAGACTAGTAGCATTATACTTGGCCTGCATATCCTGAATTAATTTAGTTGCAAACTCAAATGTCCTCAGGTGGTAAAAATTACAAGGCTTAGCCTATGAGGCTGTGCCCACTTCCCTAGAAGTAAGCCCTGCTGAAGGCACTGGGACTTACTTCTGAGGGGACATGTGTGGGTTTGCTCTGTGAAACTATAATACTGCTGCCAGTATTGTTTAACAGATCTAACTAGCAACAACACACATTTGGTGAGTTGCATTGAAAAGTCTGGGAGGAACAAATGACTGTTGGGAAGACTATGAACACTCCACAAGCAAATCAGGTTGAATGCTTGTTGTTGAATAACCTCTCTGCAAGCAGAACAAATGCTCAATAAAGACCAGACATAAAATCTAACCTCCACCTAAGCTTTGTGCAAGCAAATCAGAACGAAGGCTGAATAAACAGGTCACTGAAGGAGCCCTTAGTGCAAAGGCGGAATAATGCACAGTGCTTGCTGGATGGCATAGAGCTGCTTCTTTGAATGTCTTGTCAGCATGATGTGAAATGAATTGAATACACAAAGCAAAAGCAATCAGAGTTTACATCTTAATCTTTTGCTTGGCTTCCCAAATATTCTTCAAACTGCCTCTGCTGGATGCGTAAGTACAGAGAGGAATGTCCAAAAATAACTCTTTGTGTTCAACATGTCAGCCAGAGGTTACCTTGTGTGTTTCTTAGACAAGGAAGAAAGCAAAACAAAGGCATTGGGCTGTCATTTGTGGACTTACATTTCTTTCAATATGAGTGAAAACCTCATGTGGTATAACACTGAAGTATATGGGCAATTTTGAAACATTGAATCATTTCTGTTTATTCTTTGGATTGCTACTTCCTATAGGCAAAATAGACCATCTGTGTGCATTAGACTGTGAAAGGAATATATTTCAGTTATCAAAATGCATATTAAGTCATATAGATGAACACGTGTTTACTGCTTTTGTCAAATATGAGCTGTCTGATTTCTCGTTTACAATGCTATGTGATCTGAAAATTTGCCAGTAAACTGAAGCTCAGTCAAGACAAGATGGAGGTTCTTTTGGTGGTTAAGTTGTTCAGATGAGTAGGGTTCACCCAGTTCTGGATGGGGCTGGACTCCCCTGAAGAAACAAGTTTGCAGTCTGAGAATGCTCAGCAATCCATCTTTGCAACACCTCTCCATGGCATGGTGCATTTTCTACCAGCTTAGGCTGGCACCCCAATGATGACTGTACCTGGACAGAGATTGCTTGGCCTCAAGGATCCATGCCCTGGAAACCACCATATTAGAATACTGTGGTGCAATAAATACCAAGTTGCCTCTGAAGAGGGTTCAGAAACTGTAACTTGCTGTGGAATGTTCTCCTTGGGGAGGTACTTATCCAGGTTTTTAGATCCTCCTCCCTGATGTTCTGCCTCCTGAAATCACAGATTGCCCTGGCCCAATCCAACCTGACTTGCAGCAATCCATGGTTGTGTATACCCTTCTCACCCAAGGCCCTCCAAATATACCCCATTTTGCTCAGGACTTGGTCAAATCCAGTGCACAGCCTTAGTTTGTACAGCAAATCTTGCTCATTTTTTTTTCTTTCTTTCTTTCCCTGTCTGTTTCTCCTAAAACAATATCTATGCCAATTACTATAAAGATATAATTTGGTACAATTAGCTACTGGCTGAAACAGGAGTCTCGTAATTCTGAGAGGCTTCCCAAATTGTGTTATTTGGAGCAAGTTCAAGCAATTTGCTGCTCTTTGGGATGAAAAGCTTTTTCATCCACTCGACATGGATGCTCTCCAAGAGGGCTCCATTCCAGTTAAATGCAAAAGATGCAAAAATCTCCACAGATCAGTAGGATCTTTAGTAGCGATAAGGTATCCAGATTCATTGCATGGCTTGGATTTGGTAAAACCTCACATAAATTTGAAAACATTTCACTGATGAGGGGGTATAGCTCAGCAACAGAACACATGCTATACAGAAGGCCCCAAATTCAATCTCTTTCAGGTTCAGGTAGAGCTGGGAAAGATCCCCATCAGGAAACCCTGAAGAGCTGTTGCCAGTCATTGTAGACTGGGGTCAGCAAACTTTTTCATCAGGGGGCTGATCCACTGTCCGTCAGACCCTGTGGGGGGCCAGACTATATTTTGAAACATATAAATACCCTGCAAGCCGGTCCCGCAGCTGCCTCCGGACCCGGGGGAGGAATGCACTCTGCACACGCTCAGGAGCACGTCACAGCGCTGCCCACTCACCGGCGTTGTTGACAAGCAGCAGCTGCTTCATTGGCCCATCATGGAGGCCAGGTTAGCGGGCAGGCGTCGCAAGTGGAGTGCTGGGCAGGCGGCGCACAGCTCGCCCTCCAGCTGCTCCAGCGTGGCCGCCAAACGCACTAGCAGCAGCAGCAGCACCAGGCCAGGTGCCAGGCATGGGACCAGCAGGCATGCCAAGCTCTGGCTGAAGCCCCACAACACACCCATCATGATGCCCATGGTGCAGCCCAGACCTGCCGCCTGCCCATGGCTGCGCCAGGTTTACCTCAACTGTGGGCGGCGAGGCTTCAGATTGGCTGCAGGAACTTCCTGCAGCCAATCCAAAGCCACACTAGCATCACTGCCTGCCCAGATCTGCCTGTGGCTTCCTGCAGCCAATCCGAAGCTATGCCAGCATCGCCGCCCGCCCAGAGGTATCCGCACTTCAGATTGGCTGCTGGAGCTTCCTGCAGCCAATCCAAAGCTGCACCAGCATTGCTGCCCACCCAGAGCCATGCCAGCTTCATGGAAATCAGTCCCCGCGCAGCGAGGTGTCTGCAGTGCGCAGGGACTGACCGAGCAGGCAGCAGGGTCCGCGGGCTGGATTTACGAGCCCGGGGGGGCTGTATCCGGCCCCCAGGCCTTAGTTTGCCAACCCTTGTTGTAGACAATACTGAGCTAGATGAGCAAATGACCCGGCTCAACAAAGAAGACAGGTTCCTCTGTTCCCATGAGCCTGCATATTCATTGCCCATTGGTTAATCATGCAGGTGGCACTGTGGTCTAAAGCACTGAGCTTCTTGGGGTTGCCAATCGGAAGGTCAGCAGTTCGAATCCCCACAACAGGGTGAGCTCCTGTTTTTCTGTCCCAGCTCCTGCCAACCTAGCAGTTTGAAAGCATGCCAGTTCAAGTAGATAAATAGGTACCGCTGAGGTGGGAAGGTAAACAGTGTTTCCGTGCGCTCTGGTTTCCGTCATGGTGTTCTTTTGTGCCAGAAGCAGTTCAGTCATGCTGGCCACATGACCCGGAAAGCTGTTTGTGGACAAACATCGGCTCCCTTGGCCTGAAAGCGAGATGAGCACCGCAACCCCATAGTCGCCTTTGATTGGACTTAACCATCCAGGGGTCCTTTACCTTTACCTTTTTCATGCATTAAATGATATGGGAATGGTGGTTGAATAAAATGCCTTCAGAATCCCACAGGCATCTTGTTGGCCACTGTGAGAACAGGATATGAGACTAGATGGGTCACTCGCCTAATCCACCGGGCTTTTCTTATGTCCTTATGAACTGGGATGGCTCAGTTTGGACAATTTGGAATGACAACCCTCCGCTGAGAGGGAGGGCATTCTATACATGCTCAAAAGCACTCTGTCCGGTGTTGGGAAGGTTGAGTCCTTCAAGGGACAAGAACATGAAATCAAGAAACAAAGTTGCTCAGAGACAGGTTCTTCAGAACCCTGGACAGGTCCCAGGGATCAGGCAGCTTGTTCCTCCAAGTGCATAATGTTAAGTTCTCATTTGGGCCTGATTACCCCTTGCAGACTCCGCCTCCTCGCTGCGAAATGCCTTACAGGGCCATTGCCTGTAATAACTCCATATTACAGCACTGACTTTTACTGTAGTAGCAAGCAGGCTCAGCGGAGTGTGAGAATGCTGGGAGTGAGGACACCACCCCTGCACCATGATAGTTTCCAGCTTAAGGACTGCAGTGTCTGGGGATTCTGGCTTACGGCTCTCTGGTTCAAAGGCTCTAGCATTCCCTGCTTGCTGGTCTTGACACTGCCCTGATTCAGCACCTCTTCCTTCACCATGTGCTGCTAGCCTACTTGAGCTGACTGGCTCTCTCTGTTTGAGTCCAATGTCCAGGAAACTGCTGGCCATCCGGGGTTGCTTCTATGTTATATACAGTATATTTTTCTGGAATTGCCATCTTTTGCTCATTCCAAGCTGGGACCAGACAGGCCAATGTTGGGGTTTGCTGTAGCTATAGATTTCATGCACTGAGCAGAAGGTTGGAGTAGGTGGCCTGCAAGACTTCTTGCAACTCTATGGTTGTTTGTTTCCATTTTACAGAGCATCCAGATGGCACTGGCTGCTTGGTGCTTCCCCCCTCCTGTGTATTTCCAGACCTGCTATGTGGCAAATGTTTTTGAAATAAAATGCGCTTGCAGCTTCAACCTATGCAGGCTGGAGTGAGAAAGCTGTATTAAGGCCTTCAGGGTGCTTTATATTAAACACTTCCTCTTTATAGTTTCAGCCCATTTTTATTACTTCCTGTTGATCGGGGCTGGAGGATTAGCATGTAATTGCCCCTTCAACAGCCTCTCTGAATTGTTCCAGAGGCCACTTTTGTCTCCATGTGGAAAATTTAATTACTGATTTCTATGGGGCTCCTCTTGCTTTGGGGATGGGAGAATGAATCCAGATCAGAATACACAACCAGATTACAAACATAATGGGAAGATTTCCAGTGCCAAGGGAATACCCATTAAATACAGTACTGAGGCTTTTAAATCTGGGCTATAAGTTATTGTCTGCTGCCTCTGTGTAATGAGGATTTTGTTGTCCTACACACACACACACACACACACACACACCAGCTCCAGTATACTTGCTAGAATTGCCCCGCAGTGTTCAGGCCAATACTACTCTTCAAAGGAACTCAGCATAAAATATGCAATATCAAAAGAAGCAAGATTTCAACTATGTTGAGATAGATGGATGGGAAAACTGAATTCAGAATTGAAATTGCATTGTAAATCAATGTGTGTGTGTGAATGTATTATCCAGCTGTAAAATAGTTAATTGGTTAAACTACAAAAAACAACAACAGCCCAGTCTATAAAAAACAACAACAATCAAGCCATTCCCTCTATACTAGAAACAGTGAATGGTCCTTACATAGCTGGAATGACATAATCCATTCGTTATAGGATGGCATCAAGGAAAACTTAGTTTACAGAAGTACAAATTCTGCAAGTGGGAGGGGTGACCTTTAGAGGAGGACCTCCTCCCAAAAGAGCCCTATAAGGACTGAATAGGTCCACAGACTGCTGTGTCCACAGAATACTACCTGTCTGTTGTGCAGAGACAGGAGATGACAGAAAACTGGGGTGGGTTGAGGGGGAATGGAATGGGGTGACTAGCATCTTGAACCGTAGCACTCCATACTGCAAGATTTTGTTGCAGATCCCACTTATTTATCTGCCCTTGTATTAATATAGGAAAATAAATAAATCTGAGGTAGGCACATGTCTGCCTGAATTGTCATGGTATGAAAACTTTAATAGCTTGAGTGGCTTCCATACAGAAAATTAGTTCAAACCATGGTGCCATAATATATATTTAAAATGAGGATTCTTTGCTGGTTGAATTTGATGCATAATTTTCTTTTTTCTTTTTCCAACATAATTGTAGTCACTCGAATTTGATTAATCCACTGATGTTTATGTGGCTGCTTTGGGCACTTTCAATTATTTGTCCTGTATATGATTGCTTAAGTAGGTCCTTGTGCAGAAATCCAAGGTCATTAGCTTCAAACTATGATGAAGCATAGATTTGGTAATTAAAATACTTATTTTACTAAACAACTGCATGTTGGCACAGAGGGTTTCTCACTGCACTCTTGGCAAAAGCACCATGTATAATTAATGAACAGTATACTTATTATTTTGTGTAACACCGGCTTGAATCCAGAAGCTAAGATGCAGTCGGATCTTCAGTTTCCAGGAATTTTGCTGTGGGGTTTCGTGTTTCTATAGAGACAGTATTTGTGTTGCTTCACAAAAATAGGCCTGAAAATTTGTAACATCTTTCGTTTTCTGTAATAGGCGTTACTCTCTAGATAAATTGCAGAAGGCATCATAAATTGCTTCTTTCCATGATATAATTTATGTGAAATACTAACCATTTATTTGGGTCAGCTGTAAAACTTGCACACTTTAATTGGTCTCTCTGTAGCAAAAGCTACTTATAGGTTGTTTGACTGCATTAGTGCCTATGGTGGAATATTTTGTTTGCATTGATTTGAATTATACTTTGAAGCTAAAACACAGGCTCTAAACATGGTATCAACATGCAATGAAATTGCTTTGAATTTGAGAAGAAAAGCCTTGTACAATAGTTATTTGAGCAAAGGGAGATGCTGCCAAGCCTACCAACTTCTTTGGCATCTGTGACTGAATACACACTATTGTTTAAATTGTATGTTGACCATTTCTAGGTATTTTGAGAGTTCTCACCAGAACTCTGATTCTTGTTTATAAGTTTCAGTGCCAGGAACAGCTAAAACAGTGCTTCCACTTAGTGTTAAGATATAACATGAGATTCATGCCCAAATGGGGACGCAGGTGGCGCTGTGGGTTAAACCACAGAGCCTAGGGCTTGCCGATCAAAAGGTCGGTGGTTCGAATCCCCGCGACGGGGTGGCCTCCCATTGCTCGGTCCCTGCTCCTGCCAACCTAGCAGTTCGAAAGCACGTCAAAGTGCAAGTAGATAAATAGGTACCACTCTGGCGGGAAGGTAAATGGCATTTCCGTGCACTGCTCTGGTTCACCAGAAGCAGCTTAGTCACACTGGCCACATGACCCGGAAGCTGTACGCCAGCTCCGTCAGCCAATAAAGCAAGATGAGCGCTGCAACCCCAGAGTCGGCCACGACTGGACCTAATGGTCAGGGGTCCCTTTACCTTTACCTTTACATGCCCAGATACAGAGTGACACCATATAACATACGTGGCCATAAGGCATTTCCACCAACCATCGGCTGTGACCAAGGAGCTTCAAGGCATTCTTTTGGCCATTGCACACCTTTCCTCTCACTTCTCAAAGTCAAGGTCCATAGCACCTCAAGACTAATCAAAGGGGTTTTGTTTCTTACCTGAAGCAAAAAAAACCCTACACAGGACTCTCCTCCTCCCTGGCACTAAAGATTAATAATAAATTAGATAGATGAACAATTTGCTGCCATTTCATGACAGCTAATTCCCTTGGCCTAATAATAGGACCAGTTTTATTGGCTTCTTTGGCAATGGGATGTTTGATACACTGCAGGTGTAAAAGGCCACAATGTCTTGCCTCTGGCAACTCTCTTGAGGTACAAATGTATCTTGTAGTTCTAATGGATACGTTGAGTTTTGGGTTCTCCATGGGAAGAAGGATGAAATCTGGTTATAAAAGAAGAGTTCGTTGTGAATTTCCATTTCATTATACATTATAAATGAAGTCTGGAGTATTAACATTGATGCTCTCTCTAGAATTTCACACCTAGGAGGATCACTGTAATGAGATCTCACTGATATGCTTTTTGCAGTCTGGAAATCTTGTTTTATATGCTTGTCACACCAAATGTGTGCATAACAGAAGATGAAAGATCAGAAATCTTAATTAGGCATACCAGTATTTTGAGTTACAGATAGGTAGCCGTGTTGGTCTGCCATAGTCAAAACAAAACAAATTCCTTCCAGTAGCACCTTAAAGACCAACTAAGTCAGTTCTTGGTATGAGCTTTCGTGTGCATGCACACTTCTTCAGATACATGCACACTTCTTCAGTGCATGCACACTTCTTCAGTGCATGCACACTTCTTCAGATTCTTCAGTATTTTGAGGAAGTCTTGGGTCTGGGTGCCAGCCTTCCTTTCTGTCCACCTTCCTGGTCTCTCCCAGACCTACTTCTTCTGCCTCTCTCAATTCTGTTCCAGCTTGACACAAAGGTATTTTGGAAGCGCATCTTGCAGCAGGTGCTCATTGGCTGCAAATAAAATTCTGACAAAGTGCTGGTCCTGGATAGAACTGAAATCTAACTATGGGTAACAATATAGCTCTGGCACAGACAGCACTAAACGTTTTTGGTTCCATAGTAGTCAATATGGTGCCCTCACATCTGCCTCAACCAGCTTGGCCAATGGTCAGAGATGGTGGAAGCTGCAATCCAACATCTGGAGGGCATCACACTGGCCAACCCTGATTTTTGGGCTTGGAAAGACAAATCCTGGAACAAATCTATTTTCCCAAGGGAACAGACAAGCCGTGTCTATATTTTACTTGGTTAAAAGTGTGAAAACAGGGTCTTCCAGGTAAGACAGAAAGGGAGGCTTAAACTGGACACTTTTGAGCAGGAAGGAGAGGAGGAAAAACTATGCAGACCATTTTAAATAAGCGCTTGTCTGTGAACCTCTTTTCAGCATATTTTAGAAACAGCAAAACCACATTGTACATATTTTAGGACCTTGTAGTCATCTGACGAGGCAGAGCTTTAAAGTGTTCTTGCTTTGCTCATTTGAACAGCACTTTGTGAGATGGATACATTCCCAAATTTGTGTACCTTTGTCCGGCTTTCTACTAGCTTAAAGTTGCCAAATCTCATTATTTTGAACAGGTCCAGCTATTTCATAGACTTCTTAGAACTGAAAAGAGATAACATTCACTGGAAGCTAGTGGCTTCAGGTTTTTGTTTTTGAAAAAGAATATTACAGTATGTGAACCTGAAATAATATTTAATCTTCTGAAGGCAAGCACAAAAATAGAAAAATAATACAATTTTAAATCATAAACTGACTTAGTCATGCTTATTTGAATCTGAGTTTAAGAACAAGACACAGATATGTTTTCTTAGTTAAGACCAATTAATTTCAACAAGTTTACCCTCTATTCTTTCCTAACATCAGCAGAAATATATTTCCCTACATGCTTTCATAAATTGTCCTGAAACTTTCCTGATAATTTTAACTGAGATGGGGGGGAGGCCTGAAGTTGAAAGTGGATAATTACAGTGTGAAAAAAAACCCCAGACTGCCCACCTGTCACCTTCTTTTTTGATAGAATATTTAGCTTTTCAAAGTGGTGGTTGCTCTTCAAGAATATAGACTGCCTGCAGAATAGCCTGTTTATCTAAATTGTATGACAACTGACTTCCTTCTTAAGTTTCTCCCCAAAAAGCCAGAGCAGCCTAGAATGCATACTGGGTGTACAAAAGGTTTATATGTGATGAGAGCACTGCATGAAATTCTGAAATGACATCTAAAAAAACACACACCCAGTCCTCCATTCAGTAAAAATAAGTTTATTACTTACCTGGGCTAATTCTACCCCCCCCCCCAATTTACTTGCTTATTTATTTAGTATTATAAAGGATGCTGTCCTATGCTTTCCATATGGCTGGATGAGGAGCCTCCACCAATGGAGAACGAGTTTGCTGGCGGGACACAGCTTATGCCCCAGGCATGCCAGTATAATGTTCCGCTTACACAGCTATTCTGCCAGAGGAGCAGGGGGAATGGGGTGCCTTGAGGGCATCCAGACGCTCTCAAAGTATAGGCATGGGTGCATCACATAGAAAGTCCCTTCATTGCTCCAGCATGAACTGGTGTGACCTGCGATTCCAAATCCACTTACCTGGGACTTAGTTCTAAGGAGACATGGTTAGGGTTGCACTTTATTTCCCTTTCCCATTCAAGTCTGTGGGAGAGCGGGAAAACTGTCACTCCTTGTCAATGCTGAAACAGCAGATACATCCCCACGGGCCAGATGGGGAGGCTTGGCAGGCCAAGATCGGCCCCCCAGAGCAGAGGTTCCCACCCCTGATCGAGAGATTCTAAAATTTACCTCAGGAGCTGAAGGCCTCTTGTCTTGCCTCAGGGAACAGTACGACCCTGTCTGTCAGTGGCTGAAAGCAGCCTTGAACACATAGTGCAAATTTATGTTAACATAATTCAAAATAAACACCACAAACATAGGGAATAATGTCCCTCTGGGGAATGAGATTGTACTGAAATCAAGTGCAGAGGCAGAAACGACCACTGAAGTATTGCTGTCAGTTGGCAACTTTGTTGTTGAGAATAACTGGGAAATTGAAAGGAAGATTTGTTAGCCCTGATGCAATATGATATTCATTAGTATGAAATCCCCATTTTTGAAAGGAGGACTTCTGTGACATTGGTCTTCTATGCAAATGATAGATGATGGGTTAAAAAAAAAATCATTAGGGTGTTGCCACAGCTAAGTGTAAATTCTTGTGGACATTGCAACTTCCCACATTGCATACGGTCTTGCTTTGGTGGCATGTGAGTTTTCACATTACGTTGGTCACAGGTCATACACTAGAAAACCGTTTTTTTAATGGAGTTTCCAATAAATATTACCATAAGACTGACATTTGCCCATGAGACTTCAGCTCTTTATATATATTGCCACAGATTGCAGCGTGAGGGAATGATTTGTACCGATGGAGAAAATGCCCGAGTTGCAGATAAATTCTTACAGTTGCAAGACTGCTGCATTGGTCACATCTTACAAAAGCACAATAAAAAATACAGCATTTAAACTACCTGTGGCATACTTCTTGATTTTTTTTAGAGGGGAAAACAAGGCAGTTAACAAACAGTTTAATGTTAATTAATGTTAATTAGAATTATATAAAACACAAGTTTTTTTTGTAAAGCTTACAAATGCTACACTGGTCACTATGGAATTACTCATTTGCGCTAGTTTCCACACACACTCTCACACCCCTCTGTTATTGTCCAACTAGGCAAGTAGGAGCCATAAGTGGGACCTTCTAGTAAAGGGTACACAATAATTTAACAACAACAGCAACAACCAACTAACAACAGTGCGTTGCACCCAGGCAAAAGAGCTCAGGTCACAAAGCATGGCCAGTGAGGGGTATGGCCAAGGGTGTGTTTCAAGGGCCACATAGAGAGGTCTGAAGGGCCACACCTGGTCTCTGGGCCTACCCTGCTATACAGTGTTGGTAAAAGGCATCCAAAGTGAGAGTCTAATCTAACAGCATTCCCAAATGCACAATTTATTACTGCTTACTCATATACTGTTCACTGAAATATTCATGGCTAAAACTAGAATAATATTATAGGGGTTCAATAAAAAAAAGCTATTCTGTGGAATTATCTTCTCCCCATTCTATATATAATGGAAAAAGGGAACTGGCTAGTTTATGCATCTACCAATTCTGAAGAGGGCTGCCCTGTTATTTGCCCTAAGACAATGTAGGGTTCATTCACGACCACATGCAGACCAGGCTAGCTTTGCATACAGCCACACACCACCTTAAATGTGGGTGTGATGTGAAAAAGTGGCAACATCTGCTTGTGGTGAGTGAGTCATGTTATCTGCTCACCACATGGAGGGAAAATGCACAAAGAAAAAAACAAAGAAGAGCAGAAAGCCTCAAGCTAATACGTACCTCAGAAAGATGTATTCCTGTAATACACATGCAGTTTGATTTAAGACAATCTTCTACGGAGGCATAAATAAATTCTCAAGCAATGTTCTCAAAATCCTTTATTCAAGTAGTAGTTTCCACATCATGTGAAAAGTACGCTTCCGTAACAGGGAAAGCAAACAACAGACTCTGTAATACCATAATGCTGCTTCATTTTAAAACATCTACCAGGCCAGGATTAATTATGCTCAGCACGCTCACCATGGAAGGACATTTGTGCACTTGAAAATGTGTAGATTTTTAATAGGAGAAATTAGGCTGTAAAAGATGGTGTTGTTAGTACAGCAGATGCATTGGCTGCCTCAAAAACAGCAGCTTCAAATCTCCTGCTCTCTGATAACATCTAGGAATACTCAACACATGACATAATATTCAGCTCCTGTTAAGATTCCCTGCCTCCACACATGGCAGTCAGTGAGGGGAAGAACATGGAACTCACAGAGTGATGATGTCACATCATGTATTGAATATCCCTAGAGCAGGGACAAATAACCTGTGGCTCCCCAGATGTTGATGGACTCCAAGTCCCATCATCTCCAGCCTGCATGGCCAATGGTCTGGGATGATGAGAGTCAGAGTTCATCAATATCTGGATAGTCATCGCTGCTCTAAAGGCTCCAGGAGGGAGAGGAGAAGATAGATGCCTCCTGTTTTTGTAGCATCAGAACTGGTTAATGTCTTGCAGTTTCTTTGACTTCATAGATAGACAGATGTATTTCTTCAATTCGCAAGTGAGACACTTTGCATTAACAAACAGTAAGTTCATAGCCTAACTAAGAGCTGCTGAACTTTTGTCTGGGGTGAACATTAATCCCTTCTTGCAGGAACCTGCCAGAGTGTTTTGTCTTCAGGCAGTTTACAAAAAAGATGAGTCACAGAAGTTCATCCTGGTTAAAACACTGCAGACTAATGCCTCCCTTACACCTTTCGCCGGATGAGGTACTAGGTAAGCATTATATGGAAAAGTTCTGACTTGATAGAATGGATCATACCACTTTAGGCAGCATATTAGTATTTAATTATTTCTAGTATTCTTGTATTCTCCCTTGTGTCAAAATGCAAGCTGAGCTAAAAAAACTTTCTCACTGATATATGAGGGTTAAAAAAAAAAACCCTGCAGGGTTGTTGTTTTTTGTTTGTATATTTAGGAGCATTAAACCATAAGAAACAACAGGATAGATATGAATTGTGGCTAATATCCTGTGTACACTGCTTTCCAAACCAGTGGTGAGAGTGCAGTGGATTCAGATTATATGGGAGTATGTAATCAGCCTCTATTTTACATTGTTATAGGAGATGTCAGAGTTTAATTCCTGCTCCTGTTTCTTTTTTGATAAACAAAATGTTTATAAAGTCATTCTCCCAAACTTATGAACTGTGATTTTGCTAACAGCTAAAGTTCTACTACACTTGCAGTGTAATCCTATACAGAAGTGAATCTTACTATGTTCAGTGTGGCATTGGCTGCATACAGCCCATACATTTAAGGAATTTGGCTTCCCCCAAAGAATCCTGGGAACTGGTTTGTTGTTGTTTTTTACCACCACAGAGCTACGATTCCCAACATCCTTAACAACTACAAATTACTTTTGGAATCCATCAACATTTGGAGGGCTATCAGCTCCAGTCAGCATGGGACCATGGGATTTGTAGTCCAACAACATCTGAGATGCAATAGGTTCCCCATCTCTGAATTATTACCTTAACCTGCGATGCAGTTAAGGAAAAAGGAATCAATTGCCCTGCACCTTTGAGAGAAACATCCAGTAAACTCAGTGGAACTTACTTCTGAGTAGACATGCCTAGAATTGTTTTGTGAGTCCCATTATATTCAGTGGAGATTACCTGAGATAACTGTACATAGGGCTGCAGCCTTAGCCTTAAGCTTGTTAATATTGCAGACGGCTTTCTAAACCCTAGAAAGCCTTCCCTGATTTACAGTAAAACAGTAAAACTGAAATCCAATGTATGCTAATTCAAAAATGCATTCCATTTTACTCTTTAAAAAAAAAATCACTTGCTTTAATTAATAATTTGTACCACAGTACTTAAAATTTGCATTTAAAAGGTCTTTATTTTAAGTAAATGTGTTTAAGGTTACAATCCAAGAATACGTATTGTGAGGCTGCAGTAAAGAAACCACATTTCCAAAAACTGAGTAATTAGTGGCACCCAGTGGTAAAAGTTGGCATTTGCAGATGAAGATTCATGCCTTATGGATCTCATCCCCCTCCTGCTTGAATTAAAAAGACAGGTAGAATGGATCAAGAGAAAGCCAGGGGAAAGAATAAATGGAAACAAATGTATCTCTGACAAAAAATTATATATATTCCACCTTTCTCCCAGAACTGGAACTCAAGGCAGCTCACAAAAATTAAAACAAACATGAATAAAACACAGAAAGCTTTTTAAAAAACACATATAGAAGATAATAGTTTAAAAGTAATTAAACTATAATAAAATTAAAATTATATAAAAACAAATTATTAAAATATGGGTAGGAAAAAGAGGAAAATACTATTAAAAGCCCTTTGATTAAAAGCAGTCAGTTCCCAAATGCCTATTAAAATACAGTAAACCAGTCTTCAGAACTTGGCTCCTTCATGAAGTAAATCTGTGCTGCAGTTTATTCTTTGGCAAACTACCTGAGATTTACCAGATTGTGCAAAGCTGAAGTGCATACATTCAGGGCACAATCTTGATTGATATGAATATATTGTTAGACGTGATACTCATGCTAACATTTCTATTTCTTGTGAACCACTTTGTGGATGGCAGAAAAGTAGCTTCTAAGGAAACTTGAGCCGGCTTGATGTTCCAATTCCTCAAGTGTTTGGAACGCTCATTGATTTCAGGAAGAGAGTATTGGCCTGTGTTTAATCCATTAGATATAATGCTTACCATTGTGACATCACTGGAGTTTGTGAGTGATTGACATTAGATGGAGAGCACCTTTTTTTGTTTGTTTTAAAGAAGAAAAATAAAATCCTTGAAGTTGGGAAGCTGAGCGAAATATGATCACTCTCTTTGGCCTGTCTTTCTTTTATCATTAGCTTAACGGATAGTTTTCACCAAGAACATCCACAGATATTCCGAGGTATAATCCAGCTCTATGGGTCCCAAGAGATTATTTGCTGTAGGCACATTGTCCATTATATGAAGTGTATGCTATTGGATTTGGATGGCATTACATTAGCCCAATAAAAGTTCAGTGGAGAGGCTCAGAAGGGCAAACATTTCTCGTGGGACTGTGAGAATGCAGTGAAGGCAACGCTCTTGTTTTATCTCTCACTCGATAAGTGAGTAGCTTGAGCTGATTTGATTAGCACAAAATAATTGTGCAAGACTTGCATTTTTGGAGAGGAAATTCAGACAAGTCTTCCTTTGCACAACTGTGCTTAGACACAACAATCTGAACCTTCAGATCAAGTGTGGTGTAGGAGACAGAATGTCAACTTTGACTGGAAAGTTCTGGATTAGTGGAGCTCAGTGTACGGCCTTGGAGCAGCAAGCATCTTTTAGCCTTCTACTTTATGGGGATATTGTCAAGATAAATTGGATTAATTCCATCTACACCATCCTGATCTTGAAGAAACAACTGGACTCTATTTTACACTTGATTTCCCCCCTAAACAATCAGGGTTGTTGTTGTTTTTTCTCTTTTAGATGTCCAACTCACTGACTACCTGGGTAGCAAAGTTGGGTACCTCGTTTGTTGACATTTTTATTTTATTTTATTTCCTACCACACATGAGAGAAGGGGCAAGGGAAGCAGCGGTTTTTTTTAAAAAAGGTTTTCCAAATAAAACTTTCCTTCCAAACACACAAATGGTAGGTGGGGGTGGGGGTGACAATTTTTCTAAAATACTAATACTGTAACACCAACTGCCCGGTCTGGTGGGATATTATACAAGGACTTAGAACAAAGGGGAATGAGTGCTACACCGTTACCAGTTAACCAAAGTTATCATCTGACAGCTATGAAGAATGAAACTTGTCCACTGTAAGTGGCAGTGATTTATTTCATAGAGGTACAGTGGTACCTCGGGTTACATACGCTTCAGGTTACAGACTCCACAAACCCAGAAATATTACCTCGGGTTAAGAACTTTGCTTCAAGATGAGAACAGAAATCACACGGCGGCAGCGCAGCAGCAGCGGGAGGCCCCATTAGCTAAAGTGGTGCTTCAGGTTAAGAACAGTTTCAGGTTAAGAACGGACCTCCAGAACGAATTAAGTACTTAACCCAAGGTACCAGTGTAGTATGCTTTGACTTGCTATCTAATTTGAGCAAACCAAAGAGAACTGGTGTACTCAAAAGGCACCAGAACTCAGTTAAGCAGTTGCCTGGAGAACAACGTTTATGCTATTTTTGTCTCTCTCTTTTAGCTTTCTACAACCCTTTTTTTCTTAGTGCTGCTACAGAAATACATAAAGTCAGGAAGTGCATCTGGTATTCCCCTGAGGGTGGCTCAAGTCCTGAGATTATCTTATCTCACCCCCATAAATCTCACCACCCAATCTCACGTGCACATACATATGCACATAAATGCATGCCTCAGCTGCTGCAGTCATCTGTACACTTACTTGGAAGTAAGGTCCTTTGAACTTAGTGGCATTTGCTGCAGGATCAAGAGGATTAAGATTGCTCTACTATGCTGTGAGTGTGGAAGCTGGGGTGCCTTGCTTTACCAGTTCAGTTTGTCCAACAGTATGAATGAAAATGGTATAACAATATAGTTCAGTTGTAGGCATCTGAAGAGAGTGACTTTCAAAGCACCCTGTTCTATCTCTACAGACACAGAACTGCATTGAATATTAGTCTGATTATTCTCTCATTCTGTGGATTTGCAAAGTGTCTCATTCTGTGGATTTGCAAAGTGTCTCATTCTGTGGATTTGCAAAGTGTGCAGTAAACAATCAGGAACAGAAACTGCTGACACTGAAAAACCATTTTTGTTGTTGTTGTTTAAGTTTCCACTAGTCAGTTCTACCAAGTTAGGCAGTTGCCTGGCAGCTGATTCTGGGTTGTCATGAAAGGCCAGCAAATGGCTATTTAACATTGTTGCTGTGGGGGGTTTTCTGCTAAGTCAAAGTATTTGTCGGATTTTCTAACTTTGGTGATAAAATAACGTGTCTGGTCCTGGGTATTATGCACTAAAACATGGGCTGAGCAAAGGTCACCCCTTCCATTTTATCTTGGGCCATGTACCCAGGCAGCAAAATGTCTTGGGCTGGCCCTTATACCTGTGACTTATACTCATCAATATTAGATGTTGTATTTTATCTATTTTGTAAATTGCCTTGGGATCTTGACAAATGAAGATTTGTTTAAAAGTGCAAAAAATGAAAAAAAAATGTAGTAAGAAATTGAATTTAGATATTTAGTTGAAATATGGTGGAACTTTTATTAGCCTTCTATCAATAGCTGCTGAAAATTTGTCTTTCCAAATATCATATTATGATTCTGCAAGCATCACCTTCCCACAGCCCACATATCCTAGCCTCTGTTTCCCTTGTTCCTCCCTCAGTCTTTTTAGTTCATTTACATGTGATATTGTGTATTGAGCACCTCTGTGCTTCTTTCACACACATCTTTTGCCAGTAAACCAAGCTGCACTATGATGAGTATGAAATGAAAGCAATACCAATCGTTCCTCAACTAAACAGCTTGTCAACTATTCTCTAAAATGTTCAGGTGTGAGGAACTGGTTTAAGCCAGCTGAACTTTTGCATCAAAATGTTGAGATAGTTCCTGATTTTATATAAACATCACCAGCAGAGAAATCAGTACAGTGGTACCTCAGGTTAAGTACTGAATTCGTTCCGGAGGTCCGTATTTAACCTGAAACTGTTCTTAACCTGAAGCACCACTTTAGCTAATGGGGCCTCCTGGTGCTGCCGCACCGCCGGAGCATGATTTCTGCTCTCATCCTGAAGCAAAATTCTTAACCTGAAGCACTATTTCTGGGTTAGCGGAGTCTGTAACCTGAAGCGTATGTAACCTGAAGCATATGTAACCCCAGGTACCACTGTATAGAACTGCATTGTATATTTCCTGTACACTGAGATAAGAAGGAAGAATGTGCCTATAAAGTATGAAATATGGGGCAAGTCACAGGTTAAAACAGCTATGCCAGATAAATTCCCATGTTAGAATTAAATATAGGAAACAGATAGTAGCTTGTCATGCTAAGAAAAAACACACACCCATGGGGGGGTTTCTCTGGGTTTGCCATCTGGCAACCCAGATATTCCTTGTAGTGTATTATTCTATATTCAAGGTCTGGGAATGATGATAAAAAATTTCCAGCAAGGCTTATAAAGATCTTATGTGCTGAAAACATACATACCTTTTAAATGTTAAATTAAAAAAATGCACATAGAGGCTTTGGTTCGGTGTTATCTTTCTCTGAAGCTATTTGTGATGATGCAAAGAGATGGCGATTATTATTGTTTAGATTTGTTAGTTGCTTTTTAGCCAAAGCTTTGCAAGTGGCTTGCAGTACTGTTAAAAACACAAATAGATTATACCACAAAACAAAGGGAGGGGAACCCATAACCACCACAGGAAGCTTTGTCCGCACACTAATAACAAACAATATAGTCTTAGTCTGCCAACAGCCAGCCTGGTGAGGGCAGGGAGGAAAGCTATCAGCAAAGGCTCCAGGTAGAGAGTTTGCTAGGGACAGCATTCCACAGATGATAAAATTTATTTTCTTTTTTATTGTAATAAAATACTGCTATATTTCCTCTTTTGTACAAGGTTCTTTTAATGATTTTTTTATATATCTTTTGTTTCCTTCAATTGTTTTCTTGTTTCGTTTGAATTTTTGGAATACTTTGTTAGTCTTATTTGTTACACTTTTTATTAAGATAATGATTTTAAAAAGAAATGTAAAGTAGAAAACTAGCCTGCTGACCTTTGCATAAATATATAAGTAGCTCTTTCCACATTGACAATATGTTATTATTTGAAGCTTAATGTTCATGTATATTAAGAGCACAGTCTTGTATCCAGCTACCCACAATTTCAAGTAGCATGCCCTTGTCTAAAAAAACCCAAAACACCCTTTGCCAACATTTCTGGCATGAAAGAACAACAAATAATGTGTTTCCAAAATTACAACCCATGCAATGCTGCACTGTACATACTTTTTTTGTCAATGAGTGTTTGGCAAGCAATATGAAGATGAGCCATCTCGTTTGCAGAATGGGATATAACAATGAAATTCCCATGGCTGAGAACAGAAAAGTGCTGGCAAAATTCTTCTGAAGCCATAAAACCAAAATAATTGTTCCGGTAGTGCCTGATGGAGTGGAGAAGAGGAAGTAGTCAGGGCAGTGGATCATAGATCATAGAATTGTAGAGCTGGAAGAGACCCTGAGGATCATCTAGTCCAACCCCTGCAATGTAGGAATATGATTGAGAATAGTAACATTTTTCGGTTTGAATAGGCCACATGTTTATACTACGGGACCCAAGCCACTCAGAATTTCTGCATGAGCCACAGAATTTCTGCAAAATAACCTCCTGGTGGGTTGTGTCCTGCTTTTGCTATTTGCCACATTGTTGCTTCCGGATGAAATGCCTTGCTAACAATGTTGCATTACATATTGTCATTATCCAGTTTCACAGAAGATACTTTTTATTAAACAATTTTTTTTTAATGGATTTTCTTTTTTCTCATCACATCACAAATATACTTATATCCATAATATACAATTTGCATCACATCTCCCCCTCCCTCCCTTTGGACTTCCCTCAACTTCCATTTCTGATTTTTTAATCCTCATTATTATATTCTGCTATTTTCTACAATATATCGTATTTTCCCTTTGTTACAATATTTGTTCCCTATCCATAAAATTGCGAATGTTCATTTAAATCCTGCCATTGAGTCGATATTCCTTCCCACACTTTTTCAAAGTCACGTCCAGCAGAAGATACTGATCTGCTCCAGGAAAATATTTCATCCAGCTTAGTTGCTCTTTTATTTTCCGCTAAGTGGAGAATTTTACCCTTCTTGCTGAGTGTGCAGCATTTTGTTCTACTTTGCTGCTTGCTTACAGGAAAGAGAACTACCATGCGCCATATTTAAAGCAGTCTAGCAAATATCTCTATTTTAAGTGAGAGGCAATATTTACATTTTTGTTTTGAGGAAGAGGTATGCATGCCACTGTTATTCTGCAGAGAGGTGAGATAAATTGGGAAAATTTCTTTCTCTCTCTGATTTTTTACACTCCACTGCTATGCACATTGAAATAATATCTGCTGAATTCAATAGGATTTATTAACAGGAAAGTGCCATATATCCTGGCTTTGCCAATCTGGTGCCGTCCAGATGTTCTGGACTACAGATGTAGTCTGGTGCCATCCAGATGTTCTGGACTATCAGCCCCAGCTTGCATGAAATAAGTTTTATGGGGCTTACTTCAAAGTATACCATAGTTATGGATGGGCAATACTGCTTTCCCTCCAATATTTTTTTATGTACAGTAGAATATAGCGGTGACACTTTTTACTGTTCAGAATGCAAACAGTTGGTTTAGGAATTTGATCAATACCTCCCTGTCCACTCACATTCCACAGGGCAGGGTATGCGATAGCATATTTTTAAAAATGATAATGGTGCTATGCGAGGATATCAGCTATAACCCAATTGTTGCGTGTGTTGCAAATTAACCAGCTGGCAGCATTTAGAAAAGAAATACCTTCTGCTCTGACAGGTGATGATCACAATTTCTTAGATGAAAAGGGTGCCTAGATTAATCCCTGCCCCTGAAGGTATTTGATGCTGTCAAAGCTGACAGTACTAACCATTTGGGGGCTAGTTCACATTTCAAACAGAGATCTCAGGATTCCCAAGAACCATTTAAAAAACCACAGTCATGCATTTGCGTCAGCAAAATATAGTCTTAATAGATTCACCACAAACGCTTTGCACTTCAACAAATTTAACAGATGTCACCCAGATAGGGAGAAGGAATGTAGTAGCTACAGAGGCCCCCATGCCTGGAGAGAGTCCATTGGTACCCCTGACACCATGTTAAATGAGCATCATGCAAGTTTTTTTAAAAAACAACAAAATGAAAATGGCATCAGGTGGCAGGGAAGCTGGTGATTAAAGGAGGCCGGCCTGTTGTCTTCATTGCATATCTTTAGGCATTACGTGAAAACGTTTCTCTTCAACCAGACCTTTGGCTGATTAACATTCTATGTCCTCTTAAATGTGTTTGTGGGAGGGGAGTTATTTGTTTTTGTTTCTAATTATATGTATTTTGTGCTTCTCCTTTTGTCTTTGTATGTTGCGAACCACCCTGTGATCTTTGGTTGAAGAGCAGCATACAAATTTAATACATAGCAATGATCAGGGCCAGAGTCGGCTTGGAAGGGAAATTTAACCTTCTTCCTGCCCCTGCTGTGGTCCTAAGAAAAACCACGCTTCTGAAACTACAGTTTACTTGAAGGGGAGAAGAATGTCCTCTTGGCATCTTGTTGGCCCAGAGAGAGCAGCCAGTCCTGGGCAGCTGTCTGTTGCTCAGCTGCAAGAACAAGTGAGTGGTGGTTGCCAGGGACAGTCACCTCTGCTGCCTCAGAATGCTCAAGCCGCCTCTCCCCCTGGGAGATGGGCCACCCACAGAGGAAACGCAGGCCAGTGGCAAATAAGAGGAAGTTGCTCTTGCCTGCTTCCCTCCATCTTTGGGTGGTGCAGGGGGGAGGATTGGCCAACACAGAGACAGGACATCACTTGCCACCTTCTCATGCTTGCTTTCTCCCTCAGAATGTTGCCACGTGGAGGGGCTGATTCCCGCTGCTGTGCCAGCCAGTGTGTGGTCAGAGGGAGCGTCTCCCCTTGCTCACTTGTGCTCTCCCTTGGAGTAGTGCAGCTACTAAGATTGGGCCCACTGTGCTGCTAAGGAGGAGCAGGTAAATAAGTCTGTAGGGCAGGTGTTGTGTACTGAGTTGAATAGGATCCAGAATGCAGCACTCTGATTGGTCCTAGAACAATAGGATCCAAAATGCAGCAGTCTGATTGGTCCTAGAACAATAGGATCCAAAATGCAGCAGTCTGATTGGTCCTAGAACAATGCAGCAGTATGATTGGTCCACAGGAGCCACCCAATCCAGCTCCAGGTGGAAGTGAATCCGCAACCTGATGGCCTACAGGAGAATCCCGGAATTAACTAATCACGTGTGGCCCATTGTGTAAATAAAGTATATAAAGCAGATACTTTGGGGGAACTTTCATTCCTTGCCACTATGAGCTGAATAAAGAGCATGAAATCCCCACTCGACTCTGAGTATATTTCAGCAGGCAACTCCTCCCCCCCCCCCAACTCCCTATATATGCTCCTGGGCAACCTTATGGGGGGCCACAGTGATGGGTAGAGCCGATGAAGAACAAATATTATCTGCATCTTTCCACAGTTCACATACACACACATGGGAAGCATGATCACGGCTCAAGGACTTATTCCAGCCAGGCAAGCACACTCAAGGAAGGCATGAAGCAAGGGCTACAAAGGGGCGTGTCCTACAGATAGGGGCGTGGTCAAAGCAGACTCTGGGATAGGGTCACGGTGAGGAAGCGAATTATTTTCTCCCAACTTGGCCCAGTCCTCCCTACGACCCCCTCCCTCTTGTCGTTTGCGCATGCTCTCTGGCTCTCTCCGAACAGGGTCTCGTGATGGGAGGGGCGAGGAGGATAGGACAACCAGCTGGCGGAGGGGGCAAGGAAGAGGGCGTGGCGCACCATAACCAAACCCAAGCAACCCTCCCCGCAATAATTTGGAATCGGCCATGGAGCTAAGCCACCCCGCTGAAGCGCCTTGCTCCCCTATGGACCTCACCAATGTCTAAACAAGGCGCGGGGGGGGGGTAGCGTTTGTGGGGTGGGGAGACTGGGGAGTGACGGGAAGCAGCAGGCCGGCCAGTTTCCAACACGTGCAGCGCCCCAGCTGCACGCGCCTTCAGGGGGCGGGGCGAGACATTGGCGAGGGTGGGCGGGGAGGGGCAGGCGGGAAAGCTCGCACGCGCGAGCCGAGTGGTGCTTCCCAGCGACGTGGAAAAAGGAACTTCTGCGCGCCAGTCTTCTGGGTGGCACCGAGGAAACCACAGAGAGCGCGGGGGTGGGGGTGGGAGGGGAAGGAGAGGGGGAGGTTCCCGCCCTCAGCGCGCAGCCATGGGGCAGCTGTCGGCACGCTGCCTGCAGAGCCGCCTTCGGTAGCCGGAGCGCGGCGTGTGTGTGTGTGTGTGGCCATGGCCGGCTGGTGGCGAAGGCTGAGGGGGCGCCTGGGCGGCGGCCTCGCCTGCTGCTGCCTGCTGCTGCTGCTGCTGCTTTCTGCCTCGGCGCTGGCCTGGGCGGCCGAGGAGGCGGCGGCGGCGGCGCGCGCGCAGACCTTCCCTCAGCCGCTCTCCAACCTGGCGGCGAGCGCGCGGCGCTTGCTGGTGGCCAGCGGCAATCGCTGGTACGAAGTGGAGCCCTCGCTGGCCTGGGCGAAGGAGCACCGCAGCAGCCCGGCGCTCGACTCGGGGACGACGGTCAACAAGCTGCTGCTGCCCTTCGGCAACGACCGCCTCCTCACCTGTTGGACGCAGCCGCAGGGCTCCTGCTACGAGGAGCGCCTGGGCGCCGACGCCAACGCCACCGTTTTTGGGGAAGAGGTGGTGACCTGCTTGCGGAAGGGCTCCGCCGCCGGGTGGATCTATGCCCGCGGCTCCGAGTGGCGGCTGGTGGTGGCCACGTCTCGCCGACTGAACGATTCCGGCGACTCGGATCCAGAGTGCCTGGCCGAGGGCGACTCCAGAGTGGCCGTCGCTCTCCAAGAGCGCCAGAGGCCGGTCCCGGAGGACCACCGGCTGCTGGTGGGCGAGGGCTGCTACTTGCACTTCGCGGACGCGTTCCCGTGGAGCGGGCAGTTCTTCTTTCCTTATTATCACTACAGCCTCAGCACGGAGCCCAAGATGCTGGTGGCCAACCAGATGCCGGCAAACCGGTTCTTCGGCCACGGCCAGGCCATCCTGCGCTGCGGCGGCGGCGGCGGCGGCGGCTTGACCCGGAGGATCCTCTCTTCCAACTACGTCCAGGAGCGCGGGCTCTGGGTCGGCGTCTTCGGCTCGGCCGAGGGTCCGGCCACTCCGACCTCCACGGCCCTTTGCATCTTCAACCTCAGCCAGGTGTCGAGCGTTTCGGAGGGATGCGCCTTTGGCGATTCGAACAGGATCTGCGCACCCGAGCCTGCGGAGCCATGCGTGAGTAGTTGGGTTGTGGGTTGAGCGTTGTTGCCCTGCGGAAGCGGAGACCAGAGGGCCGGCTCGAACAGCGCACCGTCGTGGTTGCCGGCTGGTCTGATGCTCAAGGCAGACCGTTTTAAAGATGTGAAATAACTTTGCGGTCTCCTTTGCGCTTGCAACAACCCCATAAGGTCGGTCGCGCTGTCTAGCCCACTGGGTGAGTTAATAGCAGCTGAGACACAGTGAGTTTTCTAGGTCAATAGTAAAACACATTGGGGCATTACTCGCCTGGGTTCCTAACTATTTTCTTTTTCTTACGTGGCTTAATGTCACAAAGAGGCAGTCCGCAACAGGATTTCGCTTTCGTTTTTCTTATCAACTTATCTCCCCACCCAAAAGGCAAATCTGCATTAACTGGGGAGGGAAAATACAGGCTGGCATGTACAGCAGTGATGTTGTGTAGATGCTGCAAAAATAGGGTTGCCATATTTCAAAGAGTAAAATTCCTGACACCTACAAAATTGTTGAGCTGTTTTTTAGGACACCACCAAAATTGTTGACCTTTTTTAAGGAAACCACCAAAATGCAAAAATCCGCTGCACTGATCCCACAATAAAATACCCTAAGCATCTTGGAAGTACCACCATTTGGAAGTAACACCTACATTTTCTGTTCAGTTACTCTCTCTCCCATCCCCTAATCTAGATATGGAGGGAGCAGTAAATAAAAAGCTTGCATGTACCCTGTGACTCTTAAGAATATTCCTGTCTTCACTGTCAATATTTGTAACTCAAGATACATAGAAAAAAATACTAAATAGTATAGGGCAGAACAAGAAAGAGTGTAAGCTTTCTGTGTAGGTTTAACCATAAGTTTGAAGTTTTCCATATTAATGAATGCTGCTGCTGCTGTTATTCCAATTTATTATCTGCCCTTCACCCTAAGGCTCAAGGGCAGGTTGCAACAATTAAAATGCAACATTAGTATTAAAACACAATATAAAATTGTTTTTCAACAACTTAAAATTACTAAAACAAGTTAGGTCCTAAAAATATACATTTCACATGTCAAAAGTGAACAGGTGTATCTTCCACATTTGCAAAAAGTTGTATGATGGTGTGAAACAGCTGTCATCAAGTTTCGCTGAAATAGAAAGACTGGTAGAAGAAGAAAAAGATTATACCAAGCACCCAGAAATTCCAATATTTGGAGAGCTTTTAAAAAGAGTTAGACAAATTAATGAAAGTAAAATAAAAGCTTCCTTAATGTTGGAAAAGATGGAGGGCACAAGGAGAAGGGGACGACAGAGGACAAGATGGTTGGACAGTGTTCTCGAAGCTACCAACTTGAGTTTGACCAAACTGCGGGAGGCAGTGGAAGACAGGAGTGCCTGGCGTGCTCTGGTCCATGGGGTCACGAAGAGTCGGACATGAGTAAACGACTAAACAACAACAACAACAACAACAAAGTAAAAGCTACAGTGGTACCTCAGGTTACATACGCTTCAGGTTACAGACTCTGCTAACCCAGAAATAGTACCTCGGGTTGAGAACTTTGCTTCAGGATGAGAACAGAAATCGTGCTCCAGTGGTGCGGCAGCAACAGGAGGCCCCCATTAGCCAAAGTGGTGCTTCAGGTTAAGAACAGTTTCAGATTAAGAACGCACCTCCGGAATGAATTACAGGTACCACTGTAATTCAATTGATAAACCGCCCTTTATCAAAAGATCCCAGGGTGGTGCACTACATTAAAAACACAACACAGAGCATCAATGATAAAAATATATAATAAAAATATAGTAACCAGAGTCTGTAACCTGAAGCGTATGTAACCTGAAGCGTATGTAACCCAAGGTACCACTGTACAGTTAAAAACAAAGTACGGTAATCACCTGCAATTGCTGAAAGGCTGAGCAAATGTTACTCTGTAGAAGAAGTTCAGCCAACATGAATTACTGTCAAGCCCCCTTTGGTTTCAGAGAGATGCTTCACTTTCCCACTGCAACCAGCGCACTTACTGTTGGATGAGTTGGCAAAAAAAAGATGTCCTGCTAGCTGAGCATATATAAAAGAAGATCTCATCATGTTGCTCAACATAGGAAGCAGAAAGTTGGGTTTGCAGTGGCAAAAAAGTTACTCAACAGCTTTGCAAAGAAAGGCTTTTCTATTTGAAATGGCAAGTCAGCTCACTACATGCATGTGACCAATTTTTTAAAAAAATGCTTCTTGTACATTAAGTGCATCCTTTATTAAGCATTGACATATAAATCTCTGCAAACACTCATGGGGGAAAAAACAACAGTTTGCTGTAGTGTTGTCCATTATCTAAAACAGCTTGCAAGGCAGAACAGCATTTTTTTGGTGCTGGTATCATAAGGAAATAAGAAGAGTCTGCTGGATCAGGCCAATGGCCTATCTGGTCCAGACCCTGTTCTCACCAGACTCACCAGATGCCTATGGGAAGTCCATAAAGCAGGATCCAGGTACAAGAACACTGTCCCTTCACGTGGCCTCCAGCCAGAGCATGGTCATCAAGGCTAGTAGCCTTTGCTTTACCTCCATTCATTTGTCCAATCCTTTAAAAACCTTGTCCAAGTTGGTTGTCTCCAGTGGGAGTGAATTTCATAGTTTAATGATATGCTCTGTGAAGCAACTTTTTCCCTTATCTCGAATCATCTAACATTCACTTATCCACAATCTTTAATTCTTTGAGAGAGGGAGAAAACCTTTTTCTGTGGGCACTTCAAGTCACACAATGGTAAAAATGCATCATTTGGATGAGGGTTTCCCAAACTTGGGTCGCCAGCTGTTTTTGGACTACAACTCCCATCAGCCCTAGCTAGCAGAACCAGTGGTCAGGGATGATGGGAATTGTAGTCCAAAACAAGTTTGAGAAACCCTGATTTAGATTATGGTTGGAAGAAGAAGAAGAAGTGTTTGGATTTGATATCCCGCCTTTTACTCCCTTTAAGGAGTCTCAAAGCGGCTAACATTCTTCTTTCCCTTCCTCCCCCACAACAAACACTCTGTGTGGTGAGTGGGGCTGAGAGAAGTGTGACTGGCCCAAGGTCACCCAGCAGCTGCATGTGGAGCAGCGGAGACGCGAACCTGGTTCCACAGATTACGAGACTACCGCTCTTAACCACTACACCACACTGGCTCTCAAGAGAACCTATGATGAGCCTAGATGTTGCTGGTTCAGCATTCTGGATACATTAGTATGAAAAACAAGAAGAAAATAGATTGCCAACCTAGTAAAAAAATAGAAATACACTGAGTATGCATAGAATCACATTTTAAACCTGTGCTGTGGAACATTTTTGGCTATGTGGACCTTATTTGGCAGGTGGGCAGGACATCACATAGTTAGGACTTAAAAACACCTTGCATAGCCAGCCCAGTAGTCTTGGCTCTACCACTCAGCAACTGATGGGAGTTAGAGTCAAAGCTTGCTGTAGGTTGCATGATGGAGTTCCCTGCAGTGAATCCCCTTCCAACACGTGTTCCAGCAGACTTCAAATAACATATATTTAAAGGAAAGATAATAAAATGAGCATCTGTAACCCAAACAGCCACTCTGGCTATAAAACTGTTTTAATAAATAGGAAAACAAGTTGTTTGTTTTTACCGTTGTAACAATTTTCTTCTCAAAATGTGTCTTCTGTATCATGAAAAGTAAATAAAATCATCATCATTATTTTAAAGTGTAAGGAAGAGTCCCTCAGGCCTTTACTAGTCTGGCCGCTGTAACCTAGGGATGGGCCCCCCAACATGGTGCCCTTGTGAACCCTGCTTGGTTCCCACCAAGGCCCCCTGCACCTTCCAATTTTTACATTAAATTGAGGTGTGGTTTTGTTTTTTTGGTTGTGGGCTGGTTGCATATTTTGTAGCGCCCAAGACTGTCCCTTACATTGGTGCGCTTTGGCCCTAAGAGGTTAGGAACCTGAAAGGAATGGGAGCAGTGCTTGCTGCAAATGGGAAATGTTCAGGCAGCATGAGATGTTTGGAAAAGTAAAGCCTCTTCTGCAGAGAGCCCTTATAAAGATGAGCAACTCTGTTCTGCAGGCTTTCTCAGAAGTATTTCAATGGGCGTCCTTCCAGTAGATGTATTTGGGATTGCTGCCTTGGATGTGTACCATGAGACTGAATTTTGTAGAATGGGAAATCACACTTGGCGGATATTTTGTGCCTTGTCTAGATATTTTTGTTTTCAGATTACAGTGGTACCTTGGAAGTCGAACGGAATCCATTCCAGAAATCCGTTCAACTTGAAAAATGTTAGGAAACCAAGTCATGTATTCCCATTGGCTGCAGGAAGCTTCTGTAGCCATTTGGAAGCCTTGGAAGCTGCGTTGGATGTTTGGGTTCCAAAGAACATTCACAAAGCAGAACACTCACTTCCAGTTTTGCGGCGTTCGGGACCCAAAACGTTCAACTCGTAAGGCGTTCGAGATCCAACGTATAACTGTACTTCTAACCCCTAGGTAAAGGACCTGTACAACTATTCAGAAACTTAGATTGGCACACTGGTTGTTTAAATACTTTATTTTTATATACCAGACATGTTCAACCGGTCAACCGCAATGTACAGGTAGATCGCCGGGGTGACCCTGGTCGACCACGGAAATGTTTTGGCCCTACGCCCCAGGCACTATGTCCCTCCTCCACCTCCTCCACAGCAAGGAAAGTTGAGGCAGGTGGGAAGCGCAAGTATTGTCGCCTGACCCTTGTTTCCTGGAAGCGTCAAGTGACTATCCTCCCCCCAAAAAGCTCAATAACACTTGCCAACCCCCCCTAAAAGCTCAACTCTTGACAGTCCTCCCCAAAAAAAGCTCGATAACTCTGACAATGGGTAGATCACTGCCAGTTTTTTTTAATAGTGGGAGTAGATCACAGTCTTTAGGGAGTTGGACGTGCCTGTTATATATCATTAAATCATAAAGAATATATCACAGCAGTTTACAACAATATGAAGACATAAAATGAAACAAAAAAATAATAAAAAGTTGAAAACAAGCTGGAAGCAAAAGGAAATTAAAAACATGTTTGCTTCTGGTATTTTAGCACTTATTGTTACGGCTGTTCAAGTTGCCATGGTGACTATGAGGTAGAGCTCCACAATTGTCCTCCTCTCACACTCTTGCCACTGGTGAGTGTTCCTCATTATGTGGTGAGCATACCTTTCCTGGCTTCTCTGTAAACTGGAAAAAAAGGGAAAGGGTTCTGCCAAAAATAGAAGTTGTGCAAGGATGTTCTGTCTTCTGCAAAAGTCCCTAGTAGTCTAGTTCACATTTGCACAGGACTAGGGGATGCTGAGGGGCCTTTGTTTCACATCCATGAAGGCAAGAAGCAGCATGGTGGAGAAGGAAAACCTAAGAGGGACTTGCACCATATCTTGCTTTCTCCTAAACCCCACATGAGGTAAAACAACACCCCCTTCTTCCACAAATCTTCTGCAGGGGCTAGAGGACTGATATGGGAAGAAGTGAGTTTTGTTTCTTTTCTAGCATGGCATTTGTAGAAAGCAGAAGTCTCTTGCACTGATTCTGCTTTGGGAAAAACTCCATAAAGTGTTCTACACCTTATATGTTACCCATAAAGGTAAAGGTAAAGGTAAAGGGACCCCTGACCGTTAGGTCCAGTAGCAGACGACTCTGGGGTTGCGGCGCTCATCTTGCTTTATTGGCCGAGAGAGCCTGCGTACAGCTTCCGGGTCATGTGGCCAGCAGGACTAAGCAGCTTCTGGCAAACCAGAGCAGCGCTTTTGTCTTGTGGACGGCAAATTTAGTTTTCGTTCTTGTTGCTGCTGCTGCTGTTGCTGTTGTTTTGGCTTAGTCAAGAGTTATGTGAAAAGAACAAAACTCAAAAATAATTTATTGGACTGCCTTATGCAGACTACATGAATATAAAGGGTATGCCTGTAATCTGACAAGAATGTTAGCTTTTATAGTTAATTAATTTCTTTTTAACATACTCTGTGTCAGATCTAGCTGTTTTCAAAATGGGGTGCATTTTAAGCATAGCTTTCTTTTAAATAGGAATTAAGTCACAGAAGTTCTATAAGCCTTCAGATAAATAAGTCTGATGAAAGATTAGCATAGTGAGCCATCTGGCCTGGCCAGGTGTTTTGTGTATATGTACATTCAGAGAATGAGAGGGGTATTTGGCTACAGAAAGAGAGGCAATACAGTGAATGATGCTGGAAGGAGGGATGATCTCTCTATCACAATCTGGTCTTATGACAGAGTTGTGTTAAGGTTAACACGTTTCTCGTGAATTCTGTGTGGCCCAATTCAGAGTACTACAAAGCCTTACATGGCTCTGGACTTCAATACCTTAAGGAACGCCTTTCCCCCATACCAAGCGACCTGGACCCTCCACTTGTCATCGGAGTCTCTTTTCTATGTCCCTACTCCCAGAGAGGTTTGGAAGGTGGCAACAAGACAACAGGCCTTTTCTGTGGTGGCTCCCTGATTGTAGAATACTCTCCCCAGAGAGGCTTACCTGGCCCCATCATTACATGTCTTTACCCAGGTCTATGGCTATTAAATAATCTATGGCCTGTAAAAGTGTGGAGAACAGGACTGTTATTAGGATGGTTATTTTATTATGAGGCTCTTTGTCAGTATGCTTTTTACTATATTTTTATTATATATTTTTATCATTGATGCTCTGTATTGTGTTTTTAATGTAGTACACCACCCTGGGATCTTTTGATAAAGGGTGGTTTATCAATTGAATTACAGTGGTACCTCGGGTTACATACGCTTCAGGTTACATACGCTTCAGGTTACAGACTCCGCTAACCCAGAAATAGTGCTTCAGGTTAAGAACTTTGCTTCAGGATGAGAACAGAAATCGTGCTCTGGCGGCACAGCAGCAGCGGGAGGCCCTATTAGCTAAAGTGGTGCTTCAGGTTAAGAACAGTTTGTATGGGTTATTGAAATGGTTTTATTGACCACATCGTTTTTGTTTTGTGGAATTCTTCTTGGTTCTTAATCTTTGTAAGTTGTCTCTGTAGTAAGTGAGAGATAAGTCAAATAAATTACAATAATACAAAGCAGTAATTGTATTAAGCTGGCTGTGGGTGGTGAGAATTTTAGTCCAACCACATCTGGGGATTAGGTTGAAGAAAACACTGCTTTAAAACATACCTCTTTTAACTAAGTGTGACATTTGTCATGCAGTTTAGTCCCACTGACACCAATGGGACTTTTCTTCTTACTGCAACACACACACACACCCAATTCCAACCTGGGTTTTAGTGAGGACAAGAAATTAAAGTTCTGCCCTGGAATGTTTCTGTATTTAAACTTTAATGTATTAATGATATAAATTGGTTAATGCTTTATATCTCTTGTACACCACCTTTGGATGCCACATTAAAGGTGATCAAAAATGCCTAATTAAAATAAGAACCCCTCTCCATGGCTGTGGTGGCTTGGGCTGATGGGAATCACAGTCCAAAAAAGCATACAGTTGGGAAGGCTGAATTATCTCACCAGTGTCAATGCCCTAAGTCTGCCATCACTATGTGTAGTTACAGATAGGTAGCCGTGTTGGTCTGCCATAGTCAAAACAAAACAAATTCCTTCCAGTAGCACCTTAAAGACCAACTAAGTCAGTTCTTGGTATGAGCTTTCGTGTGCATGCACACTTCTTCAGATACCAGGTATCTTTAGTTGGTCTTTAAGGTGCTACTGGAAGGAATTTGTTTTGTTATCACTATGTGTAGTTTAGGCCATAGATGCTTAGGTTGCTTGGCTGTTAATTTCTGTCAACAAGTGTTGCTGATGGTGTAGTCCAGGCTTCCTCAAACTTGGCCCTCCAGATGTTTTGAGACTACAGTTCCCATCATCCCTGACCACTAGTCCTGCTAGCTAGGGATCACTAGTCCTGCTAGCTAGGGATCATTTTGTAGGCCAAAAACATTTGAAGGGCCAAGTTTGAGGAAACCTGGTGTAGTCACACTCCCCCCCCCCCCGTAAGGTAAAGGTAAAGGGACCCCTGACCATTAGGTCCAGTCGTGACCAACTCTGGGGTTGCGGCGGTCATCTCGCTTTATTGGCCGAGGAAACCGGCGTACGGCTTCCGGGTCATGTGGCCAGCATGACTAAGCCGCTTCTAGCGAACCAGAGCAGCGCACGGAAACGCCGTTTACCTTCCCGCCGGAGCAGTACCAATTTAGCTACTTGCACTTTGACGTGCTTTCAAACTGCTAGGTTAGCAGGAGCAGGGACCAAGCAACGGGAGCTCACCCCGTCGTGGGGATTTGAACCGCCAACCTTCTGATCAGCAAGCCCTAGGCTCTGTGGTTTAACCCACAGTGCCACCTGCATCCCTTTGTAGATATGCCTTATTTAATGTGTTCTCCTGCTTTATGGAAAAAGCAAAGGAATATTGAAGTACTTCCTCTTTGGATAAGATGGCAAAACTTTTTCTTTCTTTCCTGGTGTTACAACGTTGTTTTCCTGTCTTGTTTAAAAGTGGTTGTGCAACTTTGTACAGGGTTGAGAGCTGACAAACCACATATGTTGATCGCTCAGCATTCCATGCCCCTAACACTTTAGACCACAAACAGCATTGGCAGATGCTGCAATAGCAGCATATATTTTCTTGAAGTACAGCACAACTTCATGCACACATGTAATTAATGTCTGGAGCTTCAATAATATGGGAGATTGAGTGGCAAAACATCAAATTATATTTTGTGTTAAATCTGTATACAAAAGTTTTTTCTTCAGCATCCAAAACACAAACATACCCATGAACCTAATATATAAAATGGTGTTTTATGTACTCACAAACATGATAATCCACCATACATCTTTTTGTAAATATTATATAAATGGATCATGATGTTTTTTGTATAGTATAGCATCATTTGATATATATTAGTGTTTTGTGTTTGTGTTGTTTTGAGTTGAGCCACTTTAAATAAAATTGAGTATATATGACATAGGGGAAAGCTGGCTGGATTCAATTTCCTGTACTCCCTCTTTACTGTTAGGTGGAATTTAAAAACATTTCTGTTCACCCAGGCATTTGATTGCTGAAATATATTGTTCCTGACAACCTTGAAATTATATACTTGTGAGGATATTTGATCGTTTCTGAATGTTTTCCATTTTGCTGTATGCTGTACTTTGGTTCCTTTGGAAAGAAGGAATGTGATTGAAATTTAATTAATAAATAATTATTAAACAACACTTTTTCCCTAAAGGGTCCCCTTACCAATTACCAATGCGCAAAGCATGGGTAATAAACAAGATGAGCTTGAGCTCTTGGTACAGCAAACTAAATATGACATAATAGGCATCACTGAAACCTGGTGGGATAAGTCCCACGACTGGAATGTCCCACGACTGGATAAGTCCCACGACTGGAGGGTTACAATCTATTTCAGAGAAACAGACCAGACAAGAAAGGAGGAGGAGTGGCGTTATATGTCAGGGATGTGTATACCTGTGAAGAGATCCAAGATTTAGAACCTCAAAGCCAAAGTGAGAGCATTTGGGTCAAAATTAAGGGAGAGAAGAATAACAGGGACCTCATTGTGGGAGTTTACTATAGATCCCCAAGCCAAACGGAGGACATAGATGATGCCTTCCTGGAACAGATGGCCAAGCATGCAAAAGGAAGGGAGATAGTAGTAATGGGGGACTTCAATTACCCGGATATTTGCTGGATGTCAAACTCGGCCAAGAGCATAAGGTCAAACAGATTCCTCACTGGCCTTGCAGACAACTTCGTTGTCCAGAAAGTGGGAGAAGCAACAAGAGGAACAGCCATTTTAGATCTGGTCCTAACCAATGTTGATGACCTGGTTAGTGGGGTAGAAGTGGAAGGATCATTAGGCGCGAGTGATCATGCTCTTCTGAAGTTTACTATACAGCGGAAAGGAGCAGCCAAGCATACTAGGACTCAATTTCTTGACTTTAGGAAAGCAGACTTTATAAAACTTAGGGAAGTGCTGGGTGAGATCCCATGGACAGTAATATTAAAAGGAAAGGGAGTTCATGATGGCTGGGAGTTTGTTAAGAGGGAGATAGTAAAAGCACAACTTCAGGCAATACCAATGAGACGGAAACATGGAAGGTGCCTAAAGAAGCCAGGGTGGCTATCTAAAGAACTTTTAACTGAGTTAAGATTAAAAAAGGATGTGTACAAAAAATGGAAAAGGGGGGAAACCACCAAAGAGGAATTCAAACAAATAGCCAGCACGTGTAGACACAAAGTCAGAAAAGCTAAAGCACAGAATGAACTCAGGCTTGCTAGAGAGGTTAAAAGCAACAAAAAAGGCTTTTATGGGTATGTTCGTAGCAAAAGGAAGAACAAAGAAACAGTGGGGTCACTCAGAGGAGAAGATGGTGTAATGCAAACAGGGGACACAGAAAGGGCTGAACTCCTCAATGCCTTCTTTGCCTCAGTCTTCTCCGATAAAGAAAACAATGCCCGACCTGAAGAATTTGGAGCAAATGATTCAGCAGAGGAAACACAGCCCAGAATAACTAAGGAGATAGTACAAGAATACTTGGCTAGTTTAGATGTATTCAAGTCTCCAGGGCCAGATGAGCTGCATCCAAGAGTATTAAAAGAACTGGCAGATGTGATCTCAGAACCACTGGCAGTCATCTTCGAGAATTCCTGGAGAACAGGCGAAGTCCCAGCAGACTGGAGGAGGGCAAATGTTGTCCCTATTTTCAAAAAGGGGAAAAGAGAGGACCCAAATAATTACCGCCCAGTCAGTCTGACATCAATACCAGGGAAGATTCTGGAGCAGATCATTAAGCAAACAGTCTGTGAGCACCTAGAAAGGAATGCTGTGATACCAATAGTCAGCATGGATTTCTGAAAAATAAGTCATGTCAGACTAACCTGATCTCGTTTTTTGACAGAATTACAAGCCTGGTAGATGAAGGGAACGCAGTGGATGTAGCCTACCTTGATTTCAGCAAGGCATTTGACAAGGTGCCCCATGATATTCTTGTAAAGAAGCTGGTAAAATGCGGTCTTGACTATGCTACCACTCAGTGGATTTGTAACTGGCTGACTGACCGAACCCAAAGGGTGCTCATCAATGGTTCCTCTTCATCCTGGAGAAGAGTGACTAGTGGGGTGCCACAGGGTTCTGTCTTGGGCCCAGTCTTATTCAACATCTTTATCAACGACTTAGATGATGGACTCAAGGGCATCCTGATCAAATTTGCAGATGACACCAAACTAGGAGGGGTGGCTAGCACCCCAGAGGACAGGATCACACTTCAAAACGACCTTGACAGATTAGAGAACTGGGCCAAAACAAACAAGATGAATTTTAATAGGGAGAAATGTAAAGTATTGCACTTGGGCAAAAAAAATGAGAGGCACAAATACAAGATGGGTGACACCTGGCTTGAGAGCAGTACATGTGAAAAGGATCTAGGAGTCTTGGTTGACCACAAACTTGACATGAGCCAACAGTGTGACGCGGCAGCTAAAAAAGCCAATGCAATTCTGGGCTGCATCAATAGGAGTATTGCATCTAGATCAAGGGAAGTAATAGTGCCACTGTATTCTGCTCTGGTCAGACCTCACCTGGAGTACTGTGTCCAGTTCTGGGCACCACAGTTCAAGAAGGACACTGACAAACTGGAACGTGTCCAGAGGAGGGCAACCAAAATGGTCAAAGGCCTGGAAACGATGCCTTATGAAGAACGGCTAAGGGAGCTGGGCATGTTTAGCCTGGAGAAGAGGAGGTTAAGGGGTGATATGATAGCCATGTTCAAATATATAAAAGGATGTCACATAGAGGAGGGAGAAAGGTTGTTTTCTGCTGCTCCAGAGAAGCGGACACGGAGCAATGGTTCCAAACTACAAGAAAAAAGATTCCACCTAAACATTAGGAAGAACTTCCTGACAGTAAGAGCTGTTCGACAGTGGAATTTGCTGCCAAGGAGTGTGGTGGAGTCTCCTTCTTTGGAGGTCTTTAAGCAGAGGCTTGACAACCATATGTCAGGAGTGCTCTGATGGTGTTTCCTGCTTGGCAGGGGGTTGGACTCGATGGCCCTTGTGGTCTCTTCCAACTCTATGATTCTATGAATCTATGATTCTATGAAAAATATGTGGTCCCCTTGCTTTGCATAAACTCTCTTGGATTGAAGATTTGACTGTCTTCAGATGGTTAACTTTTGTAGCTTCCTTTGCTCTTCCCGTCACATGAGCAGGGACACAAGCCAGCAAGCCTAGTTAACCACAGCTTCTTGTTACATTCAGTTTGAACCAGGGAACTATGGTTAATGGCTCCCAACATTTGCTTCCAAATCCTGGCTTGTTTGAAAGCTGTTAATAATACCTATCAGTTTGGACATAAAAGGAAGCTATGATTAACTGTGACTTCCTGGCCTGTTTACCAGCTGGTGCTAAAGGAGGGGTGAAATGGGAGAAAAGGGATGCATGAGAGAGTATTAAGTTGCTGCATATCATAGCTTCTAAAGCAAAGATCATGATTTCTGAATGGGGCCCATCATGCCCAGTTAAATAAGTGCTTATTGTCGCAATTTTTTAATATCATTTAAAAATATCGAATTGCACCACAGTTTTTCATTTCTTTGGTTTTTGGCCTTTACATTTTCCTGATTTTATAGTTCAGGTTCCCACCTAATTGTTTATTTGTGTTTGCAATGATTAACTGAATTAATTAAACTGGTCTCCACCCCCATCGCTCAGCCCGGACACTGAGGTCCAGCACTAAGAGCCTTCTGGTGGTTCACTCACTGCGAGAAGCCAGGTTACAGGGAACCAGGCAGAGGGTTTTCTCAGTATTGGCGCCCACCTTGTGGAACGCACTCCCATCAGATGTCAAGGAAATAAACAACTATCTGACTTTCAGAATACATCTGAAGGCACCTCTGTTCAGAGAAGCTGTTAATGTCTGATGTTTTAATGTAGTTTTAATATTTTGTTGGAAGCCACCCTGAGTAGCTGGGGAAACCCAGCCAGATGGGCAGGGTATGTATGTATGTATGTATGTATAAATAAATAAAATTATTATTATTTATTCCTCCTTGTGTTACATTCTTTCCTATAGCTTCCAACATGTAACCTTTAGCTAGGTTCCCAGTAAATATTGACTAAAGAGCATGCTGCTGTAGTTGTACAGTTAGGAACAGCTAAACTCATGACTGATGAGAAGTTTGCCAGAAGGCATAGCTGTTATCTGTATGAATGCTTCCAGTGTTCAAGTAATACATGCTGTTTGTTTCCTGATTTTTCTCTGGTCTCCTGATTCATACTCTGCTTTAAAACACAACATTTACACCTAAGATATTATTATTTCTCATCCTGATAGGAGAAAATTGGAAGCTTCCAAACTTCACTTTAGGGCCGTATTGGGGTGGTCATGTGAGTTCAGGAGAAGCCTAGAATCATTCTCGTAATACTAAACTGTGGTCTAGCATTGTATCTAAACTGACCCATAAGTTGCCAAAGTTTTGCAATAATACTGTGTGGAGCCCTGCTTGAAGTGCAACGCTACCTCCCATAAAGAAGCTTTCAGCAACAAGTTGTAGTTAAGGTAGCTTGAAAATAACAAGTTGCATATTTGATAAAATGATGTATACTCATATTTTGCTTCTGTATTTGATTTTTCAGAACAAGATAGCTTGGCCAATCAACAATGCAACTTTGCTGAGCCACTCTGATTTGGTGTCAGTTTATGCCACTGTGGTTCTGAACAAGATTGTTTTGTTTTTGGGAACAAGAAATGGACAGTTGCTGAAAGTATGTGGCTTATGGTTTGTTTCATGGTTTATTTGATGAATCATTGCTGTTGCATTAGTTGATAGAAGCTTCTTGGCATTTTGCATATAAAAGTGCTAGATAGTTGCTATATTGGCAAATACAGTCGTGCCTTGGTTTTTGAACAGCTTAGTTCTCGAACGTTTTGACTCCTGAACATCGCAAACCCGGAAGTGACTGTTCCAGTTTGCAAACTATTTTTGGAAGCCGAACTTCCAATGGGGCTTCCACAGCATCTGACTGGCTGCAGGAGCTTCCTGCAGCCAATCGGAAGCTGTGCTTTGGTTTTCGAATGTTTTGTAAGTTGAACGGAACAGATTCTGTTCGACTTCCAAGGTACGACTGTAACTTCTCTTCTTGTATAATATTTGAAAGATGGTTTCTTTCCCCCCAAGTCCAGTGGTTTTCTACGTAATTAAACAAAAATATATGTTGGCCTTTATTCAACATTTCCTTGGATTGGTTTTCAGTGAAATAACTTAAATAATGTAATTTCAAAATAATTTTTTAGGCTGTTAATTTGTCTAGCTTTTTGAAAAGCTTTTATTGCTGTCATCTTACACTGTTTTATTGTATGTATGTATTTATTGATTGCTTATTAGTCCACATAGGGCTAATATAGCTATACAAAGCAGCTGAAGAACCAAACATGTTAGGAGAAATAGAGGCATGCAGTCCAGACATTCTGCTTCCAACACATTACCTGTACTCAGCTGAGACCGCTCCATGAGTTTGAGGATGAATGTCTAAAGTAGGAAGCTCTTCTATTCATGGAGGCTGCCTGTATGATTTTAAGACCCTGTGCAATCAAGGTTTTAAACGGTATTTGTAAAGAATAGCTGACCAAATCAAAAACATACAAATCCTGATCGTTAGTCACTGAATATGCATTCAAAATAGGTCCTTGTATCTTTCTTGAGATAAAAGTAAAAGAACATGTTCTCTTTCCAGGTAAGAGTATTTGTTAGATTATGCAGTTTGCTTCTTATCTGTTCATTTGAGGTTCTGCTCGCACAGTGGGACTTCTGCTTCCACCTCCTCCACCCAAACATGTTGTTCCCCCCCCCCCAAAAAAAATCTGTTCCAAATAGCTGATGATGGGGAGGAATAGAGGAACCATAGTGTATTCAAATAGGGCAGATAAATTTGCCCATGATAACATGATAGTGGTTCTTTTTGTTTCCTGTGCTTTTAGGTTATTCTTGATGAAAACATGAAAGCAAATTGCCCAGACATTTTATATGAAATTGAAGAAGAAACACCAATTTTTCACAAACTTGAACTTGACCCTGTGAATAAAGATTACATCTATCTACCATCTGGTAACAAGGTGAGCTAAGAGCAGCAGTCAGCACAAATAGTACTTCTGAAGTTGGCTTTCAGCCATCTGGCAAAGTCCTTGTTAACTGAAGTCCAGCAACCTACTTTACTTTTCGGTTGTAGAACAGGACCCTGAATATGAGTAGGTGTGATTTCTAGTCAACAGAGATTCTAAACTATGCAACTGACTTGATTAGTTCTGTGTAACTTTAGAGATTAGCTATCGCATTTAGTGTTCACAGTTGCGTAACTGACTTACATTGTCTTACGTGAGTGCAGAGACTTTTCAGAACTGAGTTGATGGAAACAAGAGAAAACTTGTTGATGGCATCAAAGTGCACACCTTCATATGATCTCTCTCTCAGCATCTCTCATTTATCTATTGAATTCAGGAAGCACCGATAAGCCTTTGTGAGGAATGTTTGGATGGATGATGAGTAATCACCACACATGAGATTTCCTTATTATAAGAGAACTCCTTTCAGTCTCTGTTCAGATTAGGGCATTAATTCATACATGGCTCACTGTTGCATGTGCTTGTTCGGGCACTTTTATCCACACAGGTACTTTCAATCTTACGGCTCCGAAAACCATCTCCTTTCTTGTGCACATTAGTGGGTGGTACTTGTTAGGATGCATGTAGGTGTACTATGTAGTGTTGTCTCCTTCCCTCAAATATTATTACTTCGCTGAGGTCCATTGTGGATATGTGTGCAGTTATTTGCTTGCCTGTGTATGCACTTTTTTTAAAAAAAAGTACAAATCTGGAATACAAGTTTTTTCAGAATTGCGCAAAAGTACAGAACTGTAAAAGTAATTTTTAAATAAAGTATAATACTCCAAGCCAGATAAGATTAGGAATCATTCATACGAAAGACTCCTACACCCTTTCCTACCTTTTCCTTTGCCATCTACGTGCAAGGGCAATTTATATATTTTAACATAGCTGCTTTGTGAAAAACAGCTGGGTTAAAAATAAAAATGCCATGAACATGTCTTTGGGGCTGATGGAAACAAAATGGAAGAAGTAAACATGGCAATAGAAACCATCCAGTGAAATGTCACCATATATGTTAAAAGCAATGACACTTCCCACATGATAAGCTTCATAATATCCACATTTTTGTATTGCATTTTCTTCTCCTATTGGATTATCCACAGATTGGCAAATATTATGTCACCACCAGCTGTCTCCTAGTCAAGAAGAGTGATTGGTTGTAGAGAAGGTTTCTTCATAAGCAAAGGACTACTCAGGTGTAGCACCCTCCTCAGGAGAAGGATTCTGCAGAGATGTCTTGAGAGGCTGCAGCTGTGCCTAGGGTGGGATTCTGGTGCCTCTGGTTTAAGAGCCTCAGTGCAAGGCTGAGAGAACTGCTGGAACAATGGCTTGCTAACCAACACTGTTTCTTGCACCTGATCCTGACCATCTGCTTACCTGGACCTTGGGTTCCCCTCAACTCTGTTAAAATCACTGCTTGCCTGGAATTGGACCTTGGATTGGCTCTGGAATTTGCAGCTCTGGGTCTGCAGTAGCCATGGTTATCTGGAAGGCTACTTGCAGCCAGGGACCCAGCTAGAACAAGACAGAAAATAAACTTAATTTAGCAAGGAGAGGTGCAGGCTGTCACTTGGATGAGGAGGACGCTGTATATAGACTGCAAAAGTGAGAGACAGAGAGAAGCAGCTTCAAATCCACATTAAACTCCAGAGTGGAAGAGCCCACAATGACATTGCCAAGAACACACTTTAGCATCGAAGACTTGCAGCAGCATTTAATAGGATTAATAGTGGAGTGCAGTTGCCCGTAGCAATCTCCAACCAGGCAGAAATGGTTATGAGAGACCACACTCCTTCCAGACCAAAAACCATGTTAACAGGTGTGCAGAAAGTTGGTGGTTTTAAAGTGCTGAAGGGCAAGCACACATTCAGCAGCCTTTCCTAGAAACGGAAGTTTAGAGACAAAGGCTGTAACAGGCAGGGAATCTGCATGCAAATTATTTTTGAAGTCATATGCCACCCTGTTGGCTCTGAATTTAAGTACAAGTGAGCACAGCTGGCAAAGGTCTTGTCACAGGCCCAGTTTGCAAATGATCTCTTATACACCCCCAAATTAGCAAAGTGGTGTGATGGATCCATAGAAGGTTAACTTGAAGTAACATGAACAGCAGAAGGTTGTTGCAGTATTGTAAGAAACTCCTTTGAATTCCTTTTTTAATTACCGATTTGCTTTTCTTTCTATTTCCTGGGTTTATGGAAATTATTTTGCATTTTTGAAAATGTTTACTAGAAACATGCAAGAGTGATTTTTCCCCCTTTCTATTTTAGATCTGGAGAACAAAGGTTGCCAATTGTAGCAAGTATATTTCCTGTAAAGAATGTTTAACTGCCATGGACCCCCACTGTGGATGGTGTTATTCATATAACAAGTATGTATTTTTGCTTCTTAGGCTCATATGAATAACTGCTTCGTTATTGGTATTTTTTCATTCTTGATACCTTGAGTCTGTATCCACAGTTGTTTTTACAAAGCCATCTTGGATCAGTTTTAAGTCTGCAGTGACTCTTCCTATAATGACACTTGCTAATAATATTAATGTAAAGGCAACTCAAGCTTCTCTCTTAACCTTCCCAGGATATTTGTGTTAGTATTCTAACTGGTCTAAGACAGAATCCTGGGGCCAAATAACTTTGAAATTCTAAAACACAAGAAAACCATAACATTTATTTATTTGCACTAAATTATCTTTTTATAAAGTTTGAGCAAAAAAGAGTGATAAGACACAATAGTGACAAGCCAGTAGCCGAGCAGTAAATAAGAAATTAGTGTTTTAGCAATTAAAGCTAGCATGCAGTAAGGCTCTTCTTAAAAGGACATCTATAATTGTGGTTATAATTATAGTTAGCAGGAAGCAGATATTTGGATAGTTGTGTTAAGTTCGCATACCCTGTTTTTAATTTGAAATTTGAGAAAGACATAATGATATATTCTCATAAGATTGAAAAAGTCATAGAGTGGTCCCAAGGAAAATAATGTAAATAAATGTTCTTTAACACTGACTCTCAAAACTCATATCTACTCTGTGGCTTCAAGGGACAATGGCATCACAAGCCATGAGAAAGAATCAATGGGCATGACTGGATTTTTATGGTTTTAAAGACAGAAATGAAGCAACAATAAAGTGAGAAAATCTGATTAGATTAATCAGTTCTATCTCCCGGAAATTTGCATAGCTAGCCAACAGGGTGGAACAAATTGATTGAAAGGAAATGATGGAATAGATGTTCATTGTTTGATGTATCTTTTTTAAAATCTAAATATCTGGAACATGATTTCTCAGCCTATTAAGAGCTGAGAAGACACTTTAGAAATGTTCAGTCAAGGTGGCCACAGTTTGGCTAGGAGATACAAATAATGCAGATTTTTATATATAATTGAAAGAGATTTCTCTATTTCTCTCATGCATATATTTGGATTTTTCTTCAGCTGCACTTTAAAAGGGGAATGCCCAGTTTCAAATAACATAATGAACTGGACAAGCATTCCATATGGAACAGATAAATGCCTGAAAATCTACACATCTAAGCATTACAGAGGTGAGGTATGTTAAACATCATTTTCATTTCATTTAAAGTATAACTGCACTACTTAATACATCGTTTTTACAAATGAGAGAATTTAACTTGGCAGTGCTGAGCTCTCTCAGCACTGACTGAAACATAATAGTCCAATCCTATGCTGCTTATACAGTGGTACCTCGGGTTACATACGCTTCAGGTTACATACGCTTCAGGTTACAGACTCCGCTAACCCAGAAATATTACCTCGGGTTAAGAACTTTCCTTCAGGATGAGAACAGAAATCGGGCTCTGGCAGGGTGGCAGCAGCAGGAGGCCCCATTAGCTAAAGTGGTGCTTCAGGTTAAGAACAGTTTCAGGTTAAGAACAGACCTCCAGAACGAATTAAGTTCTTAACCTGAGGTACCACTGTACTTTTCTCCTGGTGTAACAATGGGGTTCTTTGTGGGCGAACCTGGGTAAACAAAACCCTATTTATTTTTATGTACACAAAAGCATGTATTTGGCCTAAGTTTCCATGTCTCACATTCTCTGCAAACCATCTCTATAGACAAGCAGTTCATCCTACATAATGAATCCAATGTATTTGGCATACTGGTAGAATCCCAGCCTCCCATACTTGCAGATCACGCTGTGTCAGTTTGCATGCACCCAGCAGGATTGGGACCCCTAACCGAACTTCATTGGGTGGCTACAGTTGTTTGGTGCCTTGCAAAAAAAGGAAAGGCCAAGCTGTGAAGGTGCAGGTGAATCCTTGTTAGAGCAATGGTGATGTCTTCTGATGCTCCCCGCTTTCTGCTTGGAATGGTTTTAGATCATGTTGTATAATGTGAAGAGGTTAATGGTTCCCTTATGCTGGATATGGATTCCTGTAAACATGCTCTACCTCTGAAGGGTTGCACTGATGTAGAAAGAATACGGACATACTTTAAAACAGGATTTGTTAATCGCTTGAAGTACTCTCACATGTCCGGGTGGACAGTCTGCCTGAAGCATTGATCACTGCAGTGTGTAGGGAAAGTAGAGAGAAGCCAGGGTCACTCAGTGGGACAAAAAAGAAACACACACTATTCTGGCTTCTGTTGGTAGTATTCTCCCATAACGTTGGCTCTTCAGCATCCTTGTGGGTGACAAAGTGAGAGCCAGCCTTGAGCATTTTCTGTTTTCCCTCCTGCCTCTGAAACCATTTCTCTCTTCTCTTTCTGTTGTTAGTCATCATTTAGACATACTGATATGGTTTATGGTTAATGCAAACCAGGAATCTTCTTGACCATATATTGAAGCTAAGGTTTGAAGCAGATTTACAAACACTGGTTGGTATGAATTCTGGTTTGCATAAAACATGGTCTACATGTGTAACAATTCATCATCATTCTAGGGAGAGAAGGAAGTGGGAGAATCGTTCTGTATAAATCTCATGGCTTCATTGGGTGCGGTGAATGGAGTTGGGCAGATTGCAGCAGCTCCTGCTATTCAGCCAATTAAAAGTTGGCTGTATATTTTCAATTGTTTCTTGCCATTCACTTTTTATCTAATCTTTAAGTAGCCTATCAACATTTACCCTGAGAGTTTTAACTCTGATTCTCTTGGAAGTTCCTCCAGACTATCTAAGAGGTTAAGAAATCTTATCAATTTTCTCATTCCTTTAGATTTCTGTAACTGCAGTTGGAAATTCTGAAGGGCCATTCACTTGCAGAGTGATAGATGTGAATACCAAAAAAATTCTTTGTGAGAATGTGAAGGAAGATGTCATGAACTGCTCTTGTCACCTTAAGGCTGCTGATCTAGTTGGAAAAGGCAAGTTTTCTTCATATTTTACCTACAACACCTGTCATGTATTGTTGTATGGAATGTGTGAGGATGTATTTAGCCTGATTTTTAATTACTGTGCTTGGGCGGAGGGAGGATAAAGCCATGTTGGTTCTGAAAGAGGAAGCTTTGAAAGTGTGTTATGGATTGCTGTGGTTGGATGGTTGGAAAAAGGAAGAGAGGTTGGCCGTTGTTTGTGGTTGGTGTAAGCCTGGCTACTATTTTATCATGTCACACTTGTCAGTCTTTTCTTGCGTGTGCAAGATTGGGGAAGATAGTCTTAATTGTCTGGCACCAAGATGAAGACCACTTCCTGAAAACAGCCCTGAATCCCAAATCCTGTGTTGACAAGATTAGAGCATTTGTGTGTATGTTTTCAACTATTTAAACTACATTAGGAAAAAGTTGCTATAGAAGACTGAAGACTAATTGTCATGCAAGAGGAACGTGACCCATGTTATCAGCTCTTTGGAAACTCCACTGAAAAGAGCAGCATAAACAGAATAAATAATTAAGTAATACAATTATCTGTGGCATAACCTCTTCATTTATGTGGGCTCTATGCATGGGTATCTGCAGGAAGATAAAGGGGATAGCCTCTTCACCCAATGAATCTTAATCAACATATTCCTGGCTTTCATTTTTTAAAATTAAAAACGTAGTAAGTTTCTGGCATTTTAGAATTTGACTGATGAGTTAGACATTGCAGGCACTATTCTCATTTGTTTGTGAAAAACTTACCTGCTTCTTCAGACATTTTTTATATGATTTGGCATTCCTTTATGACATACTCAGCAGAAAAAATATTTTCAAGATGTCCCTTGTCACTAGCATGGCAAATCTGGAACTATAGTTGATGATCTGATGAAGTTGATAGCCTTTACTTGGACTTTGTTATTTTAACTTATGTGCAACTACTCATTCCACATGCCTATTTTTTAGTTTTGTTTTTTCATGTTTTAATTTTAATCTGGTGTTATAGTTGTTCTCTCTATTTTATACACATTATAAAACGAAATTATAATCACAAACTTTACAAAGAAGAAGAAAAAAATACTAGCCGATTAGTGGCAGAGCTTCATGCTCTGGCACCGGGGGCGGAGAGCAGGCAGGGGCGCCATCCTGGGGGCGTGGCATGCATCCTGGGGGCGTGGCATGCCACCTGCAGGAGTGTGGCACCCGGCACAGGGGTGAGGGGCAACCGCGATGGCACCCTACTGGGATCGCGCTGCCGGGGGCGGTGTGCTTCCCCTCCCCCCCGCACTCCTCTTCCTCTGCCAGTGTAGCCAATGAAATTTAAGAAAGGAGACCTAACCAATTAGTCAAAGAGAAGGCAAGAGTAAAACACCCATAATCAAAACCCTTGATTTATTGTTAATCTTCTTCTGTTGGTATTCCCTGGTAAATAAGTGATTGCTGCTTCATAGAAAACAATTTGATTATACAAGATTTTAAGGTAGCTGTGATTTGGGACAAGTGTGCCAGCCCAAGAACAAAAGATAACAGCAAAGAAGGAGTTCATGATTTTTCTATCACAGATATAATAATAAAATAACGTTTTATATGAAGTGAGTTTGTAAATATTTTAAAAATTACTCTGCTAATACCAGTGCAGATAAAGTCAATCAATGTTAATAGCTATATTGCAGAGGGCAGGACTATGGCTGAGCTATTATGGGGAACGCCAACCCTACAAAGCAGCCCAGACTTGTTACACCCATTTTGTTGAAAGGAGGGAGGAGGCTGTGTTTTTTAAGTTGTGAGTGGACTGTGAAATTGATTGTAGGAGGAGTACAGTTAAAAGCTAGAGGGGGTGAAGGCAGCTAGGCGAAGAACTAAGACTTTCAGCAGTGAGTGGAAGGAAGTTCCCTGGATGCCATATTTACTCATTGAGAAACAACAGGTGGGTAGACCTGACATACATGTTGCTCAGGGACCAAATCTAACTAGGCCTTGCCATTGCAGAGTCACCAGCACTGCCAGAAATTGTTGACCTGTTCTCTGATGCTAGTTATGTTTGTCTATTTATTTGGAGTATTTTCTTTTCCGTCCTTGGAAAAATTCCTGGGGACTCTCTTGTGTCTACTTTAAAATCAGTTGTATCCAAATAACTCATATATATGCTTGTACCCAATATATCAAAATGTTTTCTTTTTCTTTTTCTTTTTCTTTCCAGTTGCTCAAGTATTACTCATCTCTGGTTCACAGACTTTATCAGAAATATTTAAATATGACTGCTCATTTGAGAAAACGTAAGAGATGTTTACATATCTTTTTGTGGGTTGTGGAACAGCTTCTTTAGGGTGCTTTCACATTAGCATGTCACTCTTGAATTGTCATATCTGTAGATGCAGTGCTAAGTTGAAATACTCTTCTGTCTTTTTGAAGGAATATGGTTGTAGATCAGTGATAGAGTACACCCTTTGCATGCAGAAGGTCTCAGCTTCAGGCCCTTATATCTCTGGGTAGGGCTTGGAAAAATCCTTTTTGAAACCCTGGAAAGCTATTGCCAATCAGTGTAGGACCAACCTTCCCCGCCAGATGTTTTGGTCTACATCTTGTGTGATGACCACAGGCCATATTGAGTGTGGCAGCTGGAGCTGAACATCTGCACAGCACCAGATTGGAGAAGACTGGTGCAAACAATGTCAGTGGTGATCATTCAGGCAGCTGAGCCTATTCCCAGGTCTCTACTTTTCAGTACATAGACCTTGCTATTTTTAGTAATGTTATTTTTTTTTTAGTCAAAATAACATCTTCACCCTTATTTTAAATCTAGGTAAAGGTAAAGGTACCCCTGCCCGTACGGGCCAGTCATGTCCGACTCTAGGGTTGTGCGCCCATCTCACTTAAGAGGCCGAGGGCCAGCGCTGTCCGGAGACACTTCCGGGTCACGTGGCCAGCGTGACGAAGCTGCTCTGGCGAGCCAGCACCAGCGCAGCACACGGAAACGCCGTTTACCTTCCCGCTATAAAGCGGTACCTATTTATCTACTTGCACTTAGGGGTGCTTTCGAACTGCTAGGTTGGCAGGTGCTGGGACCAAACGACGGGAGCTCACCCAGCCGCGGGGATTCGAACCGCCGACCATACGATCGGCAAGTCCTAGGCACTGAGGTTTTACCCACAGCGCCACCCGCGTCCCTCATTTTAAATCTAGATTTGTGTAATTATACCATGTAATTAAACTATGTAGTGCAAAATGTTAAATAAATTAAAAAGGATCACACTGCTTTTCTGGTTGGTGCCATTTCAGTTAGCTTAAAAATTATTAGCACAGTAGCAGTTAAGGAAGGGGAAGCTCTTTTTGGTAAACATGAAAACCTGTGTGTGTGTGTGTGTGTGTGTGTTTTGAAAATAAACATCCTGATAAAAGGGTATGCCACCTACCCACCTACATAGCTGTATATAACACACAAAAGTATGGATGATGTATAACAGGATGTACATTTTTTGCAAAGTGTGAGACTACCTGAAGAGTCTTGCCATTCTGCATGTAGGGTAGAGGAAGTGCGATCTTTATATAACACTTGTCAGTCTGGAAGCAACCTTAGCAATGAATAAGCCTTATGGGTAGACTTGTTGTTTCGCTTGGAGCTATTATTAGCACATAGATTTATAACCGTACTTGGCCCATGATACATTCTTTTGCTGAAGCATCACTTTAGATCTCAACTCTGTTTCCCTGAACTCATAGCACTCATAGCCAACCTCCAGATAGTGATGAAAAAGAGCCATTGTCGATTCTGTTGTGCATTAACTCTATCTAAGCTACTGTGTGCTTCACACAGAAGCGTCTTTTCCAGAATTGAGAAGTTGGTGAGTAGGGGGGCAAGGCAGGTCCAACATGAAGGCTTACATTTCTAATTAATTGGTGCAGTAAGGCTTGCCACTCATGACTCCTTTTGTGTTAACCAAAGGGTTTTTGGAACAGCTCCACAACAACCTCTAGCCCCAAGGCAAAACCCTTTCAACGGATTTACAGTTTTAAGTGAGATCATAGGGATGATGGAAGTTTAAATAGCAAGGAGGAATGGACAGTGTGATTTTTTTGCGCTACCACCTTAGCATAACATATGACCTTTACTGTTATGTACTGAAGTTCTCACCCTGGGCCATCAGGGGGATACTATCTACAGTAATATAAGGGATCGATAGTGATGTTCAGTGATTGGATAGTTACAGAAAGTTGTTACAGTTATGTTGTACTGGAGCTCTATATAAGCAGGCTGGCTGAACCCTTCAGTTCAGTTCTGTTCTGACCTGTGAATAAACAAGAGCAGTTTGGAGAATCGCTGTGTCGTCTGATATGTTCACCCACAACTTAACATTTACATCAGATGGTATGAGCCATCTACTTTTGCCAGCAGTTGAAGCAATGCTCTAGAAATGAACCACTTCACTTGCCATGTTCAGAGGCATGAAATCAGTCACTCAAAATCAACAGCAAAGGAGGACTGTTGCCTCCATGCAATGATTTTGGGCTTCCCAGGGGCATTTGGTTGGTCACTTTGGAAGGCAGAATGCAATGGTCTTTTAATCTAATCCAGCAGGAGTATCATTATGGAGCATTGCTTTCCCATGCCTAATATGACAAAGGTGCCCTTGAAGTTCTCCTGCTGATCCAAATTGACTTTACATGTTACAATTAAATTTCCAAGTTTTCAGCAGGCAGTATAATATCTGAATTGTAGAGGACCAGCGTTCTGAGTTACTGAGGCCACTATATGAAAAGCCTTAGCTTGAGTAGAGCTAAATAAATATTTATGACATGTAAGCCCCCTAGTTAAGACCTAGAATTATATACTGACACACCTTCTCTGCTGGATCTCACCAATCCCTGCAGTTGTGTAAACTATTATTTTATATTTCTAGATGTTCAGAATGTTTGTCTCGTGCCCGTTGCACCTGGTCTACTAGAGAGAACAAATGTGTCTCCTCTACCATGACTTGTACACAAAAGGTAATTTTTCTGGCTTGTATTGAATTTAAATCACTATATGGAAAGTTTTTTATTTGACGAATGGTGTTTTTTTAAAAAATATTCTAAGGAAGTGCTTTCAATTTTTTCAGGTTGACTGTGATTCAATTACTACCAGTGCTTCAGATGGGAAAGATATTTCACAGAGACCAGAGGTCAGCAGATATTCTGAAACTGATAAGTTATAGCACAATTGATTGGGAGGGGAGTTCACTCATGTGTTAACACCATCTCCACCTTTTCCTATAATGTATCCAGCTCACTGTCAATCATATGATGGCAAGTGTGAAGGAGGCAGAAGACTAAAAGGACATGATGGAAAATAAGGGGAAGCATTGAAGGGTGATGGTTGGCAATTGGACACACTAATTCCCCCTTCAGTACAGGACCTTTATGAGCTCCTGTATTCCTTTCCCAAGTCCAAGCTCAGGAGAATTCCACTGGCTTCTCTAGTCTCTCTTGCTTATGCTATGAAATGCTTTGCATAACTCATAAGACTAGGAGCAGTAGCAACAATGCTAGTAAAATACCATGGGATGTTTGTGTTGCCTTCGCTTTCCACTGCTGAAATATAGATAGTTGAGATGTGTGTGTGTGTGTGTGTGTGTGTGTGTGTGTGTGTGTGTGTTTCACATTTTCTGCTTTTACCCTTTGTGCTCATGGGAATTTGTGCTATAATGAATAACAATGCTGTGTTTGGGTCAGATACCACGACACTATGAGAAATCAGTAGTTGTCATTTAATATAATTAGTGGAAGGATTTCATTTCACAGAGTTACCCTCTGGGTTGAATTCTAATCCTGTTGGATCACTTTTCTCCAAATCCAGCTAGCAAATGGCTTGATCAAGCTTAAAAAACAACAATACACAGCTGAATACAGTACAATACATACTGCTGCAATTATCTGCTGTACGTGTTTTCCTCTTCAATGATTTGGGATGAAATATACATAGGAACAAAAAGCAGTCAAAATGTAGTTTTGATTTTCTGTGTAACTGTAACTGTGTTTTCCGTTAAACTTTATTGGATAGCACAGGTGTTGCCCAAAGAGCACACTGTTGTTTGAGGGAAGAAGTACATTGCAATATGCTAGTGAGTTGACTATATTATTAGTAGTGAATAGTATAAATTAAGTTTTGCAATTCTTGGTTTGTGTATTTTTAGGCAATCACCATAGTTTCAATCTGACTTAAACATGTTATTATTGAAAGTGTCTATTTCCTTGTTCTCTTCTACCCACCACCAAATCAGATTTCTTTCCTGTGCTAAACTGATAAGCCATTATGCATTAGATGGTGCTGAAACTGTAGAAGCAAATGTTGTGTTGGGTGGAGTGAATTAAAACTGAACTGCTTCTTTTAAGAAATGGGGGGAACTGGAGGATTTAATCGAACTAATCTCTGAGCTGGATGGTAAGATTTCCGCCACAGGAACAAGGAAGGGGGGCTGTTGGGTATGGGAGACTCACTGAAAATGGTTTCCCTCCCTAGTTCGCTGGCAGAAGACTTACCAACTGCTTGCCTCACCCCCCTTGGTACTCCCATAGTACTTCAGGTTTCTAGTTAATACGGTGGCAAATGCAGCGGGTTTTTCTAAGTGTTGCTGCCTGACCAGGCATGGCAGCAGTCAGCCAGCAAGGCACTCCCCATCAGGTGGGGGCCTCTGAGTGGCCCATTTGAAGCTAGCTTTCCAGAGGGAAGTCTCACGCTGTGATCCTGCTGGCCAGTGGAATTCACAAATGGCCAGCAAGCACCTGTGATCTGGTTGCTGGGGCTGGTGGCAGAGAGTGAGGGGCCGCAATGCCACCTACCCGGGAAAGGGCTGAGCAGCCATTTACTACCATACCACTTCATTTTAAGTATGATTTAGTATCTTTTATACCAAAATAACAGTAAGGTCAACAAAAATGTATCTAATCTTAATCCATAAATATCATTTTTTTGCTTAACGTTATCACATTATTAGTATCCAAAGAACTTCCTGAAGTTTTCCCATAGGCCTGTGCATTCCCAGTAAAATTGTTTACTTTTTAAAACTTCAGATAGCACTTTTCTTCCCTCTGCTGTTTAGAGCACTGTGCATTTTAAATTCTTCCCAGTTTCAAAGCTAAATTGTTTTGTGGAATTAGGTGGGACTTGCAGTTCAGGAAACAGAAGTCCAAAGCCATCTGTGTTCATATACGAGTATAGTCCCCTGCCTAGAGGAGCTTACAAAAGAATATTGTAATATTTAGTTTGTTCTTTTGCTAATTCTTATGAAAACTGAACATATTCAGCAGTTTTAAGGTTTGTGAGAGATGCATATCAATAGGCACATGTCAGATTGGACTTCCTGTTGGTAGTTTTAGCTTTTCAGCAGCAAATGCAATTTAGCAGCTAACATCAAGGTTAGCTACTGTTGCTGAGTCCTTTTGAAATATAGATGAAATATTTGGATTAAAAGACTCAAAGAACCAAACTAATAATTTATAAACTTTTTGTGTCGTTCAAAAGAGGGCTCATGCAACTTAGAAACATTAATTATAGATATTGCTATGAAGGATTGTTACATTGTATCCAAGTATACCATTAAATTTGTGCTATGATTTGTGCAGTGCCTATATTATTCTCATTGTGATTTTATTGCAATGCTATTTTGTGGGTATGAGTGTTTTTGTGTTCTCATGGAAATCTGTCTTTTAGGATTTCCCACTCTGTTTAATGGAGGAATCAGAGCCTCCGTTTAATTTCTTGGGGTGGTTGTTTTTTTTTTTAGTGTGTGTGTGTGTGTGTGTGTGTGTGTGTGTACATAAGCCCTGGGTGAATTGCTGTACTTTTGAAACTCTGTGGAATATATGTTCACAGATAGATATAGATGTGAATGTGTTTTAATAAACATTTCCAAATTATTGTTGCGCTTTGGATTTTTAGCACCAAAACATAAGTAATGCTAGCTATATGCAACCCAAAGCATGCCAGTCATACACCGTCCTCTTCTTCTTTCTGGAATACAGTGGTGCCCCGCAAGACGAACGCCTCGCAAGATGGAAAACCCGCTAGACGAAAGGGTTTTCCGTTTTGGAGGCACTTCGCAAAACGAATTTCCCTATGGGCTTCCTTCGCAAGACGAAAGCCCATAGGGAAATCTCCGGGACAGCGGGGAAGCGCAGCGCGTCTTCCCCACTGTCATCGGACATCCTCCGAAGGCTGGCGGTGGGGCGGAGAGACCTCCTCCCGCCGCCAGCCTTCGGATGGCTGTCCTGAAGACTTGCGGTGGGAGGAGGGTTTTCCTTCCCACCGCCAACTTTCAGAATGCTGTTCTGAATGTTGGCGTGGGGAGGAAAAACCCTCCTCCCACCGCAAGCCCCGGGAACAGAGGAGAAGCGCTGTGCGCCTTCCCCTCTGTTCCCGTACCTGTCCTGAAGGCTTGCAGTGGGGAGAAAAGCCCTTCTCCGCACCGCCAGCCTGGCAAGCGGTCTCCATAGGAACGCATTAATTGATTTTCAATGCATTCCTATGGGAAACTGTGCTTCGCAAGACGAAAAACTCGCAAGAAGAAAAAACTTCGTCTTGCGAGGCACCACTATAAGTTCTCCTGCCCATTTTTTGCTTGCCTTAGGTGTGTTTTATCATTACACCTACATTGTTACTATCTGGGTTATTCAGATTCATGGGAACTGTGGTTGGCATTAACTAGGGCACATATGTGACACTAAACATAATAATAATAATAATAATAATAATAATAATAATAATAATAATTATTATTATTATTATTATTATTATTATTTATACCCCGCCCATCTGGCTGGGTACCCCCAGCCACTCTGGGCGGCTTCCAACAAAACCCTAAAATACAATAACCTATTAAACATTAAAAGCTTCCCTAAACAGGGCTGCCTTTAGATGTCTTCTAAAAGTTTGGTAGTTATTTTTCTCTTTGACATCTGGTGGGAGGGCGTTCCACAGGGCAGGTGCCACTACCGAGAAGGCCCTCTGCCTGGTTCCCTGTAACTTGGCTTCTCACAGCGAGGGAACCTCCAGAAGGCCCTCGGTGCTGGACCTCAGTGTCCGGGCAGAACAATACTGCCAAGGCTGACAAGGGTTGAGAGGGGAAATTCATGGGTTACCAAGGCTAGCTCTTTGACCACAGTTTGTAGGGGCAATAATTTATTTTAGCTAGCTTATACACCAGTTTATATTCACACACAAAAAATCTTAAGCAGTTTACAAATTCCAACCATAAGCAATCAATATAAAAAAAATACAAAAATACAAATTCCATATTCAAAACAATACTACCAATACCATAAAAAACAATTCCACATTTTAATTAGCATAATTAATTGTAAACATAAATAAGAACCACAAAAGCAAATCATATACAAAAACATCCAAATGTAGCATAATGACATATCATTAAAAGATCTCAAATAATATTATAAAAATCACATAATACAGTCACCGAAAAATTATTAACCTACACATTCACACTGCCCAATACTGATATAAACATGTAGTCCCCATATGTGCAATCACCCAACAGTCTTTTTGTACCCAGTGGTGGAGTTTCATGCTCTGGCACCGGGGGGTGGGGCATGTTGCCTGCAGGGGTGTGGTGCCCAGAGTGGGCAGGGGCGTAGCTGCGATGGCACTCCACCGGGATCTCGCTGCCAGGGGCTGCGTGCTCCGCACTCCTCTTCCTCCGCCAGTGCTTGTACCCATTCATTTCATCCCATCCATTCCTTCCTATCTCTCATCTGGGCCAATATACTGTAGACTTATGTCTCCACCAGGCCATAGGCGCTTGTGGATTTGGTTATGCCCTTCTATCTTTGGTTTTTATATTCCATCCTGAAGAATATGAAAACCAGTGGAAATTACGGAGCATGGAACAACACTTAATATCACCCATTAACAAGAAAGGTACAAGTTAAACATGTTTATAAGTGCATGACTGGATATTGAAATCTTGTTTTACTCTGTTTCCAACAGCCCATGCACATTACGTCCATTGAACCAGTGTGGATATCAACATTAGGCAGCAGTGAAGTACTAGTCAGAGGAGAAAACTTTTCAAATGCAGATGTTTTGATGGAAATGACTGGAACCAGTAGCTGCAAATCAGAGGAGTGAGTAAAAATACAATCAATTATTTAATCTTTGAATTAACATGCACCTGTACCGCATAGACATTTATCTTGGAAATGTTTGGACTCGTGATTAAACTATATAATCAAGATGGAGCCTTTTAACTGTGTGATTTAGACTTGCTTATTCACACTGCACTAATGTGCTCTTTTGTCGCATTAGTTCCAAAAGTGAAACTTTAGTCAGTGGCGTAGCGTGGTGGGTGCAGGGGGGGCCGGCCGCACCGGGCGCAACATCTGGGGGGGCGCGCTCGCCGCCTCTGGAGTCGCTGAAGAGCCTCGGGCACAGGCTGTAGCAGAGCCCCATGTCTCGCGGAACCGACGAGCTGTGCGCGCGTCCGACAGGCAGCGGCTCTCAGCGCTCGCCGCGGTCCCCGCAGGGCGCGCCAGGCAGCCCCTCCTCACAGCCCCGCCGCCGCCACTGCTGCTGCAGCTGCTGGGCCATGTTGCATTTTCCTCGCCTCTCTGCCCTCCTCCTCCGGGCAAGCGGCGTAGTTTGGGCGGCAGCGCCAGCGGCAACTCGCCTCAGATCACCTGACACGGACCCACCGCCGCCGTCGTGGCTACCTTACCGTAAATACCCCAGCCCAGGCAGCAGCAAGAAGAAGCTGGCAGCGGCGGCAGGTTAGGGGTTAGGGGCGCAAATTACTTGCCTTGCCCCGGGTTAGGGGGCGCAAATTACTTGCCTTGCCCCGGGTGCTGACAACCCACGCTACACCGCTGACTTTAGTAATCACTGTAATAATCCCAGTTGTTTTAGGTTGTCCTCCTATTCCTTGATAGATAGTCTAATCTCTGTTTCCCCTCACTAGATTACTCTTATTCTTATTTTTTAATTTTCTACATCTGTGAATGGAATTAAAAGCAATGTTAGTTCTTAAGATGCTTTCTTCCTCTTCTAAATCACATTACAATATGAATTTTGATTGAATCCTTGGGCTCCATATGTTGTTAATATTGAATTCCAGTGAGAGTTGGCTTGCAAACTGCTTTAAAATTAAACAGCATTTGGGTTTGGGGAGAATTTGAGAGATCTTGTTCTTCTTTTCAGAATATTTGTCACTAAAGTGTTAAATCGCACACACATGAAATTCTGTTTACCACCAAGTCGCAAAGAAGCCAAGAGCATATGTATAAAGAAAATTGGCTTTCCATGTTCACTCCCTGTGACACTGTCTTACGTCTCTCTCCCTGCATGTACTGGAATATTTCCAAATGTCACCTGGAAGAGGTAATCTTAAATTATTTTACTTCTTATAAAAAGTAGTACATTGAATATGACTGTGAAATAGTTAACGTAGTATCATAACAGACCTTATTGTCACTTGTAGATCCTTCAGTTTTATAGGGTGTGGCTGGGCATTGAGATCAGCTGTTCATGGTGCCATACCAATACACCCATCCGCTCAGCATTCATTCATTCATTTACATTTGTATACCCCCCAGTACTCATAGGTCTCAGGGTGGTTCACAACATAAAATTACAATTGAAAAAAACACGACATACATAATATAAAAACATAAAATAAAAACAAAGACAACCCATTACTCCCCCCCCCCTTCCACAACACATTTTAGAAGGGCATTAGATGTCAGTCAGTCAAAGGCCAAGTTAAAGAGTCCAGCTGTTCCCTTATCTCGACAGGAACAGCCTAACTGCTCTGTTAACCTCTAGGTTAGATTACTGCAATGCATTATAGGTAGGACTGCCTCTGTAGTTTGGAAAATTCAGCTAGTACAGAATTCAGCTCACTAAATAGGTTAGTCACTGAGGCAAGACAGTTTGAGCAGATTACATCAATGCTGGTCCTACTGCACTGGCTACCAATTAGTTTCTGGGCCCAATTCAAAGTGCTGGTGCTATAAACCCTTAAATGGCTCAGGACCACAGTACCTCAAGGACAGCAGCTTCCAGCCATCACCCCTCTATTATTGTCCATTCTGGGTCGCCCAGCCACTGTTACAGTGTCCATTCTCTTGGCAGATCAAGATGAACAAGTAACAGCAAAAGTTACAAGGCAATTAGAATAAGATCCGTTATTGGACTATTGATCCAAACCCCCCAAATGCATTTTATGTAATTAACTGTTTACCTTTATCCTCTGTATACTGCATTTTGTTTTATTGCGATGGTTGGTGGCTGATGCAAATAAAGATTCAGTCAGTCAGTCAGTCAGTAATTCATTCATCCCAGCCATCACCACTCCGATGAGTGACTCCCATACCATTTCAGAACCACTGCTGAAGAAGTCCACTAGGGAAAGGGAAGACAGCTGGTAGTCATTATGCTAAGAGTCCATTCAAACCTTGTAGTAGAATTGTAAGAGCTAAACATTCTTATATATGCAGTGTGTGTACAGTGGTGCCCCGCAAGACGAATGCCTCGCAAGACGAAAAACCCACTAGACGAAAGGGTTTTCCGTTTTGGAGGTGCTTTGCAAGACGAATTTCCCTATGGACTTGCTTCGCAAGACGAAAATGTCTTGCGAGTTTTTCCGACTTCCCCCCCCCCTTTTTCTAAGCCGCTAAGCCGCTAATAGCGCTAAGCCGCTAAGCCGCTAATGGGCTTGCTTCGCAAGACGAAAATACCGCTAGATGAAGAGACTCGCGGAACGGATTCTTTTCGTCTTCCGAGGCACCACTGTATTGGAAACCTAAGTAGAACAATGAAAACCAGTGGTCTATAGTTGTTAGCTTTAAATCCTACTGAAATATGTGACGAGATCCTACTGGAGATTACATTGCTTACTAGGCAGTCTCCGAAAAGAGGTGAACAATCACAATCAGTATGGATAGGAATTTTGTCAAGAGAAGGCAGTGTACTGTAGGATCATACTGTCATACGCATGACACACAAATACTCATTCCTTAAGCCAGGCTTGAGATTGACATTTGTGTATGTGAATAAATTTGCTTTGCAGTCATACACTGAGAATAGTAGTTCTTTATTTACTGTGGGGTAAGAGAAGGAGCTTTGGGACGTGGGTGGCGCTGTGGGTTAAACCACAGAGCCTAGGACTTGCCGATCAGAAGGTTGGCGGTTCGAATCCCCGCGACGGGGTGAGCTCCCGTTGTTCGGTCCCAGCTCCTGTCAACCTAGCAGTTCAAAAGCACGTCCAAGTGCAAGTAGATAAATAGGTACTGCTCCAGCGGGAAGGTAAACGGCGTTTCCATGCACTGCTCTGGTTCGCCAGAAGCAGTTTAGTCATGCTGGCCACATGACCCGGAAGCTGTACGCCGGCTCCCTCGGTCAATAAAGCGAGATGAGCGCTGCAACCCCAGAGTCGGTCACGACTGGACCTGATGGTTAGGGGTCCCTTTACCTTTACCTAAGTGCAGGAGGCAGTGGTAGGCAGGAGTGCCTGGCGTTTTCTGGTCCATGGGGTCACGAAGAGTTGGACACGGCTAAACAACAACAACAAAATGTCTTCTGAGCTGCAAACTTGATTATTATTTTTATTTGTAGTTTTTGATTTACTGTGAGGTAGAAAGTTTTCTGAGCTGCAAACTTGTTTTTTTAAAAAAATTTGAAGTAGACCCAAGTTCCAAGCTTATTTCCTTTCCCTTTTTTTGCAGTGGAGGTCGCAACATGACTATACGTGGGAGACATCTAAATGTCACAGAAATGGTTTCTGTTTTAGATGGAGGGGGACAAAACTTGGCAGTAAGTGTTGTGAACTCCCCTCCCCTCCCCTCCCCCCCCCCAAAAAAATGTTGGCTATATTAATTATAAGTGCCACAATTCTGCAAACTGCCATAAAAGGTAAATGAGTGCCTTCCTGAAAAGTGTCATGATGTTTTGGTCCTGTATTATTTGTATTCTTTTTCAGTAGATAATATTGCTGGAACTTGCTTCCCTTTCCCTTTCCCACCCCCCTCCCTTTGGGCTTCCAATGAAGGATAAAGGCTCTCTTATTTTGGAGAGTCTTTGGGTTTTTGCCAATTTGATTACCTTTTTTTTTTTTTGCTGCTATTATCATTTGAACTTATATAGCTTTGCTGATCAATAAATATTTCCTGGGCTGCTTACAAACAAACAAAGTACAATGATGAAAGTACAATGTTATAATGATTAACTGCAGCAGCAACAAAAAAACCATAAAAGGCAGCAAATAAAAAATCGTTACAGGGGAGAGCACGCGTAAAACGGCATGGATTTATAACGCAATTAAAAAGGCTGAGTGAATAAAAAAATCCTGCTGCCAAGAATGCTATAGAGAAGGCTCCAGGGGAGCAGTTGCGCCGCAATTTCACCTGAATTCCTTCACAGCTTCAGTTTTATCTCAACTTTCAAATGACTGGCTTGCTAGAGTGTATATCTAGCTCCCATTATAAAGCCCTCTCATGCTTGCTAGTGTTCAGCTAAATGGGGAGTGTAATGAACATTAGCAAGTCAGTGGAAAGATTAGGTTCAACTGGAGCTTCCTGGGAATACTAGCATGCTCAAATCACCACCCCCCAAAGTGCATTGTTTTAATGTACATGATTTTTGGTGCATGAGGCATAGTGGATGGGAAGAAACAAAGCTGTGGAAGAAGAGCAAACAATCCATGTTCTGATTCGGAAATTACAGAAATTATTCCAGATAGTACATGACCATTCCTGTCCATAGCCAATTACAGTGGCACCTCTGGTTAGGTACTTAATTCGTTCTGTAGGTCTGTTCTAAACCTGAAAGTGTTCTTAACCTGAGGTACCCCTTTAGCTAATTGGGGCCTCCCGCAGCTGCCGCACCACCTGTTCTCATCCTGAAGCAAAGTTCTTAACCCAAGGTACTATTTCTGGGTTAGCGAAGTCTAACCTGAAGCGTCTGTAACCTGAGGTACCACTGTATTGCAATATTAATATCTTTAGAGACTGAACAGGGGAAATCTGTCTACCCCTGCGTAACATTACAGGCTTGCCCCGTTTATCAACCATAGGATTCCTTTTCAGGGAGTAATAGAAAATGCAAGGCTGTACACAATCTGTATCAAATATCCAAGTTCTGCAGAAAGGAATTCAATTGTTCAAATAAAAAAAATTAGAATTGTCATACAGTTGGTTAGCTAGAATGCTTTATTCTGAACTTAACCTGTGAGAGAATGTTTGTTTGGGGACCCATGCCTGCACATGTGTAAAAGCTAAAAAAACAGACACACATATAATTGTTGGGATTTTATACTAAATACCAGATTTTTACACGAGTGTATTATCACCAAAGTTTATGGGCCTTAGTCCAATTGTCTAGTGGACTGTGATGTGATTGGCATTTATAGCTTTAAATGCAAGTAAGCTGCAGCTTTTAGACTGCTTACTCTGCAGAAATAAATGAGCTTATTGTAGGAGTAAGCAATTTAAGGGCTGTACTCCACCATAAGGTTTGAATTCAGACTTCCGCTTAGTGGAGTTCCAGTCATGCTGGAGGAAGCCAGTTCCTCCTCCCTGCTCCAGTTCTGAAAACCATCTCCAGAGCGTTGGGTGACTGTCCAGAACAGCATGAGAAATGGGGAAGGACGGGGGGGGCGGAATCCGTGAAAATAGCTGACCTATGTTCCGTTGGAGAGGCTCCATTGGATCTCAGTTGCTTCTGTGAATGAAAGAGCCCTTCCGTTCACAAAAGTGACCTCCTGAATCCAGCACAAAGTGTCTTAACGTAGGCTTGCCATATGTCAGAAAAATTCTAGACATTTCCTGGTTTCTGGGTGTAAAAATGGTGTCAGGAGGGAGTTTTGCCAAATTGGCAAAATGTCAGGAGAAAACCTGGCTGTATGGCAATGGAATGGGGGGGGGGGAGAGAATCAGCGTAAACAGCTCCAAAAGCTTAAAATCACTATTTTGGGGGGAGGTTTCCCAAAAAAAAAAAGCTCAACAAAATATGGCAATCCTACTTAAGGAATATTGTGTACAGTGGTACCTTGGTTTACAACCATAATCCGTTCCAGAGGTCCGTTTGTAAACCAAAACAGGTTGTAACCCAAGGTGCATTTTCATCAATGGGGCCTCCCCCCAAAAATGGTTCGTAATCCAAAAAAATGGGTTGTAATCCAAAAAAGGTTGCAATCCGGGACATGCACTTCCGGGTTTGACGTGTTTGTAATCCAAAACATATGCAAACCAAGGTACCACTGTATATGAAAATATTAAGTTAAATTCTATGGAATTCTGTGATGTAAGCATCATAACTGTGCATAGAATTACAGCCAACATATGGGCTACAATTTAACAATGTGTACTATACAGTGGTACCTCGGGTTAAGAACTTAATTCGTTCTGTAGGTCCGTTCTAAACCTGAAACTGTTCTTAACCTGAGGTACCCCTTTAGCTAATTGGGGCCTCCCGCAGCTGCCGCACCACCGCGCGATTTCTGTTCTCATCCTGAAGCAAAGTTCTTAACCCGAGGTTCTATTTCTGGGTCAGCAGAGTCTGTAACCTGAAGCGTATATAACCCGAGTTACCACTGTATACAATTTGGCAGTGCTTTATAGTTTTCTCATTTCCCCCCCCCTTCCCCCTTTTTCTTTTTCTAGAAATTTACATGCCGCAGTGACAGATCTGAGTGTAATTTTACAACACCAGCTGTTAATACTGAGAAAAGTAATGTAAAAGTTGTTCTAAAAGTTGAAACGAAAAATATACCTTGCATTGAATTTCGATATGAACCTGACCCTGAATTTATTCACTATGAACTGACAACTGATATGCATCCTGTCTTGGAGTTAAAAATACATGTAAGATGCTGGTTTGGGTTTTATAAAGAGAAAACACAAATCTTCTATTTTAAACATTCACATGCTAAAATTCTTTGAATTTGGTGCGTATTTCACACTTCATAGTATTTTCTCATCTCTTTCCAGAAAAAAAACGATGGGTTAAATATTTCTAAACGTGAGATTGACGTTTTTATGTCCTGCATGGCTGCTGAGAAATTGCTAAACGTAACTTTCACTGTTCAAAATATTTCGCAAACTGAAAGTCGCAGCACTATCTACTGCAGAGCCCAACAGACATCCAGTGACGAGATTGATACATCCAGTGTGAAGGTTTATGTGAGTAAAAGCTTATGGGCTCTATATTTTTTCTTATTACATGTGAATATACTATTTAATCTAACATAAAACAAAGAAGAAAATACTGCCATGAGATTAAATAAACAAAGAAACATAAGTACTTTATAGTCTTAACCAAAATTTTCAATTCTTTAATATATTATTCTCAGTGTGACCTTCACAGTTACCAAATAGCAGTTAGCAACGGTAAGGCCAATACCTTAACTTAATTTCTTGCTTGATTAAGAGAGTATCAGCACAAAGCTATGAGTGTGCACTAACAATAAGTTCCATGGGTTAGTCAGACAGAACATCCTCCAGAGGGTGTCTCGCAAAGCAAAGGTCCTATGACTACCAATGTGAGCACCCTACATCCACCGCCCGAAATTATTGAACACTTGGGTGACTCTCCGTGTAAAGATACCATCAGAATAAAGGGCAGCCAGTTGCCACAAAAAGCGGTAAACTCCAAACAAAGATTAGACTTCAGTAAAACTGAGACTTAAACTAACCTGAGTGGGGGGTGTTTATGACCTCCAAAAGTTCCCCCATGAGGGAATGCATTTGGGCTAGAGTCCCCCCACCCTGCTGTATCAAGGGTGTGTGTGCGCGCATGCGCACAGCTCATCATCAAAGGCAGAAAAGCCCAGTTTTCAAGAATCAAATATAAAATCAATTAAACTGAGAACAAAGGGGATCAAAACTGTATGAGAACAGGTACGCTTGGGCATTATATTTTTCTATATCAATACTTGTATGATAAATACGCAGTGCAAAATATAGGTAACCAGATGCCAGGCACAAATACTGATGTGTTATACTCCTTCAACATGATCTTGCAGTAACTATAATTTAGAAACTGAAGTGCTGGTATAAAACCATATGATTTGATTTTACATTAAAAAATCCCAAAGAAATAGCTCCAAAATTAATATGGGGCAAATATTTCTGCATCTTAGTTTTCCCTGAGTCTTTTGTGGGGAGTAGATTGGTAATGTTGAGCATTATTTTGGTGTTTCCCCCCTTTTTCCCTTGTGTTGTACAATTGATTTAATCTTGGGTTAGATAGCACTGTTGAGTTTCCTTCTTTCCTGTATCGCTTCTATATATAGCAGCTCAGTCATTGTTATTTCAGTCATGCTTGGAGCTGCAGCTCCCTGTGCGAACAGAGTGCTAGAAGGAGAGGTAATAGTGTCTATGGTTTTGTCTATTGATTTCAACACATAGTATTAGCTCAGCTGCAGTGTGCTGTTTTTTCCAGCCACAGAAGAAGGATAACAACTCAGCGAGCAGGGCCAAGAACTACATATCAATATAGGTCTTTCTTACATATTCATTTCCCCTTCCCCAATCCACTAGGTCAAGCTGGGAAACTTTAAGCAAGAAGTTCCAAAAGAAGCACACAACTATTCATATTTGACCCTTCTTTTGTTAATCCCCGTAGTCATTGCTGGTAAGTAGCACTATTCATGTGTCCAGTTTTCCATCTGTTAAAAACCAGTAAGCGCATGCAGTGGTGGTCAGTGGGGTGGTTTCTTAAGTGAAAGACCCAGCAGCCCTGACACAGCAATCTGTGGTGGATGAGACTTTCTGCCTTTGTTTTGTGGTGGAGGAGGAGGAGGAGGGAGGGAGGGAGGGGGGGTTTAGTAGCCAATACATGCAAGCTTACAGTTCTTGCATAGATGGTCATTCCCTAATAACATCAGCAGCCAGTACCCACACTGGGGCAACCAACTTCTTTGTAACAATGTGTTGTATGGTGGCAGTCACTACTACCTTTTGGTGACTATTCTGAGACACAGCTGTTTTCAAAGTACTGCAGATTCCTGTTTTTGCCCTTTGTTTTGATAAAAAGAATGCAAATTAGTATATTTGATGGTTCTTATTTCTGCTTTTTATTGAGTACAGTGCTACCTCGGGATGCGAATGGGGATCCATTCCGGAGCCCCGTTCGCATCCCGAACAGAATGTAAGACACAACAGCACGTCTGTGTGTGCCGTGTTTCGCTGCTTCTACGCATGCGTGTGACGTCATTTTGACCGTCTGCGCGAGCGACGAAACCCAGAAGTAACGTGCTCTGTTACTTCTGGGTCGCCGTGGAGTGCAACCCAAAAGCGCTCAACCTGAAGCGTATTTATCCCGAGGTATGACTGTATCAATTTTTTCCCCCAGTTGCAATTTTCATGACCCAAAGAAAATCCAAGCAGTTGAATCGTAAACTGAGCGAACACCTGGAGCTTCTGGAATGTGAACTCCGCAAAGAAATACGTGAAGGTGAGGGTTTAATTTTTTTTTAGAGCTCTTTTGTGGATGAGGCGCCTCATGATCTATCAAGTGCATGTATTCCTTCAAGTAGATCACCATTCTGTGATTTCCCATAGTCATAACACACAGAATTCCTTCTTCATGTTAATATTAGCAGTTCTGTGATAGCATGAGGTTATGTCAGGGATGGCCTGTGTGGTGCGGCAGATGGTAGTAATTGGCTGCCATCATTCTCTAGAAGCCAAGGGGAAGAGAGATCAGCTGCTTTCAAGCGGAATATAATGCAGTGATTTTGGAAGCAGAAAGTGGCTGGGTCAGCACCATGTGTGCAGGTATTGATTAGCCAGTGGCACCTAGTATGGGCACAAACTGGCATAGCTAAGAGTGTTGTGTCTCTCCCTCCACTGCTGCCCCACAACTGCCCCTTGTAAGAATCTAGGCCCCAATTTGACCTCGGTGCAGCTGCCATTTACTACTGCCAGCCCACCTTCTTTGTACCGCTACATTATGTTCAACAGTGCAGGTAAATGGGATATTTATTTAAGTGCCTTTAGTGCCATTTGCCCAGTATTGTGGAATGCTCTGCCAACAGAGATTCAGCAGGCACCTTTTGTTCCAACTCTTAAAACTTTCCAGTTCCATCAGGTTTATGCAAGCAGCTAAGAATACATCTTTCCATAGCAGTTAGCTAATTTCTGCTTTTAACATTCTTATATGACATTTACTGTAAGATTTTATATATATATATATATATATATATATATATATATATATATGTAAACTGCTCTGCTATTTTTATGAATAAATAACTATTAAAAATCATATGCGATCAACATTTCCCATTGCATTAAAAATGAGTACAGAGATAAATGTATACTGTGAAAACTGTCTCATGATAGCTACTTTCCAATATCTCTTTGAAAGCTGTAATTAAGATAATGTTATATTACAAAAACCAGCACTCCAGGGGATCTTTGTTTCTTGCAGGCTTCGTAGAGCTGCAGATGGAAAAATTGGATGTGGTTGATAGTTTTGGAACCATCCCCTTCCTTGACTACAAACACTTTCTTATTCGAACTTCCTTCCCGGAGGTAAACGACTGCTTATGTATTTGTTATAAACCTTTTGCAGTAATTGAAATCACCCAAGTTGTAAACGTCTCATGGCTTTGCATACAGTTAAATGACCTTTATAATAAAAGGGCAGCGCTTGACAGAATAAACCTTGCTGATTTTAAGACTTGGGGTTTGGTTATGTTTTTGTTGCTGTTGAGCTTTTGTGGGATTTTTTGAGTTGAACTCAACTAACTCAAAGACTCACACTACTGCAATGGGACTTTCCTCTCTTCTCCCCATGTGCCCCCGCACCTTCTCAAAATCCACTCTGAAGGGTTAGGAGAACCCCAGAACAGTGCACAGGAGCAGAGGGGAGATGCCATTCATCAAAGTATTTTCAGGGCATGTTGTTTTGCTGCCAGGTCACCTCAGGTGCTGTGACATTCTACTAAAAAGTTCACCAAAGTTGACTTCAACCCAGAAAATTATTACGTGAATCCAGTTTGCTTATAAAAATATGGGGCAGTTTATGCAAAGGTCTTCCTTTGAAAAGTCATTTGGTTATTGTGTGCATGCAGCTTCACCATATGGGCCAATCCAAACCACTGCTTTTTATTTGAATGCCTTATCTATTTTGCAATCTTTTGTTTTGCAATCTTCTGTCAACATCATAGTCGTCAATCTGTTATTTTAGGCTGGAGGCACGTCGTTTATCTTGATTGAAGACTCCAGTGAACCCCTTGTAAGTGTTTTACATATAATTTTAGTTCTCTTACAAAAGAGGCAACTGGTTTAACAGAAATAAAAACTGGGTAGTATGATTCTTTTAGTGTTTCTAGCGAATTTCTGTTGTCATTTTATGCTGCATCTTGCTTTCAATTCCTATACAGAGAATGCAACAGATAACTTTTATAAATAAGAAAAAACAAATCTGAATGCTGTAACTAATTTCCATACAGAGATGTTCACAGGATGTGTGTATTATGTTCATTAGCATGGCAGGTGGCAAGCTATATGTCACTGGCAGCCTTGTGCCCAGCATTGCTCGGGAATTGTAAGACTCTGTCAACCTAGGGAACGCTATCCCTCCCCAGATCCATTCTCAAATACGTTCACAGGTAGAACTAATGTTTAATTAGGGTTTTAAACCACTAATTAAACATGTATCCAGGAGACGGATGGGGGAAGTTGTCCTTGTGCCTCTTTCCTCCTACCAAGACCAGGAGTGCCTTTCCCCTAGGATTGCACGCTCAGGGGGCAGTCTGGGGACAGAAGAGCCAGGTCTTCCCACGCCTCTTACCTGCCTATCCGCTGACAGTCACAGATTGGATCAATGTGAGCCACCCAACTCCTAGTGATCCATGTCTGTCTGAACCCGAGTTGATGCTCAGGTCCCTCCAAATAGGCCCAATTTGCCTCGGGACAAAACTGAATCCACTGCACAGCTTTCATAGCTATCTGCTCTGAGCTGTTATTGATAGGGATACTTATAAATCCTTGCTGTACGGGAGTTAATGAAGTTTGAAATCCTCACTCTCTTCATTTTCAGAGAACAAAGAATACAGTGAATCTTAAAAGACCTGCTAACAGGGATGGTGAAGCTGTGGCCCTCCAGATGTTGTTGGACTACAATTCCATCTCCCTGAGCACTGACCATGCCCATTGGAGCTGATGGGAGTTGGCATCCAACATCCTTTGGAGACAACCCATCCCTGTCCTAGCAGTTCCTAGCAGTGGTTGGTTAAAATAATATAATATTACCTTGCCTGCCTGAAGATCTTTTTGTTTGTTTGTTTTGTATTCAACAACAATTTTTTTTTGTATTTGATGCTTGCAGCTATAATTTATAATAAAACGAACAACATATTAAAAACAAAGAAACAGACATACAATTCATGTATTTCAGAGCAGAAATCCTGAGCAGAAGGATGAAAGCATTACAGCATTGTACGCCTTAATTTGTAATAAGCATTTTCTTGTTACTCTGATTCATACGCTTGAAAAACAGAAAACCTTCTCTGTAAAAGACAGGTATGCTACAGAACTTAGATTCTTCAAGTTGTAGAAACATGAAAGAACAACCTGCACATATAGAAATGTTGTGTTTCTGTTGACTTTGATCCCTCACGCTGCTCCAAAAAATCTCATTAGTCAAACTTCTGGAAAGAAAATGTAGGTGGTAAGCAATGAAGTTTTGGTTCAGAGTACTTAATGAAATTAATGGAGCTGCCTTAGTCATGTTCATTAGTTCAGTGAATCTACTCTGAATAAAACTTGGTTGAATACAACCTGTATCTGATTCTTACAGAGGAATTTTCACTGTTATGTCTGTGTAATTATCTTGAATTAGAAAGAAACATATTGGAATCTTGCTAAGAGTTCAGTAACTTAGAATATTGAAACAGAATATGCAGACCAAATTGCACTAAGATAAGGCACTCTTCTGTAGAATGAAATCAACATATTCATTGGTGTTAGTTATTCTGTTTTGTGAATACTAATAGACATTCTGGGCTTTATTGGATTAAATGACTTGGAAGATTGACTGGCTGGAATAGCTAGAAACCAAAACTGGGGACAGCTAAGGCAATGCTAATACAAAGGGGCACCCAGTAAGATAATTAACTCACTTCTCTCCAACCCTTGCAATTATGGGGTTGGGGTGTTTTGAGGGTTGAAGTGGCAGGCCAAGCTAAGGATTCATCTCCATTGAAGTGAAATTCCAGGTATTGAAGATAGCTGGAGGTTACTTTTTTTAGCTGCATAATTTACACAAGTTAGTTATTCATCTCATAGGAGCTTCCAGCAATCATTTCCCTTCACTTGAAATAATACAAAAAGTTGGCAGCAGTGTTTAATGGTCTAGACCAGCCTTTCCCAACCTTGGGTCTGCAGCTCCCATCATCCCTAGCTAGCAGGACCAGTGGTCAGGGATGATGGGAGTTGTAGTCCAACAATATCTAGAAAATAACTACAGTGTTCCTGCCATGTGTCCTTTTCTTTGGTTACTTGTAGAGTGATGGACAGAGTTTAAAACTGTGGCATTTTGGTTCTTAGGTCTATGGACAGTACAAGTCTTGTTTTAATTTGAGACCTACTCCTGGAGCTTTGTCATGTGGACCATTTATACTCACTGCCTTATGTTAACAAGCGATCATGCATTTTGTATCCTCCATTTTATTGTTCTCCAGGTTTTCTTAGTAGTTCTCCTATTTTGTTTTATTTTGGAAGTGCTGGTATTTCCTTCAACTTTATGTGACAGCTGCCAAGATGAGAGTGGCAGCATATAGATTGAGTTAGTATTACTATTACTTAGGTAATGATGTAGGCAGAATTACATATTAGCTTATATTCAAGTTCTTCCTCTTTTTGTCATTAAATTTATTATTCTCTTTATAAACAGATGCTTGTTTGCATCATTCTTGACGATCGCACTACAAACAAACCTAGTCTACTTAACCCATATTCTAGAGGTCTTGACAAGGGATTTGATGGAACAGTCTAGCAATATACAACCGAAGCTGCTGCTAAGGCGTACAGAGTCAGTGGTAGAAAAACTGCTGACAAACTGGATGTCTGTTTGCCTCTCCAGTTTTCTTCGGGCAAGTAATGTATCTTTTCATTATACTTGCTTGTTTTCATGCAGAAGGAACCACTTGTGATGTGCATGTACAGCAGCTTTCTTGCCTAGCAGTTTGTTCAGTACTTAGTAACATGCATGCACTCGAAGAGTCCCCTTCAGTTCAGTGGAATACATTTGCATGAACAGGTTTTATTTTGAATCATTAAATGAATGGGAACCCCACATTTGAGCACTCATAAATATTTGGGGTAAAAGATGAGGAGTAGGAAAATGAGCTGTTTAGAGAAGGAAGAAGCCTTTCCAGGTTCATCTGTGGCACCTACCATTTCAAACATTGCTTCATACTTTTTTAGAGAAGCCACATGTACATAGGCAAAAATGTGAAACATACAGGTAGAACATATTTTGTGACAATTGCACATGTGTCTCTTCCACTAAATGTATGCATAACTGCATCCTGCAGCTGGCTGCCGCTTCCCATTACACATACATTATATGTAGATGTGAAGAAATAGATGAGCATGCAATCTACCGTATTTTTCGCCCTATAGGACGCATCGGCCCATAGGACGCACCAAGATTTTTTTTTGGGGGGGGAGGAAATAAAGGGAAAAAATTATTTCCCCCCCCACGCACGGGGCTGGGGCGGGGGAAGCCCCGAGTTTGCGGGGCTGGCGACAGGGAGGAGCAGGCTTCTCCCCCCCGCCAGCCTTCTAACCAAGTCGGGGGACAGTGGGAAAGGTGCGCTGCGCCTCTCCCGCTGTCCCCCGAGTTTGTGGGGCTGGCGACGGGGAGGAGCAGGCTTCTTCCCCCCCCCCCCCCGCCAGCCTTCTAACAAAGTCGGGGGACAGCGGGATGGCGGCATTCCACCTCCTCGCTGTCCCCCGAGCTTGTGGGGCTGGCGCACCGACCCCTCTTGCTCTCCAGCAAGCCTGCATTCGCCCCATAGGACGCACACACATTTCCCCTTCATTTTTGGAGGGGAAAAATTGTGTCCTATAGGGTGAAAAATAAAAATACGGTATATGTGGGGTTCATGTCTTTCCCTACATGGAAATGCCTATTATTTGCAGCAGACTTTAAGCAGGACAGTTTTTCTGGTTGTTTCCCCTGTTTAACAAATAAGTTGTACTTCATAGAAAAATGCAAAGAAAAGAGGGTTTAACTATAAGCCAGTATGGTGTAGTGGTTAAGAGCGGTAGACTTGTAATCTGGTGAAACGGGTTCGCATCTCTGCTCCTCCACATGCAGCTGCTGGGTGACCTTGGGCCAGTCACACTTCTCTGAAGTCTCTCAGCCCCACTCACCTCACAGAGTGTTTGTTGTGGGGGAGGAAGGGAAAGGAGAATGTTAGTCGCTTTGAGACTCCTTCGGGTAGTGATAAAGCGGGATATCAAATCCAAACTCCTCCTCTTCTTCTTCTTCAATAACATTGTGTTTCATTATGTTTCTTAGGAGACATTTGGGGATCCATTCTATATGCTTGTGACAACCCTAAATCAAAGAATAAACAGGGGCCCTGTGGATGTAATAACCTGCAAGGCCTTGAACACACTAAATGAAGACTGGTTACTGTGGCAAGTAACTGAATTCAATACAGTGGTATGTCTTGTTAATTGTGTGTCCAGCAAATGAAACCAACAAGTCTTGTATGGTAAAAACTATATGGCTAAGCAGGGGTGGAATTCTAGATCAAGAAGTGGTCTCACATATGTAGTCTACGGTCGAATTGTGGTTCTTCATAGACTGACATTCATAAAAGATTCTATTGTTATGAGAGGGAGAGAGAAAATGCCAGATTGCTTTCTCCACACCACCTATAATTCGTGAGATAGGTCACTTAGTTTTTAGAGATGGATTATCTTGAGGCTGTGAGATACTGGCTGCAGTTAACAAGCTTCAAGCTAATACACTCTCACCTCAACTTTCCCAGTATGGTTGCAAAATCAGAAGCACCCACTTCTGTTTCCAAGTATCCATAGTTTATCTTATTATATGAACCATGACAAACTGTAGCTTAATCTATAGTTTGTCCAAACAACCAAAGATAAAATTGTGATTTCTGATCCTAGCTTATTTGGATAGGCCATACCTAAAAACACCAGTTCAAATAAATAAAATACTGTTTAATTTATTTATCTGGAAGCAGATACTTACAATTTCATGCCTGCATCAGAACAGATAAGAGGCAGTTATTTCATACATGAAAACTATGCTTTAGCATTATGACTAGATCAGGTTACTGACTTGCCTGAGTCGACTCAGCTTGTTTTTGGGTATGAGATTGAACCCAAACTTATGAGATTGGGTATGAGATTGGGTCTGTGGCCCAAACTTAGCACATTAGTTCAGTTGGGATTGAGTAACTGTGAAGTGTGAAAACATGTTTTTGAAAGATCTATATTAATTTCCTCTGACATAATACAAGTTTTGCTAACACAGATTTGCATACAAGTGGTTTACATATCACTGCTTGAGCACTAAGATAATCTTTGGAGGCCCTGCTCCAAGCGAAGTGAGTCAGGTGGCTCTTCAAGGAGAGTGCTTTTTCAGTGGTGGCACCTCGGCTATGAAATAGGCTCTTCAGAAAGACTTCCTTCGCACCAGCTATAAGGTCTTTTCAGTGGCAGATGGTTATCTTTTTATTCACCTAGGGTTTTTATATGCTTTAAGTCTGGGTTGTAAATTACATTGTGTTTAAACATTTGTTCTCTTTCAGGAATTAAATGTTGTCTTTGAAAATATCCCACAAAGTGAGTGTGAAGGCACTTTTCAGACAATTCAAGTTAACGTCCTGGATTGTGACACCATAGGGCAAGCCAAAGAGAAGATCTTGCAAGTCTTTCTGAACAAGAATGGCTCTCTTTATGATCTTCAGCTCAATGAAATGGCCTTGGGTAAGGCATTGCCACTGCCCTATATTTGTTAAAAATTTATAATCTGGCATTTATTTTCCTTTGTTTACTCTTAGAACAGAATTTAATAATGGGTTTTTGAAAAACCACAATTGAAGATTTCTCTGCTGTTAACAGACGAGACCCACAAATTACTATGAATTCATTAAAACCAATCTGTTTTAACTAAATAAATTCTGTCATTTGTGGATTACAGTTAGCTTATGTAATATGAAGCAACCTATTGAGGACTGGGCAAATTAAATGCTTGACAAGCACAGTATCACAGTCGCTGTTGCTGCAGTATTAGCTGAAGCAGAATGATCCATTGGGAATAGCCAGTACAGCACTGGTAGTAGTGATCCACCTCAATGGCTGCTCACAAAACCCTATTGTGATACAGAAGCTGATGTAGCCATGAAGGAATGGAATATGGTTTCAAATGGTTCACAAATCCAGCATCATCAGTGCAAGTACTTTTAGCATCTTGACCTCTTATGAGAATTTTAAGACTGGCAAAATATGATAGGGTTGCCTTGCAAGCCACCAATGGCATATCAAAAATCTAAGCACAGAATATGTTTGAATTGCAACTGTTTTAATTGTTTGGCAGCTCTTCAGTCAGGTGTACAAACAACTGAACTTTTGGACATAGATAGTTCCTCTGAGATTCTGGAAAATGGAATTACCAAGCTGAACACCATACGACATTATGCGGTAAGAACAAAAATCCTTAATAATTTGAAGATCTCTCTTTTGTAAGGACAATCTGGGATAGCCCAGTTGGTAGAGCATGAGACTCTTGATTTCAGTGTCATGGGTTCAAGCCCCATGTTGGACAAAAGATCCCCACACTGCAGGGAATTGGATTAGATAACCCTTGTTGTCCCTTCAAACTCTAAAATTCTATGATCTTCCACGATCTTCTCAAATACTGTATCTAATAGTTGTCATATGGTTTAGCTGAAAGACTGGACCAGGATTCTATTGCTAATGCCATCACATACTTGATGTGGGTCTATAGGAAGTCACTTAAGCTGCAGTCCTGTACATTCTTTCCTGGGAGAAAATCCCATATAATAATAATAATAATAATTTATTATTTGTACCCCGCCCATCTGGCTGGGTTTCCCCAGCCACTCTGGGCGGCTTCCATAAAAACCAGAAATACACTAAAATATCACAGATTAAAAACTTCCCTGAACAGGGCTGCCTTAAGATGTCTTCTGAATGTCAGGTAGTTATTTATCACTTTGACATCTGATGGGAGGGCGTTCCACAAGGCGGGTGCCACTACCGAGAAGGCCCTCTGCCTGGTTCCCTGTAGCTTTGCTTCTCGTAATGAGGGAACCGCCAGAAGGCCCTCGGCGCTGGACCTCAGCGTCCGGGCAGAACGATGGGGGTGGTACTTGTGAGACACAGGATTACACTGTTAGCCTAGCTACATTTCCATGCACATTTCCATGAAAAAGCATTAGTACTGAGTGTTTATAAACAGTAAATTCAAAATGAGAAAAAAAGGAAACCTTTGCATGCCAAACTTGTTCCTAAACAGTTTCAAGCATGATCAAAGGGACTTAATTGGTCACAATCAAGTTACTGAAATGGTTTCAATTGTATGTGCAGCACAAGTCAAAGTCCCACCAAGTTCAGCATTCTTAGTTATAGCTGCTCTTAGCTGGACTGGGGTCACTAGAATTAACTGAGTCTGAGGCAGAACTTTGTGTTACCGTGTTCTTTCTTACTGTGGTTTGGGGAAGGAGATCAGTGCTGGAACATCTGCTTAGCATGCAGAAGGTACCAAGTTCAATCCCTGGCCTCTTCAGGTAGGGCTGGGAGACTTCCCTGCCTGAAACTCTGGAAAGCCACTACCAATCAGTGTAGACAGTACTGAGCTAGATGGACGATTGGTCTGCCTCAGTATAAGGCAGCATCCTATGAGTTGCATCTACTCATTGCCTTTCCAGGTGTCTTGCCAAGTACACAGAATGACAAAATTTCTCCTATGTTCCCTTTGATTTGATTGTGTAATCTGAGATGTTTTCAAAGCCTTACTGAATATAGTATATTCCCTTTTACACTTTGTCAATGACGTTTAGCACGTCATCACAGAGGGAAGTGAAATTTGTTGCCGTGCTCTTTCCCCATAAATCCGTTTGAATTCATCTCAAGTACTCACCCACAAAATACACAATGTATATTCTTGTACTTAAATTTTTATTTACCCTTTTGTTAGCCCTATGCCCCTTGATTAGATTTTATTTGGAGCTATCTTTACTTTGTTTTTGCTATCTTCATTTTGCCTCTGCTTGGCTGTGCTATGTGTTCTTTTATTTGTATTTGGGGAAAGCCCTATAGCTCAGTAGTAAAGATTATGCTGTGCATGCATAAGGTTCCAGTTTTAATCACGACCATCTCCAGTTAAAAAGATTTCAGTCACAGCTGCCTGTGATTTGGAAGAGACACTGCCATTTGGCCTTGGTAATATTTGGCTGGATGGATAAATAATCTGATAGTAAAAGAGAAAAACAAACCCAGTTTTTCCTGTTCTTCGTCTTTCAGTTTTTGTAAATTTCTTGTTTCAGGTCATCAAACATTTCATCAGCTGAACAAAATCTATTTTTCTTGCACTTCCTAAATCTTGGTGTAACTGCAGGATTCTATTGGCAAAGTATAAGCTTTACAGTGGGCCGGCTGCTGCAGTTTCACTTTTCCCCATTTTTGGAAGGCATCCTATTCTGTGCAAGTCATTTCAGTAACTGAGTAGCAATAGGGAAGCACTGTGTTTTCAAACACACAGCATTCAACTGCTGAGCACTGCAGCTATCAGCTGGGTTACTTTTGGACCTATTATATAGGTAACAGCCTGGCTCACCAGAATGTTTATGGTTTTAACAGCCTTTGAGCACTGTTTTGGTTGGACCTCTTAATCCAGCCATTCCAAGGTTTTTTGTCCCACTTGATTAATGGGAAAACCTGGATTGCATGCTTCAGCACGTAGCTCATGCATAGTGTAATGTGACCAGTTTATGCCTTAGCAGGACATGTGAACAGTCATTATGATACATGTGCTTTCAGATAAGCATGTCACATTACATTAAAAAAAAAAGTACTGCACACATCCCAAAATATAAGGCCCTTTAGGAACGTCAGCCTTTATAGCATGGCTGGCTGGCTGCATTAGAATAGGAAAAAACCCTATGGCTACTCTTAACTTTGCACTTAGGAAGCCTCAGAGTGGGGAAATGAACACAGAACATAATGCATTCTTTGACCTGTGCTGTGTATGTGCTAGCTGGGAACAAAGTAACAAGTCACATGCAGTGGATCATGTGAACTTTGAGGAACCGTGTAGTTTTAGGGGGAAAATGCATATTACAAAAGCTGTTTTATTTCCTTTTCAGATTTCAGATGGAGCGACTATTAAAATCTTTAAGAAAAAAACGGATCTATCAGGTACTGAAACCAATATAAGCCTGATATATATCATTGTGATGGCAGGATGGGGGACCCTTCCACAGGTTGTTGGACTGCAACGCCCACCAGCAGCAGCCAGAAAGGCCAATGGTCAGGGATGGCAGAAGTTGTAGCCCAGCAACATATGAACAGCCACAGGTTTCCCACCCCCACTGTAATGGGTTTTATAGAGCTAGGAGTATATAGCAGACCATTTGAACCATAGTTCTGAAGCAGCCGTTTATGCGAAGGGTCCAGTTTTATGATCTATAAAAAGAGTAAGTTGAAGAAAATCACAAGGATGGGGAACCTGTTGCCCTCCAGATGTTATTGGGCCACAACTCCCCCCCCCCATCTTGAACCATTGGCCATGCTGGCTGGGACTGATTTCAACTTAATGGGCCACAGGCTCCCCATTTTGGAATAAGCTCCGATTAGTCTAAAAGAGCATTAAGCATACAGCCGGATGCTTCAGGGAAGCTTATATGTAGGTCATAAAGATAATATTACCCTTTTTCGTATGTTTGCAGAGAATATGGAGATTCCATTTTTAAGCCCAAAGTAGACAAGGCACAATAATAATAATAATAATAAATTTTATTTATATCCCGCCCTCCCCAGCCGAAGCCGGGCTCAGGGCGGCTAACAACAATCACAAACAAATTACAAGAGAAATTTGTAATTTTGCACATTGTGAAATCAGCCTCATAGTTCGGATTGATGCAGGGTTGGTTTCACGAAGGCAACAGAATGCTACAGCAGATGTTTCATTCTGCTTTTCTTACTGCTCCCAGAGGGCTGGGATGATATTTTGTGACAGAAGCTGGCAAAAGGGAGCAGTAAAGCCAATGATACAGATAATTTATTTGGCCTGTCTTCTTACTGCACAGAGTGGTGGGAATTACATTATGTAGTTATTACATTTATATCCCGCCCTTCCTCCCAAAGGAGCACAGGGTGGCAATTACACAACCTCAGGGTCCTGCACAGGAATATAATTAAACATGGATTACCTGGATGTTTTTTCTTGGCAACTGCTTAATCCCTTTCACTGTGTGCATTTCATTCATTCTCTCTTTCCCCCTTTAAGCATGTTTCTCAGATGGGGAATACCCAAACGACTATTGCCATCTGGTAAGTCAGCAATATCGGACAACTAGATGTTTTTGTTATATATTATTGCCTCCCTTAACCACTGCATCTGCATGCACATTTGTGTATACCTTTCTTACAGATAATACCAGATTCTGAAGCAGCCAAAGATACACAGGGTGCAAAACACAAAGGAAAACAAAAATTTAAAGTGAAGGAAATGTATCTTACTAAACTTCTTTCTACAAAGGTAAGTGCTGAACTTTATTTAAGGCTAGGCCAGAAAAGATAAGATTAAGAAGCTTCACAAAGAGGCAGCAATTAACTGATGTGACTTAAAAACACAGAATGAGATTGTAGAACCTAGTGACCACCTATAGATCTTTTTTTTCTTCTTGGCACATGGAGCTCAACTGGGCTTCCCCATTCATTTACATGAAAAGAGAATTATTGCGTAGATGCATTCAGAGCTGCCCCTTCCATTGAGATGGATCTGAAGTATAAGAGAACACTGAGAAATGGCTTTTATACATAGTGATGGTGCAAGTCTTGAATGGGTGACTGAAAAGTGTTCAGCTCCATTCTTGTTGCACAAATTGTCCTTGATAGATGGAGCTCGTTGTTTTGTTAATTTACATCTCAGAAACTCTTTTGTCTAAGCAATAAAACATTGCCTTTTTATTTCTTTCAAAGGTTGCAATTCACTCAGTTGTTGAAGAGCTGTTTAGGAGCATTTGGACTTTACCAAACAATAAAGCCCCAGTTGCTGTCAAGTATTTTTTTGACTTCTTGGATGCTCAGGCTGAAAATAAGAAAATTACAGACCCTGATGTGGTCCATATATGGAAAACTAACAGGTATATATTTATGAATGTGCTTCATGTAAAACTCAAACATAATAATGCATGAACTGGCAGTATGTTCAGCAGTGAAGGTCACATTGGGTCTATACTATCACCTGAGGACATGATTATTTATTATGCTGCTAACTTGCATGAAGCACTGATGTTAAATTACTTTTAGTGGGATTAATAAACTTTTCCTGGAACATTATTAATTTGAAGTTTGCCTTTTCTCTTGCCAGTCTTCCTCTTCGCTTCTGGGTGAATATACTGAAGAACCCTCAATTTGTCTTTGATATCAAAAAGACTCCACATCTTGATGGCTGTTTGTCAGTAATTGCACAAGCATTTATGGATGCCTTTTCTCTATCAGAGCAACAACTGGGAAAGGTAGTATCTCGATTTCATGTTTTACATACTCTTTCCTTAGGCGATACCTTCCAAACCAATTTTTCCACAGTACTGTCCCTATTGAAGGCAATCATTTTACTCCAGAATTACTTCTGTAATTCAACATTCACTCCACTTCACATGCATGCCCTAAACTTGCAAGAACTTCAGTGTGCAGGTTTTCACATTCAGAGTGCTTTGTGGGATTAGATCCATGCACACTAAAGGGAGTTACATAGTTAATGAGCCCATATCTGGCATCTGGAGTTGTGTGTATTACAATCCTTGCTGCATCAGGTTCACTCAATAGACGAAGCTGTGGGAGATCAAGTAGTTTACATTTAACACACACACCCGATAATGGAACCTACAGGAAACATATTTCCTATTTTAAAGTTTTTTTAGGTTAGTGCACAAAAAAAGTCAGACTGGAAATAATAAAGGAAATTTCAGAAGTGCTAGATTTATCTTTCAGGCTTCCACAACACTGCTCATGAAAAAGCAACTGCTGTGCTCTGTTATATTTTAATGCTTAACCCCATTGAAAGTTTAAAATTTGATCCAAAGATGCAGTTCCCTTTGCAGCTGAGCAAGTGGCTGTGGTTGAAACTTCAAAGCTACCAAGAGGCTTTCCTTATTGACTTGTAATGAAAGGGTGCGATAAAGTGGTTTCTTGAATGACACATTTCTGTGACACCTTGAAAACTTGGCAACGCTGTTTTCCTGTAACGTTTCTTTTTCTTTTGGTTGCTGTACCAAAAGTGGGTAAAAGTTATGTAACCTACAAGGCTGAACAGAGACCACTACCAGCCATGAATTGGGGCTTACTAAGTGCTTGGATAAACCTCCTGTTCTTTGCTGCCCGCCTAGGACTATAAGAACAGGAGGCTTGTCACAGGCATGGCGTCTCACTGCATGCGGCTAGGATATACAGTAAAACTGTTCTGCAGTGCAAGTATAATGCAGTTTTAATTTGGAAGCCTTTTTTAGTACCCTCCTATTCCACATGTGGGATGCGGGTGGCGCTGTGGGTTAAACCACAGAGCCTAGGACTTGCTGATCAGAAGGTCGGCGGTTCGAATCCCTGTGATGGGGTGAGCTCCCGTTGCTCGGTCCCTGCTCCTGCCCACCTAGCAGTTCGAAAGCACGTCAAACAGCGTTTCCGTGTGCTGCTCTGGTTCGCCAGAGGCAGCTTAGTCATGCTGGATCCCTCGGCCAATAAAGCAAGATGAGCCCCGCAACCCCAGAGTCGGTCACGGCTGGACCTAATGGTCAGGGGTCCCTTTACCTTTACCTATTCAACACCTGCAATATTAAAAAAGGAAATGACAACAGAGAACAAAACATGAGGCATAGTCTTCATTACTCCACACACACCCCTATCCATACGCTGTGGGTAACCTTCCTTCAAGGGACCCAGCTGTCTGAGGTGAAGCTGGTGATGAATGGGAAGTTGCCCTTCTTGATGTTCACCCCACAGATGGTTGTCTTTTCAGTGCCAGACCTTTTTATTCCCCCCAGCCTTTAATATCCTTCTTGCTTAGCCAAGGGCCATCACCAAATCATACTGTAATAAAAAAATACACCACCAAAAATGTAACTAAAACAAACTATCAATCCATTGCAGCATTCAGAGACAATTTTTGTTAGAAAAATGATAATAACTGTAACACTATAATTCTAACCCTCACTACCAAAAAGGGGCCTTTAAAATCTTAACAACTGTACAGTTTCAATGCTGTAAACCTGCCATTTTATTCTGTGCTTTAATTGTTCGACACTGTAAGGCAGCCTGACATTATTTATATTGAAAGATAGTGTGTAGAAATAACAATAGTTGTCTTTTGTTTTCTTTTTTAAAGGAAGCACCAACAAACAAACTTCTCTACGCGAAGGATATTCCACTTTACAAAGAAGAGGTTAAAGCTTTCTATAAAGCAATTAGGGATTTACCTTCATTGTCCACTTCGGAGCTAGAAGAATTTTTAACTCAGGAATCTAAGGTATCATTTCATTGTTTCTGCCCACCTATGCAGATGGTATGACGGCATGCTGTGCCTTGGCTGTAAAGCAAGAACTGGCCTCTTGAATGAGAAACATCCCAGTGGTGCCCTGCAGACACTAGTAACGTTTCTCCCTCACCTTGCATATTTATTAACCCAGTTCACACCTAGTGCTAAGCCAGACACATGAGTTCCTAGAGCAAAGATTGTGGCCACTGTGTTTCTCCCACAATGCTACTGAGGCATTAAGCCATAGTTTGGCACAGTGTTTATGTCCAAACCTATAGATAATACCATGAGCCTAGATTGGGACATAACACCCGTGCAGTAGCAGGTCCAGTAGAGTATCACAGTGGCTGTGATCTTCACTCCAGAAAGCCATATATCTGCTTGCTTGCACGCAGCCATGGTTTGGCTCAATGTTGTATGCAAGCCATGTCATTATTAACTATTTCATATGCTATTAGCATTGTTTCACCAGTTTTCCTTTCCCCCTCGCAGAAACATGAAAATGAATTTAATGAGTCTGCAGCCTTGACTAAAATTTACCACTACATAGCAAGATATTACGATGATGTAAGTTCCTCTTCTTTTCACTCCCTCTCTTTCTCTAGTTACCAAAATGTTTAGTAGTATGCCCTTTATCTATACTACACTGTGCCTGGGGCTGCAAAACTTCTGAGTGGTTGACTGAGGAATTCTGTAAATATTCAGACCACTTTATGAGCATGTACAGTGCACATATACTTTTTGATCAGGACCTAAATATTCAGCTTGGTTCACGTACATGAGCAGGCCTCAGGTTTGACACAAAAGGAAATGAATCAATATACAGTGGTGCCTCGCAAGACGAAAAGAATCCGTTCCGCGAGTCTCTTCGTCTAGCGGTTTTTTCGTCTTGCGAAGCAAGCCCATTGACGGCTTAGCGGATTAGCGCTATTAGCAGTTTAGCGGATAAGCGGAGGAACTCGCAAGACATTTTCGTCTTGCGAAGCAAGCCCATAGGAAATTCGTTTTGCGAAGCACCTCCAAAACGGAAAACTCTTTCGCCTAGCAAGTTTTCCGTCTTGCGAGGCATTCGTCTTGTGGGGCACTACTGTACAAGAGGAGAAAGTGCTCACATTGCAGATGGAATAGAAAACTATGTATTGCACTTCCCCTACAAAACAGAACTGCAAAACTTGATCAAACCATGGTTCGCAATTCTCACTTGCAGGGAAAATATAAACAATAATTTGGAAGTAGCAACAAACTATGTATTGCCACAAAAGAAGTGGGGTGAAGTAGAAAGCATACAGGACCACATATTAACCAAGCCACTGTTTGACATTACATCCTAATAAGCCATATATCAGAGGCCGATTTAGGGGAGTACAGCTAGTTCAGTCACACTGGGCATGGAGCTTTAAGGTCACTAAAACTATGTAGAATGGAAGGCAGGAGCTGATTGACCTTGCCAACTTTTGGCATTGCACAGGTTGCTGCTGAAATTTGAGACCCCAAGGACTGCCACTGCATGTAAGGCATGTCTTTTTACTATTTAAACCTACAGTGGTACCTCGGGTTACAGACGCTTCAGGTTACAGACTCCGCTAACCCAGAAATAGTACCTCAGGTTAAGAACTTTGATTCAGGATGAGAACAGAAATTGTGCAGCAGCAGCAGGAGGCCCCATTAGCTAAAGTGGTGCTTCAGGTTAAGAATGAACCTCCAGAATGAATTAAGTACTTAACCCGAGGTACCACTGTACTGTCAAATTATGTAAGGTAAAATAAAACTTACTTATGGCAATTTTAATAATGCACAAACTATCCCACATGTCAGGGGTAGTGAATGTGTTGTGTCAGGCTAGTCAGAGCTGAACAGAGTTAACTAAGGATTAGCCTGATGAGAACAGAGGAAGGGCTACCTGGGACCTGAAACAAGAACCTTTACCCAAGTTAAACAATATGATAAAAAAAGGAGTGACCAAGTCTCACTAAACTTTATTGTCATAAATACCTGTTTACTCATCCAAATTCTAAACAGTTTTGATGCCACATATAACTGGGCCACTCCCCTCCCCATTTCATAGCTACAAAAGTGTGACTGATTAATCATCTTAGTATAAACATGCCCCTTCAAATCACACCCTATTATTACAACTGCTGAAAATGTTTCAGTCTGTGGCTCTGGAATAAAGGATGTGGTCATTTTATAGATACAAATTTCTGCTTTGCCCTTGTTATGCCACTGGAGGACGGGGACAGGACAGCTTTCCCATATTGGCTGTATCTTTCCTCATGACTGTTGTACATTGATATGCTTACTTTCATAAATTTGGGCTTGCATTTACTAAATGTTTGTGGTTTTTAATTTAGATAGCTCTTGTCAGAGGAAGTGTTTTATCTTGTGATTGGCAATAAACTTATAAACAACAAGATGCATAGGCTAGCATTAGAAGGAATGTGGTTTGCTCAAGCAGAGCTACTGTGACACTGAAAAAAATGTGTTAAAATAAGGCTGCACACATTTCTTTTGTTTCCATAGATACTGAATAAATTGGAGAATGAACGAGGGCTGGAAGAAGCACAGAAGCAGCTGCTGTATATAAAAGCCTTAGCTGACGAAAAGAAAAAATGCAAGTGGATTTCAGATGAATCAACTGCTCCCTTACTAAGCTAGTATGAACTTAAAAAACTGCTACTGCATTCAAAGCATCAAGTTCTCCTCAAGCATTAGTCGTCTACAGCAACTGTAAGTCCAGATGGGAATGAGCATCCCTAGCTGCACTCAAGACACATCTCAGAGAAGTCTGGATAAACATTACATTGTTGATGTAAATATGCAGCCATGCGCATAGGACTGGAAGCTTGCTGCCATGTGCAGATTTCCCTTGCCAGATCAAAGCCACTATGGGAAGCAAGATGCTGCACTCGATAGAGACCTTCGGTCTGATGCACCAGGGAGCATTAAGTAATTTTGGCAGTGTTTTAACCACTTTTGATGTGGGGGTTTTTGTTGTTGGTTTTTTGAAAAAATGCCCCGAGCCACAAATCTATAAAAACCTGCTTGCATTTCATTTTCAGCACAGTGCTCCAAAGGCCCACTTTGCCAAAATAATTTCCTTACCTCATTGAACTGAGACAGCCTCCTTCTCTAAGTTCCACAAGAGCACAAACATGCAGTATGTTCCAGATGCTTGGGTGCGGCAGCCTTAAGAAGCATAACCACTGGATCTAGGAGGCCCAGCCTGCTGAGGTCATTTGCAGCTTTCCAAGAAAATAGTTTGTAACAGACGTGGAATGATATGGGACACTTTCCATACCTTCTTGTGGAGAAGCACGCAGAATGGATTGGCTGGCTCACATCCCACTGGAATTTTCAATTGCTATAGCTGTGTCCAGCACTATGTATGTTCTAAACATTTCTTCCCCCTGCATAGACAATAGACAAGTTTCAAAACAAACTCAGGGACCACTAAGTATTAAGGTATTTTTAATTGACTCTTCTTCTGAGGCAGAAAAGGGTGCTCTGATTTATTTTGTACTTGCAGTTGTTTATATTTTTTTAAATGGTAGATAAATGGAAGGATTATCAAAATAAATTCTACATAGCTTTGCAAGTACATGCATCACGTTTTCCAGCTGGGGTAGCTACAGTAGTCTTTGGTCACCTTAAAGACTAACACACAAGCTTTCATGGCCCACTGTCCATTTTAGCAGAAGCATGAAGTGTTATGCCGAGTTGGCAGGTTAGAAATGCTAGAAGTGCAGACTGTGACAATCAATGAAATTATACAACTATCTTGGCATTGGGAAGCAAATTAGCAGGTCACTTCTGCAGGCAATACAAATGAATGGGAAGAGTCACAAACAGTGGTCAACATTATAGGATAGTTGTCTTACCAGGAACAATGCAGGTATTTTCTCATGACGGAACTGCTTTGTAAAGTGCACCTCTGATATTAACCTCTACCTTAGCTTATGAAACTAATGTAGGTGTCAAGCTGTGTTGTTGCTTGTAGAACCTTTGATTGGCTTGATAACCGTAGTATCTTGCATCAGTCAGAGGAACTAAATAGTGAAATGAAACGGAATATTTGTGACAATCTGCAGATGAAAGCATATTATAACACTTATTGTAAACTGCGTAAAACAATCAAAACTTATTTTCAGACGTATGCAGGTAAATATTTCATCTGATCATGATACATCTAATAACTCCTCTTCTATGAAAATGACGTTTGTATAAAAATGCATTGATGAAAAATACATTGGATATTTACATGAGATGTTTATTTCAAATACAAAGTATTTGTTGTTTACTTTGCTAACTTGTCTTGCTAACTTGAAGTGTATATATAATTAAAACTACAACATTTCAAAGCAACTCAAAGTGAGAACACATGTCAGACTTTTATAGCAAAACCCCTGCTTTACAAAAGGAAAAGAACAGTGTACCTCTACTCAGCTAGAGTGGCATGAAATGACCTTTTCTCCATACCTCTCTGGTCTCTCAGCTGGAGGTTTATATCACAATTTTTGAATACTTTAGTTGCTAATGCAGGTCATTGCCATTAGCAAGAGAAGTCCCACTAGCCTAAGGTTTGTTTTGTCCTTCCTCCCCTTCGGTTGTGGCAGCTCTGGATGAGTACTGGGAGTTTCAGGAGAAGTTATACTACACATATTCTCCCTTCTTCCCCTACCAGATTGCCAAATTGCAAAGGAGGGAATCACTGACTGAAGCCAAATTCTTCCATGTAGCTGAACAGCCATTTCCGAGAGAGGCTGGAAGATCTTGCCATGTGAGGCTGTGAAATGACAGTACACATCACATCAAAATGTGGTCCTTACCAAATAACTAGTGAACCCATTTAGTTATGCTCTAGGTTTGGCAGCCACCAGCATGATTGTTCTGTTTTACCAAAAGAATCAGAGTGAAATACAGACTCTGGAATCTGTATACAATGAACATGCAGGTCCCAAGCTATGTGGCACAATGACAAGTTGGTAATATCACTGCCCCTTTGCTACCTTGGAAGTGTATAAGCATTTAATATCAGCTCATGCTAGGCCTCTATATTACTTAAGTGTAAAGCATCTAATGCAGTGAGTGGGTTGTGGTGTTACCATCAAATTGCTACACAGAATGTCGTTTACAATATGAGACATAACACATCCTTAGCATTGTTAGGCCTGCTATTTCTGGAATTTCCAGGTCATGTGGCCTTGCCTTTTTATTTCTGGAATCTGGCTGGTATTCTATACAAAGCCATGGTCTGACTTAAGATTCCAGTTGGGAAAGAACTCCCTATTTATATGCATAACCTGAGAAAGAAGGCCCAGCCTTATTCAGAGCCAAACAAGTATAGTGACACAGTTGTTCTAAAATAATATATCCTGGTGCATTAAGTATACCTTGCATGCTTTCTAGACCTTATTGCTGCCTTCTAATATTTGCAGTTCAACATACATGGCACTTTGATATTAAAGTTACAGACAACCTGTGAAGGGATCAGAGATTACCTGTGAATATTCCTTTTACTTGTTCATCGATGACTCGGGAATTGAGGTGATCTCTTCATCCACCAGACATCAGTTTGTTGAGGAAATCTTCCACTTCTTCCCTATACCCAATTACTCAAGACACAGCAAAAATTTACCACAGCCCAAAACAATAACCATAGCTTTTGGATTCTCTGTGATTACCTGATATTTTTAAGATTAACCAAACTGCTTGTGAAAACTAATTTAATGAATTGTGATGCAAGACTGCTTGACAAGAGTTGTCTAAATTAGAGCAGGAAGGGGCAGAGCCACCATAGTTCATCTACAATCAGTGTTGAGTCTGTCTCCAAAACAGTAGGAGATTATTTCAGATATGAAATAATATCTAGAACCACCAGAAAAATGACCATTCTTCTGCATGGCTTGTTCCCCATTAGACACAGAACCCAAAATTGGTTGGCATTAGGTGAACAGCATGAAACTCTGAGCAACTTCCAATACATATGCCACCACAAAAGTATTTTCACTGCTGCACGAAGAAAAGGAACTAGGTGCATTTTTATTTATTTGCATGGTAATCAAGGGCACTTAGGTAGGAACAAAAACCCCCTATATTTTAATTATCTACACCTATATTTATCTACCCCTATATTAAAATAAGAAAATCAGTGCTCTTACACCACTGCTACAAGTAAATAACACACAACAAGGAAGTAGATTTTACAAAAATATATTATAATAGATTTGTTCACTTTTTTGTTAACAAAAATTGTTTTGCACCGCACACATCTCTCTGTATAAAGGTAAAAAGCATATATTCATAATTCATAATCATTTTAAAATATTGTTACTTCTGATATCCTTTATAATCATATTAAAGTGCAGATAATAAAGTACTTTATAAAGGCAGAGATCATATTCCCAGAATTTTACCGGCCTTTAGTTGTTCGGGTTGTTAGGGTTCAACCAATAATGTTTTGGGTTGTTTCAGTCTTGTTAATTACATGATGCCAGTCTTAAGCTCACAGTACTGATGAAAGATGGAGAACTTCATGATCAAACTGGAAAGGGGGATTTTTCCACACAGCTACTACACTCCCTAAGTGACTTGAGAAAAGTCTTGTCAGAAAAAAATCTTTAGTGCAACATGATGGATCTCCTCCTATAATCCAAACTAGAAGAGCTCTCTCACACACGCACAAAAAAACCACACATTTTTTCTTGAATTCTACTGCTGTTGTTGCTTTTAAAAAACAATTAATTAAAAATATAGAAAATGATACAGACTATCCTCTACTTCAAGGCACTTCTGGGTGTGTTTTTGGCAAAGGACAAAAAGCATATGATGCTTTAGAGTCAAGGGTTTATTTGGCATCCCCAGCTGGTAGACCATACTCTTCAACAAGCTTATGTCTATCAGAGTTCGAGTCCGTGCTTATTACTGACCGAGCTCGTTCAGTAGAGGCCTCAAGCTCCTGCAGCTGTTTCCTCTGGGTGGTTTCTAGTTCTTCCAAGCGCTTGCGAAGCAGGGAAAGCTCTTTTTGATGCTGTTCCTCCTTGAAATTAAGAAGCAACCCATTATGTTTAACATTTAGAGAGATATTCTATGACTAACACTTTCATTGCAATCTGATGTTGTGCTTGTGCCTTTCTGGCTTCTGTTTACTTATTTAGATATTTTTGTATGGCTCACTAAGTCAAAAGAGAATGTGGCTTTCAGAATTTTTTTTTTAAATGAAACCTATACAGTATATAACCTGTGTATGAAATAGTCCATAATCCAAATGAGAGGGTGTTGGGATTCTGTTTCTCAAACAGCAGATATCCATGTCATATGGCAAACAGCTTTTGAAAGCAAAAGTCTTCCCGAAGCATTTTTTTATAAATAGAACACAGAACTCTGATGTTTAAAGCAATGAAGTAAAAACTTACTGGCTTTGCTTAAGGTAATTCTTTGAATTCTGGGTCTAGCCCACCACAGGGGGCTGTTTTATATATCTTCTCATATCCAAAACTTTCAGAAACCTGCTTTGAATTTTAAGCTTTCAACACTTCTTCCTGTTTTACAGGCTCATTTTCTTGTTATCTTAAACCATCTCTTTGAGAATGCCTATGTAACTTTGCACCTACCGGCAAGAAAGGGAAGGATGCCTCTGCTCCAAGTATCGGAGTTGAAGACAATAAGCCTACTTGATTCAGCACTGGGATGTTGGGAAACAGAATTAACCTGCGGAATTCGTTATGTCTCCGCTGCAAATCCTTTAGCCTTTTCTGAAGGCGAATATGTTCTTCAAAAGGAACATTCTGCCTAAAATAGTCAAGACGTGAAACAAATAGGACACTGTCTTCAAACATGCAAACTTTACCACCAACGCCATCTCAAGTGATGCAGCAAAGAATTTATTTTGGAATTTATTAAGTAATGATGACAGTCATTCTGTCTCTGAAACATAACAAAATTCAAGAGCAAGCAATATCTCAATTTACCTATTTAACACCTGGTTTTCTGTTTCCAGTTCTTCTCTCTTGGCTTCCAACAGCTCTATCTTCTCCAGTAACTTCTTTTGCTTTTTGTCATTAAGTGTCTTCCTCTGCAAATAGGGCAAATACTATGTATAGTTAGAGAAATAAACATTCATTTGATTGTTGACCTCCAATGCAGCATACCATTTTCTAACCCATATGCTCTAATTGGAGTCTTATCCCCAAATTCTCAAATTAGGTACATATATTCATTGGGATGGAGGTACTTAATACTGAGCACACCAGCCTGGTTACAATAAGAAAAATAATCAAGTATAAAGGAGGAAGCATTTGTGAAATTGGTGTTTTTATGGGGGGCGGGGACATATCCATTTGGAATTAACTATGATTACCAAAAGAGAGACATTATTGTCCTTTTATTACAAACATCATTTGTATAGTGGGAAAGGCTAGCAGGAATGATGCAAACAGAGACCCTGACTGAAAAGGTATGTTTTGGAAAGAGGAACAGAAAGAGCAACACATCCTACTAGGACATCAAGTAGTGGGACAAAGCCTTGTGCTTCTTTCTCTCCTCAGTCACTGAAATTCCCTGTTAATTTATTTGGTGTGGAGGGGAGAGGGAAAGAAAGGTCGCTGGTATTCTGTAAAGCTGTGAAAATATTTCTGCAACACTTGCATTTTTCCACAGGAAAAAAATATAGCTACATATTTTAAAAATCTAATTAGCTTTGGTGTGTAGCTGTTAATATCTAACCACAAACAAAAATTACCGGTAGATGTCACAACTAGGGTTATTTCTCAGTGCTATCACAGCTTTTTTTTGCCATTTAAAACACAAAAGCTTTTAGCAATAGAGGTCAATATTTTGTTTTACAAATTACAAACATTATGTTGGCTACAATTAGAATCCTGTTATAGAAGCATAATTTTAGCTAACCCAGAATGAAAAAGTTTCCCTCAGATATATGTTGTAAGTGACATGCCTTTTTCTGAGCGACTGCTGCCCGGTGCAATTTTTCTTTCATCTGGTTATACTTCTGTTCTACCTCTGTAATACGCTGAATAAGTTTATGTTTTTCTTCTAGCCATTCGACATGTTTGTCTTCCAAATTTCTGGAGGGGGAAAAAAAAGCAATGGTTGCTCTTGCATATCAAATCCACAGTTAATCACCACATTCATGAATGTGCTGAGTATATCTCACATGGCTAAATGAAATCCAGGAGTACCTAGAAGGTATGTTTCTTACAATTCCATAAACAATGGGAAAGGCGATCTGAAACTTGCACTATGTCAAGTGCTAAATCAGCATTTACAAAACTGTATGTTGGGGTACTTCTATATGGGCTTATAAATTAGTTAGTAGAAGTAATTAAAGGCCCCTGTGAGTCCTGTGAGAGAAAATTGACCATCATTTACCAGGCTCTGGGATGCTCTCCTGAGATCTCACAGAGCTGCCTGAGTTCCTGTGAGATCTTGCAAGAGCATCCCAGAGCCCAGCAAGCATCCAGAGATTTTAAAAGCTCTTTCTGCACCAGGAAAGCCCAATGCAAAAGCAGTTTCAACCAGCCAACTTTCAACCATGCAAGACTACAACTGTGCAAGTTAATTGTGTGCAAGATGTGAGCGTACGGTATTGTATTTATTGAGTTGCTGTGAGAGGCAGATGATAGATTAAGAGGTAACTAAGTACATGGCTATATGTACAGGCTACATTCACACTTAATGGAACAAGGTAAATTACTTTCCTGCTACAGAAAAGACATAATTAGTTAATAAATCCTTATGTCACAATTCTACCTAGACAGTCTATGTGTTTTTATGGCAACATTATGTATATCATCTTAATGTGCAGCACATTCCTATGCATGTTGTGCTTAATTAGGCTTACTTCCACATTAGTGTACATGGGATTGCATCCAGGCTATCAGTGCTATCAAATAAGTAGTGAAACCAAGACATAATTAATTCACATTTCAAATCTATCATAATAGAGAAAATTCACAATATAGGCAACTGAACCCAAGATAAACATCTGGGGCCATTTACTCTCCACAGAACTTTACTTTCTTGAGACAACAGTAGCAAAATATTAAAAATGAAATCATACTTCTCTGAATCTAACTGAGCCCTTTCTGCTTGACTTCTCGCATTCTGACATTCATGTTTTAATCTCTCCACCATTTCCTTCAGTTTCTGATTGGAAACTAGCAAGTTATTCTCCGACTGTGACAGAGAAGCCACTTGGAGTTGCAAATCTTGGATGCGCTGCAAAAGAAACATAAAAATGATTGATGAAATCATTTATCAAAGCTCTAGAAGTCCCACCAAACAACATATAAGCCCTATGTACACATCACTCAACTGTAGCAGTTACATGTGAACATAGGAAGTGGAGCCATACTACAGGATCCAACCCAATGTGCCATAGATCCTACTCCCTCAACACCTGTGCATTTACTGAAGACGTCTACAAATGAGTGCCTACTTGCAGTCAGTTTAAAAAGCCACCCTGAGCACCACTTGAAAAGCCTCCATCGTTTCTCCAACCCTCTCCATAAGTCTCTCTGCTTCCTCTAATCACCCTCTCCAACCACCTCTTCTGCACCCAAACACTCTCATGAAGGCTGCTGGTCATTTTTTCCTGCTCTCCTGCACCCCTCCTCGCATATGCCATGTTTGTGCCATTTTCTTATTCTTTCCCTGTGTGCCATTTTTGCATCTCTTAAAAGTATTTTATTATTTTTCAGTGATATGCACACAGCTGCAAGTTCGCATATTAAATAAGCTGTGGAAGTTGTTTTCCTCAGAGCAGAACTGGAGGTAAGTTAGTGCCTTCCACAGAAGGTGCATTAAAGACAATCTAGCATGGCCTGGAGCAAGTAGGAGTCACCTATACAAATTAGTCCCACAGGAAAACAACTCTAGTCACCCAGTGTTAAGTGTTTGGCAGACATGTTGGGGCAAAGAAAGTACTTCTTCACACAGCATATAAATAGCTAACTTCCAAAATTCACTGCCATAAGATGTGATGATAGTCACTTTAAAAAGGAACAGGAGAGATTCATAAAGAATAAGACAACAGCTACTTGGCATGATAACGAAAGAAGTCTGTTCAGATGCAATGCACATCTGCATGCCAGACACTACTGACAAGCAAACCTGTTATCATATGCTGGTTTCAGTACAAGCTGCTACAATTAAAGAAGGAAAGTAACGTGATCTATCTTGAGAAGATGACAGAACATGATGTTGGATCCTTACCCCCTTTAGATTAGCATTTTCACTTCTCTCTTTTTCAAGCTCCTCAGAATGAATAGTTTGCTGTTGAATCTTTAGCCTATAAATGAATACAAAGTGGGATTTGTGATTTTTAAAAGGTCTACACTAGATGGACATTTTTAAATTAAACAAAATCTGACACAAGAGTGGAACTATGGAATTAAATGAAAAACTAATTTCCAGCATTTTGGAAAGAGACTCCCCAGCATTAACTTTATATTTATCACTGAATTTTTTTTTATCCTGCTCTTCTGTGAAAAGAGGTTACCAGAATAGCTTATGGATGTGAGAAGACTGTCCCTCTCTCAGGCTTGGATATATACTTAAGATGAATTCAGCAGAATATTCTACACAGAATGCACTGAGCATGCAATGGAATGTTTTAATAAATGGTGGGTTAATATTGATAGCTGTTGGAAGTATGGGGGCCAGGGAAACATTTTGAAACATATATAATGAAAATGTCCAGTAACTGCTGAATTTTGAGAACTGGCTAAGCATGCTAAGTCTCCTAGGAAAATGTAGAAAGTAGTCTTATGGAGTGATGATATTATGAAACATCCCAGCAATTTCAAACTTAAAGAAGGTACAAAATGCTTAAGATTAGAACGGTAAAACTGGCATTTAAATTAAGGCAATTATTACATATTGGAAATATAGTATAAAAAACATACATTGATACCTGGACACTAAGAGTTAAATGGATTTGACTATACAAAGAAGAGGTATAGACATTTTTGACAGATAAAAAGTTTAAAAGGCCACAAAACTGAAGACCACCTGCTGCTATGCTTGACTTGAATTTCCCACTTTTCTTTTAATCACTCCTTTCCTTTTCCTTGTGACCTTGTCTGACACATTTGATTTTCTCTGTGTTGTGTGCATCAGAGTGTAAATGGGTATGAATTCATGGCTGAATATATAAAAAGTTCACAAGACAAAGTTCTTAACAGATAGAATGTTTAGAGAATATTGAAACTGGAAAGACAAACTTGAAGGGCAGGAGAGAAAGGATGTTGAGGAAATAAATGGAAGTAACAATGCATGTATTGAGGACTGGTTCCAAACAATTTTTAGCAATATATGTTTGTATAAGATATAATGCCCCCAAAAATCTAATCAATAGTTATGTTTCTTCACTGTATTTTATAGCGTATTGTGCACATACTGTGTAATTGTGAACAAATGTAGAAGTTTCAAGAATAGCTTTAGGCAACAGCATGCTTCAGCTGGCAAAGAAATGGTGCAAAACAAGGGTCTACCAATTAAATACCTATTTCTATAAACCCATTTCTGGAGAAACAAAAACATCAGCCCAGCTTAGACACAAGCAGTGAAGTGTCAAGAGCTTTGTTCAGCAGGCAATAACACTTTCTGATAAAGTGTTAAAAACTCCAATTCCTAAATAGAATTAAAACCTCTACAAATTACCTAAGATCCTTGATTTCCCTTCTGCTGGATTCTTCTGCCACCTGCAGAGCAGATAACTTCTCTTTGTACTCATCCTTTTCCAACTGCCTCTGAGTATCTTGCTCCACTTTGATTTTCTCCAGTTCAGATAATCTGGCTTCAAGTTCTAACCTGAAACATTATGGAGTGTTTAAGAGCTGTGAAAAACAGATTTTTGTTTTTTAAATCATATCACAAACAAACATATATATGTGAGAGAGAACATTTTTATTCGGCTGGTATAGCTTCAGTGTTCCATGATTAGTGCAGAAACAGCACAAGCTCCCGTCTACAGATTTCATAACCAGGCACAACTAATTCAGCAGCTTCCTTGGACAGGGCAAGAGTGAATTCAGGATACTGAAGCAATGTGAGATGCATTTAAAACACCCTGTCCACTGTAGCAATAGCAACTAGCAGCAGCAATTTTATAGCTGGAACATAATGCACAACGACTATATTCATAGGCAGGGAAGTTGCTACAATTTTAAACTCTTTTTGAGCAAGAGAAGAAAACATACAAGAACATACTTACTTTTCCTCCTGTAATGCTGCAAGTTTTTGGAAGCCTTCTTCTTCTGCAGCTTGTACTTTGCGTACTAATTCACGATCCTTTTCTATTAAAAGCATCTTGTGCTGCTCAAGTGTTTTCTTACGTATTTCATTATCTGAGTGTAAACCTGTTTTTAAACATTTACAGTATTTGAAAGCTCTGAAAATCACTACACAGAAGCTGATAAAACTGAATCTGTTGCTCACTCACGTAAGCCACCATTCATTTTTCCTACATTCAAGTACAACTTTGCCCACAACTTTCCCACTACTTAAAGCAGTGTAGCTTTAGGGAAGTATTATAGAATTAGGCTAAGAACCTTCAATGAATATTTACTCAGAAGTAAATCCCACTGGGTTCAGTGAAATTTACTCCCAGGTACACGCACACTCCTTTGCAGCCTATGTCCCACAAGTTTCAGAAGGAAGGTTAAGTTTCTGTTTAACTTTCACCTGTGGGAAAATCAATGACATTTAAATGTGTTCAAACTTCACCAGAAATGCATTCCACATGCATTTACAGAATTAAAATTAGACGCTATTTCTACTGGCATTAATGGGAGCATCTAAGTATAAATAATGATGAATGGATAGTTACAAGATGACAATTCTCATTTAAGAGAGGGTTCACACAATTATTGCAATATGAGAATATATTCATGTTTTACTTTATCATTAAAATGCTACAATATCCCTCCAACCCCAGAAAAAGATCACATTAAAAATTAAATATTCACAAAGCTATGACAGTTATGGCGAAAAGCCCCCACTGAATTTAAGAATTACAATAATTATATCCATGATTACTTCTGTTATGTCAGCTTACAGGTATATGAGCACATAGCTGGGTGCAGTGGGGCTACATGTTGGACAAAAACCATGGCAGCTTATTGAAAGTGACACATTAAAATGAAAGTATCCCAGTGAAAGGGATATGGCTGCACAACAGTACTTACTGGACTGTTCTAAATTTTTCTCCAAGACAAAAATCTGTATCTATAATTGGTGGCAATAACAAATCACTGAAGTAATAAAGTTTTACCATCTATTTCACTTTGAATCTTGTTTCTTTCTCTTTCTATCTCAGTCCTAGCTCTTGCCGCTTCCAGCTTGATGTTTGTTATTTCTAACTTGTGTGAATGCTTAAGTTCTTCAACCTATAGAAGATAATGTTTTATCAATTTCCAGTTTTGATCAGAACAGTTTTTCTGCTCAAGGAGGATAAAATCATGCAAGAATCCCTCCTATCTTCTTCTGGATGAAAGATTCTGAGGTTTTCTCCTACTTCCATAGGAGGAAGTTCCCCGAGCTAGAAATATGGTAGCTGAAATGATTTATGAAAAATATTTTTAAAATGGTAACCATTTAAAATACACAGTCTGCTCTGGGTGTCATCGCCAAATGAGACGTGGCAGGGAAATCACTAGGAGCAGAGCCTTTCCAACAGCGGCACTCATACAATGGAACACCATCCCTATAGAGGTCTGTCAGACCCCAACACTATATTCTTTCAGGCATCTTGGGTGCCTTGGTAGAAAGGTAGTATATTAAAGATAATAAATTAATTCCCAAAGTAGGGAATTACAGGGGGGGGGGATTAAAAATAGACCATAAAAGCTTTCAGGTTATGTTCATCAATGTCCGACCAAATAGGGGAATCTAGTGTCATGTACCTGTAACAGACTGCATTCATCTGATCAGCAACTTCCTTAAACCCAATTTGACAGAAGCTGGGTCTCCATCTCTCTTTTGCACACACAAATATTATTTGAGAATTCTTAGATAAAATTTCAAACAAATATTAATGAATACTGCAATCTGCTATTATGTAACTTGCAACAGATATTAATAAGAACTGAAGACTAGGCAATAACTGATACACATGTACACCTGATACATATATACAACCTGTAACAAGATACCTCTGCACATGAAAACTTTTTGTCTGAACCAGGGCTTGCTTGCATGCACATGCTTGTGCACATAGACACATGCAAACCAATTTCACATGAAAAACCTATTTCCTGGAGCCATGCAAATTAGCTCCAAGTGGCTTAAGCATTTAGGTCAATGTTTAAATGAAACTGTCAACCTCATTTCTAATAAAAATACTATACAGCTATGCTCATTTATGAGCACTGCTGAGAAATGCACTCAATCCATTCCAAGCTGTGCTGATCAGTTGGGATACAATACCTGCAGATACTGCTATCAAAACAAATTCAGTTATCTGAACATAATTATGCTCAAACCTCACTATGTGAACGGCTGATTCAGATATCCAAACAGGCCGTTTGTCTAGTTCCTTTGTTTGTGCTTTGCTGGTCGGCAGCAGCCATTTTCAGGCAGAAACCGTGGTGGTGGTGCAAGGAGGGAGAGTGGACAAATCAAGAGAGAGACTGGACAATTCAATTTTTCCTTTGTTTCTCTTCTGCTAGCTGGCAGCAGCCATTTTAGGAAGTAACCACAGCAGAACAGGGAGAGACACCACAGATTAGAAATATTTCCATAGCAAAGAATGGAAATTGTCAGCTTGTTATGCAAATACTTTCTAACAAGTGATTTCCTGGGAACACATTTTGTTCAGAAACTGGGACCTGCCTGTACTACTATCATTAAGGTGTTAACATAAAAGAGCATCCTTAAAAGCCAGCATTCAGATGTCTAACACATCTACAGTGTTTTAAGAGATTTTAAAACAGACACACAGAGGATGCACACAATTTGGCAACTTGCTCTTTTTACTGAGTTCAATGTTCTGCGAGGCAATCTGTCACCTTGACAACATAACCCTTCATGCTAGAGAAGTGCTAGTCTTAACTATGCCATTAAAATCACTGGCCTGGTATAATTGGCTCAGTATTGTGGCAGATCATCTATCTCCTATATGTCACTTGCAAATAGCTAACCTTGGAGAAGAAATTTCAACGTGCTTCATCACAAACCCAACACAATGTAAAACCGAAGCAGCTGTCTTCCTGCCTTGTAAGTAAGAATGTTTTTTCAATAGAAAAATCAAAACATTGAAGACAATCATTGTCTGAAATGAACCGAAATTCTAGTTTAAACTTTCCTAGTACAGTAATTACAGGGTTGTTGAGAATTAAGCAGTAGGAGAAAGCGCTTTTCAATGTCAAATGTAATCACAACCGCTAGTGTAGAAGCTACACAAGTTTTAAGAATTAGTATTTGATTAAGCAACTACAGTTAAGACACTGATTTTCTTAAAGTAAAAAGGAAACTCCATTTGTCACTTACACATCACAAGGTTAGACCTTCTTGGTCTATCTGTCATCAATGGTTATTCTAGTTAAAAATGTTAGTTTTTGTATCACTGCTGATCAGGATCATATGAAGCTGCCTTAAACCAAGTCAGACCACTGCTACATCTAGCTCAGAACTGTCCACAGTAATTGGCAGTGACATTTCAAGATTACAGTGCGCTCATCTCACTTTATTGGCCAAGGGAGCCGGCGCAAAGCTTCCGGGTCATGTGACCAGCATGACTAAGCCGCTTCTGGTGAACCAGAACAGCGCACGGAAATGCCATTTACCTTCCCGCAGGAGTGGTATCTATTTATCTACTTGCACTTTGACGTGCTTTCGAACTGCTAGGTGGGCAGGAGCTGGGACCGAGCAACGGGAGCTCACCCCGTCACAGGGATTCAAAGTGCCAACCTTCTGATCGGCAAGTCCTAGGCTCTCTGGTTTAACCCACAGCGCCACCCGCGTCCCTATTATACTTCCTTTATACTTAATTCTCACAATAAGACTTATTCCACACTGAAGAAGTTGCAGCTCCATTCTCTATCATATGGATCCCTGGCTTCTTTAATAATAGCTACTGCTGCAGGTATCAGCGTACATAGAAGGCCGTTAAGATGAAAGATCACAGTTTATCATTTCTACAATCTCCAACAGTCATCTTGTGGTTACCCAGTTTCTATTTTCGTACTTCTGTGCTTTAAAACATAGTTTCTATTGCCCTCACGGAAGGAAGAAAACAGAATAATATGAGGAACAATTTCTCTAAGCCATTTACATAGCTGCAGGGGAAGTGTCCTGCTCTAACGTAAGAAATTATTTGGGAATATACTTATTTTAGGCTCAAAATATGTAAATATTTGAAAGCCACTTTCTGGGCGCATGACACTCAGCAGCTATTAATGCTGTTTATCTCTATATTGTTGTAAGTATCAGGTTTAAAGTGGCTCCACCAGAACAGGAAACAATATGAAATTTGGCAAAGCAAAATACACAACATAATATGAAAGCAAATACTTCCATTCACTTTACCAGCTACTCCCCCCCCAGTACTTTTTCTCTGTTGCCACAGTCTTTGACCCTGAATATATCAGGTTCCATTAACCCATGTCTCCATAACCTCTTGCTTCTACTTGCATTTTTCTACTTGTCCTTGGTTGGATCCAGACAAAGTCAATTGCACTTAGTTCCCACTAAAATCAAGTCCCATTGTGACTTAAGCACTACTATCTTAATCTGGATCCCATCTCCACCCCTTCTCTTTAGGCAGCTTAGACTCGCTGCAAGACATCTTATTTTTCCCTCTTTCCCAAACAGAATTGAGAGGGAGGGGGAAGGTGCTTTCTAAGAAATAGGCTGTTATCACAGGTGAGATCTGGCACAAGCTTCAGGCTGAGAACATGAAACTACAATTCTCCCCATCCAAGAAATAAAAGCCCACTATCATTTAAAGAGTGAGAATCTTGAGATCGCAAGCGAAAGAACTGGCTATTTATATTAACTTGATCCAGCAATTTCTTGTTTATATACCTATTGAGAAGGCATGCCTTACATCTTAAAAACCAAGGTGGATTTTTTAAAAAGTCACTGATCCCACTTTCACATGCAAGGAACTTCCACTCATGCAAGTGCTAATGCCCATGCAGCCATGTTTATCACTGGTCACAGTAAAACTGCTTCTGGACTATCACTTCAGTCTGTAGATGACTAAAAGCTCGCAGCACATTTATCCTCCACACAGAGAACAAGCATGTCAAGGAAAAGATTAGGCCAGAAGTTCTCTGTCCAGTTTGCTACCTCAAGTAACTAGTTCTCAGAGTTGATTAGCGCTGGGCTAGACCAACCAACAGTCTGATGTGGCATAAGACAACCTCCTATCTTCACAATAGTAAGTGTTATTAAATGTGATTTGTGGATGTCATTACTGCTTTACGGAACAGTGCCAAAAACAAAATGCTATGTTTTCATGCCAACAGAAAAATCCAAGGACAATAAGAACATGGCTTTCAAACACTGAATTATGAAAAAGGAGAGAAATAAAGCCGTGTAATAGAGACAATTTGTCTCCAAAGATACAATTAGTGATAATGGTTCTGGTAACATCTCCAAAAAAACTGTCTTGAAAGCATCAAAATACTTACTTTAGTTGTCAAGGCACTGATCTCTCGTTCAGCTTTATGTAGCTTGCTTCTTAAGAGCGTATTTTGCTCATTGCTCATCTGCAGTTCCTTTTCAATGCGTTCCAGCTGCAGCTTAAGGGATTGTTTTTCAGCCTTAAAATTAAGAAAGGAAATCTTAAATTGCTTCACAGAAATGAATCTTGAAGCAGAGTTCTAAACCTATTTGCACAAAAGTAAGGTTCCTTCACTCAAAACCTTGCCACCTGTCTGGGACTGATGAACTGGTTTCAAGAGGCCAATAAAATCAGTGCCATTACTTCTAGTGAGTAAGCGTCTGAGGTCTCAAATCTTTTTGAGTTCTCTGGGTCATTTTGCATTAACATATTTTAGATGGTTAGCTTATTCAGAGCTTATTGCTCTGAAGTTAAATAGCTCCCCTAGGAAGCTAGGGCTAGTTCAAGCACCAGAACTACATCACAATATTGCAAAGTTATAAAATGCTCAGGTTTGGGGCTGGCAGCTCTTCAGCAACATGCAGCACAGCAGCAGAAAGGGGGAAGGGAATGTCCTCTCATCTCCTATCCTAAAACAGTCTCTCTCCCTCTCAGACCTGAACAAGAATATAAAGCTGGTGCACCTATTTTATTTTTAAAATTTGTATACTGCCCTTCATCTGAAGATCACAGGGAGGTTCACAACATAAAAATACAAAATGAAAACACAAAATGCATAATTAAAAACAAAAACAAACCAATGATCATCTCCCACAAAGACATTTTAGAGGGCATAGAATACTAATCAGCCAAATGCCTGGCTGAAGAGAAACATTTTCACCTGCCGCCTAAAGATATGTAATGAAGGTGCTAGGTGAGGCTTCTTGGGAAAAGCATTCTACAAACAAGGAGCCACCACAGAAAAGGCCTGTTCTTGTGTTGCCACCCTCCAGACCTTATGTGGGGAAGGCACCCAAAGAAGGGCCTCAGATAATGATTTCAGGGTCGGGGTCAGTTCATATAAGATGCATTTCTTGAGGTATTGTGGTCCTGTCTGAAGCCATTATCATGGAACTGCTTTTATGGGTGGGGATAACACTGCAGCATTGCCCTGCAGACCCCATTTATTCTCTCTAATTGGCACTCAGACATATAAATTTGCTATCAGCTGGCAAGCAAAACAGGGTCATAAAAAATAAGGAAGTGGTTTCTATTTACCCAGACATCTCCCCAGCTTCACAGAATATGCAAGTTGCATTTAAAGCCTGACAATAACCTGTGAACTTCCTGGACACACACAATGCTAGGGGATCCTTTGAAGAAAAAGAAAATAGGAAACTGAAGGTGGGGGAAGAGGAAATTGGTCTACTCAAGCTGCAAACAGCTTATAGAAAGTACTGTATTCTTCCCTGTATAAGACTAGGTTTTTCCCCCCCCAAAAAATGTCAAAAATTAGGGGGCATCTTATACTCTGGGCCATCTTCCCCTATTTTCTTAAATCCGAGTCCCCGAGTCTTATACAAGGGGGCGTCTTATAGGTGGAAAAATATGGTGATCTGGCGAGGGGTGATTAGAATAGGGAGGTGGGGTTTTTTATAAAACAAAAACTTACCTTCCTGTACTATACAAGTCTCCTGAAATTCCCCCTCACAACCTCTAGTCTCCTAATAAGTTTGAACAGCTGTATAAGATATTGTTGCTGGACCCATTTGTAGAATTTGCTTATTGAATGTTTTGGACCTTAGTGTATTATTCAGCTTATATATTTATTTATTGTTTCTACAGGCAGGTTTGTTTACTAGAGTAAAATATCCTTCCACTTTTAATCTTATGTAAAAAGTTCAAACTTGTAGACTCCGCAATGATTATTCAAAATATCATGATTCAAACCACTTTGTAGATAAATCTGTCATATTTTTCAGAACTACTTTGCAAAGAAGTAATCTTATTACTATTAGGGAAATGTGAATCTGATTAGGAAGAATCAAGCTCATTGATGGCTTGATGTGAGTTTCTCATTGTTTAAGTTAACACACAGTGTACACCTTTACTATGTCTTGTAGGAAGAACAATCAGAATCTCCTACCTCCAAGGATCGCGCTGTAGCTTGCATCTCAGTTAACTGTCGCACCTGTATTCTTTGCACATTTTCTGCTTGCATACCAGAGTTCTCCCTCTGAGCTCTTAGTTCTGCTACTTCTGCTTCAAAACCCTTTAATTTCTGAACTAGTTGAGCCTTTTCTCTTAATAGTGCTTCCACGCGCTTGCCATCTCTTGTAGGATCAATATTAAGCAGCTGATTATGCAATTCTTCTTTATCTTTGCCAAGTCTCGTTATCTATGAGTAAATGAACAGACAACACTATGGGCCCACTCCAGTCTGAGTGTGACTTCAGAAAACCCAAAAGATTCAATGATTCCTTGCACCAGGTCCACACACAACCGTGTATGCAGACGGGAGGGAGGGAATGAGAACCCACCGTGCGCGAACCGTGTTCCTGCGCTTGGAACTGGTCAAAGTGTATTTAAATATAACATTATGTTGATAAGCCCAGAAGTACTAGAAAAGCACATAAAAGTAAATATATTTGTTCTAAAATGAAAACACATTTTCATTTCATTCAAAATAAGCAATACATTGGTAAAACGAGCACTATGTTTTATAGGCCCTTTTCTCACAGAAAAATTAAAGTGACAGAAATGTGTCCCCCATAAAACTGGAACCAATAACACACCTGAGGTAATTTTTTAGTCAGGAAAAATATCAACACATTTTCTAAGATGTTTTCACTTGATTAAGAACAGTAGAACAATGAAATATGCAATTAGTTCATTATCACAACTGTAAGGCTGCAGAATTACACACATTTACTTGGGAGTAAGTTGGCTGAATGCAGCAAGACTTACTCTAAAGTTAACATATGGTAAACTGCATATTTCCTCCTTTTTCTTAAGACATTCATGAAGCAGAAGGCCTGACTGATTATGCTTTAGGCAGGGTTCAAATTTATTACGGTTGATTAAATTCATATTCAAATGTTATGGTTTTTCTTATATTAAAATATTCTTCCTTACCTCAGATTCATATTTTAATTTGTGCTCTTCTAAAATATGGGCATGTTCTTCTTTCTGATGCTCAAACTCTGATTTAAGGAAAGTATGTTCATAGCGAAGTTTGTTATATTCTGTTCTCCATTTTTCTGCTTCCTAATTAAGAAGAACATATGTGACTAAAGTGAATAAAAAATGCAAACCCATGCAGAAAAAAATGAACACACAAGATGTTTAGTAAGTATCAGGTGTAAACTGAAAACAGGTCAACAATTGTTAATTGTTTTTGATGGCAACATTTACAGTTGCATCAAAAGAAATACAGTAATACTATTGTTTGGCTTAAGCTCCAGAAGCAACGGTGAATGCTCCTTGCCAGTGACCATTGCGGCAATGGAGTCATATTGCCAGGAAGAACAGCTGAGATTAGGGCTGTGCTATAAATCAATATATCAAATCATGATAACAGGTTTTTTTAATGACTTTGCAATTTATCACATATTGTGTGTGTGTGGTATTAAAAAAAATCACAATATTGGAAAAACCAGGAAGCCAATGCTTCTTCCTGTGTGTGCAGCACTTGCTAACTCCACCTCAGTCAGCTATTCCCTGCCTCCTGCAGCAACAAGAAATAGCTACAAATCACTACAGCAGGCTGACTCAAATATTGCCCAGCAGATATCACCAAACAAAGCTGACAGTCACTGTCAGTCAACCTTCCCTGTCTCATGCAGGAGGAGCAATTCACTACAAATTACTACAGGCTGAGTCAAGTATCGCGAAGCAGATATTGCCAATTGGAACTTTGAGAAATGGTTAGCTCTCTGTCTCCCCAGCCATCCAGCCAGCAAGCAGGGACTTCTTCCCTCAAGGCTCTTGCTTAAAGGCACCAGGCTGGTAGTTGGTTTAGGGAAAGCCTGCAAGGTTCAGAATTCTGGAGCCCTTTCCCCCCAGTAAAAAACAAACTGGGGTTAGTAAAAACAGACACCTTCCTTTGGCATTTGACCATCTTCTGTCATTCCCCCCTCCATCTGCATGTGCATACTGCTTGTGGGTGTGCAAGTGTCTATGTATATCTCCCCCCCCCCATCCGTTGGTGGTGTATGTGGTGCATTTGTTTTTGTGAAGCAGCAGCCACCAGTCGGCAAAAAACACTGGGTTTTCCAACCAAGGGTATCTGAATATCTAAAAGTGTGACACTGAATTTGCTTTTTCTTGTTTAGTAATGTAATTAAATTTTTAGGGAAGCTTTGATATCTATGCTAATAATTACTTCTATAACTTTAATTTTACAAAAACTGTGCTACTATTGGTACAGTAGTACTATAACATAACAGTTGTAACAATATGTTAAGTAAAAAAAATTCAGTTTTAGAGTTAGACCCATAAGTAGTAGCAGCTGCCAGGACATTGCCATGTTCACCTCTACATAGCTCCAGCCTTATTTCACATATCGTGATATAGCGAAATATCACAATGTTTAACTGGTAATAGTTGAAAACCAGATATCGCCCAGCCCTAGTTGAGATAGCTGAGCCACTGTCAAGAGAATCCTGTTCTTTCTCTTATTGTTACCTTTAGTCACTGAAGGGTTGTACCAGCCTCTGTGATGCTCATGGGCCCAAAAGCTTAATAGTGCAGTGGGTAAGATCCTATCTCCAGCCTCTTTAAACACAAAACAGGAGGCATTCCATGGTTGCATTTGCACTAACCCAGTTTAGCATGACATAAGTGAGCCAGAAGGTGCCTGAGCAAAACAGGCTTACACACTACACTTTCCCTCTCCTATGTAGCCAGGGAGAGGACTTTATCAGAATTTAATTTCACTTTTACAGACATATGCTTGCTGTTGTGTTCAACCAGGGAAGCTGAATTAAAACGAACTGTTATGCTTCATGGCAAGATAACTTTGATCCATGGGTCTTTAAGCTCACCTTGTTATTTAATCAGCTTGTATTTAAATGTTATCAGAAAGAAGATAAACACTGACCTCTCCTGTCCATCAAATATAAGTAACAGTAGATAGGAAAATATATTTTGGTTAGAAAAATTGTAACTAATTATGGAGCCAGCTAACTAAAAATATTTTTATACTTTGAAGAAAAGGCTGGATATAAAACTTTCATTTCATAGAAAACTTTGTTTCTACTTACTTTATCGAGCTTTCGAAGGTTCTCTTTCAGAGGTGCTTCTATGTTGTCTCTTATTTCTGTTTTAAGCAACTCTAACTTCTGTGGAGTAATTACCTACATGTCCGAAGAAATGCATAAAAAGAAAGCAACAGTTTCATTATTTGCCTCTATGAAGATTATGCCGCCACTTAAAAGACCTGGCGTTCCCCCACCTAAGGATGGAAACACTCCAATATTATCCTGTTATGCTGCATATATTCCTAAAGTACTGGAACTGGCAAAAATAAAAAGGTATAGGATCTGTTTGAACACTGCTATTACAACAAGGTTTTCATCACTGGGCAACTGCCAAAATGACTCAATCAAAGGAAAATACAAACTAAATCTACAGGCCTAAACATACCTGGAAGTAAGGTATGTTCAGCTCAATGCAGCTGGCTTGTGAATAGACATGTATAAAACGGCACTGCACAATTCCTAACACAGATCAAAGATAGATGCATATTTGTTATAGTATACAGTCTACCCAACTAATAAAAATTCAGTGTTGAGACACAGTATGAATAACTAGGACTATGGAGACTCAGGTACAAATCCCCACTCAAGTCATGAAACTGACTGAATGACCTTGGGCACTTGTCTCTCAACCTACTGTAAGTCATATGGTTGTTATTAAGATAAATGCTGGGGGTGGTGGTGGGGGGGAGAGAAACCACTTAATAGAATTCTATGAAATAAAGAGGTGTAAAAATTAAATAAATAAATAAACGCCATAGCTGCCGTGAGCTGCTTGAAAGAAGAGTGGAATTAAGTTATTAATAAATAATATTCTCAAATTCATGAACATGTGATAGGGAAACATTTTAATATGGATGAAATCTTTAGAAAGGCATATTTTTTTTACCAGTGACCAAAAACATCTCATTATTATAATTTAAGTGCCATTCATGGTTTTCTGGGCATTTTAGGACTACTAATTTAACTTAGACATGAATGATTTTACCTTCTACTTAAATTGGCTATTGCTGTTTTAGTTTGCATGCTTTATTTATGACTTTATATTGTACTTCATTTCTTACAACTCTTTTAGCCACTTTAAGAGCATATATCTATGTAGAATAAATTGGATATAAACTATATACACAAATAAGTAAATACAGTATCACTCCTTCTTAATGTCCTGTCCGGAAACCTATGTCCCCACTGTGGAAGGACGTGTGGATCTAGAATTGGCCTCCAGTCACAGTTAAGACCGTGTTCATGGAAGACAATCTTACTCGGCTACGAGTGATCGCCAAAGAAGAAAAATAAGAGTGTACAATATTCCAGGAGACATAAAATTTCTTGACAGATTATATTTCACACACCCTGCCCTTCCTCTAATCAACTGAGAAAAACAATTTAAACTGGGCAAAATCATCTAATGGATCAGATGCTCCCTGCAAGCTATTACAGTCATACCTTGTAAGCTGAACGGAATCCGTTTCGGAAGTCCATTCAACTTCCAAAATGTTTGGAAACCAAGGCGCAGCTTTTGATTGGCTCCAGGAAACTCCTGCAGCCAATCGGAAGCCACACTGGATGTTCAGCTTCCAAAGAATGTTTGCAAACTGGAACACTTACTTCCAGGTTTGCAGCTTTCAGCAGCCAAAATGTACAATTGCCAAGGCATTCAGCTCCCAAGGTACGACTGTAGTAAAAGTGCATGTCATGTTCCAGACAACTGTTAAACAAGTTACATGAGTCAAAGGGGTCTTTAAACTTCTTTTGAAATGGCACCTCTCATGCCTCATGTCAAATTAATTTTTGAAACTGAGCAGAGTATGGCATGGAGATATTTTGAATGAAGAGAAAAATAGTCACAAAGTATTCCTACATGATCGAAGCCAGTCTTCAACTGGTGGGCTGGGACTCACTATCCGGTCATGGCTGATCTAAGGTAGGTCACAACAGCAGTACTACCACAAAAGAAATATGTGGTAAGAAAAGTAAGAACTATATCCCCAATTGCAGTTCTTTAGATACCAGTAACAGTTTAACAGGAACATCAGCCATAATTAGCAACGTGGATTAAGATACTGTGTATGAATAACGTAACTTAACAGAAAGAATTGTGGCCGTACCTGCTTCTTTAACTCCTCTACTTCTTTTGATTTATCCAACAATTCATCTCGGAATTCACTGAGCAGACACTGAAATTTATCATGAACTGTCTGCTTTTCACGTAACAACTGTTTGAGCTCATTTTGTGATTTTGTATATTCATTCTGAAGCCTGAAAAGAAATCATTTTACAATGTATCTGCTTTTCAGTTTACTGATCTATATCTTGGCACATTGAGGATAACAGAGAAGGAGAGGAAAGGGGAAGTAGGATAAACAGGGGAAGCATATCATTTCATTTCAGTTACACATACTTAGGCTTAATTACAGTTAATATGACACATAGGGAGTTGTGCCAAAAGACTGCACAGAAAAGGAGAGGTTTGAAAGAAGTAAGAGCAGCAACACCATGGAGGTGTTCTGGGTGGCAGCTTTGACATTTTCTTCCTGTTAGAAAGTTTTTTATACTGAAAATGCCAATACACACAAACAAAAAATCAACATTGTACATATTTTTAAATACACTAGCACAACAATACAACCCCCACTTTGTGGTGGGCTGGGGGGAAGTGGATTGGGTGCAAGTGCCCCTCTACCTAGTCCTGGCAGCCTGTATCTGGCACAGAGTTCCACTCCCACCTGCCAAAAATGTGGAAGTGCCATTAGTAGGATTCCTACTGGCAGCAACCAGTGGATCTCCAAAACAGAACTTTCCAGGGGCAGGGCTGAACTGGCCTGGGATATGTTGGATCCTAAGCAGGCCCTACTACAGTCACATGACGGTCACCTCCAGGTTGGCACAGTAATCTGCCAATTCTCCACCTTCTGTGCAGGAGAGCTGTATCTGCCAACCTGCTACTCCATAAAGCCCTACCAAGCAGAGAAGAGATAGAATTGTTCCCTAAATAACTGAAATTTCAACATCCCAAGAAATTGAGGCCCAATTCACAGAAACTAGAAGCAATACAATGGCAAAGTGAAACAGAACTGCATGGAGGCTGCTCCATTTGGCAAATAGTTTGTGTGCTTTTGCCAAGCTTCAACAGTACACTGCCCATACCAGCCAAAGAAATAATGTTGGGCAGATGGAAGAGCTGGTTGCCACTGCCTGAAGGCAACGTCCAACAGCACACATGCCCACCCAGTATGTCCCCTCAGGAAATACCAGGGCACAGAAAAGGACGTCACTGTGTGAAGGTGCATTGTGTATCTTTGGGCAATGGTGCCTTTTCCACATTGAGGAGGGAGTACCAGCCAAAAATTGTCTACCCATCCTTGGTGGTTGTGGCATAACCATGCAAATCCACCTGTTGTCATCAAGTTCCTCCAAACTAGCCCCTACTCCCCAGTAAAAGTTTGTAGCAGTGTGCTAAACTTGAATACTAGTCGTCTAACATCTGATTAGTACTGCAACTAGTTTAGCTATAGAAAACTTATATTTTATTTTCATGATCAAAACATTTAATTAAATAGCTCAACATCAAAAAGAAAGAAAGCATACTATACCTTGTATGTTCTGCTTTAAGAGTTTGGTAATTGTTTTTATGGTGTTCACACCGCATTCTTTCATCATTTAACAGTTTTTGTACTTCTGCTTGTGAGCTAAGATCTCCACTTCCACCGACTGATGAAAGGATATGTGGAAAAGTGTCCATTCTGACTGAATGTTAATGAGATGACAATGTTAATAAAGCTGTCAGCACAAGCCTGCCACCGTCATAGAGACCTCTTTCTCTCCTGAGGGAATCCCTTGAGGCCAAATTACCTGTACAAACAGAAAAGCACCCAATTAGTAGTCAATGGATTCATGGTTAAAAAGGCTCTGCTTTGAATACATGTTCAAAAGCTTCATTATTTCTCTGACAAGGGTATCTTTGAAAATACATATATATAGTGTGTGTGTTTTAATCTGATTTCATTCTCAAATCAACCACATTAAACAAAGTTAATTTATGAAAGCACTGCATAAACTTCCCCATTACCTAAACCATTTTTTTCTTTGGGTGCAAAAGTTCTGTTCCCGCAGGACTGTTTACTCCGAAGGATTATACAGAAGACAGCCAAACTGTGCAATATCCTCTGAGGATAATGCATCCCACTTTGTGACAGATGCAAGTTACAACCAGCATAATATTCAACACTTTGCCTGCATTGAATGCCTTGCTAAAATCTTCCCTGCCATTGCTAGGCACTAAACTGAAGCTACCAATGGTTTTAGCTATGCGATATGACTAATATTGTTTTGTAAAACAATTAACATTTGGTTTATTTGACACATGATGCCTAAACTTATTGAGGAAGAGAAAATAATTAATAGTAAAAATACAAGCCTTCAGGCTTTGGCACAGGATAGGCTATAAATCAAAACTAAGCACAAACATTAAACTAGTAAAAAGAACTTTACACCAGAGCTTAAAGCATGCCCACTAAATAAAATTTGAGGAGCTGGGGTTGCCAGAAAATGTCTTGCAATTAAAAGGTCAATGGATTTGAAACACAAATTTTAATACTTATAATAAAGTCACATGCTAAAAAATTAACTACACATCTAGTGTGTATAGGTGTTGAAGTTTTATTTGTTGTATGATTACTGGGTGACATCCAAAAGTGTAAATCTGCTTGCACAATGGGATTTCTCCTACCCTGCACAGCTCCCCAAAACAGATGGGGGGGAGACTAAGTCTCCTCATTGGATCTCACCCTGTTTTTAAAAGATTCGTTTTTCAAACCATATCTTTTATTATTTGTGTTTTATTATTACTATTAACAGCCTTGATAAAATATACCGGAATAAATATTAGGATAGATGCTAATTGTGCAAGATAGAAGACCGTAATACATTTGGATTATACTGACCCCTTGTGGTTAAGTTTCCAAATGCTTATAAAACTGTGAGCGGTTATTTCTAAAGAGCTGCTTAAATCAGTGCAGCTAAATTGCAGGCAACTTTTAAGAGCAGCAGAACTAGAGCGGTTAGCCAGCATTACCTTACGAGCACCTTGGCGGTATTTTTAAAAAATCCCTTTGGCCGGTGAAACTATCTGGAGTGGCATTACTGTACAGTATTTATTTATTTTTTAGTAGAAAAAGAGGAACTCACCGTGAACGCCGACCTTGCTCCCTTATAAAGGCAATGGCGCCCACCTGAGAGGTGCGGGAACAAAGTTCCTGCTCGGGGGGGAAAGAAAAGAAATAGCCCTGGATGGCAATATTCCGTGTTTCGTCTCACTGGGACTGGGCTTTTGGGGGGGAGGCGCCGGTCTTCCTTCACCGGCCTACCTCAGAGGGCCGTCGCGAAGGCGAAAGGCGGGCGGGGAAGGGAAGCCTCCAGCCCCCACGAAGGAAAGCGGCTGACCGACCCACGTCGAAAGAACGAGAACCGCGAAGCAAACGGGCAGCGCCAACCGCCTCAGGAGCAGCCCTGCCCCGCCGGCCCAGCCCTGCCTCCTTCTCTTCCTCAGGCGAGCATCGGTTGCCTCGGCTGTTTAAAAATGGCGCTTCGGCTCCGCTCGCCCCGCCCCTCTCGTTTTCCGCTGAGCCCTCCCGGGACCCGTATGCTCGCCTACCTTTCCATTTTGTCAGCTGGCGCCTGGAACCCACCGGACAATGTCTTCGCCAGCCCCGGGGCAGCACGGGAATGCGGAAGCGTGGTTGCCACGGTGCAATAGATGCAAGAGGCGGGAGGCGGCGCGCGAAGGCAAAAGTGGGCGGGGCTAATTGTGTTAACCCTTAGCTTGTCCGTTTCTCAGGAGCGCTGCTTGATTACGCCCGACGTAGAGACCGTTCTTAATCGGAGGAGGCGGTTCTTGCGTTCTTTAAAAACGAAGTGTACTAACCTTTGATGAGAGGGAACCAATACTGCGGGGCGGGGCGGGGCGGGGCGGGGCACGAGTTTTAGGGTACAGTCCTGACCGACCCCGCTTTCCTAGGAGTCAGCCCCATGGAATTAAATAGGAGCTCCTTCCCAGCAGGCACAGAAACATCCCACAAATTGAGAGGAAGCTGTAATGCTTGAAACAAATCTGTTCGTTCCCGTTTGGTAGCGCCTTCCTAAGTTTCAAGTGGTCAGGAAAAACAAAAGAGCTGTACATGTTTCATCCTGCAACGTTAACTCGTTTTCAGATCTCATGAAAAGAAGAACGCACGCCATTCACCTGTTTTGTACTAATCAGAGATACAGATTTGTAGTTACAGTTAGTCCCCCTAGGCTACTCTAGCCACAGATATGGAAAAGGTCGTTTTGGAATGAATGTACAGTAGTTATAAAGTATACTGCAATGTTTCCCCAAACATGAATAATGCAGTCAAAAATTTTTGTTTCCATATAATGTTAGTAGGGATCAAACTATTGAAATAAAAAAAAATAAGGTCATATATATACATATACATATATAGATATAGATAGATAGATAAAATGTTCATAACTGCATATATAAACCACATGTCTGAAACCCCACAGAAAAAGTGCTGAAACCATTTTGTCCCTCCCAAATTGACCTCAAATATTTCTCTGCAAGGTCGAAGGAAAATGGAAAAGCCTCCCCATTGTCTTTTTTTTCACAAATCCTGTCTTAAGGGTATGTCTGTGTATGAATAGGGTGAGCCTGTGACCTGGCTCAGGAACTAAGTATTTGTTATTACAAAAGACTGGCCAGGCTCCCCAGGGTATCCAAACAAGTGAACGTTAACAGGTCTGCCAGACAGGAGATAAACAATGCACTCAAATTTATGTTGTAGACAGCCCTTTCTGTGATGTAGTTATGATGTATGGGGGTGTGTGGTCTTGAGCTACAGCCCTTTCCGTGATGTAGGTATGATGTTTCTGAGGGGTGGTCTTGAGTTACCTCCTTCTTGTGATGTATGTATGATGTTTCTGGGGGTGGTCTTGGACTCAAGGGCGGGCAATTTAAAATATAAAGGGCAGGCACACCTTTGTTCTGGGTCCTCCTCCTTTCCTGCGTGTGAGGAGAGCACCCTGTTGCAACAGTACAATAAAGATCAGGCTTACCAGCTGCTTTGCTTCTCAATATTCTCTGGTTGGCCTGCTATTTTCTCCGACCGATGGAGAACCTACAAAGGACTCTATTAAGGGCTCTTGTGTTCCCCATAAGGGAATAAGGGCAGGTTTTTGTTTGTTACACTATTCATTGAGCAGGTGCATGGAGGGCACTGCTTCTCAGAAACACCAGTGGATCGCTCGAACTAGCCATTTTGAGAGCAATTGTAAGAATTCGAGGGTGTGTTTGGTTTTTAAAAATCTAGTTGAGTCTGAAGATAACCTACTCCTGATCATGGGCATAGCCAGGATTTTTGTTAGTAAGGGCAGGACTTTTGTTAGGTGGAGGCGGAACCTACCTGATTGGTTAGTTAGTTAAGTATTTCTATTGTTTTACTTGTTCTAGAGGGGACAGCTGCCCTTCCCTGTTCCACCTTCGCTACACCCATGCTCCTGATCTCAACGTGCATAAAATGTAAGACCCTCAGACCTGTTTCTTCTGAGCTTACCATGATGTGCCCATATAGAAAACACCCTATATTTTGGAGGGAAACATACATGGAGATATGCCAGTAACCATGGTGGCCAGATAGTGTGCCATGTACAAGGGACCACAGCTACTCCCCCACCTCCCAACTGTTCACATCAGCACTGACTTCAAATAGTTTCCATTTGTTTATACAGTAGTATCCCTGGTTACCAACTTAATTTGTTCCGGAGGTCCGTTCTTAACCCGAAACTGTTCTTAACCTGAGGCGTGCTTTCGCTAATGGGGCCTCCTGCTGCTGCCGCACCACCGGTGCGCGATTTCCGTTCTCATCCTGGGGCAAAGTTCTCAACCCAAGTTACTACTTCCGAGTTAGCAGAGTTTGTAACCCAAAGTGTTTGTAACCCAAGGTACCACTGTACACCTGGGGGCATATGACAAAGCATAACACCCTATGCAAAGGTGTTAACACTTTTGCTAGAAATGAGTTAGAAATGGCTTAAGGACTCCAACTGGTGTGAAACTAGTTTGAGAAATAGCATTCAAACAGTAGTGTTTAATAACAAAGTATAGGATACATAGGCATTTTAGAAAATGTCATGTGAACGTGGATGTTCACATGACATTGTGAAAGTGTCATGTGAAACCAGTACAGTGGTATAATTTATAGTGGACATATTTTAAATAAACCCAGCATAATAACAACTAAATTTAAAAACCTTTATTTTGTTTTTTTAAAAGGTGGCTCCTTGGGTCAGTCATTATCACCTTATGAAATCTACAGAACACAATAAAGAATGCAAATACATTTATATTTACACAGTGCCACACAAAATGTAAGTGGTATGGTTACACTGTATGTTACATACACGGAGACAAAATTGTCATTCAGTGAAAATGGATTGTTCTGAAGACTTTTAAGTAGACTTCCCCCACAGTGCCTAATTGGCATTACTTACAAAAACAAGAGGAAGGAAAAGTCTGAGGAACAACTTAATTCACTAAACATATGCAATAAATTAAAATCTTACATGACAGCTCAACCAGTCACCATGCAAACAGTATGTACAGTGTTTTAATTCATACTGAGAACAAAGATTCTAAACCTAGATTTGTACGATAACTCAAGACATGAAAGATTCCATGAGTATTTCAGGAACCTGAAAGGTTCTGCCTGAAATCTATAATCTTTTTTTAACGCAGAATTAGCTAACATGTAAACATGCTATCTGCTTAGTTCTACTTTGCACATCCTTATTCTATAGCCACATCATTTCATTTATAACCAAACCAGGCAGACACTGACACAGTGCAATATATAACTCTTAGCATTAAATTCTTTCTAAGAAGCTAAACAGTCTTATAAAATACATTGATGATTTATATTTAGAACATAAAGTATGGATTTTTGATGTTTAAAATTATATATAAATATATTCAGTAGTGAAGTAGCAAGACCTAGCATAATTGAGAATTTGACAAAGTAAAAGCACCTTTGTGTTCCATGAAGAAGACACTATACAAGGCCAAAATAATGATGGTGATGATAAGGTAAATGAGAATTCATGATTCTGTTGTGGAAAAAAATTGTAGCAGTTAAATCTTTTGACTCAGATCTGCATCACACATTACAGTTTTACACATACACATAAACAGGATATGAGTGCAAACACATGCATGTTTGCAGACACAAGTCTTATAAAGATAACAAGAAGTCACAAAGTGAATACGAAAGGCAGTTCCAAGGGAGTATACTCTTAATTCACTTTGGTTCCTTGGATGTTTCAGTGAACCTCTGACTAGTACACCCACAAAGAAGCTGGGTTTGGCTAAAACAAAGCTTTGTTATGAAGTAATCCTAAAATGTGGGACCTGACATTCTAAGAGAGATCATTGTTTTGATGTGTACAAATTTGATTAGAACCAACTGGTTTTGTGCCAGTTATGGTTACTGCAATACCACCAAACAAATTACTAATATAGTAGATTAATTATTTGATGGTGGTGCGGTCATTCCTATTTTAATATTTTGGAAAAGTAACTTCCAGGTTGGTTTGTTTAAGTGAAAATCTGATTAACAAATCAGCATAAATTGTGTTTGTAAGAGGAATGGTTTGCTATTGACATCATTGGAACTTTCTTCAAAATAAATATACTTAGGATCAGGTGTAAATTCAAGCACTCCATTAAAAATCAAGTGATTCCCATTTCAGTCAATTGAAACAAAATGATTTATATACTATTATTTTGGCTTAAGGAGAGTTATCAATTTCACTGAAAGCTTGCACACAGAATTTCAAATTCTGCATTGCATCCCTCTAACAATTTGAATGTTACGACCACCTTATTCATCTGTGCCTTTTATTAGCATGCTCTGCAGTTGCAGAAGTTGCTCATGAAAAACTGCAAAGGGTTTTTTTGGGGGGGTGGGAGGGGAATGAAGGGGGCATCTGTGCTCAATGGTCTGCTATGGTCCTTGTACTTGTCAAAGCCTCTTTACCAATTTCCAGTAATACTTGGGGAGACTTCCACTGGCATCAGTATAACTGCCCAGCAAAATCAGTGCTACCGCAAAAGGCCTGGGAAAGTTTAAAGTAACTGAAGATTCTATTAAAAAACAACAACGGCCAAAGGGCAATAGGTATTTCTCCTTTTTAAGATATTAATGCTTTAAAAGTGTTCTGCTCTCTCCCTCTTCAGATTGCAATGCACTTTTCCCCTTAGCCAAGTCAGTATTGGCTACAATGGCTCCCAACTTCTGCTTATAATCTGTATCTGGGCATGAATTCTATTGGATTCCCACTTCTCACTTTTTTCCTTCATCCAAGTTGTTGTCTAGAAGAAATCTGGTAATGGATTTCTTCAGGTACCCAGCAATTGTCTTGCATGTCTATCTATCTATACCCCCTTCCTACAGTGGCTTACCTCTGACTCAGGAGTCCTCTGTTCCTACATTTGGAATGATCACATTGGTTTCAATTAGGCATGTCCTTATTGCAATAAATTAAAGCCAGGTCTGCAAGTGCTTTTAAATTTTACAAGGGACTTTAGGGTTCTGTGAACTGTGCTGGCAAGTTGTGACCTAATATTTTTATGCAGCTACATTTAATTCCTGGACCAAGTCTGTGCAATCTCAGTTAAATGCTGTGAGATTATACAAACCTGGCAAGATCATTATTATACACGGAGTTAATTAACAGTGATGGTTTTGTTCCTTACAAACCTGAATGTACATCCTGCTGCTGCTGTTCAGCACTGCTAAATTCTTCTGCTTTATCATTTAGATGCTAGCTAATTACAGCAGCAATATAAATACAGCAAGCTACATCTGACACAGAAATAATGACAGTGTATTTGGATAAATGTTGAAGATTAATTTCTTCTAGGCCAGATAATAGATTTTTGGAATATAATTCTGTTCTGCAGTTTGGAAGGTGTTTCGGTGGCATCAAAATCTAAAATAATGTGAGCTGTTAAATGTTAGATTTATCTTAGCTGTTTGGTATGGAACTGAGATAGGACCAGGAACAGAAAATGCAGAGATGTCAGTCTAAAGAAAGTTTCAAGTAAACAAAGACACTGTTTGGACATAACACATGCCACTCACTTGGATAGCCTTTGGAATTATCCCCATTCCTATGTAAATGGAGAAAATTCCCACTAGAGTGTGTCTTCTGTGTAGAGTCAAGCATTGCACAAGCTCCATTAATTTCAACAGGTCTTACATAAGCTTCACTGAGATGAATGGTGGTTTACAGTGGTGCCCCGCAAGACGAATGCCTCGCAAGACGAAAAACCCGCTAGACGAAAGGGTTTTCCGTTTTTCGAGGCGCTTCGCAAGACGAATTTCCCTATGGGCTTGCTTCGCAAGACGAAAACGTCTTGCGAGTCTTGCGAGTTTTTTCCCTCCCCCCCTTTTTCTAAGCCGCTAAGCCATTAATAGCCGCTAAGCCGCTAAGCCGCTAAGCCGCTAATAGCGCTAATCCGCTAAGCCGCTAATAGGGATGCTTCGCAAGACGAAAAAAACGCTAGACGAAGAGACTCGTGGAACGGATTATTTTCGTCTTGTGAGGCACCACTGTATATCATTATTTAGAAGACTGCACCATAAATTAGTAAGAAACAGGAAACAGTATAAAGTTTGATCTTTTTTGTTTCTTCTTCAAAATAGTAAAGCTACTAACAAGTGAATCCCACATTTTGTAAAACATAAAGTATCCCAATATTTTACATATCATCTCAATAGGCCAGCCTACAGTACTATACATGTAAAATAGGAGAGTGTAAACAAGATATTACTCATTTGCAGCAATGGGTGATACATTAAGAAAAAATGACTGTTGCACCTGAGGGGGGGTAAAAAAGAGAAAAGGATACTAAACTAGAGTCAGAATTAAATAGTATATAAGAGAATCCTTAGTAGTTTTCAGGTAGGGAGAAATAGTTTTTTAAATTGCCTGATGCAAACAGATGTATAACAGAGAAAGCTTTCTGTGTCTGGAGCATAGTGTCAAGTTCATGGTCTGGAATATCCCTATTGTCATATCCCATATTAATAAAGATGGGAAAGCACTGTTGAACCAAAGGAAAAGCAAGATATTCCACAGCTGCGTCACAAGGGCTGGTAATCAAAACAAGGGAAATCCTCCTGAACAGAAGGGAAGTAATCTCAGGACAAAGTCCCAAGAAAAATAAATGCCATTACCCAGAAGAAACGCATGGGGCCAGAGCTGGGGAGGGTCGGGAAATTACTCAGTTGGCACATTAGCTTTAAAACAACAGCACATATGCTACTGCAAAAACTTGCTATTGTTCAGGCAAGGTACTTTGGGAACAAATTTAGCCACGGTCAAAATACATAAGCAAGATGCAACAACTCATGATTAAGAGGACATAGGAGATAAACTCCTACGGTGGAATTCCACATAACGCTAAAGAGAACATTTTGTCAGGCAAGGAATGATCTTCTCTCCGCAGGCTGTTTGGGGGTTCTCATGGCTCTCCAGAGCAGATTTGAGGGAGAGGGGAAAGCCCTGTTATGCTAGTGTGACTCCTTGCACTGGCTTCCACTTGTGGAACCAGAGGTGAATTTAGGGCAGCATGGCTGGTTCTGCAGCACTGGGCACAGCCCAGGCGATTCAGCGGTGTATCACAACTATGACATATTGAACTGAGCAGAACGGAAGTTGAGAGACGGGGGAGGTGCCAAATTTTGGCCTCGCACAGGGTGCCACTGAAATTTGAAAGTCCGCTCTTGAATTTGAGTTGTTGAGTTTTGGGGCTGGGGTGGGGCAAAGTTCACCAAAATCTACACTTCTGACATGGACTGCCATACATCCAGATTTCCTCAGACACTTCAGTGATTTCTGCCCAGAGGGCCAAATGGCAGCTATATCCGGGAAATTCTGGGTGTATGGCAACCCTATCAGAATCACTGAACCTGGCCTTTAACATATCTGGTAAAGAAAATAGCCAAATGTGTCCAAAAGAGGTTTGGGGAAAAGAACCTAAAAGGATCCATAAAAGGAACAAACTATTATCCTGAAAATTTTAGAGGATATGATGTAGATTAAGGCACCCAGTTTAGTCTCCTATCCCCCCCCAAAAAAAATTAGGGGTACTTTGGGATCTTTTGCAAATAATTCAGTTTATTTGGGTATTCTGTCTCATACTTGTTGTATGAGGGGGAGAAGGGGAGCAAGCCTGTTGGCCCTATTCCATAAATTGCACTTTCAACATTGTTTCCATGTATTGGGAAGGCAAACATCTGCAGAGGGACCTATTTTATTGGGTGAAGCTCCTTGTGGGAACCACCGACATCCCATGCAGGGAGTTTACATGTGTAAGACCAGACTCTTCACTTGATAAGTTCTTCCCTCTGTGGCATGGAGGTCAATGCCTCCACAGGCTCTGACATTGGAGGGGGAGAGACCCAGTACACTCACCCACACTCTTCCTCCCTCAAATTAGAGATTTTAATGCAACAATAAGGGAATATTGGGGAATAAATAGAAAAATAAATGACTTTTAAAATAATATATGCCTGTTGTCTCCATTGTCTTCTTGATATAGTTAGATGTCTTAGTCTATGTCGTCAGCAAATTCAGGTCCACGTTTGTTTGTTTTTTTAAAAAAAACACGAAAACAAAACATTGCACATATTGATTTTTTAAACCATTTTTAAAGTGCAAACTTTACCAGTATTTACATCGTTAGCAAATTAGCTCCTGAAATTATGTCAAGCCTCAAGGGGGCTTTCCAAACTCTGGGCTTTTCTCAGGAGAACTGCACAGCCTTTACTAAGCCTTCACTGTTCAACAAAATACAATTCTCACAAGTGCTGCCATTATTACTTTCCTAGCACTAAAACTGCTAAGTAAACACTAGCCCTGATCCTTCCATGACAGGCAGAATTCTTACTATAGCAGGCTGGCAACCGCACAGTGCTAGTCTTCTACACAATTACATTCATAGGCAGATGCCCGCATCTGGAAGTGCCCTTGGAGCACAGTTTCTCCTGTGTGAGGTAGAGATGAGGGAGAAATCTGGTTTGGTTCACATCTTAATGGACTTATCCATGCCGTTGTTTAATGTCAACAGTAACCTACCTGTACCTCCATTAATTCTCCATTGTCCACATGGCATTCTCTTCCAAGTCACATTCTATCCTCCTCCAGATTTTCTCACGCCCTCTCCTTTTGGAGCATCCCTGGTATGAAAGAATCCAAACTGAGGGAGGTCAGTGATTTGGAGGAGAACATCATATGGACAATGGACAATTAATGAAAGTACAGGAAAACTTACTGTTCCTATTAAACTACAGTATGGAAGAGCCCAATGTGAATATACCTTATTCACACTTCCTGAAACAATGTACGTGAATTTAAATACAGGTAGCTTTCAAAATTCACAGTTCTGTTAATTTTCATGATGCAGTTCTCCAACCCAAAGATGTGTACAAAAATGCATATATTAGGGGGAAATGTACATTACTGTAAAATGCATAACCAAAACATAAAATAGCAAATGGATGCAGAAATGTGGTAAACTAAACTTAAAATTATAAAAATGTGAAACTCATGAGAAACTGAAACTTAACAGTTTCATCATTCTCTAGTGTGAACCCCATTAAAATTAATGGGACATGTGCAACAGAGTAATTCATTAGAATTCAAGCAAATTACTGTTACAACATTCTTCTGCAACCAGTGCTGATAATTAAATTGGCAGATGCCTTTTCATCGTTTTTTTAAACAAACAAAAAAAGCACCACTAATGTATTTCTCACCTTTTCACTTCCTAACCATATTTATTCACATATCTTATACAAGTATTTTCATACATGAAGTTTTATTTCAATACAAACTTCACAGTGATTGCGGTATTATTTTAGGCTAAAGACATTGATTTGAGAATACTGCCCTGCTATAGCTAGATGTTGGGAGAGCATCACAAATTATCTCCAGAGAAATACATCGGACAATGTATTTTAGTGGTTAAACGTAAAAAAAAAAAAAAAACCAACAACAACCAAGGACAACAAAAATGAAAACAAAAGCCGAAAAGATTATACTGTTTGGACTGCATGCTATTGTTCTTATTTGCTCATGGCAACATCAGTCACTAGACAGTTGCAGGTTTCTAAAGGGATGTGATGAGCGACTCCTATCACTGCTTTTCAGCCAAAAAGTAGTTCCCATTAGAAAACATAGATTTATCAAAAAGAGATAAATACCCATGTTTGGACCACATGATTGGCAGATCCTCATTTATTCAACAGTTGGGACAGTTATGTATATATATTTAAGATCATGAAACAGAAGTGGAATGGAATCTAATATTTAATATAAACTAAACTGTAAGGCAAAAACAATTTTGGGGCAAGGTTTAAGTAAGAATCCTCTTTGACTATTGGGCCAATGTTAGCAGCAGGCAAGAGAGATAACAAACTCCATCACAGTTTCTACCTTATAAATATCTGTCTTCAGGAGATGCCAAAAATGTGCACTTCTCCAAGGTGTGTAAATCTCAGCTTACTGTTTACATATGCTTCATAAGGGAACAGTAGCGACTATGTAAAGTGGAATGATGCAGGTGACTGTTCATGAATATGCAACCTCCCAACTAGGATTGCTGTTTCTTATTTATACTATACTTCTCCTAAACCCCAGTCTAGTTAAGATCATGTATTCAAGACTTGACTGTTCAGGATTTCTGCAGCGTAGAAAAAGTAGATTAGATTAAGGCAGAAAGATTTACACAAGTAATTAGTCTATAACAGATTCACCTCATTTCATATAAGGTGACTGATGAGGTGAAATACACTGCCAGGAGTTATCACCATCACATTTTAATACCCAACAGAAAAGTCTTCATTTAGTCTGCACAGGTAAACTGCAAAATTAAAGATTTGGTAGTTTGTTTAGAAGTATTTCTTCTTTTAAAAACAAAAATGCTCTGGGCATCGTGGATTCATCTTGGTAGGATCATCTTTTCTATGGCACAGACAATGTGATCCCAGTTTTTGCATAAAATTGCAAGAAGAGTTACTGCGAAGAAGGTGCAAATGATATGGAAACGGCTTCTCATCATAGGAGCTATAAACTTGGCTATGGTGGAGACGCACACTAAGATTACGGTCATGAAGGCCAAGACTACGTTTATACATTTCCCCAGCAAGACTTTGGCATTAACTGTTTCCGACTGCAGGGCTTGCTGTTCTTGCTGATGAATCTCCAGCTTAGAGACCCGTGTTTGGCAAGATTCCAAAGCTTCCTGTCGGTATAAAATAGGAAGAGGAAGGAGGGAAAGAAAAGTTAAGGAACCATCACTTTCATACATAAAATACATTTTCATTCTATCTGATCTGTTAAGGACATTACCCCCATCTGTGCATAAATCAATTAGCAAAACAATTTACAACTCTTTGATCGCGAACTCTACCATTCTATAATTCTATGCACCTCAAAGTTGAAAATGTATTAACACAAAAACATTAGAACAGGCAACTGGATTAGGCCAATGGCCCATCTTGTCCAGCATCCTGTTCTCACGGTGGACAACCAGATTTGAACACAAGTGCACTCTTCCCCTGCCTGTCTCCAGTCATCCATAAATGTACAGTACACAGATTCACAGAATTGTAGATGTCTTTTTCCTCCTTGAAGGAGAACTGTGCAATGGCCAGTGTTCATGTTCTGTCTCATATCCTCTGATTACACGGACTGATTAAAAACAATTCTTTCAATAGAACTTTTCTATACTTATTTTGTTCATTCCCACAACAGCCTAGTGAGGGAGGTTATAATTTTTCCCATGGAGAACTGCAGTTGTTCCTATCTTGCAAGAGCAATGTCATTTCCACACTATAGTTCCATCAGAGATAAATGTGAAAAGTTACTGGTTAGATGTGAAAGCTCTGGCTATGAGTTTATGGCTGCAATCCTAAAAGTGAAAGGGAATAAGCTTTATTGAATGCAGTGGGGACTTAGGCATCTGAATAAAGCCTCATTGGATTAGCAGTATTTCTTTGAGAGGGAGATGCAAAAGTTCTTTTTAAAGACATAAAGAATAGGAAGCATGAGTGACTTCCTTCTCCATCTCCAAAGGCCCAAATCTAGTCTTAAATTGGAACTCAGATCTTTCAGTCTAAAAAATCCTGTGCTTTCATCACTGGACCACAGTGGCTAATTCTTTGGAAACAAAAAAATAATCTGTTACTTAATTTCAAAAGTTGGTACCTGAACATCTCGCGACCGTTCATAGGCCTGATACGCCACCTTTTCTTCAATACTAGCAAGTTCTTGCTTCAAGTTGGCTGTCTCGTGCTGGTGGAGGTCTGTTAGATCATTCAGCTGGTCTTCCAATCGCTCATACCTTAACAAAAACAAAATTCACTTGGCTTTTATGTGAAATCTAATGAAAGTGCATCCCTCCTTATTTGTAGGTTGCATCAACATCATTCTTTATCAGGGTAACTTTTTGTTTCCCTCAGCTGAAACCCTACTGGCATTAGAAAAGTATACTACCTTGAATACAAGCTGAACATTGTAAACCTTTTAAAAGTTTATTATTATTATTATTATTATTATTATTATTATTATTATTGGCATTCTCACTAAGTTGTAAGTTTTTGCATGTCATTATAGAAACTAACATGACAAGAGGTTTTTTACCCCATGAGTGCTCACCTGATAAGCCTGCTGAGAACTCTGAGAATACACTTCACACATTACCCTAACAGCAAATTTGGCAGCCTCTTCAAGTGCATATATGATGGGGAAGCATTAACATGGGCCTATGTAGTACATGCAGCTGATCATTGTCATGGGTGGAGTTCAAGGGTACTTAGTTCAAGCTTCTCTTTGTTGCATTGCTTTGACACCACCTCACTCTCACCTATCTGTGAAAATCAATTTCAACTGGCCAACATAATAACGTACCTGTACCTTTCCTCCTGCAGCGTTTGAGAAATAAAACCATACTCTCTTTTGAATTGTACTTTTAAATTCTCAATGTCATCTGCCAACTGGGATTGTGCTTCCTTTATTTCCCGCAGTCCCTCGAAGAGAATTGATAGTTTCCCATGGCTTTCCAGAGCATTTGTTCCACCATGGCCAAAGGACTGGTTTCCATTGCTGTCCGCAGAGCCAGATGTTGCACTTGAGCACTCATCATCACTGGTGTATTTTGGTTTGGCCACTATAGTAGCACTTCCGCCGTAGGCCCTGGAAGTAGTTTCCGGCCTAAAATCATCCAGGCTGCTCTTTAAGTGAGCAATATTGTCAGCACTACCAAATTTATTCCGGATCAGGTTTGCAAACTCTCTGGATTTGCTGAAAACAAACACTGGTGGTGTCAAGGAGACTCCTGGAACACCTGTTTTGCTGCTCTCATTGCTCTGGCCAGTGGTACGAGATTTCCCATGGGCATCTTTCAGGGAATGTTGGATTTCCTTCAGGCTGTCTTTGGAAGTATCCTTGGTACTTTTGGAGGAACCGTTTTGTTCTATCTCTTTGAGCTTTCTGTGATATTGTTCCAATTTCTTTTGCAACTGGGCTATGGAATGGGCAGACTTTTGATTCTTCTTTTCAAATACTTGTTTAATTCGCCCCGCTTGTTGTTTGTCCGCACTGTTCACAAGCTTCAAATACTCTGCCACATTCCCATCCCGAGCTGTTTGTTCTATTTTGATCTGCTCCGTAACTTTCAGAATCTTTTGCTTCAAACTGTCTGCACTGAGTTTTACTTTGTGAAACTCAAACACACCATCAGGTACATCGAAGTTGAGGTTAGTGTCCGAACCTCCCCGGCGAATATTAAGAGGCAGGCTGAGGGTATTCATATCATGTCTTTCCACCTATAAGAGATTAAAATTCAACCTTAGTTTTCTATGAAATAATTCATAAATAATTCTAAAAAGAAATTAATATAAGATCACAAAGCATGACATTATTTGTGATGTGGGAACATTATTGCAATGCAGGAACTTGGGCCAATGGGGAAATAAGTGTTCTGCTCATTCAGCTATGCAGAACACTAGTATAAACATCGTTAGCACCACACAATCCCCTAAAATAGTAAATATTAGGAATCTAATGTTGTAGTCCTATACTGTACACACTTGCCTGGGAGTAAGCACAACTGAATATAACAATTCCTTCTGAGTAGACTATGCTGCTCATACCAAAACAGTGCCATATTACTCAAAACTGGCATCAAATGATAAAGTTAATACCATAATAAGCACAAAATGTCTTCCAGATTAAAAAAATCCATAAGGTTTTTAGTTTGATACACAAATAAATTATCCTCCATTTTCCTAACTACACTCTCTATATTAATTTTGCTGAGCAACTGTTTCTGATTTTCAGACCAAGCAAATACTTCAGTTCCTTTTTATCAACTTAGTAGCAAATGCAACACATTGCTTTCTTATTTGACCTCTTATTCTGTAGCTCAACTGGTACCCCTAGCAATTTGATCCAATAGTACATTATTTCCCTTCCCTGCAAATGAGCAGAACTAGTTTCTCACAGTTCATGAATATGATGTACATCTGACAAATATCGGTACATAGTAAGTATGCTTCTTGAGACAGAACACATCCTATACCTTTAAAGCACAAAACAAAACAAATTCCTTCCAGTAGCACCTTAAAGACCAACTAAGTCAGTTCTTGGTATGAGCTTTCGTGTGCATGCACACTTCTTCAGATACACTGAAGAAGTGTGCATGCACACGAAAGCTCATACCAAGAACTGACTTAGTTGGTCTTTAAGGTGCTACTGGAAGGAATTTGTTTTGTTTTGACTATGGCAGATCAACACGGCTACCTATCTGTAACTTTAAAGCACACTTTAAGCAAATACTCTCAATCAAAGAATGTTGGGCACTGCAATTCACCCCTCAATGAGTTACAATTCTCAGCAATGACAGTGCCTAAAATTCTTTGAGGAAAGAATAATGTGCTTTGAATGTGCTTTATAGTGCTTACACAGCCTGAGTGCAAGTAATATACCTTCAATTGTACCCTAAGTCTGAAAAGCTATCCAGTCATGAAGTGGAAAAGTGTTAAGATGATAAGAGAACCTGGTTTGTAGTGCAATGTACAAGGCAGCAGTACTGTATCTTTAAGTTATAACCTACTGGATACTTTGCACATTGGACCTGATAAGCATAGTCACACAATGCAATAAAGGAGGTAATCATTATTATCCTTATCCTGATTCTTAATTGCAGCAAAACATAATTTTAATTGCCTAGAAAAAACAACAAATCCCATAGAAATGAAAATGTTCCCTTTTATAACACTTCTTATGTAGTGTTTGTGCACATGCATGACGAGGCTGTGGTCAACATTATTCTAACTAGGATGTAATATGCAGTGCAGATGAGATGTAACATGCTCATCACAAAAGATACGTGCACCATCAGCCTTAGCATTCAAATTATGGTAGGTGTTTTTAATTAAACATGAATGAATTTTTACCAGACATAATAGCCAGACTAAATCGGAAGTCTCTGCTGATGAGAGAAAGCAAAGAGACTGACTATATACATACATACACCCACCATAATCCCGAAGCCCAGCGGCTCGCTTACTCAGCTTTGGGAAGGCAACGTGTGGGCTGTGTGTGTGTGTGTGTGTGCGCACGTGCGCACCAAAAAAGGCCTTGAGCGGCCATGTGTTGGACCACCCTGGCCTAGAGGCCTACTTAAAATGACAGTGAGGCTGAATTCCTTCCTAACAGATTTTAAGAAGAAACTATTTTCTTAGAGACTGGCCATGTTCCAAACAGGAAGGAAGAATATCACTGTTGGTATTTTAGTAAAGATTTATTAGTTTATTTCAAATATTTACAATCTACGTCCTGGCCTTCATTCTCAAGATAGCTTGCAACAAAATTTAACAATCCATGCAAAATAAAATGCAGGCAGTAGCCGAACATGTTATTGCTCGCTCAGTTCACAGTGTAGGACAGTTTTGATGATTGAGATTAATGGTCTGCCATGCTAATGAAATGACAAATGCATTGGCTGAACAAAATTCAATCCAAATTAAGCAGAAGCATTTCAATATTATCTCAGATCTAACACTGGACAACTGACAAGAATTATGAATTATAAGATGCTCCTATAATATATGTGGGCATAATATTTATATTTATAAAAGCAGCATCTATTCCATAATAATGATCTAATATCCAATATGGTTTGCTTTTTGAAAGCAGTAAAAAAGTAATCTCTACTCTGAATTCATCTGCATGTTCATCCGTCACACTTTATAACTGTTACTCAATAGGCGTACAACACACTGCAAATGTATAATCGATAGTCTGACGTATTGCCACAGGGATTTTAAGAATTATGGGAGTTAGAGCACAGAGTGATTACAGTGACATGCAATACGCTACATAGCAATTCAGCACCAAAAGCAGAAACGTCCTCAGACCTTCATGATTTTAACTCTTGTACATTAACACGGAGCCACTCATTTCCTAAAGCAATTCAGCCCTCTCGACTCATAGCAAACTCAGACTAACATTGTCAGCTAACTAACATGTTTATACAAAATCTAATCAGCAATGTTACCCAGGACAAAATGTACATACTTCCAAGGCCGGGTGGATCTGCTCACAATCCTACATAAATGTTTATTTCCTTTAGTACAAAAGTATTCTAAAAATATTTTGCATATACCAAGACATGAGCCTGAACAGCTGCTGTTCTGACCCTCTTCCTCCCTGCTTTAAACGATGGAATTTCTCTTCCTCACAGAGGTAAATTGCTCCCCAAGCTCTGTGGTTTCCTATGACATGCCATAAAACTGGACAAAAGGCAAGGGAAGGAACAGGGGAGAGTTCATCTAAGGCTGTGAACCTACCCCAATTACTCTGCTTCCAGTGCACTACCACTGCTGTTCTGAGAAGCAGTGTACACACAACATTAGTTGTAATTCGTCTCTACATGTAATTCAAATCATATCTGTCATTTTTTAAAATTAAATACTGTGTTTTAATGCATTATTCCCCACACCAGCTTCAATCCAAACTGAGAAAAAGAGCAACCAATTGTATGTTAAGCTGGTACAGTGGTGTCTTGTGTTACAAACGCTTCAGGTTACACACTCCGCTAACCCAGAAATAGTGCTTCAGGTTAAGAACTTTGCTTCAGGATAAGAACAGAAATCGGGCTCTGGTAGCACGGCGGCAGCGGGAGGCCCCATTAGCTAAAGTGGTCTTCAGGTTAAGAACAGTTTCAGGTTAAGAACAGACCTCTGGAACGAATTAAGTACTTAACCCAAGGTACCACTGTACTGTGTAAATAGTGTTAGCTAGAGGGAAACAACATACATACAGAATCACATCACCTACTAACGCCATGGGGTGTTAGAGCAGGGGTAGTACCTCTGGTGGGGGGGGGACCACATTGTGCTTTTTCTGGGGTAGTTTGCCCATCTTTGGTCCCCACTCTTCACTCACCTGTGGCTCCTAGAAACTATTAGCATGTGACAGTGGCCACATCCTGGGAACGGCTTCGACTGGCCTTAAACCATCAGTGACTTTCCCTGCATGCAAAGAAAGGCTCTGGTGGATAGAGCAGAAGAGAAAATGGAAAATGGAAGCTAAATTGTTATGCTGGGATGCGCCAGATTCAGAACATCTTGCCTGTGCTAAAAGATCTATAGAGGCTAGCAGTCTGTTTTCAGGCACAACTGAAAGGGCTGTTCTTGACCTTTAAAGCCCCAAATGGCTTGTTAGCAGAATTTTTAAAGGACTGCCTTCTTCAATAGAAATCTTCCCAAAAGATCTGCTTCTGAGACTGGTCTACAGGTAACCCAATATTCAGGAGATGAGGTGAATGGCAACTAGGGAATTAGCTTCTTCAGTGGTAGCCTCTCACCTTTGAAATAGCTTTCCTGGGCAGATTGTGAAGTGCCTATATCATCATAAGGTGAAACCTACTACATTTTAAAAACATGTTACTGAATTCAAAGTTTTGGTGAACTGCTGTTTTTAAAATTGTTGGCTGCTTGTTGTTTCATATATATTTTTGTTGTTTCATTGCCAATTGCTTTAAAATGCTTAACATAATAATTTGTTTTTGAGGTGCTGGTCAGTAAGCAACTCACCAGAACACAATGTTAACTATCTCCCATTACAATATTCATTGTAGGTATGTGAACATGAATAAGTAAAGGGTGTGCCACACTTATCTGGGGTGGATCCAGAGCTAAGTTAGGTGAACTCAGTACACACTGAAAACAATAGGAGTCAGGTTCAACTACTTTGTCAAAATCTGACCATTATCCTTTCCTCTCCTCCAAATTCCAGCAGGTAGTTATTTTTAATGATATCTTGTTAATATTTCAGCAATTCCCCTTTGTACCTGGATAGCTAGCTAACATGCTCTCCTTTTGTTTCAACACATGAGCATCTCTGTGTGGTTTTAGCTTCTTTTCTCCTTTTTGTATGCTACTCTCCAGGATAGAAAGATGTGCTAAGAAGGAATGCACAGCAGCTAATTTTGGTAACATACCTCCAGCTAAAAGCTGAAATGGTTGTGCTCTATCATTTACACACATATACTTCTCCATATATACCCCACTGTGTGGAAGGAAAGCACTATGCGGAGAGAAAATAAACTTAACATTGTCGTGTGGAACTTCCCCAAATGCCATTGCTCAGCTGTAGCTTCCTTAACACATAATCACTCTTAGTTTGAAAGAATATATTCTACAGCATTTCACGACTCTATAAATTATTCCATCATGCAGACAGTACACAAGTGAGTCATTTGCTTATTGTTATCCAACTCTTCCCATTTTCCTATATACTGAGAGTAAGAAAGCCTTCATATGCAGATTTTGACTGCAGAAGAGGCTGTAGATGTATATTGTAAAAGAGAAGTGATGAAACAGCAAAACCGAAAACTGAACTTATTAAAATCTGCCCAGCATGTGCTATCCTGAAAAGAGTTATCAGCAGAAGGACTAGTGTTCTAAGTGTTCCATACGCCTTAACATTTCTTTTCCATGTATTCTACAGTGAAGACCAAATCTTTGTTCACATTTTTCTTGCAAATGTAGATTTGTTGTAGAGTTAATTACCTATCTGTACCTTTTGTTTACTATGAGGGGAGAAAGCATTAATGAGGATAATGAAAATAATGATGCAATTGAAGGAAAATTAGACAAAGTAGTCTCATTGAAATCTTTTGTTGTTTCCAATGAACTAAAGAGCATATAGCTTTATCCAGATTACACTCATTAAACTCTAAGACGAATATACAAGCATTATGCAAGAGCAGCTTCACATCTGGACTGTCACAATCAGCCAACGAGAAATGTGCACACCCTAGAATGTGCAATGTGCTCATGCCATGCACAGTACTCATAATGTATGTTCCGGTGACCCACACAGAATTATCTCCTTTACAGTGTAGCAGAGGATCAAGCCAGGTCACAAAAACCAAAAAACCTGTGCTAATCCTTGCTGTGATGTTCATGCAGCTTCCAAGAGCTGCCCAGGGGAGCAGCTTTGGCCGTCTGTGTCCCGAGTCAACTGTCAGCAAATTAGATTGAAGGATAAGAGGCAGCTCCAGATGTGCCCTAACAGCTTCATCAACACACAGTCTGTTCCTAGTATTTGTGTCGCTGGAAATGTAAGATGTAATCATTATTTGGAGAAACATATTCAAACATTATTTTTGCTGTGTCCGTGACTGAAATGATAAGACTGTAAGACAGCCTGGGATTCTGCATGTCTAGGCAGGGTATTTGCAAATGCCCAGCAGCGCAATTCAGAATGCTTAACACCTACAAGCACTGGGGATTGTTCTGATTGCTGCCTGTTGACTAGCAGAATAAGCACGGGTACTACTATCACTTAACTAACATCGTATAACATTTCTGGGTAGGATATACTTCTGAGATGCTGCCTGGTGTACTTTTTGTGCTCCTAAAGAAGCTTTTTACTGGAAGCTCCCAGTGTTTGCAAGCAGGGCTGCCTAAGTAAAGATAAAGGGAACCCTGACCATTAGGTCCAGTCGCGGATGACTCTGGGGGTTGGGGCGCTCATCTCGCTTTATTGCCCGAGGGAGCCGGTGTACAGCTTCTGGGTCATGTGGCCAGCATGACTAAGCCGCTTCTGGTGAACCAGAGCAGCACACGGAAACGCCGTTTACCTTCCCGCCGGAGTGGTACCTATTTATCTACTTGCACTTTGACGTGCTTTCGAACTGCTAGGTGGGCAGGAGCAGGGACTGAGCAACGGGAGCTCGGGATTTGAGCCGCCGACCTTCTGATCGGCAAGCCCTAGGCTCTGTGGTTGAACCCACAGCACCACCCATGTCCCAATAGGCCTGCCTACACAACCATATATTTAAGGCACCCAGATAATCTCCAAGAATCATGGGAACTGTAGATTACCTCTCCCAGCACCCTTAAAAACCCCTACAGTTGAAATGCATGCATTTTCTCATTCAGAGACCAGTTTTATACAAATATGAATGCCACTTGGTATCATTAAGATTATATTAACCTTAACTATACCAAGTGTGCAAGCATGTAGAATTTGAGAGGCATTAAAATGCACTCTGTGCGTAGTAACTGTCAAGTGCCAGCAGATGGAGCTGCTGCTTTTAATCAACTATACTGAGAGGAACAGCAAACCTGAGGGCTAGAATAATATGGCCTCTCTGGATATTGTGATAGTTATGTTTTTCTACTTGGTCTCGTTCTCAGACTGCTTAGTGGTCTTTTTTTTTTTTTTAACCCCATATCTTTTCAACTCATCCACAGATTCCTAAGACCACTGAAGTGAAATGAAGTGAAACTCACTGGTTGACTTTGGGCCAGTCACACTCGGTCAGCCTAACCTACCTCGCAGAGTTGTTGTGAACATAAAACAAGGAAGCGGGTGAATGGTTTATTCCACCTTGAGCTCCTCAGAGGGAATATTTTATTTATTATTACATTTATAATAAATCCTATTTATCGGATTGTAGGCAACCTAGCAAATGGAATTATCAGGTACAGGGGTCACATTCACCCCAATATTTATTTTAATAATAAAATAATAATAAATAATAAAAGTCCCAACATTGAAGAAACTAGGCTAGTAATGTGGCAACAGAAAGGGTCAACAAAAGTTAATTCCACATCAGTCATGCAAATGTTTGTAATTCTAATCCTTGTGCATTGTTTTGTACAAGAAGATCAAAACACAGAGAGCATTGACTGTTAACAGGAAATTGTGCACACAGATAAAATGAAAACATCAATGTGGACACCACCCTAGTCCTTAATTTCCTTTCTCTCTGTGGCATTGGATTTCCACTCATGTCCCCATGAAAATATGTACAATGCTGTCTTATTATTGATCTTTGTTTTGCTTTGATTCTTAGAGAAAGAGTTACTTTGCTGAGATCCCTTTTGTTCATGTTCTTACAAACAGAAGCTAAAATTAGTAGGACAAATTATTATCTAAATAGGGCTCAGGTCTGTGTGCTATACATAAAATATTATCAGGAAGTGAAATATAATTTCTCATATATGTATAAACAAATGTTATAAAAGTGTTGTTTTTTTCTAGAAAAAACATGTATTACAGACAATATTTTTCTACAAAAATGCATCTCAGAAGCCCTGCCTTAACTCTCTTAAGCAGTATGCCATTTTATCATTTTCAAAAGTCACTTATTAGTATTTCATTATCAGAATGTCAAAACTGATAAGATGTGTAATACCCCAGATAATATCATTAACAATTATATAGCCAGAGTACACCTGTCAAAATCAAAACTTCTCAGGACTAACTTAAGTTAATAGTTTTCCATTTATCTACCCTAAAAATGACAGGAAGTTGGCTATCACCCACTGTGTTTCACTATTCATTTTCCATTAAATTAATTAAAAATGAATTCGTCTGTTCCAGGTTCTGAAATAAAAAGTCCATATGGTATGCAAGTACTTTTGTTTTATTACATAACATCTAATTTAGTAATGTGCTGTGACCGAAAAACTCATTAAGTATCTCATTTGACCAAAAGATTCAAAGATTCCTATACTACAGAGGACAACCAATTCAGCTACAAGCATCGCTTTTAATACCCTCAACACTATTTGTTAACAGCGTTCTCAAATATTATCGTAATTAGCCTTCCAAAGCCATGAAAACCTCATTTGGCAGCTGCAATCTCAGTATTAACAAAGGAAAGACGAACAGCTTAGAGCCAGTGATGTGGTGCTCATTCTGTTCCCTCATCTGGAATTAGGCAGGCTAAAATAGAAGGGAGGTCCAGGAAAGCAAAAAATCCTTACAAAAACAAAGTTTGAGATATTTGTAGATTGTACCCATCAATCAGAATAACCTTTGCCCATTATCTCTCAGGCAAAAACAATATTTGTTTTTTTTCTACATAGGTTCTGAGAATTGAATTAATCAGAAAGCTTCAGGAAGAGGAACTGCATCCCACTGCCAGTTATTCAAAAGAAGATGGCTTCTCACGTGCTTGTAATACAGTGGTACCTAGGGTTACAGATGCTTCAGGTTACAGACACTTCAGGTTACAGACTCCGCTAACCCAGAAATAGTACCTCGGGTTAAGAACTTTGCTTCAGGATGAGAACAGAAATCACGCAGCAGCGGTGCGTGACAGCAGGAGGCCCCATTAGCTAAAGTGGTACCTCAGGTTAAGAACAGTTTCAGGTTAAAAATGGACCTCCGGAACGAATTAAGTTCTCAACCTGAGTACCACTGTACTACTTACCAGGAAGGAACGTGGAGCAAAAACCAAGTATGGACCAAACATGCAAGGCTGTTTGAAACCATTGTCTAGTGACATAGGCGGTAGATACACCATGCATAGGAAGGAAAGAACAAAAATTGTTTGTTTTCAACGAGCAGCACCACTTTATTTAGACTTCCATAGATAATTTACTTTCCATGCTCCCAAACACCAAAAGGGCCAAACAAGACACACATTTAAATACATAACTATGTTGTTTTCCACAGGAGTTACAGAACCTAGGGGTGAGCAGGAAGGTTAGGCTTATGTCTTCATCACTCCCACACTGCAGTTTGAGTGAGATCACCCCCTGCTCCCTGGCATGGCTAGGAATCTTAGAGGGGGAATTTTCTACCCCTGTAATTAGATAGGAAAAACAAAGTACATAGCTGCCTGCTACGTATTTAAGCAAACATGTAGTCTGGTCTTCAGTCATCCAGTGACATAGATTCAAAAGGAAGTATTTCTTCATACAGTGCCTAATTACCTCTGACTGTCTCCACCTTGCCCTACTTGTGAGCTCCTCGGTGTTGTGGTTCACATGTAACATTACACTATACTTAATTAAAAGCAAACTATGATTTACTGTGAATTCGCAGTGAGCTAGTGCACAATGCCAAAAACGTACCACTCTGCTCTGTCCCCGACTCCTGCTCCTCTCCCCTGCCAAGGAACAAGCCATTGTGTGGCTTGGTTGCGACATCCAAACCTCTTGCATCTGAAGTAGTTTGTTTGGAGAGTGCTTCAAACTATCAAGTGGCAATCAAGCTTTCTTTTTTGCTTACTTGTGGTGCTTGGGGAGAAACAAACTGGTGCAGCCAGAGCCAAGGAAGAGCGGAAAAGAAGGAGCAGCATGATACGCATTCACTTTAAGCCATTGTTTTTAACTATGGTTTAATGTGACATGTGGACTGGGCTACAGTGGTACCTCGGGTTACATACGCTTCAGGTTACAGATTCCACTAACCCAGAAATAATACATCGGGTTAAGAACTTTGCTTCAGGATGAGAACAGAAATCGTGCTCTGGGGGCACAGCAGCAGTGGGAGGCCCCATTAGCTAAAGTGGTGCTTCAGGTTAAGAGCAGTTTCAGGTTAAGAACGGACCTCCGGAACAAATTAAGTATTTAACCCAAGGTACCACTGTATTGACATGTGCAGGCTGCTGGATAAGATTGGCTTTTGACAAGATTTAGAATACTATTCCTTACTTTCTGAAGAAAAGAAAAAACCTTTTCTGATCAAATTTCATGTGGACTCTGATTTCAGAAACCTTTCAGTGGGCGACTATACAGGCAGACCTGCTTTCTGTACCTCAATATAGAGGGCAGGTGCAACCTGTTATATAGGGATTAAAAAGCTCTGCTTGCCAGAACTCCTACTCAACACAGACCTTAAAAGGTACTGCAGCCTTCCTTTCCCAATAGACTTATTATTCTAAAAAATGTCTCTCCTGGCTCTAACAAGAGGCACATGTACCACTCCATCGCCAGTCCACCGTACAACCACAAATCCATTAACAGAAGCCATGTGTGTGAACAGGTAGACATTGATTAGCATCAAGCTGCTGTTTCTAGCACAAAATAAACTGAATGTATATAGAAACCAACCAACAGTCTAAAAACCTCACTAGACTTCCACAAGAAAAACTGTTAACAAGTTTAGAAAAAATTGATTCTTTGACATATTACAATATTTGCAATGATCTAACATGAAGAAAGTAAGATACCCAAGTCTTCTGTTCAGCTCTCAGCAGGCAGATGAAATTTTATGTTTCCTATTAAAACATCATTTAAAAATATGGTTTCTGTGCAGTGATCCAAATGACAGTTTAGACCTATTACAGTTTAACACAGTAAGTTGATAACCTATACAGAATGTTCCTCACTGGAAGTGTGTGTGTGTGTGTGTGTGTGTGTGTGTGTGTGTGTGTGTGTGAAGAAAGCCTTAGGAATTAAATATACCTACCAGTTACCCCACCACCACCCAGAAAAACCCAGCAACAACTTGAAGCCAAGGGCTGAAAATGAGGTCAACTAATGTAAATGGTGGTTGCAATTTATGCAAGACAGGGAAAAGAAGGATTAAAGAACCAGATTATCTTGAAGCTCAACTAATAGTTGATTAAAGGAAGGAAGTCGCTTTCCTGATTTCATTACTGTGAAAATATTCGTTTTGCTCCCACAGAGAATAAAGTTATCAATGGCTGCTAGCCACATTGGCTAGGTTTTACCTCCAGGGTCAGATCAGGGGCAGTACTGTATGTCTCTGAATACAAGCTGCTGGGAACAACAACTACTGGGAACCACAAGTGGGTGGAGCCCAGTTCTGTTCAGATCCTGCTTGCAGTCTTCCCATAGGCATTTGTTGATCACTGCAGACAAAAGAATGCTAGACTAGCTGGACTGATCCTATAGGGCTCTTCCTGTGTTCTTATGTACATTTAGGATAAACATACAGTGCTAGGATGCAAGTCCAAGTAAGACTTACTTCTGAGCAGACATGTTTGCATTTAAAAAAACCCTGCCACTACATTGTTGCTATGTTGCTTTGTTTATGTTTTGCACTTGCCAACATTTGATTTCAATCTTTGCTACGTGCTATTTTATTCAGACCTAAAGAAATACAGAAAATGAATAATTAGGCCTATCTCACCTGCCTTTGTAACATGCTGAACAAAGCAGAGCATATAGCCCTGAAAACCTACAAAATGCAGTGCTCTCTGTCTTAACATAGCTATTACAAACAATCCTTCCTTAATCTCATTTTTGTAAGCTAACTAAATCAAGAAGACATTTGCTTGAACTTTTAACCTTAACGTATTCTGAACTTACTTTTTTATATAAAAAAAATGCTGTAGCTAGTCCAGATCTTTGTTAGCTGAAATTGTTCTTGAAAAAACGTAAGTGCTTTGAACTTCAGAATTTTGCCAGAGTACCATCAAGTGCAGCATGAGTACTGACTGTGTGGATATACTATCACAGATCAAACAACACAGATGGAACAAACAAAATGCTTTTCAAAAGAGGTAGTTTATAGAAGGGGTATGCTAGATTACAAAAAACTGGCCACCACTAAATTAGATTTGAAATTTGATGATAAGTGAGACTAAAGAAAATATAAAATTTTTTGGAAGAAGTGCTAGATTATATTTGAATGAGTGGACATGAGATTGTAAACAAGTTGATAATTTGTTTGGAAAAAACTTTTAACGATGTAAATGGGAGCGGGAGACGTGAGGAAGTCCAAAGAAGTGATGAAATTATGTCTGTGATAGAAGTAAGACTGTTTATTATTTGTGCATTTATATTTAAAAACTTTAATAAATATTTATAAAAAAAATATATATATAGAAGGGGTAGCTAACAGATGTTGTTGGACTACAGCCTCCATAATCCCTAACTGTTAACCATGCTGCCTCAGGCTTATGGGAATTGAAGTCTAATGACATCAGGAGGGCACATCATTGACTACCGTGATTTACATTGTCAGTGATAAGTTATCATGTACTGAATAAACAAGCAATGAGTGATAAAAGTGATGTACAAATTGCATAGTTTGCCTATGCACATCTGAAAAGATTGCATACACAAATGTAGAAAGGGGAATACGTAGTGGTTTTGTTGCCCAATACTTCAAGATCACAAGTATAAAGTTCCCAAGTATAAGCATGCAAGGAATATCAGTATGATATTCTGAAAGAATATCTAAAGGAAAGAAGAAGAAATAATATCAGAATCAGCATCAAATTGAGAAGAAGAAGAAGAAGAAGAAGAAGAAGAAGAAGAAGAAGAAGAAGAAGAAGAAGAAGAAGCAGCAGCAGCAGCAGCAGCAGCATTATAGAAGAATAGATTCTGGAAATAAAAAGTAGAATTACTATAACATAACATTTCCAGATGAGCAAAAACAGAAGAATGATTTGTGGCACCTCAAAAACCAACAAATTATGATTGCATACGCTTTTATGGACTACAGAAAATTTCATCATAATATAGATTGGTGTTGTCATCTCTGAGAGTTTCCTATTGCTGTTATTCAAAGTCTGGTAGAGTGTCTATTTTATACTGTCACATGACCAGATATCACTGCAACACAGAATGCTTTACAACCACCCACCAAGAAAATGTAACTCTTAATTTGTGTGTGTCATGTCAGTGCAATTTCAATGTCACTGTGAAAATATAGAAGCGAGAATGAAACCAGTTGTTTGTTTCCCCTGAAATCTGAGTTGACATTTAAATTGGCTATGAAACTTGCATAACAGAATAGTAAACTGATACACCATAACATGCTTTCTACAAAGGGTGGCTTAACAGTTACCCAGTGCAAATACAGTAGAAATAACTGCTCTGCAATACTAACATTACATGGCAAAACAAAACAAAACATTAGGACCAACTACAACAGCTCCTTTCTTACTAGCAGTTTTGTTCAGGTTTTACACCATTTGCTTATTTAGTTCTGAGAATACAGAAAACATTCATTAAAAAAAGTTTTTGCATCTCCTTGTACTCCCCTTCTCATTCCATTTTTGTTCACAGGCTAAGAAAAATTATTACATTTTCAACACAACTGTACTATATTTTTTTATGCACAAACTGAGTGTAGAACCATTGGCTCACTAAGGGCTGAAGCATGTGCAGTGGCTTTGCTGACAGTGTGCAATCTCTCCAGCTCCAACAACATCTGACAGGATTCCAGAGAAGGCTAGTGATATTGACATGTCCATTTCTCAAGCCTTTGTCAAACTTGCTGAAGGAAAATGTCTTGTCGATTTCATCAGCGCTGCTTATCAGCTGGAGAATAGAACAATGCAGTTAACAAGTCCTTCCCTCTACCTCTGCCTCAGTCTAGAAAACCCTGGTGAAAGCCTTGTCAGTTTCACCAGGTTCCCCTGGAATCACAGCTACAGGTGTCTGGAAACACCATAAACTGCATATTTCTGTCAACTCAGAAAATAAACCTATAGTACATAATGCTAAGGCTCTATGAGCTAAAGCCCTCTCCACTGCCCATTGTTAATCTGTTGCTGCTTCTCATCAGATGATAATGTTTTCAAACAATACCAGCTAAATTACAAATGAAGGAGATTAAGATATTGTGTGCAGAGAAAAGCAGAATGACTCAGTATGAGATTAATCGCCAACAATCTTTGCAGTTCTGAAATATATACTCATTAACAAAGAAAGCTCTCTCTTTTTATGACCCCAGATTTTCCATTGAAATAATACCTTGTCCTTTGTGACAACGATCTCTCACAATCTAGTGTCATGAAACCTAGGATGATATAAAACTTTTTTATTTCTCTCTCACAAATAAGTATAAAAGTTAGACATGGAAAAGTCAATGATGGAAATTTCTGTCTACTGGGGCAGGGGAATCTGTACCTTAAAATAAAAGCCAAGCTGTACTAGTTTTAGTACATTTCAAATAGAAAGCCTACCCCTGCAATATGCTGACTCTTGCAACACTGAGAACCTAGCTCTCTTAGCCTAATGAGTTGTGATCCATCATCATCTCTCTTTCTTTCTCTCTCTCCCTCTCTCTCTCTCTCTCTCTCACACACACACACACAAAAACACAAAGCATGGGGCTTAATTTGGCCAGGAACTATAATGCACATATCTCCCTAATATACAACTTCCTCCAGAGGAACAGTTTGTACTTCCTCACCCTCCAAGGCTAACAATGTTTCTCCAGCCAAATATCTACAGTATTTGCAAAACACAAGGACTTGAAGTAAGACTCATTTGAGGGTTGACAAAATTCTCTATTGAAAGAATTCTAATTACCGTATTTCTCAGTATTAACCCCTGCCATAGTGTGAGGTTGGTGGGGTTTTTTTAAGGTACAAAAAATTATTGAATTTAGGCACACTTTGCCAAACAATCCAAAGATTGATAAGTGACTATGAAATGGGATCATACTGATTAATTATGGCTTTTAGTACTCACAGTGTACTGTTTTCTGTACTTGCAATAGAATCATAGCTGGGAATAAGCCTCACGGAATTCATTTGTAATTTCATGGTGAGGATGGGCAGTTAGGCCTGAACTCCACTAAGACTGCTTAGAATTGCAGCCACAGAATGCTATACAAAAGCGACCTTCAAAATTACTGAATACACTGAAGGAAGAGGAAGCAATAAGGAATTTGCGTTTCTAGATAACATATAGAAATAGTTAGCTGTTAAATAAATGCTATCCATTTCTAGATACAAAGATTCTATTTGTAAATTCACAGGGTAAGTGAATCATTTTTCAAAGCACAGGATGAACAGTGAAAACAGCATCAGCTATCTAAATACTGCTTAAAAGGGCAATCAGGTCCCTGTAACAATTAAATTCTGTGTCATTGATTCCTGTTCCTCCTCCTACAAACTTTGGAGGTGCTTTCCTATTCAAAAGTCACACCCCCAACCCTCTGCAAAGCAAACTTTTTTCTATACTCTGTCTGGGTCTTTGTCTTACGTTGAGTCCTAATGTCTGAGCTTCTTTGCCTTCTTTTTCTCAAATTCGCCAGTGGAAATGCTTGTGACTGTCTTCTAACATAACTAGCAAAAACAAAACCTTCAGGGTGCATTTGTGCCACTAGTTAAATGGGTGGGAAATAAATCACTTCAGAAGCTTATAGGGCACGGTCACATTGTTAGTCTTGCAAGCTGCACAGAAAATATTTAAAAGGTTTTGTGGTGAGAGGGGTGCAAGGGAAAATACGTTGCTCTCTGAAGCACATATCCTTCCAAAGCAACATATGTACAATTAGGCAGTTAGGTTATTAATAAATATAACCAAGGAGAATAACAACAACCAAGAATTCTTCAGTTACTACCATCACCATTGCAACGTCTATGAATCAGCTGTTTCTTAAGTGCATAGGCTCCTTTACAAAAGAATGTTACTGTCAGAGTCACCCGTGGTCCCAGCTCACAAGAGACCAAAGTCCTCTCCAGCTTATGTACAAAAGCTTTTATTGAAGAACATTATTAGCTTTACATCCGAGGTCCGTGACTCTACGTCTGTTATGCTTAGACCGCTGAAGTCCCCTCTGAGTCAGTACCGCCTCTACACCAGTTTAAGAGGCTTGTACTGGTCCACCTCTTTCTCTCTTTCCTTTTCCGCAGGGTCTTTCTGCCCCCCTGTGTTCTCTCCCTTCGGGACTCTCCAGAGGCTGAATCCTCTGCCGCCTCCTCCCCCCTCCTTCGGGCTTTGGGACCAGGCTCCTCCCCAGGACTCTCTTCATTTCCGCGCGCCTCCCATTTTGAACTTGGCGCGCGTACGTTGCTCCTGACCTTCCCTTCGACAGTTACACTGCCCTCGATACTACTTTCCTCCCCTTCCGGCAGGACGTTTTGCCCTGATCTCCTTCCCCTCTCTGCTTCCTGTTCTGCTCCTTCTGACACACTGGTCACTCCTCCCCCCTCACTCCGTTCCAGCGGAGCAGCCGGTCTCGCTCTCCAACTCCCACTGGGGGTTCCCCCTTCGTTTCCCTGCTCCTGACTGCTTCCCCCTCTAGCTCCCTTGGCTTGACCAGAGGGGCTCCCTTTTGGGAGTCCTCCGATTCACTGGACGGACTCATGGACAATCTTGGGTCATTGTCATCCTCTTCCTCGTCACTCTGGAATCCTTCCCCCTCACTCTCTGTCTCCTCCCTCATCTGCGTCTCTCTCCCTGAACCCCTGACATCCATCCCCCCCTCGAAGCCCCCCCTTCCCCCCTCCCGGCCCTCGGAGGCAGGTCGTGGGAGCCGCAGCTCCTCGGAGGTAGATGCAGGATACAGTTCGTTTGCTTCAATGTCCTCTGCTAGCAGCTCGGTGTATGTGTGTTCGAATGCGGGTTCTTCACCCAAGATGTTCTCGGCTCCCTCTTCCATTGCTACTTTGTCTGGTGCTGCCTGCCAAGGCCCCGTCAGCCATTTCTTGCGCCAGTCATCCTCTGGTTGCTCGTCCCACCAGTAAGAGGGTTCTGTGTCTACCCCCGAACACGATCCCCTGGGCGGGCTTGATTCTGGCGTTCTCTCCTCGGTGGAAGAAAAGCCCCTGAAAGTACTGTCTGAAAGTGTGGGCGTAAAGAGCCAGTCATCAAAATACTCGGCTGGCATGGGTTTATGCGGGAAAAGTGCATGGAACTCGTCTTTCAGAAGAGGTTCGTCTAAAGCGTAGTCCGGCACCCAAATATTGGCACTGGCCGGGGTACCCTCTCTGGCTAGAAAGTATTCTACTCCCTCTACCCCCCATCTCGAGTCCAGGATCTCAGTGACCTCGTTGAGTGGTTCGGCCCTGGGCGCCCCCTCCCTCTCGGGTGACTGAGTGCGTGCGTGCAGTACTGTTGCAGACTCCTGAAACCTGTGCGGGGTCTTGTAGGGAGTGAGCACCGACCTATGAAAGACCGGGTGCACTCTGGAACCTTCGGGGAGGGCCAGTCGAAAAGCTACAGGGTTAATCCTAGCCTCCACCTGGTATGGCCCTAGCTGCCTGTGTCCCAGCTTCTTCTTAGCCAACGACATGGCTGGCATCGCTTGGGCCGCTAACCATACCCAGTCCCCCACCTGGATGTCCTCTCCCACTCTCCTGTTTTTGTCTGCCTGCACCTTATATGCTTGTTTGGCTAGCTCCAAATGTCTCCGCAGCTCCTCGTGCACCTCTTGCAGTTCTGCTGCGAACTGGTTGGCTTCTTGCGTCACCCCCTCTCCCGGTGTTACGAACCCCGGGAAGGTTCTGGGATGACGACCATTGTTCGCGAAGAACGGCGTCACCCCCGTCGACGCGTGCTTCGTGTTGTTGTAGGCAAACTCCGCCATCGGCAGGTAGTCCACCCACGCCGCCGGGCGCTGATTGGCGTAACATCTCAGGTACTGCTGCATGATCGCGTTGACTCTCTCTGCTTGGCCGTTGGTCTGCGGATGCCTTGCCGACGTTAGGTTGATCTTGACATGCAGGATACCTAGAAGCTTCCGCCAAAAAGTAGAAACAAATTGGCGCCCCCTATCGGACAGGATGGATTGTGGCAGCCCATGCACCTTGAACACGTGATCGATGAAGAGTTTGGCGGTCTGTTCCGCCATCGCTACCTTCGCGCAAGGAATGAAGTGCGCCATCTTGGTGAACAGGTCCACCACCACCAGCACCGCCGTCTTGCCTCTGGAGCTGGGCAGGTCAGTGACGAAGTCCAGCGCCACCCTCTCCCATGGTTGCTGTGGCGTCTCCAGCGGTTCCAGTAACCCCGCTGGCTTCTGGTGCACTGGCTTGGACCTCTGACAAGTGTCACACCTGGCGACGTAATCCGCTATCTCTCCCCGCATCTGGGGCCACCAAAAGTCCCTGGCCACCAGTTCTATTGTCTTCTCCTTGCCGAAGTGTCCCGCACTGGGGGCGTCGTGCAACTGCTGCAGAACCCTCGCGCGGAGCTCTTCGCCCGGTACGTAGAGGGCACCTTTGTGAGTTAACAGCCCGTCGCGTAATTGGAACTCATCTTCTCTCTGCGAACCCCTGCGCAGCGCCTCCATCTTGGATTGTGCAAATCGATCTACTTGCAACGCACGTCGCACCGCGTCCAGGTCGACTGCGATGGTAGCGCACGTCCACGCCTGCGGTGCGAAAATGTGCTTGGCTGCCACTGGCGCTGCTTCCTCGAGATATTGCGGTTTCCTGGAGAGCGCGTCGGCTATAACGTTGGATTCTCCCGGGATGTATTCTATCCTGAAGTCGAAATCCGCGAAGAATTCAGCCCAGCGCATGTGTCTTTGGCTCTGGAGCTTCGCCGTGCGCCAATACTCTAAGTTTTTGTGATCTGTGCGGACCTGCACTGTGTGCTTGGCACCTATGAGGAAGTGTCGCCACGCTTTGAAGGCAGCGTGGATGGCCAACAGCTCTCTGTCCCATATGGTGTAGTTTTGCTCCGCCTTGCTGAGCTTTCGGGAGTAAAAGGCACAGGGTCTCCAATTTCCTTGGGAATCTTCTTGCAGGAGCACGGCTCCCACCGCTCTGTCTGAGGCGTCGGTCTCCACTCGCATGGGTCTGCCCGGATTCACGTGCATCAGCTGCTCCTCGGAAGCGAAGAGGCTTTTAAGCTTCCTAAAAGAGCGCTCCGCCTGTTCCGTCCAAGCGAACTTCTTCTTCTTGGAACTGAGGGTGTCCGTGATTGCTGCTGTCTCCTTTGCAAAACCCCTGATGAATTTGCGGTAGAAATTGGCGAACCCGACAAATCTCTGGACCTCCTTCCGATTGCGTGGGCTCTTCCAGTCTAACACGGCGCGGACCTTGACGCTGTCCATGGCCAGCCCCTTGTCAGACAGCTTGTAGCCGAGGAAATCCACCTCCGTCACATCAAACTGGCATTTCTCCAACTTGGCGTAGAGCCTGTGTTCTCGCAGTCTCTGCAGGACCTCCTTCACGTCTCTTTCATGAGCCTCCTGCGATTCCGAAAAGATCAGGATGTCGTCGAGGAAACACACACACTTCTTGTAGAGGAGCCCCGCCAGCACGTGATGCATAAAGGCTTGGAAGACGTGAGATCCATTTTGGAGACCAAACGGCATAACTCTGTATTCATACGTGCCCAGAGGCGTGAACATGGCCGTCTTCCACTCATCGCCCTCCCGGATACGGATGAGATTATACGCTCCACGCAGATCCAACTTGGTGAAGATCTTCCCCTTCCGCACGGTCGCTAGGAGGTCATCAATCTTGGGCATGGGGAAGGCCTTGGGCTTGGTCATGGAATTTATGGCCCTGAAATCCACAATGAGTCTTTTCTGGGGCGTGTCTTTCTTCTTTACAAAAAACACAGGACTGCCCCCCACTGCTTTGGACTCCCGGATGAATCCACGCTTCAAATTATGCTCTATGAACTCCCTGAGTTCTTGCATCTCGTCCTCAGACATGGAATACAGCTTCGCAGTCGGCAGCTGCGCCCCCGGCAACAGGTCGATCGCGCAATCGTAAGGTCTGTGGGGCGGCAGCCGGTCAGCTTCCTTCTCGCAGAAAACCTCCAGGAAACTCTCGTACTTGCGAGGAACTGCCTGCGCCATGCCAAGTTGCAGCTGCTGCTCCGCCCCTTCCTCCTGGCTGGACTGGATACAATGTTGAGCACAGTACGATGAGCAAAAGGTGATCTGCCGTTGGTACCACGCTTTCGCAGGACTGTGTCTCTCCAGCCAACTCATGCCTAGTACTATAGGCGTGTCCGACAGGCGGGTGACATTGAAGCTGATGACTTCTCTATGATGTCCAATCCGCATCTCCATGGGAGGCGTCTGTTGCACAACTTGTCCTCCCAGCAATTTCCTGCCATCAACCGTGACTACGTTTAGAGGCGTTGTCGCGGGCAGAAGCGCTATGCGATGCTGCTTGACGAAATGCACCCCCACAAAGTCCGCGTTGCTCCCAGAATCGATCGTGATGGGGACTTCCAGGGTGGTTCCGTTCGGCAACTGGAGTGTTGCAGTGAGCTGCACCGTTGGCTTGGGTGGTAAAGGGTCTGTACGTTGCAAAGGCACTGGGGACTGCTCTACAGATTCGCCTGGCTGAGCCCCAGCAGCTCTGCTTCCAGCCAGGCACTGTCGTTTCCCTGAGGCTGCTCCTCTTGCATCACTTCTGCTGCCACTGTTGCTAAGGCTGCAGTGTGCTTATGGGGCCTCTGGGGGCACTCTTTCGCCATGTGTTGTGCACTGTCACAGATGTAACATTTCCTGTTCCCTCTAGGAGGCTTCGCCTTTACTGCACCAGATGCTGGGACTCTGGCTGTTGCCTGAGCCTTAGCACCACCAATTTCCATCGGTTCCTCCCCCTGCCGCGCCAGAGGCGAGGGATGTGCCTGACTGAAATCTCTGGGGAGAAAAGGAGGCGTCCTTGCCGGTGCACGCGCCTGGCGTCCCTCCTCATTGTGCCAAGGACGTTCTTCGTGCCGTACCCCTATCGCAAGAGCCCTCTGCACGACGTCCTCCAGGGTCTGAGGTCTGTCTCCCCTGGCAAGTTCGTCTTTTATGGGGCCGCTGAGACCCTCCCAGAACAAATCTCTCACTGGTTTGCAGTCCTTCTCCCAGCCTAATACAGTCAGTAAGGCGAAAAATCGCGAATGATACTGACGCACAGTGGCTCTGCCTTGCCGCAACCCGTGCATTTCCCTGCGTGCAAGATCAAGATCCACGGTTGACTGGAAACAAGCGTCCATCGCTTTAATAAATTCATCAGAATCGCGGCGGGCAGGGCCGTCTTCGCGCCACAAATTGCGCAACCAACTTCTTGCCTCCCCATGCAAATGAGACACAATAAACCCCACTTTCTCCTCTTCATCTTTAAAGTCATTACGAAGCAAATGCAGTGCATACAAGACGTCTGCTCTGAAACTTGGGTAGTGCTTTAGGTTCCCATCGAAGTGGGTGACTAGACTGCCCCCCCGCCTTCCAAGTCCAATTCCCTCTGATCTGGACCCTGGGAACCCCTCCTTGCTTGCACGCTCCCACCTTATTTGCAGGTCCTGGCAGCGCTTCTCCGCTTCATCACTCTTCTTCTGAGATGCAATGACTGCAGCGGTGAGTTCTGTAACTGCGTTGCGCAGCGTTGCTAGTTGCTCCTCCGCACTCATGGCTGCTACCGTTCGTGAGCTTTGCAAAAAAAAAATTTGCGTTCTTAGAGAGGGGACTTGCTGTCAGAGTCACCCGTGGTCCCAGCTCACAAGAGACCAAAGTCCTCTCCAGCTTATGTACAAAAGCTTTTATTGAAGAACATTATTAGCTTTACATCCGAGGTCCGTGACTCTACGTCTGTTACGCTTAGACCGCTGAAGTCCCCTCTGAGTCAGTACCGCCTCTACACCAGTTTAAGAGGCTTGTACTGGTCCACCTCTTTCTCTCTTTCCTTTTCCGCAGGGTCTTTCTGCCCCCCTGTGTTCTCTCCCTTCGGGACTCTCCAGAGGCTGAATCCTCTGCCGCCTCCTCCCCCCTCCTTCGGGCTTTGGGACCAGGCTCCTCCCCAGGACTCTCTTCATTTCCGCGCGCCTCCCATTTTGAACTTGGCGCGCGTACGTTGCTCCTGACCTTCCCTTCGACAGTTACACTGCCCTCGATACTACTTTCCTCCCCTTCCGGCAGGACGTTTTGCCCTGATCTCCTTCCCCTCTCTGCTTCCTGTTCTGCTCCTTCTGACACACTGGTCACTCCTCCCCCCTCACTCCGTTCCAGCGGAGCAGCCGGTCTCGCTCTCCAACTCCCACTGGGGGTTCCCCCTTCGTTTCCCTGCTCCTGACTGCTTCCCCCTCTAGCTCCCCTTGGCTTGACCAGAGGGGCTCCCTTTTGGGAGTCCTCCGATTCACTGGACGGACTCATGGACAATCTTGGGTCATTGTCATCCTCTTCCTCGTCACTCTGGAATCCTTCCCCCTCACTCTCTGTCTCCTCCCTCATCTGCGTCTCTCTCCCTGAACCCCTGACAGTTACGAATGGGATTTTTTTTAAAAACTAGATTCAAATATTTTAAAATGGTTTATCTTGCACCATTTACACCATTTAATTTAGCTGATTGCTACACACAAATGCTCTCATAGGACAGGGATTGAAACAATCCTTCTGGCAAAACCCCCCATGGAAATCGTACTTATCTGTCTAATCTTTTAACAAGCAGACCTACTTTTCTAACCCCAACTTTCTCAGTCATTTATTCTTAGTGAAAGGTCTTTGAAATAAACAAGGTAACTGCAAAGATGTTGACCAGGCAAAGGCTTTGACCTCACCATGATTTAGGAACATCTTTCACCAAAATTAATTATTATTTTTTAAAAAAACAGGAGGAGCAACATCTTTTTAGCTAAGACAGAGTTCAAATCTAAGGATGATTTGTGGCATCAGAAGTTCTGCATTACCTCCAAATAAAACCAATCTCTTCATTCATGCTATGAGGGAGTGCTGATCATTATGTAGCCACATGCAAGAGGGAGATATTATGAGGCTTGGTGAAATCCCAGGATTGTCCAACTGTTGGAGGGGGAGGGGAATGAAATGGAGCAGTCCACATTGGAGAACCTCTACACCCCTCCCTTTTTTGCAGATCCCTCTTGCTTTTCAGAATTCAGCTCTTTGTGTTGAGGTGCAAGTGGCTTCCAGGAAGTGAAAGTGAAGTACTTGTGCAGATCAAAGAAGGTACCAGAAATAAAAACTGTCCCTGTATATATTTGTAAGAAATAATCTCCACCATACCAGTCAGCGACACATTCTGAGGAAAAATACATACATATATAAATCTCTATTTATTTATTTTTATGCCGCTTTTCCATAGTTAAAATCATGGTCAAGGTGGCTGACAACATGAAAAAAAACACATAATTTCAGAAGTAACAGAAGTATTCATAAAGAAAACACATCAAATAGAACACAACTAAATTGATCTGAAAATAAAGAATAGAAGACGGAGAAGGAAATGGTGGTGTCAGAATAATCTGCAGCATCAAAATTAGTGGTCCAGCAAAACCACAGGCCTAGCTGAAGAAGAGGAGGAAAATGAGACAATGGCCTCATATAGTAATAATCATATTTGGACAAAGTCTAGAGAACAAATGGTGGCATCTGTGGAAGGCAGGTTTGCAGAGAAATGAGAGAGAACAGGAGGCAGCATGTCTTCTGGCATACACCAACCTCCTTAATACTTCAGCATCTCCCTTGGGCTTAAAATCCACAAGCATGGTCACCTGTACCATTGTAGGAACACGTTTCTAAACTAACATAATGGATAATTTCAACACGTTAAATACAATAGTTTGTTCCAATATTACTACTCACAAAGCTGTATACAGTACTTGACATTAGTTAAAACAAATTTGCCTTTCTAAATGGTATGATATTTTCCCCTATTTTACTATCAAGACAACACAGTGGATCCAATTCATTTCTGTACGCCTTTGAAAGAGAGAAAAGCTACTTCGGAATAGGACGCATTAAAATTCTATCTTATATCAGCAGACCATTGTCCTGTAGAGTTATCATGTTACATATTTTTCAAAAGGAAAATGCTAAGCAAAGGTCATGAAGATAATTCAGGTTTGCAGAAAGAGGCTGGAATGCATGTTAGCATGGTAAACATTTAAACATCTGCATATACAGAAACATCTATTGGTATTTAGTTGTTTAATGATTTAATAGATACACTGCTTTGCTTTGCTATATTGTATTATCTTTTTTTAAGTGACAGCTTATTTTAACAGAAATATACATAAAGTATACAAACTTTTGAGCTAAGATGATCACAGACAACACATAGTGTTCAAGGGTTTGTCCCAAAAGACTTGAAGGTTTAGATTCTTTTAAAAGCTTAACATTTTCTTCCATAATTAACAAGAACTGCCACAAATTTTGTTATTCCCACTTCTCAGACGTTAGCGAGATGACACACCTACTCATAAGGTAACATATGAGTTGTTGTTTTCTTTAAAAAACTCACCACAAACATAAAATTGTAACTTTAATTATGTGTATGAAACTATAATTGATACAATGATTCATTTTGTTCAGATACGTCAAGCAGGTTAAGTGACACCTTACCTTAAACTACCTCAAAACACTTGACTACCTTAAACAAATTGAGTCACGGAGTATATATTTATCTGTCTAGCCAGCCTATTAGTCATCAGTCATGAAAAAAACATTTGTCACTATATAAAAGGATTCAGAAACATGCGTCTGAAAACATTTGCAAGCTGTCATTTGGACCCTTGAGAATCAGAAGACACTTTGCCTACCTTTGTATTATGAAAAGCTACAACTGCCTTAATTTGTTTAGCCACATAGGATTATGGTTCTTCCTATTTTATTTTTTTTAAGTAACACTTTCTTGTTTCCTATGTTTCCTATGGGCGAACTGCTTAGAAAGTACCTGCACATTTTGTCCTATAACTTTCTTTTTAGGAGGACTAGCAAAACTAGGAGGAGCCACTTTATACAGTAGGCTACATTCCAATAAGGAAATGTCTGCAGTTTCTAGACATGCACACATTTCTCCATCTTTCAAGCAGGCAAGCAAGAGTTGTTACTATAGTTTAAGAACACACTCCACACCAGTAAAAGCATTCAAGGAGACTGCAGAGCAAGTGCGGGGACAGGAATAGCCTGGAGGGAGGGCATGGCTTAAGGAAAGCCCAAACTGCCAGACAGAGAGACCTGGAGGATTACATTCATTCCCAAGGCCTGAGGTTCCCACTCCTGCAGCAGGCAAGGGACTTGCTATTTCCTCAGACCACCACCCTTCAGCTCACGTGTTACTTTCAGGTTGTCACAGCGTTTGTTCAATACAGTGGACGCTTGGGTTGCGAACGTGATCCGTGCGGGAGGCACGTTTGCAACTCGCAGTGCCGCGTCTGCACACGCACGGGTCACAATTCAGCGCTTCTGAACATGCGCAAAGAGTGATTTAGCAGTTCTGCGCATGCGCAAGCGCAGAAACCCCGAAGTAACCCATTCCAGTACTTCCGGGTTTGGCGCAGTGCGCAACCTGAAAACGCACAACCTGAAGCGTCTGTAACCTGAGGTATGACTGTATTTCATTTGCAAATATTCCAGAATAGTATATATTTAGAAATACAGCACTGTCCTTGTCTCATAACCTCTGCCTACCTTAAGAGAAGCCTTTGAAGAAGACACTTGTCACAGCAACTTAACTTTCATTTTGTGACTAAGCATGCAAGAAGCTACATGGAATGTAGAAACTAATTCAGCTCCCAGCCTAGAGATCTTATAATCTATTTCAGAGGCACAAGGCAAGAGGGGTATACACATGGCCACACACTGAATGAATGCATGGAGGCAGTCTGGGGGACAAGTGAAGTAGCCCTGCCAACCACCACTGGCACACACACTGGCACACACCAACAAACATCTGTTTGGCATTCATCAGTAACCTACACGTACAACTATACATGTGGAGAGTGTCATGAGCCCTGCAGCATTGTCAAGCTCAGGCTTTGATTGGCAGACTCTGACACAGGAGGAGGAAGAAGAAACAGAGGAGGCAGTTGAATTGTGGGAACCTGGGTTCAAGAAGGGGCCATTTCCCACATTAGTAGCTTTGGAAGCAGGACAAGGGATGCTGGTTCTCCCCTCCAACCTTTCTGCAAGGCAGAGTGCTTCAGGGGAGGGTTCTGATCAGCTGAGGCAGGAAGCTGAGCACAAAACATCTGAGACTGTGTGGTGTAGTGGACTGTGTGGAGAGCCAGTGTGGTGTAGTGGTTAAGAGCGGTAGACTCGTAATCTGGGGAACCGGGTTTGCGTCTCCGCTCCTCCACATGCAGCTGCTGGGTGACCTTGGGCCAGTCACACTTCTCTCAGCCCCACTCACCACACAGAATGTTTGTTGTGGGGGAGGAAGGGAAAGGAGAATGTTAGCCACTTTGAGACTCCTTCGGGTAGTGATAAAGCGGGATTTCAAATCCAAACTCTTCTTCTTCTGACTGAACAACAACCTGGACAGGAGGGTCCAGCCTTGCCACCTAGAACCAGGCACTGCCTTTACAGATTGGAGCAGGTGCTTGCAATATTGATAGGGAAACTCTGTAGGAGATGCTCTTTGCTTCCATCTGGCTATGAACCTCTTTCTGTGCTCCAGAACTCCTGCACTGTGAGTCTTAAGCACTATGTCTACTGTTGGCCAAAGACATTTTGTTACCTGAGGCAAAATCCCAAAATGGCGCCTCCTCTGCCAGGGAAGAAGGGAATGAGTGAAGCTCTACAACAGGAACAAAGGAGGAATGAAGATCTACTTTGGGATTTGCTGCCCGTCTGAGGCAGTTGCCTCACCTTGCCTAGGTTGGCCCTAGCTGCCTAGCCTGCATTGTCACTTGCCTGAATAAAAACCTCCTTCCTACTTGCAAGTAACAGCTCTGTCTTCATGTTTGGGGCAGGAGTCAGGTCAGAGAGCTCATATATGCAGGAATGGGTCCTCTTCCAGGATTGCTGGAAGACTGGATAAAAGGGCAAGTATGTGTTAATAGAGAACTAGGCAGCAGTAGCAGTGTACTAAGTAAGGATGTGGGATGTGAGGATAGTAGGATGGCTCAGAAAACAGAGCACAGTAACTATGAAATAGAGGGTGTTCCAAACAGAGAGAGCAGCATGGCAGAAGGCACAGAGGTGGGAGTAGAACAGAAATATGAAAGGAAGCAGATAAGAACACAAGATGTGCCCTTCTGGATCAGGCCAAGGGCCCATACAGTCCAGCATCCTGTTTTCTGCGTGGCCAGCCACATTCCTATGGAAAGCTTGTATGCATGAAATGTATCTGAAAAATGGCAAGCTAACTGCACCCTATACTCACTGACTAAGAAAAACAAAAATACAGAAGCAGTCCATCCATAATAAAACACAGACCAACTTGTACACAAAACCTGTTGTACCTCTCTTCTTTCCAAAAGCAGTACTCACTAGACGAGGATTTGTTTTTTGGGAATATGATTTCCAGTAATATGGCCCATGGACTGCAAGAAGATCAAACCTATCCATTCTTAAGGAAATCAGCCCTGGGTGCTCACTGGAAGGACAGATCCTGAAGTTGAGGCTCCAATACTTTAGCCACCTCATGAGAAGAGAAGACTCCCTGGAAAAGACCTTGATGTTGGGAAAGATTGAGGGCACAAGGAGAAGGGGACGACAGAGGACGAGATGGTTGGACAGTGTTCTCGAAGCTACCAGCATGAGCTTGACCAAACTGCGGGAGGCAGTGGAAGACAGGAGTGCCTGGCGTGCTCTGGTCCATGGGGTCACGAAGAGTTGGAAACGACTAAACGACTAAACAACAACAACAACAATATGGCCAAGTCCTGCAGCTTGTGAAATAATAACAGAAAAAACAGTGTCTCTAAACATGCGCAGAATGCTTTTCCCCACCACAAAGAAAGCACACAGCCTGTTGCCAGACCATGATGGTTAAGAAGCAGGGTTTTACAGGGCAAATGCTAAGGGTCAAAACCACAGGATTAATTACAGTAGCAGAAATGCTGGCAAACATAGATAGCTGAAGGAAATTGGTATGATTCCCACAATGATTCAAAGAACTCTTTATCAAGTGAAAGTCTGCTTTGGAATGCTGCAGCATGAAAATACATTTCAAGCAGTTGCAACAACCTTGGTAAAGAATTCTTCAAAACCAACTTATATCTTTGTGTTTGGCAAAAGCTGTAACTCACAGGTCGGCTTGAGCCCCAGGACTACTATACCTGGAAATCAAGCACTGCTCTAGATTCAGATAGGATACTGCTACACAGGCTGGTCAAATGATACTCATGTTGAGACTGCCGTTCTTCCTTTCAGACGCTTCCTAGAATAGAACTAGGTTATTTGCGTTAGGCATCACAGATTGTGCTCTTGTTCAACAGGGCACAGAGTACACAAGTTCTCAAAGATACCATTTGTTCTTCTGTAATTTTGCAAAATGATTGCATAAGGATTCTTGTTTTTTAGCATATACTTTGCAAGTGTAAAAAAAAAAAAAAAAGTAGCCTTGTTTGTTTTCTGCGTAAAATCCAATGTGCCAAGTCACAGAATTTCAGCATCAGGAAGGAACTGAATCAGTCTGAGGAAGACTACGAAGGACAGACTTTAATGTGTGGTTTGATTAGTCTTGTCAGCCATAAAGGTTGTTTCTAACTTTAATTACAAAACTAGAGGCCAAACAAAATGTGTTGCACAATGATAAGTGTAGCTTATATTGTGACTTTGAAATTATCTTTCCCATATTTATTGAAGAGCAGAAAGCAAGCTGTGCGTTCATACTAGTGGTTATGACAACTGGTTGTTAGAGGTTATGGGAAGGTCAGTAGGAGAGCAGATTTTCATAAAATTAAGCCTTTGACTCTCAACTACATTACAAACATGGGAGCAGTTTAAAAATGCCTTAATTGTTGAAGGCAAAAGCACAAAGTAATTAGAAAAAGTTAAGGGTAATAAATGCATATGAAGCAATTCCACATCAGAAGCAAAAGCCCAACGCAGTAAAAAGAAGAGGAGGAAAAATAACAATTAAATTCAAACTTCTGCAGAACTAATTAGACAAATTATTCAGGAATATTCTGGATTCTTCTTTCTGTGAGATTGACTAGGTAATCAACCAATAGTTGTTTAAATCTAGGATATCATACCTCGGTATGAAGTTCCCTTTAAACACGGTGACTAATTCTCAATAAAACACCCAAGAGAAGGGAGCACTGTCCTAAATCACTTAGAAATGTATAGGTGAGCTCCAATGGTCCAAATTTGAACTGCAAGAAGAAACAAACAGAGCACGTCTTGGCATGTTTGCTTCAGCCAATGTATGGGTTGGCTTGTCAGCTGCTGTTCTAGCTCACTGCAGTCTAAAATAAATAGTGAGAATAAAGTTGCATTCCAACTATTTACTCCCCAGGCTATTTAATATCTACATGAATTGAACCACTGCCTGAGTTGTCCAGGGGCCAACGTGATGATAATCCAACTCTATTTCTACTTTTTAACTGAGTCAAACAAATATGTGTCAGGATTATGGAAAGAGTGACAAGATAGGGGTATTGTACAGGTGGGGAGAACTTAATCTATGTAAGAGCTGGTTCTCTGACTATGCTGGATAGAGTCACATTTTGCTTAAAATGTCAGGGCTGTAGCCCGGGATGTACTTGCCTTTGGAGTCCTAGTGACATCCATGTCAACTTGAAGCACCTCTTATCAGCTGCAAATGATACATCAGCTGCAGTAGTTCTTGAACAGGAATGACCCTCCCATAGGAGATATCCATGCTTTGGTCACATAAAGATTACTCTAATGTGTTTTACGTGGGCCTGCCTTTGATAACCACTCATAAACTTTAGTTGGGCCAAAAATGTAACAGCAAGACTTCTGATTGCATTATCTCACAATGGACTCATTAACCTAGCCTGCAAAATCTACATCAACTTCTGGAGTGTTACCAAGTGCAATTCAAATTGTTGGACTTTGTCTATATAGCCCTAAATAGCTTGGGACTAGTGTATCTGAAGATTTCTTCCTCGTGTACAATCCAGCTCATATGCTTTGGTGACATCCCCCCCCCCCCGCCAGATGACCTGATAAATAACTAAAAATGTCTTCACCACTGGGCTGGCATGCCTATGGAACCCTCTTCCCTAAGTGTTTAGGTTCCAAGCAAAGAATTACCCTACCCAGACTAGCCCTACCATTAGACAGAATGAGGCAGCTGCCTCAAGCAACTGATTTTCCGTGTGAAAAGCAAGCTCAGAAAATAGTCCTATTGGTTTAATTGGGCCAACAAACTGTAACTGGCCATCCCACAATGCCAGGGGGACTTCTGACCTAAACTGTAGTATTGAGTAACAAATCAAAGTCTAACTCCAAGAAGTGAAACTGACAGCCTCTGGAGTGCAGAGACATGGTGCCAGCTGGCATTGCATCTGAACATTTTGCACAGAGACAGCAGCAACGACAAGTGAGCAAACTGGAACTCCTTAGTTGTCTGTGTCCCACCAGGGAAATGCCAAACTGACAGAAGGACAATTACATGTCCTTCAAAGTTTTCCAGAAGAACGATCCATGGTTTCTCAACAGAAATGTTAAGAAAAAGGAAGGCATGCACAGGTTTCAATATAATGCTGCCTTCAATCCCAGTCGGTCACTCAGTCACGTAACAAACATCTCACTAGCCAAGTCAAACAGCTACTAAAATGCTTTAGAGAGGTAGGGCTGTCCACAAGCTTTAGGCCAGGGACGAGGAAGCTTTCACCCTCAAGATGTTATTAGCTTGCAACTCCCATCAGTCGCAGCCACTATGTCCAGAGATGGTTGGAGCTGTAATTAAACATCATCTGGAAGGTCATATATTTTACTGGAGGGTCACGTGTTTTATTCAGAAATAAGTCACCCTGTTTTCAATAGGCCTTACTCCCAGGTTTATGCTGATGGCATTGCATATCCTGAGTACATGGTAAGCTGAGTTAGGTTTGATAGGAATATAATTACAATGAATATTTTGGTTTTTCACAAAATTCCCATTTACCTCAATAATAATAATAATAATAATTTATACCCCACTCATCTGGCTGGGTTTCTGTTGCCACTCTGGGCAGCTTCCAGCAGGATATTAAAAACATAATAAAACATCAAACATTAAAAACTTCCCTAAACAGGGAGGTCTTCAGATGTCTTCTAAAAGTCAGATAGTTGTTTATTTCCTTGAAATCTGATGGGAGGGCATTCCACAGGGCGGGTGCCACCACTGAGAAGGCCCTCTGCCTGGTTCCCTGTAACCTCACTTCTCGCAGTGAGAGAACTGCCAGAAGGCCCTCGACGCTGGAGCTCAGTGTCTGGGTTGAACAATAGGGGTGGAGAAGCTCCTTCAGGTATACTGGGCCGAGGCAGTTCAAAATATAAAATAAAACCTTCAAAATATAAAATAAAACAGAAGATTTCTCTCCCAGTATCTTCAAATTTTCCACCCACTCTGCTCCTGCTTCCTCTTGTTTGAAACTTATTTGGAATAAACAACTTTGGAAAATCTGGGAGAAGAAGCAGTAAATCAGACCAGTGAGGCTGATGCATTATTCAGAATTTGACAGCAGATAATCCCATCACTGAGCTTCTGACTGCTTTAAGTAAACCAGTTTTCTGTTCTCTGTATCTGTGAAGAAAAGATTCAAAACAGAAAACCAGTATACTTAAATGATACACTAACCCAAGGTTTTTAGTCCAGATTGCTGTATGCGGTTGAAACAGCCCTTACATGGGGGGGAACATAAATGTGCCCGATGGAGTATGTGGCTTAGAATCAATATCATTTTGTCATATTCGTTATAAAGCATAATGAAAAGCAATGGCATTACTGAAACTTCATAGGAGCCCGGAGCTCTGGAGCCCTGAATGATTCAACAAAGTGGCTTTCAGAAGAAAAATGAACCTGGCTGGCTGTTTCAGAGGGAAAACCTCCAGAGTAATATGGTGTAATTTAAAATATGTAAAAACTTCAGTGACTCCCAAGTTGCTCACACAACTATTTAAACATGATCCTCTAGGAAGAGCAGTCCCCTATTAACTCATACTCTACTTCTAGAATGTTACCGTCAGCTTTGAAAGACATATACCGGTACTTTACAAATCACAGCAGATCTCTGCCAGAATATAAACAGAACCATCTTAGAGCGGTATCTCTGCATTTCAATTTGATAAGAATGTCACTGTAATTTGGACCCGTTACTCATTCAGTTCTCTAACAAAGAGTAACAAATAATAAATAATAATAAAGACTAACGAATTTATTATTGCATACAGTGGCGTAGTGGGGGTGAGGTGGGAGGGCCATGATACCTGCCACAAATTTATGAGGGGGTGCAACCAGGCACCCCCCCACAACAGGCTGCCTCATTGAGGCCGGAGCTGCAGGGAGGCAAACCACACCCGGCTGGGCCTTCAAGGCTGGGGTTGCGCCTCTTCATGCCTGGCAAAGGGACACCCATATGCGCCCTGACCCTTGGCCAGCAGAGAGAGAAGGAGGGGGAGAGTGCTGCAGTTGCCCACCAAGAAGGGAGGGAGGAAGAGGAAGGCAGGAAAGCACTGCCGGAGCCAGGTGCATTGCCTAGATGCCTTGCTACAAGGACAGGAGGGTGACACAGCGGTGCTCCTGGCTTTGCATTTCTCTGCCTTATCTATGTTTCCAGGTCGGGGCTAGTTTGCAAGGACAGACTCCCTTGATTGGATGCTGGCCAGCGAAGGAAATGACCACGGCCTAGTCCACCAGAGGGGCACATCCCACCCCACCCTGGGCGCGGGCAACCCATGCTATGCCCGTCATTGCATAAGCTACAGATAGGTAGCTGTGTTGGTCTGCCATAGTCAAAACAAAACAAATTCCTTCCAGTAGCACCTTAAAGACCAACTAAGTCAGTTCTTGGTATGAGCTTTCGTGTGCATGCACACGTCTTCAGATACACAGTGTATCTGAAGAAGTGTGCATGCACACGAAAGCTCATACCAAGAACTGACTTAGTTGGTCTTTAAGGTGCTACTGGAAGGAATTTGTTTTGTATTGCATAAGCTGTCATGGATCACAGTCCACTGCATCAGATGCATAAAGCAATACTTATATTTATAACAGCGGTTTCCCCACAAAATACCACCTGCGGGGGGGGGGGGGGAGGATGAGTTTTCAGGGAGGAGACTGTAAACAAGGAGATCAGAGGGAAAGCTGCTTTTAAAAAGAACATATACTGTACGTTTTCATTGTTTTATAATTGTAAGGGTTGTATTATATTGTTGTGACCCATTTTGGACCTTATAGTAAAAACTGGGTAAGAAATCTTAAAAATAAATAAATGGATCAGGATTTTTTTTCAATAAGGAGACAACTCAAAAGAGTGGGCTGTTGTTGAAGTTATCACCCGAACTTCATCTGGTTTTTATCTGTCTTCAGTTCGATGGACTTCATGAGTTTGAGACACCAAGAATCACCCATCAAAACACACAAAAATATTTTGGGTCCCCACCACTTACCACCCTGCCCTCTGCCAGTAGTCATACTAAATTTCAATCCATAAAGTGAACAAAAAGTTCACTGTTTCCTGTACTGTCTTGTAGAGAAATAGCACTTGAGTTAAGCACAGATTTGTACAATGATGACAGTGTGCTAAAAATCAAACCCACAGCAAATGACCTTATTTATTTTAAAATGTTTAATCATGCAGAAACAATCTGAAGCACACCCTCTGTTTAGCAATGTCCCTTAATGTTTAGCAATGTCCCTTAATGTGACGAGGGGAGCAGAAAGAGAGCCTAACATTCTGTTCAGGAAGATTACTTCCTTTCCTACACAGATAAATAATCCAACTGCTTCAAGCTGTGAAGTTTGTTTCTTTTAAAGTACTAAACATCTCATCCTAGAATAGGAGAAGCAGACTTCTCATCTCCAGAGCCAAAACCAGGAAGGCCAAATTATAATGGAAATAATCAAGACTCACTTCCTTTGTTTTTTACTAGACTGATATTACTTTACTTACTCATAGCTGACTGGCTAAAATGTGTGCAAAGTAGGCAATTCTTTGAACTACTGTAGTCATTTAGGAAGCAAACTTGGTACAGAACAGTCATCTAGGTTTATCAACACTGCATACAACACTTATCCAATCTCCCAACTAAGAACAGCTGCCCATGTGACATTTTAATATTAAGATATCATTTTGGGGTAAGAAAAAGCATGTGCAATGCATGCAATCATATGCAAAAAGCCTGGCCATTTTATACATTTTATACATACATTGAGAAGTCATAGTGGATAACCGCTCCCCACCATGTAGTTACTCAGGTGTTCATGGTGAGTTCCAGCACCTCTTTTTCTAGAAAAAATGGCACTGGAAATACTCCTATATTTGTCCAATTGTTCCTATACAGGGGTAGGGGATATTTCTGGTCGGGGACATGTTGTGCTCCTTCTGGAGTAGTTCATCCACATTTGGTCCCCTCCATGCACTCAGCTCTTACTTCTGGCTCCTAGAAGCTGACAGCAGTCACACCCTGGGAAATCGATTTGACTGGCTGGCTAAACCAGGTGAGGGTAGCCAATGGGTCTTAAACTCTTGGTAAGTCAGGTGAGTCTCCTGCATGCGAAGACAGGCTCTGGCATATTGAGCAGACAAGGCCAACAGTGGGTTCAATGGTCAAGAAGATGGTTTCTGTGTGTGCTGTTGAGGGAAATGAGGGGGAGATGGGCCTTGTTGACCAGGGAAGATAGTCCATCTAAGAGAAGGAAAACACTGGTCCTAAACCTCCACAATGCTCCTTCATGAGAAAGGCTTTGGGAATAAACCCCGAGGAACAATCCATACTCATTGCCTCATGGGACGTCATGGAAAGAAGATATGGTTAAACAGTAAACAAGGGGTTCTCAAGCTTATTTTTCTGGGCCACACTTTCTGAATATAAATTTGCTCACACCACGCCAATTTTTCAATTGCTAAGAAATACACTGGAAAACAAAAAGAACTCCTGGCAGTGTTTGATTTACTACACAGAACACAACTACTTTAGCCTATGATCACAGGACATCCAGAAAGTATTAAAAAATGCAGCTATGAAAGAGTATGAATCATTCCCAAAATATAATTATAGACGAGTCTCTTACATATGTATCTTAAGCATGTACACAAACTCAATGTGAGGTCTGCGCTTGCTTTTGCCGGGTAATCTCATTTATATTTGAGACAAGCAAACTCTAATCTCCTCATCAACATAAAGAAGCCTTTCTCTTTTCTGACCTTTTACATTTGTCAGAGTTGAAAACCCCTCTTCACAACAATATGTGAAGAACTGTAGAATCTCCCCGCCACACTTGGCATCCTCTCCTGTCATATCAGTGTGGCAGTCGACACCCTTTCAGAACCAATGAAGCAAACCCTACACAAATCCAGAGCGGAGTCCTGATGGCGGGTGGAGTCTTGTACACATCCTTCTGGCAGCTCCTGCAGCCAAGCCGGTGCCAAATATATTGCTTTCCTTTCCTTTGGACCACATCAACAAGGCTGAGAGGTGAGCTGTTTTGTCTGGGCAGCCCAGGACCTCCACACTCACTGCCCTGGCTTGTGCCCTGGATAGTTCACTTTGGTGCTGTTAACACAGCAAAAACAACACGGGAGGCAGCAGTTATGATTTATAAGCTCAGCCTGATTGTTGTAAGATAGAAGTGCTATGGGTTGCCTTAATTGGTAGGAGTAATCATCATGTCTCACTGGTCAGCTAACACCCGCCTTAAGCTGGGCAGCTCCTGGTCCATAAAGTACTGACCCAGCACTGTCAGCCTACTTCAATGGGAGCTTTGAGGTTAGAGCATCATTCAACAAGCCAACCAGGCACTCTCCTGCATAAATCTGTACAGCCACAGCAGGCGCTGTAACTCTCCAATGGTTTTATTTCACCCCGAAGGTACACTTTCCCATTGTCTTCTAAGACAGATGCCAATGAATAGTTCCTATACAGGGCCAAACCAAGAGCAAAATTTTGTTTCAGTGGTCATATCTGGCAGCTCCTGGCATCAGTTGCAGGTGGGTGCAGTCAGTGGGGTTAAGATGTTGACAACAGTCCTGTTTAAAGGGCCCTGGACCCAACCAATGGAACACAAATGTTACAAAGAGAGGAAAATCACATGGGGTTAGAGGATGAAGCGGGCAAGGTGGCAATGACAAGGAGGTGGAGCTGTGAAAGTGGCACAGAAACCTTCCCACACACTGTGTATTGAGAACTTGGGAGGAATGACTTAACACCTCTGCCTAGACAGAATTCAGGATAAGAGGCATGGGGCAATCTTAAAGTGCCTGGGGAGAGGGAAGACCTATGCCATACGCCACCCCTGTTTAGACACTCCAATAATAAACACCTGACTTGCTTTTCACTCTTTAGATTTTTGCATGTGGTCTTCTCATTTACTTAACTTTATTCAAGCTCCATCTTCACAATTTTGGCCTTGTACAAATGTCAACACATTTTACCACTTAAACAGAAAGCAACATAGACTTGGTTTAAAATGAAGGTATTGTAAAGATCTTTCTTCTAAAACCAAAACCCAGATCTTATAATAATTTCAATGTGACACTCCAGTTATGAAATAATAATTGTACAGAATGGATCATACCGCTATCCAAAGTTGCTGGTTCCTGCCCCACACTCCAAACAGCACAATTACTGCTGAGCAGAAGCTGGCTGCAGTAAAATCTTTGGCACTGGCAGATACTGCCTGTGATGTCAGTGGGATCTTCCAACTTTACTTTGAAACCAGCCCTACCGTGCTCTACTTTTTATTAGATCATCAACACTGGCCAAAATGGGAGAGTTAACCCTTTCCCCTGTGCCATTTCCCTGATCTATTATTATCTAAGATACTATTAGCCCAGATTTCACCCAGGTGAGACTAATAACTCCACAACAACAATTTAGATCACACAAAAACTCTCGTGGGTGTAACCCTCCATCCTCAGTCCTCTGCCCTGATCGCATCTGAGCAGGTCCTGGCAGCTTTAAGCTGTGCACACATTACCATTTACTCTGGCTCCTGTGCGCTCCCACCACTGGTGTTTGAAGCTGCGTACACATGACATTAGCTATAATCCCTATCTAGAGTTCCTCGAAAAATACTGCTATTTGATGTTTTCCCCACCCAACCGCTTAAACCAGCTTCCATTCAATTTGAAAGCATAAGCCACATTCACTCTGCAGTTATATGGAAGTGTGTAAATTTGAGACAGCTATTGCACATGCGCAGACGACAGCATATGCACAGATGACAGCCCCATGAATGGGTTGCTGGGTGGGTTGCATGAGTCAGAAAACCAAAAAGGCAATGTGCATCAGGTGAAGACATCCCAGCCCCCTCCCTCTCTGGTGTGTACAGAACCATGGAAATGCAACAGGCAGACACCTCAACCTCAATGCATTTTAAACCGCTAATGTGTACCTAGCCATAAGGTCAAAAGAGCGAATGTTGAGTGCTCAGAACCACAGACCCAAAGGAGGGCCTAGGTGAGTAGTTTGATGCAGGGATACAAAAAGGCTGTAAAAGTGCCAGAATGCTCTAGTGCTTTATTAATTAAGAGTGCAAACTTTACAAGACGGCATGCAGAACATCGCTGCCTTTACACATATGGGACAGACACTGCAACAATGAGAGGTTGCCATGACTTGTCTGCACTCAAGCAAATGTATACATCCTTTATGCAAAAAGCAGCATATGTCAGTTTGCCCAGAATCTCCCATCACTCCTGGGATAGGTGGCAGCTATCCAAAGCTTCTCCCCTCTCTGGGTCTAGAACCCATCATCCCAAGGTCCACAGATAAGCATAGCATCAAAGCAAGCCAATTAGCATATATCAAAGCAAGTGAATACTGGATAAACATATGTATAAGCTCATTCTTGCCACAACTACCAATTAGTTTGGGGGTTATCCTGTCTACGAAGATGGGATTTGTAGGCCTTCCAGAACATTTCATATTTGGTTCAGCATATCAAACTCCTGGTTCCTGACTGTTCTGACTGCCCTGAGTTCCAAGGGCACTGCCCACCTGTTTCAACACAGCAAACAGCCACATACTGGCTGAGTTCAGAGTGCCAAACACTTGGTTCCAAACGTCTGCTAACCTACATTCAAATAGTTAGGGAGTGGTTAATCCTAGCTTGTAATAATCAGAGCGTCTTTGCCTGTGCAAAATGCCTGCATGGAATGTCTTCAGAGAAAGGGGGAAAGCCCTTCAGAGACTCTCGTCCTATTAAATTTTAGCAGCTCTCCCAACCCAGGCGCCCACAATGTCCCAAGTCCGGATAACTGTTACTAAACAACAGAGGCGCAAATGCAAGCGGGGGCCGGATGCTCAGTCACCAGCGACTGCTCCTCTGGGCAGCAAGGCAAGTTGAAACCTGACATTTGACACATCGCGAAGGCACGCTGCTGAACTGGAGCCTGTTTTGGGGACATGACACCTGCCTCCGACAACACCCAGAGGCGACGAAAGGCGCGTCCCCAGAGGGAAACCTGGAGCGAGCTTAAGCCCTGAACCATCCCAAAGACTGCAGGGGCGACAGGGACGCCGGCGGGTATCCTGAATCAAACTAAACAGCAACGAGGTTTTGCAGCGCCGAGGTTTTGCAGTGCCGATGAGAAAAGCAGCGCCGGGCGACGGAGCCCTGCAAGAGGAGGGAATCGAGGGGGCAGAAAGATTACCCGGGTCTTGAAGCGCCGGTGCCTCTCCGGGTCCGAGTAGGTCCTGTCCACCGCCAGGGCGGTGTCGCTGCCAGGCATGGTGGCCACGTTCTTCCCTGCGCCCTTCCACACCCAGCCAGAGTCCCAAACCTCCGTAGCCGAGCAGCGGGGTCGTCGGAGTCCCTCTGCCTGGCCAGGCGCAGCACTAGGCTGCCTGGCTTTCGCCGCCTCCTGGGCGTGTGTGCGAGAGGGGGCGGGCGGCTGAAGCGGTGCGTTTGGACGAGGCACGCCCCCCAGAGGCTCCGCGAGCTCGACTGACGCCCTCCAGCCTTCCGCCGTCTCGCGGCGCGCCTTCCTGAAAAGCGCTCAGGAGGAAACGAGCGGCGTCTACGCCAAAGAAACATCGCCGGAGACAGAAGCGCCCTGCCTCGGAAGGCGAAAGGCAGGGGGCCGCTTGGGCGCCGTGGGCTAAACCGAAACCCCCACCCCCAACCGCGCCGCCCCACTGGGCTCGAAGCACAGGTTGCTGCTCCACTCCCACCCGCACATCCCAAGAGACCACCAGTAAAAAAAAAAAAAATTAAAGAGCCACTGGGGCTGGGGGCGCTTGGAAATGCGTGGAACCTCTTAGTTTGGCAATCAAGCCAAAGGAAACGTACGTACGCACGCGCGCACACACACACAAAACAACAGGAAATCTAACGCTTTGCTAGCGAAAGTTATCAGTAAAGCAAAGTTCTGTAATGGAAACGCGGGACTCTTCAGGATCCAGATGGGAAAACTCCTTTCCTTGATACCATATACGAATATGAATCGGTAATCAAATGTGATTTGAGCAGGGCTGCGTGAAAAGTGTGAGTGGAAACTGTCCAGTTAATTCATTGGGGGGGGGCACAAGTCCAGCTGTCCTGTTTTTTTAAAAAAACAGGATAGTTGGAGAAATGGCAGAAAGGAGCAGGCCAAATTGATCAGTGGGACACCTCTTCTTTATAAGGAGAGGCGAAATTGTTTGGGACTTTCTAAATTGGGATGGGGAGGTAACTAGGGTGAGGGGGCCTGATATTTATGAAATCACAACTAAGATATTGTAGCGTGGAGTGCTCATCTTTTTAGCTTTCCTGCCACCCCATTTCTGCTCCCATCTGTCAGCCAGCATCCCCTGATCATGGAGCATGCACAGAACACATTAGGAACATAGATGGCTGCCATACTGAGTAAGGCCCTTTGAGTCATCTAACTCAAGACTGTCTACACAGGCAACAGTCTGGGTTCATTTAGAGGTTATTTTTTCCTTTAAAAAAATGCTACAAATCTTTGGGTTCCTCCCCGCTACCTGCTCTTCTTTAGCGATCACTCATAGCTGAGTAAGATTGTCTTCCATGAATATGGTCTTAACAGTGTGTCCATAAGTGACTGTGGAGTCCAATTCCAGCTAATACTTTATCGACCTAAGGACTGACACCTGAGCTATATTAATATTTAGGTTGAGGCATGGTGGGGAGAAAGTGAATATTTTTACCCCACCAACTCCCTCCTAACATTAGGACTCAAAGCAACCCAGAAGAACAACAGACAAAAGAGAGTTATTATTCATCAAAAAACACAATTAATGTATGGAACCCCTTACCATAAGACCTGGTAATGGCCACTAGCTATCACAGCAGAGAGCTATGGATAGTTGTATTCATTCCTGGGAATCTGTCCAATTCTTTATAAAAGTTGATGGTACTGTATTCCCTAAGCTAATTACATATATGCTACAAAGTAACTGAGACTCAATTTTATATATATATAAGCTAAACAAAAAGAAGATGTTTTAAGGATTTATCCTACAATATTCTCTCTGGTGCAGTGAATATTTCATAAATCATGAGCAACAGCTGTCTAAGTTGATTGATGAGTAGAAGAAAACCACTCAGGAGGTCAAGCTGAGCAATCTAAGTTTGTGCTTTTATTTTATTCTCTCCCTGCTCCCCATTTCTTCCATCTAGTACAAAAGTCTAATACAAGACAACTTTCCTGTTTTTCTCAAAAACTGCCAGACCATGTGGCTCAATTAGTGTTCTTGAAATGGAAAGGCATTGTGCTGGGCAGCAATGCCCTCCTATCGTCACTTTTTCATCTCCTTCTCTTCAAAATCTATCTGTGCTCCCCAGATGTTATTTCAGTCATTATGCATTTTGAAAAGAGAACCATGCAGTGATTTTCTGATGCCGTTGTGGTAGTATAAGATAACATGAAAGGAAAAGCAATTTTCAAGAAACTCTACTTATAGCTTTGCTTCACTGTCTGAGATTCTACGAAAATGTATAAAAATAGAATGTAATTTCTAGTGGTTCAAAAGATGGGTGGCACCTTACTCTCTAAACTACCTGCTCTAAAAATGTTTATTGGGACTATTACACAGAGGCTGACGTGCAGAGAAGCCCACTAATCTCCCTTTCCTTTCCTCTTATCATGCAGCCCCCTTACCCAAGGAGTATGAATGGGACTAAGAATAATGCTTTCTTTGGTTCCTAAGAAAACTTCCTTGCCAGGGCAGTCCGTTCACCTTGAAACAACAACAAGTAGTCCATGAAGTTGGGATAGCTCAGTTGGTTGAGCATGAGACTCTTAATCTCAGGGTTGTGAGTTCAAGCCTTACATTGGGTAAAAAAATCCCTGCATTGCAGGGGTTGGTTTGGATGACATTCATGGTCCCTTCAAACTCTATGATAGGGCAAGAAGCTGAATGCAACATAAATATATATATATTTAATAATATTTATTAAAAATTTTCAAATATAACAGAAAAGAAAAACATCCAAATTTAAGGCCTTATTTTCAATGTCATCTTTCCAGGACTTCCCCTCCCCTCCCCCTCTTGTATTCCAATTCTTTCAAATAGATTCAGCAAATTCTTACCCCAAGTTTTAAAGTTATTATCATTAACCCAATTTAAAAAAATATTTTCCCATCCCCTAAAATCGACCTGTTCCCTTCCACGAGTTCCCCTCTTTAGTATACAATACAGATTAACATAAAAAAAATAGAAAAAAGAATAAAATGTAGTTTAACACCCTTTGGATTCCAAATTTCCCTCCCCCCTTTCCCGGTTGCGTTCCCAATGTCCGTCAATGTCTACTGTCGTCCTGGAGCTCCCACATCTAAGCCATAATCCTTCACCAGTCCGCTTTGCCGTCTTTTTAATAGTCTTTGCCGTCTTTTGGTCATCTTTGATTTCGAATGTCCAATCTTGGAAGGGGTCTATCTTCCAACTTTGTCCAGTTCTTGTTGTTCTTGTTGTTCTCTCTTCTCTTTTTTTTTTCCCCCCTGCTCTCCTGCACAAATGTTCTAATTCCAAAAAGCTTGTAATTCCTCTACAGAGGCTTTGTTATTCAGGAACAAAACATTACGTCAAGTCCCTTCCATTCTTCAATAGATAAATCTATTGTCTCCTTTAGTGTGTAGACCTCTGTAGACAAAATAGTGTTCCATTTCTGCAGTTTCCCAGGAGATAAAGAGTCCGATTCAAATTCCATGCCAGCAATACTTGTAATGACCCACCACTCCTCTAGAGGGATAATAATAACTCAGTTTCCTTCCCGATCACACCCACCAGTCAAAGTAACTTATTATTCCTTGTTTTAAACAGTTTATATCCAATTTATAACAAATGTAACCAGCAAAGTCCTCGTAACAAAGTTCTCTTTTTGTTCTTCAGTTTTGGCAGCTCCTTTGACAGCTGTCAAAACCTCTATTTCTCCTCTCCCGGCGCTCTCACGGATCGCTCCCGGGGTTTTTCGGGGGGGGGGTTGTATTTTAATTCACATTCCACTTTTCTCCTCCAGCCCAGCTTATAATTTTCCATCGCGAAATTGATAACTTTATCAAAAAAAGGTTGCACTAGATCTTAGTTGTCAGGTCTTTTGCTTTAGCTCCTCTACAACAGGGGGGAGGCTGACTTCCTTTTTGCACCTCCCCCGCTCGCTCCGAATTTAAGAAAAAATTTGTTCCCCTTTTTAATCCAAGTTCCAATTACTCACGGGTTAAGTCCAGATTTTCAATGGAAGAAGTCAGCGCTCTCCGCCAAATGGCATGCGGCTTCACTCGGCAGGGGAAGCGGAGGACTCACAGCACCACCACCCCCCTGTCACCCACTCCGTAGCCTTTAAAAAGGCTCCTTCGCGTGGTCGGGGGGGCGCAAACGGTGCCCGCCGAGTCACCATGCCCATGGGTTTCAGCGCCCATGGTTTTTGAGGGTCCCCGCGTCGCCGGCGCGGTAGAACCCAGCCCCTGCCGAGCAGGCTCCCTCCGGAGCTCGGAGGGAGTCCGCCATTTGGCGATGGCGCCAACCCGGAAGTCCCTGAATGCAACATATAACTTATACTCTGATTATCACAATAACTGGTCTCTACACCTCAAACAGGATACTGTACAACTGGAACAGGGTGACGAATAAGTGCTTCTCAAGCTATCTGAGATGGTGGACTAGCAACGCCCCCACACAATATGCCAAACACTGGTATCATGTTTGGTCCCTGAAGTGCACCATCCAACCTGGGCTCTGATGGTGTCGCCTTTGAGTAGCACTGACCTAAATGGGGCTGGAGCAATTCCTTGATGATGACGCATTTGCAACATTTGGGGCTTTTTCATTTATTAAAGGCTTAAGTAAGGAGTAACGTACTAGGTAAAGGTAAAGGGACCCCTGACCATTAGGTCCAGTCATGGCCGACTCTGGGGTTGCGGCGCTCATCTCGCTTTATTGGCCGAGGGAGCCGGCGTACAGCTTCCGGGTCATGTGGCCAACATGACTAAGCTGCTTCTGGCGAACCAGAGCAGCGCACGGAAATGCCGTTTACCTTCCCGCCAGAGCGATACCTATTTATCTACTTGCACTTTGACGTGCTTTCTAACGGCTAGGTGGGCAGGAGCTGGGACCGAGCAACGGGTGCTCACCCCGTCACGGGGATTAGAACCACCAACCTTCTGATCGGCAAGTCCTAGGCTCTGTGGTTTAACCCACAGCGCCACAACGTACTAGTGAGACATAAATTATGCACTGAGTGGCGAAAAGAAATTAGAGCTTTCCTCCCTCTCTCATAATAGCAGAACCAGGCTCATCCAGTTAACTTGACTATTGGAAGATTCAGAACAAACAAAACAAAGTACATCTTCACTGAGTTTAACTATGGAAGTCACCACCCAAAAGATGTAGTAGTAATGGATGCCAACTTGAGTAGCTTTAAGTGGTGCAGCAGTAAAACTGCTAGCACATGTGCAAAGCTAAGCAGGGTCCGGTATGGTTTCAAATTGGATGGGGGACCAAGTGTTGAGATTTCTGCATTGCAGGGAGTTGGACTAGATGACCCTCAGGGTACCTTCCAACTCTACAATTCTATGATTCTATGAAAAAGGGATTAGACTGATCAATGTCTATGTAGTCATTATGCCAAGATACTACGTCTAGTATCAGAGGTGGTACACTGTTGAAATCTGAATGCCAGTTGCTGGGCAACAGGAGCAGGAGAGCCCTGTTGTGCTCATGTCCTGCTTGCAGGCCTCTCACAGGCATCTGGCTGGCTACTCTGAGAAATAGATGGGCATTTGTTCTGATCTTGTAAAGCTCTTATGTTTGTAGGATGACCAGAAATGTGGGGATCAGGAGTTCAAATTCACAAACACAATCTGAATTCTATCTACTCACAACAGTTATTGTGATGCATGCATGCTGGACACCTGCACAGAATTGTCTAATAATAATCTGAAGGACATTTGGTTCAATCCTCTGTAAATGCAACAGTGTTATCCACATTAAGCACCCTTTACAAACTAGCTGGTATGATCAAGGCTGCAGCGTGTTCAAATTGTAAGCAGAAGCAAACATGGTGCACTATACAACTTTGTTTTCAAGCTTCAAGTAACAGCACCCATGAGACATGCATATATATATTGCACCTGCAGATGCTCAAGGGGTTTAATTCAGATTTTGAAATATTCCCATAATTGCTTGCATGGTTTACTAACCATTCTATGCGTAGGAAACACCACAGTCAGCAGTTAATTGTGCAGAATCAAAATATCAAGTAAGCTGCATGGAAACACTGATAGCATAAAGAAGATAGATAGCTCACAGGGCAGTTTTCCATCTGTATGTATAACTACATATATAATATCAATTATCTTCTCCTTTCCAAAATTATTACCATTTCAGTGCATATGCTTGGATAGATAGCAGAATTACCCTCTGTAATGAGTGCAATCTGGTTCATAGAAACTTTAGGCCTAGTTCCACAAACAGCTGTTGAGGCGGTAAACCTAGGTCCAGACTGTGCAGGTATGAACTCACATGACTGAATTCTCCTTCCCCAATTTACATTAAATCCACAGGGAATTTTTTGTATGAAGGATCATTTAATCATGTACTCCCATCTGCAGTTTAAGGTAGTACAGTTCAGACAGAGGTTCACTACCTTATCTGTTGTTGTTTTTGGAAGAAGCAAGCCTTAGTGTGCTACCAGTGAAGGATGGCATATGAACTTGATCAGAAGCTGCCAAATGTATGCACTTTGCACAAAACTAGCTGTCTAGTCCTGTTATGTCGGGTGAGTTTCAGTTAGTAAGGCTTGAGGGTGCAGACAAGGTGCTTGAATTGGTCAGGGCAGCCACTTGCCCCCTTGGCTGATAAAAACTAGCAGGCAGGGGGCAGCTGGCTGGGCCAGGGAGATAATTAATGCCTCCTTGTGAGAGGCAGTGGTCCCTGCCTGCTTCAAGCAGGCAATGGTAAAGCCCCTCCTCAACAACCCCTCCCTGGATTCAGAAAATCTAAGTAATTATACTGGCCAGTTACCAATATCCCTTTCTTGGGCAAGGTTCTTGAGTGGGTGGTTGCAGACTAGACCCAGGTGCTCTTGGAGGAAAACGGTTTTCTAGATTCATTTCAATCAGGGTTTAAGCTGGGTTTTAGCACAGAAACTGCTTTGGTCACCCTGTATGATGATTTCTGTCGGGGGGGACGGACGGACATGTTCTTGTTCATTCTCCTTGACCTCTCAGTGGCTTATCATACCATCAACCATGATATCCTCTGGATTGGCTCTTTGCTTTAGGGCTGGGTGACACTGTTTTGCGGCAGTTCCAGTCCTCCTACTTGGGTGGTTGTTTCCAGAGAGTGATGCTTTGGGGGGGTGCTCTTCAGTTCCATGGAACCTTTAATGTGGGGTTCCTCAGGGTTCTATTTTATCCCCCGCTGTTTAATATCTACATGAAACCACTGAGTGGGGTCATCAGGAGTTTTGGAGAACGCTAGCAGCAGTATGCTGATAACACACAGCTCTACTTTTCCTTTACATCTGCAAGTGTGGCAGTGGATGTACTGGACCGTTTTCTTGCCTTGGCAATGGGCTGGATGAGAGCCAATAAACCGATGCTCAATCCAGGTAAAACTGAGGCACTGTTAGTGGGTGGCTCCTTAGACCAGATGGATGGGACTTGATGGAGTTACAATCCCTCTGAAGAAGCAAGTATGCAGCTAGAAGGTTCTTCTGGATCCACTGCTGTCACTTGAGGCTCAGGTGGCCTTGGTGGCATGGAATGTCTTCCATCAGCTTCAGCTGGTGGACCAGCGCCCTGTCTGGTGTCATGGCTGGATGCAGAGGAGTGGTGAGAGGCACAAGCTGGGGAACCCCCAGGGGAAGAAGGCTCAGAGCCAGGGGATTGATGGTGGGACAACAATGAGTGGTCAAGAGGGAGCAGATTGGGGGGAGGTGGTGTTGGAAGCTGACGAGGTAACAGGGTTTAGTGAGCAGGAAGAGCTCTGTCTATGAAGCACTGCATCACAACTAAGGCTTCTTATTATTGTATGAGCTCTCTGTTGTTGACAGAAAAAGCATTTCAGACCTTATCTGTTTGACCTTGTATGACAGATAATAGCCACTATGCAGGAAATCACAAAGGTTTGACTGTCCATGCTTTTCTCATTTTCCAGTACGCTATGATCACAAGGAAAGTAACTTTCAACCAAATGCTATTTGGCCTGCCATGTAAATAGCAATAAGCTGCAGCAACTATCAGTGCCAGTTCTGTATCAGCCAAGGAATGAGTGGCATGGCTGTGTGACACAGGACATGCTGTATTTCACAAGAACACTATCAATGAACACTCCAAGTAACTGTCATCCTTTCACGATCTCATTAAATGAGGTATTCCAACTGCTAAGGCAAATGCATCTCTCAGTCTAATACAACGGACACAAAACCACACCAACTGTTGTGGCACACTACATAAACTTACTCAGGTAGTTGAAACCATTTGCCATTTGCCCTAATAACCCAAAATAGTCATAAGGTGAAAGCAATTGGCTTGCATTATATTTATGAATCTGGATTTACTTTTCTCACCTATGTATAGAAAGTAAAAGCTAAGCAGAGAATAAAAGAAGTTCTTCAAGTTTGGGTTCATACGTTTGTTGTTGTTGTTTAGATTTGTATACCGCCCTATACCCATTAGATCTGAGAGTGTTTCACAACATAAAAATACACAAAATACATAATTTATATTATTTATAGTGTGCGCGTGAGGACGGGCCTCTGCCTAGAAGAGATTGCAATTTAAAACTTGCCTATGGCAGGGAAGTAATGACTTGGGTAAACAGGGCAGCAGTATATGATTCTTTCTGTTGCATGTGCTCTGACTTAGGCCGCTTTCACACCATACATTTAAAAGCTCTATGATACAGTGGTACCTCGGGTTACAGACGCTTCAGGTTACAGATTCCGCTAACCCAGAAATAGTACCTCGGGTTAAGAACTTTGCTTCAGGATGAGAACAGAAATCGTGCTGCGGCGGCACAGCGGCAGCAGGAGGTCCCATTAGCTAAAGTGGTACCTCAGGTTAAGAACAGTTTCAGGTTAAGAATGGACCCCCAGAACGAATTAAGTTCTTAAACCGAGGTACCACTGTACTACTCTAAACAGTTGTGGCTTCCCCCAAAGAATTCTGGAAGCTGTAGATTACTAAGGGTGATGAGAGTTGTTAGGAGACTCCTACACTTCTCACAGGGCTACCATTCCCTGTGAAGAGGGATTGACTGTTAAACCACTCTGTGAATTGTAGCTCTGTGAAGGGAATTGGTGTCTCCTATGTACCACTACACATTTATTTTACAACCTTGGGATCAGTCCTTAAAACCAGCCATTTAGCATGTTAAAACCATTAGTCAAAAACTGGGTAAAATCATGGCCTTTAGATAATGTGTGCATAGCCCATTTTTCTGCAAGTGATTTTCCCTGGCTTGCCCCACATTATGCAAATCCTCCTTTGAAATTAGAAAATCACAGTTCTGTAACTATGTAACCTATATAACAGGGTAATAGAATGGGTAATGATGCATTAAGTAGTCTTGTGTAATAGCCCATTTAAAAAGGAATAGTCATAGAGGAAATATCTGCATGCTGTACATTACTTAAAGCGCTTAAACTGCTAAAGCCCAAAGGTGTATTGGAGGTGTCTCTCTAAATCTCCTAACACAGAAATTATGAATGTGTGTTCATTGCATTTAATAAGGGTTTAGTTTCCAATCACAGTTTATTTTGTGGCCCAAACATTCAATGAATACTTAAATGGAAAACAGCAGACAATCTATTTCATGCTACATACATTTGGAGTTTAAATGAACTGAGGCCATCATCAGCTACTGATTCTCATAAATGCAAAGTCCATGTCCCATTTTACAATTACTGCCAAGGGAGCTCTCGACTTTGCCTGCATAGGTCTAAATGAGCTTTTCAAGTCAGATGAAACTGCTGCAATTCTACATTTCTGTAACCAATATCATATGCTTTAAAAAAAAAATCCACTTGTGTCTATTGGATTTCTATAGAAGCCTTGTTCATATTGCACTGATGAATTGCTGAATTATAGAGAGACACAGCGTTAGCAATTTACTGTTACACTGTAATAATTCAGGAACAACTTACCAAAAGCATCAAGTTCAAAACATATTTAAAAGGCTATTAGCTAATAAATTACAGATCTTTAGTGTCTACAATACCCAACACTGCTGCATTTATGTCAATGCCCTTTTAAAATGCTCCAGCATCAACTGAAATTGGCAATAGAAGTATTCAGGAGTTCTTTGGCTCCCAGTACGTTTCCGAGCACAATTCAAAGTGTTGGTGCTGACCTTTAAAGCCCTAAACGGCCTCGGTCCAGTATACCTGAAGGAGCGTCTCCACCCCCATCATTCTACCCGGACACTGAGGTCCAGCACCGAGGGCCTTCTGGCGGTTCCCTCACTGCGAGAAGTCAAGTTACAGGGAACCAGGCAGAGGGCCTTCTCGGTAGTGGCGCCCTCCCTGTGGAATGCCCTCCCACCAGATGTCAAAGAGAACAACAACTACCAGACTTTTAGAAGACATCTGAAGGCAGCCCTGTTTAGGGATGCTTTTAATGTTTGATGTATCATAGTATTTTAATATTCTTTTGGAAGCCGCCCAGAGTGGCTGGGGAGGCCCAGCCAGATGGGCGGGGTATAAATAATAAATTATTATTATTATTATTATTATTTATTTTCTAAAAATGTTTGCTGTTTTATCACTGGGATCAACGGAATGGAATAATCAACAGACTAATTAATTAACAGGCCAGTTATGTTTTTACTCTTTTATGCAAGGACATTTCTTTCTCAGTTTTTCACAGTACATAAGCAGACACCTCAATATTCTAGAAACAGGAACATCTGCCCAGGCCTTGAAAGGAATCTCAAGATTCCTGCAAATTTTATGTTATTGACCTCATAACTACTTTCCCCTCAAGCAGTCTTGACTCTTTGAGAAATGCATTGTTTTGACAAAAAGCAGAGTTTGTATCATTAACATAATATTTTAGGTTTAAAAATGTCTTATAACTGACTATACACTACTAGAATGTCAATGAAATTTATGTTTCTTGCTCTCTGCCACCTGTTTAGACTTGGTTCTTGTAAACTGTGTTGGGAATAATTTTATCATATCCATACTTCCCATATAGCATCTATGACTTAGCTGGACCATAAAGAAGGCTGATGGCCGAAGAACTGATGCTTTTGAATTATGGCGCTGGAGGAGACTCTTGAGAGTCCCATGGACTACAAGAAGATCAAACTGATCCATTCTTAAGGAAATCAGCCCTGAGTGCTCGCTGGAAGGACAGATCGTGAAGCTGAGGCTCCAATATTTCGGCCACCTCATGAGAAGAGAAGACTCCCTGGAAAAGACCCTGATGCTGGGTAAGATAGAGAGCACAAGGAGAAGGGGACGACAGAGGACGAGATGGCTGGACAGTGTTCTCGAAGCTACCAGCATGAGTTTGACCAAAATGCGGGAGGCAGTGGAAGACAGGAGTGCCTGGTGTGCTCTGGTCCATGGGGTCACGAAGAGTCGGACACGACTAAACAACAACAACAATGACTTAGCTGGAGTTAGAAACTTTGCCTCCCCTGCTTTTATAACTTAAATACAATAAATTCATTTTTCCTGTCTGAGGGTTTGTATTTGTTGCATGGAACCAATATTTAGGGGAGAGGGGAGCCAATATGTTGTTTCAGCATGCAAAGGGCAACAGTTTTTCTGCCACTCATTGCTACATGATGAAAAACTGAATCATAGTTATAATTCTGATAATAATTCCTGAAAAGAAGTATTGCAGTGATTAAATACTGAAAATCCTAGATATTCAATCTGTAATATTTTACTTACAAATATTTTCTGAGCGATGAAGTCACCCTGTAGATGATTTGTAGAGGAACAAAGATGCACATCCATTGATAAATTTGAGAATGTGTCAACATACAGACACTTTGCAACACACCTCGTGTTGTAATCCTGCACTCAGTTATGCAATTTTCAGACTGTAGATGTTAGTATTTTGCAGAGTACAAAAGACTGACAGCAATAATTGATGCTCCCATTATTTTCCTTTCAGTAATAGAAATCTGTGTAAGCCAAATGTTTTTAGTATATGAAGAACAGGACTTGGCATAGATAGGGTAGTTTCAAATCCTAACCAATGAGCTCATCAACATTTTTTTCTCTCTCTCTTTCACACATACACACAGAGATATCTCTTTGAAATGAGAATGATGATAGTTATGTCATGCATTGGAGACCAAGCGCTATACATGTGATAAATAATAGCAAAATTCAGTCAAGCAAGAAAATCAGAATGACACAAGACATAAAGCCTAGTTTTCTTACAAGACAGACCACTTACAGATTTTCTCTTGTAAATCTTAACCATCCAAAGAATTGTGTTCCCTCTCTCAGATATTAAACTACATTTGTTCTTCTACAGTTATCATAGAAATATGACACAAGTCAGCTATCAACAGTGGTCAGATTACGACATCTTGGGGACATGCATATGAAATGTAAAACAATATTAGATTACATATTCTGCAGTAGCAGAGATAAAACCATTGTCGTGGAAACTGTCATGAATTACTGTTGGTTAAAGTTTCTTGCTAGTTCTTACCCTATGTCTGACTCAACAGATGATTTCAGAAACATACTCATTATATTTCTGCCTGAAACACATTTACACTGAAAAGTAATCAACCCCATTTGATTTAGACAAGAATTTTCTTCCAAGTAAAAGCTTTGAAATGTCACTTTTCTGTTTTGAACTTCAGAAAAGTCCCAAATTAGTTTAAATTAGGCCACCATAGTATATCTACTATAGATAAAGCAGTACTAAAAACCTAAATACGTTCAACTAAAAATCATTTGCAGTATTTTAATGTTCCCTGCCCAATCAGAGTTGGGAAGTGGAGTCTCAGAGCTCCCCCTTGTGAGCTTTAAGGGTTCACAACATGGAACCAGACAGAGACAGCCTTGAGTCGCATGACCTATCTTCTGAGCTTTAGTCTACCTGTGGGCACCTGTACATATGGGCTGGGGTGTGCTGCTATTTTTGGAAGATGCATTACACCATATTGTCTCTTCTGTCATGGTGACAGGAAAGGACCATAATTCAGTTGTAGAGCATCTGCTTTGCAAGCAAAAGTTCCCAGGTTCAACTTGGGCATTTCCAGATAGATGAGGAAATGTCCCTTACCTGAAAGCCTGGAAAGTTGCTGCTGGCCGTTGTTGACAATACTAAGCTAGATGAATCATTGATCTGACTCAATATAAGGCAGCTTTCTATGTTCCTATGACATGGCTGGTGCAGATGTTGCTCCTAAGTGTATATAGGTAGGGAGAGATTGAATAAATAGGCCATTGGGGTGTATTTGAAATTGCTAGCCTAATTCAAATTCCTGTCTCCATATGAGAGGGCTGTCATACGTCCAGATTTTCCTGGACATTACTGGGATTTCAAAGGCGGAATTGATGTCCAGGGGGAATTTCCAAAAGGTGGTGCTTTGTCCTGGGATCTTAGGCAAGTCAATCAAAAAATCACAGGGTTATTTTTTTGGCATTTTTGTAAAAAAAAAGCTCAACAACTACCATATGAACCTATTCATATATTAAGATACTGTATTCAGTACAGCACCACCTGCAGGTACCCTATGGCCTTTCCAGGTTTCAGCCACATCCAGTGCTTCACTGCTTCCAAGCACTGGTCTAGCACCTCAAATGCCTCTCCAGATTCACATGGAACAGAGAGACAGAGCTGGGAGCCATCTACATATTGATGACACTCCACTCCAAATTTTAATTTTAGATTTATATTTTAACAGTTTTATACTGTTTTATACAGTTTTATACTATCAAGTGCCCTGGAAATATAAAACGGATAGGCAATATAAATAGATTCAAAAGAAGTAAATATTGATTGAGGCCAAACTATACATCAAATACAGTTTTATGTAACTATTCCCAATCTTTTTTGTTTTTGTTTTTAAATAGAAAGTGGCATGTTTGGAGCACGGGGGAGTGGCTGCTTAACCCTTTGCCTTCAGGCTTAGCTAAGGAGTCCCTCCTAATTTCTTTTGGGTGATGGGAAGATTAAGTGGCGAAATTTAGGGGTACGCATACCCCTAAACACTTTGTGAATCTTTGTACTTTTGTCCATTTACTGTATTTATTTTTCCCGATTTGAACTATGAAATGTGATTTTATTGAGTCAAAATGAGAGTACCCCTAAAAAATGTTTTTAGGAAAAAAAGCACATGTGTGTGTATATATAAAACTGCAGGGGAAGTTTTATGGGACAGCTTGCAATGAGCCCACTAGGCAGGCAGAATCAGCCAGAAGCAGATTGTTATTAAATACTCTGGGCCCAAGCTCTATAGGACCTTTTAAAGGTTATAAGCTTGAAAATATACCAAAGTCCAATACAGACCTAACAGTACTGGCAAAATATGCTCCAAATAACAAAGCCCTGATAACTTCCTGGCTACAGCATTATGCACAACTGTAGTGTACTGTAGTTTCCAAACATTCCTGAAAGGCAGCCCCTTGCATGTGCATAACCAAATCTACCGGTAACTAAAGCATATGTGGCAGTGGCCAGAGCTATTTTCTCCATGAAAAGTAGCAGCTGGTATACCACCTGGAGCTATAAAAAGGTGTATTAAGAGTGACATCCAATGGTGGCATCCCACTTGTGGCAATGGACTTCCACCTACACAAATGGTACTTCCCCTTCCTGTCCTCCCTCCCCTTACCTGCTTCCCTCCTCGGCTGAGCCCTCTCCCCTGCAAGAACTGCTCCAGAGAGAATTTCAGCAAGAGTAGCTTCCATGATAAGCTACTCTTGCTGAAATTCTCTCTGCTACACAACGATTATTAAAGATGCAGGAGTCCTGTCCTCTCTCACATTTGGCAACCCTATCTCCAATCAAAAGAAAGGGAAGCAGACAGAAGAGAAAGGTGGATTTTTAAAAAGGCATATTGATACTGAGGAAACTCTGTCACTTAGAAAGGAGTTTAGTCATCCAGGCTCGGGACAGGACAAAAGTCATGCACCACACCTTCCCTCACTCCTTTAACACAGCTTGCACGGTTACACATCTTATATTGACAAAGTCACTATGCAGATCCAAGTGCTAGGTAACAGCTTTCAGTGGAAGGGCTGCTTTGCTTCTCTATGAAGGCTACACATAAATGTTCACTTGAACATTTCCAAGTGCGCCACAGGTTGTTTGGAAGTCATTAGTGTGGAAGAAAAATGCAAACAAAAGGAACTGGCAGCAATCAAAACATTTTAACTCATCAAAACATTTTAACTCATTCAAATTTATCAAGGTAGCCCAGAGTAGGAAAGCACCTGAAGATCTACTTCTTTGTACTAAGGTAAAAAAAGTCCATACTTAAAACAAACCTGACAGAAACCACCAACATACAGCATGTTAAAGACATAAAAACAAAAAGGATCAAAGTACATGATACCTGAAAATTTTGTGTTCTTTAACCATTCTGCTTCTCTTATAGGTTTAAATATCTATTTTTAAATGGCTCAATTTATGTATCCTTATTCTTTTATTTGTTGAGTGTCGGTTAAGTATCCTCCTGTTCTTAACAAATTTTAAGAATCTTTTCAGTGAAGTGCACATAATTAAAATAAAGTGTCTTAAATGAACAGATCTAGTATGAATATCTAAGTACGTTACCTGGCCTTATTCATCTGTGGTTACTCATAATCAGTCTTTAAACATTAATACCAAATTACTGGCAAATTCCACATTAAGCACTTACCAAGACCACAGAGACTTGGTTTCACCTACCAAAAACATTCTTTGAAAGTGTTATCTTATTATCCTACCAACTAAACCATAGCTTTCCAAACTTTTCATGCTGGTGATACACTTTTTAGACATGCATCATTTTACAACACAGTAATTCAGTTTTACTAGCAAACTTGAGGTTAAACTAACCCCTTTCCAGGTGTGTTTGTGCAACACACCTACACACTGGAGTTAACACACTAACATGTCACTACACACAGTTTGGAAAGCTCTGAACTAAACACACTCAGTTGGATCCAGTTATTCATGCTTTATTTTTATTTTTTTTTATAAATATTTATTAAAGTTTTTAAATATAAATGCACAAATAATAAACAGTCTTACTTCTATCACAGACATAATTTCATCACTTCTTTGGACTTCCTCACGTCTCCCGCTCCCATTTACATCGTTAAAAGTTTTTTCCAAACAAATTATCAACTTGTTTACAATCTCATATCCACTCATTCAAATATAATCTAGCACTTCTTCCAAAAAATTTTATATTTTCTTTAGTCTCACTTATCATCAAATTTCAAATCTAATTTAGTGGTGGCCAGTTTTTTATAATCTAGCATCCTTCTTAGCATTCAACCAAACTACAATGTTTTTGTAGATACTTCTTGAATTTCTCCCAGTCTTCCTCCATCTTCTCTTCTCCCAGGTTACGGATTCTGCCTGTCATCTCGGCCAGTTGCATATAGTCCATCAGTTGCATCTGCCACTCTTCCAGTGTGGGTAGATCTTGAGTTTTCCAGTTTTTTGCGATGAGTATCCTTGCTGCCGTTGTTGCATACATAAAGAATGTTCGGTCCTTCTTTAACACCTTCTGGCCGACAATACCCAGAAGGAAGGCCTCTGGTTTCTTAGTGAAGGTATACTTAAATACCTTTTTCAGCTCATTATATATCATTTCCCAGAAGGCCTTCACTTTAGGGCAGGTCCACCAGAGGTGAAAGAATGTTCCTTCGTTTTCTTTACATTTCCAACATTTATTATCAGACGAATGGTATATTTTGGCAAGTTTAACTGGGGTCATGTACCATCTATATATCATTTTCATTACATTTTCCTTCAGAGCATTACATGCGGTGAAGTTCAGCCCAGTGGTCCACAACCTTTCCCAGTCCTCAAACATAATGTTATGCCCAATGTCCTGTGCCCATTTTATCATAACCGATTTAACCATTTCGTCTTGTGTATTCCATTTTAACAGCAGGTTATACATTCTTGATAATACCTTAGTCTTTGGTTCTAACAATTCAGTTTCTAACTTCGATTTCTCCACCTGGAACCCTAACTTTTTATCATTTTTAAAAACTTCTTTAATCTGAGCATAATGTAACCAGTCTCGCACCTTATCCTTCATTTTCTCCAAACTCTGCAATTTCCAATTGTCTCCATCTTTTTCTAATATTTCCCAATATTTTGGCCATTTAGCCTCCATATTGGGTCTTTTTAGGGCCTTAGCCTCCAGAGGTGAGAGCCACCTTGGAGTTTTATTTTCCAGTAAGTCTTTGTATTTTGTCCAGACATTAAACACTGCTTTCCTGACAATATGGTTCTTAAAGGCCTTATTGATCTTAACTTTGTCATACCATAGGTATGCATGCCAACCAAAAGCATTGTTAAAACCTTCCAAGTCCAACACGTCAGTGTCTTCGAGAAGTAGCCAGTCTTTTAGCCAGCAAAAAGCTGCGGCTTCATAGTACAACTTTAAGTCTGGCAGGGCAAAGCCCCCTCTTTCTTTCGCATCTGTTAATATCTTAAACTTAATTCTGGGCTTTTTGCCCTGCCAGACAAATCTGGATATATCTTTCTGCCACTTCCGGAAGCACTCCGTTTTGTCCACGATCTGTAATGTTTGAAACAAAAACAACATTTTTGGCAATACATTCATCTTGATAGCAGCAATTCGGCCTAACAAAGAAAGCTTCAATTTTGTCCAACTATCCAAGTCTCTCTTAATTTCAGACCAACATTTTTCATAATTATCCTTAAATAGACTCAGGTTTTTTGCTGTTATGTTTACCCCTAGGTATTTTACTTTTTTAACCATAGTTAGTTCTGTTTCTCTCTGAAACCTTTCCGACTCTGTATCTGTCAAATTTTTTCCCAGCACTTTAGTTTTCTGTTTATTTAATTTAAATCCTGCCACCCGACCAAAATCCTGTATCAGTTGTAATACTCTTTTCGTACTAGATTCTGGCTCCTGCAGAGTCAAAACTAGGTCATCTGCAAAAGCTTTCAATTTGTATTGTTTCGCTCCGACCTGAATCCCTTCCACCAACCGGTCCCCTCTGATCAAGTTCAAGAGCACCTCCAGAACCGAAATAAATAACAAAGGGGAAATCGGGCAGCCTTGTCGTGTTCCTTTTTCAATTTTGAACTCTTCTGTGACCACATTGTTAACTATTAGTTTAGCCTTTTGTTCTGAATATATTGCGTCAATCCCATTCTCAAACCCCCGTCCCACTCCCATTTCATTCAAATTTCCCTTCATAAATTTCCAAGAAATATTGTCAAAGGCCTTCTCCGCGTCTATAAAAATTAACACTGCTTTTGTATTTATATCTGTTTGCAAAAGTTCCAAAACGTCAATAATGTTCCTAGTATTTGCAAACATATGTCTACCTGGGAGAAAGCCTGCCTGGTCTTTATGAATTACTTCATTAAGAACTCTTTTAAATCTACTTGCCAAAATGTCTGCAAATATTTTGTAATCCACATTCAGAAGGGAGATGGGACGATAGTTTTTAAGTTGTGTCTTTTCAGCTTCGGATTTTGGTATCAATGTGATAAAAGCTTCCTTCCACGATTCCGGCGCCTTCTTCCCTTCCATAATTTCATTACAGACCTCCATCAATGGTTGGATCAGATAGTCTTTTAGTGTCTTATAATACTTGGAGGTCAGACCGTCTGGCCCTGGAGATTTGCCCAATTGCATGTTCTGGATAGCTTGTTCAATCTCTTGCTGTGTTATTTTGTTGTTCAGGATTAATCTGTTTTTTTGTGACAACTTTGTTAGTCCATTTCTTTCCAAAAATTGTTTAATCTCAACCTCATCTTGCGGCCCTTGAGTGTATAATTTTTTAAAGTATCTCTGGAAGCACTTTCTAATTTCCATGGGGTTCTGGATATTTCTTCCTTCAATTTCTAGGTTTGTAACTGTATTTAGTTTCTGTCTCTTCTTCAACTGCCAGGCTAGCAGTTTCCCACATTTGTTTGCCGATTCAAAAGTTTTTTGTTTCATTAATTTAATCTTCCATTCTATTTCTTGGTTTATCAATTTGGAATATTGAGCTTGATACAATTTAATTTCTCTCAGAATCGGCTGTGACTTCGGATTTGATCTTAATTTCTTCTCCAATTCTTTGATTTTCTGCAAAATCTTATCCTTCCTTTCATTTTGTGTTCTTTTCTTTACAGTGTTCTGTTGTATCAAGAACCCCCTCATCACAGCTTTGCTTGCGTCCCAGATAGTTCTTTTTTCCACCGTAGTGTTCATATTTATTTCAAAATAATCCTTTAGGGTTTTTTGGGCCTTCTTGACAGTCTCCTGATCTCTAAACAAGCTATCATTCATCTTCCATCTAAAGGAGCCGGTTGGCAAAAATGTCATATCCATCTTCAGCGCATTATGGTCGGAGCAGGTCTTTGGGCAGATTTCCACTTTTCTGACCTTGGGTGCCAGACCTCTAGATATCCATATTTGGTCGATTCTTGTCCAAGTCAGTTGGGCTTCAGAGAAGAATGTTCCCTCTCTTCCCAGGGGGTTCTTAGTTCTCCAAATGTCAATCCAGTCCATATTGTCAGCCATTTCAAAAAAGGTCTTTGGCAGTCTGCCGTCTTTTGTAACATTTTGATTTTGTGACTTATCCATGTTTGTCGATACGACCCCATTCATATCTCCCATCATAATGATGTTGTTGTAGTCCAGATAGTCCAGCATAATCTCATGCAACTTCTTGTAAAATTCCGATTTCCCGTCATTTGGTGCATAAATTCCTAATATCAAAATCTTTTCTCCTTGATGTTGTATCTCAATTCCTAATATTCTTCCATGTTCGTCTTTGAATAAGAATTTAGGTGACAGGCTCTCTTTTGCATATATCACCACTCCTCGCTTCTTTACTCTGTCCGAAGATATGAATTCTTGACCAAGTCTTTTGTTTATTAACACCTTTATTAACACCTTTCTATGGAGCCTAGTCACATGTGTTTCTTGTAAGCAGATAATATCCAATTGTTCTTTTTTTAATATATGAAAAATTTTCCTCCTTTTTTCCGGGATGTTGCAGCCATTAATGTTCCAGCTCAAAAGTTGCAGAGACATCCTGAATAAATCTGGTTATTTTTCAAGGGGTGGTATCTTATTCAGAAAAATGCAAACAAAAGGAACTGGCAGCAATCAAAACATTTTAACTCATCAAAACATTTTAACTCATTCAAATTTATCAAGGTAGCCCAGAGTAGGAAAGCACCTGAAGATCTACTTCTTTGTACTAAGGTAAAAAAAGTCCATACTTAAAACAAACCTGACAGAAACCACCAACATACAGCATGTTAAAGACATAAAAACAAAAAGGATCAAAGTACATGATACCTGAAAATTTTGTGTTCTTTAACCATTCTGCTTCTCTTATAGGTTTAAATATCTATTTTTAAATGGCTCAATTTATGTATCCTTATTCTTTTATTTGTTGAGTGTCGGTTAAGTATCCTCCTGTTCTTAACAAATTTTAAGAATCTTTTCAGTGAAGTGCACATAATTAAAATAAAGTGTCTTAAATGAACAGATCTAGTATGAATATCTAAGTACGTTACCTGGCCTTATTCATCTGTGGTTACTCATAATCAGTCTTTAAACATTAATACCAAATTACTGGCAAATTCCACATTAAGCACTTACCAAGACCACAGAGACTTGGTTTCACCTACCAAAAACATTCTTTGAAAGTGTTATCTTATTATCCTACCAACTAAACCATAGCTTTCCAAACTTTTCATGCTGGTGATACACTTTTTAGACATGCATCATTTTACAACACAGTAATTCAGTTTTACTAGCAAACTTGAGGTTAAACTAACCCCTTTCCAGGTGTGTTTGTGCAACACACCTACACACTGGAGTTAACACACTAACATGTCACTACACACAGTTTGGAAAGCTCTGAACTAAACACACTCAGTTGGATCCAGTTATTCATGCTTTAGTCTCAATGATTTTGATGGGACTAAACCCTGACTAATTTAGTCTGGCTTTAAGCCATTAGTTGGATCCCACGGCAGCTAGACAAAGTGATTCATGATCTCTGTGAAACGTAAGTCCTAACAGAAGTCACTCTTTAAAATGAGTTTATGTTGCTTTGGTTGAAATTCTCTGAAAATGAAACTCCTTCTGAACTCCTGACACGAACTTGCAGCTCATTTATCATGACATCGGTAAATTTAGAGTCGAGTATTTGGACTTGGACTTAGTTTTGCCTAGATAACACATTCTCTGATGTCATAAGGCAATTAGAGCACCTGAGAATTTCACTGGCAGTAAAGTGAGTGCACTGCTAAGGCACCTTCCTTTCATCACTGTGAAATGCACTAAATTATGAGAGCTTTGCAAAGCACTTTGAGAGCAAAATCATTCAGATCCATGCTGAACTTGTTCCCATAATTGGTTCATGTTCATTGGAGATCTCTAGAGCATCAGTGAATTACACCTAGTGGGATCAGTTTCAGCTGTTGCAACCTGAGGGTGTGGATATGATGCTTGCAGCAATGAGGCAAACAATGTGCCTCCTTGGTCCATTATGGCTCATGAAATCTAGCAGGAGGAGGTTGACTGGATGGCGCAAGGGAGTGGTCGGTGCCTCACTGCAGGAGAGAGTTATGCCCACAACCTAGAAAGAAGCAGTGATGAGGTCTTCCCTGGATCCAAGTTTTAGAAAACTACCACCCAGTCTCTAATATTCCTTTCCTGGGCCTTTAAGTGGTCGTTCCCCATTTGAGGATTGCCCTCCCCAGTGAAGTGTTCCGGTGCCCATAATTATTAATTTTCAGGAGGAATTTGAAAACCTCCCCATATACCCCGGCATCTGGTGGCCAAAGAATACTGTCCCTGTCAACCAGGGATCACTAGATGGAAGAATGTTTAACTGGAACTGATGTGAATGTTTTTAACTTTTATGCTTATTGTTATAATATATGCACTGTTCTACATTTAAAGTGATGAAAAGTTCACAGGTGTCCTGAGTAGGTATACATTAACCATCCAATACAACTCTCCCCACACCCCCTGGAGATTTATATTGCACGGCTCACTGCGTGTTTTTGCAATGGAAATTAAAACTGCTCTCAGATATTTTGGCTGCTGTGAGTTTTGTTACTGTTTGTTCATATTGCTTTACTGGTTTTAACGTATACCACTCTGACCAACACTATTCCAAGCTAGTGCTTAGTAGAACATTGTTTTTCCTCAGTGTATAGCAGAGATTGGGAACCTGTGGCCCTCCAGATGTTGGGACTACAACTCCTATCATCACAGATTATTGACCATGTTCACTGGGGCTGATGGGAGTGGGGAGTCCAATAACATATGGAAGGCCATAGGCTCTGCACCATTCATGTATAGGAAGCAGTTTGCAATGAAGGATTTCCTCTTTTTGTATACACATTCATTTATGGTCAACTTCCCCCTCCAGTCTCCCATTTATGATCTTCACTATTATACTTTCTGACCTTTCATAGAATCTCAGTTTGTTGGTGTGTGCTCAGTGCAAAGAGTTCATGACTCAAGGGAGTAAGTGCATCACTTACTCCCACCAGTTCTACATGGGTAACCTAGAGAAGTTGAGAAAATCTCCAGGGTACCTAAGCATCACATCAGTTACGTTCTATTGAGTTCCCATTTCCAAGGCAACAGATGTGTTTCTTCTGAGGAGAATAAAGATCTTAGAGTGGGTAACATAATACCAGGGAAGTGGAGGGGGCAAACCCTTAGAAGAGATCTTAATCTCAGATGGATCAGCTGGTCTACAACTTTCTCATACATGGCTGGATAAGTCTTAGTTTTTAAGTTGTTTTTAATTTCTTCTCCTTTGGGAGAAGAAACTCCAGTTTGAAATAATTTATATAAATAAACATGGGAAAAGTGAGGGCATGGGGGTTGTTGTTTTTTTACGTATGAGCTGGTAGAGTTTATACAGAGGAGGACAAGCAAATGCTGTGTTTGCTTGTAGAAAGTTGCCCCATGCAAATGCTGCATCTCATCATATACCTCTTTCAAGGTAGTGCCAGGATATGGTGACGGTTGCCATACTTCTGGAATTTCCCGGACATATCTGGAATACTGCTGTCTCTTGCAGTGTCTAGGCGGACAACCAAAAAACAACTTTTATGTCCGGATTTTCACTGTTTGAAATATGGCAACCCTACCCTATGTGCCGACCAGGTTTAAACAAACCTACTTCTGTGGTGGAGCACAATAGAAGATTCCCATCAGAATCATTCCTATGTTCAGAACTGATTGCCATATTTATGGTTTTATAAATATAATAAGTAAATGTGAATGTATCTCTCTAGTACATAAAGCTGTGGCAAAGTTTGAGCTGGAAAGCAGGAAGTTCTGAAACAAAAACAGCTAGATAACATCAGCCATCTCATACTGAAGACACATTCACCTGGCTGCTAATTTCACTACAGCAAGCCTGGTCTGGTTTCACTGAGTCACACACAAATACAGAGTTGCCTATCCCAGCTAAATGTGCCAATCTGAGCCAATCTAAGCCAATCACCGTAGCTTGGTGTTACTTCCCTTACAATCATCACCCAATCCACTGGAAACGAAGGAGTGTTGATTTTTACTCAATGAGTTGACAAATGCAATGTACTGAAATGGGAAAAGTAGGCCACAGAATTGACACACCTTCTAGGCAGTCAGTCTGACATATCTCTGATTCATGCATCACACATTCATTCAGTTACCACAGCCAACTATTTCTAGGGGCATTTTGCACTCATTTACACATAACATATTTTTGTCCTTTAACCAAGTCAATACAGACAGCACACATTAAGTGGGTGATCAGGGACCACGGGCAGGTAATAAATCTAATTAATAATAATAAATAATAATAACAGTAGTACTAATAATGCTTCAGTGAAGGTCCATTCTAAGGGATTTTGTATTACCATTTAGGTAGAACATATCATCTTTCCTTTCTATGATGTGGCAAGACGCATAAACCAGTCCAAAACTCTGTCTTACCTACTGGCTGCAGATTGTTAAGTGACTCCATTGTCATTTGCAGATTTTCCCAGCCACCTACCTGGGAGAAAGTTTAAATGGCCCAACTGCATGACTCGGGGCTGCATTCACAGGCCTTTCCCAAAGAATTGTCATTGTGCCTGAACAGGATTCAATGGGAAAGCCCCACCTATGTAGGTGGGTTGTTTAAAAATATTGTCCCAGTCAGAGTAAGCGATGTGGTTCCCATATGGCTGTGAAAACATCTAGAGAACATTTGACTTCTGGAACAAAGACTTGATCATTTAATATAGGGTAGACATGACTTCGTTGCCAGGCTGCTCAGTTTACAGTGACGGTTCCATTCATACAATAGCTGCTCCTAATTTAGAGCAAAATCAGATCAAAAGCTTATTAACTGGAAGACAAAGGAAATTTTGCTTAGCAGGGAAACAAATCAGATTTATTTTCTTTTGTATAGTTGATGGACTGTTTGCGTTACAGGAAGAGTAGGTGGTTGACTATGACATCAACCTAATGTCTGTTTCTAATTTAAAAACATGCCATGATTTGAGAGGCCCATCTATTTGCATATTTGCATAAAGCAGCATAATTGCAGAACAGGTGTTGAATGAACACCAGTGCAGTCTACAGCTTAGTAATCTTAGCATATTCACCCTATAACTGGAAAAGAATGATCATAAAGAGCACATAATTGCTGCCTGGACACTATACTTTAAAAGCCCCTCTGTTCCCATTTGCAAGTTACTACCTATGCAATCCTTATGTTGTACAAGGGGGCAGATGGCAAGATTCAAATATGAAGTGCCTTATGCTGAATCAAACCATTGGTCCATCAAGCTTGGCACTGTCTACTCTACACAACTGGTAGCCAGCCTCCAAAGTTTCAGACGGAAATTGTTCCCAGCCCTATCTGTAGACGCAAGGGATTGAACTCACAACCTTTGGCATGCAGACTACATGCTCTACCACTGAGCTACGTGCTAGGGGAATTTTCTTCCATTCCTCTGGTGGGGTTCAAATGCCTGAAACCATGGTATGAAGTGAGTTTCTGATTCCAAAGGACAAACTTTATCAGAATCTTTTCAACTTCCACATAAGGTGGATTTTTAGCATACATATTGACATGTGAAATGCCCACTTTTCCTACAATACCAGGACTATGAAGACACCATGTGTACACAACCCACACTCATTTCACCTAAGTGTGTGAACGAATGCAAAACATCTTTTAGAAAACAACTATTCTGAATCCTGACATTTTATGCCTTCAAATAGCACGTTCTTATTAATCCTACACATGTCAATGGGACAAGGCACTTACTCCAATGTGTTTTCTTATCATAGCTGTAATGCAGTATGTCGGCTTTTTGAGGCTCTTTCAACTTGTGCAGATAAAAGTGAACTGGTCCTTTCTAAAGTGGGTCAGACCTGAACAAGCAGTAAGCAAGGCAAGGCATAATCTCAGTTGGAAAGAGTTATTTTCTTTGTGTTCATTAGGATGAAAGCAGCTTCTGTCCCATTTTGGACAATAGGACTTTCATAGTGGTAGGGAGATAATGGGAGAATTAACGACATTAGCCCAGAAATAGCATTCAGCAGTCCGCAAAGTGGCCTACAGAAATAACTATCTTTCACAATGTTCCTGTGAGGCAAATAAGTATGTCCTATTAGACTGATATAGAACCTGTTTGCTGATAAGGAAAACCTATCCAAAACCCATATTTTTAGTAGTAGCCTCTAATTTTGATACTAGGGATGAATTCCCAAATAGCAAAAACATTCAGGAGGCTGTATTGCAGGCCTGCATTCGTGGTTCTTAGCCTGTGGTTGTCAGAGTGGGAGGATAATCTCCCAAAAGAAGCAAAGGCTGATAGCAAAGAAGCTGGATTCTTCCTACACTGTTCCACACTCTCCATTCCCCAGCTTCCTTTTCCCATCTGATTAAAAGAAAAAACACAGAACTAGCCAAAAGCCTTCTACAATATATCATTAACAGCTGGATGAGCTGTGTCCACTCCAGTGATTTATTGCTATACAGAGAGAGGCCGCGAAGAAGCCATGAGCTCAGTGGTCTTGAAAACCTTGTTCTCTAAATCTAGATGTGCTCTGAGTGACTGTGGTTACCCACTAGTAATGGGAATGCCATCTGCAGTAGAAATGGTTAAAAGGAAGTTACACCTCACATTCCAGGGTGATGTCCTGCCATAAAAAAAGACTCTTGGACTTAGTGAGTCCTGTCTAAATTAGCCAAAATCCCATCCATTCCTTACTCTCTCTTTTTTTCATTGCAGTTCCTACACATTGTGCTACCACTGACTTTTTCTTTCATAACCTACCCTGGTAATCAGAACAGCAAATGTGGGAAACACAATATTGTGCACAGGTGAAAGGGATTCAGCTCATATGTAGGAATGGGGGAGACATACCATTCAGTCCACACTTTAAGATGAACCTAACTAATCCACACTTTCCGAAACGATATGAGAACTGCACAGCTCATCCTTCAAAATTTTCACTTCTTCAGATTTTGCAACATGGCTTCTGATTTTTGCAATACAATTCAATGCAGCTGTACACAAATACTGTGTACAAAAATGCATACACTGAGGTAAAGTGTGCGCAAAATACATATATTAGAGAAAACAATATACAAAACACATTGTATCAGAGGAAACTGATTTGCAGTTTTTTGTATTTTAGACAGAATTGTACACAAATGTGTATATTAGAGGAGATATTCATGAAAAAATGCAGGTGAATTTCCATCAGTGTGGAAATGTGGAAAACTGATCTTAAGGTTGGAAAAATGGGAAACTGAATGAATCAAAAACTGACAGATTCACCCATCACTATCCATAGCTGAAAGCTCCATATCAGTGAAAGGTATTCCAAGGAACATTGTATCCCATTACTGAGGCTACTGCCTTCAAACACACACACATAGAAAAGTACAGGGAGAAAAGTTCTGTCCAAGACCTTTGCCTGCTCTGTTAATTTTGTCTTTGTAGGGAGTATTTTACATAGGGGGAAATGTGATCACCCATGCAGTCTCAAGTGGTATACCATTCTACCACCTCTTTCTGATCAAAATAACCTAACTGGTAATACAATAAGTTCCTATAAGATAATAAACTCCATGTTGTTAAATGAGATATTTTAATTATCCAAGAAATGAAAATTGTAAGAAAACATACTTTGTAGTATGATAAAATCCTGATTATTAATATCAACAATTATAGAATCATAGAACTGTAGCGTTCGAAGATACCACCGGGGGGGTCCAGCTAGTCAAACCCTTTGCAATGCAGGAATCCTGCCCGCAGCCATCCTTAAAAAGGTAAAGGTAAAGGGACCCCTGACCATTAGGTCCAGTTGTGACTGACTCTGGGGTTGCGGTGCTCATCTCGCTTTATTGGCCGAGGGAGCCGGCGTACAGCTTCCGGGTCATGTGGCCAGCATGACTAAGCCACTTCTGGCGAACCAGAGCAGCGCACGGAAACGCCATTTACCTTCCCACCGGAGTGGTACCTATTTATCTACTTGCACTGTGATGTGCTTTCGAACTGCTAGGTTGGCAGGAGCAGGGACCAAGCAACGGGAGCTCACCCCGTCACGGGGATTCAAACCATTGACCTTCCGATCGGCAAATCCTAGGCTCTGTGGTTTAACCCACAGCACCACCCACAGCAGCCATCCTTGGGTGGGCTCAAACCACCAACCTATGACCCACTGCACCACAGACACCAATGCCCATATTGATATCATGTTTACAGTCGATGTTTGCAATTTCTTTTATTTGTATGTTAACTTTAACATTGCATGACTCTTTCAAACGCAGAAGCGGTTTCTATGGCTGAAGCTTAAAACTAAATGTTATGCTTTCTTGCTTTCAAACCCTGTTTTCGAGCAAAAATATGTTCTCTTTGCATAGCTACAAGGCAAGAAGGAACAGGATTGTTTGCTCTGAAAAGACATTCAATATGCTTTCAAAAACATGTTAAGAATGTGCTCCATTTTATCAAGTCAGATGCCTGCAGGAATATCTTCTTAATATGGATTTCAAATTAAAATACTGTACTGCTATTGAATGATGCAGTCCATCAAACCCTGGTTCTGCAGAACTTCCATTCAGTTGAAGATTCATTTTCAAGAGAATGAAATGTGAAAAGCCATTCCTAAATATATACAGTTCTACAGGGGAAAACCCTGATGGATAGAGGACAAAAATGCACATTATATATATCTGTTCACAGTTGATGAAAGGAACGTTGAAATGCTATTCCAAGTCCAGAGTCTTGCATGGCCATCAATAAATTTTAAAACCATATTACAAACAAATTTAATACCAAATTTCTGTCTTGCACCCATGTACTCTGACAGCAAGAGAGAAGCGCAAGAGCACTTCAAGCAAGACATGTGAATATCTGTCATTCTTCATAATCTAGTTTTTCAGGCATCAAAGACTCTGTATGCATGCATTCATCTATATCTCAGGGACTACCATACTAAAAGCAAAGCCTTCTCAGCAGTGTCCCTCTCTGTCTAAGGAATGCTTTCTCTAAAGAGGTCTACCTGCACCAGGAAAAACATCCTCCCATTTTAATTAACATTATTATAGACTATTATTTACACTTTTGTCTCTATTTTTGTCATAGTTGGGTTGTTTCTAGCTTTTATTGAATGGTTTTAGCTTCATTGTGACTGGGTAATTTGATTGTGGCTGCTAACATTTATGTTCTGTACTGCTTTTGGGAGATTATATATATATGCATGTTTTAAATTCCTTGTACACCACTCAGAGAACTAAATTACTGGAAGATTTATTGTTATTTTTTTATTATTTATTAAATTTGTATACCTCACTTCACTAGAAGATCCCAGAGAGGTTTACAATAGAAAAACTACAAAATGAGAAAACAAAATACCCAACAAAAACAAACACAAACCAATAACCCCCCTTCCACAAACACATTTTAAAATGTTATTTTATAGGCCAGGCTTAGGGTTTCAACTCTGAATGAACTGGTTAGCAGCGAGAAGGCAGGACAGAACTCCAAGTGAGCTGGAGATGACAGGCTGAGTAAGAGACAGAGGATGGCTTTTTGCTGTCCTTTGAATCCAAGGAGGAGGCTTATGGAGGAGGCTGGACCCTCTTGGGATGTGAATGCTCTGAAATCCCTTCATTTAGGTTCAGGTTGTATATATGTGCAAATAAACCATATATAATAAAGACACCATAGTCTCTGCTGTGCCTTATTCCCAAAAGGAAACAGGTAAGTGACTGAAACCCCTGGAATCTCGCACTGCTCACGGGGATTGGGGTGACCTCTAACAATATATGTTTATGTTGCATCCTGCTCTGGAGTTGATTTTAATTAGTTGGTTCTAAATCACCTAAGAAAATAAATATTGTAAGCCAACTCAGGCATTACAGAATTAGAAATTACATGTATAGATCATAGACTCATAGAACTGTAGAGTTGGAAGGGATCCTGAGGACCATCTAGTCCAACCCTTTGCAATACAGAAATATGCAGCCGTCTCATACGGGGATCGAACCTGCAGCCTTGGCATCATCAGCACCACAGAAGATGTAAACAGAAAAGTAATTTGTGCATGAGATTCAACTTGGATGTGGATGAAAAGAAAATGTCGCATGCAGCCCTACATAATACAGTGGTACCTCGGGTTACATACGCTTCAGGTTACATACGCTTCATGTTACAGACTCCGCTAACCCAGAAATATTGCTTCAGGTTAAGAACTTTGCTTCAGGATGAGAACAGAAATCGTGCTCCAACGGCACAGCAGCAGCAGGAGGCCCCATTAGCTAAAGTGGTGCTTCAGGTTAAGAACAGTTTCAGGTTAAGTACGGACTTCCGGAACAAATTAAGTACTTAACCCGAGGTACAACTGTATGCTAGTAGTACCTAAGGGAAGACAAACATTTCCTTTTGCAAACTGGTCCTTAGATGTTTCATCTAAATTCGCAAGGTTTTAGTGCTTAAGAATCCATAGTTCCCATGGAACCTATTGCTCCACAAAGATGCAAAGTCAGTAAAAGTATCCTTCACATTGCTACCAGAAACAAAGTACCGCACATGCAAAAGCATAGCTTACCTCCCACCTTTATTATATTCTTTCCCACATTTTCTAATCCTATGAGGTCAAACCACACGTCAATGTGATGAGTATTCAGTACCCAGCAAAATCAAGACCCTTAATGAGAAATTATGCACAATTTGCAATGGCACTGTTTCTTTCTGGCTTTCTTGCTGTTTTACATGTTCTTTCTTTACCTCAGGGAGAGGGAGAGAATAATTTGGAGAACTTCGAAAGCTCATTAATAACAGATTACAGTAATTGCTGCACAATTTCATCTTAAGCTTTCATCTGAATATGCTTATAGTAGTCATCCTGCTCTTGAAGTATAATTTAAAAATATGTATGCATTTCAGATACAAATCAGTAGAGTGTTTTCCTTACATTTTAGTCATCATGCCAAGCTTCTCATACGAAAATGTTTATCAGGTCATTTATCTTTTTCCATAACATGAGTGTGCACACAAACATTTCAGTTTAATCAAAAGATACAAATATTTGCACATGCTCACTTACAGTAGTTATGTAATTCAGGACACAACAAGGCATGGGATATCCAGCCATCCTGTCTGATCACTGCTGTTATATTTTATAGACAATCACTTCATTTTAACATCTATCCATTTAACACCCCAAGGTCTCAATATATTATCAGGCCGTCATAAGCACTTGGTGGAACTGAGGCTTGTAAACCACGAGAGTACTTTTTATGAGATAATATTCCTATTTGTAATTTGGTTTTGACTGTCTCTTCAAGTCTTTGTATAAGGTAACATACAAGTGGAGCATGAAAAGAAGTAAAACTGCTCTGGTGATCAATTCATAGGAATGCGTTTTTCCACTTCAGGCAAACATGTATTAGTGATTTGAGTATCCTCAATTATTTCAAGGTAATATACAAATGTGTTCTAAAGATTGCATGGTTCATATATGGATATGTGCTTTTGAACCTATGATAGAGGGCACTAGATCTATAGGCCAAATATATATTTTAAAACATTAAATTGAATATTTAAATTGTACACACGCGCACACAAACACACAAGGAACCTTAGAAATAACAAAAGACATTATCAAAAATCTTGTTTGGGATTTTTTTCATCCCACCCACAAAACCACACACTCCTTTGCATCAAAACAAAACGGCAGGTTAATAAAAAGCACAATTTGTTTACCAGAGACCAAAAGGTCAAATTAATGATTCTGACAGAATTTGAGAAACCTCGGTGTTCTTAAAGACATTGGACCACCATCATAATTTCTTAACTCCTTACCAGCAGATCTGCACAAGTCTTCTGCTTAAATTTCAAGCCTTCATCTGAATCCCCATCTGGGTCTGCCATTTAGTTGGTCAAAAAGAATTATTTCAGGGTCCTGGGTTTGCCTTCACAAGGCAGCCTGCACACCAGCTTGTGCCATGGCTTGTACTAGCACTAGTACCTACAACAAACAGCACAACGCGGCAGGTAATACCAGTTGAAACCTGTAACACAAAAACGAAGTCTGCTTTCCTAAGGAGGCAAAGTTCATGGATGGCATTTGCAGTTGATGGCCAGATAGGCTGAGCTGCTGCAAGTGACTGCGATACCAATTAAATTCTAGTCAGTCATGTGACTTCCAAACAGTATGTAACTATGTAATACAAAGGTGTGGCAACCACTAGGCCAGCCCTGAATCATGCTGATTATAGAACCAGGACGAACATAAAAGACTTGACTTAATAAAGAGGAGAACACATATAAGTAGACTGCTTCCTTTCTACAATAAGGGCTGATTCAACTAGGCTTCTCAGAAAGTATTTACCTGTTCTTCTGGGGGTGCTCTTAAGCTTCCCAGGAAAATATATTATCTAGGTAAGAAGAGGTGGAACCACATTCGTTTGTTAAAATATACAAACAACCCCAGAGGACTTTGGCCATTACAGCACAGATAGCAATCTTAAAATAGCTCTGGCGGTGTGCCAGATTACCAATTTATAATCCTCACCGAGCTTCTACATTTTCAGATATTGTTCCAAACTCTTGTTCAGAGGTGGGGAACAAAATAAACCCCAGCCCCTGACATTCATCTCTTTCTACCCCTCTTGCTCATGTAGGGGCAAACCTCCAGTGTCTACTTACACCAGGTTGCTCCACACTCTTTACATAAATTAAGGGGAAAGGTTTCTCACCCCTTTGCCCTCTTCTCCCCCTTAGCTCTCCTACAAAATAATATTATAATAATCAGCTTTTATCACCAGAAACTCCCTTCGATCTGCTGCTTGGAACAACAACAGTATCAAAACAGAATTCACCCTCATGGTAGGCAAAACAAGGGCTTCTATAATATATTTATTTATTTATTTATTTATTTATTTATACCCCGCCTATCTGGCTGAGTTTCCCCAGCCACTCTGGGCAGCTCCCATTCAAGTGTTAAAAACAGTACAGCATTAAATATTAAAAACTTCCCTAAACAAGGCTGCCTTCAGATGTCTTTTAAAGATAAGATAGCTGCTTATTTCCTTCACATCTGAAGGGAGGGTGTTCCACAGGGTGGGTACCACTACCGAGAAGGCCCTCTGTCTGGTTCCCTGTAACCTCACTTCTCACAATCAGGGAACCGCCAGAAGGCCCTCGGCGCTGGATCTCAGTGTCCGGGCTGAACGAGGGGGGTGGAGACGCTCCTTCAGGTATACAGGACCGAGGCCGTTTAGGGCTTTAAAGGTCAGCACCAACACTTTGAATTGTGCTCGGAAACGTACTGGGAGCCAATGCAGATCTCTCAGGAACGGTGTTATGTGGTCCTGGTGGCCACTCCCAGTCACCAGTCTAGCTGCCGTGTTCTGGATTAATTGCAGTTTCCGGGTCACCTTCAAAGGTAGTCCCACGTAGAGCGTATTGCAGTAATCCAAGCGGGAGATAACTAGAGCATGCACCACTCTGGCGAAACAGTCTGCGGGCAGGTAGGGTCTTAGCTTGCGTACCAGGTGGAGCTGGTAGACAGCTGCCCTGGACACAGAATTAACCTTGCGCCTCCATGGACAGCTGTGAGTCCAAAATGACTCCTAGGCTGTGCACCTGGTCCTTCAGGGACACAGTTACCCCATTCAGGACCAGGGAATCCCCCACACCTGCCCGCCCCCTGTCCCCCCAAAACAGTACTTCTGTCTTGTCAGGATTCAACCTCAATCTGTTCTAATTCACTGCTCAATTTTGTGGTGTACTGTACAACTCTAAATTCCTACCTGCCTGTATACAAGAATGATTTTGGGAAGAGCCCTATTCTTGTAGGTGTATGAGAATGGTCAAACATCTGGTAACACAGTTTCCTAGACACCACTAAGAGGTGTATGCATGACTCTTCTGCAACATTAGCCTTCAAATTGCCAGACTGGTGCCTACTCTTTGCTACACTAACAAACTGATACCTATTAGAAGCAGACATCATTCATCACGGCTGCAGTGCTTCTTTCAACATGTTGGCACATTTGTTAGTAAGACTGGGTAGCAAATGGGTTCACCTTATGCCGTCTCATAGATTACAGAAAGAGGCAATGAAAGGGAAAAAAGTTGTCAAGTACAATTGTGGCTCACAGAAACACTGGGCTAAATCAGCACACATACTGCATAGACACTCATAGCATCATATAATTGTAGAATTGGAAGAGATCTTGTGGGTCATCAAGTCTAATATTCTTCAGTGAGGAACCTCAATTAAAGACATCCAACAAAGGCCCGTGCAGAGCTCATCTGAGGCCCAGGGAGGGAGTATTGTTAGAAACACAAGAATGGGCCTTCTCTGCAGTGACTCTCCATCTGTGGAATGCTCTCCCCAGGGAAGTTCGCCTGGTGCCTTCATTATACACCTTTAGGGGCCAATGCAAAAATGTTCCCTTTTAACCAGGCCTTTGGTTGATTTTATTGACACCCTATGCCCTTTTAAAATGTGTTTTTTTTCTTGGGGGGGGCTATTGGGTTGTTTTAATTTTGATTATGTATTTTGTGGCTTTATATTTTGATTTTATTCTGTGAACCGCCTTGAGACCTCCGGGTATAGGGCGGTATATAAATTCTAACGATGATGATGATGATATAAATTCAAACAAAAAAGCAGCTAATGGAGATATACTGCAACATTGTACTGCTGCAAGCCCAAATTCTTTCATATATATTACTCATTGGCAGTACAGGAGTTCTAGAAAATACATATAATCCACTTTCATCCTCACTGACAACTAGCCTTCATTTTTATCTATGGATTACCAAAATCACCAACAGGCTTTAACATCTTTTCCTGGCAAGATAAATACGTGTAGAAGTATTCCCAAACTAAAGGTACAGTAATCTGTTCTTATCCAGTTATTTAGGACTGGATTCTCTCTTCTTTTGTTACAGAAAAAGAAGCTGCAGGAGAAAATATATCTAGGAAAATCAGTGTGAAATATATTTCTGCTCTGACTTTTCTGACAGCTTCATTATTTAAGAAGGCAAGGAGCCTATGTTTTAGCAAATAATTGTATCATACTCCAAAGCCCTGAAACAGTTGTTTTTTACTAGTGGTATTATTTTCCCATGCTTTCTTCTACAATATATTTATAATTCAGATTCCTGCAGTAGGAAAACAGGGATTAATTGTCAGAGCTAGAGGCAGAGGATGATGATACTCAAGGGATCACTGACCAATTCCTTTTTCACTTTTTCTCTCATCTGTTTTGCTTTTCCCTATCCACTGAAAATTGAAAGGAATCTGATGAGGGACTCAAGGCAGTGACAAAGGGCCAAACATTGCTTACAAGACAGCTGCTTGTTTTGTCTTGACGCTTTGACACTGTGCTCAAATATTGCTTTCAAAAAGTTAGGGCTTAGAAATGTGAATATGGTTAGTAGCCTCACCTCTGGCCAAGACAGCATCAGCATATGACTATTCAATGAATCTTTCCCCCAGCATGCTAATAAAATTCATTTTAAAAAAGCTTTTAAGTTAAACACTTATTAAATAGGGGAGGGGTGAATATAAGACTTGTTTAAAAGCCAAACAAATAAATTATTTATTAAAACTTATACAAAATATTGTAATATATTTGCAGGTTAGATTTTTAAATGACACTTTCTGTAAACCTACCTAGATATTTTTCCTAGTCTAAGCCAATAGCCAAATGCTCTTCTCTTTTCCTCCCCAGACAAGGTTTAAACCTCCCCTCACAGGTTTATACTGTCTTCTGTCTAGGCAGGAACTTACTGCTTCTTGTGGACAACTGCCAACAGCTGACAATTTGACTCCTACTATTCTGGAGGGCTGCTGCTGGAGTCTTGTTCTCCCTGTAGACCTCCTCAGTTTCAGCCTTCTGCTATTTCAGCTTCCTGATCTTCTTCTTTGGACAGCCACTGCCTGCTGCTGCTAGGACCTCTCAGTTCTACTCTGGCTTCTGCTTCTTCTACCGGCAAATGCTGCTTCTTCAGCTCCCAGATGCAGACTCTCACATGAGCCCTTCACATGCTCTGCCACTCAGACTTCCTTTTTGTTTTATACAGTCAGAACCCTTTTACCTATCAAAAGATTTCATTGGTTTTTAATCAAGGACCATTATCCCGTTTAAGGTGGTCTCTAATGCAAACTGGCATAACAAAAAAAAACTGACAAGGCACATAGTCAGCCTTTGTAGCAACACAGCTGTCCTTAGCAGTCTGTGACACCTATGTATTATAAATCCCAGGCCTCCATTAGAAGTGAATTGCAAATATTCCCTGTGGGAAACTGGCATGCACAGCAAATGCAGAATTGAACCCTGCTCATTAGCCGATGTCACACACTCAATGGTTAACAGGCAAGCGTGCTTTTGGGGGGGGGGGAGATCTTGTAGGCCAAATTAGAAATCTTGGTGGGCCAAGACTGGCCAACCCCTGCGCTATACAAATAATACACAGCATCATCATAACACCTTCAGTTCATAATAGAAGATACGATGAAATAAAAACTCCCCACATTATCGATCACCACACAGGCATTCAACTTAGCACCTCTACAGTTATACAATACTAACATTGAGATGATTATTTTATCTCCTTCCTCTTCTTGAAGTTATAAGTTTTGCTATGAGCAATATCAAATCCCAGAATAGAGACAAAATCAGAGGAACACAATGGCAATACTGTAATACTGACAGGCAACTGCAATACTGTGTGGGTTATAACTAAGAACCAAAAGCAGATTTGTCGAGTTTACAGTAACAAGATGTACTTGTCAGGATCAAATGCGCTGTGTGACACCATGCCATCTTAGATAAGCCATCTTGATCAAGATAACAGCATCCTGGAGCAAAGACACATTGACTTGAAGAGGACACATCTTGCTGATTAAATAAAAAAACAATGTGTTTAGGATCACAGCCAAAGTGCACATCTTTAAGTTGTCAGTAAAAAACATACTGTTTCATCAGTTATTAAAGCTTGTCAAGCAGCATTCAGACCAAGGTTTGATTCTGGTTTCTTCAGCTTATCTGCACGTTAGGTTAGCCAGTGACACAATGTGTATAGCTTACATCTGAAGCAAAGGCTTCTTGTTATAATGCTCCTTATTCAGAGCATTCCCATCACTGATTTGGGAAGTGAAGGACATGCGATGATAACCACATTTCATATCTACCCTGTTGTTCCATATGAAATACTGTGTTTGGATTAGTTTTTTCCTATACTGTACCAGCTTTGATCCAAACTGAAAAAAAGAACCATCTGCAGTAGCTGTGTTTTAACTTGGTAATGTAGACAGCCTGAGACACACTGAAGGACCGAATTGACAATTCAAAATGAAATCTAAAAGGTAGGCATAATGCTTATCACAGAGCAGCTATCTACATATCGTCACATGGCATCAGTTCTGATTTTTTTTAAATGCCATTCTTCCTAGAGATAATCTCAACCATACTATTTAATGTGGCAATGGAATAAAAAGCATATATTTTAGGTGTACTTTTAATGAACTACAGACATTTAGTAAATGCAAATTACTTGGGAAGTTGACCAAAATCGTATACACACTATACTTTAAAGCACCTTTGAAACCCAAAATACAGAACTGTTGGATTTAGAAGGTTATGATAATAGATTTGGTTGGCACGCATATTTATGGTACAGTATGAGAAAAAAAGAGTGCATAAAGGTTTTGAAAACCACATATTCCGAGGTCCGTTGATTGAAGTATGGAATAGGTACAAAAACTTACTAGAGTATAAAACCCCATATTGGTTATCGCCACTGGAGGTAATGAGTGTCAAGAAGATCAATATGATGGGGAATTGGATTACATATGAGAATTTAATTATAAAAGAAGGAAATAAATGGAAATTGAAACCATATGAAGAAGTTAAAGAATATGTAAATGATTGGTTACACTACTTCCAACTAAATGCGATGTTTAAAAAAGAGATGTTGGAAAGAGGTTTTCAAGAAGAAAAATCTAGATTTCATAAAGAAATTTTAAATAATGAGGTTAAAATCTTATCAAAAATGTATAAATTACCGGTACTACTTGAGTGGCATACAAAGGATGAAGAGGTTAAGGTTGCAATGATTCAGTGGGCCAAAGATTTTGGTTATAATATTCAATTTGATGATTGGATAAGACTGTGGAAACAAGGAATGAAATTTACTGCATGTACTACAATAAAAGAAAATGTTATGAAAATGTTATATAGATGGTATGTAAGACCAGTAAAACTTGGAAAGATGTATAAGGTTAGTAACAAATGTTGGAAATGCCAGGAGAAAGAAGGAACATTTTATCATATGTGGTGGGAATGTAAAAAAATGAAAGGCTTTTGGGAAATGATCTATAATGAATTGAAAAAAATGTTGAAATATACTTTTGTTAAGAAACCAGAAGCTTTTCTGTTAGGAATATTAAGAAATGATATAAAAAAGAAGGATGAGAGATTGTTTTTATATGCAGTAACAGCGGCAAGAATTTTGGTGGCACAAAAATGGAAACAGGAAGAAATCCCGACGAAAGAAGAATGGAGAATGAAGTTGATGGAATACGCAGAACTAGATAAATTAACGGGGAGAATTCGGAACCGACGAGACCAGAGATTTACCGAGGACTGGAATAAATTTACAGAGTATATTAAAGATATATGTGAAGGACAATTAACGTTTGTAGGTTTTCAAGAAGCTCTGTGATAATAATGTAAAGAAATATTGTTTTATAAATTTGTTATGATTATTATGTTTAGGGTTAAAAAACAATACTGATAGAAGAAATGTGAATAATTGTGATAATTTGGAGAATTCACAGAAAGGCTGAAGGAAGTTCAAATGTATAAATATTAGAACTGGATGTAAATCTTGGATTGAATGTTTTTTCTTTATTGTTATTTTGAAAAAATTGATAAATAATTTTTTTTAAAAAAAAGCACCTTTGAAACCCATCCTTTCCCTCTATGAATTTTGGGCATTGTAGCTTACCCCTCACAAAGTTAACCCTTAATAAAATACAGTGCCCAGAATTCTTTGGGGAAAATAATGTGCTTTGAATCTGCTTTAAATGCATAGTACAGAGTGCTTTGAATAAAGAGATACCACTTTTTCCAAGTTCCAAGTTTTTCCAAGTTCCAAGCCCGCTATTTTAGCTTACATGTAATTTCGCCAGTAAATGCTTTAATCCATCCACTGAACAGCCACTGTGGGAGTTTGCTCTACAGAAGCACAATATCCACAGGTATATAATCCATTTGTCTGAAGCCCCAACAGTCAGTTAATACAAATAGCTCAGCAGGTGCTGGAAGAGCCAATGCAAAGAAAAACTGTTACACTGACAACAAAGATCTTCCTCAAAGAACAGTAAAATCAATTGGAATTTGCAGATGTTAGTACCACACTGATACACCTTGAATTTTTGAAATGAACACCACTCTGTTTAGATCTTGGCTCCTTTTCCCTGAATAATGCCCTTGAAATATGCCTTACAAAATTATTAACTTGTCATGTCTACCACAATTATTAAGATATTAAAATCCGGAGCTCTAATGCATAATCATGGGACATTTTATAGAGGTGCAAACTACTTTGAGTGCACCATACAGATAGCCTTCACAACATTGTGAAGTCAGTGATGTTGGGAACGGTTGTCCAGTTGGAGGCCCACTGCTTCCACATTTGAGTCCTAAAGCAAAGCTCTAGATCTTAAGAACCGCTAGAATACTCCAGCTTGGCCTGTGAAAGGGTAGACTAGGGCACCTTGTTGCAAGTGGATTTACTCACTGTCACTGATTAAGTACTACAGCCTTGCTAAGTAAAGCAGCAGGCTAAAAACCTTCTCACAAGTATATTTGCTTGAAAAACAACGCATCAGCCTGCTATTTCAAGTGACAAGCTGAACCATGTGCTTTGAAAAGTCTGTCCTGACATCAAAGAATACTGCAGGAAAAGACGGCAGCCTGCAACTGAACTTATGTTTGCCTCTCCCACTCTCTGCTAGGAGAAAACCATGGTATTGCTGGTTCAGCTGTCTTCCTGTATAATGTTATGTTGTGGTTCTACAATATTGCATTTGAGGACCTAGTTGACTGTATTATTTGCATGGTAGCCAACTTAAAAGAAGAATAAATAATTTTTATTTGTGCTGTGAAGCCTAACAGTTTTATTATAATAACATATTATCTAATTAGAAGAAATGTGGTTTCTATTCCAAAGGCAAATGAGATAGTTTACATATATTAGCCCGTCACAAGACACTTTATCTTCACACTTTACAGGTTAATCACTTGTTGGCCTTGGGTTCAAGACAGTAAAAACAAAAAAAATGATAACCACTTTGTTATGAAAGGCAAATTGAGTCAGTTCTTGAGAATAGTCTTTCTAAAGCCTTCCTGGCATAGCAAGAGTAATCTTAAGCACTTCATAATTAGAAGCATATATTAGCCAGTACACAGAAAGAAAACCCTTTATTGCTCTCAGGTAATTGCTGTAATCTGAATCCACATTACAGTTGTTGCAGCTTACACAAAGATCATCTGTGGGTGATCTCAAATTGTTTTGGATGTATTAATAGATTTTCATCCAAGGGGGTTCTTTTTTGTACAGGAATGTGAATCAATGTTTCAGTAGCCAGGTGATAATAGTGCAAGGAGCTTAGCAATGAAGAACAATATGTACAAAATTGGGCATGTGGGAACTATTAAAACCCATCAGTTTGTACAAATGCATTTGTATGAAAATCATAGTGTTCCCAGCTGGAGGCATATTCTGGAGTACCCTGAAATGGTTGCAAAACTCATAACTGGCAGTCTTAAATGCAGACAGCATATCTGAAGCTTATTACAACAGCCCACCAAACAAGAACTACTGTTAAAGGAAGCTGGATATATTTTAGTCTTGTTGGTCCCAGAGAAGCTGAATATTTTGTATCTTACAGGGTCTGAAACGCAGGAAACAATTTTCCTGCTGGACACCCATGGCAACGAGACAGGATTTTAACTTTCTTCTGTTACTGTATTGCCTATTCCACTGCCCCATAATGATAAGTGAACAAACATAATAATAAAAATAAAATAAGTTCTTCCCCTCTCTAACCACTAGAAATCTACCAACTCATTTCCTCTTCCATCAGCGGCCTCCCAAGCCTGAGCAACATGACAGAATTTCTCCACTGTAACATGCAGTATTGCAAAAATACACTGAACACATCCTTCTACCAATATTTTGCACAGAAATCGGGAAAAATAATACGTTTCAAGTTTAGGAATTAATGTTGGGAACTATTTGTTTACTCAAGTCCCTATTCTCAACAAATATTGCAAATCTTTGACTTCCAGGTTCAAGCCGTCACATCATCATCATTAAGATATGAAGAGGTCAGTTTAAGAATCTTTACACCCATAAGTTTCAAAGTTCCTAATTACAATCCTGTAATATTCTTTCTTTTTTACATTTATATACCTCCCACACTCTCAAAGGAGCCCAGGGCAGCAAGCAAGAAGTGATAAAACAATATAAACATCTTAAAAACAATTCCATTACAGATACAGACTGGGAAAGATACCTTAAAAGACATGCTGAAAAAGAAAGGTCTTCAGTGGGTGCTAAAAAGACAACAGTGATAGCGCCTATCTAATATCCAAGGGGAGGGAATTCCAAAGGGTAGGTGCTACAACACTCAAGTCCCCAATTTGTACATGGTGCAGAAGAGACCTCTTGATAAGATTGTAATTGCAAGAATTCCTCACCAGTGCTGGATTTAAGTCAGTGCAGGCTGTCCCCCCCCCCCCCACAAGGGCGCCAAACCGAAGGGGCGCAAAACTGAGAAGATCCATTTGAGGTTGCCAAATTTTGGGCTTGTGCAAGGCGTCATATTATGAAAGATTACCAAAGTCTTCCACCTCTGTCCTCACTTGCAGAGCACATTGGGTATATAAGGTGTAAGGTGATCTTTCAGGTATCCTGGTCCAAGCTGTCCATAGCTTTATACACAAAAACAATTACCTTGAACTTACTGCAGTTGCTCACTGGCAGTGTGTGCAAATCTCTGATTGCAGGGTAATGTGTTGGTAATATCCTGCCCCAAGTTGAGCAGCTGAGCCACTGCGTTTTGCACCAGTTGCAGCTTCCAGACCAATCTCAAGGACAGCGCAACATAGAGCACATTGTACTACTCCAGCCTGAAGGCTACCAGAACATAGACAACAGAGGTCAGGCTATCCCAGTCCAGAACAATTTCAGCTGTCTTACCAGCAGAAATTGGTAGAAGGCACCCTTAGCCACTGGGGTCACCTAGGCCTCTAGCAACAAAGAAGAATCAAGGATCACCCCCAGACTACAAACCTGCTCTTTTAGGGGGAGTTCAACCTCATCCAAAGCAGGCAACCACCCACAGTGCCTCCATCTTGCCAGGATTCAGTCAGTTTATTGGCCCTCATCCAGCCCAGACACCGGTCCATAGAACTGCTTTATCTAGCAATCACTATTCAAGTATTATTGTATCAATGCCACATCTTCAGGATGCTCAGTTATTCATGAGCATGCTGAAATTTTGTTGGTGCAAGGCTTTATTAATAGCCTTGTTCCATTGTAAATCCCTAGAGTACTTTTAATATCAGGAATTATAAGAAAAGTAACAGAGAACTAATGGAAAGGACCTGCCTACTCTCAGTTCTACCTTGCTGGTAGAACATATTGAATGATATGTTCTAATGAGAATTCTTACTCTGATGCTAAAAATGAACCACCGGTGGAGGCACAAAGCTCTGAATGCAGATTTCAAAACTTTAATTTTATAAGCTCTGCACTCAGCTCAATGCTACACTTCCTCAGGTGGGATAATAAAACGTTAATGTGTAAGGAAGTACAAACTCAACAAGCAATTAAAGCTCAAGCTAACTACAGAGTTCCTTTCTTTTGCTTTTTTATTTGAGCCGTTTGATTAGCAAGTTCAATCACTGTAGTAAAAGGACTATTTACAGGGGGGGGATGAATAATTTCTTATAAACTGTAGCAAACTTATGTTTGCATGCATCTCACAACTCCTGCAGGCACATTTGCTGAAATATTAGATAATGACCAGCATGGCCAATGGTCAGGGATTATGGAAACTGTAGTTTAGCAAATTTAGTAAGCGATTAAGGGAACTGTAGTTTAGCCACAAGCTTCCTGCCCCTGAGTTAGAACAAGTTCTTTCTGTACCCGATGGCTATGAATGGATGGCCACCTGGCCTCACTCTATACATGTGCTTTAGCTTCTGTCACAAAAGCAATGGTTGTGCCTGCAGCACAGCATGGAGAATGTTAAGCAAGAAAAGGCTGCTTACAGTGGCTTTAAAAATGGCCACAGCTTTTATTGACCAGAATGCTAGCAGAGTTTGGTGTAGCATAAGCTGAGGATCCAGTCACAGGACAATCTTACTACAAACTAGTACCATGGCCCAGCCTGCATGCCAAATGCATGTTGGGGAGTAGAGAGTTGAAGGGATTTCAGGCCCACAACCATAAGAACCATGACTGTGAGCCTGTCCTGTTACCTGAATGTATGGCAAAGGTGCTAGTCCCCAAAATGGGCTTGGGCCTTGAAGGGACACCATAAAAGGTAAAGGTAAAGGGACCCCTGACCATTAAGCCCAGTCACGGACGACTCTGGGGTTGCGACGCTCATCTCACTTTATTGGCCGAGGGAGCTGGCATACAGCTTCCGGGTCATGTGGCCAGCATGACTAAGCTGCTTCTGGCAAACCAGAGCAGCACATGGAAACACCGTTTACCTTCCCGCCGGAGCGGTACCTATTTATCTACTTGCACTTTGACGTGCTTTCGAACTGCTAGGTTGGCAGGAACAGGGACCAAGCAATGGGAGCTCACCCTGTTACGGGGATTCGAACCACCGACCTTCTGATCGGCAAGTCCTAGGCTCTGTGGTTTAACCCACAGTGCCACCCACGAAAGGGACACCATAATATCCGTTAAAGGATCCCCTGCTTACCTCTGCTGTTGATATAGCCAAGTGCTTTAAAGTGCCTGCTATGAAAAAGTATGACAGAAATATGGAACACTGGAATTAAATGATAAACCACACATATTACTATGAGGAATGTAGAAAGTTCCACATTGCAGAGACCATCCCATTGCAGAGACCAGCAACTTTGTCTAGAGTAAAGTAAAGGCTTTTTAAACGTGGGTTAGTATGTGGGCAATAGCAAATCTAAAGCTTCTGTTTAGGAGTGGATCAGAAAGAAAAGGTTCTCTTTTGGGTCTGACTCCCCCCCCCGGACCCGCCCACTAAAACAGCCTGTTGCAGGCTGCAGCCCATTGGCTCCCGGACAAGGCCGAGTCACAGCATGTTGGATGATACGCTAGTTCATTACGTCACCCATATTTGCAGGAAGATATCCTTGATGCCTCCCACATTTTAAAGTGGTGAACTAATCCTGGCAAAATCATGGTAATACTGTAATTCAGGCAGCGCAAGACTTTCACCACCCAGAACGCTTTAAGTATGCAGGTATTCACATGATACATTCGACTTATACAACTGCGCCACCGAAACACACACACCCTCTCACTCTTTGGGGGGGAGGGGAAATAAATTTCATTTAAATGCATCTCTGTATCAAAACCTCCACTACATATTTGGAGGTGGGACACACTCAAACAAGGCATGAGGCTGTGCCAGTTCTGTTTGGAGCCTAATTTCCTTCGGGATCTTAGAATGTCATGCAATAGACCTCCTGTCCTTGGCACCTTTCCTCCCTCAGTCCTGTTTATAAGGGATTCATTAAATAAACCAGAACTGAAACATATATTATCTTGTAAAGGAGGGTTTGTTGTTAATCATGTATATCCAAAATCACATACTACAGCTTAACAAAATGTTTCTTGTACATGAAGAATTCCTCTTCGATTACAAGTCTATTGTTGCTGCAGTACTAGAAGGGTCTTAGCAGATGTGCTATTATTCTGTAATAATTTAAGTCATTTATCTTCAGCTTAGCAGTTTAACCATATTAAGTGATTGCTTAGCAATGATAAATTGTCATGAACAATTCACGAAGTCTTGAGGCAATTATGGGTACGGCTTGCATAAACAACAGGCTGTGGGAAAATAAGCACACTGTATAATCGTTTCTACATAGTTAGCGTATTTTGGTATTCTGGGGTGAGAACAGAAAATGTTCCCATCTAATTTTTAAAAGCAAATGGGTTTATCTTCCTACCCTGAAATTACATGTATTGGCTGTGGCACAGACATCATTCTGTATTACAAATTTAACATTCTTATTCCATAAGCCAGAGCTGTATCACAACAATACCTAAATTACATGCCGTAAGTGAATTAATGAAAAATGTACAGTATTTGTGATTTAGTTATAACCAAATTTATATCAAGGACTAGAAAATTAAATAAGAGAAGCACATGCTAATGCTGAACTCCAAATCAAAATTTGTCTTAGGAACCAAAAAGGCATTTCTTTTTTAGTCATTTTTATTAAGATTCCCATTTTAACAATCCAATCAAATCACATTGAATGTTCCAAATTATACAATATACATATCAAATAGTCCACATATTCTGCCTAAATTATATATTTTTTTTGTTGGGACTTCCCATGCTTCAAAAAGGCATTTCAAACACTTCAAAAGGAGCAATTTCTTAGCCCATTGCCCATTTCGTACTCAATGGCATTTAAGTCCAAGTACATTTAAATAGATTTGTTCCAATTTATCCCTTGTTAGTCTTGTCCCTCCTCTCCTTCTGTCCTCTTCCTTCCAAACTTTGACAGGAATCTGTACGGCATTTTTACTTACCCTGTAAAACAGGTGTGGTAAACCTTTATCTCTTCGGATGTTGAACTACAACTCCCATTAGCTCCAGAAAACATGGTTATTGGCCAAGAGGATGGGAGTTGTAATTCAGCAATATCTGGATGGCCAAATGGTCCCCACACCTGCTGTACTGTAGTGCACTGATGCCACTAACTAAGATGTTGGTGGTGGTGGTGATGATAATGATGGAGGACCAGCCACGATTTGCTTAATTTCCAGAAATGTTATAGCTTTAGAAGCCAATGTGAATGGCTATATGTACCCTTGCTATATGAACTAAGCATACAAACAGAATAATTGAGTGTATCATAGAATCATAGAATTGTAGAGTTGGGAGGAACTCAGAGTCCAACCACATGTAACGCAGGAATTTCAGCACGTGGTCCCCTATCCAATTTGAAATCATCCTGGACCCTGCTTAGCTTCGCAAATGGACTAGCAGTGGGCCTAATAGATCATGTGTAACCAGTGTGATGCCCTCAACAAGTTGTTGGACTACAATTCTCATCAGTCCAAGCCAGCACGGCCAGTGATGAGAGAGGATGGAAGTTGGAGGGGGATACTAAGTTGTAATAGATTATGTTGGGGCAAAGGGTAGTATATCATATTCAAGGTATGCAGGGCCCAGCCTAGTATAGTCATATTCAAAGCTACTATTCTTGTTATTAAATTGTTAAAACAGCTTTTTAATTATAAAAAGCAGCCATGAAAACCTTAGGTTCCCTAAGTGTTATCAATACTCTTAAGTGCTTCCTCTTTGGAGCCTGTTGGACATTAAAGTCTGAACCAAATCCAAATGTAGGTTTTTGGCATTTTATTTTTATGTGATCATTTGAGCTGTTCATTCTGTTCTTCCAGGTTCATCAGTACTTTGGCAAACTACATTCAGTCTAAGCATGGCCAAAAGGTTAACAAATGCAAATGAAAGTTCCTTCAAAATGTTTCTGATTTGCAATGCAATTTTTGTAGAGTTGAAGCCTATGAGTCATGTAAGAGGTGCTTCAGATCTCCCAGTCAGTCACTGATCGAAAGGAAAGTCAAATCACCAATAGGGAAAATCTTTGATTCATACCCCTGATAATTCAGGCAACCGGTTTGTTCGTAACAAACCATATTTAAAATCCAGTTCACAATTCTACAGGTCACAATTCAAACACCAATTTGACCCTGGCACCTATTTTCAAGGGGGCCAGGAAGGATGTAAAGAGCAACCCAGTGCAAAAGAGTGGTGTAGCTTGCAGAGTGCTGGGCTGGAGACTCTGACTGGCTGCAGGTACAGCTAGCCAGAAGAGGGGGTAGAGATAGCACTTTGGGAAGGAAAAATAAAACTGGAGTATGGGTTACAGACATTCAGTTGGATAGGGGTATATAGCCTCTGAGCTGTAATTCGCCCTGGCTGTATCTAGACACATCAAAGAAGCATTTCAGTTAAACACGTTGTAAACTCTGTATGAGAAATCGGGTTGGCAAAATCGGAACTCCACAGCGCCATCTGGTGCCACTGTGTTATAATGCACATATAACGCATATAAAGCGCTTTTTCTTTGCCAATGTAGCTGAGTCCTCTCAGGAGATATCTACTGCTGAGAAGGAAGTCTCTGAGCTGGGGTGTTCTTTTAAGAGTATATAGACAAGTGAGAACTGGTAGCTGAATTAGAGAAAGGAGAAGTGGAACCGTGAAGGAATGCTCTACTTGGGTTTCAATTCAGTAAGAAGGGGATAGATATTCTGGAGAGAGAAGAGGAATCCCAAACCAGTTAGGATGGGAGTATGTGGTGATCCCCTAGTCTGGTATACTAATAGAGGAGCCTCAGGAGGAGTGAGATTTATAGAAAGATGGGAAAGTACCAACTTGTTTCAGAACCTAAGTATTAAGACCTAAGCAGTAACAACTTCAATTAGTTTAAGGAATTGAAGTAAATATAAGCTGTGATTATGAAAACATTGCCAAAAATGTGAATGACTAATCTAACCAGAATAAATATTATATGATTTATTTAAAAATTCCAATAGCAAAAATGTTTTCACATTACATAGTAATAGTTTCAGAACTACAAAAATACTTCCTCCCCCCAATCTGAAATAAACATCCGTTTGTACGATGCCCACAATGAAAACATATTTTGTTTAATGTTTATTGCTGCTCGCACTACCCACAACCTCTTTCTTCCTCCTCCTACCAAAGCAGGCAAGCAGGCCCAATCATACTTCAGTCCTCAAAGGGATGGAATTACTAACACTGCAGCAAACCCAAACACATTTGCCGAGAGAGACAAACCTATAATTCCCTCAGAGCAGCAGGGTCCGACACCAGACTAGAACTGTCTAATACAAAATGTCACATTTCAGCCTGAGCTCACTGAATGCTTTTACGAAGTGATGCAATTAACTCTGTGAGAATAACTGTGAAAAACAGAGCCTTCTCATCCCTGTGAGCTGCCTTAAGCTACTAAGCCTTTCAATAATTGCTACATCCAGCAAAACACAAATAATGGCACACAGGAAAAAAAGGAACATGGAAAACTACTGTATAACACATGTGACTTCACGTGTTCGTATGAATTAGCTTAAGAAAAATGGGAACATTATATCTATGGGATTCTGTTTTACTGCATAATAGTCCATCATGTAATACAGAGTCTTTATATTACACTTTTCATTCAGATTGTCAAAATGCCTTTTGGAGGCAAAGAAAAAGCAGCTATCCCTGTAGTCACAGTATTATTATGCCTGCTAACATTTCAAAGTTATTTAATTCAAAATATGTATACTGCTGAGAACAACACAGAAACTTGGCCCACTTTTCACAACGGGAAACAAAGGTTACAGACTTTCTAATCCAATGTCAGACATGAAGTATTTCTGCAAGACACAGAGCACACCAGATTTGTTTAAAACAGAGCAGTTGCTCTGTCTACACTGCAGCAAGGTAAAAGGAAAGGGACTCCTGCAGTGGCGTAGCGTGGGTTGTCAGCACCTGGGGCAAGGCAAGTAATTTGCGCCCCCTAACCCGTGGAGCCAGGTAGGGGCAGAGAGCTGCGAGTGCGAGCGCGCGCCCCCCAGATGTTGCGCCCGGTGCGGCTGGCCCCCCCTGCACCCCCCACGCTACGCCACTGGACTCCTGCCATTTGCACCTGCAGTGTACAATCCAAGTGCTTCTGTTACGCAAGACCCATGGAAATGAAGGAGGTAGTCCATTTCTATCCTGATCCAGCACACCCAGGGAAACCCTCGTGTTGCTATCACATTTTATCCTAACAACAACCCTGTGAGGTAGGCTAGTCTGCAAGAGTTACTTGCTCAGGGCCATTCAGTCAGCTTCATTAAATAAAGATCTTCCCAGTCAAAGGCCAAGACTTTATCCACTGAACAACATCTCCTTTATACAATGTAGAAGGAAAGTCTGGTGGCTTTGGCTTTTAGGTTCCAGAGCCAGCCTTACCATTAGGCAGAATGAGGCGGCTGGTTTGGGGTGTCACAAAAGGGCAGCATATTCCTAAGTATTTATTATTGTGCTTTTACTGCCAGGGAGGAGAGAACAAATAGTACTTGTGGGATTTTCTGCCTAATGTGCCACAATAATTTGGCTTTCCTTTGATATTATGTACCTTAACAAGGGGGGGGGGGAGGGTTTGTCTCCGTTTGCTTCCTTGCTCAGGCAGCAGAATGTCTAGTACCGGCCCTGTCAGGTGCCATGGTTAAAAAAATAATAATTCATTTTGTTAAGCTGGTAACTTCAAATACAATAGTATTTCCATTGATTGTGCTAAAAATACCCAGGTATGATGCTGGTTTAAGGCCTTTGTTGTCTTTGGATATATAAAACAGAAAATAAAATAGCTTAACATTGTCATATCCAAAAAAAGGAATAACTTAACCTTACAGTTTATTAGTAATATACTTCTGGAATATATTGCTTCGTATAATTTTTGTTTAGATTTAATTAGCATTTTCCTTATACAATAGCCTGGCTTAGCGTTGTTATTGAACAGGGTGCCATGTTTAAAGGGTTAATAAAAATGGCACAGATTGAATCCTCTTTGAATCTGGTGTGTGTGTGTGTGTTTTGTTTTTTTGGTTCTCAGAAAAATTAACTGAGTCCTGCAAAAGAATTTTTTTAAATTGCCATTTAAGGCAACAATATGTGTTTTACCATTAGCCAAAGCCTGTGACGTGATTTCAGAAAAGTAATTTATTTGCATTTTAAAGTGGCAGGTTATTGCTAGAAATAGCATTTTCTTATCAAACTTTGCAGCCTTTTCTCTGTGACACGGTGGACCAATGAATCACTTCATCTAACAACTTAAAAAAACAACCTGCTAGATCAAACTAAGGATGCACTTAGTCCGGCATCCTATTCCAAACAGCAGCCGCTCAGTTGCTTCCAGAAAGTTTATGAGCAGGACATGAAGGCAATGTCTGTCTCTACTGTGTGTCCTCAGAAGCTGGTGTTCAAAGTACACTGCCTCTGTACACAGAGGTTCCATTAACTGAGCAGCAAGTTAAATCCTACTGCTTTGGCTGAGAACTCTGCTGAGAACAGGTGTGGAGCCAATGCAGGATTTAACCCCAACTATCTGATGACATCACAAGTGACGTCAGCTGATAGGCAGGTGGCGTGGGTTTGGGGGAAATGGCCTCACAGGTTGTGTGACGTGATACTTTGGAATACAATGCTGACAATTTTTCACTGTAGTAGTAGTAGTTGTTAGAGAGAAATAAATGTTTCTTCCTTGGAACTCTTTCTTTAAACCAGTGGTTCCCAACTGGCGGACCATAGACCTCAGGGCATCCACATAAGCCACTCAGGGGATCCCTGGCACCATTCACACAACAAAAACTGCCACTGAGATATCAACGTGGTATAATGGTTAGAGGGTTGGACTAGGACCTGGGAAAGCAAGGTTTGAATCCCCACTCAGCCAAGGAGCTCACTGGGTGAACCTTGGGCCAGTCACCGTGTCTCTTAGCCTAACCTATCTCATAGGGCTGTTGTGAGGATGAAATGGGAGGAAAGAGAAACATGTACACCACCTTGAGTTCCTTGGGAGATAAAAGTGATCTATAAATGTAATGATGATTAATAATAATAATTTCTAAAAAGTATGCAGTCTGTGGCTTGGCTTTTGACAAACAGGGGATCTGCAGTACTGTACTTAGTTAATTTGGAACCACTGCTCCAGACCATTCAAAATTTGGTAAATCTCAATCAGGTCCCCTCTCAATCGTCTCATTTCTTAACTAAAAAGCCCTAAGCACTTTAGCTTTGCCTTGTTGGGAAAAGCCACAATCTCCATGCTACTTAAATTGCTCTTCTCTTTTCCAGTTTTAATTATATCTCTTTTTTATTAGAGGACCTGAACGGCCCTTCCAAACGTAGCTATACTACAGATTAGAGGTGACAGACGTGTAGTTTCCCAGAAATTGTTGGATTCCAATTCCCATCAAATATTGGATTTTGCTCTAGTATGCCTTTCATCCAATTTGGAGAGATATTTCTGGAGTTCTTTTCAGCCTGCTTGGCTATTACCATCCAGAATAAACTGCTGTCCCCCACAAACTTGGCTACCACATGGCATACCTCTGTTCCCAGATAATAAATTAAAATGCCATGGGTCCAAATATAGATTCTTGCAGAACTCCACTGCTTTCTTTTTTCCTTTTGAAAACAGTTAAGTTTATTAACTCCATTTCCTTTCCTTTATCCAGTTACCGACACATAAAAGGACCTGCCCTTTTAAACAGAACTTCATAAAAGGACTCTTGTCCTCTCCTACGGGAGCGCGAAGTTTATTTAGGAACCTTTCGTGCTGGGTAAAAAGTGAGTGTGTGACACCATCAATAGCCTTTCCAAAGTGAAGGCAATGTTATCTCTTCTTTTTGACTTTATTATTTGGCTGTATGAGATCTCTCAGATTCGACTTGATGATGTCATCAAATCTGACTGGCTGAAAAAAAATGGCACCACATTGCTTTGGGGATTCTTGAGGGGAAAGGGGCAATGACACTGCTCAAAAGTGAAAGAAGGGCAAGGAAGGATTTTTCCTGAAACTTATTCACACATACTAGCCAGAATGATTAATTTCCCACAAATATGAGGCTAAAGGTAAAGGTAAAGGTAAAGGACCCCTGACAGTTAAGTCCAGTCACGAACGACTCTGGGGTTGCGGCGCTCATCTCGCTTTACTGGCCGAGGGAGCCGACGTTTGTCTGCAGACAGTTTTTCCGGGTCACATGGCCAGCACGACTAAGCCGCTTCTGGCAAAACCAGAGCAGCGCACGGAAACGCCGTTTACCTTCCCACTGGAGCAGTACCTATTTATCTACTTGCACTTTGACGTACTTTCGAACTGCTAGGTTGGCAGGAGCAGGGACCAAGCAACAGGAGCTCATCCCGTCGCGGGGATTCGAACCGCCGACCTTCTAATCGGCAAGTCCTAGGCTCAGTGGTTTAGACCACAGCGCCACCCGTGTCCCTAATATGAGGTTACCTGCTGCTTAATTATTAAGCTAGACAATGTAAGCACTTAACCCAACCTTCACCAACCAGGTGCCCTCAGGTTTTTATAATTCCCATCATCTGTAGCTAGCACAGAGCTGCAGCTCCAAAACACCAGATTTTGGTGAAGGCTGCCTTAACCAAATAATTAAATAATCTGCCCTTAATCATGTGTTAGCCTGTGCATATAAGGATTATCCACATGTAACCACAACAGGAAAATGGATGGTTGACCCACTTCAGCTTCTATCTATGCCAACTGTGGGAACACCACTAAATTTCATAAAACTTGGGTTTTCCCCCTCCCTAAAAGAAGTGCTACCATGCCACCATTCTCTGTACAAAAAAATGCCATTGTGAATGAAGATTCCAACCTGCCTGTTACTAATCTTAACAAGTGTTTATTCACATTTCTGCTTGCCAGTTTTAATGAACATTAAGATACCTTGTGCTTCTCTGCTTAAAACTATTATTACGACAAGCTTTACACAAAACGAGCAATGAAAAGTTGTGTTATCTAATAAACTACCTTCCTGCTTGAGATGTTATGCCAGTGAAATAATTCATGGCCATGCAACCAACAACAGATGCAGGCAGAACTGCCATACACCAACAATCCCTAAAGATAGCTCACGCCTGTTTCTCAGCTCTTATTCTTTGACTCAGCGAAGGCAAGGGCAAGTTGCTTTCAACAATGCAACCCCTGTATCAAGTAGCTGCTGTCAGTGCCTCTTCTGTGTTTAAGGACAATGCAGAAAAGGATTCTTCTTAGCCAACCTGAAGTCCTTTATTTAAGCTTTGCAAGAGCCATAAACAATAGCATGTGCTGTGAAGTTGACTCAGAGGCTGCAGCTAACATTACGTTTAAGTACAGGATTCCATGGCAACTAAAAGCACATACTGTAGTAAGGAGAGGCTTCTGCTGTAGATGGGAAAGTTTCGCTACCCAACAGCTCCAAGCTTAAATAGGTATTTACTGGGGAGCAATCTGATTCAATGCCAACAGGATTTACTATCAGGCAAATGCAGAAATGAGGGGGTGGGCAGATGGAAGGCTTTGTTGAACCCCAACACAAAACAATCTCAGGCAACTTTAATCAATCCTGTTTCAAGCCAAAAGAGTAGCTACATACACTTGCGCCCTTCTTATTGACTTCAAAAAGTGCTTATGTTGAATAATCCTAATGCAAATCTCTCAAATTTTCCTCTGACTAGCACCACTGTGATGTAGCAGCTGCAAGATTGATACATGTTTAGTTGTATATCACCTTAACCATTTGAAGCAGCACAGTGGATTTTTTCCCCAAACAGAAGTTGCAAAATGGAGCCCACAGTCCTGTAGGTAAGCAAGTGCAGTTGCCACGAATAAAAAGTGTAATGGTGGCATTCAGTCATTCGCGGCTCCATGCTGTGCGTGGGATTGATTACAACAAACATTGTGAACTAGGAGGTCCATAATAAAAGCAGCATGCACAAATCTACATTGCAATGCTATACAATATTACTTAAGATTCTTTTTAAAAACACCTTCAGGTGATGCTGCTATTCAGCTTCTAATTCAGAATCCTCTTCCATAAACCTGAACTCCTCTTAGGTTCCCCCACATTTTTTACTTCATCTTTTACTAGCAGGACCTAGTGTTTATCAATTTTCCACCCAAAACTGACTCCTGGCATCCTGGTGACACACTCATGGCACACTAGTGGATCTCATCCCATGATTCAGGATATTTTTCCTTAGATGGTTTTAAGGAAACTGCTGGGCGCGCATATTAGATCAGAGGCTTTAAGTTTGGACTGAGCAGGCTTGGACTAGATAACCTCCCAGTAAGAGCGGCCAAGGGTAGCTCCGACCTACACGCTTTCAATAGTGATGTAGAAGAGGGAATTTCAGTCCCAGCTTTTACATCTGACTATCCTGCCTACCAGGTCCCATGACATTCTCTAGTTCTGTGAATCACTGCACTTATTAGATTCACATCTGAGTGCTCTTTAACTAGACACAACTGAGAATGATTGTACACAACTGGAAGACAAAGGAGGTTGGCACAATACTGGTCACAGTGATTGCATCAGAGTCATGATGGGAATAACAGGGAACTACATTGACCTTAATAGGTTTCCAAACACCTGGGCAATGGCTGTGCTAAGAATCATACCCAAGCATGTGAACTCCTTGCAGGGAGTTGCCAACTGTTCCCAGAAGAGTTTACAATTACTAGGACTGCCAGGTGTCATTTGAGACATTTTCTTACCTCAAGACATCCAAGCATCACAGGTCCTATATTTGTTGAATTTTTCAGCTCTGCGGGGCATATGGCTTCAGGGCACACCTCAAAACTCACCTGTAGTGTTTTTTCTTTTATATGCAAAATGTTTCTCTGGACACCCTTAACATCATCATTTTGCTACAAGTTTAATATTGGAGAACTATTTTTGAATGAGTTGGTTTATCACCCCTTCTAATAGCGAACTCAGTTGCTGAGTGCAGGCAGGATTGTACTGGGGCAACTGGAAAACAAACAGTCAGTATCAGCATGCTTGGGCAAAACCTAAGGTCTACAGAAGTACAAAAAATACTTAAGGGAAGTAAAAAGCAAATGCAAAACAATTTAAAAAAACCAACCACATACCCAGATGCTGAGTGACCAGAAAGTGCTCAGTGTCTGCTGAGGAGGGGAAAACCCAGAAAACCAAAGGAGGTGGAATGGAGTCTGCTGGAGGAAGTGAGGGTGGCTGCTCACTGGCACCCTAAAATAAACCCTGCTACAAATGGAGCACAGCAAGTCCTATTTGAATATTACAAATGAGAAAAATCAGGTACAAGGTCTGGAAGTCCCACTTCATGAGTCACAGTAGGAGCTGGCCAAAAAGTACTTCCTCCACTTCCGTATAGGGTATGAACTGCTTCTGCACAACATTCACGGGGTGCATCCTCTGGTCCACACAACTGTCCATGCCCACGCCTGAAACAGGCCAAGTGAGCCACGCACATCCCACAACCCAGGATGCTCTTCTCAAGCAGTGGTATGCGCAGGTGGGCAGGTCCACTCCATATATGGGCAGCTGGGCATATTTGGATGTGCTGGAGGTGCGTCCATGAGAGCAACACATGCCACACTCCAGCAGACTAGAAACAAAAACGACACCTTGCACGTCAGTGGGAACCTTGCCCATTGATTTGCCTGAGATTTTGTTTCGCGCCCTGAGCAAAAACACAGCCAACATCCAAAATGAGGTGAAGCAGTCAGGTCAGATGGCTCCGAAACAAGACCTTTCGCTAACTGCCTTACCAACAGTCCCCTCACGATAAGAAAGGCACCTATTGGAAGATAAACATCTGCCTAGGGAAAGGTACCACTTGAGGCCGAATTACTGGAAAGCCCCCCCCCAAACCCCAAAGATTCCTCACTGTGAGGAACTGGGAGAGATTTTGGGGGAACTGCGCACTCTAACGGCCAGATCCCGCAAAAACGCCTATGAGAGCCGAGCTGCTCCGTCTCGTGCGTGTAATAAATGGTAAAAGGGCGCCGGGTCTCTCTGTCACACAGACACAGCTTTCGTACGACCCACAGAGCCGCTTGGGACACACTGAAGGCTTGGGACACACTGAAATAAAAAGACACCACTAGCCGGCAAGACACTGGAGAGCCGACGGAAAAGCCCCCTCTGCAATGTACCCTCTCCGGTGTTTCCTCCCTGTCAGGAACGTGTGGCAACCTCCCCATTTTATTTGCCTTGGGGGAACCGCACGGAGCAGGTGGTGGCCCTCCTTCCCTTCCCTGGGTCTCAACCAAACGAGGCTCCCATATGTCGCTGCCCCGAAGCGCGCCAATTCCGAACGCGAAGCCTCGCCGGCGCCGAGAGGGAGGGAGCGAGGGAGCGAGAGGCGCAGCTGCTGCTGCTGCTGCTGCCCGGGATTCCTCTCAGCCTGGGCGCCCCTTCGCGGCTGTGGAGAGAGGAGCGCCGCATCCATGGCTTACCTTCCTCAGCATGCTGGGCAAGCAGCGGCTGGGGCTCCTGGCTCCGGCCGGCTCTTCCTCGCCTTCTTCCTCCCGCTCCCCCCTCGGCCATTCAGCGGCGCCTTTCTTGCTGGGCGATTTCGCCAGCCCGAGGAGCGCACATTTCATGCCCGCCGAGGCAGCGGCTCCGATCCCGGAGCCTTCGCCCGCACATGCGTGTGGCAGCATGCACAGGGTCGCTCCCCCGAGAGCCAGGGCTGCCTCGGCTGCTGCGAGCCCAGCGCCGGCTCCTTTGGCTGGAGCGGGGCGGCGGGGCGCTCGCAAAGCAGCCTCCGGCTCGAGCACGCGGCGCAGCGGCAAGCCAAGCAGGCGGCAGGGGCAGCAGCTGCTGCTTCTTGCCGGCCTCAGCAAAGCCGAGGAGGGAAGCGGGCGGGGGGACTACCTCGCGCTCCCGCTCCCTCCGCCTGCCCTTAGCCTCAGCGCGCGAGCTCTTCCGCGCGCTCGGAAAGGCGCACTCGGAGGTGCCCAAAGGACGCTCGCTCGCTCGCGCGCGCGCGCTCCGACGCCGCCGGCTGAGGAGGCTGGAGTGGCCAGGCGCTGCCGGAGCGAGCCGCTTTACAGAACGCGAGGCAGGGGAGGTGCTTAGCTGTGGGGACCACTCAGGGCTCACACGCTCATACACCCCCCCAAAAGAAACCAGTTATCCAGTCATTTCTAATAGGGTCAGACTGAGCAGCGTGTGAAGCTCCCTCGTAGCGAGGCAGATAAACCTGGCTAGCCCAGAGTGGTCTTCTTGCTCCCCCCCTTTCCCACTCCTGCTCTGCTGTTTGACGTCCTTTGGCTGGAGCATTAAATGCACGGCTTGGGGCCCTCCTACCGAGCTTTGCCCCCTTCCCTCATTGGCGTCTTTTAAAAAAAAAGTGCAGCCCCCCCCCCCCAAGGAAAGCTCCTGCAAGCGTGCAATGACACATCTGACACATTCTGGTCACGCTCTGTGAGCTTTTTTTGCAAACTGGAGCGTGGCTTTGGTCGTTAGCAGGGCAAAATGAATGTTGGCCTCGGTGCAGTGGAAGCTAGGCCTTATTTACGTTATTGCATTTATACCCCACCTTTTGCTCCAAAAAAAACCCTCAAGGGGAAGTACATGGCTCTCCTCCTCGTTTAATCCCAACAACCCCGTGGGGTAGGTCAAGATGAGCAGCAGTAATTGGCCTCAGGTCACCCAATGAGCTGGGGGGGGGTGAGACTTGAACCCTGGTCTCCCAGGTCCTGATCTGACACTCTAACCACTACACCATGTATGTTGAAGGACTGCCTAGAGGGCAATAGATGTAAAAAGTGGCAGTAGTTCTTGGGCTGGCATGGAAATGAGGCTGGTCATCACTGCATCCTTCCTCACCTCCTCCCCGCTTTTTTCCCTTTAAAAAACTCATTGGAGCAGCTGTACATGTGAGTAGTTACATAACCATTTTGTTAAGTTTTCCTTAAAACTTGTATTAGCCATTTCTACAACAAAATTGTGCCTTTCCCCAAGTAAATGTGGTTAGCATCAGGGCAGCAGAAGCAAACTCCTTTTTATTCCTGTAGTGGCACTCCTGACGGTACTACAATCTAAGTGAATTTAAACTGAAATGGGCACATGCTCAGAGTGTTCCACCACCACATGCCTGGCAAACAAACCTGTGCGTACTCCTGCTTCAGGAGTGTAGGAGCAGTTGTAAGGGCATGGAATAGCAGTGATAGAGAATGGTGTGCGAATGTATGTAGAAAGAAACTGCAGTACTGTACAAAGGCAAAATTTGCATTTGTTGCTCCGCCACTTTTTTGCCTCCAACTCCACCCACCACTGATACGTGGCCCTTAGAATGTTCCCTACCCAGTTTCAGTTGCCTCTTGTTACTGGATCTCTATGCTGTTGCAGTAATCACTTAGCTTTTATTTTCAGTTTTTATGTGTTGGTAACCAGCCTGGGTGGTGCTGGAGGAGACTCTTGAGAGTCCCATGGACTGCAAGAAGATCAAACCTCTCCATTCTTAAGGAAATCAGCCCTGAGTGCTCACTGGAAGGACAGATCCTGAAGCTGAGACTCCAATACTTTGGCTACCTCATGAGAAGAGAAGACTCCCTGGAAAAGACCCTGATGTTGGGAAAGAAGGAGGGCACAAGGAGAAGGGGATGACAGAGGACGAGATGGCTGGACAGTGTTCTCGAAGCTACCAGCATGAGTTTGACCAAACTGCAGGAGGCAGTAGAAGACAGGAGTGCCTGGCGTGCTCTGGTCCATGGGGTCACGAAGAGTCGGACACAACTAAACAACAACAACATCAACTAGCCTGGGATCATCTCAGATGTGACGAAGGGTGTTCTATAAATGCATCACGTAACTAACTAAATACATCAGGTTTGAAGTTGATGGTTTATTTTTATATGATCATTTATTTCCTGTTCCTAAGAGAAATCAAATGCGTTGTAATTACAGCTATATGCGCTTAAAGGTACTTTATGCTATAAATCTACACTTATACTGACAATGTCATTTTATTTTTCTAGTAGAACCACTGTCACCCCGTCCTCTCCCCTAACACCCAACATTGTGTGATGTCAGTACATATTGTGATGTCATCACCTTGCTTTATTTTCTGAATTGATCTGATTGGAGCAAAGGGGCCTTGTTGCCATGACAATGTTGTTGTATTGACGCTTGCAGGAAGGAGAGTGGTTTGAAGTGTGTGGATTGCCCTTATATTTCTGTACTTTTAAAAGCCACACGAAGCTTGGCTGGAGACAACATCATAAGAAATATCTCCGTGCTCAAGGCACTTACGGAGAAAATATATTGAGTTTTATTCACATTTATTTATGGAAAGTCAATATGCCAAAAATAGATGCACTCTTACAGTGTGATAATAGAGTGTTCAAGTGTTGTAATATTCGATGGGGCTTATTATCAGGTAAGTGTGACATGTTTGCAGCCTTAATATACTAAAATACCTTGGTGGTTAAAGGTATAAATATATAAAATTAACATAAAGTTTAATGTTCTAAGGTGAAATGAATCATGAAATTCTAGAAATTAAGAAGGTATGACACTAACAGGGATTTTGGTTTTTCCACATTTCATTAGGTATAGCATATTTTTTAAAGCACCAACACAGTTTTATTCACAGTTTGCACCTGGGAGGTAGGGAGACACCCAATGTCAATAAGTAGAGAGTTATCCATATACTTTGGTCACCAGCTCCAATTTGTGGGACACTCTTCCTGCAGAAATTCAGTAGGCATCCTCACTTTTGACTTTTAGGCATCTCTTGAAGACATTTTTTATGCCAACAAGTCTATGCAGTTAAATGATTAACATCATTTAACTATCCTAGTCACTCTCTCTCTCTCTCTCTCTCTCTCTCTCTCTCTCTATATATATATATATATATATATTTCTGGCATCTGGAAAAGAGAGGGAAAGAAAACTGAACTCCCCAGGGTATTGGGAGAGAAGACTGAGCAGACTGGGTCCACCCGGCAAGTGACATAAACCAACAGATATTCAGGAATGTGAAAAGCCTGCAAGGGAAACATATGGGAATGTGTTTTGCTGTGTATGCTAATGAAGGGTCCATTTGCACTAAGCACTCTTAATGAATGACAAGACAGAATCAGGAAGGAGATAGCGGCTACTAGACACCACCCCGCAGATTAGTCTTAATCACAATCAAGAAAACCCTCAAAGGATTTGCAGGACACTTTGAGCTGATGGATAACTGGTAAAGCAGGCATTATAAAGGGATTATAAAGGGTGGTAGAAGGGGTGCACTGAGGCATTTGTGATGAAGGCAGTGAATGTATTCAATCCACTTCTTCTACCCCAGTTCACAGTGCTTGCCTGTCTTCATCCAGATGAACAGCATGAAAAGGGAGTGGGTGGGTTCTAGATGATTCTTGTCAATGCTACAGACCAGAAAAACATATATTTATAGCTGACTATAAAACAGGGTTTGGGGCACACCATTACAATGGATAGCAGAATTCAAAGCTGGAAAATTTAAAACATTATGACCAATACAGTCTCACGTTCCAGAAGAGTAGTCCTTTTGGTCTGATGCAGAAATGAAAGAAGTTTTGACCTTCAGTCAAAACTAGCAAACCAGCATACTCATTTGTGGGCCAGAGCTCCCTTTGTCAGGTGACAGGAGGATTGGCAAATATGTGTTTTACAAAACTGGAAAAAACAAAAGAAAGAGGGTGTTGTTTTAAATAAAAGTGAGGCCAGTGCAAGAGACACTGCTACAAAGAGCATGAATGAAAATGAGATACAGGGTGGATCTACACACAGGGGGAAAACACACTATAAATGTGTCAGAAATTAAATCGTTATAACAAAAGGAAAAAAATCCTATGGAAAATCGCTTAGAATTTTTTTTGCTCTCTGGCGCCATCTGGCGTTGCATGTTTATAATGCATTCAAAGCACTGTTTCTTGACTAATGTAGCTAAGTCCACAGTCACATCATTAGAAGATCCAATCAGGCTCAGTGGGTGCGACCCACCTCTAACAGCTACCTAGTACCCGTTTGCAAAGCAAGATGAATGGAGAATCACTTTCTGTTGTGAGCTACCCCCTTCACCCCTTCCCAACTCTACTGAGCCCAAGTGCCATACTGTCAAAATTGCAAATGAATTCCAGTTTGGCGCCTTTGTGTGGAAATCTCCCTTTTAAACCTTATTGTGGAAACATAGCAATTTTTACATCTGTTACTGTTACAGAATATCTAGGCCAGTGGTGACTAACCTGTCTTGCAGGCATGGCTGGACTCCAATCCCATCAGCCCCAGCCAACATCACCAAAGGTCAGGAATGATGAGAGTTTTAGTTCAGTAACATCTGGAGGGCCACAGAGACACCGCAACCCTGATCTACGTAAATTGAAATGCTCCCCAACTGGTTAATCACAGCTTTCTCAGCAGATTTTATGTACGCTTTTCTTCTCCTTCTCCTTCTTCTTTGTTGTCAATAGATAAGGTGAAGAGTACTTACCAGTATAAAAGTTTAGCCATAAAGCTGCTAATGAAATTGAAGAAAAAGGTGGGACGTGATTTGGTGTTTTATACATTTTTCTCGCTCAAGTTCATTGTCTGAAAGGGAACAAGGAAATTGCTGTAGCATAGCAACTGTGATGTTAGCAAGCAGTGCAGTGGCATCGTTAGCTGCGATGCTGTTCTTTGTATCTCCAGGCTTTCGTACGGATGACAACACAACATTTGCCTGCGGTTTCCCATCACAGAAGCTTAAACAGAAAATTAAACAGGGCTTATTCACATCAGGGGCTATGTACGCAAGCATAGCTCCTTCCTTCACTATCTCAAATCATTACAATAGCACACATATCAAATTAGTATTTAATGAATTAGTTTCATATTTGTCTGAAGATGGATCTGTGACGATTTTGAGCCAACTACGTAACAGAAAATTGCTCCGTAGGAAGTGTCGGATATTGTTTTACTCGGCTGCCTTAGTGATTGAAGCCACAGCCTGCAAAGCCTTTAGCTAGAACTTTCCCTAAGCCAGTTTGGTAGAGCTGAGTAACTGTGAGTTATCTTTGACAGTGTGTGTATCTAGTTTTAGGGATCAGGGCAAAACCTCCCCTTTTACCTGGGTTTTTGGCCCTTAATTTGAACAGTGTTTAAGTATTTGTGACCTCTTTTAGAGGGGCAAAGTCTAAAAGACCTGGTTTTTATTTGCATAGATGTCTGTGTTTGTTTTTAGTTTTTATTTATTTATGGTGTTTGATGTAATTTGTTTAAGTATTTTTATTGCACCTGTAAGTTACATTGACTCATTTCCATGAGAAAAGTAACTAATAAATATTTATTAATAATAATATGTATGTGTGTATGTAAGTAAGCAAGCTTAAGTATACACTTTTAAAATACTGTTTATATTTATATGGTCTGTAAAAATTCATTATACTGAACTTGTAATCAAAGGTGAGAGATGTAAGGGCAGCTTAGAGCATATTTCTGCAACCTGGTGCCTCCTAGATCTTAGGGACTGCAGCTCTCCTCAGCCCCAGGCAGCATGCCCAGTCATTAGGGATGAAGGAAGCTGTAATCTAATACATCAGAAAGTTATCAGGTTTAGGAAAGCAGGCTTCTACAGAAATTGGGTTACCAACTGAAGGAGAAATTCAAGTGGTTTATTCTCCCTCTCTGTCCCAGGTTGCAAAAAAAAGCCCAGGTCAGGTTAATTTATTCTGCACAACAAGCTGTTAAATGCAGAACTAGAAACTTTCATGTCATAGAGCAGTGGTTCTCAAAGAGTGTGGCAGGAGAGGATGGCAAGTGTGGCGAGAAGATTCAAGGACAGTCAAATAAATGTTTAAACATTTCATTGTAGTATAGTATAGATGCTCTTATGCATTGTTTTATACTTTTTGGCTGCCCCATGGTAATATCATAAAGTAGTTGTGTTCTACATTATAAATCAAGCACTGCCAGGAGTTGTTTCTTTTTGTTTTCCAATGTATTATCAATTTTAGAGTCTATGATGGCGGTAGCCAGCATGACACTCTGTAGATACAGTTGGCCTCCAGTTTCCATCAGTTCCCATCAGCCCCAGCTATCATGGCTAATGGTCATCAAGGGCACCAGATTGACTAACATGGTCTATGAAATGCCCAAGATGATATCTGGAACACTGTGTATTAACTCATTCAGAAGAAGACCCTCTCATCCCTGTGGTACATCTGAGGACTATATGTTTCCTCCTTCTCCCAAACATTAAAAGAGCCTGCTGGATCAGGTAAAACTGATGTCTGTGGGAAACCCTGAAGACAGGGCCTGAGAGCAACAGTTCTCTCTCCATACCTGCGATTCGCAGCAACTTGTATTCACAGACATGCTGCCTTCATTAACAGATTGGTTAATAGGTCTACTTTTACCTTGAAAACTTTGCAAAGTGTGTTAATAGCTTCCATTTGATTTCCATGCACAAAACTATCTAAGTTCAAATCAGCTGGGAAGTTACAACCAGATAGAAAATATGACAGCAATACAAACCTATCATATTGCACATTCCAGGGACATTTAGAAATTTCACCAATGGGGAAAAAAGAAGATACACAAAGATGAGGGATGGAATACAGGGATTCACTACAAAGCTTGGAATCAAAGAAATGGTAAAAGGTCTTTTGGCAGTAAAATTGCATAGCAACTGTTGCCATACAATGTGCAAGTCACACCAGTAACTAATTAGACCATACTGCTATATTTATGGAAGCTATAGAAGAAGCCATTGTAATACAGTGAAGCACTTGTTAGATTGATCCAACAGTACTAAATAAAATTTAATTCTCTACTAAACTTTGGCTAAAAACACACACCAAAGCAAATATATGTAGAATAGCAAACAATAGCATGCAGAAATTGAAGATAATCCCCTTTCTCTATTTCAGGTGCTGAAAAGTGAAGATACAAGGTGTGGACACCAACTCCCTTCAGCCAATGGTCAGGAATGATGGGGACATTGACCAGCAACTTTGGGGGACATTGACCAGCAACCCCTGTTTCAGCAGGACAAGTGGCAGGCAAGGGAGGATGGGTTAAATTCTGGAACCCATCCTTACTCAAAGTAAGGATGGCCTGGCTTGCAAGCAGTGGCAGAGGAAGAGGAGTGTGGGGGGAGCGCACTGCCCCCGGCAGCGTGATCCTGGTGGGGTGCCATCGCGGCTGCCACCCCCGCCTGCGCTGGATGTCATGTCCCCGCAGTGTGCTACGCCCCCAGGACACACGCCACGCCCCTGGGATGTGCGCCAGCCCCGCCCCCACCTGCTCTCCGCCCCCTGGTGCCGGAGCATGAAGCTCCGACACTGCTTGCAAGTCACAGGTCACTAACAGCACTGAAGCTGACTTCGGCACTGGAGGAAGTGACTATACTGGGCTGTTTCTTAACCATATTGCTGGAATCAGAGACAACCAGGACCAGGACAACTGCAACTGTTAACAGGTTGATTTCATACAAAGCTAGGGCACCTCAATGAATCCGTAGGTTTCGTGCATAGGATTGGGCCTCACTGAAATTTGTGGAAAGTTTAATGGATTCCAGGCAGTTTAACAGATGTTGATTCTAGGCTCCGCAGCTAGACCTATGGAGTCCAGTATGCTATACCAATCACACCCTTGGCTAAGAAGATTCAGCGTTTGCCAAACTCAACACGTTTGGGGAGAACACAGCAACAGGAGGAAGGCAATTTGCAAGTTTCCTTTCCATATATTATTTCCCCTAGTTCTTGACACATTCCTTAAATGATAACCAGGAAGGGAAAGTGTGCAGAAATCTTTAAGAATAGCCATTGTATTGAAAAAAATGTTGAAATATACATTTTTTAAGAAACCAGAGGCCTTTCTTCTTGGAATAATAGGTCTGGAATTGCCCAAGAAAGATGTTAGATTGTTTTCGTATGCCACAACTGCTGCTAGGATTTTGTTAGCCAAGAATTGGGAAACACAAGAAGTGCCAACAGTGGAGGAATGGCAGATGAAGATGATGGACTTTTGGGAGCTAGCCAGCCTGACCGGAAAAGTCCACGACCAGGAGGAGGAGGAGTACCAGGAAGAATGGATGAAATTTAAAGAACATTTAGCTAAATATGCTAAGATAATTTAAATAGAAATACTTGCAAATATCAAATTGGCTTAGGATTTAAATATGTGATTTTATATAATAATATGTTTAAAGTTTATATGAAAAGCAAGAAAGAAGTTAATTGACTAAGTAAATTTTATGAGAAATTAGTTTTGGAAAACTGTTACAATGATATACATTGAAACTCAGCCAGGGGGATTTGAGGAAGTCACCTAACAATGTTAATAATAGTGGAATAATTACAGTTAGGATTTATGTGTGTTTGTTTATAAATATGGAAAATCAATAAAAAAAATTGAAGAAGAAAAAAGAATAGCAGCCATTGTGCCCCTTTGTTTTTAGAACACAATCTAGCTATGAGCATGTGATTAACTAATGCAGAACTGATATTAAGGCATGTACAACCGCTTCCCCACATATACCTTTCAGTCTACCTTCCCCCTTCTATCAGATGCTCTCTGTCATTTACTGCTAGCACCGTACATGAGGTCAGGAGGACAGCTGGCTGACAGAGTAGTGAATCTCAGTGACAACAAAATGCCACTGATACAGCCTTACTATTTTGTTTTGCAAAATGGAGAACTTGCCTCCTTCTAGGCTTCACTGCATAGGAGGACACCCAAATGAGTGGTATTAAAACTATATTTAATCTGAGCTGATGTACTCATGTTCAGATAAATCATGTGGTTAGGTTTTGCTGTCTCTGCCTTTCAGTTTACTCAACTTTGCACTGAGCTCGTACCGCTTGGATTATCCTTTTTATTTTCTAGAACATGTTTTCAACCTTTTCAGACCTGGGACCCACTTTTAGCCCCAAAATGCATTTGGGGCGACACCTCATTCATTTTTTTATGTATTTGCAGAATGGTAATGCTACTGTTGATATACTTTAAGTCAGCTTTCAACTCAGTAATGGGTCCCAACCAACCATTTGTAGACCAATGTTCTAGGAACCAAACTATCCCCAAATCCATTCATTGCCTTTGTCTGGAAACTCAATTGAACAAACAGTGATCTACAGAATATGACAGCTGAATATGACAGCATATGACAGCTAAAATTCCATGTGGTAGAGCCTTCATTTGTCTGAAGGTAATCATCCTTAAAATTCAACGAGTCAAGAAGAAATTAAGCATCATTAACTCAAAATAGATGGTGCTTTCCTTGTGCCCTACTTAGCTGCAGCTAGCTAGATGATGATTCAGTATTCCTTTAACCAAGGTCTAATTCATTCGCTCTATATATTTATGACATGATTGCTCACCAGGCTGAGCATACTATAGTGAACACCTTTGCATTTTGAGAGTCAGTAGGAGCCACTGGTGCTGTGATGACTATGAATTTGAAAGAACAAAACACAGCTCACAGTGCAATCCTAACTATAGCTACTCGGGATTCAGGTAGGTAGCCATGTTGGTCTGACACAGTCGAATTAAAAAATAGTCCAGTAGCACCTTAGAGATCAACTAAGTTAGTTCTGGGTATAAGATTTTGTGGGCATGAATACTTCTTCAGATGCCATATCTGAAGAAGTGTGCATGCACACGAAAGCTTATACCCAGAACAAACTTAGTTGGTCTCTAAGGTGCTACTGGACTATTTTTTAATTATAGCTACTCAAGAGTCCTACTGAATTCAATAGGGCTTACTCCCAGGGAAGTGGACCAAGGACTTAAGCTTTGGGCTGACCTGGGAGTAAGTCCCATTGAATTCAATCAGACTTACTTCTAGACATGGTTAGGATTGCGCTGTCAGTCAGGAACTCAATGGATGAATCCTCCAAAAGGCCAGTATCATGGCAATTAATTCTGCTTCTGACAAGTGGATTGATTGGCTTCTGCCTGTCAGTTTGTCACAAAGTCCCAGCTGTCTGAAGCTGCTTAATGTTGGCTCTTTTAAGAATATATCTTAAAGCCAATATATCTTAGAGCCAATATATCTTTTCCCTGTCCTGTATCACAGTGAGAAAAAGCTGCATTTGGAGGTGGTGGTGGGAAACTAAATAAACTGATTTAGCCTGCAGCTGCTAAACCAGCATCATTGCAATCCTTTTGTTCTCCAATCATCTTCTATATAACCTTTAGAAGACATCTGAAGTCAGCCCTGTATAGGGAAGCTTTTTAATGTGTAATGCCTTATTATGTTTTCATATGGGTTGCAAACCACCCAGAGTGGCTGGGGCAATCCAGTCGGCTGGGCGGGGTACGAATAACAATAACAACAATAATAATATCATCATCATCATTATTCTGCTCACTCCCATCTACAAAAAGAATTACTGGATATGCAAGTCAGGTAACTTGTGTGTGACAGATTGAAAAAGTAAAAAATAATAAAATTTGCAATAAAAAGCAGGCTCAAGCAGAACCAAATAAGACTGCCTGTGGAAGGAGCCACAGACACTTGTATTGCTTTTGCTTGCTAAAGCTAAGCAGATCTGCGTGCAGTTAGTACTTAGATAGGTAGCTGGCCAGGAACTCTTTTTCACTTTGAGTCTCATTATGGAACAAAAAACTGGATATAATAAATTACATGCATGTCTCTTTGACAAAGCAAATATTTTCAGAAGGTTAAAGTGTGACTACAAGGAACAAATGAGGTTTACTTGTGTTAGCAAGATTCTGCCATATTTTAGGACCCATGTGAAAAGCAAGCAGTGGCCCCAGAATTAAAGTTTGTAATTTATTACAGGAATCAATAAAAAATGACTTCAATATGCTTTGAACGACAGACTATGGATTAACATTCATGACTAGAAGATTGAAAAACTGAATAGGTATAAACTAGGAGCTATTTGGATGGACCCAGGACTAAGTCTCTATTTAATAATGGTCACTTACCTCAAAGTTGATGATACAGGAATCTCCTTACAGAATTCTATGGGCACGTTTCTCCCATTTTCTGTAGAACTGTTTTCTGAAACCATAATCAGCAACTGAGAATTGTTTTTCAGTACAAGAAGTGACTTATGAGCACTTAACTCCATTGCATGCACATACCTCCTGAATGTCAGAATGGGTGTGACAGGGAAGGAGGTGCAGAAGGCCAAGGTATGAAGACTTTGGAAGCGAATGTCATACTGCTGGTACTTTGGGCTCCCGTTCAAGAGAGAAGTATATAGATGTTGAAAGTGAGGTATGAGCTAAAAGCAGAAATAGGACTCTGCCTTCAAGTGAGCAAGGACTTCATCCTGGAAAAGGTTTTCGCTGCATCTACCTTTTATGAGAGCATTACTCAATAAAGTAATAAGACATTAAAGGGCAGTTAACACACACATACCCTGTTTCTGTTCCACTCTATTGCCTAAGTATTCTGCTGTTCTGAGCAAACAGATGCAGAATCATTCATACCTGGTTTATGGTGCTTAATTATACAGTGTGATTAAATGCAAATTGTGCGCAATAAATAAAGGAATATTTGGACAGAGAAAAATAAACCGTTGTTCAGTACCGCAATGTCAGTACAGATGCACAGAAAAATGGTAAAAGCTTAAACTGTAGAACAGCCGGTAAAAAGGATGGATTACTGGAACTCTTAAGCCTAGTGTGAAAAAACACTTGGGCTCCAAAGAATGTAAGTTATAGGGCAACACAAAAAAATAATAGAATGTATTTAAGTGAACATTTGGGCATGCATGCACTTCCATCCAATTAATTGTCCAACTAGAAAACTGGTTGTATGCAGAAGGCAAGTCAAAGTATGGAGAAAAAGTTGCAAACGGATCAGGACCATTTCAGTCATTACAGATCACTGTGGATTGGACACATGAGAATTAGATGTGAAAACAGTTTTGAGTTCCCATTAGATGACTCATCAGGCTTAGTGGGGAAAGATACACGGCTTTTAAATGACTTTAAATGTTGTCTCCCCCACCCCTGACTTCATGCCTTTTTACTGTTCCCTACATGCCTCCCACCTCTCTTTCATCTGTTGCTATTCCTGACACTATTTGCAGGAAAAGATATCATTTCTTAGATGTGTGGAAAGAAATAGCATACTTAGTATTTTAAATATTAATTATGCCATCCAGAGACCTTCTTTTGGTAGCTTCTGTTGGGAGGGAAACATGAGCGCTGCTTAACTTTTATAAGGTTTTGAGCCTGTAAGGCAACTTTACATCATCATCTCATTAGAAATGTACCATAGCAGCGAGGTGTGAAAAATGGAAAGCAGGAAAACCCACTTATGAATTCAGTCGAGGGCCTCAGGCAAGTCAGTTCTCTCCGCTAAAGTATCAGGATAGTAATGTCCTGGTTGACATGGAAGTGCCAAGGATTACTGAGATAATGTATAATAATATCCCAAGAGTGCTAGAAAATCATTATTGGTTGGATACAGATCTGTAATGAGCAGAGTTCTGCTGAGAGTGGAGAAAGGGAGGTCTTTTTCACCTGTTTCTCCCTCCCTTGCAAAGCTTCTGTAAAAGGTTTTGGTCCTATCATGGGCAAAATCCTCCCCTTCTTCCTGCAGGGATCCTCTGCTAGATTCCAAATCCTTCTATTCACAGATGGAGCACATTTGGATCCAGCCCTATATAAAAAAGGAATATATTTTTTCATTTACTTTTTATGCTGGTTCAGTTACAAAGATGCCCAGGCATTTTTTCTTCAGTTTGGAGGAAAGCTGCATATCTGCTCTCACTTTATGAGATATTCTCTCTTATGTGGTATTCTCTCTTCCCTGCAGTGGAGAAATGTGATTATAGCCAAGAACTGCCTGTGCACTGGAACCACAAGATACGTTTCATCAGTTGCTGATGCCCAAATAAGCTTGCCTTTGAAATCCCAAGGTATTGCAGCTGTTTGGCAAGGCCAGTATAGCTACCACCATTCCATATTTTCTTGTATTTTGAAATGTGTTCCTTGCCTCCTAGCACCACTTTCAGTCTATTCTTTCACCTGGATGACATGAGTTTTTGTTGAAATGTTCCTATCATTTAGCAGTAGAATCCTTGGGTTTTCCAATGAAACCTTCATACTAGCTATGTGAGATCATCAGCACCTTAAATTACAGTAGGAGCAGTTCAAAATACTCCAGAGAGTAATTTGTAGCAGGAAAGATTTAAATAGACCTGAACTAAGTGCAGGGATAATTGTTAGCATGCACACACATCAAGTGAGAAGCTGTGGAGCATGGCACTGAAAACTGAACACGATGTATGTAGGACTGAGTATACTTTTTTTTGAGTGCAAAAGTTTATTACCGAATTTTAAAGGGAGCTCATGTAAGGTAAGATTCAAGGCACATCTGATTTTTAGCTTAGTTTATTAGCCACTATGGTACACCCTGGCAAAGGCCAACCATTACACTGGTCAATTTTGATGCAAAAACTACCCCCGGTAAGTGGGCTATGACAGTAGCACATGCCTAAAACTTACCAGCTTCACTGACACATGCATAAGAAAAGCTGATTGCTCATAAATTTGGCAGTTTCTTCTTTTTTGACTCTCAAAGGACATGAATAATTTGCAGTTCTCAATACTCTGCACTGCATTTTTATCACAGTATGAAACATTCATATGTTCCTAAGATCATCCTATCAATGATATATGGTAAGAAGCCATAGTAACAGCTTTTTTTCACTCTCTTTATTCAGAAATAAAACTTGTATGTTCCAAATAATGAGAGGATAATCATGGATCATTACTATCCATACTAAAATAAGTTAGATAAAATGATGTGGCGGGGGACTGTGGATGGTTTAATAAACTTCTGCAGAACATAATCTGAGTGCTAGCTGTGTTAATAGGTAGAAGGTCATCAAATTATTGTGTAAGTTGTTGCATCTGTTAAGTGGACTTTTATCAACAAAAGCTTATGCCATAGTACATTTTCTGGTCTTAAAGATGCAGACTCTTGCTTCTACAAAAAGATATTTTATACACAACTGCTGTCTGACAGATTATTGCATATTCTGCCATCTGCTACTCACTAGTTCTCTTCTCATCAATATTTCTGATTTCATAAGGTTTCTGATCAAAGACTTTTATTTTAAAAACTGAAGAAAGCTACAGTTCACATTGTAGGTATAATGCTTCGCAGATCACCATATTCCTTTCTTTTCACTTGCTAGGTGTAGAAGGTGGGACCCACTCCTGTATCTTCTTACGGGTGGTAGAAAATGGTACATACTGTCTAGGAGTACCACTTAAATTCATTTTATGATTCTCCCAAATGAATTTACGAGGCCCTGGAGGGTGTGTAGTTGGAGGGTCTTCTGTCATACAGTGAAGCCAACGATGCCTTATAGGGGGGGAAAACAACACACACACAAACATACACACAAACAACTGATAAATATGTTGTCCTCATAGCCCCTGAAGCATATATGCACAGTTTCAAAAGCAAGCCATGTTTGATGGACAAAAGTTACACTGCATGAACCATTTTGAACAGCTACATTTCAAGAAATTTGATCATGCAGATTCTGTTAGATTTATTGTTTGCAGAAGCATGTTTCCTAACTGTTTTTAAGATGTTTATTTTTAATTGTGTTATTTTATCACTGATGTGTTTGCTGCCCTTGACTCCTTTGGGAAGAAGAGTGGGACATAAATCTAATAAATAAATATGCCAGAAAATGATATATTTAGTATCAGAAAATTAGTATTCTACTACAGACAAGTAGGTGTCACAAAAAAGAGTGTTGCCCCAACGGAACAAAGGAGGTGCAATCCATTTGTGTCATGGGCACACAAAAGGGTGATCCAGGAGGTGCTCCTATAACTATGTGGGTGGTCCTTCTTGTTGGACTCTACAAGCAATACCAAAAAGATAGCTGCTATCATCAACTACAATTGGGTAATCACTGCTGCTGCTGCTGCTGCTGCTGGTGGTGGTATCTGAAGCCAAGCTCTCATTACCTCCCTGTCCAAAATGTATGGGTACTATCAAAAGCTGGCAGCATTATGCATCCTACTGAATGCAATGGAGTTACAATAGGACTCTCTGTGAGTACTTCCTTACACAGCATTACTTGCAATAATGCTCTTTTGGAGGCAATCAGTTTCCTAGATTCATTTCAACTGTGGTTTAGATCTGGTTTTGTAAAGAAACTGCTTTGATGACCATGTATGATGCCCTTTGTTGGTGGGGGGGGGGAGAGACACAGGGTAATGTGTCCCTGTTAATTCTCCTTGACCTTTCAGTGGCTTTTGATACCATTTAACATGGTAGCCTTCTGGAATGGCTGTCCGAGTTGTGGGTGGGTGGCACTGCTTTCTGGTAGTTCTGGTCCTACCTGAATGGTCATTTTAAAAGGGTGATGCTGGGGGAGTTTTGTATGACCCCATGGAGCCTTCACTGCAGGGTTCCTCAGGGTTCAGTGTTATCCCCCATACTGTTTAACATCTACATGAAACCACTGAGTGAAATATCTGAAGTTTTGGAGTACAGTGTAAGCAATATGCTGATAGCACCCAGCTCTACTTCCCCTTTACATCTGCAGGTGTGGCAGTGGATATGCTGGACTGATGTCTTGCCTCAGTAATGGATAAAATGAGAGCCAATAAAATGAAGCTCAATACAGAGATGACTGATGCACTGTATGTGGGTGGTTCCCTAGACCAGATGGATAGTGGCTGGCCTGCTCTTGATGTGATTACACTACCACTGAAGGAACAGGTATGCAGCTTGGGGGCTACTTCTGCTGTTGCTTGAGGCTCAGGTGGCCTCAGTGGCACAGAGTACCTTCCATCAGGTTTGGCTGGTAGCCCAGCTGTGCCCCTATCTGGACAGCCTAACTTCTGTTGTCTATGCTCTGGTAACCTCCAGGTTAGATTACTACCTTGCCTTATACGCGGGGCTGCATCTGAAGGCAGTTCAGTGAGAAACAGCAGTGAGAAACTGCAGAATTCAGCAGCCAGGTTGCTCACCAGGGCAAACGGCTCAGGACCGCAATACCTCAAGGAATGCCTCTACCCACACGAACCATCCCAGATCCTGTGATCATCATCTGAGACGCTTCTTCATGTGCCTTCCCACACAAGGGATCCAGAGGGCAGCATCACAAGAATGGGCCTTTTCTGTGGTAGCTCCCTGCTTGTGGAATGTTCTCCCCAGGGAGGCTTTTTGCTGCCTTCATTAGATATCTTTAGACACCAAGCAAAACATTCCTCTTCTCCACAGCCTTTGGGCTGATTAAACAATCATTAAAATGTGCTGGGGAATTGTTTTATTGCTTTGTTTCTATTATGTATGTATGTTGTGGTTTTATACTGTAACCCATCTCATGTACTTCAGGTGAAGTTCACCTGTAGTAATAATAATAATAATAATAATAATAATTGTCAGGGCTCCCTCTAGGTCCCAGCTCACAGAGGACCAACGCCAGGCTGATATTATGTACAAAAGTCTTTATTGAAGTATAATTTCCATTTTAAAGCCAGAGCGTGCAACCCTACGTCTAGACTCTAGACAGGCGAAGTCCCCTCTGAGTCACTGCCCCTTCCGCACCAGTTTACGATCCTAGCCCGGCTCCACCTCCTGCGCTGTTCCTTCCTCCTCTGGGTCCTTCTGCCCCCTGGGGTTTCCTCCCTCCTGGACTCTTCTGACGCTGACCCCCCTGATTCTTGCCCTTCCTTCCGGCGGGCTTTGGGACCTGGCTCCCTATCCGGGCTACCTGCTGTGCCGCTCGCCTGTACATTTGAACTTGGCGCGCGCGCCCAGCCGGTGACTTTCCTCTTGACCGTTTCCCCGCTCTCCGATGGAGGCGTGGCCAATCCTGACTCATCTCCTCCCTCTGGTGGTGGGAAGACTGGTCCTGATGCCTGGGACTCCTCCCCCCCACTACGCTCTGGTGGGGACGCTGGTCCTGATTTCCAACTGCTGCTCAGGGAGTCCCCGCTGGCCCCTTCCTTCTGGGGTTTCCCCCTTGGCACCCCCCTTGCCCTGGCCATCGGCGCTCCTCTCTGTGAATCTTCCGATTCGCTGGAGAGACTCGTGGACTCTCTCTGACCACTGTCACTGCCTACACCCCCCTCGTATTCCTCCTCCTCACTCTCCATTTGCTCCTTCTCCTGTGTCTCTGCTCCTGAACCCCTGACAATAATAATAATAATAATAATAATAATTTCACGTAAATCCTATATGAAGAAATAAACCATTAAAAATGATCCAACAGGTTTCAAGAGCTATAAAAGGCTGCATATAATCTCTCATGCACATTTTACATTATTATTATTTGGCTACCTGCAACTCAGGAGTACACTATCACTATGCACACAACCTCCTTACCATTCACTGACACCTCTAGAAGTAAGCATCATATTTCCCCATACATCCTCATAGCGTACACAGAGTGAAATAATTGTAAGACTGGACCCATCTGTTCGATGAATGACTTTTTCCCATAGTAAGTGACCCAACAGTAACAAGTATAGCAAGATTAGTGCATACTGTGAGAATGTTGTTGGCACTGGGCAACTAATTCAAGTAGTCACTAAAATAATATTTAGATCAATTGTTTTGAGTGCTGCAAATATCTGATGAGTTAAAAAATGCAACTTCCTGAAAACACATTTTCAGTAAGCTTACAATTGTGTTAATTGGGGTGGAAATGACAGAGGAACTCAGCTGTCACTAAAACCAGGACAGTTACAGTATGCTTGTTTCTCACTGTTCAACCATCTTGACAAGGTTACTTGTGACCATACTAGATCTCTACATGTGGACTGACCCCTCTTCCCCACCGTCAATGCAAATAAAAGATAATTCATTTGGAATGTGAACATCCAACTTCACAACTATACACAGAATATACCGTATTGGCTCGAATATAAGCTGCACCTTTAAAATTCAAGGGGAAGAAAGAAAAAAAGACAATACCTGACTATAAGCCGCTCCCTTAAAATTGGGTTACGAGCTGAAAATCGCTGCGGTTGGTAGAATTGTAACTCCAAGCCAATTTAAGCCTTTGAACTTGCAAGCCCGCAAAAGTTATTGTACAATTGCTAAAATCGCAAGTTGGTATTCAATTGCTACAATTCCGCAGGCACTCACACCCGTAAATAGCAAATCAACAGTCTCAAGCTCGCAAATCAGCAATAAAACATTTTTGGTTCTGTTTTACTGTATGTCTGTTTCAGCAGCAATATCATAAAAGCCAGTTTTTCTAAGGTCGCGAATTTAAGGCGCACTTTAACTTTTCACGGTCAGAATTTGGAAAAAAAGTGTGGCTTATATTCGGGCCAATATGGTACTTTCAGTAAGATTGTTTTTTCTAAAAACCAAATGTCTTTTAAATGTCACTTCACAACTCTACTTATTCCAGCAAGACTGTTCCAGAGAAAGTGGTATGGAGACTGATACTAACAGGCACAATTCAAAAACTGCCATGACCAGCAGTCTATGCCTAGTAGGGCTTTGGTCGTACAATTCTTGAGCATCACCATAGTGAAACATAATGTGTATCATCAAATTAGGTAGTACTGCAAGAGGGGTGACCTAGAGACTAGCGATGACCAACCTGTGGTCTGCCAGATGGTGCTGAACTACAACCACCATCTTCCCTGGCTACAGACAGGCTGGCTAAGGCTGATGGGAGTTTAGACTCCAAAAGCAACTACACATCAGCCACCCCTCATCTAAGCACATCTTCAGTTTTCAGACAGAAAGTATGCATTTACCATAATGTCCCTTTCAAACAGAAGAGTGGTGCCTGATCTATGCTCTATCCTGGAACTGGTGAAGTACTTTTGCTGGCAGAAGATTAGGGGATGATGTGCCATTAAGAGGATTAAATTTTCATTTCCTTGCTTTTGCGTGTCAGCCTCAGATAAGTTGGTTCGTTTTGAGGTTAACTGTTTCACAAGGTTAATACAACATATAATCACAGAAATGCATGCAGTAAACTAGCTGGTTTACCATTCAGGGGGCACCATGCTTCCATCCATTTCCCAGAATGTGTTCTTGCCATTCATTTCATTAGTATATATAACCCACCTATGGCGACCTTAAATAGGAAGATAAGTAAACATTTACAAATTATATTCAACTAAACCAAGAAGTGAAGCATAGATTTATGAAATTTTATTAGTTATAAAAAGGCTGTACTGACCCACCACCACCCCACAGACAATTCAAATTTTGTGAAGTTAAAATTCTGTGCTCACATTTAATTACTGTGCCTGCAAGATTCTCACATTTAACAAATACACTTTTGGGAAAGGACTGGTTTGGCAGAAGGCATGGAAGGAGTAAACCGAGGGAGTAAGGCTTTGTTGATAAGAATCCACATTGGGACCACCTCACATATATGTTTTTTCCCTACACAATGTAGGATGATGAAGTGTCTATGTGGTCACTTGTGAAGAGCTTAGTTTACTAAAAACATGTAGACCGGAAAGGTGAAGAGTATATGGTCTGAAGGAAACCAAAATTATCTAATACATTTGCATCTAACAAGTTACTGTGTTATTTCCCACATCAAAATTATTTTTGTGAAGGGAAAAGGTCACACATGAAGGGACCTCAGAGAGACAAGCAGCATATGTGGGACAGTGCCCATTAATTTCCATTAATGTAATGTTTAATTAAAACCCGCAAAATAACCCAATTACTAAACCCTCAAAGTAACCCAATGACACTGCAGCCTCTCTTCCTTGCAATTCGGATTAATTTTAGCAATCCAAGTGTTGAGACTGGAAAAGGGGTCTTAATATTCAAAGTAATGAGTCTGCAAATATAGTGATATCAAAAAGATGACCCTCACTACTACGCCCTGAACACCATCTGCTTTCTCTGTTTCTTCACATCTGTGGACCAGTACAAAAAGATGCTATATTTATAAGCATAAATCCAAGTTCCTGTTGTGACAACACCTCACTAGGACGTCTTACTGTTATATCCTCCTACTTGACACCAACAATTACTTAGAGCTGACTAAATTGTAATCACACTGAAGAAGTATAAATTAGCCTAGCTTTTTCAGAAGATTAAATTCAAATTACTGAAGTATATCCACTTACCAAAAAAATATCTTTTGTCTTCATAGTATTTGTTTCCATATTTATCAACACCTACTAGTGCACCGGTCTTCAGTTCATTGACCCTGCAGGTTTCCAAAAACAGAAGTAGTAAAATTACCCAATACTGAACAAATTTAAATATGAGGAGCTGTTGTTGCTCCATGGTGGAGCACTTTGAATGCAGAAGATCACACATTCAGTCCTTGCCATTGCCAGGTAGGGTTGGGACGTACCATTGAACTAGATGGCCCTATAGTCTCACTTTGTGGAAGGCAACTTTAGAAATTCTATTCAGCTGTCAGTGATCCTAAAAGTCAAGAGACCAGAAGCAATCTCAGCTTCAACTCTAATTACTAAAACTGAAAAGACAGTCATTTTGCACTTAATGAGCATGAATTATTGCATAACGTGCTTCATGAACAATCGTATATGGCCAGTGTTAGAAATTCCCCAGGAGTACAGAATAAGTAAAATGGGATGGGGACATGAGGATGCATGCAAACCCAAACCCAATGTCCCTGGGCTGGTCTTCAGATCAGTGTAAATGAATGAAGAGGGTTTTTAAGTGTGTGTACTTGGATGCCCTTAGAAATGCTCCCCACAACTGGAAACCCTGATAATCTAAGGTTCCCACTCACTGGAAGAGTTTCTATGTGTAATCAACCAAAGTTGATCAAAACCCCTTTTCAAGCTTTATTGCTAACTTTGCAGAGCTCTGAATGTAAGACTTGTGTGCATGCTTCCCTGCCCGCCCCAATTACTAATCACTTTTTCAGGCAAATGCCTGAAAATGGTTTAGGACTATGTTATAATTTCCAGAAAGGCAGCAGTGTTCATCTGTTGCAGCAAAAACATCGAAGAATTTTTTGGAACCTTGAAAACCAACAAATTTATTATGGTATAAGCATTCATGAACTACAGTATGGGCTTAGCCAGGATTTTTGTTAGGGGGGCAGGCCTTTTGTTGGGGGGGCAGAACCTCTGTTAGCTATGTATTCTTATTTATTTTTATTGATTTAGGGGGGCATCTCTCCCTCCCTGCCCCACCTTGGCTACACCCATGGACTACAGTCCGCTTCATAAAATGCACCTGACTGACTGTAATCTGAGAAAGCGAATGCCATAAGACTCTTGTAGGAATATATACAAAATTAAGAAAACTAATTATAAAAAGTTATGTATGGAATCATGCAAGCTTTTTCTGACTATGTATGTATAAATAACTTGTATAATTGAACTTTTCCTTGACTGTTTTACTCTTGTTGTCTCCACAAGCACGATAGACTAAGAATTATAACCAGCCACTTTCTTTATTCCTTTAGTGCATTGTTATGCATGCAGTTTTTAAAAAAATTGTCTGGAATTTAAACTTTATTTTAAAAATAAAGCCTATGATAGAGAGAGCCAAGATGTTCTGCCTCACAGGGTTGTAGTGGTAGGGAAGGGGGAAATGGAGCAAGATAAACAAATATCCCCAACTTTTCGGCTTAAAAACTGCCCAGCAAGACGTCTACAGAATTTCCTTCCACGGAAACAAGTTCACTAACTGGATGCAGGGCATTTTCCCCACCAAGGGCCACTTCATTGGTTTAGTCAATAAGAAAAAAACAGCTCTGCCGAGTTTAGCAGGACTTACTGTTAGGAATACTAAAGACAACCGTATGACGTACTGGACTCAAGTGTCAAAACAGCCCAGAAAATGAAAAGTCCGCTTTGCTATCTAGCCAATAACAAGCTTTCCGATGCGGACAGCCCTCCTTTCCCTTTCCCGAAATGACCCCGCTTCAGAAAAGGTCCCCCAACTGGTCCACCTTGATCCCCTCGACGGAGTCTGGGCTGCCTGCTCGTCTCTGGGGATCCGGGAAGGTCTAGAGAAGCGGAGGAGAGCCATTTCCACGCCAACCAGAGACAGCGACCTCCTCCTCCTCCTCCTCCTGCCCATTGCCAAGGTGACCCTCGAGCGCAAGCAGCCGCTCCTCTCCCAGCCTGCCTCACAAGCCGACGCGCACGGCGGAGGGGCCGAGCCATTCTTTACCTCAGCAGCTGAAACACGGCCCCGCGAATGCCGCCGTGACCCCCGAGCTGCTGCAGCGCCCTCCTCATCACCTGCACGTACTCCGCCATCTTCCCCGAGGCCCAGAGCGGCCCGGCGCCTCCTTCCCTCCGCCGCAGGACGGCGTCTGCGCAGCCGCGGCAGGAGGCTCCTCCTCCGACTCCAGTTGCGGGGAAGCAGATGAAACTAGCGGAGGAGGAGGCGGGAGAGCCTGGAGCCCCGCAGGTGGGAAGGAGGCGGCCGTTTCTTGCTCTCGGGGAATTCATCGCCGATTTGTTGCGCTTACTGAGAAGTGCATCCTACTGGGCTCAATGGGAATGGCTCCCAGGCATTTACGTACAGTATAAGCTAAACAAACTATATAGCTTAGGGCCCCACTCTCTTGGGGGCCTCCCCAAAATTATGAGTCTTTGTAAATTGAATTTTTCAAGGAATTTGTTATTGCCAGATGCCAATGTGTTTGCATTATTAAGTTTGTTATGAATAAAAAATCATTTTAAGTTAGAGCTTAATAATTATTTCACTGTTAATATACCTCCTCTTAATTGTATTTCAGTTCAACAATAACTTTGATGAAATACATATTTTGTTATGTGCAAATAGCTTTAGATACCTATTAGGTCCATAAATTACCATATAGCATATATTCAACACAAAAAACAGCAACAATTTATTGTTGACAAAGGACAGCTGGCCATATAAAGAGCACCCATTACCTTCAATAGCTTAGGGCCTCATCAAAGCTAAATCCTCTGCTCCCAGGTAAATGTGTGTGTGTGTATGAATGCTTTTTGTCTGGGGGGACGCAGGGGGACACATACCGCTAAGCATTTTGTGAATCAAAGTTTGGCCTCATTGTGGGGCAGTATTTCAATATGAGTAGGAAAATGAGCGCACAACCCTAGAGTCTGTCAAGACTGGCCCGTACGGGCAGGGGTACCTTTACCTTTACCTTTTTAGGAAAATGAGAGTACCCCTAAACATTCTTTTAAAGAAAAAAAGCACCGTGTATATCTATAAATATATTTACACACAGACACACAAATAACTCAGGGGGGCTCCCTTCTAAGTAAACATGCATTCGTGTGGGTTGCAGACTGTGTATTCAAAACCACAAAATCCCTGCACACAATAAAGTAGAAGCACTGCCACGCGACCCAACCCCTACTCGCCATGCCCCCCTCCACCTCTTCACCTCTTTCCCACCTTTCTACCTAATGTAACACTAATGTCTCTACAAATGAAACTGATCTGTAGAAAATGTAACTTGAAAAAAGAGACATTGGACATACTTTTGTAAACCAATAAATCTTTAATAAAAATAAAAACGGGGGGGACGACCAAATGGAAGAGTTAACTTCAGCGATATAGACTGCGTTCAAACTTTCCAAGATACTAATCCGGCACGAATGAGTCCAAACCTTGACTGTCTGTTCAAATATAACTATTTAGAGCATTGGTTCCCAACCTTTATTTGACCATGCCCCACCTACACATCTCTAAAATCCTGATGCCTCCCCCCCATGACATATAATTCTTCTTATTCAAAAAGTGAACTCCTATTCACGTGGAAGACTAAAAGGCCATTAACTGCTAATAACTCATTCTCAAATTGCTCCCCTTAAAAATAAAATTGCCTCCCTGTGGGGGGGGGGGGGAGGTGCTCCACGTTGGGATCCACAGATTTAGAAGATTTGGGGGAGGAACTCCCACTGTATTTTGATGTCGGTGTCAACAGATCTCCTGACCTAAAAGAGAAAGGGTTGAGATTGTTGCAAGTGATGGTGGGGAGATGCTACACAGACAAGCTGAAGGGGTGCTAGGAAGCCTAAGACAGATCCATGGGACTCTCCTGTCACTGGAGGGTGGAAGTCCTGCTCTATAAGTGACATGAGAGGCGTGTAAAGTTTTTCTCCTCTCTTGAACATTCAACTGAGCTGAACGCTGAAACAGTCAGGACTGATAAAAGAAAGGACTTCACACAGGATATAGTTAAAGTACGGAATGCACTCCCCCCAGGAAGCTTTGATGGCGACCAACCTGGATGGCTTGCTTTATTTTTTAAAATTATATCCCGCTATTCGCCATTTAGGTTTCAAAGCGGTTTAAAGCAATTAAATAGACAACATAGAAACTTTAAAACATAAATTAAACCTTCAGAATTTGAAACTCCCAAGAATTTAAATTCTCAAATTAAGAAATAAACAAAAGTAAAACATATGAGAAGCATTCAGGGTACAAAGGCCCCCTGAAATAAGTGAGTTTTGACCAGCCATCTGAAACTCAGTAGGGATGGTGTCTAACTTCTTGTGGGAGGAATAAAAGAGAATTAGACAAATTCATGGTGCTAAAGGCTATCCTTTGCTTCCATGGTTGGAGGGAAGAGCACCCTGTTTCTCACAGGGGCCCATCAGAGGCTTCTGAGAAGCCCATACGGCTTGAACATGACACGTCTTTACAAGGCAAGAGACTATTGCTCACTAGAAGGCAAGTTGCAACACCTCTGCAATATACTCATCCTCATCTAGTAGTCCTTTAATCATCTAAATGGTGCAACTTCTTCAAAGCTGGATATATCTCCTGACAAAAGAAGGTTTATCTTTTGTAATTTTTTAGTATTACCAAAGTATGTTGGTACAGTAAACAAAGTTACTCAATTCTGCTGTACTGAACATGCAGTAGTACTTTTCAAATTTTAAAAACAAATTCCTGAATTTTTGCACATACTTGGACCAGGAGAAAAACTAATGAAAGCAGAGATATTAAAGTATCAGTGATACACAATGGCTGGAAAGCTTAACTAAAAATAGCAAAGTGAATGCATCTGAGCCAAAATAATACTTAATTCACTCTACCACAATGCTGCAAAATGTTAAAAAAAATAAGGATAGTAGATAACAGTGCATCTATGTACATAAAGCTCACATGAACTAGGTTGTTTTTTAATTGAAAAGGAGATTAAAGAGATAACAGCATTCTATGATAAAAGTTACAATTTATTTTTAAAAATACAGCCAAAATAGAATTTACACTTCTTCAGGTTTCAAGACATTTACAGTAGTTATTATATAGCAACAATAATAGTAATTGGGGCATTCTGATGCATACACAAAAACTGAACCACGAAAAATTATGTATACAAAAGTGGAATGAAATGCAGAAACAATTTCCAGTGACAGTGGAGAAGAACTAGCTGTAACAAATTTATTGAAAGCATTCAGAAAATGTGTAATATAGTTTATCTGTACAGACTTAAAACAATAAATTGTTTAACTACAAGATGTACCCAGGAATACATCATTTATTACAATTGTATGATACAAGCCTGCATGTGCCCAAGTGCATAAGCATGCTTATCTTTTTTGGAAGAAATTAAACTGTTCACTACATTATTGTTGGTTGACTCATTCTGAAGTATATAAAAAGGTACCTCTTTTTATTAAATCATTTTTTAAAACCTTGATAAAAATAACGCTGTCCAGATTACAGAAGGCCCATTTCATTTGTTGGTAAATACCACAGTTTGACAAGAAGAGGCAGCTGTCTCTAATTATTCAGTATGATCAATACTTAATAAAGAAATAAATGAAATAAAGGTGAAAACAAGATTTACAAAAAAAAAAAAAAAGTTATGCGGACAATCCTTGACACAGTAAAGGAATATTTTGTGTTTATGTTAGATTAACTATTCTATACCGTAATTAAAAAAGAAGTAGCCTTCAATGAATCACAAAGTGCATCTGGAAAAGTTTTCAAAGGCTGAAGATACTCAGTAGCAAACACAATATGAAAACACAAAATCTGCAATTGAGGATTCTGTTATCACTACAGTGTAGGAAAAACAGAGTACCATTCAGTAACACATACTTTCCATCAAGGTTTATTTATCTCCTTATGAACATTTAAGGAACGCTTTCTAGTCTTATTATGAGAACTTGAAACTTGTTTTAACCTCCAGGAAAAGACAGGATTGCTAAAGGAAATCCACTTCCAATATGACTGGTAAGTTTGTGTGAGATGGCTCATATGCTCATGTGCACCTTAACGCTTATAATCAATAAATTTCCTAGCTAGATGTACGGGCACAAATATTACTAAAAAGACCTAGTTGGCACTGATGAACTGATTTGCATATGTAAATAAAATAACAGGACTCAGGAAATAACACACAATACTTATCCGATACATTTAAGGTATCTAGAATTTTTTTACTTCTAAATCATATTAGCAGCGGATATAACTCTGAACTTAACAACTATTTGTGACTCAAGTTAATCTAAATATAATCATTGCTTTGGGGCACTAATAGGCTTTCAAGCCAGTTTTTCAGATTTTCTGTAATTAATCTTCAATTTAAATAAATGCTAGTTGGCTAATAAAAATGTTCAAGTTCCATCCAAAGCTAATGGAAATATATCCAAAGCTTTGTAGTCCAGGGTTTGCAGTCCACCTAGGCTATTCAGAATAGACCCTCTGAAATTAATAAATTGAAGTTAGTCATGTCCATTCATTTCAGCGGATCTATTCTGAGTATGACTAACATGGGATGCAACCCTCAGTCACATCAGAAATCAGTTGCCTTGTTCAGGATTTCAGACTTACATCAAATGGACAAGAATGAATTTGTAGAAACAAGATACTGAAAATACAGCATTGGGAAGAATGTTTATTTTTTGTTTCTAAAGTATCACATGGAAATGCCTTGATGAAGTTTCTCCATTATCAAAGGCTTGTTTTTCTACATTTTTTAGAATTTGTTATAGTCATGTTCCAGGTATAGCTAAACTACAAAAATAGGATGAACTACTCTTCTTGATTTTCATTAGATTCTAAAGCAATATACAAAGTTCTTGAAAACCAGCTAAAAGGTAAATCATCCTGCACCAGTCAAGATAGTCTACTGCGTTTCCAGAATGTGTTGGTAATGAGGAAGCTGCACCTTCTTGTATTTTTCTTGTTAAAATTGCACAGAAAAACTTGTTATCTCTTGGAGATAGTGTACATTTACAATTACCATGATTGCCATGGTTTAGAATCCGTGGTTTTAACTTTTATACAGCATGGCCAATTATTTGAGAATTGTAGTCTGCAGTCTCCATTCTTAGAATATATGGTATGATGCTGTCAATCTGAACATTTCCAATTAGTCCTGCGAAAAACAGTTCTTCTGTTATAGCAGCACTCATCAGTCTCAGAGCAGGCAATCTGAGAAGCAGCCTAGACAGCCTGGAAGACATATTTGACAAAAGGGTAACACAACTTTACATTCAAAAAACAATATTCAGCTGTATTAGTAAGCAAAATATATGGTGTGTTAAGAAATATCTGCACATGGGGCTGATCCATGCACTCATGCAAGGGCATCATTTGTTCCCTTCTGCCAAAATGAGCCTAGTGCTCTGTCCTTTAAACATTTGCCTCTCAAGTGGCTTATAAAACCAGACAACACGCTTGACTTCTAGGAAACCCTACTGATTTTAATCAGACTACATATAACCAGAAGAACAAGCAAACCCTTTTCATTAAGCTTGCAACTTCAGGACCTGCCACTTTGAAGCAAACACAATAATGGAACTTTAACTAGAAATGAAAGCTTACAGCTACTATTTATTTCATATATGCAAAGTATGAAGGAATAGCATTATCTAGAGGAATTACAACCTACCATTAAATAAAATATATTCTCACACTTTAAACACAAAACTAGTTCCCAGAAGTTTCCTGAATTAATACAACTCTGAAAGGAAACATTTAAAAAATCAGATATGTGTATATATATATACCTGTAAGTATCATCTGGATATACTTTTGTTACATAATCCTGAAATTCCATATATGCTTTTTCTTGAAATTTTTCGATCTGTACAATGTTTTCTAAGCCAGGGTGATCTAAAATAAAGTATGTTGTTAAATCGACTGCAAATCAGATGTACATAAAAGGCCACCCCAACCATCACAGACCACAGACAGGCTGATTGCCACGCCATCTAGACCACTACAATTACCTAACAGCATCAATTACCTAAAAGCATCAAACCTATCTATCTCTTTTGGGATTCATTTAAGTTTGTTTAACCACATCCATATACTCCAGACATTGATGTAAAACAGGCATAGCTGTTCATGGGTGCTTAAGTTAATAAGATGCAGAACTAAATATCATCTGCATACTGGTGACAGGCCACCACCCAAACTATGATAGTCTCACACAGTGGATTCATGTAGAAATGTTAACCAGTTACACTAAATGAAATGTGCCCCAAGGGGCCAAGCTATGGCCATAAAAATCACACCCAACGTGAAATCAAACAAAAAAGCCCAGAAGCACTTAGCTTTAGCACAAATCACACAGCCTGGTCTATTTAGATGGTACAATTCAAAGTAAAGTAGCTAAGCACATCTGCTCCAAGAGCAAGCTGGTAAACATAGAAAGACTGAAAGAACAAGGCTAAAGGTTTTAGTTTCTTGTTTTTACATACCGGGGCTGAAGAGGACGATTGCTTTCAAATAAGCGTATTCATAACCATCAAGGCAAAGCTTCACCATACTGTTACAGAACTCCTGCAGTTTGAAGATATGCTCCATCACTAGCTTTCCTCTATCTGCTGACAGTTTATCTAAGTGAATACAAAACATTGCAAATTTAATAGGGGCTCTTACTGTCTTAGTTATGTGAATCTGTTAAGGTATATCTGTTAACCCTCTGTGAGAGGGTTGATAGTGGTGTAAAAGCACCTTGAAGACTACAGCTGTTTCCACAAGTAAAGGGAAAGGCACAAAATGATTATGAGCAAATGCAATTATTTCAGTAGCGATCAATCAATGACAAAGCAAGTCAACATTCCCATCCATACCAATTCTGAGACTTGTAACAATGTGTCTTACCTTGTTGTAAACTATTATGAAGGTGATTAACAAATGCCGTTAATATAGTTGCTACGTTCATTACTTGTGAACATTGGGCAAGACCAAGTGTAAAAAGTTCATTCCAGCAGGCTTTCACTAATGATATGCTGTTATCCTGCCTATTAAAAAGAAGTAGAACTATATTAATGGAACTGTTTGGTTCAGTTCAATACAAGCCTGGTTCACATGTCACACAACTAAACTGGCTTAGCTTAGCTCAGCACAGCAAAGCAGCAAGCTCCTCACCAAAAGCCTACATTCATGCAAACCCATGGTTTGGCTTAGTGTAACGTGTGAACCAGGCCATAGTGCATAGTCACAAGTATTCAACACAATCAACAGGCAGACAAGACCTCTCTCACTATGAAACTGACCTTCCTAGCATACCTCACATGAAAACTCTGATCACACTCAGGTTTCCTAACTGCAGAAAAGAATGAAATGTATAGGCATGGCTCTGAATCATGTAAATATTTACTTAGTTGGGTTGCCACTCTTGCCACTATTTATATTGAAGTCATTTATATTTATATTTATATTTATATTTATATTTATATTTATATTTATATTTATATTTATATTTATATTTATATTTATATTTATATTTATATTTATATTTATATTTATATTTATATTTATATTTATATTGTAGTCTTTGAGCAGTGAATATTTGACCAACACAGGAATCAAGCACATAAATTTTATAAATAAAAGCATGACTAAGTTGCAAGTTGTCACACCACCTTCCATTCTGTTCCTCAAGGTCTCCCACCCTCTGGAGCTGATTTTCAGGGGGCACTGAGAGTCAGCAAAAACTCCCCACCTCTTGAATTAGAAGAGGTGTCTGTGAATCTACAGTCCTTCCATGAATGTAAGAATGCCAACTGGACTCCATCTACTATTTTTAAGATAAAATGGCAAACTTTTTGCAAAATGAAGTTTACATCCATACCAAGAAGAATTCTGTTTTGAAACCTTGGTTACATTAAGAGATTTTTTCAATACTCACCCCAGAGCTTGGAAGGAAGGAATAGAACGTGCCCAGTGCATAGATAAGAAGAGCAATCTGGAAGCCGATTCACAAATATAATGAACATTCAGGTACTCAGGCATAGGGGAAGGCATGGTAAGCTGTCACAAAAGTATAGTTTAAAACAATTAATGACTTGTCATATCTCAAAGAATACAGATATTAATAATATAACAGAAAACTTCAAAGAAAATGAAAAATGCTTATTATAATATTAAAAATGCAGGACTGGAAAACTTCATGATACATTAATGTGCTCTACAATTTGCCCTAGATAAATGAATGACTTTCAAACGTAAAAGCAGCAAAAGTTTCAGTGCAGCCCTTTTGAAAATAAACTACAAGCAGGCTTATCTACTTTGATAGAATAGATAACATAACAAATCTAGCTTTTTTCTCTCAATGACCCTGTTCACCCCAAGTATGCCCAAGAGCTTCTCTTCAGACACATTCCTATTCCTCTAAGTATTTGCTTCCCCCAGAAACCTTTCCTTGAACTCTTTGCTCTCTTGCTGACCTTCCTCATCCTAAACACAAAAAAACCTCTTTCTCCAAGTAAACAGGAGTTTCTGTACACAGATGCTTCCCCCAGGAACCTTCTATCCCTTGTATGTAACAATACTGCACAACCAAAGTAGTTGACAACCACATATTATCTGAAACAAGTGTCAGCTGACCACCAAAGTATGTTCCTCAAATGTTATTCTTTAAAAAAGGTCACATAACAGGTTTGAATTTGTCTCTACAAAAGTTAAATAGCCTAGGGTTATAAATAATAATTAAGTACCCTGAAAGCTACATGAGCATCACTCAGAAGTGGGCCTTCTATTTCAACAATATTCATGCTGGTTTCTTCACCAACCAAACGTGCGCTGGCTTCCATACTTTCTGCAGAACTCTGACACGATGCGCTCTCTCCTGGATTTAGTGCTTTTGCAAGAGTATCAAATGCCCTATAAATAATATATGGAAAACGTAAGATCAGTCAAGTTGGATAGGATAGTGAAACAAAACAAAACCATTTCAGGCCCAGAAAAGACACATTAAACCAAATTAAAGCAGGAATGAGTATTAACATGCCTGTGGTTCCCAGGAATCTCCAGTCCTGAAGCAAGAGTAATGCTGCCCACTTGTATGGTTCTCAAGGCATGGCCACTAAATGAATGGTTTTTGATTTGGCTTCTTTTGGCTTTTTTAAGGGGGGATATCACAAAGTGTTGGTGCCTGGGTGAACAGGCACCACCAGGATGCTGATAATTCATATTATTAAAATCATTCTTTCCTATTGCACAAGTCCCTTCTGGGGCATCATTGGCAGAAGTAAGAACAGTGACATATAACCAGCACTCTTCCTCCACAGCCAGCTTTATAAAAAGCTATTTGTATAATTACAAATTAATACTGTATTTTAAGAAGTTGGAAGTATTTCTTCCAAACCATAAGACCCGGAAACTATGGTTACCATATCAGAACAAGTCAGAATCTTAAACCAATTTCAAAGAGTGATTTACAGTCTTGGCTTGTTCTGGTAACCACAGTTTCTCACTTCAGGTGTAACTGAAACATATGGTTAATTAATCCAGTAAGTGTAGAATCACAGTGTACCAAGAAAAGAGGGAAGGGATCCTGAGAGGACATGAATGCATGGGCACAAAACTTTTGCATATCTCTGCCTAACAATATGTGGGTCTGAACCAGATTCTTGTGTTAGACTCCATACATTTAGGCTGATTAAAGCATCTGAACATGCCTGTAAATAGCTGATGTTCATTATGCTATTATCACGCTTACTACTGGAGGCTAAAGTGCCTACTATTGTTCCTATGTTTTTGTCAGACCATTTACTACTTTCATATGCAACCATTCTTTTACCTTGTAACATCGGTACTTGCATGTTCATCTTGCTGAAGTTCAGACAGTGATGCGTCTCCATTGCTTAAGCTTTCTATCATGGACAGCTCGGGACTACTTTGGGGCATGTCTTTGGACTTGCTTAGACTTGCCAATGATGTGACCACATTTGCTAAAGTACTTAAATCTCCTTGACATGTTTCAACCTAAGAAGGAGGGGAGAGGAAGCGAAGAGTTAATGTTTTTTAACACAACAATTAATCTTACAGTGGAACCTATACTAAATTATTAGAGAAGAGATCTCAGTTGCAAGCATATCTGTGGCACTAAAAAGACAAGCTCTTATTCATAAATACTTTCAGATAACATATTGGTTAATACATGTTAAAACAGCTTCCCCCAACTTCAGGGTAGTGTATCATCAATGACTGTAGTAGTACAGTAATAAAGCAGTAACTTCCAGCGGATTAAAATGCCTGGGGAAACAACAACAGTTTTGCCTTGTTCCAAAAAGATTGCAACACTTGACTGAGGATATTCCAGGGTACCACCACTTTTAAATCCCTCTTTCTTGTTATTGAATACCAGTGATAAGAAAGACAGCTGAAGCAGGGATTTGAAAGAAGATTTCAGTATGTCTTTAAGAAGATGTAGAAAGAAGATTCAAACTGGCAATGACCATGGTAGTGCAAGACAGCAAAAAACCCTGTGCTTGCCAAATCTTAAGTTCAATGGAAGAGTATCAAGTTTGTCTCCAAAGTTCAAAAACGAAATTGTTTGGCTTTGGGGGCTAGTATAGACAATCTAACTGAGCCAAACTTTGTCTTTTAGCAACTCTCCCCCCCCCCCCGCCCATCGTGAACTCTGGTGAGTGGAGGTGGAAGGTTGGCAGCTTCTTATAGAAGCAGATGAAACATGGTTGATGTCATTTCAGGGTGTACACTTCAAGGGTGGATAGTAGCATTTGCTGGAGTTGAGGGTGTTAGTTAGGATGTTTAACTGAAGCATCCATGGCACAGTGACCCCAAAAGATTGTATTGGGCTCAGAAGAACACAGTTCTAAGCAATTTGATTTGCTAGCTCTATCCTTAAATCAATAAAGGCAGGTAGGAAGAAAGAAAGAAGACACAAGGAAAGAGAGACGTAGCTTCCTGCCTCTGCCCTGCTCCCTGCCGTAAGGACCTGCAGACCTTTTCCTGTGCATACCTCAATGTTCTTTTATAAAACAGGACCACACAGCGGGGGGGGGGGGGTGGACAGAAGAAACATTGATTCCTTAAGCATGCCAAACAAATGTTATTACTACAAAATATTTAGACAAGTGAATCCACTAAAGTTTATTTCATTAATGTGTTACTACATCATATACCTTATCCTGAGTCATCAACACTGCAGGCTCATTTTTTATACCAGACTGATGAATGTTCACAAACATTCCGGACTCCAACATTCCTGTTGATCTGAAATAAAAAGGCAAAAATATTTGCTTATGACCAAAAAACCTGCCACAAAACTATTTAATCTAGAGCCATATTTGCATACCTTGCCGTTTCACTGTCTGTTACAAAAGTTGGAGTGGCTGTAAGTGGGCTCCGCAAATCTTTTCTGATATAGATCTTTTCTGTAGAAGCTGCACAATTTGAAGACTTTTCCCGTGATACTTCAACAGGTTTCCTCTCACACTGAACAGCTACAAAAGGGTGTGGAGCTATCAGTAACAATCCAAAATTCACACACAATTAGCTGTTAAAAACAAGTTTCTTTTCAATTTCTACTGTCAACTTTGTAGTTTAAATAAACTAATCCTAACAAATTTGTTTTCTGTTCACTGAAAACACTTCTTGCAATCGCCTAACCATGATCAGAGATTTAAGACAAAGGACAGAACCTCCCATCCCTTCAGTTCTTTCTCTCCTGTGTATTAACTCCCCTAGCCTTTAAACATAACCAAAATCTAGTACGTTTACTTTAGGCTTGATACAACTATGGTTAAGTTCACTGGAAGGAATTCATGCATGAGAAGAAAAGGGCTTCAGGCAGAAATTCATAATCCCACAGCTCATCTCTAAATACTTTCCAGTCTCTTAACACTGGCAATATTGTCTGTTAACCCACAGATACTCAAAAACATTCAAGGGCTATGCCTATTTATACATTCACTATGATTTGAACACAGTAAGTTTGATAGGAATACTGTTGTTTGCTTAAGTCTCTCCAGCAGGTGCTTTTAAATTTTCCACCTTCAAGGAAATCCTATTCACAGTTGCCAATCAACAGTTTAAATTTGCAGTAGTTTGAGAATAAGCATTTAGTCCCTGTGGGGTACAGCTTGGCCCTTTCGGCCTCACTGTCTTCTTAGATAAACTGAGTGCACCCTCTAAAAAACAGGGATGGGGTACATCTGGCCTGCCAGGAGATCCAATTTAAACACAAGGTCATTTCCCCCAAACCATGCCCAGCAACTGACATAACTCTTTTACAAGCTTTCTTTGGCTGTTCGTGTGAGTCAACACAGCAAGATTTAATCCCTACTCAACAGCTAATGAGAGGAGGTTAAACTCTGCTGAGTTTGGCTGCACATGCCTTTTGCCAGCATGGAACAGCAGCTGGCTGTCAGCCACTTCGGAACCCTGCACAAGGGATTTTGATAGGTGTGTGGACAACCCCCATGTCAATCATGTGAGATAATAATGACTTCATGTGAATGGGCAGTCCCACCCAACTGTCAAATTTGGCTGTGAGGCCAAACTTGATATGGATCTGGTCCGTAAACTAAAGGGATTCCCCATCTGTATTTTAATACAACCAAAGCACCCCTCTGGTTGGGTGACACAGAGGGATGATAGTGGTGAGTAAACTGTCTTTTGCAGAGGCTTATTCAAAATTACTGATCATTAAGGAACATGGAGGGCAGTTTGAAAACCACCACTTTGAGAAATTTTTACTTTTGATTTTGTCTGCTTATTGCAGTACTGTAAATCAAAAGAAGTCTCTCTCAACTGTACAGCCACTGCACCTCATATGATCAACCACAATATACAGGAAACAACTGTTTTGTATGTGACCAAAGCACATGTGATCACTGACGCACACAATACCTTTGGCCCTAGAAGTGGGTGGGAACAGAAGGGGACAGGGGCAAAATGAGCTTACACGAGTGATAACCCAGAATGCAACCCCTGCATAAACACGGTGTTGCCTGTATATAGAAATATTTTTCACAGCTGTTCAAAATTGAGCATTTTATGAGATGGTGGGGAAGATCTTGTCAAATCCCAAGTCTGAGTGTCTTCCAGAAATACTGAAAGGCTTTTTATCTCAAATGTACGCAAAAAATGTTAAGGAAAGGCCAATATGCTCTTGCCACTTGAAGACTCATGTATAGGACTTTAGAGCAAAAAGTGACAATTCTATAATTTAAGTCTTTGTAGCATCAGTAGCATCTTGTCACTAAAAATTCAATTAATTCTCAACTGCTAATTTGTATGTAATGAGTGGAGACTGGGTAAGAACACATAGGAGCAAGTAAATCCTCCAATAATTATCACCCTCCCCACAATAAACCTATAAACACTCATACTTACAATCTTGTTTCATTCCAAATGCAATACACCTCTGAAGTCTACAGTACTGACATCTGTTTCTGTGATGTTTGTTAATCACACAGTCTCTTGTCCCACGGCATGAATACACTAAATTCTTTCGTATGCTTCTTTTAAAGAATCCTTTGCATCCTTCACATGTCACTGCTCCATAATGGCGTCCTGAATATATGATATAATGCATTAATTATGAAGTATTATTCTTAAGTTTTACTTAATTGCGTACATTTGTATTCATTTCATAGAATTTTATATACTGCTAAACCATTGAAACCTCTCAGTTCACATATGCTATCTACATTAAAATTAATAATGAAATCAGATATTAAAAACAATTACTATACTAGGAAAGACTTAATTAGTTGTGTTGATCAAATGATGGCTTATTAATATTCAAAAGAACTTGTAAGACATCAGAACTATGCTTGCTGTCCTAGTACAAAAGGTTTGTTTAAAACACATGACAAAAACAGTTAAATTACAGAGTGAAATGCCAATTAAATTTTGCAAAGTAGAACTACATAGCGACTTACCTGATGCCTTGTCTCCACAAACAACACAGAGATCAAATACTTTATTTAGGGTCTGTTCTATGGAAGAATTGTCTGTTAAAATCTGAAAGCAATCAAACAAATAAATGACTTCTCAGTTCCTCCAACTTCTTGGCTTAAATTATTAGCTATAAATTAAATGCCTGATCCTGTGAAATGCAGGAACATGAAAAAGCACTTTTACACTAAACTATGGCCAAGATCCAGAAAATACTTTTGGCAATAAATATATTGGAAAACATTAAACCAGAGATGGGGAACCTGTGGGCCTCCAAAATTCATTGGACTATAGCCTTTGTATGGCTACACGCAGGCCATACTAACTAGGTCTGATTCAAACATGTGGAAAGCCACCAATTTCTCACCCTTGCATTAAATGAATCTAATACTAAGTAGGAAAAAAAGTGAACCACAGCACTAATGAGACCAATCATGTTACTCTAAAGAAGGACAAAGTGTGCCAAATTGCTGGGCACTCAGATGACAATCTGAGCTGCTTGGAGAGTGAGTGAAATAATGATAAATAAATAAAACTGGCTGCCTTTCAAAGCAATAAACCAGCATTTTGTGAACCTTAAAAAAAATTAAAACATTTTTCTCTGAATATTGCTTCCTTTTCCAGTAAGAAAGCACACGTCCTGCAATATTATTTTTTACAAGACAGCAAATAAGCTACTTTCTTATGCATAAGAGGACTATCAATCCACAAAACATATACAGGATATTGCACTGCAGCTTATAAAGCAGGACTAGCATGAGCATGAAGTGGAAAGTCTAGGTCTCAAAAGTAATTTGATAAGTCCTAACAGTATGAGACACCATACCTGAAAATGTTGTGCAGATATATCTGGGGATGCAAAAAACAGTTGGTTGACTCCTGCAGCATCTGGAGTTGTTAGGAAAACCTTTCCTGGAGTGGCATCTTGTCTTGCAAGGATCACTTTGCTTGGGGTAGAACCATCATGATTTGTTAATATGAACTGCTTGCCTGTTGCAGTCTGATCAAGTGCTGTAACAATCTGAATCTTCTGCCCCGTCTGCTGATCTGTGACAATCTGGTGACACATTTATTTCAAGTTATGGTAGCTTATGATTAAAAGGTGTGTCTAGCGGAATTATGGTGTAGTCAAGGGTGATTAAAGAAAATGGAACTATATTAACTGTTTTCAATAGCTGCAGCATATATTACATGAATCAGCATCCTAGTTCATTCACCTAGTGTTATGATCACTCAATTAGGAGTGCTCCATACTGTAAGACACGTCCACATTTAATTTGCAAAAAAACAAAAACTTCACAACCATCCAGCCTGGAAATTAGATGTTGAATTCTTCAGAATTCATTCTAACATAACATTTGTGAAGAACGATTCTCTGTTTTCAAGGAGAGTTACTCCAAGGTAAGTATGCACAGGATTGGAGCCTGTGATATGAGGTCCACTATGGCAGGAGAAATCTGACACTTTAGCTTTTTACACTATACATTTTCATTTGTAAAGCACTGAGTTGTAAAAGATCACAATATAATCTCTCCTAAATTCATACATTTTGAGTGATATTCAGCATTAGTCACACGTGGAGTAGACATTAATAAAAGAACCTCAAGTCCTTTTATTTCAATAGGTCTGCTTTGAGCTTGACTTGATTACATATAACCCTTTGCTTCCAGGAACTATGGGAACACAGATACCACAATGGTGAAAAATCAATTCGCAGTGCACAAATTAAGATTAATTTAGTAAAGCTTGTTAAAGCATGTATTGTGTGCATTCACAATATAACCCCAAACTTGAGAGTTGCCAGGTTTCACAGATTTGACCTGAAGTTTCAGGGCTTCAGCTTCCTTCCCAAAGTTCTCTAGGAAAACAATCTAATGTTCTAAAAAACCACGGGAGGGCAGTATCTTTTGGCCCAGGTGCCATATTTATGGCCTGCCACCTCTCCAAGGATCACATGCTGGTGGTGGGCATGACATTGGTCACACTCACACAGAGGAACATCGCATTTGGGTTAAATCCAGTGCTTATAACACCATGCTTTGGTTGTGGGAGAACTGCACAATGGGGTAAGTTTCACAGAGTCTCCATTTATTGTTCAATTGTTTCAGAAATCCATTGTTATATGGTGCTCAGGACACATTTTTCAACTAGTTAAGTATTTTAGACCGACTGTACCTGTATGCGCTGGGGTAAGGAGAGACCTGTATCAGCAGGAACAATCTGAATTCTTTGTGCCGTCCCATCCATTAGTGTTTGTGTGACAGATCCTTGGGAATGTGCTATCTAGAACAAAAAACAAGGCAGACTAACTACATGAGCAAAGTTTGGCAGGCACAGCAAATGGGTCAAATTGCTCTTTCACTGCAGCAGCACACAAGAAGCTAATTCAGGAATCAATGTTGATAGCTATCAAATAATATCCCCCACAGAAGTGGATTTTTCCAATCAGTGTTAGTTAAAGACTGTGTTAGAGCAATCCTTCTACACATTTGTATTCCCTGCAACCACAGAACAGAATCACTAACAGCTGTGCTTAAGAATTGGCTACTTGTTTAAGATTCACTTTAAGCACAATTCCTAGTTACTCAGCCCCTGGCCCCAAGAGATTCCTGTATCTGAATAGCCATTACATACACACAACTAGCTTACTTACAAGCCACTTGGAATGTATCTGCTGTAGATAATCAAGCTAGATGGGTATCCAGACACAGGAGTAACTAGTGGAAGCAGTTCTTTGTAATAAGTAAACATGACCTTCTCCAAAGGAGGACAGCTGTTATTTCTCCAAACTGTAACACTTTGCTGAATTATCAAACAAAATCACCATCAGCTAGAATTTTCTGGAATGCAACTTAACATCTTTAACATAAATAAAAAAGCAATATATTCCAGAGCAATGGACAATGAATTACTAAGGACATTTTTATATAGCAACTTGAGTCAGTATAGTGTAAAAATGTACATGTACCTCCCCTATCTGCTGTTCAATAATTTGATGGGCCAGTTCCTCAATGGTTGCCATGATCTTGAGTCACTAGTGTTTCCTGTAAAACAGAGGTTTTTAAGAGAAAACCAGAACAAAAGCAAGCAATGGTTGTCAAGATTTTATTGATGGCACATCACCTCTGAAAAGCTGCAATGTTTGTCAACTCTTAAAATACACAGCAATCGTATTCACAAATCACACCACACTACTACTAAGCTAGCGATGTGTCTATAGCTAAGCCTTATGTTTAACAACTCCCTTAGACTAGGAATTCCATGTTGGTGAGGTGGGTGTGCTAGTGGATGGCAAACTACTTTTTCTATTCCTCCCCTGCAAGTTTGGTTTCTGTGCTAGCTGTGGAGAAAAGCAAGTCTCCTTCATGGTAGAAGGGAACTTTTTGAATTATCAGGTCAAAAGAATCAAAGGCTGTGTTTCCATGTTAGATGCTGAAGAGGGGACCTTCTACATGGCCAGCAGGGAAACAGCAGATAAGTATAAAAATAAACTGCAAGTCAGTAACATACATGGGTTTATTTACAATACTGCTATAGTTACTTGTGAGTGGTACCTCAGTTTTGAGTAGACAGAAATATTTTTATTCTAGAAAATACTTTTACAGTACTGCCTTTCTTTAACAACCACATCAATGGCAAAACAAATAACTGTCTTGGATACCACGGTCAGAAAGATGAGATATAAATAAATACTATGTCCTGCCACTTGGGTTCTCCTGACATCATACATTTTAGACCATTCATAACATGCCAGATCTTAAGTGCTTTTTGTTTGTTTTCCTTTGGCAGGGTAAACAGTTCCTCTGACAAAACATCCCTCTTGCTCTTCATCCAAAATATTTCATACTGACTAATTGCACAGATGAGACACTGTCACTGCTACATGGAGTGAACAAACAAACCAATCATCAAAATATCAGTAAGCAAACACTCTCCCATGCAGCTCCATAAAGACCCCTAATTGATTTCAACATTATCAAATGGGGCACTAGATTTGACTTAATCAGCAAGTGAGAGAAGTACAGAAAAGTAGCAGCAGTTGCAGCCAAGTGCCTTCATTCTCTCCTACCTCCCCAAATACCTCCCAACTCTCTCTCTCTCTCTCTCTCTCTCTCTCTCTCTCTCTCTCTCATTCTCTCTCTCTCTCTCTCTCAAACTAGTTGCTTACTAGAGACCTTATCCATGCAGGATCATGTGCAAACATTCTCCAGCTGAACACAAAACCACCTGCCAACTGGTTGCCAATTACAAGGGAAACATTTTCACCTATAATTTATTTTCATAAATCTCCCTCTGGATAACCTTTCTGCACATCTTCTACAGACTTCTCTTAAATAATCAGCATAATTGAGACAAAGGTTATGACTCATTATTTTTGCAGGAAAGCCACAAGATCACAATTATACTGTAATTAATATTTAATTGTTGCTTCACTGCTATAATCTTCAAGCGCTCTGTGAAAAGGGTAATCAATTCATGTTTTAGAAAGCTGGAGCACTTGCAAACATATGTGTTGTAGTTGTCATTAACATTTTTTACTTTACTTTATTTTACTTATTAACTACATTTATATCTCACCCTTCATCCAAGCTCACATTTCATGCACTTGTAAATACACAGTCAAAATGTGTTTTCTGAGTTTTGCTTAGAACTGAAAATTAGCCATGAATTACAATAGGGATTTTTTTATTGAGTTATTTTATCTGTTTTTATATAAAAACTTTGTTCTTGTGGGGGAGATAGATAGACAGACAGACAATTTGTTAACACTCTCTCTCTCTCTCTCTCTCTCTCTATATATATATATGCACAAAGTGGTGGTGTACAGGTTATTGCATAATAATATCGGACAATATATTCGCCTCAAAGAGCGTAGCAGTACTGACCCTCAGCCTTCTACACTGATAAACCTCTTGTTCTCTACAGAGAACTCACAACAGGGGAATTTTTCTGCATAAGCAAGAAAGGGAAGAGGCAACTAGGTTTGTGGACCCTTGACCAACTGCCTTTTTAACCAAAATACAGTACAGTCGTACCTCCGGTTACGTAAACTTCAGGATACGTAAGTGGCAAACCCGGAAGTATATTTCTGGGTTTTTGCCGCACGCGCATGCACAAAAGTGGCCTCTCCAGTTGCAAAAACCTCGGGATCCGGCCAGACCTCTGGAACATATCCCATCTGCAACTAGAGGTACCACTGTACATTAAATGTACAGTGGATCAAATCCTACACTTTATGACTCATAGTTTTGCATTTTTAATTTTTTTAATGGAATCTATAAATTAACATTCTGCTTACCTATATACCAATGTTATACTCCACTTCTGGTGTACATAATCAATTTCTAGAGACTCCTATAATTAAATAAAAAGAGATCATTTTAGTTTCAAATATCTTATTGGAATTGTTTACAGAATGAAAATAATTTATAATTTTCTGTTCCACAAATAATTATTAAAGTACCATCTATACAGATTTATAGAACATTTAATTATATGATTTAAGATTTTATCAGCAATTACTTAAAACTATTCAATAGCATTATTAATTCATAAATATATGAATCAACTTATAAGGCAATTATCTGCAGAAAATAAAGAACTTAAGAAAACATAACAGATTTGTGAGATGTGCACTGTTTCATCAAGTTCATAATGGTGCAGTCTAGACATTATCTAGCTGGCAAAAGCTAGATTATTCAGTCTATAAATCTGTACTGAGCTTCTCCCTTTCAGCCTTGGGAGGTAAAGGGAAAGTGGAGTCTTGGAAGCTGTATTGTGTTGCCAAAGCTGGCTAATGTTCATTAACATACTAAATTTTCTTTCCTTTTCTTTGATTTGTTGAACTCTTGGCTTTTACCATACCCAACAACAGTGGATCTCAATTCATCAGTTATCTTAGGCTTCTAGGAAGACTCTAGAACAGTGGTGCCTCGGGTTAAGTACTTAATTCGTTCCAGAGGTGTTCTTAACCTGAAACTGTTCTTAACCTGAAGGACCACTTTAGCTAATGGGACCTCCTGCTGCCGCCGCAGCACGATTTCCGTTCTCATCCTGAAACAAAGTTCTTAACCCGAGATACTATTTCTGGGTTAGTGGAGTCTGTAACCTGAAGCATATGTAACCTGAGGTACCACTGTACATGTGAAACACCTGTTTGGTGTACTGTGGGGACTGTCTTCAAATGTTTTATATAGTAAAAGATATACTGTAGTTGAAATAGATATGAGGAAATATTTTGTTTCTTAGTGCTATGTTAAAAATCCACCAAGCTCAGATTTTGTTTCAGTGTGTGCATCTTGTCAAAAATGCTCACTATATTGAACCTTTATTCTCAATAATAATGGAACTCACAGGTGGAAAATACTTTTATTTTTATAAACCTTTATTGTGTGTAAAGGGAATCGTTGTGTGGGTTCATATTATATTATCCCTTTGGAGCTGTGCTGTATCTTTATACTTTTTTTCCATCCAGGCTGTGATGTTAGAGACATATACAAACATATACACACCCACACACCTTTATGTTTGCACTTTGTTGTTGTGATTATTGTTGTTAATACATCAGTTTGATACACTGAATGATAGAATGGTAAGAGTTGGACTGGGACCCCATGGATCATCTAGTCCAACTCCCTGCAATGCAGGAATTGTCTCTCAAACTTAAGAGACAACATGAATGCAAGTAACTTCTTATGCAGTATGTAAATGTTGATCTATCGGGCTGGTGGTGTGCTCTTATTTGAGGTCTAATGACAATGTTTATAGAAGCGGATGTTTTGAAAAATTGGCAAAAACTAAAAATTCAAACTGGGAAAACTGAGAATATAATTAGACTTCCAGTCCAGCTAGTTTCTAGTTATGAGTTACTGTACTTTGAAGAATATGACATAAAGTAACTTGAATTAATACTTCAGCTAACGATAACAGTTGGCTGAATAGCTCAACAGTGAAAGGGAAGATGTACCATCAATTAATATAGGGAAACTAATATTGGAGAGCTGCTCTTGCTTAAAATTGGTTCATCATGTTTGAGAATGAATGATAACAAGTGTATTGAGAGAGGTGATCCAACTGACATTGTGTACTTAAGACTTACAAAAGGCTTTTGGCCAAGTACTTCACCAAACACTCTTGAGGAACCTTAAAGATTATTTAAATAAGCAAGCCTGAAACGTGGCTTTGAAGAAATCTGGATCATGGAGAACTTGCCCATTAGGTCCAGTCGTGGCCGACTCTGGGGTTGCGGCGCTCATCTCGCTTTATTGGCCGAGGGAGCCGATGTACAGCTTCTGGGTCATGTGGTCAGCATGACTAAGCCGCTTCTGGCGAACCAGAGCAGCGCACGGAAACGCTGTTTACCTTCCCGCCGGAGCGGTACCTATTTATCTACTTGCACTTTGACGTGCTTTCGAACTGCTAGGTTGGCAGCAGCATGAGGAACCTTAGGAGTCATGAAAAAGAGGGAGGTCCCATTTTACACCAGAGAGCAGGAATAACACTAGAACTTGCAGATAATCAATGAGCTCAAGGTGGCATACAAAAATATTTAAAATGCATATGTAAGTGCTTAATTAGGGTTTCTATATTTCAATAAGTGAGAATCCGGACCCAAACGTTGTTGCCATGTGTTACCATATCTCTGGATTTTCCCGGACGTTTTCTCGATTTCCGCTCAGACACTGCTTCCGACTGCAGTATTCTTTGTGCGTCCAGGAAATTGCAATGTATGGCAACCCTACCTTAATATATTTTTCCCACATTGAGTTAAAAATAGTAGAAGTTTTAAACTCAGTTGGGTTGGGTTGCTGTAGTGAAGTGCATAACTGTAAAAGTCATTTGATTACTGTACTGCTACAATTTTATACAATATATTTTATAACTGAACTATTAAATACAAAGTCTTAACAAGTAGAGAAAAATTAAGATCATTTTTGTTTCCAGACACTTTTAATTTTACGCTTCAAGCAACGAGTGGTTTACACTACAGCATGCAGTAGTAGATCACTGGTTGAAAGACTTGGTGGATGTAAAGGATTCACATAACAAGAAAGTTTTACTGCTGATTCTTTTTGCCATTAAGCCATTTCCATTATGAATGTTGATATGCTGTATTTGTATCTGGTATGAATAGTTTTGTTCATGTCCACTGGAATCTGCTTTGATTGACAGCCTTAAAATATTTTAAATAAAGCATGTGCAACTCATGGATACAGAAGCAATCTATACAGTACAACTCTTGTAAATTATTTCAATTCTGATTACATTAGATCTTATACACATATGTACACATGAGAACAGCTGACTGAGCATTTCAACAGGCATTCAGGGGCATACTATCTCCAAGTGGGGAAGAAAACAAATCAGCTATCATCTTCTAATCCAGATCATGATTCCCATCCAAGGAATATGTTCAATATTAAGCATCTTTAATTACAAGTTACACATTTTTAATTGCAAGTTACAAATAAAATTCAGTTTTCCAGCCACATAGTCACACCATCTGACAAGACCCGTTAAGAAGGGTAAATTGAAAGACAGGGAAAGCTGTTAGTCTCACTTTCTCTCATGGCAAAAGGTATGCCCTTCCTTTTCACTGTACCAAAAATACCGCACCCAGGGCCACAAGCCTCTCCAGTATGTCAAACAGGAAAGTAATAACTGAAGGGCATAACTGGAATGAACCGAGGCCAAATAAAGCTATCACTCCCTATTCAAAGGAGCCACCATTGCACACACAAATATACAGATGTATATGAAAGGGGCAAGGAGGAAAATAATGATTTATCTTTCCACTATTGGTTAATCATCCAAAATTATGGAACAAAGGATGACTAGTGGCTACCACTTGGGCTGTATTTTCATAAGCAGCATTTTTGTAAGTGGTAAACCTGACTCTAGACTACAGGCGCTATAAATATTTGAGCACCCCCCTGCAAAAAGTACACTGAAAGCTGGCACACGAGACAAGGCGAGGGCAGAGCCTCCCCCCCCCCGCCAACACTGAACACCCACGTGCGGGAGCTTCTGTTGTCGCTTTTGTATGGAGGATCCTTCAACCAGGTGAGTTTCCTCCACCTGTAACTTTAGTACAGCATACTGTAAAAGACGAGGAAGTGCCGCAGTATCTGCCTCGCGTGCACAAGGTCCATTGGTGCAACCCCCCTACCCCCCGGCATCTCAAAAGGAATAAATGCCCCCTGTGCTGAAGACCCTGGAGGGCCGCTGCCGGTCAGTGTAGACAATACTGAGCTAGAAAGGGCCTGCGGTGTGACTACTCGGGGTAAGGCAGCTGCTTCCTACGTCACACGCCCAAGCTCCGCGCGCCGCCTTCAGCTGCCGTTTGAGAGGCCACAAGGCCTCAGGTTCCAGCCAAGGACCAGAGGCAGGCGGGCGAGCGGGCGCTGTTGCCGGAGCGACCGGGGCAGCGCGGTGAGGGCCCAGCCCGCTGTCACTCGCTCGCACAAAATGGCTGCTGCGGAGCCAGACTGAGCACCGCCACCGCCGCCGCCGCCGCCGCCGCCGCCGCCCGCTCCCACCTGGCGCGGCGGCCGGGCTGCGTGCCCCGCAGGCTCCATCAGCCTCGGCGCAGGAGAGCCCTGGGCCTGCGGAGAGGAGAGGAGCGGGTCCCGGGGCGCGGCTAGGATCCGGGGAGGGGAGACGCAAGCCTTTCCTGTGGGTGAAAGGTCAGAGGGGCGGCGGCGGCGGCGGCAGCAGGAGGAGCTGCTGCTGCTGCTGCTGCTACCGCCGCCACATGGGGAACGGCGCCCTCCCGCCGCCGGGCACGGAGCAGGCGCCGACAAGGAGGCTCGCTGAGGCGCCAGCCGAGGCCCAGGCGCACCGGGAAGGCCTCGGGCAGCGCCGCCGGAGCCCCTCCTTTTCCTCCCCGCTGCCCTCTCCGCGTCATACCTGACAGCCGCGGCGCAGCAGCAGCTCCTTGGGGTTTAATTTGTGGGTGGCGGGTCCGGATCTGGGAGGTCAGAGTTCGTGACCCCGCTCCCCGCGTTCGGTCCAGCCCCGTCTCTCGCGTGGCGTAACGCCGTTCTGCCTTCCCCTCCCCCAACCGCCGCCGCAGCTGCCGCCGCCGCCACCAGCATCAGCACGGCTGCGCTTGCGCAAAGCGAGCCCATGGCGGAGGCGGGGCGAGTGTCACCGGGCCGGCGGGGAGAGAGTGGGAGGAGAGGAGGGAGAGAAGAAAATCCCCCCCCCCCCACACGCACACACTGAAGTTGACACAGCGATGCTGGGACGGGCGGGTACGGCAGCTAGAACAGCCCTTCCGAATCTGTAACCGGAGAGGTTTTTTTGCTCTCAGGGCTATTGTTGCTTTTGGACTCCAGCTCCCGTCAGCCCCAGCCAGCAAGGCCAACGGACAGGAATGATGGGAGTTGTAGTCCAACAGCATCTGAAGGGCCAAAAGCCTTGTAAAAGGGTGCACGTAGCCTGCCTTGTTGGGGTTTCAGTGTTTAGCCGTTTATTATGCTAACCAAACAACAAACAATAAAAATATTTAGAATATTAACATATGTTCTGTAGTAGTATGCAATTATTAGAACAGGTTATGGGTTGCATCCCGTTTTAGTGCTGATCAGAGTAGATGCACTGAAATGTAGTCTTACAATAAAGGGATTTAAGGACAGAAGTCATTGAGTAAGCAGGGGCATTCAGTACCATTACATGTACTTAGGCCTAATTTCAAGAGATAATGATGATGATATTCTTCAGTTATGTTATCTTGCTCAAAGCAACTTGCAACTAAACATGACACCATTTTAACATGTAATATAATGAAAAAATACACAACTTGTGACATGGGTACTGTTATAAGAAAAAAAACTGCTTTCCCCTTATGGAATATTCCAGAGCCCGTAGAGTCCTCCTAAGGTTCCCTATCAGTAGGAGAAAGTAACAGAGACCAACCAGAGTATATTGAGAAGCAAAGTGACTAGTAAGGCTAATCTATTAAAGGAACTGTTGCAACAGGGTCCTTACTCATCACACACAGAAGGAGAACCCTGAACAATGGTGCACAAGTCCTTATATAGATTTTTGAAATTGCCCACTCTGTAGCCCAAAGCCACCCCCCTGAAACATCATACATACATCACAGAAGGAGGTGGTCTACAGCAGTGTTTCCCAACCTTGTGCCTCCAGCTGTTTTTGAACTACAACTCCCATCAACCCTGACTAGCAAGACCAGTGGCAAGGGATGATGGGAATTGTAGTCCAAAAACAGCTGGAGGCACAAGGTTGGGAAACACTGGTCTACAGCAGAAATTCTGTTTGCCAAGATACCTGATAATGGTCACCGATTGCATTACCTGGGCAGTCTGGCCATTCTTTTGTGATGGCTAATACTTTAGTTCCTGAATCCAGGTCACAGGCTCACCCTATTCATACACAAATGTGGCCTTAAGACAGGATTTGCAAGCAAAAAGACAATGGGAAGGCTTGGAAGCAGAGGAATATTTGAGGTCATTGGGAGAGTCAAAATGGCTTCAGGATTGCTCTCCTGTATTACCGGTATTTCAGACACATGGTTTATGTACTTATGTATGTGTTTGCCTTGTACATTTATGAACATTTAATTTCTATTTGAGACCTTAGAATTCTTATAACAGTATCATGCCCCTTAATGAGTCACTGTAAAAACTGAATCTGCTTGGGACCTCTGGAGATCTAGATGTGAGTAAACAATCAAGTAGTACTGTTGCTGGGAAGCACGTGAGCCAAGGATGGCTGTGCAGTTTACCTTTGATGTAGATGTATTCCCTCACCTCCTCAGCTTCAGTGTGCTGCTGCTTTGAGAAGCTTAGGTGATGGTGAGCAAGACTGCAATCTTGTACACAGTTATCTGGGAGTAAAAAATGCCCCTTTTCCTTCAGAAGATAGACTTGGCCATTGTCATTCATGATCTAATTGAAAAATACCACATCTGGGAGCTCTGTTGACCTGCTTATGAACTTGAGCAGGTCACTTGTCTCAGTCAGTAGTCTGCCTTCAGAAAAACAGATGTTGCAGCAATAAACGGATAGTGTAGTGTTTTGGATTTAGGTGTGCACAGTGCTATTATTCTAGAAAAGAGGTGCCAGAACTCATCATGAACACCTCCCTTGTTTTCTTATAATGTCAATGGCACCCACCTGAGAAGTGCTGGAACTGAGGTCCAGCTGGAAAAAAAGCCCTGGTTGTGCACCAAGTGAGTGCAAGTCACTTGGCTCCATCTAGTTCAGCAATTTGCTTCCAAGCAGTGGCTTATCAGATCCACATGGGAAACTTAAATGTAAGACATGAGGGCAACTGTATTCCTGTTTGTCCCCAGCTCCTGCTATGAGCAGTGGCAGCTAGGAAGAGATTTGTGCTTGCCCAATGCAATGTATTTATATGTTTCAATCTGTAATATACATACATCTTCTGTCTTGCTCATGCTCCAGCATGGCCAATATATTAAGAGCTATAGTCAATCATTTCCCCTCTCCTCCCCTTGACACCTCAGGCAATTCTTTCAGAGCTCTCGTTTTTTTGCTGAGGAGTGGAAATTAGGGAAGCACCCCAAAGATGGCTTGAGGGTACTGATCTCATCAGCCTCCTGCTAACAATGGTTATATCTTCAGTGTATTGAATGGATGTGGGTAGTGATAAGCCCATCTTCCTAGGCAGCAGATACTGTTAGGAGAGAAAGGGACAATCTGGGGAGTCCTAGGATTTAAACTACTGTAGATCATACATAGTCCTATGTAACCACTGCATGTAGTGATATAAAAAGGTTAAAAAAAGGGCAAAGGACCCCTGGACAGTTAAGTCCAGTCAAAGGCGACTATGGGGTACGGTGATCATCTCGTTTCAGGCTGAGGGTACCAGCGTTTGTCCACAGACAGCTTTCTGGGTCATGTGGCCAGCATGACTCGTTGCTTCTGGTGCAACGAGACACCGTGACAAGTGCCAGAGTGCACGGAAACCTGACGAACTTTCCATAGAAAAAGGGACACGGCAGGGGTGCCCAATATCCCCATTACTTTTTATATCAGTCCTGGAGGTTTTGTTGAATATGATTAGGGGGGATCAGCTGGTAAAAGGAGTTCAGGTCGGAGCCAAACATTATAAATTGAAGGCATTCGCAGATGACTTAGTATTGACTTTACAAGAGCCAGACACTAGTACAAAAAGAGTTTTAGAGTTAATTCAAATCTTTGGTCAGGTGGCAGGATTTAAGTTGAACAAACAAAAAACTAGAGTTTTGGAAAAAAAATTAACAAATTCTGAAAGAGAGAGCTTTCAAAATGAAACTGGGTTAATGGTGGCAAAGAAAGTAAAATATTTGGGGATTAACATGACATCTAAAAATGTGAATTTATTTAAAGACAATTATGACAAATGTTGGACAGAGGTAAAGAAAGATCTAGAAATATGGTCGAACTTGAAGCTTTCCTTGTTAGGCCGAATTGCAGTGATCAAAATGAATGTACTGCCTAGAATGTTATTTTTGTTTCAGACATTACAAATTGTGGATAAATTAGATTGTTTCAAGAAGTGGCAGAAAGATATATCTAAATTTGTCTGGCAGGGCAAAAAGCCCAGAATAAAATTTAAGATACTTACTGATGCAAAAGAAAGAGGGGGGTTTGCCCTGCCGGACTTAAGACTGTACTATGAATCGGCAGCTTTCTGCTGGTTGAAAGATTGGCTACTTCTTGAGAATACAGACATTTTGGACTTGGAAGGATTTGACAATAGGTTTGGTTGGCATGCATATATATGGTATGACAAGGTTAAAGTTCACAGGGGTTTCAAAAACCATATTGTTAGGAAAGCATTATACAATGTTTGGATTCGATATAAGGATTTGCTGGAAAATAAAACTCCTAGGTGGTTATCACCAATGGAGGCTAAGGAGGTGAAGAAACTTAATATGGAATCTAAATGGCCAAAATATTTTGAAATTTTAGAGCAAGAAAGTGGCAAATTCAAATTACAGAGTTTTGAGAAAATAAAGTCCAAGGTACGAGACTGGCTCCATTACTACCAAATAATGGAAACTTTTAAACAAGACAGGAAAATTGGCTTCCAGGTGGAGAAATCGAAATTAGAAACAGAATTGTTAGAACCCAATACTAAGAATTTATCAAGAATGTATAATTTGTTGCTGAGGTGGAATACAATAGATGACACAGTTAAGTCAGCTATGATTAAATGGGCACAGGACATAGGTCATGACATTATGTTTGCTGACTGGGAACAGTTATGGACCACCGGTATTAAATTCACGGCATGTAATGCCCTAAGAGAAAATATTATGAAAATGATTTACAGGTGGTACATGACCCCAGTCAAGCTTGCGAAGATTTATCATTTGCCCAATAATAAATGTTGGAAATGTAATGAGACTGAAGGCACCTTCTTTCACCTTTGGTGGACCTGCCCAAAGATTAAGGCCTTTTGGGAAATGATTTATAATGAAATTAAGAAGGTACTTAAATGCACTTTTCATAAGAAACCAGAGGCATTTCTCCTGGGCATGGTCGGGCAATTGGTGTCAAAGAAGGATAAGATTTTCTTTATGTACGCCACTACAGCAGCAAGGATCCTTCTAGCAAAGTATTGGAAGACACAAGAACTACCCACACTGGAAGAATGGCAGACGAAAGTGATCGACTTTATGGGACTGGCGGAAATGACTGGCAGAATCCGTGACCAAGAGAAAGAGACGGTGGAGGAGGACTGGAAGAAGTTTAAAGTATATCTTAAGGACTGTTACAAAATTGAGGAGTGCTAAAATGTCATGGGGAAGGAAGATGCAGTATTGCAGCTGAAACTGTCTGATGATTTAAGGAGAAATTGAGAAAAGTAATAAGTTTAAATTTAACCGGCAGAAAGGGTTGCTGAAAAACTTTAAAATAAGGATGCAAAAAGGGTGAGGTATGGGGAAGTCCGAGAAAGGAGGCTTATGAAAATGAGGTTAAGAAACTACATTTGCGTTTTTGTTTGCATTTGTTGATGTTTCTATGTTGTTATTGGTTTGTATTAAAATTGGAAAATTAATAAAAATTATTTAAAAAAAAAAAAAAAGAATGCACGGAAACGCCATTTACCTTCCTGACACAGTGATACCTATTTATCTACTTGTGCTGGTATGCTTTTGAACTGCTAGGTTGGCAAAAGCTGGGACAGCAACGCGAGCTCACCCTGTCCTGCAGATTCAAACAGCAGACCCTCCAATCAGCAAACCCAGGAGACTTGGTGGTTTAGACCACAGCACCACCCGTGTCCCTATGTAGTGGTATACGCTGTAGCGTAGACTTGTATTTAAATGATAGACAAGAAATTGTATTGAGGGGTGTGAGTGTCAGGCTAACTGAGGAGGGATGGATTGCTTTGTCCCTCTGTGTCCAACTTAGCAACCAAGTGGGTTGCCAAAAGAGGACCACCTCTCCATGGCCAACATAGAAATGCAAAACTCTGTCCCTCTTTTGCCTGGCCCTGGAAGACTAATAAAACATTTTGTAGACTAGTATGGTCTTATTTTATTTATTTATTAAATTTATATAGCCACCCATCAATAAATACTTCCTTGGTGGCTTACAAAACAAATAATGAAGACAAGTGTACAGTAATTAAAACCAATATGCAACAAAAATTACAACATTTTATTTATAAATTACTTATTTTACAAGGCTCTTCTAAGTGAATGGCTGCTAAAAAGAGCAGCAAGCATCCTGGGGGGCTGACAGTGCAGTAGAAACTACCAGAAATACAACCAGGTATAGCACATCTCTGTTTTATTTTAAAATACACACAAACTCCATAACTGTGACTGATTTGCGGGCACCTCATTACAGGACCCAAGCTAGGTTTCTTCGGAAAGAAATGCACAGGGGACAGAGAAACATTGTCAGCCATATGGCTGTCAAATCCAAATTTAGTGGCCAGAATATTTTGGGCAAGCAGGTTAGTGTAATATTTTATCAACACGCACACAGTGTTTATTATATTCAGGAGACTCTGCTTTTACTCATTTGCCACTGGGCAAGGGAGACACTTCAAATTTATTTTGATAAAAACGTAACTACATATTTCTAATTACTTTCAGTTGTTTTAATTTGCAACATTAAGGGTTCTGTTCATTCAGTTATTGTCAGTACAATCTATAAGAGCACTTGAAAAATTATAGAACAGTAGTTGAAACAAAACTGTAAGTGCCTCTTACATTCTGTGACACTTCTACACTTGAGACCACTGAAACCTGTTAAGCATATTTCTTAAATTGTTAAGGGATTACATAAACATACCACATTCCTTTTTTGCAGACACTTAATTGCAAACAATATTGCTTGCTCTATTCTATAGCATCTACTTGACAAGGAGTAAATCACTATATCAGCTCCCTCTAAACCAGACCACAGCAGTAGTAATTAAGTAAATCAGAACCCAGAAGGTCATCTTGCAACAACATTGCACACAGAACATCTTTTGATTCATTTCTCCCTTCCCGCTAATGGCAGCTCTACTGACCAAGCCATTTCTGAACTATACTTCAAAATGTTTCCAGATTCAGCACCAAGATGCTTCTATTAAGAGCAGGGGGAAGAGTGAAAGGGCCCAGCACCCTCACACAAGACTAAAGGGGCTGCCTAGATTGCAACCGCATATTGTTAGTTACTTGGTTCATAATGGTAGTGGTATTTGCAGTCTTACATTTCTTTTCAAATACTCAGGAGCAGCCTCTGCCAACCTAGTGCCGTCCAGCTGTTTTGGGGCTACAACTCATATCAGCCTCAGGTCTCCAAGTGTGCTCCCAATTCTTCCTTTGTAGTCACACTTGAATTCAGTGCTTTTTGAACACAGTGCCTTTTTCAGAAAAAAGGCTCAAAATCAGGGCATGGCTGTGAAGGAGGAACTGGGAGTACACTTAAGCTTTAGAGCAGTATTATTCAACCTTGGGTGCTGTTGGACTGGCAAACTTAGCCAACGGTCAGAGCTTATGGGTATTGTAGTCCAACAACATCTGGGGACCCAAGGTTGATGAATACTACTTTAAAGTGTGCTCTTAATATTTCATATCAACTAGTGTGATATGCCAGGTAATTGGCACTTGGGTGGCCCCACCCAGCTGTCAATAAGACCTGCAGAAAGTTGGCCATTTTGGGATTCCATCCCTTGAGCTAAAAGTGGCTTCCCACTTCTGCTTTAGGCGAAATTCCTATACTAGCAAACTCCTTGGTATTTTGCTATCATTCTTCTTACTTATTAAGAACTCTTAGGCAATCACCTTGGGGTTCACTGTTGAGCAAAAAATGTAGTGTATAGCACACTCTGTACATGGTCCAAGACAAATTGGGACTGTGGGGTGGGAGCAGAGTGTACCAGCCTTCAAGCTGTGCACTCCAGATGTTGCTGGACTCCTAATTTCCATTAGTCCCAGCCAGCATGGTCAAGGATCATGGAAGCTGTAGTCCAACAACAGCTGAAAGGCACCAGCTGGGGAAAGCTGGACTATACAGAATAGCTCCTCAGTTAAAAAACCATTTTAATACGGAAGTAGTTCCTCTGTTTTGAATTTTCCCATTGAAAACAGACACCTACTAACATGAAATCAGTTATTTTTTATCCCACATAGGCCAGCCAATATATTTAAAAATAAAAAATACACATTCCCAAAGATAAAGCAAAATCTTTGGGACCATATGCTCATCTTTGGCAACAAGGCAATTTTTCTGTTAGTGATGCTTTTGATACAACACCCTTGTACTAGAAGCAAACAAAAAACTCAACAGATACTTTATTCTTCTTCCACGTTGTAAAAATAATTAAGAACAATGATGTGAACAAGCAACTTGGTGAACACCAAAGTATCCTATTGTCCACCAGGATATTTTCAGCATAGATACAAGAATTGCATAATTACCCACCTTCCTAATGTTCTAAATACTATTTCCCTGACTTGTCCTATATTATAGTAGTACTAGTTTCAATTATTATATACACACATTTTCCAAATATTAAATAAATATAAAATTACTAATTGAGTGCTTTCATTTTAAGTAACAGTTTGCTAATATAAAAAATACAATAGAAAGAATTTTTGACGTGTCCAGCAGATCAAATTGTGAATGAAAACCAGAATGACATTCCTTGTCAATGTTATTCCCCCAAAATATTGTGCATTCTTGATACTAGAATTCCAGTTTCAGCTTGTGTTAAAATAGTACAGAAAATTTAAAACCCCCCTGTTAAGCCCTTAGCTATCATATTCTACAGTATGTATGTGACATTCTTTTGTTTCTGTGGGGAAGCATGTGTCAAGGAAAAGTTCTCATGCTGAAAACAAGCTTTTTCCTGCTTGAATGATCTAATTCACACGTCATGAAAATACAATGAATATTAATTTTAAAATCACTTTGGTATTTATGATTTGATACCATCTGTGGTGTAATGTTGCATGGGCAGGTAGAATAATAATCCATTCAGCTTTCCTTTAAAAACAAGGGCGGGGGGAATTAACAGGCAACTTTTGCAAGTGGATATTAACTCTTTGAAGTGAAATTGAATACACAGACTCATCGTTTCATTGTGCTATTCTGGAGTCAGCCGAGAACAGCATATAATCGATGGAAGTAATTTAGTTTAAGTGCACATATGGAAGTGTTACATGTTCACGAATCTTTCTATATGTATACTTAGAAAGGGCTCAGAAACTATTAATCTACCTTGCACTGAGAAAGACTGGACAGCATTTCAGTCAAATTATCACAGATTAAAAATAAGCATAAGCAGAGGCCTGAGAGAGCCTGCTGAAAGGCCTTGCTCCTTAAACTTTCCAAAAGCAAAATGAACAGGAAGCCTGAAATTGTGCCCATGACAAACCAAGGAGCAATGGCCTGCTACAACTTTTCAACAAACAAAATTCCCTAAGGTCAAGGACACTTTGGAATTCAATGTGAATCTCAGAAATGATTCTGACCATTAAGTAAAACAGTGACAAAGTTTTTAATAAATAACACTTTTTGTATGACAAAAAGACAAGTATACACATTTCTTTAAAAATAATTACTCCTCAACAAAGACGTTAACGCCAGTGAACAATCCAGCTTTGTTTAGGTTGATGCTTGTAAAATCTGATGACCCTTCAATAAACAGAACCATAGTATTGACTTTGTCATCGGACTTTCTTTCCTTTAAGTAACAAAGCAAGCATGCTACAATATTGTGGCTTCTTGAAAAGCTTCTATCCACCTGTTTGAAAAGGAAAAGCATTTAATATATTTTGAGCAAACAGAATGGTTTCCAGAGCTTGTATAATTGAAAACTTTCAACTCAATTTGTCACAATATTTATAAAGTACTGTATTTTTCCGTCTATAAGATGCCCCCATGTATAAGATGCCCCCTATTTTGGGGGACTCCGATTTAAGAAAATGGGGGGAGATACTATCCGTGTATAAGACGAGCCCCAATTTTGAACCTTATTTTAGAGTAAAAATTTTCTTATACTATCCGTGTATAAGACGAGCCCCAATTTTGAACCTTATTTTAGAGTCTTTGTTATGTACTGAAATTCTCACCCTGGGCCAGCAGGGGGATACTGTAGATAGTTATGCAAATAAGGGATCGAAAGTGACGTTCAGTGATTGGATAGTTTTAGAAAGTTGTTACAATTATGTGTACGGAGCTCTATATAAGCAGGCTGACTGAGCCCTTCAGCTCAGTTCTGTTCTGGCCTCTGAATAAACAAGAGCTGTTTGAAGAATCGCTGTGTCATCTGATATGTTCACCCACAACTTAACAGTCTTATACACGGAAAAGTATGGTATATACAGACACTATTGAATAGCTTTCAAAATCATTAATGAAAACTGCAAAGAACCATGAGATTAGAATGAAAGTATATTTTGAGCAGTATCCAGTCTTGAACCAGCATACAGCTTGCTGATATTCAATGTATGGGTCTAGGGAGAAATACATAGTTTTCTCTCTCATTCTTCTGCACTTTACAGAGCCAGCAAGTTTCTGCTTGTTCTTTCTACAAAAGCCTAGTGCAAGTATGGGGCATTTTAATCCTTTCCCTAATTTTCTGCAGTTTGTGAGGGCGGCAGAGACTTTGTATGGGAACTTGAGGAACCTCTTCTGACTGAAATGGACAGGTCAATCATACCTGTATATACTTCTACAAAACTGTATAGTTATAAATTCCCTAATAAAACTTTGAAAATAATCATGAGATTTTTTAATTAGCATTTAAAAAAAAAAAAAAAGCTCACTTACTTTTGTGCTGAATGGGGGTCATCCGCTTTGAATATATAAAATAAAGTATTCTTGTGCAGCAAATGGAAAAGTTTAGATTCCGAGTATTCATCTTTGACTTCAGCAACTGTAAATCCCAATAAAGGCTGGCTCTCCAATGCAGCCACATCCTAATTTTACAAAGAAAACTACTGTAACCATTTTGCAAAATAATCTGAGGTGTCAATAGCGTACAAAAAAGGTGTTTCATGCAATATCAACGCAGCACCAGATGGGATGGATCTTAAGGTTTCCTTATGTGATTTCAACATCATTTGTATCTCATTTTGTCTATTTAATCAGAGGGGAGGAGCAGGCAGTGGATACAGCAGCAGAACCAATCCAGTGCTCTGACCAGTGTGTCTACAGAGTCTCGACTCTGCCTCCACCCAAGCAAGCTATAGCACCACCAGTGTTGGGAGTGCAGCTCTGCCCCATCACAACCGGCCACTATTTTCAGTGATTTTCTGAAAGCTCCCATGTCTGAGCAGGCCTTTAGACTCCCAGCATCCCACTCATTCAACCATGCAATGTTCTACATTAACTTGTGAGATCTGATTTCTCACCTCACTAGCAGCATATGTGTAGAGCACTTTATTTTTTATCACAAACCACAGGTGTTTCCATGGTTTTTTGCTGCCCTTTGATCTGTATAAATAGCCACTCATTGAAGAATCTTCTGTATTTGCAGATACCTGAAATTAGAACAAACATGGTACTCGTAAGAGTGCATGAGACTGAACAAATAATGTTTTGATTATACCAACATTCTTCATCTAACCGGAAATGTTGGTATCAATATCTTTATTATAATCCTGCTAAAAAGGCCTGAAATAACATAACATTATACATGACGCTAAGGATATGCCACAATTTCCAGCTGAGAAAACCTGAGCTCTCACAGTAAGTTGCTAGGCACTGGTAACTTGTGCTGTGTTTTCCAGGATTGGTTATAATCCTTTCAGCACTCATTTCAAAGCAGAATTGAAGTTCTACTCAAAATAGATCTATTGAAATTAATGAACCTAATTTAGTCATGTAAATTAACTTCATTGGGCCTACTCTGAGCAGGGCTAGCATTGGAAACAACCTTGAACTCATTTCTCCTTGAAATATAGCAATAAATATGATCAAGAATCTCAGTACAAACTAGGAGTTAGTTAATGAAAGAGTTGGAGGAAGAGGAGACATTTCCTTGAAATGGAAGGCGGTATACAATGTTCTCTGAGCATGCTATATGTTCCATATGCTGAGCACGTGCTAAGGTGAAGCAACGTAAAACGTATTGCAGATATTCTTCTACTCCCACAATCCAGACCACAGATATTCTCTCCAAAATGTGAGAGTGGCTTTCCTACAATAGGTGTCTATTATGTCCCAAGGGGGATTCCAAACCATAAAATTCTCTCAATTTTTCATTTTCACTGTTCTTTAGAAAGATGAGTAATAAATTTTTAGTAGCCTAAGGCTACCACAAGATGATTCCAGTGACTATTAAAAGGTAAGGATGACTGGGTTAGATTAGAATGAGTAGCTGGGACATTAAGGGTTGTTAGTCTCAAATCAGAACAATGCGAGTGACTGCAAGGCATGCCAGGTGTATCCCCTGACAGAAAGTGCTATAAAAGAAAGTTGTTGTTCTAATTAATATTTTCCATTAGATGCATCTTCCTAGATTTTACCCTATAATGATAATTTTAATGCAAACTGTAGAGAGAGGATTTATACACACCTTTTAAAATTCCTAACTGCAGCTTCAAGTACAGTTCAATGTGAACAGTATGGATAAAAGCACCCAACACTATTTCCAACAGGACATAGCTATAAAGGGTAATAAAGCTAAAAGGTATTCTAAATAAATTCACCACTTTTCCAGAAAGAGATGCCTTTAGCATGAAAAATCAATTGGCAGTAAGACAGCATCCCTAGAGAGAGAGATGGGCCAAACTGCACACTGCACTTTTCTGCGTCAACAATCTATCAAGGCAGCATATTGAAGGTACTGCACGTAACATCCAGGGAACATGCATGTGCAATACACACAGAGAATACATCAAGAATTAAAGTAACTCCAAACAACAGTGGGTGCTAAAAGGTTTCCTACAGCAACAGCTGGTATATGGACACAATTAAGCTACATAAATAATTTGTTTCATGAAATTCCTCAGGCTGTATGATGTTTCTTTGGGAAGCAGACAAGGGGGGAAAGGTTGCCTAATTGAGATTCTGCGAATGCTCTGCATCAGTATATGCAAAGAAATAGCATACTACCATGCTAAATATGAGCACGGTAAATATTCAACTGAAATGGGACAGAACAGCAATTCATATGCATAAATATCTTTTCCTTTTTGCAGCTTAACAAATAATTATCCAGTCATTTTTAAATTTTGATATTGCATGAACATACATTCACAAAAATCATATCCAGCGTTGTGGAAGCCTTCCCCCATCTCTGCCATCTCTTTCTATAACTCTTCTATGAGTCTCCTGAACAGTCTCCTCCTTCTAACAGACTCTATTTCTCTCTTTCACTTTGGGAATGCTGCGTTGTGACTATTCATTTCCCACATGGTGCAGTAGAATATTAATACAACTGTATAAATGGAAGTCTGCAACAACATATGTGGCCTACTGGAGCACAAGTACTTTGCCCAAGAATGTTGAAGCAAGTAGAGAGGAAGGTACGAAGGACAGCCCTTCCCACTCTTTTAACCTGGTGACCAAAATAGAAATGTTTGTGCAAATCACTGGTATTTCACCAATTGCAAGAAGCACAAGAAATATAATGGTCAGGTTTCTACATACTAAACCAAAGACCTCACATAGTCATCTCTCCCATCTATGCGCCCAGAAGAATTTTTGCAAAGTTTAGTTTAACTCTGAAAGTTAAACGTTAGCGTTGGGATCCCTGGTTTGTACCTGGCTTAAATCTAACAAGTCATGTACTTGGTCCCATAATAAGAGGTAAGAGGGAGGAAGGTTTTATTCCACCACACTTCCCACAATTCAAATTCCCTAGCCATGGAAGGAATTGGAGACAGGTAACACAGGGCAATAAAATATCTGGGGCAGAGAAGGAGATTTGATAGTAGCAATGGGTTGCACCAAGAGAGCAGCACAGTGCTAATTACCGTATTTTTCGCCCTATAGGACGCACTTTTTCCCCTTAAAAAATGAAGGGGAAATGTGTGTGCGTCCTATGGGGCGAATGCAGGCTTTCGCTGAAGCCTGGAGAGCGAGAGGGGTCGGTGAGTACCGACCCCTCTCGCTCTCCAGGCTTCAGGAAGCTATCCGCAAGCCTTGCGAGCCCGGCGGGAGGTCCCGCGGGCTCGCAAGGCTTGCGGGCAGCAGCCTGCAGCCCAAAAGCTCAGGGGACAGCGGGGAGGCGGAGCGGCGCCACCCCGCTATTCCCCAACCTGATCCGGAGGCTGGCGGGGGGGGGGGGAGAAGCAAGCTTGCTTCTCCCCCCCGCCAGCCCCACAAGCTCGCGGGATAGCGGGGAGGCGGAGCGCCACCACCCTGCTATTCCCGGCCCTGGTTTGGAGGCTGGCGGGGGGGAGAAGCAAGCTTGCTTCTCCCCATCGCCAGCCCTCAAGCTCAGGGGACAGCGGGGCAAGCCGCTGCCCCACGGAGGCTAGAGAGGCTGTCCCTGAAGGCAGAAGAGGGAGGCCGAGCGCTCTGTCTCCCTCTTCTAGCTTGGGGATGGCTGCGCAAACCTGGGGGGGAAATAAAAATTTTTTCCTTGATTTCCCCCCCAAAAAACTAGGTGCGTCCTATGGGCCGGTGCGTCCTATAGGGCGAAAAATACGGTCATCTTCAACCACACCTGACTAAATATATTTCAACTATCTGTCCTACTATAAGTCTATACTAAAAAAAGTAAGATGCCCCACTCAAATAGATATCCCTTCTAAAAGCATTTTACTAAAGCTTAGCAATGACGCCGTTAATAAAAACAGATAATTTCATACTTAGACTATGTAACACATACTTCCTTGAGAGCAGCTGGGATCTTTTTCTGCTTTCTTCCAGATGGGATACTGTGCAACACTGTGGATAAGGTGCTAGACGGAGTTCTGTGATTTACTGGGGAACCATTTTTAGGAGGTGTGTTCAGCTTATCTGAAATGGAAACAGTTACTTTTGTACTTCATACAAATGGAAACCTCAATTTAAAGTGAATTTCTTCACAAATTGCAAGTTTTAAGTGCACACCATCAGCCCACCCTGAGATTATTGTCATTCTAGTTTCTCACATACTATTTGTACATATGAGAGCAATTATATTGCAGTTTTGAATGTGCTTAAACCTATGGTCCCCTTTTCAGTGAACAAGCCTGCCTTCTGAACACAGCATGATGGTGGACAAGTACAGTATTTGGGGGTGATGATTAAAACAATATTCTCTTGCAAAACTGCTGCAAAATGGATGTAAGCTTTTACTAACACTGCCATCCATATTAAATCAACTGTAAAGTGCAATGCGAGTTAATCCATGCACTTATGTAAAACATGAGCAAAGCAGGAAAGGATATTTAATCTGAGAAGTATATTTTCATCTGGAGAACCACATTGTTTAAAACTAAAACGATGTTGCATTATTATTCTCTTTTGGGAATTTGATTCTGTTCTATTTAATCCTCAAAAAATTGTGCCACTACAAGCCATGCTGAAATGAAGACAGCTTCAGCCTAGCGGGTTTACATGCCCTTAAAATATGTTTGTAGCCAAAACAGAAGCATCAAAAATTGAAAACCTGGTTTAGACAAAGTTTTTACCTTACCCTGTTTTTGTAACTCATTAAAGCAATGGTCACATACTCTTGCAGAGTGATGTTTCATATAGTCTAGCCCATGCTTATTTGATGAACAAGCTTGGCAGATTATCTGGAAAGGAAAAAGAAACATGAAGTACACACACCACACACCTCTAGTTAACATTTTAAGATGATTAAGATATGTGGTTCAAAACAATCAGAGAGCTTTCCTATTAGAGTCCTGCTGGACCCGGCCAATGACCCATCTAGTCCAGCATCCTTTCTCCGCAGTGTTAAGCAGATGCCTATACAATATCCTCACTCAGGCTCCCCAGCAGCTGGTATTCAAAGGCGTGTCACCTTCAATACGGGAAGCAATGTATAGCCACCCTGACAAGCAGACAGTCATAGCACTTATCCTCTTTGATTTCTTTCTAATCCTGTTTTAAAGCCGTCAGAGTTTCTGGACACCATTACATCTTGAGGAAGCAAATTCCATGCATTGTATGAAAACCGTTTTTTATATCCTCTGTCCTGAATCTTCTAACATTCCGCTTCATTCAGATTCTGGTATTATGAAAGAGGGAGAAAAATGTTTCTGTATCCACTTCCCCCACATAATACATCATTTTGCACATCTCTATCATGTCCCCCCACCCCCCGTTACTTGTTTTCCCCCCTAGACTGAAAAGCCAAAATTGTGGCTTGACTGATAGGAAAGTTTCCCTGGCTCACTGAATGCACCGCAGTGTGATCTTATCAAAACTGCAACATTTGCTTAACAGGCTGCAGAGCAGTCAAGTCCAACCACTGAATATTTTTATTAATATCTACAATAAGGCTGTGAAATGTTTCCAACCTTCCCACATGCTCTGCAATGGTGTCTTCTCCATGTGAGTGTGAACTCACTAGTACAGATCATACACATGGTAGCTCTAGTATCAGGAATCCAAATTGGCGCCTTTGACCCTATAGGACTATCTTCGGTCTCTTTTTCTGGGTCTGCCTAAGGGAGAGAGGAAAGAAAATCTCACATGATTACAGATTTAAAGAAACAACCACCATGATGTTCTAGTTTTCTAACTAGTGCTGTACATATTACAACTCTTCACCAGGTGATGAAATTGAACTGAATTATTTTTAGCAGACTTCAGTGTGAATTTGGGGGTGTGGGGAGGGAACGGGACAGAAAGCTTTCATCAAGGAGGCATAGGGGGAGGAGATCATTTGGGCCCATTGCATATATTTGAGATTCAATTGCAGAAAACTCCCCCAAGAGGAGCATGTTTTAACAAATGTTTTAATTTGTTACTTTACTATCAAGCATCTGGTGGGGAACTAAAACCTACCAGCAGGGCAGGACACTGTAGAGAGAGAAAAAATGTCCATTTGCAGGTGAAGGCTAATTCCAAATCGCACCAGCAAATCGGCAAAGTGGGTTTTGCTGACAGCAAGCCCTTTCTGCTGCACAAGGGAGTTCCTGACAGAGAACTCCTTCATGCAGTTGGTCCCAATGGGGCTCACAGTGCCATTGAGATGACTGGAGCCATCAGTGAGCCACACATGCAAAGGAACAATCAGGAGCTCATTTTAAGCTCCTGGTTGTTCTTTTGTAGCTACATCCTTACCTGCCCCACACCTGACATTACAGGTGAGTGCAATTTGAATAAAATGGCCTGCAGGCCAAATCACAGCCCTTGTTGGGCCTTACTAGGCCTGCAGGTCAGAGGTTCCCCACCCATATTATTTTTCTTAAAACTTACAGTAAGAGTAGTTCAACAATGGGACCAAGTACCTGGTAAAGTAATGGTCTCTCTTTCACTGGAGGTCTTCATGCTGGAGATTATCTGTTGGCTATGCCCTAGTTCTGGATTTCCTGGGTCAAGTATCAAGTTGGACTCTGATAGCCCACAAGGCCTTCATCAAACGATCACTCTACTAGGTAATTGATTCCACAGTTGAAGTGTTCTTACTGTTAAGATGTTTCTCCTATTGTACTACTGAAAAATCATTCTCCAGTAACACACTAGCTATGTAACAGTTATCAACACAGGACAAACAACCGGCCTTTTCTCCTGGTGTTAAACACTTGTGCCTTTGGCATGCATAACAGGTCTATGGACCCAAATCACCATCACTGCCATACAGTGTGTACAAGCAACAATTTGGACCAGAACAATTTGGACATACCTCTTCAATACTTTTACTGGGGTTAAAAGTGATTCTTTTCTTTGTATATTCTTCGATTGACCTGGAGATGGCTTCTAACCACTCATCTCTTTCCGTGGCAGAACTGTTGGGGGTAAAACACATACGACAATTTGTTTATTTAAAAGCATTTATATACCACTTAATGTTACAGTCTAACAACCAAGTAATGTATCATTAAAACAAAAACATAATGTAAAACCAATAAAATAGCAATATAAACAGAGAAACATAAAAGTGAATCAAACAAAATACAGGAGATTCAAATACATAAAGCAGGGTCCAATCTCTTGGAACAGGGAAAGCCTGAGCAAAAAGTTTTGATGGTCACTACTTCATGTATGGCAGAGAGCACGGCGTTCCATATTACAGGGAAACAGCAGAAAATGCCCGTTTTTAGGTCACCACTCTATGACATTCTGTAGGGTGCTGTAAAGTAAAAATTTCCCAGTTGATCTATGTGATCTTACACATCTCTTTAAGGGCAGGTGGTCTTTCAGGTAACCAGGTCCCAAATTGTTTAAGGCTTTATATGTTAACAACAAGACATTGAACATGGTCTAGTAGCTGATTGTAAAGCAACTTTCTCACACCCAACATAACTAAGCAGCTTATCCTTTTATCTCAGCATACCTTGCTGACAGGATGAAAGATCGCTCTACACTTTCTATGTTCAGTTCATTCTGGTAAGCTTCATGGGTTGGCTTTCTAACCTAGGAAGGAAAAAGAATGAATAATCCAGTTGTAAAACAAGAAAAACAAACGTTCTGTCAACCTGCCATCTCAAAAGGCTTAGCAAAGGAAAAAGGCGTAACAAACCAGTACAGTAGTTTCAGAAATTAGAAGCAGAAGACAATTTCAACACACACACAAAAGGAGTAACATTTGCAGGAGAAAAAAATAGCTTTTAATCTGGGAAACCCAGATACAGTATTGGAACGATGAAAATATCTGGCCTGGTTCGCACATCACAGTAAGCTGAAACATGCCTAAGAGTGAAGGTACCAACTCCCAGTGAAGAGATCGTGGCAGATTCACTCCTCCTCAGTCCTTCACTTTAGCATGCCATCCATATCTGGGCTCGTAGTTCTGGTCTCTCCAGAGTAGCCATGAGCCACAAACCAACAACAATCCTCGGCTACTGCTCATGGTTAGTCTGGAGGGATTTAAACCACAAGCCTGCATTCAAACAACATGCCAAGCCATGGCTAAATTCAGCATGGTACAGCAGCAAAATTACTTCAGAGAGGCAAAGTGGTCATGATCTCCTTCCTGGGAGTCTGTGCTATGCTAAGACATAGCTTGGCTTAATGTAACATGTAAACCAGGCCATTTTTTCTCAGAGCAGTAGCATGAGAGGGGGCCTATTCTGCAGTGCTCCCCTTCCCAGGTTGTGGAGTGCTCTGTCCTCAAAGACAGATCTTGCACAGTATGTCTTTTGTTGGCATAGCCTTTGGGGAAGGGCGGGGGACTGTGGTGAACTGTATTGTACAAAGATAAGGTATCTTCCTTCAACTGAATACTGTTTTAAATTGTTTTGATCACAAACTAATACAGTTTTATGAGATTGTATATTTTCGACTTGATGTTACATTTTTTTATCTATGAATGTACCCTGGGACTATTAGTGAAGCAGGGAAAGATACACATAAGAAGAAGAAGAAGAAGAAGAAGAAGAAGAAGAAGAAGAGGAGGAGGAGGAGGAGGAGGAGGAGGAGGAGGAGGAGTTTGGATTTGATATCCCGCCTTTCACTCCCTTTAAGGAGTCTCAAAGCAGCTAACATTCTCCTTTCCCTTCCTCCCCCCACAACAAACACTCTGTGAGGTGAGTGGGGCTGAGAGACTTCAAAGAAGTGCGACTGGCCCAAGGTCACCCAGCAGCTGCATGTGGAGGAGCGGAGACGCGAACCCGGTTCCCCAGTTTACGAGACTACCGTTCTTAACAACTACACTACACTGGCTCTCAAGCAAGTTAAGAAGCACAAAAGGCTATCAGTAAATGAAAGACTGTACTCTTTATCAGCATTATAGTATATCTTAGCACACATTAAATGTCTGGGCAGGCGTTCAAGCTGTGAGTGACAAAAACATGTTACAGAAGAAATTTTATCTACTCACTTTCATTCCAGCCAGCGACAGCATGTTGTTGAGTTTATACATTCCAGACTGTACGGGAGTTGTATACAGCAGAGCATCATTAAACTGCAATATAAATATTTTTAAAAAGTAACTGAAACTACATGTAACATATAGGGACTTTTGTACGTTTCACATATCAACTTCCTCCGACACAGAGCAAGGTGCAAAAGACCATCTCTGCCCTCTTTCTTCCCCCATTGTCCTTGTTTTTCCTGCCCCTGGGGCAGAAAAGACAAGTAGCAAGGCCTTGCAGAATGTCCCCCTTTCAGTGGGGGGGGGGTGCATTTATGATGACAGAAGTGGTGGGATTGGCAGGGGGCCCATTCCCCTTCCACCTTAGGTGGTGAAGCAGGACAGGCTGTCCCCGTCCCCAGGCTATGCTGGGCCCATAACAATATTCTGTAGCCAGGCAAGGGGTGACCCAAGTTTGTCCTCTCTGTTAGGAACATCCTGTGACCTTTTTCTCCTCAGGTCCCCATGTGTAGGCTACTCAGCACAAGGATTTCATTAAGTTGCATGCAGAGGAAGCCACGCTGTGGCCAAAATTCACTGGGACCATTTATCATCATTAACATTAACAACAACAACAACCATTATTATTTTTTCTTGCAAAGTTCACCCAAATGATGTTGAATGCATGAAGCTTAATCAAATTCAGATCTGGCAATTTAAATATTAGAAACTTGCTTTTGCAGTATGTCCTTGTTTCCTTGATAAGCAAAGAATCATTTTAATAACATTATTCTAGGATAGATTAAAATTTTTTTTACAAGTATAGCTAAATGCTAAATACAGATAGGTAGCCGTGTTGGTCTGCCATGGTCAAAACAAAATAAAAAAATTCCTTCCAGTAGCACCTTAAAGACCAACTGAGTTAGTTCTAGGTATGAGCTTTCGTGTGCATGCACACTTCTTCAGATACCATCTGAAGAAGTATCTGAAGAAGTGTGCATGCACACGAAAGCTCATACCTAGAACTAACTCAGTTGGTCTTTAAGGTGCTACTGGAAGGAATTTTTTTATTTTGTTTTAAATGCTAAATAGTTGCCTTGATTGTATTTGATCAAAGACCCTGAAGCATCTGAAAAAGAACCTCAGACTTTGAGCAGAACATTTTTCAAAAATAAATGCTACATAAAAACCACCAAGCAAGAGAGAAAAGATGCTTTATTCATAAAACCACTGTGAAAAGGAGACAATGATAGTATAAACTGAAATATAAATTATTCAAAACCATTAACTGGAGTTGCTAGCTTTTGTTTTTGAAATTGCAGTGGGGACAGACTGCACCATTATGAAATCACTCTAGCATTAGGTATGTAAAAACATCCATGGCATCTTACCAAAAAAAACATTCGTGGCTGCATAACCTTCCTGGACAGTTTCATCAACGTTCCTTCTTTCAAAAAGACCTGGGCATTCAAGCAAGCAAATAAATAAATGTAGTCAGCTGCTAGGAGTATAAAACTCTCCCAAGGAGAGTGCGAGAGCTGTTCCATTTTCAAACATAGTATTAAGTACATACTAGTCAAGAGCCCAATAAGACAACAGAGCAATACTGCAGAGACAGGAAAGGGCACTGCTAAAAGAGAGATGGTGGGATTGCTAGGAGAGAAACAGCTACTCCTAGTACTAGAAGTAGTCTGTAAGGCCAGGATGCTGCTTTTGCAAGTCAAGTGGGAATGGGACCTACTCATTCTGCCCAGAGGCAGTATGGCAATGTGGCCTGGGCAAATACAGGGGTGCCAACTTGAATAAAATATTGGGAGGGGCGGGGAGAAGGTAAGCCCCGCCCCACCTAATCAATTACATGACTTGATGCACACACACCATTTGTATGGCAATACCCATCAATGTTTTTTTTTGGGGGGGTCCCCTCAAATATTTTATTGGGGAAGCCAAAGGGACCTCAGCCCCTAGGAGTTTGCTCTTATGGACAAATGTTTGGTTGGTTGGCCTAAGCTAGACTTTTCCAGCCTAGTGTCCTCCAGACATATGGAAATATAATTCCCATCAGTCAGCCAACATCATAGGAGTTGGTAGTTCAAAATATCTGCACAGCACCAGGTTGAGCAAGGTTGGTCTAAGCCAGTGATGGCCAAACTTGGCCCTCCAGCTGTTTTGGGACTACAACTCCCATCATCCCTAGCTATCAGTGGTCAGGGATGATGGGAATTGTAGTCCCAAAACAGCTGGAGGGCCAAGTTTGGCCATCACTGGTCAAAGCAGACCCCCACAGTGCACTACAAACTAGACTAATGGGCTACAGAAGTGGCACAAACCTTTGTTTGTCTTATTCCCATCACAGGAATTAGCACCTTTGCCTTTGCAGAGGCAAGAGTTACTGTCACAGATGGAGGTGACTGATGAAACAAAGAAAAAGAAACCCCAGATCTTCCTTTTCCCTTTTAGAACTAAAACCTTATAAATGGGCCATAAAAGTAGTTTTCACACACTAAGGTTTGTTTGCTTTTCGCAACCTACTGTTTGCTTGTTGGTGAACTTACCCTCCCTGGCTGTACAATCTCATGATGACCGTTTAAGCTGTACTGTATTTGCATAAGTTTCTGAAAGTTGTCCTAGAGGGTGGAAGCATAAATAAAGTTCTTGTAAACAAACTGATGAAAAGTTCCATGGCGGAAGAATCCTCTGTGAACACCAGGGAGCCAGACAGCTTGCTCACTCTAATTGGCTCTAGAAGTGTTGAAGTCAAATACACTTCCATATTCTATGATGTGTACCAGTTTGAAAAAAACTACACAAATCCGAAAAGTAATATTTGCTGAATTAAAGGAGCTGAACACAGGAGATTTAAGCCTTAGGGCCTAAAACTGCAGGGTTAGCTCTACACACAGGCCTCCACAATTTAACACACACTGCCCATAACAGTAAAAAGCTCCATGTTCCCTCCCTTGTTTCTCATTTGTAAAGAAACTGAAGTTGCTTCAAGTGACCCATTAAAGTCATGTATAATCATGTCTTCTATCTAAAGATCTATGAGCTTTCCAGGCAACACAAATGTGTCATGGTTCAAACTGATATCCACAAGGTTGGGCTTACTAGTATACAGCTAAAGTAAAATGGCAAAATACAGACAGACAAGAGAAATGAAACCCCACAAAGCTGCTGAAAACCATATTAAACTGTCCTTTCAAAAAGCCTTCAAAATGGAAGTCTTTATCCCAGTTTTTGTCTGTATAGTATTTGAACTGATTTTTCATATGGGCTGTTCTTTTAAATTGATGATATAATATATATGCTTTAAAATTTATATGTTATTCATTTGACTTTTCTTATATATGTGGCTTTTATATATGTTAATATTATATCATAAATTACTACAGGAAGCCTCATGGGAAGAGATTAATAGATAAATAATATTTATAATCATAATTATTATCACCATTATCACCATCATTATTCCATAACTGAGATACTTACTCCCTGTTTCATGATGTCATTAGCATGGTTAGCCACTTCTATCACAACAGCAAGAGCATCTTGAAAACAAAACAAAACAAAATGTATTTCAGCATTGACTACAGTATGTGTCAGTATTAAAGACACCTAAGTTTAATGGAAAGGACCTTGTATTTCCACACTTAATGTAAAAGTTGACCAACAAAGTTCAAGATCAAGGGGAAAATACAAGAACAGAATTTTTTTATGCAATATGGTTTAGATTTATTTCATATAGATTAACAAAGAAACATGATTATCGACCACTCACTACTCATGGGGACATGGCAAGACACCTTCATTTAATTTGGAAACATCTGTATAATAATAAATGACACTACTGTGCTCAACAGGGAGGGTTGGGAAAGGTAATTTTTTGGGTATGTTTTCTAAAGTTGTTATATCTGAAAACGATTCCTGAAAAGGTAAGGACACTGGAATAAATCTTAAAACAGTAGTTGGCGTGGGGGGGGGGATACATTTCCACAGCATCAACAAACATCAGGAAAATAGGAAAGAATGCGTGAGATTTTAAACCTCCCAACTGTGAGAGTAAGAAGCTTATCTTCTCAACAGAGGCAACTAAAAGCTATCAGGCTACATTAGGCCTGAGGAAGGTCTGCAGTCAAACATAATATGGCCTTTGCCCCCTGACACAGAAGAGTTCATACCCCATTATCCCTCAGTGTTTTTATATCAGGAACCTCTGTAGCCTTAAAATAGCCAGCAGATATAACACAGAGCATTAGCACTGGCCTTGTAGAAGTTATTTCTGACCTTCATGGATTCCTGAACCAGTGGTGCTTACATCAGGAGGTATTTAATTCCCCCCCACCGATAAAAAAAGTGTTTTTATACATGTTGGAAGATGCCCAGAGTGGCTGGGGCAACCCAGCCAGATGGGCAGGGTATAATTAATTAATTAATTAATTAAACAAACAAACAAACATGACTGGAAGTGAAGCAAGGAAATCTCTGGCAATTTCCTCACCCTGGGAGCTTCCTATGCCACCTTTCCTGCTGTTCAGAGGATGCGCCCCAATCCTAAGAGCAAACATGCAGGCCACTGCAAGAGAAGTGTAACCCAAGAAACCTGAAAGTGAAACTTTCTCCCTTGCAGAAACTCTGGATCCAGCCTTGTTGTGGCTGTGCCACCAATGAAACGACACACACCCATAAATTCAAGAAGATGTGTTTTTTTCATTAAACTATGGACTAACTACTATAAAAGCAATTACCCTGAGTATCTCTGAAGTCAGCCGAATCTTCTAAGAGGTTCTTTAAATAATCTGTGGAAAGAGAAATGTTATTAAGGAAGAGAACTGGATGAAGTTATTACAATGAACCTCTAGGTGGCCCAGTTGAGCTATAAGATTATTACGTCTCCGAAAAGGTTTGCACATTTACAAAAAGTCCTCACACTCACTGATTTCAAAGGGACTTAATCATGTTTAATGTGGCTGAAATGTACTCTGAATGCACGTGGTTTAAGCACTGGTCCACGGTATTTCTAGAAGTGCCTTATGCATATATTAAGGAGAGGATCTTCTCCCTGGTGCTTCTTGAAACATTGAAATCCCCTCCCAAGGAAGGCATACTGAGCACCAACACTGTATTATTTCTGGTGCCATATTAGAATCTTTCTATATGCCAGGCATTTTAAATTACGACGCTTTGAGATGATTGAATAATTTTATTCCCCTTAGTTCCATCACATTGTTGCTTAGGTTTCATGTCATATTTGTAGGTTTAAAATGCATATGTATAGTGCCCCCTAATCTATTTTTTGTTATATGGTTTATGATTTTTTTAAACATAAAGGCAGCATAAATATGGTGCTTGCTCTCTTCTCCCCCCCCCCCCCAAGAAGGCAGCAAGCATCTTGGTAAGAAAGAATAGGTTGGGGGAGGGGTCAGACTGAAACACAGCCAGGCAAGTACAGTGCTGTTAAGCTTCTAAAATGGGTGGCAGGAGACACAAGTAGATTGTGACTGAATGGGCAGACTGGACAGCCTTTTACCTCTGAGGGATTGCTAACACACACAATTTACAGTGGTACCTCGGGTTAAGAACTTAATTTGTTCTGGAGGTCCATTCTTAACCTGAGGTACCACTTTAGCTAATGAGGCCTTCAGCTGCCACTGTGCTGGCGCCGCCGCACGATTTCTGTTCTCATCCTGAAGCAAAGTTCTTAACCCGAGGTACTATTTCTGGGTTAGTGGAGTCTGTAACCTGAAACGTCTGTAACCCAAGGTACCACTGTACTGCACTTATGATGCACCATTATTTCCATTGTGGATCTCATAGAATCATAGAGTTGGAAGAGACCACAAGGGCCATCGAGTCCAACCCCCTGCCAAGCAGGAAACACCATCAGAGCACTCCTGACATATGGTTGTCAAGCCTCTGCTTAAAGACCTCCAAAGAAGGAGACTCCACCACACTCCTTGGCAGCAAATTCCACTGTCGAACAGCTCTTACTGTCAGGAAGTTCTTCCTAATGTTTAGGTGGAATCTTCTTTCTTGCGGTTTGGAACCATTGCTCTGTGTCCGCTTCTCTGGAGCAGCAGAAAACAACCTTTCTCCCTCCTCTATGTGACATCCTTTTATATATTTGAACATGGCTATCATATCACCCCTTAACCTCCTCTTCTCCAGGCTAAACATGCCCAGCTCCCTTAGCCGTTCTTCATAAGGCATCGTTTCCAGGCCTTTGACCATTTTGGTTGCCCTCCTCTGGACACGTTCCAGTTTGTCAGTGTCCTTCTTGAACTGTGGTGCCCAGAACTGGACACAGTACTCCAGGTGAGGTCTGACCAGAGCAGAATACAGTGGCACTATTACTTCCCTTGATCTAGATGCTATACTCCTCATGATAGAAGCTTGGAGGGGACCTAGACCTGCTTAGCTTTTTTTTGCAAGGTGGCTGCATCATGTGACCTCAGACCATCCTCTGAGAGTGAGCATGCTGTACTCCAGCCACCACCCCTTCAATAACTTCTCTGCCAGTCAGGGATGATGAACAGCAGCAGTCTGGCTGATCTTTCTGACTGCGTGTTCATGCAGATCTCTCACACAGAAGTGGTGATTATTCCCCAGTGGTTTTCTGAGTTTACAGTACAGTAATTAGCACTGCTCTTCTTCAACCTCAAGCACTAACTATAAGTTTACGTTACAGACTTGGATTTTTTCACAATGACAACATGGGGGACAAAATTCCACACGGTAATTTCTAGGCAAACACAGCATTTTTGCAGAGTCATAAGCAGCAGTGAAAGAACTCTTACAGCAGCTGAGAAAAGCAAAGCAGTGGATATTTTTCTGGCAAGCAGACAAGCCCTAGAGAAGGATGTGACAAATAATAATAGTTTATAGGATAAAGGTGAGGAAGGCCAAATGGATATGAATAAACAGGAGGAAGGGAAAGAAATGACTACACTCTTGAGTCAGAGGAAGGCCTACTCGTTTTGCTCCTGGAATTCAGTCTGTCAGGAATTAAGTTAAGCTAGGGCATCCCAGAGCTCAACTCGAGATCCTGCATGTGCAAGGTTTTTGATCTATGTTACCTGCTGCAGGAAGTGGGGATGAAAAGGTGATGTTTGTTTATTTCTCCTTCTCACTTGTAGTCTCCTGTGCTCCAGAAAAGCTGTTCCAGAGGGTTAGTGGACCCTCCAGAAGACTATGGGAAATAGTGCTATGAGCTGCAGGGGAACTGGGGAATCATCAAAAATTGCTTCTTCTGGAGAGTGCTTCTCCTGTATCTCATAAATGAAGGGGTCTTTTCCTTTGTGGAAGGGCAATGGCTCTAACCCAATATGTATAGAAGTGTTTTAGAGAAAGTATATTTTATGTAACAAGCTATATTATGTATAGCAAATTGGTGTGCACATCCCTTTTCTACATCAGAGTAATTAGCACCCTTGACTATTCATTGAGTCCTATATTTGAGGATTCAGCTGAGGAGCTTCTTAACAGAAATGATGCTCAGAAGACCCGCAGAAGACAAGTTGTGAAATTGGTTTCTTCTTCATTTTGTTATACGGTCTTTCTCAAAGCCCAAGAGCAATAATGTCAAACCTAACATTTACAGCTCCTGACTTGCCAAAGCACTTACACTACGCAAGAAAAAGAAAATAGAGTGAGGAAGTCTCAATAATGTGGAATTCACTAACTCAGCGTAAATCATGTTCTCTGCATCTTTAGCAATAAACCTGATATTTCTGCTACACTCTGTTTTTGAACATGTTTGCTGTTTTCACACTCTTTTAGGGCCATTTTTGATCCTTTTCATGGCACTTCCGGGTTCGTGGCAACGCTAATGTTTACGGTCGCATGTAGTGACCATCAATTCAGGAAATTTCAAAGCAACTTTTTGTGTAGATTCATAGTAAAGGGATTATATGTTCAGGGCATGGCCAGTGAGACATATTAGAGGTCCATAGACGGCTGAAGTTCCCACACACTGGTAAGGAAACAGCAGAAAGGAGCCAAGGTGGGAAGGTGGGACTATGCAGAATCCATAGACTACTCTCAACATCAAAGAGCAAGGATTCTGTTACAGTGCCATGATATGCGTGTTTACACAGAAGTCCTGCCATGCTCTATAGGGAATATATCCTAATAAATGTTTTTATATTGCCTTATGGCAATAGGGGGAAAAAAGGAAAGTCAATTTTACAAAGGAGTAGTAGAGTATGGATTTGTTTTTTTAACTATAGCTAAATCTATAACAACATGACCAAAATAAGAGCATATGCATGGATCAACACTTGGTATAAGAAAAATATTTATATTATATCAGTTTTCAGAGCTTCCCTTTCCCTTTAGAAATCAATACTCTTCTACCCTGAACAGCAGAACCAGAATGAACAGCTGTGGAAACATAGCATAACATCATAGCCCTGATGCTTATCACCATCAACATTTATTCAGCAGAAGACGAAAAAGAATCAGCTGTGCTCTTCCTTTGCATTTTTATCCACTGCAGAAGAATTTCTCTGTACAATAATTTTTCCGCGCATTTGAATTCAGGTAAAAATATTCTTAGTGAATTGAGGTTTGCTACCTGTAGAGCATTGGCTTTTAGCTCTTACCTGTCAAAAGCAGCCTGTACTGGGGAATCCTCTGAACTGGCTTAAGCAAATAGTGCTTCAGTGCCAAGTTCGCGCAGCGGGAGCTCATCTGAAAAAGAAAACACCCAGGATTTTGAAACTTAACATTCTTTTAAAACAACTTGCCTGAACCAGACCAAATAGTTTACTCTTGCTACTGTCTGCAAGCTGTATTGGCTTTTTCTTTCTTTTTTTAAAAAATGGGCTGTTATTCAATTGTGGTTTTGCCTTTGCAGAAAGAAGTTTTGATGAAGCCAGTGGCTCATCTAGTCCAGCAACTGGTATTCAGAAGCATATAGTGGAGGTAGAGTATAGTTATCTGGTAGCCACTGATAGCCCTATCCTCCAGGAATTTGTCTAATCCTCTTTTAAAGCCGTCTAATTGGTGGACATCACTACCTCTTATGGGAGTTAATTCCATGGTTTAATGATGTGTTTGTGAATCACAGAATCATAGAATTGTAGAGTTGGAAGGGGTAACGTAAGTATTTCCTTTTGACTGTACTGAATCTTCCAGCATTTAAGTTTCATTAGATGTCCCCGAGTTCTAGTATTAAGAGCAGGGCTGAATTAGCCATTAAATGAAACAATATTTTGAATTAGATCTATATGGGGGCACCAAAATCTTTTAAGTGCTTAGGGTCTCCAAAGGTCTTACTCTGGGGCCCTGATTATGAGGGATAAAAATGTTTCTCTACGCAGTTTCTCAATACCATGCATACTTTTACACACTTCAATCATGTCCCCTTTTATTTGCCTTTTCTCTAAACTAAAAAGCCCCAAATGCTCACCCTACAAGCAACCAATAGAAGACTTTAGGCTGGCTCGCATTTATATAGATGTAGAATTTAGCCAACATGTCAGCATGCTATGACACCAACAGCTTCACCATTCTGATCATTTCCTCCACACCCCCATATGAGCAAAGTATAATTGTGGCTACTTTAGCGCCACATACAAAGCAGACAGGCAGCAGCAAAGTGTGATAGAAAATAAGGATTTTCTGACTTTACAAATCTGAGGACTAATTTAGATGAACGCATGGTGCCTCAGATCAACATAAGGTATAGACTCAACAAGCAATAACTAAGGAAACATGGCAGCACGATGCTTTGGATTTGCATTTTGGCAGAAGACTGAATCTCAAATGGAAAGAGACTCGGCCAAGAGGCTTGACCGGCTTCTAACATTCCATTCAGTTCAAATGGCCTGAAAAAGTCATTTATTGCGGACAGAAGACTTGTACAGGGCTGATGAGAGCCTCATTAATAGAGAAAATATTACTTCCTTTCTTGTTTACATTTATTTTCTTAACCTCAGTTATACATTTCACTGGATGAGAGAACAGACAAAGAATGCTGCTGCCAAATTGCATCTGATGCAAACCTCCTTGCTAGCTGTAAGTCCACGGTCATCAAACTTCATAAAATAAAATATATATCAGTTTCGATTGTTGCTTTCCATACCAGGTTCTGCCAATTCATTAAATGTATAGGTTTTATCTGTCAACAGAACTAGATACATTTTTTAAACTACAATATGGCAAACAAAATCTTTTGATCACAAAGAGATTCCAAGACACTCTTCATGATATTGTATCTTTGAAGAATCAGTGCTTTTAAGAATGAATGTTTCAGTTAGAATTCTGACTTGGGTGTTTTAAATTTCCAGTCATTTGCTCTGCTGTACTTCCCTTGCAGAACTTTGGTTATACAATAATCGTAAAGAGAATGTTTACTTATTTCCAGTTACATATTATGCCCAAATACGATGTACATGTGTTGCTTACCAGATGTTATTCTTATCGCTTGCTTCTTGATCCTTTAAAAAAGATCCAAGCTACTATGGGGGATGTGTAGAATCTCTGCTCACATGCATTTTAAAAAGGGACCAAAAGTGAAAAAAATATGTACACTATATCCGACAAGAGACATGTGTGTGCATTTTGTATTCTGGCATTGTACAAACCAGGCCTTAGAGAAAACTAAAGTCAAAAGATGGAATGTATCATCTGACACCATTGATAAAAGGTTCCATTACCTCAAAGTCTCGAACAACAGCAGCAAACCCAGGGTTCTTCTTGCATTGCTCATCTAGGAGAGCTACATTCCTATCAAATTCTTTGATGTACGTTGAATACATCTTTAGGTATGGTCCTTTTTTCAAAAATATATCAGCAATTCGCTGGTGGTCAATCCTAGAATTTAACACCATGGACAATTAGAACTTAAACCTGAAGAATGCATGACGGAGGGGGCATATTTCTCCCTCTTTCTATTCCTTCTACACAAGGACCTCAACCTCCATCCTGGGAAAACAGTGCCCACCCCCAGGCCTCCTCTGCGACCCCCTGCTCAGTCCCTTTCATGTGTTAAGAATGAAAGTGTTTGCAATTTAACAACATGTTCCAGAGGACTGCTATTGAAACGGGCATCTAAATCAGAAGGGGGCAGCTAGTAGCCTTTGAGCTAAACCTGGCCATTGGACAAGCCTCACTTCTTCATATATACCCTTCAAGGTAAAAAGAGGGGCCCTTGTAAGCCTAGTCAAGATTTATCTGACTTGGCTTCATAAGAACAAAAGGTATGACAAAAATTCAGATTTTCTTCCATCTCCTTTTCCATCCTTGCTACACTGCCTAGCAGAACTCAGGCCCTAACAAAACACGATGCTATTAATGTTGCTTGGCCTTGAGAGAAAGAGAGTTTTCACATATAGACATTTGGGGTAGGTGGAGCTTTAACCCTTTCTGCCACAGCCCTGATCCAGATGTGGGGGGATGCCTGCTATTCAAAGTGGGAGGAAAGCACCCATTGGTACCAATGGCTGCTATTTTCCCACTGCAATTAGCAGCCAAATGGCAGCAGGAGGCTTGACTAGGAGTATGGTGGAACAAATAGTTAAAGCCTTCCTCCTCCCATGTCATAGTCCTGACCTGGCTCAGCCCCAATCACCCAAATAGCCTATGGCAAAAATAGCAAACACAGCCAAGCAGGGTCAAATGACATTAAAAAAAGGCTCATTTAGTCAGGAGTGATTTGGTCATAGAAAGTAAAGATGAAGAGGGAAAGGAACTTAGTACCTTTGACCCCAATAGCCAATCTAGCTGCAAACTACTAATATATGTGAGTACATAAACACACACACACACACACACACACACACACACATATCCAGGGAAAATCACAGTTCAAAAATAGCAGCATTGCAACATCATATATTCGTAATTCAACTTTGTGGTCTAAAAACAGCACACATTACTAGAAGCCTGAATATCCCAATATTCTAACCAATAAGTAAGCAGGAATCTGTGCTCTGACTATGTAGTTACCAGTGGGACAGCCGCTCTTCGAGTTCTCTCAGGAGGTCCCGATTAAGCTCATACAGTTGAGGTAGGTAGTACAGGATCTGGTTCAGGATCCTGTCTTCAATGACTGGCTTTCCAAGTTGCCTGGAAGCATGTGCTACTGAATCCCGGAAATCCTGTTAGGGTACAAACACAGGCACACAAAGAGCCTCTGAAAATCTGGTCTCCAAGCAACTAATATAGGTCACACTATTTCCCTTGTATACATGCAGAAGGCCCATTTGGCCACATTCCCCAGGACCAGATATGCAGTCCAAGGTTAGACACTCTCACTTCTGTGCTTTGGAAAAGAAGGGAAGTTCAGGCACAGCTTAAGCTTACTGGAGAAAATAGGTACAACTTCTGGAGAAAATTTGCCTGGAAAATACCATACCTAGCCACAATCCATTTCTCTTTCTGATCTAACAGAATGGAAAGCTGTTTGACTGTATTTTGTCAAAGGTGCTGAAAGTTCTTAGGAGACCCTTATTCTCCTCAAATAGCTACAATTCCCAGAGTTCCCCAGGAAGTGGAATTGATTGTTAAGTCACTGGCAATTGTGTCTGTCTGAGGGGAATGGGTGTCTCCTAACAACTCTGAACTCCTTAAATTATAGCTCCCAGGACACTTTATGGGAAGCGGAAGACATTGCAGTTCGAAGTGGCTGCATATGGAGCCAAATACTCAAAAACGTGCTCTTTTCTGAATTTCTCTGTCTTTTATTTTGTGGGGTAAGGGGAAGATCAAACACCCCATCGCCTTACATACTTAACCCACCCACTGTGTGGGTTCAGTTCATCTTTGCCAGCCAAGCAATACTTTATGTAAACAGTGCAATAAGGAGAAATGTACAAATCTAAACAAGGCAAAGCAATTATGTAAATGCATGCACAGCTGTTTTGCAACGTGTGTGGGGGTGGGTGAACACTGGTCAGCACTTTCCTTTCCTTACAACCCCTATTAAGATTAGAGGACTTGAAGCAGAAAGGAACAGAGGTACGGTTTGGTATTGGAGACTCAGCTGCACAAGGTTTCAGTGGAAACAGATGGCCTCATTCATATGGAAATGCTGTGTTTTTGTATGTTGTAAGCCAACTGGCGACACAAAACTTAACTAGCCTTTTTACATCCCGGGGGTGACCTTCAAACACTGCCTTCACACAGAGAAATAAGCTGAGGAATTACTATAGCTAATCGAACCCAGATGGAACACAGGAGCTCCAGATAACTTTAAGCAAAGCGTAAGATGTATAACATTTAACAGGGAACACTTTTAAAAACATAAGAGGAAAAATATGCTGGGGATGTGTGTACTCTTAACTTGCACAAGCCAGACCTATGTTGCGACCCAATCTTGAATGCATTTATTCATGAATCTAGGACAGTCAAAGGCTAATAATTGTGAGGTCTAGCTCTTTTTGGCTTAAAACTTGCAACTAATTACTCCTTCTCCCTATTGATCTGATACATTCCGCCCTTAAAAGAAAACAAGAACAGATGTATGCTTCATGCTATGTGGAAAAGCAAAACGTTCTGCCTGAGCAACTGCAGGTCCAGTGATCCAAAACTCTTCAGCCTAGTGCAGCACATAATGCGATCTTTCTCCCACAAAAGGATGGAGTAAAACTATCTTGTAATAGGAGCAGGAAAGGCAGAAACTTCAATTGTTTGTGCCGTACCAGAGACGAGAAAATTATTCATCACATTTCTGAAGCGCATACTGCAGCTTACTGTCTTTCTTAGCAGAGAGGTCTGGTGCCTTTTAGAGCTGCAAGACAGGCAGCAAATCAACAGATACAGATTACCCCACCATTGCATTGCCTTGCTGAGGAAAGCCACACACTGAATTTTTCTCAGCTTTTACAAGCAGCTGCTTACAAAGTAACCAAGCAAAATTCGTTACAGGCTTCCAGCAGTGCAACACTTTGCACTGAAGACGTTTCCCTCTTCATTCTTTAATATAAAAAGTACATCTGTCAATCTTCAGAAGCCACTGCCTAGTCACTTCAGCTTCTAACATGCATATGCAGATTCTAACATGCCCATGTGGCTCCTAGGTGAGTCCCAGGAAAGGCTCAATTACTCTATTAAATTTTAATGGGTTACAGGTGCTGCAGTCTTGAATTACAGACTAGTAAGGTACAGTTTCATATACTGCCAATTTAAAGCAAAAAATCCCAACAACTTCTGCATCATCTTGCAAGAAATGTTGGAGCAGTGGTGTAATCGAATACTGCCTTTCATCTTTTTTTTAATTAAAAAAACTTACTACTATATATAAATTGCATTTCATTATGCCTGATGTCATGTAATCCACATATATACACATCCTAGAACCTTAAAGTCCTTTTGTCACACTTCCCAGCTACTGGCCAAGTAGAAGAGCTAGCAGAAAGTGATTTGCAAAGGAATCTTTTGTTAACTGGGACTGTGAGGTTATAAGCCCAGTACATTTACCAAAGAGAAATCCTGGTGAAGTCAATGTCTCAACTGACATGAAAGATCCATACACACCTATGCTTCTTCCTCCCATTTTGAACATTGCTTTAATCAGTTGCTTTCCTTTACATCTGAATCATCAAACTATACTTTGCTCCTACTGACCATTAAAAAAGCTGCACCAGACTCCACAATCCCCAATTACTCCTAAAATTAAGAAGAAAAAACTGGCTGTGGGGATCTTTGCTTTTCATCTGGAGAGATTCAAACAGCTATTTTTTACTTAATGGAAGATTCACTGCGAAATTTAAAAAGCCCTGACCTAGCAAGCAATCCTCAGCCTCTGAACTTTGATTGCCCAAGAATCAGCGAAACCTGAACCGTCAGGTTCAAACCTGGCTGCCTAGTAAGTCAGGCTCACATATTTCTTGTAATACTTGAAAACAATCTGTAGAAAAACTCTATTCCTTTAATGCCTAGCTAAGTATTAACACACCCTAAAAGTATTACTTTTCAGTATTTCCTTCAGTTTGGATGTTCTTCAATGTATACACGAACAAGCCTACACATTCTAAGAGAAGGCGATGCAGGTAAAATGACAGCAAAAGATAGGGCTGTGACAACCTGTTTCACTGGCGTATGGCAACAGGAAGCAATAAATCTGAACTCGGCATTATAAGGGTGAGTCTGCCCTTGTCCCCCTCAGTTACATGAATTGTTTCATGAAGCCTCATGGCAGGGTTCACAGAGCTGGTAAGAGTGTGCTATTTTCTTTCCCAGCACAAAAGACTACCGGTACTTGGCAACTCAAAAGCTACCATAAACAAATTAAACCTGTGTTAATATATTCTTTAGTGCGCAAAAGTTCACCTGTGCGCACACAAACAAGAGCATTCAGAGGTCAGAAGCAAAAACAAATCACAAAAGAGCACCCTCCTCCTGCTCTACTGCATTTCTGACCGAACTGGGAATGCACCAGGATTTCTGACAGCTAGACCTTCCACCTTTGCATCTGCAGGCCTAGAAATATTCTAGTACACGTTCTAAGCACATTTGTAACATTCAAACTTCCTGCAGCACTTCAACAGAAAAATTAATGCACCTCAAACATTCTATTCCTTCTATTCATTAGGAAGCATTCCAGGAGTTTGGAGTTGGTATTTAATTGCTGTTTCATTAGGCTATTTTTTAAAAAAAGAATGAACATTTAAGAAACTCAGTTGAATACATTTTCTGAAAAGAACTTCATAAATAATTAACTTTGAAGCAAACATGCTTATGAAGTGAAATAAATACTTACAATGTGCAAAAGCTTCAGAACGTCTACAAACCTAATATAAAAACAAGAACAGTAAATATTATCTCAACCACAAAGGAAAAACATACATACTTCCATGCATAAATTATTAAATTTTACACCAATACTTACACTTTCTCTGAGCTCATTATTTCTTTAGCAATATGATAAACTTTTGTTTTCTTCCCAGCTGCTTTAATCTGCAAATAAAATTAAACTTTGTAGAATGCAGACAAGGTATTTTAAAACAATGCAACAGCCCTAAATCTTAGTTTCTTTCTGCTACAACTTTATTGGCCTATTGCTCTGTACTCTGTATTCAAGTAAAAAAAAAAGGTAAAGGACCCCTGGACAGTTAAGTCCAGTCAAATTTGACTAGGGGGGTGACACTCATCTCCACTTTCAAGTATTCAGGGTACAAGTGAATTCATGTTTAGGTGCCATAAAAAATGTTAATGTTCAGTTAATTGCTAGTTGCCTCCACTAGTACCCACTTAGGAGTCTGTCTTAAAAATGGCACCTCTTATCTGTTGAAAGAAATTGGAGTCAGGATGATGTTACTGAGCCATAACTGGAAACTGAAAACTCTGGTTTTAAAAAAGTTGATTGTCTTCACTTTCAAACAATTATTTTTTAATCAGAGCTTGGCAAGGCCAAGAGATATATATTTCTTTGGCTAACAATTTATACATGCTTTTAATTTTCTCTGCAGCTGCACAATGTTTTGCAATGGTCAAGGAAGGAAGGAAGGAAATTTGATCCTCAACTGCAAGATTCAATGTTTGGTAGGCAAGCTTGAGAAAGAAGATAATATTTGCCAATTAAGTCCTAAGTTCCATGTATACTAATACATGTCCTGTGAAACACAAGAAGCTTTCCAATGAAGATGGAATTGTCCAGTATGACTTTCCAGGGATGTTCCATGCACATCATTAGATTTTTAACTATATCTGTGCCTCACAAAGTTCTGGTAACAGGCATTGCTAATAGCAACAGGCAAGTGCAGTAATTTGGATAAACTTTGGAGGTTGAGGACCAGAAGACCTGGCAGGACTGGGCCCAGGGATGGATGGAGACATAAAAAGCATCTTTCTAATGGAAAAATGTTGTTTTGCCCAGTCAATACTGTGATGATTTTACTCCTACCAATTCCATTCAATGTTTAAATTTTATTATAATGTTATTATTGTTTGCTTTCTACTATACTTTTCTTACTGCTCACATCCCCAGAATGTGTGCAAGTGGGGATTCCTCATTGTGCCTCACCCTCTTTTGGTGCTGAAATGGTGCATTTTCTGCACTGTTACATGAGTGACAAATTGCCTGTATTTATACTAAGAGGTGGTACAAAAATGGAGGAAGTAAATTAACATTAGAATGCCAGAGGAACACATTTGCTTTGATCCTAATTAATGTGCCACTGGTAGAAGTTCTAACAGGCCACTCCCACCAGTGTTTTTCCCTTGATCGCCATGCCTCAAAAATCTACTCTGGAGGGTTGGAGCACTGGTTGAGAGGCAGTGACTGAGGAAGGGGAGAATGGTGAAAAATGTTGCTCTGCTCCTATACGCCAGTAGTAGTTCACAGAGGATCCAAATTCTCTCCATTTAGAAAGTTAGCTAAGCTCCAAGTCACAATATCTACCTGCTTATTTTCCTGTGTATCAGGCTCTCCTTTGCTAGAGTCTGAATTTGTGTCATCATCGTCATCAGAGCTATCAACATCTCTCTGTAGCATCTCATCATCTGAATGTTCATCTTCCAACACCAAATCAGAGCCATCAAGTACTTCTACTGAGGACCTATGAAACAATTGTTTTACAATATAAAACATTGTATTATAATGCTTTGGCTGAGGCATAGTCACTGTTCATTAAATAAGGCTACTTCATTGCTAATACAATCCTAAATTCTTTAACATATCCCAAAGAAATGAGACAGCAATCCACTTAAGATCTGCTACTAAGACTGTTTCATGGTTAGTATAATGGCCTTCCAAGAGCATTACAAACTAAACATCCTGGTGTATGCCTTTTAAATTTTCCAGACAGATGCAAAAATATATCTTTGTCAATGTTTGGGACCAAGCACAGGATCTCTCTATATGCATGGTTTCGTTTATTTTCTATGACACAACCATGAAAGTTGTCCTCCTTCATTTAGTTTCTTATGGATTCAAGGACATATTTTTACAACACAGTGCACAGTGGTGCTAGAAGACTGTGGCCCAATACACATTATACATATGATACCACTTTATACAGTCATGCCTTCCTCCAAGGAATTATGGGAGCCATAGTTTAAGAGTGTTGAGAGTTATTAGGACATCCCTATTCCCCGTACCGTGCTACAATTTAGAAATTTTGGCTTAGCAACCAATCCCTCTTCCTAGGGCACTCTGAGCAGGCATGTATAGGATTGCAGTGATAATGTATATTATATATTTATACACACACTAGTTATTATAGAAGTCAGCTCAAATCTGCAAACAAAAATGCTTTCTGACAGCTGCCACAATAAATTTTTTTAAGTGACACCTGGTGACTCCACACTGCTAGGACCCAAGATGCTGTCACTTTTGATTAGATACACCCACCTTCTTACAGCAACTCAGAGAGGAAGGCCACCCTGACATCATGAAGGTGCTTGTTCCTCTATTGCTAGCATATAATCAAATGATTTTTTTAAAGTATGTTGCTTAGTAAGACATTTATTGAATATTTTGGAGTGCAGGGAGCATAGTTCTTTCAAACTACTTTTGCCTTCCAAATCAATTGGCCTAGAAATAATTGGCAAAGAATGAAGTGGTATAAAGTAGCTCAATCGTGCCAATAGTTTCAGGACACACTGTTTTGCTAGTCTTGTGCATTGTATAGCAAGTCTGCTATAAGTGAACTATGAAAGAAAAGACAAAGTTCAGGGGTAGGTATTATTATTAGTTCAACGACACATTTCAGCCAGGCAGAAACTTGAATCAGAGTTGGAAGGGACCCCCCCCCCCCCGACGCTCATCTAGTGCTAAGCCCCATTCTGACCTCTAGGAAAGGTTATTCCCAATTCTAGGAGCAACCAAGTTCTGAAACCTGGATCTCATGACAAACTACTTGAGGATCCTTATAAAGACAGGGTAACGTGTGAAGCAGCACAGCCCTGGCCACCGTGAGAAGGCACTCAGGGCCTTGTCCAGGGAGAAGACCCAACACCTTAGTCTTAGCGGAGAACAAAGACCTAGCAGAAAAACTCATGGGTTACATCTGTCCACAACATTACTGTGCAAGTGACAGAGGTGCAGCAATCCTAAAAGCAACTGAATACACCTGAAACCATGTTTATCTTCTCCCCTTAGATTTCTTATTAATTCGATAGAATCTCTTTAAACATCTGTCCAATACTCCTTTTTTATTTGAACTCCTGACCTCATACCAGTTTTTCAAATTTACACAATATCTCTGAATAAGTTTACAAAATGAACGAAATGTACAATGTGCCCACTTCCTTTGAAATATTAATCTCCCACGTTTTCAGTGTCAAGGATTACCGCATATAAGCTTTTTTGGGAAGAGAAACTTCTGCAATTAGCAGTCATGTGAAACAAGTCACCATTAAATCACTGCACTAGTCTTTGAGTAAGAATGCCCTGTTGTATCATGTGAGCCAGCTGCCTCTCAAACACCCACACACCACAGCAAGAGTCTCTTTCGCTGAACTTAAAGAATTTGCACTTCTTGAAAAAGTATCAGCTCAATCACAATGCAAGAATATTGCACTAGGTGCTGCCTTATTAACTTTTAAGTTCAGAGCAGGTAACAAATAAACAAACCAGGGAAAATACATTTATGTAGAATAAAATATTTCCAACCACAACTCTCAGCATAATTTCATCAGAAAATGAGACTGCTGCTAGACATTTTGCAGTATTTATCTCGCAAAACCCAAAATCTTAAGATTTCTTTTTACAATGATTAAAGATGCAGGATTACTGGGATTAACAGTAGGCATTTTTGTCCTAGTAGTCCAGAGGAGAACCTCAGGCCTGGGACCAAAGGTGACCCCCTCCAGGCTTCTCTTTCTGGCCCCCAAGGCATACACTACAACCTCCCCCAGCACAGCACTTCTCAGGCCACTGGTTCTGCTTTGCACCCCCCTTGAGTCTTTTTACCTGCCTGGAATGTGTCCCTGAACTGTGATAAATGTTGCTTGCTTGGATGGAAGGATAGTCGGGAGGGTGTGTACAAACTATTTTATGGTACAAATAATGTTGTTGTTATTTATATATCAGTTTTCATTTCAAGAAGAAATAGCAACATCTGCACCCAGTAATATCAAATCTGATGCTTCAATTCTGGGGAGCTGATACTTATTTTCAACTTAACAGCATAACCAGCAGCTAGTTTATCAGTATACAGTAAATACTCATTGGAAGTCTCATTTAATTGGATACTCTCTTAAGTGTGTCAAAAGCCTATCAATTACACACAGTTTTACCTTGTGCCACCTTCAGATGCATGCAGGTCCACATAAATTATTGTAAGAATAGTCAAGTTCGCATAATACAAATGAAGACTTCCTAAACATATTAAGACAGTTTAGCAAGAGTAAAAAAAAAACACTTGTGCACTTAACAGTATTAAAGAAAGGCACACCTGATTCCTATCAATAAATCTTCATGGCTGCACAGTCAACCCTAGTGGTCACTTAACTGAAAAAGGTGCCCCATGAATGAAACAAAATGCAGTCTTGATCAACAGCAGTGTAGCAGAGGATGTGTGCAGTTGACAAGTTGCACCCAGCATGCTCCAACATCACAATATCAACTGTTCCAGAGTGTGTACCTTTCAAATCTCACCTGGCTTCTCAAAATAGCTTGGGCTATACTACTCAATCTTCTATAAAAGTTTATTGTAACAACAAAGGATCTCCAACAAAGGCTTGTGATCCTTAACTGAACCCCAACCCAACCCATTGTAAGTGAAGCCATCCTAATTTTATCCCACCCCTCCTTTAAGGAGAGAAGAAACAAAATACAAATGTGGTCTGTTAATTAGGTGTCATGCTGTAGGTTGTGAATAAAAACGTGTCCACTTATAAATATTATGGATAGTTGCTACAGGAAAGCTGCAAAATGTTCAGGTACATATTGGGCCAGTTAAGATTTACATTCACCAACAAGCTAAACCATAATTTAGTTTAGCATCTGAGAATAAGCACAGGGACCACAATCTCCTTTCCTTCCTTTAGAATTTATTTATTTATTAAATTCATACCCCGCCCTGCCTCTCAAAGGACCCCAGGCTAGCACCTCGATCCTAGTTAGCTAGTTAGGTCTTTCAGACATAACTGGGAACTAGCTAAGTGTGGTTTAATGCCAGTTTACTAACTAGGATCTTAAACTATGGTTTGAACTGTGTTTGATGTGTTGTGCATATAATCTAATCCCAGTTCATCTTAACACCAGCTTCTTAACAACATTTGTCTATGCAATAGTTATATGACAACATTCACAGTATGAATGATGATGGACCTATATTTCCTGCTAGCATATTTTCTGATCCCCATGTAGCTATCCAAATAGCCAGAAAAACAAAATGGAAGTGCTATACAGAATCTATTGGCTGTGCATAACATAAAAAATGTCAGAGCAACCCCTGCCCTAATATTTTATTAGCTTCTTATCAAACAAAGCATAAGTATCAGCACTCCGCATTTCTATGCACACAGAGAATAAAGGAAGAACTCATGTGCAGACATGTCCAAATAATTCCTAAGTTACCATATTGTTCACATTAGTGGAAGCTGTAAAAGCAATAAGGGAAACAGGTCTGAACACCACAGGGCTTTTGTCAGCTTTCAGTATCTTGGCATTGCTTTGGGTCTTTTTATGTGCTACTAATGTCATGCTATTCCTGCCTTGATGTGCACCTTACTTGGCACCCATCCCTACTAGTTAAGCATGCAGCTGTAACTCATTCTGATCTCCCTGGGAACTTAATCTTCAAAATTACTGAGCCGCAATGATGAAGGGTTCGGTTTAGTTAAACACCTGGACCATGGCTCCAACACAGTTAACAATGGCCCTCAATTCCATAGAGAGGGTATTTAGACAAATGGCACTAATAATAAGAATAACCCTACCTCCAATTATACAAACATAAAACTAGCATGTTAAGGAGAAGACCAGGCTAACTCTTGTCAGAGCTCTTGTTTTCCATCTGCATGGAATTTTGTGTTTTGGTTTTTAATAAAGTGAAACAGTCATTGCTGCAGTTCACCACTTGCATCTTGAAACAGTTTTGCCATACGATTATCTGCTCATCTAGAAAGCTCCTGGCTTGCACCAGTTTTTGACAGCTTGGTAATACTACCTTAGTACAATACCAAACACACAAAAACATTTGAACCCATTTACTCTTGCTGTTAAATTTCCACGACCTCCCATGGCTTTCAGTATTGAAGGGAGTGGAATCCTTTCCTTATCCAAGATGCATAGGAAATCCTTTCCTACAATCTGATTTACTATAAACAATAACATGAATCAGGGGTTCTAAAACAGGGATTAGAATGTCACCATAAAGGGGGAGGGGCAGGCGGAATCCAATACAAATTTGTATTTCCTGAGCTAGCTGATGCTGAAAATAACACACAGGAAAAGGCTGTTGTCCAGTCATACAAAGAGGCCTTTCATCCATTCTGATTTTGTTAGACTTTCCACTTCACTTTTAAGTTACAAGTGTCTTCTGTGATCGTGTCGTAGTACATTGCTCTTACAGGAAGATCATATTTTGTTCGGGGGGGGGGTGTTTGGCAATCCTCCTCTCACTAAGCTGCTTCTCAATCCAGGAGGGAAGCTGTCGTTGGAACATAATTATATAAAAGGATGTTCTGCTTAAAAAGCAAACTAACTTATGGTTTAAGAAGAATGTTACTACTAATTATTAAAATAAAAGGGGTAGTGGTAATTTTTAATTTTTTGGGGTGTTATTTGCACAGCAAATTACTGGTGAAAGCTGTTGACAGATATTAAAATCTTGTGGTCTGATATCAAATGTGATAGGATTCAAATGAATATCCTAGGACATGGGTCAGCAAACTAAGGCTCGGGGGCCGGATTCAGCCCAATTGCCTTCTGGATCCAGCCCGCAGACAGTCCGGGAATCGCCGTATGGATCGGTGTGGGGATTCTGATCGTTTGGGCTGCGCCATTCCCTCCCCCCCCACACACACACACCATGGCAGCGCCTCCTCCATCCCGCCTTCTGGCTTCTCCCCGCCCTGCCTAGAGGAGGAGCTGGGGAATTAATGTAAGGAACTATATCTGCCTTTCCACCTGATTCAGCTAAAGACTTAAAGAACACCGATTAAAATGTTGCAGTAAGAGATGGCAATTTCCTTGGAGAATCATTTCTCCAGTTTATGCATAAAAGACAGGCTTTATCTTCTCAGTCACTCCTAATAATCGCATGGGGGAAATAACCAGAATGATTAGGGAGAATTAAAAGATTGCAAAACTGGGCTATGACAAAGAATTAGGTTATTTGGTCACAGTCTCAAGAAGTCAGCATTAAATCAACATTAAGTTTCTAACCAGGGATGCGTCAAGGTTTAAGAAATAACACTTTCCAAAATGACAAGTTATTCAACATCTCTGCTGATCATGTATGAATGCAAAAATATGGAGTGATATGGCCAACGTAATTCATTAAATATGACTTTCCAGTCCTTGACAATACAATTGGGAGTGTATTAGATGGAATATACTAGGACACACACAGGATTGCATTGTGAAAGTCTGCAGAAAGAGTTTAACCAACTGTTTGTGTAGATGGACACCAAAATGTATATGATTTGCTCCCAACTCCAGTATCCTACCTGCTAAACTCTGAACATCTCCTTGTTGCATCATACAGCTCCTGTACCTCATACACATCAGCATCGTGGTCTTCAGCACTGCTAGAATTGTGCCAATCAAAAGGTGGATTTTTATCAGTTGGCACAAAAGATAAATTTTCATACTCTGGGATTTCTTCATAATGGCTCACATTTTCATATTCTGGTACATAGTCATGAGTAAGAGAATTCACATGGCCTTGCGATAAGAAACTCTGTTCATCCAAGGACTGTGATCTCTGGCTGTTTGTTGATTCATCCTGACTCCTGGACCTCTGCTTTCCCTTTTGTGAGGATAGGCTGCCCATTTCTGCAGAATGTGCCTTTGAGGGTTTAGTTTTCCTTCCATTTGCTGCACTAGCCGCATTCCGAGTTTTGCCACGCGCTTCATCACTGGAAAAAGTAACAGTGCCGTTATCCGCCGATTGGCTACCCTTGGTCAAAAATTTCTGGAAGTCACTTTTCATTAAGCAAACAGACAGCTTCATATTTAGGAATTTCTTTAGTGAATATTTCTTTTGAGGCTCTTTTGGGGGCTCTTTTGGGTGTATTCTGTCCATATCTACAGAAGACAAGGATTTGGCTCGAGGTTTTGTCACAGCACTTGCAAGTTGAGTGTTTTTTGCATTCTTGGTGTTTTTTAAGGCTTCCGGATTGCCAGAAAATGGAAGAATGGGATGAGGTAATTTCCAAACAGTTCTCTCCAAAGACAACTTTGGAGTATCACAGGATTGCAAAATACTTTGTTCTTTGGCTGACAAATGCCTTATACGAGGTCGCTCCAAGGGAGGATCTAAATCTCTCTGTTCACTAGTAAGGCAGGCACTTTTCTCTATCAGTTCCTCTGATGCGGCTTTTTTCAATAGTCCGGCTGCAGGGATGCTGTGCCTTTGAGGCTTCTTAGGAACAACTCTTGGTGAACTTTCATCTTTATATTCAGCATCTTTATGTTCCTTCTCTTGTGCAAAGTCATCAAGGCTTTCAAAGGCAGGCAAATGCTGGTTGCACGATAATTTCACTTGCTTAGGCAAACTCATGGAAAGATTACTACACCTTATAAATCCAGGTTTTTTGTCGTTAGCAGCCAACATGCAGTTATGTTCCATTATATTGTCAGCAGGATTTACTGAGTTAAGGTCTAAAGATTGCTCAGTATTTCCTACTAGGTGAGGGCTTTCATGCAGAACCTCAGGCAAGACATTTTGCTGGATCATTTCTTCAGATTCAGCAGATTCTGCCTCCTGAATCATTTTCCCAGCAACACATGAAGGACTCTCTGATTTATCAAGTGCATGTATAAGTTCTCGGTTGTTATAGGAAACACTTTGAAAAAGAACATTAATTTTTGTGGTTTTTCTAACAGCACGCTCAGAAAGCCCAGCAGAACTGCAGTCTGAAGGAAGTGGTTCTTTTGTTCCTTCTCCTGAGATATCTATGCCATCTTGCCGGATTAGACATGGAGCAGCACGTAGTTTTCTTGGTTTTGGAACTGGGGCAGATTTAGGGGATGGTGTAGAGCCTACTCTTAATGAAGATAAAGATTCATCAGTCCCTTTTGTGGAGATGCCTGTGTGCAAATCACTAGTATCAACTTTTTCCAAAGGTGCTGTGTTAAGCGAGCAACAGGAACTGTTGGTATTTTCAGTCAAAAGAGGATTTTCTGACATTTCAGACTTGATACCAGGCATCTCTGCATGGTTGCTTGAATTGCCCATCATTTCCTCCAAACTGGATGATGGCGAAACCAGGTCTGTAAACTCAATTTTAATGTCCTTTTTATAACTACTCATGCTATCTTTTTCAAATTTGTTCAAAGGTGTTTGCTTCAAACAGCTGTTATTGGGGCATACACTTTGTGTTAGTACATCTTTGAGCTTTTCATCTAAAAAATTAGCCTTTAAAATTACCCTATTTTTATGTATACTTTTACCATTGTGGCTATCAAGTATTGTTCTAGATTTCAGAGATGATGATGGTTGTTCAGCTCTATCAATGTTCTCTAAGTTTTCCAGCTGTTCAAAAATGGTTGGATTTTTGCAAGTATTCTCCCCATTCCCAAATTTATGCATGCATTCAAAACTGCATGAACACACAGATATAATATAAGCAGTATTTTCTCTTGGGGCTCCATTTTTGTAATTCAAATGAACCAAGTACTCAGAAGAGTCTATTTTGCATTCTTCTAAACTCTTGGAATTTTTCCTTAAAGGTGATGGCACAGTTTTAATCTCAGGAACAGGCAAACAATTGAGAACCTTTGGTTTTGGTGCTATTGCTGGTTTCGTTTTCTTTGTGGGTTGTAAAACATCTGCAAGGACAACATCTGGTTTAGGTGCCACAGGAGGTGGCACTACTTTATGTCCCACCACAAATTTTGGTTTTGGGGCCACTGGTGGCTTCTTAATTTCTAGAAGGGGAAAAGAAAGAAGAGAAATATTAGGTTGGTCTAATTGATTCTAATTAGCAATACTGATCAAATAAATATAGGATGAAACTTTAAAAAGCCAACTGTACTACTGCTATTTGGGGTCACGAAGAGTCGGACACAACTAAACAACAACAAATAAGAAGAAGAGTTCAGATTTGATATCCCACTTTATCTCTACCCGAAGGAGTCTCAAAGCGGCTAACATTCTCCTTTCCCTTCCTCCCCCACAACAAACACTCTGTGAGGTGAGTGGGGCTGAGATACTTCAGAGAACTGTGACTAGCCCAAGGTCACCCAGCAGCTGCATGTGGAGGAGCGGAGACGCGAACCCATTCCCCAGATTACGAATCTACCATTCTTAACCACTACACCACACTGGCGTTGATCACAATTTGTAATATACATTCTGGTTCAAGAGATGAGCATGAGGCAGCTTGAAGAATTTGATTTATCTGATTGTTCATAATCAACAAATTATATAGCAGTGAGAAGGAAGATTGTGGTTACCATGTCCTTTAAATGCTTTCCATACTAGCCATGAAAGAATGGCAACCAATGCTAACAATGATAATTTATACCAAGTATTAGATATAAAATATAAGTTGCAGAAAACTTTTTTTAAAAAATCTTATATCACATTACAATCACACTTTGTAGTTTGACTGCACCTCTTTCAACTCACTTCTCCACAAAATGTTTAAGTAAACTTTGCAAAAATTCCACAAAACTATAGCTACTAGCCAATAAACATTTTCATGTATCTGCTATCCCACACGTAAGTATATTAGTCATCTGTATCCTAAACGAAAGAAAAACTATCAGAACATCTAGACGCCATCATTAGTCAACACATCTGGTTCCTCCTTTTCTGCCTCTGGACAGTATACCATCCTAAGTAGAAGGAAGTGAGGAGCCTGCAGCCAGACAAGGTCAAGATAATCTAATGAAAATCAATAAATCAAATTAAATTTTCCTACCTGGCATCTTAACAGATTTTTTGCTAGCTCTGGGCAACCAAGCCAATTACAAGGCAGTCATAAATTACCATGTGCAACTTGAATAGTGTGTAGCTCACCAGACGAGAACATCCAGTTGGGACTGTGGATAAGCAGGTTCAAATCTCATTCAGTGACAGTTTCACAAGTGATCTCAGGCCAGCCATATACCATGGGTCAAGGAGACCATACTCCCTGGCACAATCACATCCAGTGGTCATGTACCCACCCCATCACATGTGTTCAGCATGTGTGTGATGGGACTTCATGTGCAATGTGATGGATGTAAAATTCTCCATGCAAGGTATTATATTTTTGAAAGTTTTGTGGTAATTTTTTTTTTTAATATTGGAATCTGCCCTGAATACTCTGACAGTAGAGAGGGATGTCTTAAAGCAGGTGGTCTCCAAAGCAAAAGCAAAAAGCTTCAACCACTTATTTTCTCAGCAGCAACTGCAAGCACTGCTGTTTCATTAATTAAATATTAATTTATAGCAGATGATGAAAAAATACAAATAGATTAAAATATTTTAGCTCATTTCTAATTAACGTTCTGAGTAATTTCTGTTGAGGAGTCTAATAAAAAGGTCAAGCACAGACAATGAAAGGCAATGTCATTGTACTAAACACAAGGTTGGATTTACTAAGTTTAATTTATGCTATCCAAACAGTGATATTGCTTCAAAATATAGTCTGGTAGATGTTTTCCTCTAAGTCTGAGCTTCGAAGACAATTTTGTTGAATGTGATCCACCTTCAAGGATCTGAATTATTTCCACATCTAAGCAACTAACCCTGCCATATATTTTATCTTTAATTAATGGATTTGCAGTCTCCATATTCACTGTGATAAACTTATCTGTAGGCGCTGCATAAACTAAAAGTCCCATACCATTTAATCCAGCTATTTATTACAAACTATTCTTACATGCCTTTTGAGGGGAAACAATCTACAGCTTTACCCACTGTAAGAGGAAGACTTTGTGCGTACCCTTCCACTTGCAACACTTAGGCCAACTTAGAATCACTTTAATATATTTTCAATCATTTCTAAGAGGTTGTGAGTCCTCCAACCCCCACAGTTTCATCCCACAAATTTTAACAGTTACCTTCTCTCTATTAATTGTAGAAGTTACCAAGTTTCCTCCTTTGGCATGCGAGAAATTCATTATGACCTGTACGATGAAGTACTTTTTATGACGAATGTCTCCTACCCAGTTCATGGAATTACATCCCTAAAATATTTCTATTCACCTGCTCCATGTCAAAGTCATCCACAACTCATCTGTTAATTTTAAGCTTATCACCAATCACCACCCTGAACTTAGAATGCATTTTTAACATCAGCTAACTTGCCAACTTCATGCTCGGTGATTTCCGTAATGTACGGGGCAAAGAAGTGCAGACACAGTGATCCCTCATCCATCTCTTGAAAGAACATTCATCTTCCAGACCTACTATTTTTCAGTCATAAAACAGCTACATAAATTGCACAGCCTATGGCAGTCTGGAAAACAATTCATATAAAAGACACTATAAACCTATGTCCTTCTTCAGACAACTTTCCAATTATCCTACAGCTTATCAGAACCCACTCCTGAACAGGGGAGGAGCATATGCCTGAGCTGCACAGGACGGGTGCACTCTCGAGGGGTGCGGGGTGCGGAGGTTGCCCTCCCAGGCACAGGATAGCCGCTCGGGTGCATGGAACGGCGCACAAGCCCTGCAGCTGGGGACAGAGCGAGCCGCTGATGGCAGACATTTGGTGCACCACCTGCCCGTGACTCCCAAGCCTCCCCTGAGCTGTCAAAACAAAGGGGGAAGGGGCAAAGCAGCGCATCTCCCCCCTCCCCCCGACGGCTCGGGGTAGGCTTGGGAGTCGCAGGCAGGCGGCGTGCCAAATGTCACTCCTCTTCAGCGAAGACACCCAGGGTGGTCCACCTCTACCACACACCCCTTCCTCTGTCCCTGCTCCTGAACAGCTTTGAGGTGGTGGGTGGGAACAGAAGCAGACAAGGAACAATATGAAGATGTGTGTAGCTTGCAAGAACATGTTTCTCAATGCTCAGGGCAGAAGAGGAAGCTCAGCTCAGAAACTTCTACACCCAGTAACTTCCTAGACTTGTTGCCTTGTAGTTCCTTCCTTCAACCCGAACCAAGTGATGGCACATGAGCTCACTAGTTCGAGAAAGACTACAGATTCAAATCCTAACTGTGTCTTTCCCTTTATGGCTGTACATAAAAGCGAAGCCCTCTCACTAAGATAATTACACATTGTGTTCATACAGATAACATCCTCTCGATTCAGTATAAAAATCCACTTGTGTGTATATTGTGTGAGACTTCAGTGGCTACCATATATCAGTGTACTATTGGTTCATCATAATGTATCTATTAATTTATGGTTTTTAAAACTTTATGCCTCCAATCTCTTCTACCTATTCTAAAATAACTATGTTTTTTCCAATCCAAAGACTAAAAAAAAAAACCACTACACCAAAAGCTTTCATCCTCAAGTTGTCTCAAGTAGCACTCTGGACAGATATTAATTTCTTAAGGATTATCCTCAAACAAAAGTTCACTTTGTGGCTATCAGCAACCAAGCATCTCCCCATCTTGGTTTCCTAGCAATTAAATGGAATAGTCATCTATGATATCACAGAACATCACCTTTTCATAGAAAACCCCTTCATAATTTTTCAGCAGCCTCAGACGTTAATCAACAACCCGTCTCAGACAATTCAATTTAACTCAGGTTGAAACTTGCCTTTTCCTTTATTTATATCATGAGGTGCACTTCCCACACATGTCAAGCGTGAATCATACTCAGCTGGGTTTAATAGGCACAGCCCATCTGCTCACCAAGGCGCTCCAGACTCCTTTAAACAGGATACTCAAATTCTCTTCCAGTCGCTCCTCACAAATGCAGAATCGTCCATAAGTTTTCTGAATAAGAGCTGCTCTTCGTGGACACAAAGAAGAACTTCATGAATGCCTGTCTCAATGGCCTTCTGCCATGCCCTGAACCTCTGCACTTCTCAGACCAACTATATGTCTTTTCTTTTGTTATGCAATACCAAACAGATATTCTGTCTCCTTTCCCTCCCATCATTGACTTTTTTCTTACATAAACTCATATTTTTAAAAAATTCCCTCATTATAAAGGTTATCATTTTGAATCTAAAGAGCACCCGGCAACGTGTAAAAGTGAATACAGCATTTCCACCTTCTCAGTCTTACACTGCAAACCTTTTCTCCCTATTCTGTTTGCTCAGTGCCTGTGATTTTTCCCTCCTTTCAGGTGCACGAGTGTTCAACATAAACACAAAAGGAAATGACTCACAACATCCCGGAAGATAGGAAGCAATCTTTCAAAACATGGGATTGGGGAAGATATATTTTCTAAAACTGTGGCAGTAATTGACATAAATGCATCCCAAGTCCAAAAGGAAAACATTAATTTAAACCCTTAACTTGCTTAACGCCATGATGAAGGAAAACAGGAAAATTGTGAATAGCTTTAAAACGAATACAGAAGAGATGAACAAACAACTTCCTTAATCCGGATGGTGCAGCTGTACCTGAATAAATAGTGGAATTTTTAAAGGATCAAAAGGACACCTTACCCTGCTAATCTAATTTTTTAGCCTTTCAAATAAAAACACTGAAAGAGAGTAATGTTCATCTAGTTGACTTCCTATTTGTAGCATATTGCCCTCATCTGTGGTACTATGAAGAGTTTCTGGTTTTCGAAAACAGAATAAAAACTGTAGTTTAGTGCATTCAGATTAAGAGCTCAAAATTAGGAATTTGTTTTGCAACTGCATCACCAGAACTATATTTCTTCCAAGGCATAGACTCCAACTTCCAGCCTGATCATAAAGATGTTTACTTGGTGGTCCCTTCAATTTGGTACAATAGATGTACAGTCAAATCCTATGCATGTTTACATAGAAGACAGGACATTAAGTTCAGTAGACGTCACTTGCAAATGTGCCTAAGGCTGCAATCCTATGCGCACATACTTGAGAGCAAGTCCCTTGAGTTAATTTCAAGAAAACACACACAAGATCAGAGATCGTTGTAGCTTTTAAAATGACATCGCCACTTTTTATGGACCTGCACCTGAACATTTACGCTCGCAGAACATAAGGCCACATGAGCATATATTTCAAAGCAAAAAATGCATATTAATCTTATACTTGCTGAATATGCTTTGGGGGGCGGGGGGAAATGTGCATCCTCATCCTGATACATTTTTGTCAACCAAAGAAACAAACAAGCCTTCCAACATTTTTTCGTCATAGTGCTCATCCCAAGTCCCTAAATCACTAAATCTGGCAAATTAATTGAGCAAGCACAAAGCCCAATTGCTAGACTTGCTATGTCAGCAATCAGATATGCAGGGACAGTAGCTACACTGCCACACTGTTACAAAATGAGGTTTTAAGATGTTCAACTGGTTCTGCTGCAAAGCTGACATAGTGGGAGGAAGCCCTGCCAACATTCAATATTCTACCTTCTCCAGCCCTAAACCATCCTAACTCAAGTTTATAAATGGGGTTATATTAATTTACACCTTGATTTTAACGTTCACTAAAGGCTATACAGTGGTACCTCAGATTACAGACTCCGCTAACCCAGAAATAGTACCTTGGGTTAGGAACTTTGCTTCAGGATGAGAACAGAAATTGTGCTCTGGCAGCGCGGCAGCAGCAAGAAGCCCCATTAGCTAAAGTGGTACCTCAGGTTAAGAACAGTTTCAGGTTAAGTACGGACCTCCGGAATGAATTATGTACTTAACCTGAGGTACCACTGTATACCTAAACAAATATTCAGTCATGTAGCCAAATTTAGCTTCTATGTAACCATGTCCACTACACACTCTAGGACTCTTGACATATCAAGTGGGGGAAATGCAGGAGATGAAAGCCTACTGAGTGTTTGCCAATAATGTGCATGTTACTTATGAGATCTATTTTATGACCTTCTTCAAGATTGAAATTCTCTCATTCAAGAGCAGACATACTTACCAGAGTGGTCTAGCTGCTAGGAAAACTCCACTGGCTCGTTCAGACTACTCCACTGTTAAAGCTACTCTTTGCCACCCCCAAAATGCAAACAAATCCAGTTGCAAGGAAAAAACCTTGTTTGAGCATCTCCCCAAACCAACCATCACAAATCCTGGAAAATGCTTTGTTAAACTAAACCCAAAACTAACAATAGTCCACATCATCCTAACACTGCTCTGAAAAGAAACTGGCAACTCAGAATTATCAAAGTCTTAGGTACCTACAGAGTTAACATGTACATGCAAGGATTAGCTGTCTTTTTTACACTGTGGAACCCTTTTAACCTTCTCTCAAGCAACACCAAAGCTTCTGTCTCTGATTTAATAGACAGGCCTTAGAAGGTTTCAAAAACATTTCCAACAGATCAATGGAAACATAACACTGCAGATCAATTCGTTTTAATTTTAAGGAGCAGGCCCTGGCTTCACATGTTCCTTCTCTTCCTATGCCAGTTGCTCATGGTGCAATGTTACATCTAGTTAGCTGTAACACAGTTTAGCCCTGCAAACCCTGGTTAACATACGTCTGTGCAGATGCAACAGCCACACCATGGTTACGAGTGTAGGGGGGATGAAAGGGGTGGGGTGGGGAGTTAATGTAGGTGAGGGATGGAGAGCCCTTTCCCATCTCTTTGTGATTAAGATATCACCAGCATTTCTGTGCTAGGTTATTGAGATGTTTTTACCAGCTTTGTAACAGTACCACAAAATGTGGATTGGAATACATTTTGCTGCTTATTTCACAATGCACTTCACTACGTGCAATTTTGTAATCGGGTAACATTGTTGTTCTTCATTCCCAAATTGTTTCTGGTAATAGGAAACTCCCTTCAATTCAATTTGGAACCTGTTGGCATTTACAATATTTATTGGAGAACTATTGGGAAAACCTCAGTTTCCACAGAAATTCCTTCCCAACTGGTAACAATGGCACATGTTTCACGAATGCCTCTTGTCGTATTGCTTGATTTTAAAGGGCCTCTAAAAATGTTCTCATTTTTGCCTAGTTGCTTGCCACCAAGCACAGGTTAGAAAGAACTTCCAAAACACATGTGCCAAATCTCATTTTACATTCTAAAATGTAAAACACCAGATCCATTATAAATCCAAGCTTTGCAAGCAGAACAAATTTTTGTTCTGAACCAGATAGGTACAAACTTTGGCTGCATCACAATTACAAAAACAAACACCTGTGGATGTGTCCCATCAATGCAGGCATTTCCATTTGAACAGCAGAACTTTTGCCCCCCTCTGCCTCCTGTGCATACATACCCTGTGTCCTCCCCAAATCTGGATCCAGAGAGTTGGAGGGATCTGCCAAACAGATTTCTGGGGCATGCACTGAGAGGTGGGTGACATTCCATTGCACAAGTAGAAATCCTTGTGCTGCAGAACATTCACAGAGTGCTATGTTAGATATAACCCTAAGGGTTCAAATACTGAAACATTTATTGATTCAACTCTCTGTCTAATTATTTCATACTTAAAAGTAAATACTATTTGCTTCCAGGAACCTTTTAATCTTGATTAGTCACCTTCCCCCTACCATTTTCTAATTATTAACTTAATTTTAGCACTAGGAATACACCTCCAAGATTATGAGCCATTTTGATCTTGGAATGAAATCTAATTGAGAAGACAGTGCAATTAGCAAAGTATGAACAAAAAAATATGGTGGGTGTCCTAAAGTAACTGCTAAAAAACAGAAAATTATCCAAGTCAGTTACATGTGCACTATTACAGCTTTGGTAACATAAACAATATATTGCCAAATAATTAAAATGCAAACATTAAAATAATTCTGCTCTCAATGATGTGCCAATTAATAAAATTGCAAAGACAGCTGGGTAGTGCGGAGACTTAATGGGTTTAAGGCATTACTCCAAAATGCTTCCACAGACATCTGAGGAGCAACCATGGGACAAGCTGAAATATGTCTACATTTGACCATAGACCGCAATCAGTAATGGAATCCTTCCCATTAAGGAAACATCATAAGTATCCATTATGCCTTATATCTGTTTTTTGATACTTCCATGAAAGGAGCTGATAAGGATGATTTATCTGCCGCTTTCCATTCAATGAAGAGTGTTCTTATTTATGCTGCTCATGAAGGTATAAAGCAGCTATTAACCTAGAGAATGGGCAAACAAAAACATGGATAATGTACCTCTGTTTCACAAACGCTCACCCTTCCCTGAAAAATACCCAGAAATACAATAACTTCTCATTTAAAGGTGAAAAAGGGTTAGGGAATGCCAAGCACTGATGTTGATCAGTTCAAATAAAAGCCTAATTAATGCCTTCCATGCTGTTGATCAGTTCAAATAAAAACCTAATTAATGCCTTCCATGATTAACATATGTGACTAAACTTGTATGATCTTGATTAAGATGGGAGTATACTCTTGAAAAGGAAATAAGTATCGGTGGAATTAGCATTAATAATTCTGGTAATGCCACATAAACAAAATAATGCTCTTATAAATATTGACTGCTATAGTAAAACATGTGTATTTAAGATTGATTTTTACACAAGAGGACAATTCTCCAAACAAAGACTTAAGCTTAGAATTCTACTTTCCTACAGCTCACTCTACCCCGAAACACAATAATTTTGCTGTGTGTTAGAAAACCCCAATGACAGTCTACAAAGTCCAGACCTCACCCAGATAATAAAACTGTGTCACGAAAAGGGCAACAGATAAGAATACCTAGTCATGTGTTCATGTGTGCTCCACTGCTGTAGAGACCTAGTAGCAAGCCATTATAGGTCAATGAAAATTCAGCACTGGATCTGAAGAAAGATTCACAAACCAAATACCCGTACACTTTGGTCACTTTCCATGTCATCCAGAGTATCATGGCTGCTGCAAGCTCTGCAGTTGTTTCCATGTCATTCCTGGAGTTTATCTGTTGCTTTTGTAGGTTGGATGAACTTAATACACACCACAAACACTCTAGCACCTGGGCAGAAGATATAAATGCTCCCAGGTTGGTGTAGGACACTCTTCCCCAAGCCTTTCAGAAATTATGGACTGTAGTTTCCATTATCCCCAATAATGACCATGGCCACCATTGGCCATGCTCGTTGGTGCTGATGGGAGTTGGGAGTTCAACAAAATCTGGAGGCACCAGTCTGGGGGAAGCTGATGTAGGAGCAGCCATGAAGGCTGCAGTAACCATGCTATTGTGGAGAGGTAGCTGTCTGCTATAGCAGAAACAGAGCCTCTTGGCATATTAAAGATGAACAAATATATTATGGATTAATTTTACACATTTACAATGATTCCTATAAAGTGAGAACAAAGAGTGCCTAGATCTCAACAGCTGACCTCAGGTTCCATTGCTTGGCTATGTCACAAAGAAACCATACACACCCTGTTTAGCTACAGCTTACTTCCAGGCAAACATATTTATGATAAGGATACAAATTACTGGTAATTTTGCCAAGTGCCACACAAAACTTGACTAAACAAGGTTATCGATGAAGTTATCAGGATGAGAATGTTTCCTGCGCACACATGGCTTCTTAGACACAAGCTCTATTGAGGTCAATTAGATTTATTTCCAAGTAAGCCTATATATGATTACACTTGAAGGCTGCAATTCTATACACAATTAACTGAGAGTTAATTCAAACTCTCCAAAACCCAGGTGCACTCCAAAACCCAGGTGCAATCCTACCCCCACTCCTACTGGGAGCGGTTAGGATGTGGTGAATCTTAAGTAAATTATTTATCTAGGAGTTATCTACTCCAACTGAGGAAAGGCCTGCTTACTGCCGGTGCAAGTTAAGACAGCCCAAGTTACACTAAGAAAAAGGTGTGTGTCAAGAGTAGGGAATGGGTGGAGTAAGGGAGAAACAGATACACTGCATATTTACCAGCTCCATCCACAGGTATCTTACACCACCAAAACTGCAGATGTTAGTATAGTTACAGGTATGTAGTTGTGTTGGTCTGCCGTAGTCGAAACAAAGTAGTGTGCATGCACACGAAAGCTCATACCAATAACAAACTTAGTTGGTCTCTAATGTGCTACTGGAAGGATGTTAGTATACTGTCACCGCAAAAGGAATGAATACAAGGGCAGACAGTGAAGGTTTACATTGCTTCCTGACCCCACCCAGACCAGAGAGTTAGGATGCAGCCATGGGTGTAGCCAGGATTTTGGGGGAGGGGCAGACCTTTCTGTTGGGGGGGGCAGAACCTCAGATAGTTATGCATTTGTTATTGATTTGGGGGGGTAGCTGCCCCTCTCTGCCCCCCCCACCTTGGCTATGCCCATGGATGCAGCTTAACTTTCACAGGAAATACACTGGTATATCTGCCTAGTAAGAATTGCTCTGCAAGTCCCATGAAATACAATGGAATTTAATTCTGAGCAGATATAGTTAAGAAGCATCCTCATGCACCAACACAAAAATTCCAATTGCCCGTTTCCACAGATGCATGCACACAAACGAATTAAACAATTTTAAAACACAGTACCAATGCCTGCAAACCATTCAAACATGAGCTCCCCACAGTTTTATAATTTTAAACAAAGCTGACTTTGTTTTCCTTAATTGGGGTCATGGCCTAAAATAAAATATGCCTTTGTTTTCTGAATCATGATGGGGTAGCTAGGGTCAACTTTTTTGTTCACCACAGCAAAAACTGAAAGAAAGTTTACTAAAAGACTATCTTCCTAGGACTATTTGTTTATAAAGTGGGAGCTCTAGGCCTGAAGCCATACAGATCGCTTCTCCACAATGTTAGTAACTGAATCAATTTAAAACCACAAGACGACACAGAGTATCAGAAATGCACTCAACAAGTTATGGGTTATTATGAGTTCTATTTAACTTGAAAGCTTGCCACATGTTCGTTCAACACAATAAAAGTCACCTGACCTGTCTGTGTACCTCAGGCAATGGCCAACTACACCTAGCAGAGTTTCTAGGTGTAGAAAAGTACAAGCATTAAAAAGAAGATGACACCTCCTTTCCCCATTAAACCAGTAAGTGTCCTTTGGAGGGGGGGGGGAATTAAGTTTTCTGCTGAATATCTTTCGGGTACCACCTCGTGGTTCTAACAAAGACACCCACCCACCCAAAAAAGAAGGATGGGTGGGAGAGAGAGGGGGGGAAATGAAGATGAATCATTTCCTTGAGTATCTGCAGGCACAAAATAAGGAGGATAGAGTCCAACCATACCAAGCAGGAAACTGGTGCTTTTTAATTTCCTCCCAGTAGTTAGAATCACGAGAAAACAAAGACGGACTTCACAGGACACTACCGGAAAAGCAGTTATAATCCCAAAAAATAAGAGCACCAGATCATGCACTTCTCTCAGGGTACAGACCTCAAGACGAGTATTTCGGAATAGAAAGCTCTCCGAAGGGACTCCGTTGTTGCGTGAGGGGGGGGGCCGCCAAAAACTGATGAGGGGCTTGGGAGAAACCGGGGGGGGGGGTTCAAGTAGAGCTATAGCAACTTCCCAGTAAGTGCTCTTCTCCCACTCCAACTAAGGGGGGAAGGGACATGACACAAAAGACAAGGGGACAGCGGGGTGGGGTGGGGTGGGGGCTGTGAACAAGGACAGCTCGACTTCCAGCCTAGAGGAAGTTTCCCAGAAGACGACCCCCAACCAAGCCTTTCAATGGAAGCAGAGAATGAGTGGAGGCGAGAGGGGGCAAAGGGAGTTTCCTTGCATTGTCTGTATGCCGCCGCGTCTGTGTCTGCTGGGTGTGTGTGTTTCCCCCCTGGTCTTTCCTGCACCTTGACCGGTCGCAGCTGGCTTCGCCGGATGAAGAGAAACTTCTCCGCAACTTTCCTCCGCTCATCCCGTCGAGAAACTCACCGGCTGAACTCATGGTGCCTCCTTCCCACGCGCCTCTCTGCCGCTGCTGCCTGCCTGCCCCTTAACCCGGCGTCCTTTTCTTAAGACATAGCAGCTCCTCTGGAGTCTGCGGAGAGGAAAACAGGCCTCTGCTCAGTCTCAGCGGCTGCCGAAAAATGCGGCTCGTTCCCCCGGCTCCCGCGGAACATCCCCGTCGAGGAGAAGCGAGAGCGGCTCGCACCGAAACGAGCCCCGACAGCGACCAACTCTCCCTATAGGCTTCTCCCACAGCTACAACAAGAAAGCCCCCTAGAGGCCGAGAGCCGCCAGTGCAGGCTTAAAAAGCAGAACCCAAAAAAAAATCTCTGTTCCAAGATAAGCTTCCAATCAGCGGAGCGCTACCTGGCCTGCCTTTCTCAACCCCGCCCCCTCTCTCCTTCGCGGTGGCTGCTGGAAGTCGTAGTTTTCTTACGCCGGCGGTTGGGCCATACGGGGAGATTATATACCGCCCGGGCTCGGCGGACTCGGTTTCCCGTCGTGCCTGGAGGGCAGAAGCACGGATGGCGGAGAAGGATGACACCGGAGTTCGACGACGAAGTGGTGTTTGAGGTAGCGAAAGCGCGGCCTATCGGGGGGGGGTGTTTCTGAGGAGGCCGCAGGCGGAGGAGCCGGCGCCGCGGGTCCTTCACAGCCTCAGGCGGCGGGACGGGGTGCGGCGGCCCCGTGCGTGGACGTTGGGGGTGGGGGGGGCACCTCGCGGGGCCTTCTGCGGGGAGCAGGGCCTGCCACAGAGGGGCCAGGAGGTTCTGAGGTGGTGCTGGTCTTTGAAACCGCCCCCCTGAGAGGGAGGGAGGGTCGCCTTTAAGGCCCAGTCGCAGCACTTGGAGGGCAGCAGCTCAGACAAAAGGGGCTGGCCATCTCGCCACAATCCCATCCGTGCCTGCCAGCCTGGAGCCAGTTCCAGTAGAGTTTAATAATAATAATAATAATAATAATAATAATAATAATAATAATAATAATTTATTATTTATACCCCGCCCATCTAGCTGGCTTTCACCAGCCACTCAATGGCACTTGCTCCCAGGTGAGGGTGCATAAGATCGAAGCCTGCTTTTGTGGGAGGATGAAGGCACCGTCTGCCCCCCAAACCGTGGTTCTCTTTGCCATTTCTGCTCAATAGCCTTTTTATCCAAGGAGCACCCACCAGTCATAGTTGTCGAGGCAGATGGAGGGGGCACCACAACAGGGTGCTGGTTGCCCCCATAGATTCCCCCTGTTCAAATAGCCTGGTTAGTTTTGGCAACAGCCCCCCCCCAGGTTGAAAATGCTGCTTCTCAACGACAAGCTGTCAGATGACAGCTATCCTAGATGCACATGCTGACCTGGCTTTTATTACACAGACCTGGCTGGATGAAGCTGGGAGTGGGGTTAATCTGTCTCAGCTTTGCCCCACCGGGTTTCTCTGTACAGCCAATGCTAGTAACTCAGATATATAACATAATGGCCAACTGGCACCTTAAATCTGTGTACAGCAGCAGGCAAGATCTAGGAGAGGGGTCTGTCCTGATTGCATCTCCTTGACCACATGTCCTCTCCAGCAGCCCACTGGGTTCAAGTGTGCATATCTGAAGATAGGTGGCTGGGGCAGAATAGGGATTCTGCTGATGTACCACCCACCCTGATGTTCAACAGTCTCTCTTCCTGAACTAGCAGGGAAGGTCTTAGGGTTGGCATTCAGGCTGAGGCTTCACTGTCTGGAGTGGATCAGGATTTCATATCTGCCATGCCAACCTTGAGTCTGTCCCAAGTAACTTCTAACTCCTATCCATGCTGCAGGACACACTCTGGATTTGGTTTTTTGCATTGAATTGGATGGTAGTGGTCTTAGAGTGGAGGAACTTCCTTTAGTTCTCTTGTCATGGTCATATCACCACCTTGTGGGGCTTAACCTTGCTGGATCTCAAAGCCTCTGCAGCAATGGGGGACCAATTAATATGGCATGCCAAAGAGCACCAGTAATATTTGAGATTATAATTCAGGGTGGTGGCCCCCTCTACCAGTCAAAGGAACAGAGGATCCTTTTAATAAAGGCAAGAACTATCAGTGAGGGAAAGGGCATAGCAGAGTGAATTCTGACCACTGACCCTCCATTTGTTAACACAAACTCCTAGTGGAGAGGTACTCTTTCTGATTAAAGACAACGTGTTAGTATTAAAGTATAAGGGCTTTTTTGGAAGAAAAAAACACCCCACCCAAAGGTCATAGATCTCACTTTCTGTAAAGCATCTTTGTTTCCACCACCACTGCCAACTTATTTCTAGATTTACAGTCCTTCTAGTAGGATCTAATTCCCCTTTTTGTGGCAGACCAGGCACAATGCAAATACTGTTGTCTATTTCAATAATATTGGTTAGATTAGTAAACTGTAATAATAATAAAAAAAAATGAATCCAGCCTCTTGAAATGTATAAAAGAAAGCACTTTCGTACACTTTCATTAGCATCATAGGCATATAGTGTAGCATGTGTTATTCGTGTATGAGGTTTCTTCCATTAGAAATCCTTGTGGTTTAATTGTAATGGATAAATAGTATTTACCTCTTGAAGCTGCACTGAACAAGAAGTTTCTGGAGTATGCTTTGAAATGGACATCTCCCTTATAAGGAGAGACCACTAAAAGTGTGTGTGTGTGTGTGTAATTTTGTGCTATTTGGGTTTTTCTGCTATATTTTAGTTGGCCCAATAAAGGTATTGCCTAATATGAACTTTGGAAACTGTTTACTTAGAAACATACATGGTGAGCTTGGGGATCAGCCAAACGCCCAGTCACCCAATGGTCTTGAGGTTTTCCTCTTCCTTGCTAGCTAGCTACAAAAACTCTTCACTATTTTGTCTTTAACTGTGTTCCAACCTATCAAACTGCTTCCTTGACCCCCTTCCCAAACAGGAGCTAGTAGTCCCTGCAAAATCCTGAACCAAAGTTCTTTTACATGTTCAAAGAGACTGCTAACAGTCCTATTAAGCTCATTATAATAAGCCATGTTAATTTCTTCTCTTTCAGTTGGTTCATTTTTTGCAGTCATAATTAAATTAAAGTGTTTACTAAGTGTAATCATTTTCAGAAGTGATATTAGATGAGGTTAATGGAAGGGGAGAAACTTCAGTTGGAAAACCAGTTAGTTAAGTATTTCTATTGTTTTACTTGATGGGGGGCGGCAGCTGCCTCCCCTGACCCTCTTGGCTATGCCCATGTATCCATGCAAGCTAGTTGTTATTCTATGCTGTCGTTTCTCAGTACATGATCCTTTTTTATTGGTAGTGTGTTTGATATATCTAAGTGCAAAAGAATAGTTCATACTCTTATCTTTGCTAGAGTATTATTTTATTTATTTATTTATTTGCCCCTCATGTATTATACCTATTCCCTCTATTATTTTGGAATTCATGCATACATTGCACAATTAAGTTGCACGATCTGATGCAGAGAGTTGACTTGCATGCTGTACTAGTGCAGTACAAGCAGTACTAGACTGCTATGTCGCTTTCTAAGTTCAGACATTGGTTGATAGTGGTTTGTGGGAAAGACCTAATGTACTGTACATAACACTGAAGTAAAAAAAAAGAAGCCTTTAGTGTACTTCAATGAGGTGCATGCTTGTCTTCAAAAGTTTTAAAAACACTCTTTAAATTGAGAGTACCATCCAAAAGTAATATATATATAGCTGATCCATTAATTTGCAAGTCTCGCTGACTTTCATAAGGCTTCCTTCCAGATAAATTGGTGTAGCTTCAGATTTTCTGGAAAGCTACATGTGTATCTATTTAATTTAGAAACAAACTTTGATTAGGTTTAACTGTGGCAGTTTCAAGACGTGTGGTTTGTTGCACTAATAAATCATTGCTACTGGTGGAATTGCTGTTGACGTTCTACCCTATCTGGGCTTTTTTCTGGATGCTCATTCCTCTCTGTTTCATCTACACCAGTGGGCATAACATAACTGCCTGTGGTGGAAAAGCAGAAAGTCCAATGAGTGTCAAGTTGGAAAACTGAATTCAAACAATCCTTTAAAAAAATAAATACATAAAAATCAATTAATTACCATGAAGCACCTATTCATTTAAGCACAGTTGCCCAATGCTAGTTATGCAATGCCAAAAAACAAAAGATTTTAATTTTTTTTAAGATTGGAAGTATTAATTGGGGGTGATGGCAGATGCTAAAATAGCAGAGACTAGAAAGGGATTTTTCCTAGATTTTAAAATTAGTTTTATTTTGTAATTTCACCATAAAAATCTTTCATTTCAGCACTATTTTCTAATATTTTAAAAAGATATAGCTGGAGAAGCATTTTAGTTCTAATTAAAAGATCAATTAAAAATTAAATGTTTAGAAAATGGTATCAACTGCAAAGGTTAGTAAATGTGTGTGATGTAATCAGCTCTGATATGTCACTGCCAAAACCATGACTCTTAAATGTACAGAAGTGTAATGCTACACCTGTGGAGATTATTACATTCCACACACACCCCACACTTTATCTTCACCAAAAAGCCAAGAAGCAATATACTTTTCCAACTATCTTAAAAAAGTCAGGCTTTCTGTGTAAGAAAAATGGAGAATTGTAAAAAAAACACACCACATAAGTGGATGATAATATGTGGACTTCTTCACTTTCCTCCCAGTAAAATGTGAATGAACAAGAGGGTGATTCCGCACTAAATTCCTAGTGTAGAAGCAACCCCTCCAGGAAGTGGAGAATGGAATTGGCATGTATGAGGAAAGAAAATGCATATGCTTGCAGCATGTTCCTAGTTTCTAGCCCACGGAGATGAGCTATAATGTCTGAATTGAGCCCTTGGTATAAGATCCTAAATTCTGGCCCCCAAACGATTGATGAGATGCAAGTGCAAACTGCTCTTGCAGTTATTGAAAAAAATTACAAACTGTGAAGTGAATTCAATATCTAATAATTTTCTATTTTAAATGTGACTTATTCCCATATATTCAGTTGACTTCATGCTGTTTCATATTTTTCAAGTTTGAAATACATATCCATTGCAATAGCAAACTGGCAAGTGGAATAAAAAAAAATGGCAGTCTTAATGACCTGGTGCAATTCTTTTATGAAAGGTTCTCATTAGCTTTAAAGGGTTTCCTTACTGTAACCACATCTTTTTTGTAATTTATTCATGAAGCCTGTGCTGTTACTAGAAGCACTGTTTATGAACACTCAGTTGTACTGTATTTTCCTTCATGTTATTCACTGTATACTTGTTGGAGATATGAAGCATTCAGTATGGAACTGAGACGCTTGAGGCACCAGAATGAAACATGGTTGGCAAAACACTTTATATTATCCTTATACTTCTTTTGTGTGAACTTTGATACCTAATAATTTTCCTGTGTGTGTGTTTTATTGTTGTTCATATTAATGACATAATTTTAAATGCCTTCTCATTTACTTAGTAACTGTTAGCTTCCATTAAGAAAAGGCTAATATTCAAGTTACTCTGAAATACTAAAGCTTGATATAAAAGTTAGAGGACAAGGCCTTTCAAATAACTTAGCTGTAACTTTTCCTTATGCTGCTATGACAACTATTTTAGTAAGTTTTAATGAAAGCCTCTTGCTTTCTCCTTAGTTTGATTTTGAAGGAATTGGGCAAGTCCACCCCCCCTTCATATATTTTCTACTGCCTGTAAGAATTTTTATTCTGGTCTAATGGCATTTAATTGAAGTTTTAGATATTTGATATTTTACTGTGTTTGATGCTTTAATTTGTTGGAAGCTGCCCAGAGTGGCTGGGACAACTCAGTCAGATGGGCAGCATATAAATTAGTAGTAGTAGTGGTAGTAGTAGTAGTCATCAAAATTGGAATGAACTGGTTAGTCCAGAATTTCTGAGAAGAAGAAAAGAAGAGTTTGGATATCCTGCTTTATCACTACCCTTGGGAGTCTCAAAGCGGCTAACATTCTCCTTTCCCTTCCTCCCCCACAACAAACACTCTGTGAGGTGAGTGGGGCTGAGAGATTTCAGAGAAGTGTGACTGGCCCAAGGTCACCCAGCAGCTGCATGTGGAGGAGCGGGGATGCGAACCCGGTTCACCAGATTAGGAGTCTATCGCTCTTAACCACTACACCACACTGGCTCTCAAAGAAGCTGAGTAGCTTGGCAGTTTTTTTTTAAATACAGGGGAATTTTTGACAGACTTAATTTTTATAATCCTTAATTATTTGACATATTAAGGTGGCTAGCAAATTTCTGAATGACATACAGTAAGATGAACACTTTTCTATCTTAACTGAATCAATGAAACATTTTTATTATAAACTAATTGTTGTAAAGTTAAAAGTAGCCATTTTTATAGATCCACAGGATGAAAATTGTGTTATACACTCTTCTGCTGCATCAATCCATATGCAACTGAAATAGTATAGGACAAGGGAAAGATTAATGCTATTAAGGTGTGAAACATAATCCTATCAGTGCTCAGAAATCTTTTTAGTAGGCTAAATAGGCTTAACCAAAAAGAAGCATACTGTATACATTTTTTCTATTTATTTTACAAGTTGCCCTTTTCTTTGCAAATACTTGTTCCAGTTTGATGTCAGCCTTCTGAATGTCAGTAACCAAAACTTAAACCAGTGTGTACAATTAGACATGAAAATGCAAATATAAAGGTTAAAGTATAAATATTAGAATGACTATTCTATTGGAATACTAAAGGAATCATGTCCTGTACTGTTCATCATCAAATGTGTGGAGTAAAATCAAGAAAGAAATTGGAATCCATCAAATTAAATGGTCTTAAAGTCTTGTCTTTAATTTGATAGCATTGAGTCTGGCTGTGAGGCAGTTTTGGAAGACAGAAGGTTTTCATTTGAAAAATGTGAGAATCTGAAGGGAGCAGGAGCACAACCTTTACATAGGGGGAAATAGCTTTTATATTTATAAATAATGTACCTTTCTAGAATCCCTGTCTTCAAGATGCAATTTATGAGTAATTGGCTAGATGATAAGCAGGCCAAGATGATTATGAGCCAAGGGACTATGACTAAGACATTTAAATTCAGTAGCTTGGCAAGTCTTTGCAAAGGATTCTATATAATATTGATGTGCATTATTTCTTTTAAGCAGTAGCTTCCTAAAAGCCTTTTAAAATCCATCAACTGATTGTCGGTTCCTCCTATCATACAGTAACAGAAGAAATTGCAGAGTCTTAGTGAGTTGCTGCTGACTGCTTCTGATGATGCTAGGAAAATGCGCCTGTGTGAGAGCACAGGTGCAGTTTTTCTGACCGATGCTCATTTTCTGCTCCAGTCATCCTGGAGAGGCAAGTAGAAAGAAATGAGGAGGTGGAGGAAATTCTCTCAGATGCACTGCAAGTGTATTTGAGAAAGAGGTGGAATCATATTTTCCAGGAGACAAGGAATGCACTGCCTGTAAGTCTTTTATTCCTCTAATCACTGCACCTCAGAATAAACTTGGCTGACTTTTGTTTTAGGCATTAGTAGAGTTTGCACTTTAGTAGTTGAGAGGGATAAAATTTGAGAGAGAAAGACGTTCCAAGATGTTGTTGGGAGTGTCATCTGTTGTTTATATTCTGGTTCATTATATACTAGATTTGCTGTGGTTTAAAGCAAGAATATTATTGTTTACTAATCTAAAGGAGGTTTTTAAGTTTCACTGTTAATGTGGTTAAGAGTTAATAAAAGGTTAGATCCAGAGGAGATATCATAGGGTGGGAGAGGGAGGAAACCTGAGAGATACTAATGGAGAAAGTCTTAGTCATTTCCTTTATAATGCATCAGCAGAAATTACAGAGGTGTGGCTTTGATTTTAGAAATACTGTAATGAATTGGATGATTACTCAAATTTGTGTCTTAGTTTCAATTTCACTCATTAAAACAGGTAAACAGTGGTAGCTATGCATAGTATGACAAGGGAATTGATGAAAGATAAGTTAAATCTTTCTAAATTTTGGTGTTTCTTTCAGAAACTTCTCTGCTATTTGTTGTCTTGAATTTTTTTTAATCTTTGTGGTATCTAGTTCAGTTCAGTAAAAATACATTAGATCTTTTCAGTAAAATTAGCCAAGTAGTTGCTAAGAGTCTGGGGCATGCATTATTATTAATTAGATTATTTACAGCATTCACCCTGATACACTGTGTTTATTAATACTTCACTTACCACTACACTATCCATGTACAGGCAGGTTCAGTGGAAAGATAGGGGCTAGTTTCAGGGTTCTTTATACATATATGCTAGGTATGTACCTGAAAGCTGTAGAGATAAAAGCTTCAAGTTGCACTTCATATTGAGCAGTTGGCGCTTTCTGAGGGAAACCCCCCTCCTTCCAATCAGGACACAGCCTTGAAAGGAGAAGACTATTTCATTTTGAGGAGACTGTAGTAGTGCTTCATGTTACCAGATTGACATTGCTTGAGTTCAAAAGCACTTAGCATCACTGGGTGTGTGGAGGAACTGTGGCTGAGAAGAAACTTCTTAGCCTAGAAGTGGGGAACGTATGTTCCTCCAGATGATGTTGACTCCAGCTCCCTTCAGCCTGAATCAGCACAGCCAATGGTAAGTGATAATGGGCTTGTAGATCAACCACATTTAAGGCCGCCAGTTTCCCACTGCTGTATATGACTCTTTCCATTGTTGTAGGGTATGGCTAGAAGAGTTGACCTTTCAGCTGTTGGAGCTTTGAACTATAGCTTCAGCAGGGAGGAGACTGGGTTCAGTTGATTCCTCCTAGCTGTGTCTCTTACTGTTGTACTTATATGTAAAGGAGTCAGGCTCTTTGTTGTTCCCTTAGGCTTAGGACCTTAAGCTACCTGCTTACTACAGTAACCAATAGCAAAGTGAAAGCTTACTACTGTAATACTAAGCAGCATTTGTCTGATTCATTTTGGTAGTTGGAAACACAACTATTTGATGGTAATAGAAACATTGTTTTAATTTCTAACTAGAACATTGTAGCCAAATAATTGGCTATTTAGTTCAAATTCTTATGTTAAATTCAGCTCTCGTCTTGTTCTCTAAACCTAACAATCCTTTGTCTCCTAGATCTGATTACCAGTGGTGCTCACATCTCCTTTGCTTATCTGTTTCTTACTTCACATAACCTATGAAATCTTCTGTCCTGAAGCCATATGTGTAGTTTTGCTCCCTCCCATTCCTGTTCCCCTAAGTTGCCTCCTAAAGCGCTCTCTGCCTTCACTACCTACTGTATTTTTCCCTTGGGTTTTTCAGCCTATTGTTCGCTCTCACTTCCTTCACCTCTCATGATTCTTGGCTAGGTTCCCAGCCTGCTCATCTCTCCTGTTTCTTCTTCCTGCCTAAAAAGCATCCAGCCACTTTAAAGTTTTAATGCTCTATCTTATTGTCTTGTATTTTCCTTGGGCATCTGTTTTTACCAGCTACTGTTGCTAAAGTTTCTGTCCCTCAGGTTATTTCCCCCTTTTTTTCAACAACCTCCTTCTCTGGTGTCAGACTTACCTGATTCTGAGCTGTCCAGTTTTCCAGGATTTCTTCCTATTCACCTTTTTTGTTATGAGACTGCCTCCCATAACTCCTCTTTAGTAGCCCTTGCGTGACACTTTTCTCTTTCCTTGCAGAAACTCGACTACCAGTATTCTGTTGACAACTTCATTCCTTGAGTAGTTTAAACGTTTGTGAACATTCATTGATACCACATTTGCTCAGCTGGAAGCTTAGCAGTAAATCCCCTAACACACTATAATGTAGAACAGACTGTTTATAATTGGTCCAGAACAGGTTAATTAAGTTTTTTCATGTTATGAGGAAGTTTGGTTGGACTTTGGCTGGAGGAAAACAAGAATACTAAAGTGGGAGCAACTGGGCAAAAGTTCATACCCTTTCAAACATCTTTGGGACATCTTTGTTAATTTTGTTATTGATTAGTTTTGTGGTTTTATTGTCTTATTTCAGTATAATTTGTAGTTACCTTGATTGTTTAAATTGTGGTATTTTTAACATCTGCCCTGAGACTATTCAGTGAAGGGTGGGCTATAAATAAAAATAATGAATGCATGTTGAACTCAGAATACTTCAGATAAACAAATCAATTAATTATACCTTTAATTTTTTATTTTAGAATTCGCCACTTTATCAGTACTTACAGGACATAGGACATACTGATTTTGAAGTATGCTCACCATTGGTACAAAAGCCGGAAGAATGTACATTCGAAGAGGGGCAAAAAGACATGGAGACAGTTGCAATTCAGAACGTAAGTACTCAATTTGGTAATTCAACAGCTACATAATCTATCAAATGAAAATCCCAGCCTTTATTTAAAAATGACTCCCTTCATAATGTGTATCCTTTGTCTGCATTTCAGTGGTATTGAATACCGTGCATTATTGTGCACTGTTTATTATTAACAGTTTATTATTGTGCAGAGGTATTCCTGCCTTTGCATCCCTTGTGCAAGTTGTCCAGATGTTGTTTTTAAGAGGCAGCTGGAGTCAGGTGATGGTCAGGGTTTTCTCCCCACCACCCCTTACATACATCAGTAAGATCCTACACTTGCTCTCCCCACTTTGTAGTCATGGTATCACTTTATTTTAGTCCTAATTACTGTACTTATTTAATGTTGTCATACAAATAGTTTGAGTTCCCTAAAAGCAGTCCAGATTCATCCACTGTGTTCTTTGTCAGTTCCCCCCCGCCCCAACCCACGCTCTTTTACATCATGCAGCCTAGAGGAGAGGGGGATGATATGGATTATAGTTAATAGCTTAATGTCTGTTGCATATTGAAGATTTAAAAAAAGCAAGATGAACTTACTTTAACCCAGCATGGTAAATCATTATTTTAACCTTTTCCTTTAGTTTGCATTAGATTTCATATAATAAGTGTACCACTCAAATTTCACAGGTTTTTAATTGAATAAATATTCTAAATACTGTTGAATTTGTTCAGTATTACTTTCCCCCTCCAGAAACATGTCTCATTCTGATCTGGCTCAGAATCCAATTATAATAATGAAAGCTGAACACTGACCAGTTTCACTATAGCAGAGGAAGAAGCATCTCTTTTCCTGATTAACTGGGGGATTAAGGAACATGCTAGGACTCATTTGCCAGTGATCAGTCACTTGTACAGTAGTATGTAGAGTATGCATATGGTCATGCATGCTTTTGTTCAGAAGAAAACACAGCAATCTTAACATAGTATATCAAAGCCTGGAATCCACCCTAGACTGCTCAGAAGTGAGTGTTTTAATGAAGATTGAGTGTCTAAAAAAAAAAAGGTTTCAGAGAATCTTAAGTTTCCTGACTCCCATACAAGGCAACCCTATGTATATTTGCTCAGAAGTAAGTTTGAGTCCAATGGGACTTAATTCTAAGTATGTGTGTGTGGAATTGCACCCTTAGTTAAGAATGCTAAAGTTAAATAAAATATCGGCAGAACTTCTAAAACTAGTAATCTGTATCTTGCGTGACATTGTAAGGAAAAGGAAAAATGTGTGGGTGGTGGTGGGGGGAGTCAATGGAAAATGGAACCTGAAGTTCAGGTCCTTTTCCCATGTCAGCTGGGGCCTCATTTGTAGGGGCTTGGGGTGCAGGAAGAGAGGAACTGCACTTTGCAGTTCATCCATATAATCTGCTGAGCTCTCACTGTGTCTCATTGTCCCTCCATATTAACACATTGGACAAAGATGGAGCTAGCAGCTGCTGCCCCATCCAGAGCATTCAGGTACCTTCTTAGTGCAAGGTTCTTCCTGTGCAATCTGTGTTCATTTTTCAGGCAGTTTATCCTGTACTTTTGACAATAAACCCCGCTAGGGAAAAGAACCCCCGCATGCTGCTGCTCATTTTGTTTCAAAAATGCAGTGTAATGAATTGTTTGCTAGCAATGTATGCTAAGCACTATGAACTTGTATAAGGCTAGCACTGGTCACATGCTGGAAACTCATCTATTTTTATGTCATCTCTTCATCTTTAGCACCTAGCTGGAACATGCTTGGCCCAGTTATTTCTGCCTCTCTCTGTTCTTCATAATGGCGAGTTCTTTCAATGGCCATTATCCATCTATATGCTAAATGAAATCATGGAGGCTAAGACTCTGCAGGCCAGAGGCCTTTCTACTGTCCCAAAGGGGAAGGAAATGAAAAACCAGTTGGCAAAATTTGATGATCATATTCTGAAAAACATGGTGTTTTTACTCAGCTATGGTCATGGCATGATGTAATAGAATTGTTAATAGCCAGTGGCCTCATTCACATCACAGTAAATCATAATTAAAATTGTTTAAAATAGTTCAATGGGATTGAGCAGCATGAAATTGCAGGTGCTTTGCTCCTCCCATGCTGCTGCCATGCTATATAGGAAACAAGCCATAGTTTGCCTTGCCATTATGTTCAAAGCCAGGCTGGTGGTTTGTTTCCCCCAAACAGTAAATCATAGTAAACCTCCTAGGTGTAGCTGCAGCAGAACTAAGGGTGAAGCACTTGCATTTTCAACAGCATGCATCAACATGCAGCTCATTCACACTAAGCCAGGGATAGGGAACCTGTGGCCCTCCAGGTGTTGCTGGACTCCCATCAGCCCCAGCCAGCAAACCTAGTGGTCAGAGATGGTGGAAGTGGTCCAGCAAGATCTGGAGGGCTGCATTAATCCATCATTTATTTAAAACTATGGTTTAACATGTCTTGCAAACCAGGTCAATGAGTCCAACATAATGAGTCCACAATGAGACCAAAAATAAAAGTTCTTAGTGTCTATTTTAGTTCTTTTACTTCTGCTTCTGAGATTTCTCTACCACTCTGCACTAAATCTGCTGAAGAACACTGATTCATTGTCAGCATTGTACTAACGGCAGAACTATACATTATGTTCCCTATCCCATGTTTCCTACAGTATGCTAATGCAGAAGTCCTTGGTGGGCTGTTCAACTCTTCATCCAGATCTAATTTTACCCTACAAATGCATAATGTCCAGTTTTTCAACTGTTTCCCCACCCCTCCCCAGCTGGGCTCAGAGACTAGAAGTCTTGTTTGTCTCTGCGAAGGTGAGGCGGAGATGACCTGGGGGAGGCATGTGGAGGGAGAATTGGCAGTCAGAAGGTTGTATACTGTTTCTTCTGTCCTCACCTGCAGATGCCTGAACCTTGCAGGCATGTATTTCAGAAACTTGTGTCTTGCTTAAATAAAAACCTAGTGCTTGCATAAAGAGAACACCTTTGTAATTGGGGACCTCTGCTGGAATTGAGGAACTTGGATTCTTTATTTTCTGCCCTCATTTGCATGTGATTGTGGAAAATGGCTTGGTTTAAACTTTACTGTTCAATATAACCACTTCTATTATTATTATTATTATTACTCTTCATATGTAGATCTCAGGGCAATTCACAGCATAAAAATTCAAGATAAAAACGCAAAATACATAATAAAAACAAGGGGGGAAACCCATCACACCCACCCACAATTATCTTCAGATGATAATTGCAGTTCTGGCACCATTTTTTGGCAGAATTGTAGCTTGTGGTTTTAAATCTGTGAGAAACCTTTCAAATAGAGGAGGGCAACCAAGATGACCAAGGGTCTGGAAACTAAGCCTTACAAAGAGCGCTTGAAGGAGCTGAGTATGTTTAGCCTGAGAGGAGATATGATAGCCATAGTCAAATATCTTAAGGGCTGTCACATGGAAGAGGGAGCATGCTTGTTTTCTCCTGCTCTGGAGGGTAGGACTTGAGGCAATGGCTTCAAGTTACAAGAAAGGAGATTCCAACTAAACATTTGGAAAAACTTTCTGACAGTAAGAGCTGTTTGGCAGTGGAACAAACTCCCACAAGAGGTAGTGGACTCTCCTTCCTTGGAGGTTTTTAAGTAGAGGTTGGATGACTACTCTGTCATGGATGCTCTAGCTGAGATTCCTGCATTGCAGGGGTTGGACTAGATGACCCCTGGGTCCCTTCCAACTCTTAAAATTCTATGATTCTATATTTCCTACATTTTTGCAATTCAGAATCATCATTTTAGGCCTTCCTTTTCTAATGGGGTAGAAATGAAATATATATTTAGCATACTCTAAATATATATTTAGCTGTGAATTAGAAGCCTAGAAACACTAAAATTAGAAGTGAACAGTAGTTCCTATATTTACCAGGAAACTCAGCAGGCTACTTCCTTTTCATCCTCTAGTATTGCTGATGACTACTCTACATATACTAAAAATAACTTATTACAAAAAAATCATATTTTGTAATAATCATTTTCATCTCAAGTGTTGCTGATTAAAATGATTCCATGTTGAGTAATGAACAGTGTGATAATGAAAGCAAAATCCTCTTTAATGAAAATACACTTGGCCAAAAAACAAAGTGAATATTCCAATTTTTTCTTCCCAAAGTAACTAACCATACATACAAATACTTATATAATAGAACCTTAATAGGCCAATTCATTAGGCAACTGTTGAAAACTTTTGTATCAAATCAAATCAAGTTTTGTATGAAAACTTTTGTATCAAATCTTTTGTTTTTTGTTGAAATGAATTGTATAGGATTTTTGTTGTAATGAATATTGTGATGATGTTTGCAGGAAAGCTGGAGATTCTCAATACGCATCTAACAAAGCATGCATTTATAGCTTGACTCTTGCTAAGGAGCAATTGTGTTCAAATAATTTATGCATTAAAAAAAAAAATAGTTCTTGCTGCCCTCAGTACATTTGTGTACACAGTTATTTCAACATGAAAGAGTTCCCCATCATATTCTCTATTCCTTGTCCTTTTTCGGTGCCTAAAGTGTCCTTTGCACTCTTAATTGTGATTTTGGTCAGAACATTATAAACATTGGTGTGCTGGTGTATTTGACTCTTGGTACAATGACCTGTGTTATTTGTAGGCTTAAGCTACTTAACAGACATCATCTTCACATATGACTAGACCAGTGGAATAAATGAAGGCAGTTTTTATGATAATTATTATATTTATTACTACTGTATTGATTTTTTTTTTTTAATAGAAAGACGTCCTATCAAACTTAGCTGAGAAATTTAAAAGCTGGCTTTCTTTTTTACCATATAAGAAAAAAGATGAACTACTTCACCAGTTGGTAAGCTGCAACTCTGCAATTTCCCCTCAGCAAGCCTTATTTAATTCCCATATAAATAAATAAATAAATTTCTTCTACTTTTTTTTCTTTTAGCTAAGCCAGTAGGTCACAGCTTGTTCTCTACATGACATAGCCAAGTATGGCAAAGTGTTTAATGTTCAAATCTGCTTAAAAGAGGAGGGGACCAAAGCTCAAGCTTTGCATATGTTCTGATGTTTTATGAATTATTGCTTAATCATTTCTTTAGCCTGGTAGAAGCACACACCTCTTTCTTCCAAAACCTGGTTAAAAATTACCTACTCTTGTTTTGTGATTTTGTTCACAAACTTTGTAATTTAAAAATGCTGTTTTCAGCCTTAGAGTGCTTTAACCAAGAGTTCTAGATATCCTTTAATTTGAGAATTGCTTTTGAAAGGTTCTGTCTCTGTTAGTGGCATCTGACTTGTATTGTTGTTCACCTGCATGGCCAAGTTTAATTTACAAATCCATCTAACTTCAGGGCTTATTGTTGACTGAAGTTATGTATATTATTACTATGTGCTTTGTATTTTACAGCATCTCAATTAATGGTTGTGTGTGTTCATTTCAGCAAACTATTCATATAGCAGAAGTGATCTTAGCAGTAATAAGCAGTCACATGACCATTATCGAGACTTTCCATAGAACTAAGAAGTCTTTGGCATGCTCCTCCTAGTTCCCATACCCTAATGGACAGGGTACAAATGCTGCTGTTGTTGATCTGACACAACCTGAAACTAAGCCAAAGCATGTGCAACTGAAACAACCATATATTGCTTTCCCATTAGCCTTGCCTCCACTTCTCTCTTCTGTTGTTTTCCATGTTGAATGTTAAGATCTTTGCGGCATCTGTTTTCTGTTCAGTAAAGAACCATGCAGACTTATGGTGCTATATTAGCAATAACAACAGCAACCACAGAATGCTTTACATCAGCGTTGGTGGCCCCCTTTTTGTTCTGAGGGCCACATTCCTCTTGGCACATCTTCCAGGGGCTGCAAGCCAATGATGGATATGGCCATCTCATAGACACGTTCTATCACAGGCACAAATTTCCTTCACCTCAACGGATGCATGCACATAAGCTGAGGAGGGAAAGTTATCATCCCGTCCAACCAAATGATCAATTGGATGACTGCGGAGGGATGGCTTGCTTCCTTATCAGGGGCACTGGGCTCTACCCACCTCAGCTCTGTGTCTAGTTGAATCCTGTCCCCTGCCTGCCTTTTGCTTCACTCTGCAACCAAAATCAGTGGGGTCTTAGGGGAGGCAGAAACATTTGCCTGGGTTGTGGTTCAGACTCCTAAAGTAGGAATTGGCCATCCTTGTTTTATATATTGCATAGTGATGGGGAGGGGGAATATTTTATTTGAGAAATGCTTGTGTATGTGAAAGTGCTGTTTTTTCTCAAATTAAGGATGTTGGTTTTCGCTCGGAGGCTCTCTGCACCATCCTGCAACAGGAAGTTCTGCTGCAGGAGGATGTTGAACTGATTGAGCTACTTGACCCCAGTATCCTGTCTGCAGGGCAGCCCAAGCAACAGGAACATGGACATCTTCCAACGCTACGCTCCCTAGCAACTCCTAATATTTGGTATTGCCTTGGGCTATCTGCATAGATTACAAGCTCTGTTGGAGGAAGTATCTTGCTCTTCACATATATAACCTCTTAGAGAACAGGAATTGTTTTTCTTTCTCTCTCTCTTTCTTTCTTTCTTTCTTTCTTTCTTTCTTTCTTTCTGGTTCTTATTATTCAACCTTCTATCTCATGGATTTAGAATTGACTTCCCCTTTGTGTATTCTTTGCTTTGCATTAATTTGTGCAGTGTACAGCAGGAGCATATTTTCTTAGGTGTGAAATTTTGAAGATGGTTAGCCACAAGTGTGCATGTGATATTCCCTTCTTAACAGTTTATTACCCTATCTCTTGCATTGATTTTTACAGCTCTGGCAATTGATAAGCCCATTTTCCTTAGTGAGCTTTCTATTTTGTGGGCCTGTTTTCTGGGCTACCTTAACATACTCTCCCCCACCCAACTCCCCGATATGTTTATTTGAGGCTAATGGAAAGAGTGTGCTGTTTCACACAAATTCAGGTTTCTTTGGATTTTGCATCATTTAATTAAAATCTTTTTTTCTCGTTTTGGGAGAGGCTCACTATACAAGCCTGGATGTAGAATATATACTGCATAAATATTATGTCTCTGGTTCATTTTAGGCAATTCTGTTGGTTCTTCTGATCCGTTCTTTAGATTACATGGGTTGCACACATAATAATGTTGTAATGACCAATGTTTCAAGAAGTAGCATTTGATAAGAGAATGCAAATTTGTCACAGTTTATAACATGCAAGAAGGGAACTAGACTTATTCATGGTGAATGTTTTAGTGTCCCTGCAGAGACTTGTATTTTGCAACAATTCTGCAAATGTGACAAAAACAAGCGAGAGAAGCTTTGGTGTTGAGCATATATGGTTTTAAGAAAAATAATGAGCAAGCCATTTGAAATGATGCCACAAAAAGGTCTTCCATATTCTGCTTTAAAGGAAACCAAGCGTGCACTTTTGGACTGTAATGGGCAGATTAAATGAATCAGAAACTTGAAAAACAAAACTGTCAATAGATCAGCATTTGGTTCACTGAAGAAATATGTCCCCCTTCTGCTGTCCTACTATATTGGTATTAGCAGGGTAATTTTTGAAAAAAGGTTTTAAAAGAAATCAAGGACATACATTTCACACAAAATAATACCTAAATTAGAAATAACATGAATTCCTGCTCTTACTGCTACTACCATTTGTTTTTAAGGCAGAGAGAGCTACTGTTACCCAGTCACAGCTATAATAAGATACTGGGCTTCTTGATTAACTTATATTGACAGCTTTTACTTATGTTTCAGGGGAGCAAAAATACTTTCTTAAAGACACTTTAAAACATAAAGATCCATCTCCAGAAAATTGAGTTAGGACTCTGTATAGTTCCATACCTATTGATATCATGGTTTCCTTCATATGACAATCATACTTTTCATTGCTGTTCTTTATTTTTAATGAAAGCTGGGCAACACCTGGCATGCCCAGAATCTGGGCAAGCTGCAAAAAAGCAAGATGTGGCTTATACTGGCTATTTTGTTTTGCAGGGATATCTCATTACTATTTGCCTTCATCAGCACGCTGATTATTCTTCCTTCTTCATGGAATGGATCTCTTGGATTGGTGGGGGGAGTAGGCTTGTTGGTTTACATGTGCATACGAGGTTTGGACACACTGAACACAGCCAAGCTGCAAATGTCTCTAAGAAAATGCCAACTCCAGCTAGAAGATATGGTGACTAATTGTCGAGCCTTCACTAACCTTGTGAGAAAATCTCTGCGGCTCATTCAAGAAACTGAAGTCATTTCCAGAGGATTTACTCTGTGAGTCTGATTTTTAGGTTGTTTTATTAATTGGTTCAATCATCCCTGTTTAACCAGGAGTGAATAAACTTTTCCTTTAAAATGTCTAAATCTAAGATGTTTCACTTATTCACACAACATATTTGTCATGAAGCTTGAGTCGCTGGTACCCAAATCAAGCTGATTCGTGAAAAGGAGATAACAAGGGCATGAATGGGAATGAAGTGGGTTTTGATATGTTTGGTGCAATTTTTCGGCAACCTCCGCATTAAGCATTTCAGTAAAAAGTACCTGCAAAAGACACACACATTTAAAAGCTTCACAGCTGTTTGGTTGTGTTCTTCCTGGTAGTCTGATTAAAAGAAAAAGGTCAATTAACTCATAAGAAACAACTTTTTGTGCTTGGGAGTTGAAGGAAGCCAAATCTACATGCAAAACAAACATTAGATGTGTGTCTCGCCTAAAAAAACCCTCAATCCTGATGAAGCAGCTTTTAACTTTTTCCAACTGCCTGCTACAAACTTTCCTCAAGAGATTCATTCCTAAATTTTCATATGCTTTGGTTGCAAATATACCAAATTTGAAAAGTGCACACTTCTTTTTGGGACCAATTTTCACTTCACAAATATTAAAATGTTTCATATTTAAGATTCATTTGTATTAAGATTTTATTTGGATTTTGCATTATTCAAAACCATATTTTGTTACAATTTATTTTTCTCCTGAATGACATGTAATTTGCTTAAGAATAGTTTTAGAGGGATGTTTTAAACATGTAGAATATTATACAGGTTATGGAAAGCCCTCTTCCACCCCCATAACACTTCGGAACCTTTAAATGCAACATAATTTAACATCATGTGTTTAGGGGATTATTTTTTTCCAATTCTGCTTTTAGATGAATGGCTACACTGAGTTATAAGAGTCAAAATTCTTCTAGATGTATATTGGCTTCAAAGATTACTTCTAACATACTTCATAAAGAACAAGAAACAGCAATACTATCCAGAGTTTGTTGCTTAAACATTCTCATGTGTACATAATATTTTAATCTCTATTTACAGAGCATATGCTTCTAATACTAGATCTGCTGTGTAGTTTGCAAATGCAAGCAGCTACATGTAAAACTAAAAGTGTAGCCATCTTACACTAAGCGAAGTTCCCAAATGCAGAGAATTAGTCTGAATTGAGCTTTACTGACAAAAAAAGAGATTGTCTTGTGGAATGTTTAGGCATGTGGTAAGACAATCCAAGCTTATTCTTGGCAAGGTAGCATACAATTAAGAATAGTTAATATTATAGTTAAAACGGTACTTCAAAAGAGCTAAGTGTTAGCTGCAGTCTGATCAAACCCTGAGGCAAAATACTTATATTTTATTTTTGCAAATGGACCGTGTGAAGAAAATAGTCTAGTTCTCCAGCTTCAAAAAAAAATAAAAAGTTAGTGGCTAGGATCCAGCTCAGAGAGAGCATTAGCAAAAGGCACTTCCATTTCTGAATCTCTCATTTCATCAATTGCCTCATGATCTGCAGGAGCAGTTTTTCAGGGTATGGAGCAAGGAAGCCTCTTAATGAAGCAGCTGCAATGGGTAGCTGCCACATGCTCACTATTAAGGATTTGGAAGACCACATAAACCTGTGGCTCATGCCATTTGTCACTTAGCTTCTTCAGTCTGAAAGCCTGGCAGAAGTATATTTCCTTATAAAAACATGAAATTCGTGCCTGCAGATCATATAGGATTCTGAAGACTGGGAAAGACAGATAGGAATTTTTGCATATAAAGACAGAAGCGATCCTAAAGGTCATGATATTTGTTTATGTAAATGTGCTGTCTTTCTCTTCACTTTTAAAGCGGGATTAAAGTTTGAATGACTTTATACATCACTACTAGCTACGTGTGGGCTTCTTTAATTTGTATAATAATGAAATAATCATTCAATTTCTTGATATGCATGAAGGTATATTACATAAAATGAAAACATGTAAGATGATAATACTGATTTATTTTGTATTTTTATCATTACTTAGGACATCTGTACAGTTGTATCACATTTTACTTTTCAAGTTTGCTTGACAGGGTCAGTGCTGCTTGCCCATATAATAAAGCCGGACAGCATCCTTGTCAGCATCTCATTGGTCTTCGGAAAGCAGTTTATCGGTCAGTACGAGCCAACTTCAGAGCGTCAAGGCTTGCTACCTTGTATATGCTGAAACAATATCCTTTTTTTGAAATAGGACATACTGGAAAGGGCTAAATAGATGTAATGCAGAATTAATGATTGCTAGACCTCTTTTTATGTTTATGTTCATTTTGTCTCAAGAACTTAACACAACTTTGTGTTTCTTGTCCATGGCCTTAATATCCTACATATTCACTAACTCCATTGTTTGGTTTTCTTCATAACAATTTTTTCAACCTACCATGCAGCACACACATCACTTTATGTTTGCAAGAACCCTGGCTAAGTTAAGGACTGACCCACTTCGTTGGCTGAGTGGAGATTTGAATCTGGTTTCCTTGGTGTCAGTCCAGCACTCTAACCCTGTGATGGGGACCCTCAGGCCCAGCAGCCAAAGGCAATCTTTCAGGACTCCCTGCCTGGCTTTCATGACTTTCACCAGGCCACATTCCTCACTTGTGCTACTTTGCACTCTCCTTGAATATTTTTGCCTGGCTTGAACATTCTGATAATGCTTCTTCCTTTCCTGGATAAAGAATAGAGAGGAGTGTGTGTGTGTCAACTAGCCTACTGTACAGAGATAAAATTTTATGTACATGGCTCAACTGCAATTCCTCCTCCTGTCTTTGGAGTAGAGGTCATAGAATTGCAGCACTGGAAGGGACCACAAGGATAATCTAGTCCAGCCCCCGTAATGCAGGAATCTTTTGCCCAGCATGGCGTGCAAACCCACAGCCCTAGGATTAAGAGTCTCATGCTCCACCGACTGCACTGTTTAGCCATATGTTGCAGTGTGGGGCAATGGATTGCCCCTCTTTGAATATTGTATGTGGTATTGATTAGTGTTCTTTTTAATGTGGATAAATTTTGGCATTCAATAAAGATGGATTAACACTTGAGATGAATCCTGTCAGTTTCAATTTTGTTAACAGTTTTTTGTTCATGATTTGTTGCTAAATAGGAAAAAAAACCAATCAAATCACTTGTGGTTTTTTTGTGAACAAACATGTCTTTATTCTGAAGCTTGTTAGAACTGGAGAAATAGCTGTTTCTTATTTATACATAAGAGCACTTTATAGAATCTTTAACTTGTTTGAAAAGCTTGTGGTCTCTTTTTTACCTGATGTTTGCCCAAGTTGCATGTCATACAAAAGCTTCTTTAACTGCCTTAACACTAACTAAACTTACCCATTGAATTCTGAGAGCGACAATGTGACAAACTACATCTGTGTGGTGCCTTTCAAAGAACTGGGCCTTGGACTCAGTGAAGAGCAGGTGTCTGAGGAAGAAGCACACAATCTCACAGATGGCTTCAGCCTGCCAGCACTAAAGGTAATCCAGCCTTCAGGTTTAACATTAGCCTATTTTGTAACTACTTTCCACTTGTAGCAATTAAGCAAGAAAACCTGACTGAGCCTGTTAACTAACTTTAAAAAACCCACCCAGGCCAAGGCTCAAGTCAGCTGCCTGGAATATATTAAGTTAACTTACATCTTTGGGCTGGACTCGTTTGTTACCTTTCGTAAGCTTTAGTTGTGGACTCTTGAAAGGATATTTAATTATCAGAATAAATTGCTATAGCATAGAAAATTGGGAAATCGCTGATTTACATATTTTTATACTTTTTAATATAATTGTTTAAAAAGAGGGCACTGGATGAGTTCCAGCAGTTATAGGCCATTGAGGTGGATCAAAAGAGTCAGATAACCAATCTCTCTGTGTCTCTGTCTCTCTCTTAGAGGTTTTAAAGAAATACAGTAGTTTTTTGGAAGTCAAACGGAATCCGTTCCGGAATGTTCGAAAACCAAATTGCAGCTTTTGATTGGCTGTAGGAAGCTCCTACAGCCAATCAGAAGCCGCAGAAACACATTGGATGTTTGAGTTCCAAAGAACATTCACAAACCGGAACAATCACTTCCGGGTTTGCTGTGTTTGGGAGCCAAAACATCCAAGTTCCAGGGTGTTCGGTATCCAAGGTACGACTGTAGCTCTTACATAACTGAATAAGTCATTCATTTAAAACATTTCTGCTCTGCCTGACTACACCCCAAGGTGGTCTCTGTGGCAGCACTCGCTTTGTGCAATGTCCTCCCCTTACAGGTGCCAACTTGGTCTTTTAGCAACTTAGTTAAAGCCTACTTGTTGGCTAGAGGTTTTAAGTGACTTATTGTGTGTCCTATCCAGTTGATTTTAGCTACCTTAAATTCTATTTGTAGTCTTTTTTATATTGTTTTAGTTTTGTTGTTGTTCTTTATCTGCAATGTATATTTTCTTGTACCCTGCCCCGATATTAATATTCATGTATGGTGCATTGTAAACCTTAAAAAAAAAAGTTTTAGTGGTTTGGTAATCATATTATTGTTGAATTGCTTAAAATGTATGAAAAAGGAAAAACAAAATGTTATTGTTTTCTGTAACAATTAGGGTTATAGTCACTTTTCTGTATTTGTAGGTTTTATTTCAACTTTGGGTTGGACAAAGTTCTGAATTCTTCAGGCGGCTAATTCTTCTGCTGTCCCCCTCCAATGCATCTATCAAGACTCTGATCAGGCCAGAACATTTGCCACTTTCGACCTTTACTGATGTGACTCAGGGTCTTCATCATGCACATGCTGCCTGTTTAGAAGAGCTTAAACGGAGCTATGAATTTTATCGGTACTTCGAAACACACCATCAATCTGGTTTGGAACGTTCAGTCAAAAACGAACAAAAGTCAAGAGAACTAAATCGTCTCCACACAGCAGTACGCAGCCTACAACTCCATCTGAAGGCCTTGCTTAATGAGTAAGCTGTTCTCTGGGAGTGATTTGTCACTACACACAGGTCCGCTGTCAGAATGCTTATTATCTGAAATCTCAGTTCTCTGAACACAAAGAAGTACAGTGGTACCTCGGGTTACATACGCTTCAGGTTACATACGCTTCGGGTTATAGACTTCACTAACCCAGAAATAGTACCTCGGGTTAACAACTTTGCTTCAGGATGAGAACAGAAATTGTGCTCTGGCGGTGTGGCAGCAGCAGGAGGCCCCATTAGCTAAAGTGATGCTTCAGGTTAAGAACAGTTTCAGGTTAAGAACGGACCTCCGGAACGAATTAAGTACTTAACCCGAGGTACCACTGTATACCCAAACCTTGCTACACAAACGGCTGATTTAGATATCGGAACAGCCAGAGTTTGCCCACTTCCTTACTTCTTTCTGTTTTGCTGATTAGCTGCAGCCATTTAGGGCAGAAACCATTGAGGGAGACAGATCAGGGAACAGAAGAGATCAGGCAAATCAGTTTTTCCTTTGTTTGACTTTTGCTGATCGGCCGCAGCAGTTTTGGGCAGAAAGCATGGAGGGAGAACCCATGGATTAGAAATGTTCCCATAGAAAATAATGGAAATCATCAGCTTGTTATGCAACTGCTCTCTAATGAACGATTGCCTGGGAATGCATTGTCTTCCGATACCAGTACCTGTAGTTTAATTCCAGTTGTAGTTCAAGTTTTTTAGAAAAGAAAGTAATATGTAATGTTGCAATCGGAAACTACTGATAAGATTTATTGAGGCAGATATTGCTGTATCTTCTTTGCCTTGTTATTCTAGCTCTTATTTAATCAAACAATCTAATTTACGTTCAGTAAAGAGGTGTGTTGTACTAGCTGTACACAACTACATGTGTAATTATATACAATACTATTAAAACATTGAGTGTTTATTAAAAGGGCTGATATTTGGAACTGGCTATATGAGAACTGCAGATTGTTGAATAATACATACAAAAAGCAAGAGACCACAACCTAACAGAGTTTTATGTTCGCTGAAGCCCATCTATTTTAATATGTTTTCATGAAAATCAGTGGACTTAACTGTGAGCAAGTGTGCATTAATGACTTATTTGTTTTACTGAGATTACCACTAAAGGAAATGATTGTACTGTACTGATAATTTTTTAATGAGAGGGAACAGAAAACTGATTCCATTTTGGTACTATGTCTACTTGTTATTTAGGCTAGGGTTAAACTAAAAAAGAAAACATGGATGTGTGTTCTTAAACAATACCACCTTTGCTGATATGTGTCCGTCTATTCATATTAATCCTTCAGATGTGCTGTTTGAAGCAGAAAGGTTTAATAGTTCCCTAATAATCTCTTCATTCACTTGCCAAAGGTTTACAATGTAAACTTATGCATAGGTAAAGGTAAAGGGACCCTGACCAGTCGTGGCCGACTCTGGGGTTGTGGCACTCATCTCGCTTTATTCGCCAAGGGAGCCGGTGTACAGCTTCCAGGTCATGTGGCCAGCATGACTAAGCTGCTTCTGGCAAACCAGAGCAGTGCACGGAAACGCCGTTTACTTCCCGCTGGAGCGGTACCTATTTATCTACTTGCACTTTGATGTGCTTTCAAACTGGTAGGTTGGCAGGAGCAGGGACCGAGGAACGGGAGCTCACCCCGTCGCGGGGATTTGAACCGCCAACCTTGTGATTGACAAGTCCTAGGCTCTGTGGTTTAACCCACAGCGCCACCTACGTCCCTATGCATGTCTACATAGAACTAATTCTCACTGAGTTTAGTGGGACTTACTCCAGGATTCAGGATCCAGGATCTTTCTGAATGTCTTTTTAGATGGAGATGCAGGGAATTGAACGCAGGACCTTCTACATGAAAAGTGTATGTTTTATAACATCTCTTCACAAGTGAAGTTGTTCTTATGAATTTATGGATTTCTCTCTAGCCTTCATTAGAACATAGCTGCTAGACACTGTGCAATGGTTGTGGTCTTTTACTGCTGTTTCAAAGGCTTGGATTACTTGTCTAAAACTAAGTTCACCCTTTAAGCCCTGACCATTTGCTTCTGGCACCTTGATATCATACATATGGGCTCTGCCTACATAGGTAGAACTGATAGACTGTAAGAATAAAAAAGGAGGATATAAAATCTGGAGACTTATAACTGCAGTCACATCAACTCACTGCCCACAGCAGGTCCATAAAATATTTGATTTGTGTACTAATTAAATGGTTTGTTGTTGTTTTTTGTCCAGAGTAATAATTCTTGAGGATGAACTTGAGAAGTTTATTAGTTCCAAGGAAAGCCAAGAACTAACTCTGGAGGCCTACCAAGTTGTAGAAACAAAACTAAGACTTGTTCAACCACACATGCAAGCAAGCAACAGCTGCTGGGAAGAGGCCATTTCTCAGGTGGAAAAAATGGTTCAAAGAAATCCAGAGAAAAAAGGTAAATTGTATTCGCAAAAGCATTGAGAAATTCCAGTCACAGTAAAATAAAATCTTCAGTAGGCAGGCAGTCATATATGCGGTTAAATAGTAATTCCAGTATTGCAATAGCAAAATCCCTGGGTTTGTAAGTAGGTTTTTAAAATGCATCAGAAAGGTAATGTGGATTGCGCATCCCTTTCTGATTTACATAAGTAAATACATAAAGGCTACATGAACTCAGACTTTGGGCGTAAATCTGGGAAGAGATTGTATCTTGATTGTTCATAGCAGTAGATCTGAGCTTGCCATAAATTCATGGGATCCACTGTGTACTTTCAGCTGTGATTCATGATTCCTAAAAATATCAACTGATGTCCTTAAGTTGTTGTTTATTTTTAAAATAAAAAGTAATTAAAACTTAGGACAGTGTCTACCTGCTAATGGATTCTTGAAGCCCTTTGGGGCAGATTTAGGTAGGGAAGGGGAAATTGGCTGACAAGAGTCCAATGGGTTGACATTCAAAAAAACAAAAACCCAATTCTGCTGACTCCTTTCTCTGCTGCTTCTCTACTAACTCCAGGCAATCCTGAACCATCATGTGAGAACAAGCATTGCACCATGGTACCTTTGCTGCAACCATCTGTGCATATAGAGGATAAAGACCCAATCCCTGAAGAACAGGTACAAATATTATAGTCTGCAGAGTCTAGAAACGATAATCTATAGGTTTATGTTTTGAAATCTCTTCATTATTTATTTAACAGAATTTCTATACCACTTACTAGAATAGAACAAAACAGTGGTATATAATACCGCTTATCAAAGATTATCTTAAGAATCTGTCAAATAAGGCCTTTCTGAATAGATCTGAAATTATGTGGAATAAGTGATATTTTTGATAGATGCTATAGTACTTGCATTGTACCACATGGCAGAGCTCCCAGTCTAATTTAACTCCCTCTTACATAATACAATTGATAGAACTACAAAATATGTCTAACTTGGGCTACAGTCCTATACTGAAATAAGTCCCACTGCTCTGAATGAATCTTTTGAGTAATTAATAATAATAATAATAATAATAATAATAATAATATTTATACCCCGCCCATCTGGCTGGGTTTCCCCAGCCACTCTGGGCGGCTTCCAACATAATATTAAAATACAATAGTCTCATAAACATTAAAAGCTTCCCTAAACAGGGCTGCCTTCAGATGTAGGCTACATTGGATTGAATTGTTGATCAAATTCAGGGTTGAAGCAAAGACTTCCATTTAAAAATAAATAAACCACTGTGCTAAAGTTATAAGTAGATGGAGAATAAATGACATGTCACATCATTTAAAACTAATGCAAGTAAAGACCTTTTTTATGTTGACATATTCTAAGCCTTTTTGAGAAAACTATTTGAAAAATGTTCTCAACCCTGTTTCTTCACTTTCCTGTGAAGTGTTTCCGGAGGACTGAGGTCCTTTGAAAAATGGTCCTAGAAAGAGTTTAGCATGGGACAGCCTGTAAAGGGAACCTTCAGTGTACAGTGAGCTGAAGCAGGATAATACATATACGTACATCTTGGAGGACAGTACTGTATGCTTTTTACAATTATATAATATAAAGACAACTGAAGGATCAGTTTTGTCAACCACTGGTTAGAATTGACTGAAAATTCACAAAATCTGTCAATATGTATATTTTATTTGCTGATTGAGGGAAGTATAATAGTGTTCTGCAGTTGTATCAGCATACTTTATTCAACAGATAAAGTCCTCTGCTTATGTATTTACTTACTCTGGAAAAACCTAATAAAAATATACATTTAGAATGTGCCAAAAATTCGCTTCTCATCTTGAACATGATGAAAATGGTTGTCAGTTGCATCTTGTCACTTGCTATCTTTATTTGCTGCAATGTTTGTGCTGGCAAAGAAAATTTCTGCTGCTGTTATATAGGATAAGAGTTTAGTGCTAGGTATATAGCAGGAATGAAAAACCTATAGCCTTCACATCAACCTGTATCAGCATGACCAGTGAACAGGAATGATGGGAGCTGTAGTCCAATAACTAATGGCAGGCCACTGATTTCTCCAACCTTGGCATTTTCTTAACATGTGACACCTTGGATGTAAGGCTATGATACTAGCGGTGAAGCATCATTTTAAATATACAAAGTGTTTAAGAAAGTGGGTTACTATTGTCAGCTGAACATTTCAGCCACCCTAGAGAATCTGTTGACAGCCTTTGTGTGTCTGAACTATATAAACCTGAAATACCATAACTGACCTTAATTAACATTCTTTTAAATACTGGTAGAGTTATTTCAGAATTCCCTTTGGCCTATAAACCATACTTGGGATCCAAATCTTGTAGTTAATTAAATGGTTAGGTACCATCACTGTCTTGCAGTATTTGAGTAATTTTTAGATGCAACAAGATGTTTGTTAACTTTTTCCTCAGGAACTTGAAGCATATGTTGATGATGCAGATATAGACAGCGAGTATAAAAGAGATGACTTTTATTACTTTTCCCTGGAAGACAGAGAGAGGCAAAAACGTGAGAGAGAGGAATCCAAGAGAGTGCTGCAGGAATTAAAATCTGTGCTGGGATTTAAAGCTTCAGAGGCAGAAAGACAAAAGTGGAAGCAACTCCTGTTTAGTGATCATGGTAAGTGTTACTTTTGTTGTTAATTTAAGGAAATCTGTATGCAACTCTCTTTTCTGAATTGGTTTAGCTTTTGATGATCAGGAGTACAGTGGATGCTCGGATTGCAAACATGATCCATGCGGGATGCACGTTTGCAACCCGCAGCATTCGCAACCCGCGTCTGCGTACGCGCGGGTTGCGATTCTGTGCTTCTGCGCATGCGCGACTGCCGAAACCCAGAAGTAACCCCTTCCGGTACTTCCGGGTTTCGGCAGTCTGCAGCCCGAAAAAACTCAACCTGAAGCGGCTGTAACCCGAGGTATGACTGTAATACCTTACAGCTCCCAAGGTCCTAAAGTACTATACATTACCATCACAAATTATACATATTTAACTTGAGCTATTTCAACCTTGTGCAGTTGAAGGCTGCTCATTGAAATTGCACAAATGCAAGGCCCATTCAGCGTGTGGGCTCTGGGATGCTGTTTCTCAAGATCTTGTGGGGCCATCCAAGGATAGGCTTGATGCATTGGGTGAGAGTTTCTCTAGACTCACAGAATTGTCAAGAATATTCATAATTTGTTCTCTTGAAGGATCCTTACAGATTTTCCTTCTAGATCAGAGGTGGGGAATTTATCGGTGTGAGGGCCACATTCCCTTCTGAAGGCATCCAGAAGCAAACAGGGGCAGAGCATGTTTTGCATTTATTCAGTAGCAACCAGTGGGAAGCAATGTAACAGCTCCAGTGTATGGGTGGTGAAATTACTATATTTTTTTAAAATTTTCCATTTTGTTTTATAGTTATTCTATCCCTCTTAATGTTTGAGAGGGCATATATACCTGCTACCTTATGTGTTCAGCATCCTCTGTAGTAAATGAAATTCATATTTTTTCACTGAGAGCAGTACATCCTTTAAAACATACAGTGAAGTTATTTTGAATACTCATTCCATATTTCCCCCTCTTTGAAGCTGCGATGAAACCCTTGCCTGGTACAGAGCAAGAGGAACCCATAAATGTTTTGGGATTGCCGAAGAATTCGGAATCAGGCAAGCAGGTGTGCAGCAGAGATGACAGCTTGGAAGAAGCAGTCTCTGACTTCAAAACACAAGCTACTGATGGTGAGAAAGATGGAGTAGAGTACCTCTCTGATGAATCTGGTAAGAACAAAAACGACATTGCTGCAAATGGTGACTCACCAGAAGTTGAAAAAAGAACATGTTACCAATGCAATGGAGAAGGTGAAGATTCTGAGTCAGCTGGTGTGGACAGAGCTGATGTGTTGCAGCCACCTGAGAGAGATGCGTTACAGTCCTCCATCAAACAAAGACTGGCTGAGCTTCATATATCAGCAGATTTGAATTTCACATCAGGACTCGCAGCACAGGTTGCTGCCAGGTCACTGACATTTACATCCATGCAAGAGCAAACATTTGGCGATGAAGAGGAGGAGGAGGAGGAGGAGGAGATACAGGAGAAGGAAGACTTTTTTGAAAAACACAAAGGTGAAGTAAATGACTGCAAAAATGAAGAATCATAGAGCCCACCTAAAGTTTGCCTTGCTATTTGGACACAATGGAAGGCTAGTGGGATTAACAACAGCAGCACATGCAAAAATTCAGCACTGATAATATTGGATGTTGAAGAGAAGATAACCATAAAAAATCATGACTTCATTTGGACTTTACTAGTCTTTTGAAATATATCCATGTGCAAATATCAACTAGACTCCAAGTGTATAGTATGGTTCTTACAGGTACCACGAATGACTGGCATTTCTTTTAATATTTTATCTTTATTTATTTATATTATTAGGCATTTTTTCCAAAAATGAAAAAGCAAATGGTCTAATTGTCATTTCCTTATTGCTTATTATAATGTTGACATTAATTATGCAACTACTTGAAATGGTTCTTTAACAAGAACCTAACTCCATGTGGGTTTTTCTGCCCACTTTGCGTCCTCTCCTTTCTGCATTAGATCACTTAATGACCTGCATATTTGTTGAGCTGTTGGTTCATCAGGGCCACAGCCTAAGATGTGGACTGTTTTGTTTAATGAAAGCCATAGCTTGTGTATCCTGGGATGCTAACCTAAAATAATAATAAGTTATTAGCAAAGGGTTACAAAGCAAAACAAAAACCCAGCACAATCTTCTATATTTTAACTTCTGGACTATGGAGAATAATTTGACTGTTTCATGTTTTTGCAGTGATTTTTCCATATTGCAAACACTCCCAAGTTGTCACATGTGGACCCCCCCCCCTTTTGCAGATAAGGGAAATTAAACAGATTCTGATCAGGTCTTCTCCCCTGTTTCTTTCCATCTGTTACCTTGTGTAGATAAAAACAACTTTACTTCTGCAACAGAGACTAACTGAGACTTGCTGTCCTTTGATTTTAGTTTCTACTTTGTTTTCCATTGGGTCACATTCTCTGAAAATGCTCCATCCAAAGGTAACTCAGATTCTTGTTCTATTGGTTTCATGTTCAGTCTGATTTACAAGTGTTTTCATGTATTTCACTTCAGCACTACCACCATTAGAGTAACTGCTTCAGCTGATTTTCCCTACTGTGGAAGGTGGTGGCGGCAGCTGTTGACTTCCACACAAGGAATAAAGCCACAATAACTGTATTATTATTATTTAATGAATTTATATACCGCCCTATACTCTTGAGGTCTCGGGTCGGTTCACAGAACAATGTGAAATGACGGAGGGTATGCCTTGCTGTAGCAGCAATATGGTTGGTAGATTCCCAGATTGGATCAAAATCCTAAGAATGCTCTGTGTTCTGCAAGTTTTACAAGTATGTTTGCAACATCAAGTATAAACCAAGGAATTCAACATCACGGTATTACGGTCACTTTGTTAGCACAAGCCATTCTGCTTGCCTCATGGAACAATCTACCCTCTCCTCCCCCTAATGCGCTGTTCCAGAGGGAGTCTCCTGATCGCCCAGAACTATTGGGGGACACAGGATGAGAGTGGAGGAAGCTGTATTGTGCTAGCATGACTTCTGCTGGCTTCCACCAGTGCAACGCTTTAGTGGAATCTGGGCCAAAGTGCATTGCTTTGTTCAGTAGTGGAGTCAAATAAATGTAACAATTCTGTTATCACAAATATGATTTCTTTCTAGTCTGGGGACTAGAAAAATTACAGCAGCCTCAATTTACTATAACATTTTAACGTAATTATTTTTTTAAAAAAATATTTCACTCATCAGCCGAAAAGACAGAAATGTGTTCAGTTTCCTCCCAAAAGTCCCATTATTCATTTCAGACTTTAAGAAAAAACCAAAAAACAACCTCCATCCATCTCACACATCTTTTTCCAAGGTTCTTCTTTTCCTACTTCATGTCCATACTTGGGCTTTTTCTTCTTCTTGGATCTGGCTTCATTTGTTGAGTTGTTCCTGAGTGCAGGTGGCTCCTTTGTATAAGCTGAATAGCACAAATTCTTGGGTACTTGCTCTCCTGGTATATTTAAAAATAAAGTACCAAGCAAAATGTGTAAATATTCAACAACAATCTATATAAGAGTCCAAACACAGTCTGTGACCCAGATGGGCATGTGTATGCACACTGGAATTTTCTGAGAACTTTAAAGGAATACTTTAAAGAAATGGCCTTGAAGGCCCCAAACACTTGAAACATTATGAACTCTATCCTTGGCTTGAGATTTTCTTTTTAGTGGGGGCAAAGCAACAGCCTTAAAAAAAGATATTGGCCATTATTTAAGATTCTCATGTAAGACATTCCTTTGCAAATCATTAGCTTGAACTCTTCCATAATTCCTGTGATTTGTGTTACCTCAAAAAGACAAAACATCCAAACCCCAAGGTGCTCATGAACTGAAACCAATAATTTTCTAATCTGAGCATGTGGAATTTAAGACAAAATAATTATTTTTCCATACCTGTCAGTGGCATAGCAAATACAGCTAGAAATATTGTGTGAAATCCTTGCTTGAGTATGTTCAGGGTAACTCTGCAGGCTGTTTTCAAGAGAACTGGAATACAAAAAGCAAATTAAAGTACTGGAGTTACAAGAGAAATCAGGGTACACTTCAGTACACTTTGATTACTATGTATTTTATATTTTTAGATTATCAGAACACAGTGGACTTTTTTCCCCCCTAGACTCAATCACAAGCTTAGTCCAAAGTTTCCATTGCTTACTCATTCTTCACTTGAAACCTAGTCATATAATAAAAAACCTAGTTGTATAAGTTAAACCCATAGGTGAGTACATCAGATCACCTATTTTTAATTTGAATTCCTAACAGGTAACATGTCTCCCTCTCTGTTCTCGTTAAGGACTCTCACAATTCTTTCAAGGTTTTTTAAGCATACATTTTAGATCCTTCACACTGAAATCTTACACGCTCTTACCTAGGTGTCACCCCCAGAGTGTAGGACTTATTTCTGAATTAACAGTGCAATCCTGTATGTGCATGTTGCTCAGTTCACTAAGGTCTTCCTAGTACTTTCTGGTTTCCCTTTTAACAGCAGTCCTGAATTCAATGTGTGTGTGTGTGTGTGTGTGTGTAGGTTTGCTTTTGGGCCCTGGGCATTAATTTATTTTGCTGACCATTTTAACTTTTAACTCTCATATTTTAGTCTTGTTCACTGACAGACATACTTTGAATTAATGGAAATAAAAAGGTGTTCAAAATACTTAATGTAAGTGAAGTGCTTTGAGCACTTAGTTATCTCAGAAATCTTTACAACAGCACTGAAGAGGAGGCTTGTGTGATGTCACGGTCTGGCTGGATGCAGAGGAGTGGTGGGAGGCACCAGCTAGGTAATTCCCAAGGGACCCCCCAGGGGAAGAAGACTCAGAGCCAGGGGACTGGTGGTGGGATGACAATGAGTGGTAAGAGGAAGAAGAGGGAGCAGACTGGGAGGAGAAGGTGTCAGAAGCAGAAGAGGTAACAACAGGGTGAGCAGGAAGAGGCTTTGGCAGAGAGCAGTTCAGACTCTGAGGCTGGAGAGGAGGTTGGCCAAGAGGCAGAGTTGAGACAGTCTGCTGAAGAACCAAGGGGGTCTTCCCATCCTGCTGTGACCAGCTCCTCCCCCCTCCCCCCATCTCCTAGAAAACTCAGAGAAATGAAAAGAGCAGAGCAGAGATGTATGCAGATGCAGTTTGTAACTGGGAAAGATCCTGGAAAGGAGGAGCCTTAGAGAGCAGTGGAAAGGCAGGGACATTCAGTCCTTGCAACTGCCTCAATGGGGGCAGGACCTACTGGGAAGAGGTGCTGTTTTGGTTTCTTTGAATAAAGAGTTAACTTCACTAACATTGTTGTTTTTATTGCCTGACTCTGGCTCCTGACATGCGATTATACTTGAATTACTGATTGGGGCTGGGGTGGGGGATAAACCACATGTGGAGCTGACATTTTGTTTTACTTTTAAACTAGTGCAAACCACTTTATAAGTGCTTACGTTTTGCTTTAAAGTTTACCATAACCAAAATAAGTATTAGAACATTGAGTGAAATTAAACATCCTATTACAAATATTCCATCTGTGCAAGCATTGCAGTTTTCCAGATGGAACAATAACTCCCCCCCCCCATGTGCTGTTTTGAGGGTACTCCCACCTCACCCCAGAGCCAGTTATGGGGGGGCATGCAGGGGGAAAGGATCTGGTAGGTGAACCTCGCCCTTTGTTTCTGATACTAAATTAGTTGAATTAAATTCACACTTTCACTGAATCATTTGCAATATTCAGTGTGGCTGTGAAGCCCAGAAAGGGTATTTTAAGATAAGCAATCCAAAGGTTTTCACTTTCTCTTGAATGTTGTTCCATATCTTTGGTGTCTTTTACTCCTCTTAATCAACCATTACTTGACATATCATGGTTCATACTTAGATTTGTTCCTTCTTCTCTAGAATCCAAAACTCATTGTCTGTGTTTTTAAAAAACCCTACTCTTCATCGTGCAAATACATAGTTCTCCAGTTTGCAGTAAAATAGAAGGTGAGAGGGGCAAATATCTGCTTCATCAGCACTGCAGTTTTTGTCTATTTATATAAATGGTTGTTTATAACTTGACTTTCTACTGAAGATGAATTTCTTGCTAAATGATATTGGCAACAGCTAGTTATGCAATGCACAGTGCTGGCTCACTGTTCAGGCACTTCACTAATGAATGTGGGTCGGTCCCGTCTTTATACCTGCTGACTGAAGTAAGGCACAGTATGTATTATTTTTCCTCATGCAGTAGCTCTGTGGGAAACTCTTAATGATTCGGATAAGATCTTAATGACTCTGCAGCAGTCCAACACAACCTCTGCAGAGAGAGCTTCTTGTCACACCAAATGAAAAAGTTGCTAGCCAGAGACCATATGAGATTAATCAGTAGAGGGAAGCAGGCAGCACTTGAGGAGGCTGAAAGAGAATACTGGACACAAAAAGGCCTATAAAGGAAGGCTTCATTCTGGATAAATCCCAGTCACCCTTTGCTTGCCTTTAAAACAGGGATAGTTGAAGTGTGGCCCCAGATATTGCTGACCATTGGCGATAATGGGAGTTGTAGTCCAACAACATTTGGAGGGCCACAGGTTAGTGTGGCGGTGAGGCCAAGTTGGTAGCTTTTCTCCTAAGCTCTGTATTGCAGGCTGTGTACACTTCTGCAGATTAATAGCGGCTTTAAAATGCCATCAAGTTTCTGAAAAGTTGTCTGTACGTAGCCTCAGACTCTGTCCTTGCCATTGTGGCAGCCTGTGATCACAGTGGGAAAGTCAATTCCCTCTGCGACTTTACCTTAAGGTTAAGCCTGTACATTCAGCTGAGAGATTTCTCATCAATATATGAGGTGATGTCCCATCTCTACCTCACTGCTGCTGCTTTGGAATGGAATTCATTTATACAGAGAGGGAACTTGGTTTTTCAGCCAGAAAGCAGAAAAGAGATGCTGCAACTGAGGCGAACTGTTTTCAGGAAGTGAATTTATATTGTGCTGAGATTGACAGTTGCTTAGTTATGTGATATAAATTTCCTAGAACAAAAGATCTGTTTTTTCAAGTTCTTCTAATCATTTATATTAGCTTAATTTGATGCTGATAAGCTTGTTTGCTAAAGAAGCCCTTTCCAGATTTCTGCTGCCTTTGTTTTGAATATTTGTTTGATACTCTATCAAAGTGTATACAGACAAATGCAAGTATTTCATGAGAAAGAGCAACACTACCAGCTGGATTGTCATTCTTTCCTGTGTAAGGAATCATACCTGTTTCCTAAACTAACAAGAATGTACATAGGAGATTGTAACTTTTGAATAAGTACTTTATGTAATAAAACATTATTTCCTGTTTCTGAACTTCTCTATTAATTCTTCTGATGCTTGACTTATATAAACTGTACTTTTATATAACTTTCTGAATTTCTCCTTTCTCTCATTAAAAGCTATACTGCCCTCCTCATCCACTCTCTCTGCTGTGTTGCTTTGTCACAACAATTCTTCAAATAATTTGCTGGTTTAGCCCCATAGACAAGGTTAGATGGGAACATGGATGGAGCTGAGCTTTGAGCAATGGCTATCCACACCATGTAAGCAGGGTGCAAGGTCGTTTAAGAAAAAGTTGAATAAATACAGGGCTAAGACGCAGGGCTAAGTTTTACCCATTTGTTTGGCAATGATTTGGGGGGTTAGCTTGCCTGAATAGGAGCATCTCACCTGACAGCACATGGAAGATCTCAAGAATATTACATAGCACATTAAAACTAAACTAGCCTTTAAAACCGTGTGCCCTTAAATTTTAATTGGTGTGCTGTATTTTAGCTCCACACACACACCAATTAAACAACTACTGTGGATTTTTAACGTATTAATTAAAACTTTGAATCCTAACACCAGAAAGAAACCCAAACAACTTCAAACTTCCACCACTCTGTGAAAGTGTCATAATATGATCTACCAAATTATCTATTATGATGGGCTGCAACAAACCACATTTAAAGCTATGTATCACAGGTATGTCTACATAGAGTAAAATACCTCAGTCTATAATCAGGGGGTAAGTAGTAGCTCCTGTTGTAATTGTTCCTTGTCAGGGCAATCTGCTTTTGAAGATCTTTCACTGATTTGCTGTATCCATTGAAAATGTAGTTGGCAAAGAGCAGCTTTCCTCGAATGTACATCTGTCAAAAATACATAAAACATCAGCCTGTAAGTAGAATGCAAAAGCTGCCTTTGAGGAGACATACAGGAGAATGGGACGCGGTTTTGTCTGGAGCCGCATTACCAATTTTAAATTCATTAGCAGGCCATATCACACCATCATGAGTCATCCTGCTCACCTGCTGAACTGACTGCCCAGAACTAAGTACAATGTCACAGCTTTCCTCAGCACTGGGGAGACCCAGCACCTTCTAAACCTTGGCTAGAGTGCCTCCATCACTGGCATTGTTCTGTATTGTAGTATGAACTAATGTTTAGTTTGTCACCTGCAAGACATCATTAACCTTTTTAGATCAACTCTTTTCAGCTAGGCGTTTGCCATCTTGCTCCTGGGGTAGTTCATTTTGTTTAGTGGCAGGCCAGTAATCCAGCTCATTAAGATTTTCTGTTTTTAGCCAATTGTATGTTTCATGCTCCAGGCTAGGCAGGTTTCTCAGCCAGCTTGCAGAAAGAAGATGAAGAAGAAGAGTTTGGATTTGATATCCCGCTTTATCACTACCCGAAGGAGTCTCAAAGCGGCTAACATTCTCCTTTCCCCTCCTCCCCCACAACAAACATTCTGTGAGGTGAGTGGGGCTGAGAGACTTCAAAGAAGTGTGACTGGCCCAAGGTCACCCAGCAGCTGCATGTGGAGGAGCGGAGACGCGAACCCGGTTCCCCAGATTACGAATCTACCACTCTTAACCACAACACCACACTGGCAGAAGAGACACCTTCTGCTTCAGGTTTGTAACCCATTTGTCTGAGTACAGGTGATGGGGCTTGCTTCTGAGTAGATATGCACAGGATTGTCAAATGTGGGGCAGCCTGGGCAGATTCAGGTCTGCATTTATGGAAACCCTCTCAAACAAAGGAGTCCTGAAAGCTTTTTGATGAAAACTAGAGAGTGTTTTAATCAAAATGTAAAAGCTGAGGAAACTGAAACAGGTACCTTGAATAATGTTTGGGTTGATCACTTCTATGGGATAGTTTCAAGGATTTCTTTTATCCTATTGTAGCACAGTTTGGGGAGAATGTTTCCTTACCTGCATAAAAAGAGGCAGCCAAGCATTCTAGAAGAAGGGTCATAGCTCAATGGCAGAGTGCTTATTTTGCAGGCAAAAAGCCCAAGGGCCAGTCCCTGGTACCTTCAGTTTGGTTGGGACAGACCCCTGCCTGGAAGCCTGGAGAGCTCCTGGCAGAATACTGAGCCAGGTGCATCAGTGGTCTGACTCTGTAAAAGGCAGCTTCCTACATTCTCAACTAACACCAAGAGAAACAATTGGCCTACTTTGACAGCTGATTGGGAAAAAGCAATCAAGTGCAAAAGGTCATTCTTACAGGCCTTTCGTCAGTTAAGGTAATTGATTCAGGTAAGCCAAACTTGAAGAGACTGTGCACAAACCAGAAGACAGATAACACTATATTTCTGCTCTTTCATGACACATTTTATTCACAACCATCGAAGATTATTATAAAATATAACACTTGCTAACCTTGGTATTTGTCAGTTTGTAAAGACTAAGCTATATTCATTATACAAAATTATTTGCATGCTTACTTGGGAACAAGCTCCAGCAGATAGGCTAGGATTCTATAAATTTAGCTTCGGCTCTGCAGCTTGTGACAATTGTTTTCACGTAATTTTTCTTTTTTTAACTCGTGCTCCCCAGTTTACACAAACATTCGTGATAACCCTGGAAAACCATATATTTTATGAGACCTTCTTCCTCACTGGGTTGAAATTGAGGAGGAGTCAACAGTAGTGGTTCAGAAACTGAAGTAATTTGCAAATAGGAAGTAGCTGCAACAGATTAAAATGGAAGGGAAATCTCGTTTTATAGATTAGTAAATCTAGATGTTGGTGGACAGGGGCCCTCTGCTGGACAAACTTAGAAGTTACAGTTGCTTAGAGGTGACTACAAAGATATTTTGCTTGTTTGTTTGTTTGTTTGTTTGCTTGCTTGCTTGCTTGCTTCTTGGACAGGAATCCAAGATGCTAGCATGTAAAAATACCCTTCTGGTAAGTCCAATGCACTCATTTATTTATTTGCTTCTGGAAGAGCAGGTATACACTACTTACTGGATACAGGCATACAATGCCCAATGGAATAAGTGCTCATTAGTAACCAGGGAGAGTCATGGAGAAGAGGTCCAGTTGCCCCAGTAAGAATAAACCTTACTCTCAGTCCTGGGAAGTATTTGTCCTGCATTCATTGGAACAGAGTATTTCAAACATGCCCCTTGCATTGGGAAGGGATCATGCCAGCTATTTTGTTCTTGCTTCTGTTAGGCTCCACATTCAGAAAATAAGGTGGAGGAGTCACCTTTCTAGAGTTCATATCATTTGCTGAGAAATAATAGGCCAATTCACTATAGTGCTTCCATCTCTCCCCCTTTACCCATCTATCTAAAACAGTGAGAGAATAGAGATATTTTCCTTAGTTCTCAGATCAGAAACCTGAGCAGTTGTTCTTACCAGACCCCTTTGAGGGAGAAACTGGAATTTTATGTCTTTTTCCAGACAGTGCCATATCTTTCACTATTCTGCAGAAGGAAACCAATCATCCTTATGTTCCAATTATTGTGATGGCACTGATCCCAATGAACAAGAGGAAGATGTCAGCATTGTCTTTGTGTTACATCGCCATTTGCTATGAAATGGGGAATAGGCTGTCTTGAACGAAGAACACAAGAAGTAGACTCCAGCTATAGGATCTGGAAGCTATTTGCTCGGTATAAGTTCAAATGACCTGGATGTGCGACAGGAAGGTTATAACCTACCAAAAACATGCCAGGAGCAATATTATGCCTTTTCACCAGTAGTGCTCCACAGTGGCCTGTAAACTCATCTGCAGACCCAATATCGTATTTGAGCAGGCGAAAAGAGTCCAGACGACCCTACAAAAACAAAGACAGCATCATTATAAGAATAGGTCAACAATAGCAATAATAAATCTTATTCTACCAGATGTCAGAGCACAATGTTCCCATTGAACAAGTCAGCATTAAAGGAATTGAATTATTCAGCTATTTACTGCTCACATTGGCAAGTGGCCCAAGTACATTTAACTTAGTGATGGACATGCCTAATTGTCAGAATGTCCCTCTGATGTACTCCCACCTTACCAAAAAAAGGGGGGCACTACTGTTAATTTAGATCTAGTGTGTATAGGGAAACAGCAACAGCATTCATGCTCAGAAGAAGCTCACCCATCTTAGGGCTGTCATATTTTGAAGCGCAAAAAAGAGGACACATTTGCCAACTTCTACTTTTAACTATGGATCGCTATAACAACTCATTTTACATACCCATGAAAAAGAGGATGTGTTCTGGAAAAAGAGGTCATATGACAACCCTAGACTTATACCCCAATCCACAAATGATATAAAAGGACGTTTTGTGGCATTAAACTCCTATGTCAACAACCCAATTTCTCTGTACTTGTAAGAAGTCAAAAATATAAAATGAAGTGATTTTTTCACACCAAGATGTTATTCAAAATCTTCTTGCTTTTACATCAGTCATCGGCCCAGTTCAAATGCAACACTAAGTTATACCATGGCTAAGTGTGAACAGGCAAGCATGTAGGCACTCACAGGAAAATATTCCTCCCCATTTCCTACTAATGCCATACTACCGGGACCTAAACCATGGTTTCACGTAGCTTTACATCCAAACTTGGGCTCATGGTTTGCCCGGGGAACAAACCAAGAACAAACGTTGGTTACAGCTCATGGTTTGTTTGGAGCAAGACAAACTGTAAACCTAGGATTGGACGTAACACTAAGCCACCCACGGTTTAGCTCTGGCTAGCATGCCAGCAGGACAATGAGGCACCAGCAATTTGTGTGTGTTCATGCTTAGCCATAGCTTGGCTGAGTGTTAACAGGTGAACCAGGTCACTGATGCGATTGAGACAACACCCGAGAGCCCTACCTGTGTACATGGCATACTCCTGTTCTTGTTCTTTCTCTCATAGAGCTGTTCTAGGTGCTTGTCTGTTCTGGGGTCGTAATCTGCCGCTCTCAATGAAGTAGTCACACAGACCACAGTGATCTGCTCTGAGGAAGACATCTGGTTGTTAATAATGTGATCATATTCCAGGTCTGTAACATATGGAATCTGATGGTTGCTGCATCTGCATATCCTCACTTCATCTCCCAGCATCGTTCTTCGAAGGACTACAGGGCAGCCACTGTGTGATGCAGTGCACACCTTTTCACTGTCATGAGAAAGCAGTGGTAAAAGGAGTGTAAGTTGGAGTGTGAATGAACTGAAGTAAGAAAATTTTAACCAGCTTACACTTACTTGATCTACCTAACGAAGTATCTCTGTTTCCCAGGTAATTCAAAAGGCTGCTGCAAAATCATATCTCTGCCTGAAATTGTTTTTATCATCATGATGCTGTTTCTCTACAACTTCTTAATATGCCTTTTGGGATCAGCTATTTCCTTGAGGGCAATCCAACATTTTGTCACAAACCGTAGTTCCTCTGTTTAGTTATTCATTTAATTAACATTGCAAAGGGGCTTACAATATTTTGCTCTTCACCTCAGTCCCTGACCCACCAGAGATCATTGACCAGTGTGACCAAGGCAGTTTCAGTCCCACGATGAGGCCTAAATCCCGACTGGAAGGGACCTAAATGGTCCGCATCCTCCAGGTGTGCCTGGAGTTGTTCAGCGACCACCCGCTCAATCACCTTGCCCACACTTCTTTTCTCCTTGCATTGTTCTACAAATAAACCCAGAGTCCTGACTTTAGCTGAAATCCATGGTTTTCTAAAGGTATAACTGTGTCCACAGCACTTTGATGCTCTTTCTGATCCTCCAGAGCAGAAGAACTAGCCAAACTCGTATAAAGAAAACTCTAGCAGATGCTCTTTGTATGGATAAACTGGCTGAACAAGTTCTGAAGACAGCTTCAAACAAAATTCGGGCAAGGCGCTGAATAAATAGTGGTAAGGTACTGAAGTGTGTAAGACACAAATGCTTATTTCTGTGGAAAAACAAGAACAACTTGGTTCCAAGGCTACAAGAACTGAACCTAGCATTGTTACAGTGATAACATTACAAATGTAAGGAAATGTTGGTCGCTTGCTACAGGACTGCTTTCTTCACATTCCTTAGTTGCAGATTGCAACTTCAGAAATCCAATCCAAGTAAATGTAGTAAAATTAAGGCCACTGGATTGTGAGCAGCTCAATTCTAGTCTATTTTACAAGGATGAATTATTGTTGGAGGGTACAGAACGATGTATGCTCCCCTGAACTCCTTGGAGGAAAAGTGGAAGATATAAACATAATAAATAGAATAATAAATATATCATATACATAATGCAAAGCTATTCTAAATTGATCTAATTGTCATATTTTCCTTACTTCTCCAAAGTAAAAATACTGTAAAATCACCTGAATATGTATTTGTGTCATTCTTAAAACATATGCTCCAAATAATATAAATGGCATTTAAAGAATCTTAGTAAGTCTTCGAAGAACACAGTAAATGGTATTTAGTTTTACTTACTTTGCTTTGTGAGAGGTTTGGAGTGTGTCATTGTTTACATTAAGATGAGCCATGGGTGGTTTATTTGTTCTGAAAATGCTGCTCAATAAATGAGGGTCTCTGCAAGAGAAAATAAACACACTTAAGAGTTTCCCTGCATTTCCAAGGTATCTATGCTGATATTTACACTGATATGCAATGTAGACCCATTTCTAATGGCTGTTTCATACTATGCAACATATGTGGGGGACCTCTGTCCCTCCAGAAGTTGTTGGATTCCAAGTCCCATCATCCCCAGCCAACATGGTCAATATTCAAAGATGCTGAAAGCTGAAATTCAGCATACAGGATGCAACAGATTCTGCACCTCTGCAGTATCGCTTTAGTAGGTACACGCTGCATATTCAGCACGTTAGAATTCCTAAAGCACTTAATCAGAGCAGTATAAGATCCCAGTATAAAGGAAGTTGTTCCCACTCCTCTCTGGTGATTTATCAGTTGAGCTTATGTGTGCTGTGGTTGATTCATGACCCAATATTTAGCTTGCACCTATCTTAATTAAGAGGATTTGGAAACCAAACTCATTGCTACAAAAAAAAATTAATACGGTATTGCAACATTTTACATCTGTCCCTAAAGGGAAGTTTTCCCTCTGCACATAATTGTTGCATTATGGGGAAGCATTGCTTCTTTTCTCTTGCATTCTGGGAACTCTCGCTTATAATCTTTTCTCTGTTTCTGCACACACTGTACGAACCTGTTCCAAACACCAAGATATTCTCTCATCGTTCAGTTCACCTTAAGTTCATGGTGACTTGTTCTCCATGCATAGCTGACCACATCTATAGAACTTGATTATTGTATTCTTTCATGTTATGATCAATCATTAGTAATTGTTTTATGCCATATTAATCTTTAGTTATTATTAATTAGGAGGTTTCATGCTTGTCTAGTCCCAACCTCGTTTCCCAGCCTTTAATCTACCGGTGATTAATGTTCACATGTAATTCCCACCCCTCACATGTAATTCCCGCCTTGTATGTATGTTAACCAATCAGCGTTAAGTTTCTTTGTGTTTGTATCAACCAATCAGCCACAAGTACACCTGTGGCAATGTTTGTAATATTCAATAAAAGAGAGTTCCCGGGACTTTCCCGGCAGACGCCTCATGACACCCACTACTCGTCTGTCGTGATTTTCATTCCTACATCTGGTGACCCCGACGTGCCAGATCCCTTACGCAGCCCAGCCCCTGTACTTCACTCGACTGGAAAAGTCTCAGCGCGCTATTTCGTGAGTATGGGGGGCGATTTGACTCGATTGCAGAGAGAACATGCCAGGGAATTGTTTTCTCTAGTTAGGCAGCGGGTTGTGGGTGTTCATGTTTCCTTAAAAGAAATTGAACAACTTCTTTGTGAAATCAATTGCCAATATCCTTCCTATCCAGAGACTGGCTCTCTGGAGGTGGAGACTTGGCAGAAGATCGGAAAGACCCTCTTTGCAGAACCGAGGGCTCCGATTCATTGTCTGCTTACCTGGCAGAAATGTGCAGAGGCCGTTGCAAAATTTGGACCCCAGGTCCCCCAGGCGTCTCCTTCGGCCCCTGCTCTCCTGCCTGCAGCAGACAATCCCCCCCTTATCCCCCTTCTCCACAGCTTCTGCCTCCTTCTCCTTCGCAGCCCGGCAAACCCCCCCCTGCTTCTCATCCATCTCAACCTGCTTCCACCCCCCCATCCCCCTTTCCCCCCCTCCTTCTTTGCCTGCTCCTACTGGAGCTGTGCGTGCTGCACTTTCTCAGGCAAGACAGAAGGGGCTTTTGTCCTTGCAGGAAGAATCTGAGTGGGCGGGGGAAATGCCATCTGTCTTCCCTATCACCTATGCAAACGCAGGAAATGCTCAACAACAGGTGTTTTATGAAACCCTTCCTTATTCTGTACTGAGAGAATTGAGGAGGGCCATCGCTGATTCTGGCTTAAAATCCTCCTATGTCACAGGGATGCTGGAGGGGATTGCGTCTGGTTATACCATGCTGCCCCAAGACTGGAAGGATTTAATGCGCATGTTGCTCTCACCAGCCCAGTATGTTGTCTTTGATAGTGAATTTCGGCTTAGTGCTTCAGCCCTGTCTGATGCCCAGCATACAGCTAATGAACTTTATGGTGCCGGTCCTTTTGACGATATAACAGCCCAGGCGACGCTGACGCCTGTACATTTTAGCCGCACCGCGACTTGTGTACAGCGCGCCTTTCGGAAAGTCCCTGTCTCAGGGCAGCCGCTGAGCTCTTTTGTTAATATTAAACAACAGCATTCAGAGCCCTACCATCAATTTATAGATAGATTGAAAGAAGCAGTGACCAGGCAGGTTGATAATACTACGGCCCAGAATGAGCTGATGAAAAAATTGGCTTTTGAAAATGCAAACACCGACTGTAAGAAGGCTTTGCAGTCGATCATTAATCGTCCTAAATATGATCTGGCACAGATGATTCAATCTTGTGCGGACATTGGAAGCCAGAGCCATGCCATGTCCTTGCTTGCCGGTGCCATCCAGGCTGGCAATAAACCAACTGGTAACTGTTTTAATTGTAAGCGCCCTGGTCATTTTGCAAAAGAATGCAGGGCACCTGGCGGTGGGGCGCACAGGGATGGTACTGCCAATAAGGCTAAACCCTCCAAGAAATGCCCAAAGTGCGGTAAAGGCTATCATTGGGCTAATCAGTGCAGGAGTTCGGGAAACTCCATGCTGGCCCCGCCCTCGGGCCACGAGAATTAGAGGGCCCATTGCCATCAGCTACCACCATTGATGCTTTTCCTAAGGAGACACCTTCAGATTTCACCATTGATTTAATTAATCAGGAAAATTTTCTGCAGCCAAAGAAGGAATCATGGTTATTCCTTCAGTCTTGGAACCTGACTATGTGGGCACAATAATGCTTCAACTTTGGAGCCATATGCCCATGCAGTTAAAAAAGGGTGACTCCTGGGCACACTTGGTAGTGCTTCCTACCCCTCCTACTGCTTCTATTATGGATAGTAATTTGCACCAGCTCTGTCCCCTTTCTCCACAGCTTTTAGCTGTAATCCAGAGGATCGGTGAACAGAAACTTCTTCGTAAGTATAAAATTAATGGCAGAGTTCTGGAAGGCTTGATTGACACTGGCGCGGACGTTTCTGTGATTTCCAGTAATTGCTGGGACCCCACGTGGCCCCTTGAGCAATTACAAGCTACCATTCAATTTAATGAGTAAGCTTGCATTCCCCCTCAACTGGAAATCCACCATCTTTATATGAGTGGAACAATGGACCAGTGACAAAAAGCATCATTTGTCCCGCTCTAGATATCGCCACTCTGTGGAATTGATTAATGATTGTAACGATTTTGTTTTTTCCCCTAGCAGATCTGAATATATTTCTTTAGCTGTCTCTCTCTTAGGAGTCCCTGGATTGGCTGTCCGGAATAGCAGAAATATTAACTCCTTAGCTTGCTCCGCAGCAAAAGCTTTGAATTTTACTTCACAAGCCCTTCATCTTTTGAATAAGGAGCAGAGTGAACTCCGGCATGGCCTCCTGCAGAATCGCGCTGCTGTCGATTATCTGTTGATGCTCCATCATTACGGATGCGAACAAGTGGAAAACATGTGCTGCTTTAATATCACAGACAATTCTAAGGCCATCCAAAAACAAATCTCCCATTTGCAAAATCTTACACACCACATTAAACAAGATGTTGAATTCTCCGGCCTCTGGGATTCTTTCACCCAGTGGCTTACCGCTTGGCTGCCAAACTTTACTTGGCTTCGTAGTCTTTTTCAATATGCCATTGTTATTATATGTATATTAATTTTGTTTTGCTGCTTCCTCCAATGCATTCCTGGCCTCATAAGTCTTTTCTCTCGGCTTCTCTCTCCCCCTCAGCCACCCAATAAAATCCTTGCTGCTTATTTTGCAAAATGGCAACACCAACAGTAAACCAAAGGGGAGATATGGGCAGAGTTATTTCGAGCATGCGTTGGCAAACCACGTATCTCGTAGTATTTTTTGTCCCATCCTCCCTGGCAAACTTATTTTGGGCATTCGCTGGCACACCACTAATCCCGAAATATTTTTGCCTTATTTACCCAGTACGCCTCGCAAAAAAGAAAAGAAAGGGGGAGATAAAGGGAAGTTTTCCCTCTGCACATAATTGTTGCATTATGGGGAAGCATTGCTTCTTTTCTCTTGCATTCTGGGAACTCTCGCTTATAATCTTTTCTCTGTTTCTGCACACACTGTACGAACCTGTTCCAAACACCAAGATATTCTCTCATCGTTCAGTTCACCTTAAGTTCATGGTGACTTGTTCTCCATGCATAGCTGACCACATCTATAGAACTTGATTATTGTATTCTTTCATGTTATGATCAATCATTAGTAATTGTTTTATGCCATATTAATCTTTAGTTATTATTAATTAGGAGGTTTCATGCTTGTCTAGTCCCAACCTCGTTTCCCAGCCTTTAATCTACCGGTGATTAATGTTCACATGTAATTCCCACCCCTCACATGTAATTCCCGCCTTGTATGTATGTTAACCAATCAGCGTTAAGTTTCTTTGTGTTTGTATCAACCAATCAGCCACAAGTACACCTGTGGCAATGTTTGTAATATTCAATAAAAGAGAGTTCCCGGGACTTTCCCGGCAGACGCCTCATGACACCCACTACTCGTCTGTCGTGATTTTCATTCCTACATGTCCCTTTGGAATATTTTCTCAATTTATTTTCATTTACCCAGCACAAAGTTTTAAAATTAACTTTAATAAAAGAAAGGTAATATTCCGAGCAAACTGGGAAATTTATCCACAATGAGGCTTTTCCTTGGTCCCTGCATGCACCCCGGCCAAATTGGCTTGGGGGCGTGTGTGTCAGGAGAACTCCCAGAACAGCTTGCAGGCAGAGGAGAGGGGGGAATCATTCCATCTAGCAAACTGAAATGCTTGCACTGAAGGAAGGGTCATCATAGTGCTACATCGAATTCCTCCATATATTCACAGAATGGTGAAGTTTTTACTCTCCATTGCAAAGGGAGTTGGTAGGCATTTGGCTTCTTGTGCTTTTACCTGTAAGAACCAGGTGACACACCTTGAGTGGGGCCGCAAGACAGAACAGACTGGAAAGGAGGATGGTTGCCTGGTGTAGGGGTCTCTGTCTCCCTGTCATTCTCTTTTCCCTGTGCTGTATGGAAGCCAAGGAAAGCACCCGCATGTTGTGTTTTGCACCGTCTGCCAGCAATCCGAGGGAAGGCTGAGGTTCTGCGTGTGTGTGGTGAGCTGATTTCTGAAATGCAACAATACACCACCAAGGCAACAAACTTTAAAAAGGCCTTAAGCTCACATATAAGACAGCTGACTTAGATGCATGTGGAGTTTAGTTAACTGTGTGAGCACAACTGCACATCACAAGAACTGAAAGTGCAAAGCAAAATGTCCCCTTCAAGTGGAGTCCTTCCCATTCAATACAACTTCCAGGAAATACTGTTTTAAGAAGTTAAGAGTATAAAATACCTTTTTATACACTTAAGAAATAATTGCAACCAAATGTTAATTTATATTTATAATGCTTAGTGTTTCTGTACTGCGAAGAGGAAGCACTTTGAAAATAGCTAGGAAAATTAACATCACATTTTGATCAAGCAAAACGTCTGCTTCCAATAAAACATTGGCCAAAGAGAAGACAATGTTCATAGACCACACTGTACTCTGCTTCTCTGCTTCCCCTAGGCTCAAGCTTCCACCAGCGCTTCACCTCTTTGGCGTAGAGAAATTGTACCAGTTCTTATCTTCTAGCCTAGTGATGGTGAACTTTTCGCCTTCCAGATGTTGTTGGATCCAATTCCCATTAGCCCTAGGCAGCATGACCAATGATCAGCTCAAACCCAAGCTAAGAACACAAAGTATTCTTCTGCTATATATGGTGAGTGCCCTGGAGATGTAGGATCAGGAAATATTCCTGTTTCTCCTGTCATGCAATAGGCTCTGGAACTAAGGGAAATGAAATCACACACAGAATACTGGCTTCGTTCACACATATATACATATATCATGTGGGGTTTTTTATCAATCACACATGACTTTATGTGATGTATTTTCATGTATACATAAATGAAAATAATTAGTACCAAAAGTTCGATCTCAAAGCATACCCTGCAAACAAACTAATGAAATGTGGAATCAATGGTTATAGGAAAGTATACCTTTCAGATAAAAAATGTAAAACAAGATAAAGCAATATATAATTTCATTAAGTGATTTCATACTCCCTTTTTGCAAAGCAGATGCAGCTGTTAGGTTAATATCACATGAACAGATACAAATGCAGATGAATTGTAATGTTTAGTCTATACATACTGATTATAATTTTAAAATATATTTAAATACCTGACACCAAAAATATAAACCATGTCATTACTTATTTCATTCCTCTGAATTTAGAAGTGTTAGCATCTTCCTCCAATACTTATGCTACTAAATTAAAGACTGACCTAAGGCTATCCGGTAATATTCCATCCAGTCTTCTAGGACATTCTTGATCTTACATCTCAGCACTTTTAATTCTCTGGTAGGGTTGTAGTCTTTGACATGGCTTAGATCCTCTTCTGGAATTCTAGGTATTCTCTTCTGTGGTAATTTTTTTTATCAGAAATCAGATCAAATTATGCGTAGCGACAACAAAGAAAAAGCAGTAAAAGTAATAAGGGACCAGAAAAAAATAGAATGGCTGGTACAAACATTCCCAGAAGATAAAACTAAATAAAGGTTCCAGCAAAGCAGTCTGAACCTGGCACCTCAAACAGTGTGCCATAGTGGTTAGAGAGTCAGACCTGGGAGACCAGGGTTCTAATCTCTACTTAGCCATGAAGCTTGCTGGGAGTCAATGTCTCTCATCCTAACCTACCTTACAGAGGTGTTGCAAGAATAATATGGTGAGGGGGAGAATTATGTGTACCGCCTTTATCTCCATGGAGGAAAGGAAGGGTATAAATATGATGTCACACAAATAATAACAAAAAGCAACACGCGATCCTTTCTGTAGCAGGTATTCTCTTCCTTATTCTCAGCTGCCTTGTTCCACTTCTCTTGGCCTATATTTTTGTTCTACTCTATTGCTTCCACTTGATCTCACCTCAGCTTCTGCTTTTCCCACACATTATCTCCTAATCTGCCTGCTTCATCCTTCCCTTTGTCCCTTCACCTCAAACCCCTGCCTCCTTCCCTTCTCCTTTCAGTTCATCAAAGTACAACTCATCAAATGGGAGGAATATGTACAAAGCCATAGACATGACCAGTAGACAACAATCTTGGCTGGCTTCAACTATTATTTCCTTTGCCTTGGCCCCTGCTTCTTGTGGTCCCCCTTGCTTCTGCCCTTTCCCCTTCTTTCCATCCTCTGTTATCTCCCCGCCCTCTTATTTATATTTATTAAGTCTTCCTTTCTGCGTTTGCAGATATGTGGAATCTTTTTGTGGCACCCAAGCTTCTAGTAAACAGCTGCGAATATTGTACATCTGCCTTTCATTTCTATTGGGTTTGTCAAGACATGTTCCTACGTTATTGTGAAAGAAGGAATCAAAGTTGCATTAGCTGAAGGGGCGTTTTGCATACAAGTTTTATGGTGTTAAATCAGCATAACGAAAATAAATTGTAGCAAAATACGCTGCTGTTACAGTATTCTAGTGGATGGGCAAAGGCAGAGGAAATGTTAGAAAAAAGTAAACTGTAGCAGTGTGAAAATAAAATTACATTTACTTATTTTAATATTGAGTTTCTGACAGCTGCTTACTTCTTTTTTAAGAGATTTTCTTGCGTCTTCTGTTTTGCCATGTGTTTTAGAAGATCCTTTTACTGATGTAGATGGTAGATTAACTTCTGTGGATATCTTGCTCTAGAAAACCAAGAGAGAACAAACAACAGAATTTGCTTTAATCATGTGCAATCCATTGAGCTTCTACCCATTTTTCTTGCAGGAGTCTTATAATTTCCCATAGCTACAGGACAAGTAACGAAACAGGCGAACCTTTTGTTGGTAACTGCATCTGCTGTTGAATTGCTACCAGCCATGAAGCACATAACCCCATAGCGGAAGCTAAATTCTGTGTGACTGGCATGAGATTACCTGTAACCAAACAGCAATATATTTCTGTTTGGCTCCTGGCTGTGATGCAGTAGCTGCTTAAAATACTGCTATGTGCACCCCAATCTCCGAGCAGTGAGAGATTTCAGGGGTGCTGTCAACACATAACTCATGGTTGGTTTCCTTAAACTGTAGGTCACTGGAGACTGTGGTGTCTTTGTTATATTACGGGATGGTGGAAATTGGGAGTCCCCATCCCTGATGTAGGAGAAAATAATGTAGTGTCTTATCTATATTCATTTGTCTCACTATTGCACTTGCCTGGATACACGCAATCCACTATGACTCTAACATTTGTGTAGGGCTTCCAATAATATTCCCATGAATTTAAATGTCAAGCTGCTCCTGATTTTGAACTGAATGGACAAGTCCATTTGCAGGAAACAGTATGTATGTGCAAGAGCTGGAAACGGCCCTCTTCTATCTGTTATTCCTTTTGAAACTACTGTGAAACAAATATTTTACTTCCTGCAAATCCTCTCGCGACCAAATTCTCCCACAACCCACCACGGAGGGCTATTATCTCCCTGCAACCTCCCTACAGTCTCTAGCCTGATTGGCATGTTGTGTGGGTTTTTTGCATCATAAGCTATTGCACCATACCAGGTTTTCTAACTGTGGACCAGCCACACCTCGTACCGGTGACAAAGACAAACGCACGCTTTCATGTCGCCACTTGTAAAGCAATCCAACAGCAAAGCGTCCTGCAACCTTCACTGTGATGCACTTGTTAACCTAGGGTAAGACATAAGAGATGTGTACTTCACAGTATTGTTCAGCTAGGAAATTTGCCAAAATGAAGATAGGAAGCCACAAGGGAAATCTGTCACTAACCAGAGAGCTCTTGTTTATGGTGTTCCAGTGTGCTGTGCCCCTCTCCAGGATACTCCATCCCCTCCCTTCCCACCTGATGTTCCATTCCTCCTCCTAAGCAGTTTGGTCCATTTGGCTCAGAATTGTCTATTCTGCTTTGACTGGCTTTGGAGTTTCAGACAGGAGAATTCCCAGGCATACCTGAAAGTGCCAGGGATTGAAGCTACGGCCTTCTGCATGCAAAGCAGGTGTGCTCCAAATGAGCTATGGCGCTTTCCCAGAAATGCTGTTGTGGGAATATGGGAATCTGTCAACTACTGCATCATCAAAACCATTGGTCCATCTACTTCATTACTGTCAACACTGATTGGCAATGGCTCTCTAGGAGTTCAGACAGGGTTCTCACCCAAGTCTACTTGGGACCTTTCACATGCAGAGCATGTTCTCTACCACACCCCTTTAAAAAAAAACTAGTGTCTGCAAGATATAATTGGGCACATATAATTGCAAGATATAATTAGGCTTCTGTACTTCTTGCCAGATGTAGGTTGCTGGGGTAGTTGTGGAAAGTACAGAGCATAGCTAGTTGCCAGGATTGGATAGGGTTGGGTTGCCAGATAAAGGGGTGAAATTTAATCTCTACTTCAAATTTGACATCATAGTAAGGAAAGGTCGAGTGCAAACATGACTTTTCTACTCTTGACAGTTTAAGAAGTGCTAGGTTAAGCATGTGGCCTTAGGGGGAAAGGGGCAGGAGCAAAACAGTTCAGCAGTTTCCCACTTATCTTCTGCTTTTTATTATTATTATTATAATTATTAGGCTTCTTAAGTCACTTGTTACACAGATGTCTCCAAGCAACTTACAACACATTTAAAAGCATAAATATGTTATAAAAACTCAATCATACCAAAGCACATGTAATTTATGAAAATATGGATTTGATATATGAATATGATCCTGTTTTGTACCATGATGGCCCAGTCTTCATCATAGTGTTTGTGCTGCTTCAACTTGGGAAGAAGAAAATTGATTCAAAGTATCATTTTCTTCATTAAACTTCATTCATTAATTTTACTGTGAGCAAGCTTAGGTAGTTAGTTAGCTACTTCTGTTAGCTGAAGAATTTACAACACTGTAAATAACAGCATCCCCCAGAAGAAAAGCTATATTAGAAAAAAGAATTAAATAAAAAAAGAATAAATATTACCTGCATAATAACTGGGTCATCAAGCTTCCCTTCTCCAGGCCATTTCCACTGGCGTAGTATTTCTCCATCTTTATTAGTCACCATGCCTCCTTCCTGATTAAATATCATTGCTATGCTGCTGCTGCAGAAACCAAAAGCCAGTTTTTCACGGTGCCATTTAGTAAAACATAATGAGTAACTCAAGCTGTCTACTTTGATCTTGGTGCTTTTAATTAACATAGTAATTTGCATGTTTATCACTTCATCTATATATTTATATAGCATTCAACACAGGTGTGCACAGTGGCTGTGAATGAACAATCCAGACTTAAGAAAGTCACAAAATTATTTCGTAACGTAGCCCTTACTTTTTAACTGCAAAACATGAAGGTGCCTGGATAACCCCATGTTAACACTGGTTCTTATTCTAGGCATACTTTACAAGAATCAATGACATATCATATATATTAAATCCCATTGTGGTTTTATCCAAGGCAAAAACCCCACACTTTCATCTGCTAAGGCTATGATCCACAAATCAGCAGAGGCATGCAGCACAGTCTAGGCTGATAGTGTTAAACTAGGTGTGAAAGACTTTGCTCTCCCTTCCCATTCTATTTGATATAAAAAATTTGTGTGTATGGAATGCTTGTAACTCACCATAAGTTGAGTGAAGGATACCTGAACTCAACAAGGCTCTGATTCTACACAACAAGTTGGTACATGGCCTACTTTGAGCTCTAAACTACCATGTAAATTAAACAAGATTCTTAAGAAAGGGTATAAGAAGTGCTGCACTAGCATAGCACCTTCACTTGTTGTGTCAAGTGTTTTGAACTAACCAATGCAGGTCATCAGGCCCAACTTGATGGATCAGTGGCTGTCACTGCACCATATACGATACAGCAGCGCCGGCTGCTACCTTAAGATGTCTGTGCTGTTCTGGGTGGGGTGAATGGAAGCTTTTGAAGCACACTTTTAGTCTGCGAGGGAATGAGTCATGCTTGAAACAATGTGGGAGCCTTTTAATTATGTCCTACATCCAGTATAGCAAGTACCGCCAAAGGACTGTCTCTCAGTGCCTGCTGCGGTTAACTTTTGATGTTAGTTAGCAAGCCCTCTGGAACGTCTCTTCTTACCTGTTAGAGAAGCAAACGCTGCCATGTCCAGAAGGAGTAAATGTTCCAACTAATGCACGGTCGGGACAGTCATTAAATATATTGGTGTACAAGCCACCACAAGGAAGATCTGAGTAACTCTGACAGACTGCAACATGTCCAGAGGGGTAGGTAAATAAAGAGTCAAGGAGTTTGTCTGAGATGGATATGGCATTTCCAGGTGTCTAATTACAATGCACATTATTATTATTATTATTATTATTATTATTATTATTATTATTATTCCCTGTCCATCTGGCTGGCTTCCAATATATATAAAAACATAATAAAACAGTACACATTAAAAAGCTTCCCTATACAGGCTGCTTTCAGGTGTCTTCTAAAAGTTTTATAGTTATTTATCTTCTTGACATCTGATGGGAGAAGGCCCTCTACTGGGTTCCCTGTAGCTTCACTTTTCACAGTGAAAGAACCGTAAGAAGATGCTCAGAGCTACATCTCAGTGTCCAGCTGAACATGGAGGGAGGAGATGCTCCTTCAGGTAAACAGGGATGAGGCCGTTTAGGGCTCTAATGGTCAGCACCAACACTTTGAATTGTGCTCAGAAATGTACTGGGTGCCATCTTAGCACTAACTATTGCTGGTAAGGTGGAGAAATCTAGCTGTGCAGCAGATCATCAAACTGCCCAGAGAGAGAGATTGAATTGGGCTCGGTGACCAACAACAATGCCAATACAGATCTCTGAGGACCAATGAAAAAGGTCCCAAGCTGAAAGCACCATCTAAACTCTGGCTGCTGCATTTCCCACCAACTGCAATCTCCGAGGCAACTTCAAGGACAGCCTTGTGTAGTGCAAATTACAATAGTACAAACAGGAGATTACAAGAATATGGATAATCATGGCCATGCTAGCCATGTCCAGGAAAGCTAAACCAAGCATGCTTGGAAAAAGATACTCCATGGAAGTGGATTACAGGCATACTTCCCCCACCCTCCACCAAGGCAATGGACCTGATCTTTTAGGGAAGTCCAACCACAGTCAGAACAGACCATCTTTCTGTTTCTCAGATCTGGAAGCTACCAAACCACAAGCACCTCTCCCTTGCCAGGACTCAGCTTCAGTTTAGTGTCCTCATTCAAGCCATTACTATTTATGGTATAAGGAAGAACCTTTAAAATACTATAAAAATAATTTTAAAATAAAGATTGCCAAACAGCTATGGGGAGATGGGTATGTATGACGCTGTTATGTACTGAGTTGAATAGGATCCAAACTGCAGCAGTCTGATTGGTCCTAGAACAATAGGATCCAAAAGGCGGCAGTCTGATTGGTCCTAGAACAATAGGATTCAGAATGCAGCAGTCTGATTGGTCCTAGAACAATGCAGCAGTATGATTGGTTGGCAGGAACTACCCAATCATGCTCCAGATAGAAGTGAATCCACAACCTGATTGGCTTACAGTAGAATTCCGGAATTAGCCAATCATGTGCAGCCCATTGTGTAAATAATGTATATAAAGCAGATACTTTGAGGGGACTTTCATTCATTCCTCCTCACCACTATGAGCTGAATAAAGAGCATGAAATCACTTTGCGACTCTGAGTATATTTCACTGGCGACGAAGGTGGGATCCCGCTGAGCTGACTGCCACACACAGCACCGCAGCACCGCCACCTGCCGCACCGCTGCCTCGCACCGTGTATCCAGGCTTCAGCTCCGGGACACAAGGAACTCAGAATGGCAACCGACAGCAGCTTCTCGCCGTTCAACCCAGCATCTGGAGCCTGGGAAGCGTACGCCTCCCGTTTCACCTTCCTCCTAGAAGCCAAAGGGGTCACCGATGAAGAAGACGCCAAGAAGAGGGCAATATTCTTCAGCGTCTGCGGAGAGGAGACGTTTGAAATCGCCCGGGCTCTCCTTGCGCCTGAAGACGTCGCTACTGTTCCATACAAAACAATAATGGAACAGCTGAAGGGGCACTTTTCGCCACAGCCCTTAGTGGTGGCTCGTCGAAATGCCTTCTACGCAAAGCGGCAAGCCCCTGGGGAAACCATAACTGGGTTTGTGGCCTCTCTCCGCCAAGCCGCCCGGTTCTGCAACTTCTCAGAGCTGGAGAACATGCTTCGTGACCGCCTCGTCAGTGGCCTGAAGGATGAGAAGCTGCAACGACGCCTCTACGCTAAGAAGGACCTAACGTTCCAGGTCGCTCTGGAGGAGGCCCTGGCAACGGAAGCTGCCGAGAGGTCGACGCAAGAGGCACGGCCGAACCAGCCGTCCCAACCGAGGGTCCACCACGAAGACCTCACCGACGACTCAGGATCCAACAGGGAGGAGGTGCACCGAGTACAGCAGCGCACTCAAGCAGCCCACACACCACAGCTGCCTCGACGAGAAGGAGGGAACTGCGCAAGCTGTGGAGAAAGTCACGAGAGGAGGACCTGCTGTTTCCGCAATGCAGAGTGCAGGCAGTGCAGAAAATCGGGACACATCGCCCGGGTGTGTCGGGCTCGGCCCACCCGACGCCAGGCATCAGATGACCAATCCAAGAGCCCCAGGTCCCGGGGCCCAACGCACCAAGGCAACTCGACAGAGCTCACGGACTTCCAGGTATACCAGTTGCCCCACCCCAACGTAGAGAAAATTTATGTTGACGTACAGATAGAGGGGGCCCCATGCCGCATAGAGCTTGACTCGGGTTCAACTCTATCCATAATCTCGGCAAGGACCTTAAGGAAACTGTGTCCTACTGGGGGTCCCAAACTCAGGCCGGCCCCATTCACCCTCCAGGACTTCCAGAAACGTAAGGTCCCCACAATGGGGGTGGGGACCTTCAGGGTGCAATACCGAGGGCGGACGCGGCAACTGGAATTGCTGGTGGTCAAGGGCCCCTACATTAGCTTACTGGGATTGGCATGGTTTGGACCACTGGGGCTAGCCGTCACCGGGGTGAACCACACTAGCTTACAAGTGGACGTGGACGCCATATGCAAGGAATTTCCGGGGGTTTTCGATGGGAAATTGGGACAGTATACGGGCCCCCCCATTGCTCTACAGCTTGACCCCGCAGTACGACCGGTCAGGCTCAAGGCCCGCCGGGTCCCGTTCGCCCTGAAACCCCGTATAGATGAGGAATTGGACCGGCTCGTGGAGCAAGGAGTGCTGGAGCCGGTGCCTAATGCCCCCTGGGAAACCCCAATCGTCACACCCGTCAAGCCTAATGGTTCGGTCCGCATCTGCGCAGACTACAAATGTACCATAAACAAGGCCCTCACGGCCCATGCATACCCAGTGCCAGTGGTCAGCCATGTTCTTGCCACCCTGGCTGGGTCGAAAATTTTTGGCAAGCTGGACTTGGCCCAAGCATATCAACAGCTGCCAGTAGATGAGGCCACAGCAGAGGCACAGACGATTGTGACGCACAGAGGAGCATTCAGGGTAAAGCGGCTACAATTCGGTGTCAGCGTGGCACCAGGCATATTCCAGAATCTAATGGACTCTCTACTTAAAGGGATTCCTGGCGTCACCCCCTTCTTTGATGATGTGTTGATTGCCGGGCCCACACCAGAGGAGTTTGAGGACCGCCTCCGCACCATTCTGCACCGTTTCCAGACGGCGGGTCTCAAGGTGAAGCGGGAAAAATGTCTACTAGGAGTGCCTCAGGTGGACTTTCTGGGATTTATGGTGGACACAGAAGGGGTCCACCCGACTGGGGACAAGGTACGGGCCATTTGTGATGCCCCAGCGCCCAAGAACAAGACTGAACTTCAGGCCTTCTTGGGACTATTGAACTTTTACCATTCCTTCCTTCCCCACAAGGCGGCAGTAGCGGAGCCCCTACACAGACTCCTGGACAAGCGGGCCCCTTGGGTGTGGGGCCAGCGCCAGGAGGCCGCATTCCAGGCAGTCAAGGACTTGCTTGTCTCAAACTCGGTCTTGGCACACTACGATGAGAGACTGCCGGTGGTGCTAGCATGCGACGCCTCGCCCTATGGAATTGGCGCTGTCCTGGGACACCAACTCCCAGATGGAAGAGAGGTACCAGTGGCATACTTTTCCCAGACACTCAACGCAACCGAGCGGAACTACTCGCAAATCGACAAGGAGGGTCTGGCAATCGTGAAGGAAGTAAAAAAATTCCATGATTTCTTCACCGTGGTGACTGACCACAAGCCGTTGCTTGGCTTGTTTGCCCCTGAAAAGCAGACCCCCCCAAGTGCTGTCTCCTCGTGTCCTCAGGTGGTCAATTTTCCTTGCCAGCTACCAGTATGCACTGATTCACCGTCCGGGGAAGGCGATGGGCCATGCGGACGCCCTCAGCAGACTACCACTACTGGAAACAGGCCCCGACCCAGCACCTGCACAAGAGGTTATGAGCCTGGAGCTGCTTCCCGACCACCCCATTCAGGCACAAGAAGTTGCACACCATTCCAAGAAAGATAGGGTCATCTCCCGGGTCCTGGACTGGATGTGGAGGGGATGGCCCAGCAGCAGCCCCAGGCCAGAATTCGCCGGCTACACAACCCGCAAACATGAACTGTCGGCCCACAAGGGGTGCCTGTTATGGGGAAGCAGGGTCATTGTTAGCCAGCCCCTCCGCAAAAGGGTCCTCACAGCCCTACACGAGACACACCCAGGGGTAGTAAGAATGAAGGCCCTTGCCAGGAGTTATGTGTGGTGGCCGGGGATCGACGGAGAGATAGAGGCCTGGGTCAAACACTGCCAGGCCTGCCAAGAATCCCGCCCAGATCCCACAAGGGCCCCAGTCCAGTCCTGGGAGTCCGCCCGAGCACCATGGTCACACCTGCATGTGGACTTTGCTGGCCCCTTTCAGGGGAAAACATTCTTCATAGTGGTGGACTCCTACACCAAACGGCTGGAAGTCGCACTGGTACCGTCCACTTCTACGTCCGCAGCCATCCGGGTACTACGCAGGCTGTTTGCAACCCACGGGCTCCCTGACACTCTCGTCTCAGACAACGGGACTGCATTTACGTCAGGAGAATTCCAAACCTTCACAGCGCAGAACACCATCCGCCACATCCGTTCGGCGCCATTCCACCCTGCCACCAATGGCCAAGCAGAATGCATGGTGCGGACCACCAAGGACACCCTTTGCCGCATGACGCAAGGGGATTGGGAGTACCGCCTTGCCACATTCCTTCTAGCACAGCACAGCACCCCCAGCTCAACGACTGGCCGGAGCCCCGCTGAACTACTAATGGGTCGGCGCCTTGCAATCAGATTGGACCGCCTTCACCCCGATAGAGCTCAGGATGAGGCAGTGGTGGGGGAAGGCAAGAACCCCCGGACCTTCAAGGCTCAGGACCCAGTGTACGCAAAGAATTTTGGGGCAGGCCCAGCATGGGTACCCGCCACAGTCACCAGGGTCACTGGCCCCATGTCGTATGAGGTGCTAACGGATGGGGGGGCAATGCTGGCGCCGCCACTGCGACCAGATACGGCGACGATTCCCAGGAGAAAACCAGGAGGAGGAAAGCGCAGAGGAGTCCCAAGGGAACAGAGGGGCAGTGAGGCCTATAGAGCACGAGGGGCCAGCAGGAGAGGCAGAATCAGTAAATACAGAGAGGACCTGCGAGGCCGAAAGGACACCGGAACCAGAACCACGACTGAGCGAGCCGGTTGCGCCAGACCAAACAGCCCCATCACAGCCAGCATCCTTGGAACACGAGCCAGAACCTGAACCCCGGACCAGGGAACACCCCAGGCCGCAACGCACACGTAGGCCACCGGCGTACCTCGAGGACTATGAATGCAAACTCCGGGCAGGACTGGAACTTAGAGGGGAGGGGTGTTATGTACTGAGTTGAATAGGATCCAAACTGCAGCAGTCTGATTGGTCCTAGAACAATAGGATCCAAAAGGCGGCAGTCTGATTGGTCCTAGAACAATAGGATTCAGAATGCAGCAGTCTGATTGGTCCTAGAACAATGCAGCAGTATGATTGGTTGGCAGGAACTACCCAATCATGCTCCAGATAGAAGTGAATCCACAACCTGATTGGCTTACAGTAGAATTCCGGAATTAGCCAATCATGTGCAGCCCATTGTGTAAATAATGTATATAAAGCAGATACTTTGAGGGGACTTTCATTCATTCCTCCTCACCACTATGAGCTGAATAAAGAGCATGAAATCACTTTGCGACTCTGAGTATATTTCAGACGCATAACACCAGATACATCCAGTGAACTGCTAAAAAGGTGCCTGCAATAACGACATGCAGCCATGACTGAAACAACTCTAATATTAGTGCCTGCTTTCTCTCACTGATAATACATGTAGAACTGAACTAAAAATTGCACCGAGGAGTCAGTATTGGGATGTACAAGCATGAATGGCTTGTGTGATGCAACTGTAAATTACTCATTCTATTTCTTGTCTACTGTACATTTGACTGCAGCTCAAACTTGCTCGGTGCTTATTCAGAGGATTTACCAAGTATCCATCTCAAAACTTCGAAACTATAAGCAGCCACTGTGGTACGCAGCGGTGACCTATCTGTGCTAAAGTGGATGTTATCATGAATGACTTTCCACATCACCACTGTTGGCAGGTGTTTGTCTGCTCAGATAGATGTATGGATAGATAGCTAGATAGATATAGACATGCAAAGACCTATTTCTATATAAAACTTTAGACAGTTTGAGGTTTAGTAAGTTCAAGTGCTAAGGGGTCCTTTCTGAGTTTTCTCAAATCAGCAGCAGGTAATAATCTAAAAATTTGACATTCAAGTGTGTAGGAACAAAAATGCTTGGGTCATGACTCACGACTTTCCTTCTTTTCAGTTTGGATAAAAGGTTCTAAAGCAAATCCCCCCCCCCCCTCAAAAACACGTTTTTGATTCCAGACTGAACCTGCATAAAATCGCACACCATTATTTGGAAACAGGTTTTTCCAAACGTCTTGCTCCTGTAAAGTGATCTAGAAGCTTTTACAGTTCAATCCTTAAAGACGTTTACTCAGAAATCCTAAAGAAATTTGCTTCCTACCTGCCAAGTGAATTAAGTAATTTTAAATCCATGCTTTTTCTTTGTTGTAGGAATGCTTCCTCCCATTCCCGCTAGATGGAATTCTCTTTCATGTTACACTTTCAAAGGATATTAAATGAAGGATGATCCATCAACCAGTCCATAGTGCAGTTTTTTTAAGGCTGGCTCAGCTTGTTTGATCACTGGCAACTGTGGTTTTTCATACAGGCTCTCAGAAGAGACTTTCTTACTGGGCCGCCCTTTGATGTTTTGGGGAAAGGTTTCCTTCTTGATATCACCATAATGACGAAGAATAATAGGCTTGTCAAATCCTGATTCTTTCAGCTTAGACAGCTGTTCAGTTCTGTTTGGAAGATTTTTTTTTAATCAATTATTTACTAAGAAATTCTCTTAAATAATGTCTTCAACATAGCTAACATTTAGGCTGAAAAAATTCAGCTTTCTATATGATCTGAATAAGCTATGTAGTATAGCATATTCCAGGCACCAGTCTTCTATTCATCTGAGTAAAAAGCAGTTCAATTCAATCCAAACCCTGTAAGAGCTTTGAAAATACATTTTATATTTAGAAAGAAAAACAGTTTAGAATGTAAGTTGCAAGTCTAAACTCACTTGCCTTCTGCTCAGGCAACTTGGTAGAGTCCTAATACAGATTCCGAACACAGACATCCTAATCTATACTACGTTTGACCCCCATTTTACATTTTTTGTTTTATTTTCAAAAGATCTTCACCAATTAAAGGTAAAGGTAAAGGTACCCCTGCCTGTATGGGCCAGTCGTGTCCGACTCTAGGGTTGCGCGCTCATCTCGCTTAAGAGGCCGGGAGCCGTCGCCGTCCGAAGACACTTCTGGGTCACGTGGTCAGCGTGACGAAGCTGCAGCTGGCGAGCCAGCACCAGCGCAGCACACGGAAACACCATTTACCTTCCCGCTATAAAGCGGTGCCTATTTATCTACTTGCACTTAGGGGTGCTTTCGAACTGCTAGATGGGCAGGAGCTGGGACCGAACAACGGGAGCTCACCCCGTCGTGGGGATTCGAACCGCCGACCTTACGATCAGCAAGTCCTAGGCACTGAGGTTTTACCCACAGTGCCACCCGCTTCCCACCTTCACCAATTATTTGCCTGTTATTCTGAATAAGCACATTAATAAAGCTACACCAACCAGTGCGAAGGCTCAACCCCAGTCCAGACTTAGTGGTAAGTACTTCTGAGTCAATAGTTGTCCCATGTCCCTTTTTACACAGAAACTTGCACGTCACCTGCAGCTCTTAAGTATCCAAGCAGATACTGAGCTACAGTACCAGCAAAACAGGGAAAATGCAACAGAGCAGCTAGCTTTCTTCACTGTAGGTGCTGAAGGAGAGTGAGGGTTATATTGTTTTGGCTTGCACTTGCATAAGCTACTATGTGTACTTCATTCAAAGAAGAGCTACTGGACTGGACTGTCCTTTCCATTGGTAGGCAACATATTTACTCTATGAGCCTTCAAGCAGCTTTATTTCAATGTCACTATGAATTTTCTCATAGTCTATATATTACACATTGCTGACTTTGAGAGAGTCAGATATCCAAACCTTTAACTGAAGGCGGGAATTAAGCAGGAAAGCATTCCAGAAGCTTGTAATTCTAAATATTAATTAGAGGAAATCTAAGGAGAACCCTTGACGGGAAGCCAACATTCCTTACACCTTAAACTCTGCAACAAGATAGCACTCAGGACACCTTTTTGCTGACCAGGCTAGGAATAAGCATTCAATAACACTAAGTCAAGTGCAATAGCATTGGCACAGAAACCTGGCAGCAGTCAGCGCTGTACCTTCCAAAATGAGGATCAGGATTTCAGCGCCAGGTCTATGTGCCAATAGGGGTGATAAACACTGAAAAAGAAAACATACTCTCCTCCTCTGGGATGGATTGGTTTGCAGAGATTTTGTCTATATAATTATATCTCAGATGAAAATAAATCTTCCAATAATAATATAAAACATACAAGTGTAAAAACAGTTATAGCTAACAGAAGATAGTCATTTGATCTCAGTTCATCAAGATTAACAGAGTTATTCACTTAGAACTGTACAGGGAAACACAGGGCACAAGAAAGTAAAAGACTTCTGAAAATGATATAGTTATTGTTTTTCAAAAATACTTGATAGGATTAATTAAGTCCGCACTACGTTGGGGACGTTTTTAAAAATTACCAGACATCATGATTCTGAGGTTGTTATCCCTAAGAAAAAAGTATCTTCATTTCCCATTCCTGTCAAATACCAAATATTCAATGTTCAATTATTTAACCCCCCCCCCAGAGGAAATGAGTTTCTGTAATGTGGTTTTGCAACATGGTTTTATGTTCCACATCAAGGCTAGCCCAAGACATTTTACTTTCTGAGGGAAAAGACCAGAGGATGCTGCCCCCCCTAGTCTATGTCCAAAACCTGCCTGGACTGGCAGTAGATTCTTATGTCAAAACTTTGCTGCACCTGAGGGAAGCAGGAAACATAGGGAAGACCACTTGGCACACAAATTCCCAGCACCACTTGCCTGAGGCGAAAGCCCTACTCTGCCTAATGGTATGGTCAGCCCTGCTCCACAGGGTCATACAGGATTGCTCTTGGGCCCAACAGTGATTGCATGAAGGCACCAACTGCATGAAACAACACTTTCACATGAGGACTTTTCACACTGTGTGATTTGTGCAGTCACAGTGGCTAAAAAAGCAGATGCTTTGATTATGAAAAACTGCAACGGCTGTCATATATGGGTCCCAATTGGAAGCACCAATTCATGCCATTGGTTCATACAGCCAGTGCCTCCATGCTACCCCTTTCCAGTTAGAAAACGCCAGAGGCCCTGCATACTCTCCCATGGACCTCTCTGAGCATCTGTGTTAGCAATTTAACACATCTTAAACGATCTCTGGTTATTTTAGCCTGTAATAAAATAGAAAATTTTCAGTTTAACAAGAATAGATTTTAAAAGCCATAATACAAAATCCCATTTTAATATTACATTTCGATCTTTGCCATTCGTAATCTTTCCACTGCCCAGACATACGGTGCTTTCCATTCTAGGTCTTTAGAGTCACAGTCAGAATGTTGAAAAACCCAACCTTTATGAAGAAATGAAAAAACTCATAATTAGTTATCTGAAATGCTGCAAATAAATAAATTTTAAGCGCCTGTCAAATTCCAAGACATCACGACATTTTTTGATTAATCAAAAAAATACATTTAAAAGTTAAGAAAGCCGGTTTGTTAACACAAACACAAGTATTAGTTATTGTTAGAAGTAAAGGCCATCTTTAATATTTTCTTTTTCATTCCCTATTACAGTCATCCACCAGAACCAAGTAACCTAAAAATAAAATAAAAATAGTTTCCTCAAGTATCATCTCTTGGTAGTCCTACTAGAAGAAAGGGGAATGGCAGCCTAGAAGAGGGTGAGGGCATCTAGCATAATCTTTGTCGTACACTAAAGATGGACCTCTTTCCCCTGCCCTTTGACCGTTAAGATATTTTGTGTTGTGAGACGCAGCTCTTTTGTCTATATTGTTTTCCCTCTTTTTAAAGCTGTTTTACTTTTGTCATCCCCATCCCACCCTCATAACTGTATCATTATAATGATGTAACCCACCCTGGGGCCCTATGGTGAAGGGAAGGTAAGATATATTATACAGTAAATGAATAAGCTAGCTACCCTCCAACTGTAGCTCATTAATCTAAACATTAACCTGAATGAAGAAAGAGAGAGTGCACACATAATACCTCTTTCCTTGCATAGTTTTGATGACAGTGAGAAACTGATTGCAAAAGGTGAATCATTGCTATATTGCTGAGGGACTGCAGCTAAATAGGAGAGAAAAGAAATGTATTGATCATGAGTCCTCAGCAGCATAAGCACACATAATCACAGTTCTTTATTAAGAACTGTTTGCTGTTTTATAATTACAAACTTGCAAAGAGCTAGGTAATGGCCAGAGTAAGTGCTTATGTGCTGTTAACTTTTTTCATTATTGAATGAAGTGCTCTGGGTACAGATTGCCTCTCCTGGCTGAATACTATGATTACTTTTTCACTCACCTTGAAATAGGAAAGAGAAGCTTCTGTAATAAATGGTTTGAAAAACTGCCTAGTTTATTTTCAGTTCCACCCGCCCCCCCCCCCCAAGTGCTTGTACCTCTCTAACTTCAGCTGCAAAGGCCATTTGCTGGTATTCTTCAGCAACTTTCCTCAATTAATCACAAGAGATTTCTCACTTCCACTTGTGATTGTGGCCTGAGATGAAGATAGCAAATTTCAGAGCTGGCATTTTCTCTCTAGCCTAGATGTGTCAAGAATAAATATCATTCTAAATGAGTGATGGACAACTGTTTTTTTTGTGTGTGTGGTCATATTTACTGGTATAGAGTACCATTCTTTTTGCTGCCCACAATACTTTTATTTATGTGCACCAGCACCTAATTTTTAACCCCGCAAAAAGCACTGTATAGAAACATGTATTAAGACAAACTATATCTTGGAATTTAATATTCTCCATTGTTGCCTATTTATGCTATTAGGTTAGAGACTTGCAGCCTGAACGTTAACTTTGAAATTAGTCTCAATGAGAGCTACTCCTGTTTATGCTAATGGGGGACCTTTATCTATTGAGAGCTAAATGTATAGTAAAGTAGTCAAAGTAAACCCTGAGTTTTGGTATTAGCATAAAAACCAATCAGTTTGCTCCTATTCTTATATGTAAAAGTTGCCCCAGGCCATCCCACATGTTGGTGGAGTGCATGTAAGCCCTCCCCATCTCCTTCCAGGGCTGAAACCGCATGTCAGCAGTTGCACACCAAACAAACACTTGCAATATTGTCGCCCCCTGTAGTATATTGGCCAAGCTGAACCGCCCTCTGCTATGTGATGCTGGAATATTAAATATTAAGAGAAAACCAGTAAAATTCCTTACTCTTGCTTCCATTGAGTCTGTTTGACAGAGTTCCAGGATTGTCCATTCCTTTTGTCACACCCATGGGAAAATCAACACTTTTCCTGCTTTTCCTTTTCACATTTTTAGCCGTCTCATAGTCAGTATATTCAAATGTAGGTGGCAATCTGTTGGACTCCGCTGATGCTTGCCTTCTCCTTGATTTAAAGTTTTTGTATGCTAATTCCTGCAAATATTTTTTATTTTGCCAGACACCTTCAATGAGATCTTTCCAATTGGAGCTCAAGATATTTAAAACCCCTTGTGGTAAAATAAACTTAAACTTGGTAAAATGCTTCAACATTTCTTCCAGCTCACACAATATGGTAGCAGCCATGCATTTATGTTCTTCCAGTGAAGTTGACCGTAGGTCTTCTTCTGTAGGTGGAAGTGAAGGTATTTGGGAGAGGCAAGCCAGAGGATTCTCACAAATGTTTATGGATATAGAAGGATCATCTGTTTTAGTAGAAACTGGTTCTTTCTTTGCTATACTGTCTTTCACAAAAGAATAATTTATTTCCCTGTGTTCATCCATGCATCCAGAGTTCCTGCATGTGGACAGTAAATGTATATTAAGCCTTTAATTCCAGAATTCAGACTTTTCTGAAATGTAGGTCTCATACTAAGCGGGTCTGTAGGTCTGCTACTGGGCTGGGGGAGGGGTGTCAAATGTTGCATGTCAGACTACCCTGATATAGACCAAATACTATAGGTGTGAAGAAGACATAACTATGTACAGAAATCTTCAGACACACCTATATATATTTTCAGGCTTAAATTCTTATAAGAACAGCAGGACTTAGGTAAGTAGGAAGTACAGAAGACATACGTGCTTCCTGCTGGAACAGTGCCCTTTTACATCCTAATCATCCTTTAAAAACATAAAATCAGAACAATTTTCAAGTTGCAATATGCCCTTAAGAGTTTTCCCATTTGAACTTTCCAATCAACAAAAACGGGGGAAAGACTACATTTTAATACAATATATCAATTCATTAATGCATTCAATCAGTTATTGCAATTTAAGTACGTCACCACTATTACCTGTGAATTTCATGAGGAGCTGGATCTGTGCTGATTAAATTTATATCAACAAAGTATTCTCCTGGTTCTATTTTCATATTTCGCTTTCGTTTACCGGTAGTTTTGAGCTAAAATAAAATGTAGGATTTTATTAAACCCTTAATAGATTTGGAGAGAGCAATAATAACGTATCAAATATGAGATGGGAAGTACCTGGTCAAAGAAATATATGGGTTCTTGTTCCAGGGTTTCAGCCATTTCTCTCAGTAGGATTTTGTGCCTACAAAGATAAAATATGAATATACCAAGAAAAATGGAACGCAAGAATACAAATGGTTGCATTTTAAAATGAAATATAACAAAGACAAAAAATTTAAAAAATTGTCCAGTAGCACCTTAGAGACCAACTAAGTTTGTTCTGGGTATAAGCTTTCGTGTGCTTATGCCCAGAACAAACTTAGTTGGTCTCTAAGGTGCTACTTGACAATTTTTTAATTTATTTCGACTGTGTCAGACCAACACAGCTACCTACCTGAATCTATAACCAAGACAGATTTGGTGTTCCTAAAGTAGTATCTAACAGAAATTGAAAACGTAGCAGGCCTTCTCAAGTGTACAACTGTGCACATAAAGCTCTCATGGGAGAAGTATTTTGCATTCCGCATTGTTATCAGTGGAGTGAGACTTGTAGCTAATGAATGACACCTGTAGCCATTTAATTGGTGTAATGTGGTATAGTGTGTTTGTGTGTGTATACACACACACACACATCCAGACAGTTTGGAAATAGTTTGACTTCTTTGCAATGGGGTACTAATTTTATGCAACTCCTTGCAGAAGTGAGATCTAAAACATATTTGAACCAGGTGAAGAAAGGAGCAGTTGTGGTAGAACAACTAGCTTTCAAATATGGACATTAAGACAAAACTAATATTGCAAATCTATTGCTTTAAATGAAATACAAACTAATCCGAGGATACAATTGACAAAACTGCCATTTCTAGTGTTATGCCAAGGACTACCTGCATTTGAAACCAAAATAAACATTAAATTGTTTCCTAACTTCTGTGAATAAAATTTGTTTATGTATCCAGTGCATTTATTTGTAGCTTGAATAGTTAATACATATTTTCACATTAATTAATTTTGGCTTTGATTCTATAACATCAAAATAATATTAAGGGCATATTATTATACAGACTGATATAAACCTATAATACATACACTTCTGAATTAAGGCTGACAAGCCATCTGTCTCATAGTAGGTCAGGAATATATGTTCACCTTTTACAGCTGTATCATTGCTTTAAAGCCATAATCTTTATTATACCTAATACTGAACAGATCATTTGCTTTAAATGTGACTGTTCTGGAGCCAAGCCAATGGTGTTAAGAATGAGACTAAAATTACTGTATATTGCCATTTCAATAAAGTTGAATTCATTTTTCGCCTTTAAATAATTAGCCAATCATTTGGCAATGCAAATGGATAGCAATGGTTACAAACTCAACTCCTTTCATTGACAAACACGTCTTCAAAAATAAAACAAAAAAGTATACAAAGATATTTTGATGCATTAAAAACAATGTAAACTCCATAGTTATGCAACTCCTTTGTGACATTTTGTAGTAGTGAACATGCTGGATAATATGTTATTGAATTCCAGGCTGGATATTAAGTTTATAAAGGTGGGGGGCAGGGAGAGAAAGGTGCCTTGATGCTGAAGCCACAAAGTCTGTGTTTAGTCACAGTCTTTAAGTTGGGGTGTAAGAGAATACTGCAGATAGCAGGTCCACACCATACATTTAAAGCACATCCAAAGCACATATAAAGCACATGACTTCACCTGAAGAATCCTGAGAACTTCAGTTTGTTAAAGATGTTGTCCATGAGCAGGGCGGGACTTAGGTTTGATGAGGCCCTAAGCTACTGAAGGTAATGGGGCCCTTTATATTTCCAATTGTCCTTTCTCAACAAAAAATTGTAGTTTTTTTTTGTGTTGAATATATGCTATATGGTAATTTATGAACCTAATAGATATCTAAAGCCATTTGCACATAACAAAATATGTATTTTATCAAAGTAATTGTTGAACTTATATTTTGGATATGTACATACAGGTTTTTTTCCTTTAATTTTTTTTGGGGGGCCCCTAAGCTATAGCTTGTTTAGCTTATACGTAAATCCAGCACTGTCCATGAGTGAATGCAGCCCATAGGCTGAAAAAAGCGTTTGCTGCTCTGGGCTCTTTTGGAAGAAAATGTCAGGATCAAATTTTAATAAATAATATCAGCAATAATTTATTGATTGCTCTAGTTTACAAAAGTTAGCAATAAAGCCAGACTTAAACTTTCATCTTCAGACACAATGTAAAAAGAGTTTCGTTAAATTCAAGAAACACCTTTACATTTTATGCAATCACGTTGGTTATATTTATCAAATGTGGTTAATACGGCTTACTCCCTTTTTTCAGATCTCCAGCAGTCTTCCACCAGTATTTAGAAGGTTATCATTAATGACATAGATTTACAGGTATTTATGGACTGTTCTGATAAACTGAACAAACAAAATAATTCCCTGTTAAAACTCTTCCTTAATATAGATACAGATAATCCCTTGCTATCTGTCTCTGTTGTACTCTCTCTTTTCAAACCTCCCTTGTATGATTCTGTTTGTATATAGTCAATAAATCTTATAACGTACCTTAGAAGTCTTCCCACAGAGAGCAGATCTTGCTTGTCAGTAATGTAAAATGCAACAGTTAAAAGCTGTCTCTTTCAAAGTGAACAGAATAAAAGCTGCCTCTCTGTGGTCGCAGTCAGTCAACACAGTGTTGAAAAGCCCTGTTGCTTAGTTACCACATGGTGTGGATTATACCAAACCATACTTCCTTTCTGCAGCCACTTCTAAGCTTTAAGCAGCAAGCTAGCCACTATTAAAGGTACTCATATACGCACCAGCATAAGTACCGTAAATGGCTATTAGGATGCTTAAATGCTCCAGATGGTGGCTGATATTATTTCACTGAAAACAAAGCTTTTGCTTAGCTTCAGTGCTTTGTCACCATCATTTAGTGCCCTACCCTAAAAAAGAACCATGGAAGCTCAAGTTTGTTGGCAGTGCTGGGAAACGTAACTCTGTGAGGGTAAGCTAACATTCCCAGGATTCCTTGGGGCTGCTTTAAATGTCCCACTTTTAACAAGCTATAAAGTAAGAACTTATTAAGATCCTGCTACATCAGGCCAAATGCCCATTTAGTCCAGCATCCTGTTCCCTCCACGACCAACCAGATGCCTATGAGAAGTCCGCAAGCAGGACTGGATTGCCACTTGTGATTCCCAGCAACTGGTTGTTGGCATCCGTCTGTCTCAGGAGACAAAGGAGGAGTGCACCTTTGAGGGTATTCAGAGGAATACTGCCACTAACAGTGGAGAGAGAATAGAGCCATCACATAGATATTAATAGTGTTATCCTCCATAAATTTGTCTAATAATCTTTTAAAGTCAACCAAGTTTATTAAGTAATCTTAATAAAATGGAAACACTGGGAAACCTTCCATCTCAAATTAAGTGAATGTATTAAGGGCTGAAGTGGCAGTCAGCTCTAGAACAGACTAGTGCCCTGTTCAATTCAATTGTTCAATATTGCTTTTTAAAGAAAAACACATTGCCCCAAAACTGCAATATTCAATTGAAACTCTGAATCAAGGCAATTAAGTGGGGTAAGGGGGATGCAGCACTTCCATATAGTACCATACAGGGACGGGCTTTTTATTCTGCCCCCTCAGTAATAAACATAAGCTGCTAGAACTGTCCTTAGTAAATTCTCTTTTCCTGTCTTCCAGTTTTGGGGCCAATACATTTAAATTAACTGGGAAGATTTACAATAAAGGAAAGCCCTACTTACTTTCCCTGCATTGTTATATACAGTATTGATCAATGAAAGAGGCCAGATCTGTCTCTCCCTCATCAACCACAGCAGTTGTTTTGCTCCAGTTGGCCATGGATGCATTCTGCACCTCTACCTCCCACAATTATTTTTCTGGCTGATAACTATGGGCATTATTTTTTTTCTGGCATGAAAACACATTGGTGGGCATATAGCATTTGTTTGGCTTGAGAACAGCTTGGTAGGCATTTGGCTGCGATGTTTTAATTTTATTAGAATTAAGTTATTTCATAACTTAAGTAGCTCCCCTGATCCAGCTCTAATAGCACACACATCCCCATTCACACCCAACAGATGTTAGTTATCATTCATTAAATGACAATACTCTCAGAATGAGCACTGATGGGTGCAGATGTGCATCTGTGGGTATCACTTGCTGAATGAGGTAATTACAATTAAAAACAATAGAGAATTGACAACATACTAAAATGAGGGGGGGAAACAATGTGTGGCGAACATCTTGTCAGCTAGGTATGCTCATAGTCTATTTAGCTGGGTGTAGCTTATAGTACTTTTCAGTGTTATTTTTCAGGCGCATGTTGGGCCTATGAGTTAAGTCTCTGAAGCAACTTTTTTCAAATTCAGCATTTTAGATTAGTGATAGAAGCTGACAAATCCAGTCTTGTCGAATTTACGGTGCCATGTACACATCTGATGAAATGGGCTCTGGTCCAGGGACAATTTATGCCAGAATAAAATGTGCTGGGTTGCAATCGCGCTACCGTTTTTGATAAAAGGAAGACTCACTCGCTGAACTCAAACGGAGCTTCCTTTTGAATGGACAGACAAGCAGCCATAGGTTTGCGCGGTTACTCTTTTAAGGTGCCATGAAGCTCTCTACGTTAAGTTTTGCTGCAACCTACTCAGGGAAATTGGTTGCGGGGAGCGGGGGAGGGGGGAACCCAACAACCACGTGGTGTGAAGAGAGGAGGCCCAGGCGACGGCATGAGCTATGAGCCCGGCCCTAAACTGCACCTCCCACGGACAGCCTCACAGACAACAACTCTCTCGCTCTTCCACAGCGCACGTGCTCGCTGCTCGTCCTCCCCCCCCCCCCGACGGGATTCTTAGCCCTCCATCTTTCCCGACGTGCCCCAGGGCTGAGCCATAGAGTAGCTGGGGCTGGAGCGGCCTTCCCCCACTCTCGGTCTCTGGCTCTCGCTCGCTGGCGGCGGCTAGTCGTGGGAGAGGAGGCGGCGGCGACGGCGGCGGCGGCTGCTGCAACATGGCGGCCGTGGAGGAAAGAGGCAGCCCCGAGGAGGAGAAGCACCTGAACGGGGAGGTGCTCTTGGATCCCGAGGAGAGAGAAGGCGCGGCGGGGCCTGGCGCGGAGGAAGGAGCGAAGAAGAAGCGCAAGAAGAAGAAGAAGAGCAAAGGAGCCGCCGCGGGTAGGAGCTGGGCCGGGCAAGGCGATGGCGGGGCGGGGGGGGGGGGAGGCCGTGGGGACAACTTCGGAGGAGGAGGAGCGGGAGCGAAGCCTCCTTGGCCCCTGAGACGTCCGGGGTGGGCCGGTGGGAGGACGAGCCCCTTTTGAGGGGAAAGAAAGACGTCGTTTCGCGGGGCCGCTGTGGGGAAATGTTCCCAGAGTCGGAGGGGTTTAGGGGGAAGCGACGGGGAAGGTCTGGGTGTTAGGCCGTCAAGCTCATGTTTTAAGCCTTTTATCATCATATATATATAGGATGATATATGAGACTGGAAATCGTTAAACTAGGGCGTGGGTCGTGTATGGCAAGGCGACCTCGCGTGTGAGATCTTCTGTGTCGAGGTGGTGACACGCTGCCGGGGTTTTCTTGGGAAGCAAGAGAGTGCTGGTATGCAGCTGTCAGGGTGCCTGGGAAAGGGGGGGGGGAGTTAATCAACACTGCAGTCGGAAGATAACTTTTATGGTGGGAGCATGCACGAAATTCACATGTAATGGGAGATAGGGTCTTCGGCATGATGTATTTGCCGTCGGACACTCACTCGTATGGTATAGAAGGAGGACGATTGTAACTGCATGGTTTCCTTACAGGACTGAGGGTGTGCTTTAATTCTTAGAGACTGTTGCAGTTGCGTAAGGCGGGGGTGGGGTGGATTTACATGCTTTCATTAGTACATGGTACCTGTCCTAAGGTCTAGGGAGAGAGATTTCAATTTATGGAATTGCTTGGAAGAAATTTATTATTTACCTGCAGTGATAATATAGGAATAGTCTTGTATAATTTAGAAAGTAGAGACACACGATTTTGAAAGTATATTGTATATTGTCTTTGTTTAGCTGGGTTTTGCATTATTGTTCAAACTACCTGCTTATTTGCAAACAGGACAAGAAACCGAGAGAGAATCTGAGTCAACACTTGATGAGGTGACAAAACAATTGGATAAACAAGCACTGGAGGAAAAGGAGAAAGAAGATGATGATGAAGGCAAGTATAATTTACCCTGTCCATGATATGTAAAATATTAATGTAAAAATATTTGTGGTTTGCTTTAGTTAAGGGATTACTGGAGTTGGGAAAGATATTTCATGCTGAAGCAGTTTTATGTAGGTTGTTGAAAGCGCTGCTGTATAAAAAGGCTATTATCAAATGTAAAAGAGATCATATTATACTAAGTAATTATAACCTTGGAAAGAGCAACTCTTATCAGGGTAATTCAAGATGAGAGATAGGATCTATCCCAAGGGATGGCTGAGCACTGACTTTAACCTAGATCTCCTTTGTTCAGGTATAATAGGCTATCCACTGCAACACTGTGACTGTGTTATATATTGAAATTCCTGTTTGGGAATGGTAATAGAGAATATTGATAGATCTTTGGTTAATTTTATTGGTACATACATACATGCTTGAAAGTCACAGATATTGAATTCAATTTATGAAGCCATTTCTGATGAGCTTTTGTTCTAAACAAAATGCCAGTCTTTCTGTTCATTAAAAGAAATGAAATAAAATTCAGCTTAATTCTTAAAGTGACAATTTTACCTAGATTATTCTATAAATTATAAGTCATTTAAACTACAGAAAACAGGCTTTATTACTGTTGTCCTTGTATTATATCTACATTTTGAAAAGCCATATGATGAAGAAGATAGGAATGAAATATGAATGACAGCCAGAAGCCCCATTTTACATGCAAAGGGCTTTTTCTGAACCAAGAATAGGGGGCTGTATATAAGACATGGTGGTTAAGCTAACAATGTTTTCAATACACTTTGATGATTTTCTCCTAGAGACTTCGATGTGAGTTTATTTATCTAAAATAGACCAAACATTTCAGTTCAAGTTCTTTTGCAACACAATACCTATCCACATTAATTGGTTTTGAACAAGAACAACCGTTAATGTGTTATTCCTGTTGGGTGTTGGAATAGATGTCTGGGGCTCCCCACACTCACCCATTTAATAGCTTAAGTTCTAATTAACTGGATTGCTAGTGACCTGAGCTTCATATAATTCAGAAGAGATCCTAAATGTTAAGAGACTGTTACATGATGGTGCTTAACTCTAGGCTTCAAATCCCCATTCATCCATAAGACTCACTGGGTGACCTTGGTTAGCCACACGCCCCTAGTCTAATCTACCTCACATGATTTTTGTGATGGTAAAATGGGGGGGGGGGGACCATGTATGGCACCTTGATTGTCCTGTGGGGAAAGTTGTGTTAACAATCTTAGTAATATAAATAAATAGGCAAAGCTTTTTTTAAACCTAATAGCAAAAATATGTCTTGGACCAAATCAAGAACCTTTCAGACAGAATCTTCATTGCTGTCTGGTGTTTTGCATTAGGAATCAATTGTTCATGGTGGAAGCTAAACATGTTACTTGGAATTAAGTTTTCATTCAGCTCCTAGGATTATAGCCTTGATTAGAGACAGTAGTTGTGACTCTGACAAAAGGATGGAAATAATGCAGCAGTCTTCAAGGACATGGCAGTCTAAACAGTTTGGCTTGCTGATTGGCAAATCTACCAGCACAGTACCGCAGAAGAAGCCTGTAATAAGTGAACAGCAGCCACTGTAGGACTGAATATTGCCAGAATCTGCAGTGGTTAGTATAGGGAACTGGAAAGTATTCCAGATTGGTAGATGAATGAACTGCATGCCAGAACTTTTTTTCTGATGTAGTGTAAATGGATTAAGCATAGTTCAAGGGCAAGAGGAATCTGATGCAGTTTTCATTAAAACGAGTAGCAGTGTTAAAGAGCATTGACTATTTAAAGAACAACTGTGTCTTTGTTTCAGAATGTGCTGTGACAGACTGAAATTATGCTTTAAAATGGGCTCTAGGTTTTTTATATACAAAAAAGTGTTTACAGTCTTTAATGCCCTAACTATATCTTATTAGTAAAATAAAATTATGGTAATGTAAAACTTAAATAATGTGTGTCAGTCAGATCACTATCAAAGTGATAGTTTCTTATTTTAAAGCTTCAGAATTTTAAATAAAGAAGTGTGCATAGGTCAGTTACTGGAAACTAGTGGCTACCTGGCTAACTCTGCCTGAAGGATACTCTCTTTCTCTTTATGCTGCCTCTTACCTTTCCTCTCCATAGAACTACAGAAACAAAGGGTTCTTTCCAGGCAGCGGTCCTATCTTTTCATGCACTTTATCTCTCTCTTTTTTTTGTTGCCAGAAATGTACCTGCCAGCCAGAGGCCTTAGACTTCTCTGGTGGTAGCTGCTGTAAACTGAAGGGTGATGGAAGTGTGTGGCTAGAAGGAATAATCATTGACAGTGCTGAACAGCATATGATTTGCCCTTGTGAAGCCATGATTTTTATTGATTTCTCATGTGGCATTAATTAGTTCACTTTGAAAGTGGTTTTGTTATGAATGTTGTACCCAACTGTATGTGTGAAGCACTTACACAATATGTTTGAACTATTAATGCTGCTTAGCATCAGCAGGGTTTTTTTATTTCAAAATATGGTTTTGCTTTTATCTAATGTTGCCCTCTTATTCTTGCATTATTAGCAAATATTTAATTACTTTCAACAACCAGGAATTCCACTCAGGGAAGTGCATGGAATTCTCTCTAGAGAACAAATGGACTGGCAGCGTAGGGACAAATCACTTTACCCATCTTTCACCAACTAGCTTGACTTCAGTATATGCCATGGAGAAAGCGAAGCTCCTTGCTTCTTAGCCAGCATAGAAAGACAGTAAACTAAACTAAAAATGTGGGGGAGGGGGATCCCAAAACAACCCACTGAGAATTAAGCATGTCCCGTGGGCATGGAATCCTGATTTATTTTTGTGGGCTAATGAAGTAATAGAGGAAATGAAATGGAGGCATGACTGGTTGAAACACTGACCAGGAGCATGCCACATTGCAGTAGCTTGCTACAGATTCCACCTGTGCATACTAATTTCTATAATGTGTCTTGGTATGCTTCCAAAATTAAGCATACAACATGTAGTGACTAGTGTACATTTTAAACTCCAGATTTCTGGTGTCATAACGGGCATGTTGAAAGCTGCTGATGCCTTATTGAAATAGGAAAGACATCACAGTGAAGATGCTTGTGGTTACAGCCATGATTAAACTTTGTGTCTCAATCTGCACTTAAGGGTTTGGCAGTGTTCTTCTATTATTATTATTATTATTATTATTATTATTATTATTATTGCTGCTGCTGCTGCTGCTGCTGCTGCTGCTGCTGCTAATGCTATTTATTACACAAAGAAATATATTTATTGGGGTGTACTCAGGTCATCACCACTCATTTCACTGAATGATGTTAGCTATGGTTGTGTGTGCATGTATGTTTGCATAAGGGATAGCTGCTGAGAAACCTTCATTGGTTACCAATTTCCTACTGCCAGTTTCAATGTTCTTGTGCTCACAAAGCCATAAACTATTTGGGCCTGAAGTACCACCTGATTCTTTATGCTCCACTTTGATCACTGAAGTCTTGTGATGAGGCACTTGGTGGTCTCATATACCCCTGAGTTTCAGCTGGTCTTTACCAGGCACTGAGCCTTTAGTGTAGCAAGCCCTGCTCTGTGGAACTCTTGCCAATAGAGGTTCAGCAGGAGTTATCCCTGCTTGTTCTTTGAAATCTTCATGTCCTGTGCAGGTGTGAAGTTGCATGCAGTTTGGGCGAGTCTAATCAGGCTGCTCTAATATGTAGCTTTGCTCTAGCCCTTTAGCCAAGCCTCTTAACTCGATTTTTTCCTCTCGCAACTATAGAATAATAATCTTAGGTAGTAGTGCTATTATCTGTAGTTATTGTTTATAAAATTGTAAATGTTTGTCTTCTGTAGATGGTGAAGGTGAAGGTGATGGTGCAGCAGGGAAGAAAAAGAAGAAGAAGAAAAAGAAGAAAGGACGTAGGTGTTTGTTACTATGGTTGTATCGTGCAAACTTTGTTTCTGCTTATGTCATGTTTATGGAGCTTACACATAACACTACCTTATACATAGCAAGAACATTTGGTTGTCTTGCTCAGTATTGTCTACTGCAGGGGTAGGTAACCTTTGTCCTGCAGTCGGCACCCAGCTTGGCAAGTTGTAGCAAGTGAGCCTCCACAGCTTTATCTCCCAATTGCAAAGCTGTGATGTTCAGTGCTGTGAAGGGAAGATAAGGCTCTTTTCCTGCTCTTTATAGGCCAAGTGGGAAATGTGTTATCCCACCCCAGTGCTGGGGAAGATTACTTTGTAAGACCCTTCATTTTAGCAGGTACATGGGGGAGGGAAGTGGTGTTGGTATACAGCTATAAGTTATAGTTGAAAAGAAGATTAAATCTCAAAACAACAACCATCCTCATGTATATATTTTATAGAGACCTGGGAGAGGAACTGACACCTGAAAGACTTTAGTACATATGTGCAGTCTTATATTTTTAATCACTGTAAGTGATTTCAGTGATTCACCAAGGACAGGTATGAGAATATAGATGCTGTCTTGGTAAACAGTGGTGTTTGAAGTGTATGCAGATATTTGAATTCTTAAAGAAATTGATTGCTATGCACAACCCAGGTTTTTTTGCTTAAAGTGACTCAGTGCTGCAACTGTAAAAGGCATTCAGAACTGGCAAGGTTATTTAAGGGTATCTTGGCATGTTTTCAGTTTTACATGTGAGCCCAAGTAAGGCAATGTAAAAAAAAATAATTAAAAATTAAATGCTTTTGTATTAGAAATGATAGAACTATGCAGTGCATCGTAAGAGATTCAACTTTTGCATTTCACCCAACAGCTAAAGTCCAGACAGATCCTCCATCTATTCCAATATGTGATTTGTTTACCACTGGAATATTTCCAAAAGGTGAAGAGTGTGAGTACCCACCAACACAAGATGGGTATGTATCTTGTTTTAAAAAATTAACATGCACAGCGTGGTACATTGACAAATTATTTTGTAGGCGTTTTGCCTGTTGTTCATAAGTCTCTGCCCCAAGAGCTGGGTTATTATATTCGCTCTACTGTTATCCGTTACTTGGAGGTGCTAATTGGAAGTAAGTGAATTTTAGAGTGTTCCTACCTGCAGATCTCTGTATATGTTTGTAACTGCATACTGTATTTTGTTGGCAGTTGATCTTGGGATGATGTAGATATGCTTAATGAGTTGGGACTACTTTTATGTATGAATGGTAAATGCATGTAGCAGTGACTTTGCCAGCAAACTATATAGTACTTGAACATAGACATAATCAACAAGACCTGTGCTTGTTTATATACTATTAAATGTATATAGTTTTAATTCTCTTGTTTTTTAATTATTATTTTTCTATGTTTTTATTAATTTCTTTTTAAAAATCCGTAAGTTGCCTTGAGTCCCATTAGGGGAAAAGGGGAGGTATTAATAATAGTAATAACTATAATAATAATGCTTGTCATTCAAAAGTGACAATGTACCTGTGTATTTTATACTTCAAAACTATGTTCTGTTTAATTCTGTAGAGAACTACACTGCAGTCCTTAAAGCCTGCGATAGGTTAATACTGTGATGGAAATGCTGGGTTCATTTATTCATTTTTGGTGGGAATACCGCCATGTTAAAAACTTTTGGAATGGAGTATTCTCTATTATATCCACAATTACAGGCCAACCCCCTTTCTTCAAATCCTGCCTTAGCCCTACTATCTTTGGACATAGGCTTAGGCTCCACCCTGCACTTCAGAGAACTTTTAGGCTTCTTACTGACTGCAGCATGATTAGCGTTTGAGCATTTCACTAGACACAAGAGGGCAATTAAAGGCATAACAAATAGAGATACCTTCCTAGAAATGTGAACCCCTTTATGTTAATGACCAAAATCAAGACCTTGTTATACCAACCACTCAATATTCACAGTGGAAAGGTTTCGTTAAGTAATATGTTTGAATGTTGAATGTGTAAGTGTTTGTCTAGAGACAATGGATAAATCAAGCACCATTAGATGTGCTGCTGGATAAGTGCTTAGTGGTAATTGTATTAGTGTTTGTTTAAAAAACAGTAATTTTTTTTAAAAAGAAAAACTGTAATGGAAGGGGGAAGGTTAGGAGAGCCTGCCTACACTCTGCACAGCTGCCTTGCAAAGTAGACCAGCAGTGTCCTCTAAACTATCTGGTAATTGCTGCCACCATCACTGGGTTTTTGCAGTTCTACAGTTGGATGCGAGCCCCCAGTGGGAGGGAATTCTGTGGTGTTCCATGAAATAATAAAAATCTAGAATTCTGAGTCAATGCTACCTCTGCCTTTCAGTCACATCATTCTGCTTACTCAGGACAATGGGGCTGGCATTTAACTGTCTCTTCCACCATGGAATTCACACTTTTGCCCTAGTAGCATATATACGCTCAGTGGTTAAGCATGTAGGAGATTACCCAAATCCTAAAGTTTGGCATAAACACCCTTCAGATCCCAGCAGTCAAATAATATGAAGCTTTATTAAGAATGGAAGAGGAAAAGGCAAATGGACAAATACTGAAAATAAAAGCTCTGTAGATCAAATCTACCTGTGCTGAGCTAGCAACAGACTGACTGCTTGGTCTACTTGTGAGTAGCATGGCTTTAGGTGGTCAGTTGCATGGTTTCCTGATGGTCACCGATGTAGGATAGGTGGTGATTGAATGGAGGAAACAAAGCACTGCATACCTAAGCCCATTGTAAGGACCCTCTTAGGCTCATTGGTTTGAGTGGCACCTGGTTCTTTCTTGCTAGTTAGAGCACATGTCACGTTTTGGCAGGTAACTGGTATGGCACCTGGCCAGGAATAGGGGAGACAATGGCCACTCACAGAGGCAGGCTGGTTATCACTGATGTAAATCACCACTGGAATTGCTCAGTCTTCCTGTCACAGAACCTTTCCCTTGGTTTGTGGATTCAGGACTGGACTGCATACCCATTTGCTTTGCTCAGACTTAATGGAGGGCAAGTGAGCAAGAGCCGTCTCCACAAATATCCTTTGGTCTTTCATTTGCCAAGTTCGCATATCTTAAGTCATGCAGTTGACAGGCTTCGCACCTTTCAAAAAAATATGTGATGGCACATGAAGGAATATGCTTTGTTAGTTTAGCCAGATGCTTTTCTACCCACAGGCCAACTTAAGCAGGTGGGCTGGACCACTGTTATATGATGTGAGGTGCAGGGCATGGTGTGGCTTGGCCAAAATGGTCTGGTGGGTCAGAGGTTCTCCATCCCTGAGATAAGACATAAGACGTGATCTACACATGCAACAATGACGTGGTAGAACAGTGAAGCGGTAGAGTGGCTTGTATGATTTTCTGGACAGTAAGTGGGGTTGTACCACTTTTGAATGTCCCCATGTAGTTTTATTTATTTTATTTCAGCAATTTGTATATTGCTTAATCACCATCATTTCTAAGTGGTGTAAATAAATCTGTGCAAGTAAAACGGCAAAACAAGGGAAGAAGTTATAGTCCAATTTGCTCTCTACTGGGCTAGTGTTCTGCATAGCCAAGAGCTTTTCATATGGAGGAATGTGGGTGGCTCTGTGGTCTAAACCACTGAGCCTCTTGGGCTTGCTGATCATAAGGTCAGCATTTTGAATCCGTGCGACAGGCTGAGCTCCCATTCCTTTGTCCCAGCTCCTGCCAACCTAGCTGTTCGAAAGCATACCACTGCGAGTAGGTAAATGGGTACTGCTGTGGCGGAAAGGTCAGTGGCATTTCTGTGCGCTCTGGCATTCATCACAGTGTTCTGTGCACCAGAAGTGGTTTAGTCATGCTGGCCACATGACCCGGAAAAGCTGTCTGCAGACAAATGCAGGCTCCCTCGGTCTGAAAGCAGATAAGTCCTGCCGACTATGGGGTGCGGCGCTCATAACTGTTGAGGAATCCTTTACCTTTACTTTTACCTATATGAAGCATTGTTTAAAAACATGATCCTTTCCACCTGCAGTCTAAAGTGGTACAGTCCACTATACCAGCTATTGCATGTGTGCAGGCCACATCTAGAATTCAAAGAACATGTGTAGAGGAGCTTTGGACACCTGCAGTTTTTCTTATCAGCAGGTCACTTGGCTGAACTCCTAAACCTGTTCCTTACATTCTCCCAAGTTGGAGTCAGGCTAGGTACCCAAGGTTTTTCGTGGTAGAAATGGTGCAATAATGATATTTCTCCTTCAATGAATATTTTTTTCTTTTACCAAAATCTTCACCTACCAGTTTCTGAAATCATTGAGGTATTTTGTGATGGCAGTAGAATTGGCAACAAACATTGATTTTGAACTACTCTGGGACTTGGTCAGAGTGGGCTAGCTAGAGTTTAATAACTTGAGTGATTGTATATGTAATTTGAAGTTTACCTCTGTTAATCTAAAATATATAAATTAAAGTAGTTTTCCTGTTGAGTATACCTGTGTCATCTAGTTTGGATTACAAGCTAAAATGGCCAGTCTGACAATCCTTTTATCCCAATATTAAAGGCGAACTGCTGCTTGGAGAACAACAAGTGATGAAAAGAAAGCACTAGATCAAGCAAGTGAAGAGATCTGGAATGATTTCAGAGAGGCTGCTGAAGCACACAGACAAGTGAGAAAATACGTTATGAGCTGGATCAAACCTGGAATGACAATGATAGAAATCTGGTGAGAATAAAAGATCATAGGATCAAGGGAGGACAATACAAGGGTTCATCTCCATAAGTTTAATTGAATGTGCTGGACATAGAGATTAGGTGTGAGGCTTCCATATATCAACCTAGTTCTCCATCAGTTCTGGTGACTGTTGGTGATGATTGTATATTTTTATTTTTGTTTTTTTTCACAACTGCTTCTATGGACTATGAGGCTGGGGAACAAGCAGCTAACAGAATGTTGCTGCAAAGTTGTTCAACGAGTCTGATACAGCTGGAGACGTGGCACTTCCTCAGTTCTTATATTCTTGGGGCAGCAAATATCTCATATTCTAAGAACATTCCCAGTAATATGCATAGCAAAGGGAAGGAGGGGAATCGTTTGATTTTTTTTTTTAATGTAGCAACTAAATAAAGCTGCTGGAAAACAAATCCGTTCATGTAATAAAGACCTTTGCTTCCCTAGCGAAAAACTAGAAGACTGTTCACGGAAGTTGATAAAAGAGAATGGGTTAAATGCTGGGCTTGCATTTCCCACGGGATGTTCTCTGAATAACTGTGCAGCCCACTATACCCCTAACGCTGGAGATCCAACTGTATTGCAGTACGATGATATCTGCAAGATAGATTTTGGAACACATGTTAGTGGTGAGTTTTCTCTTGCTTACTCTGCAGTTAGATCATTTAGTTGAGTTCAGATTCTTTCATCTAATTTGTATCTAATTTCAGGTCGTATCATTGACTGTGCTTTTACTGTCACATTCAATCGAAAATATGACAGGCTGTTACAAGCTGTAAAAGATGCAACTAATACTGGAATAAAGGTATACTCGCAAGGGGAAGTGTAACTTTATCTCTTACCTACATACTTTGTGAGAGGGAATTTTTATCTTCAATTTCAACCTGTCTTATGTGTGTGTATAGTGCGCTGGAATAGACGTTCGCCTTTGTGATGTTGGTGAGGCTATTCAAGAAGTTATGGAATCTTATGAAGTTGAAATTGATGGCAAAACATATCAAGGTAAATTTCCCCTATCTAGTACATGTGATAGTTTTGATTCAGCGCTAAAGGAGAGAGCATGTGTGCATATGAAACCGACAGAGGCATTGCATTTGTAAGACTTGATTACTGTTGTTGCTCACAAGTAAAACATTTTGAGATCCATTAAACTTCTCAAAGGGTTTTGATTTTTGCATTTAATTGTGTTTTCGGGAATTTCATGTTGTCTTTTGGATTCCAAAAATTGAGAATAGCTTTTTTAAAAAATGAAATTGCTTATTCTAGAAAAGCTAACTGTACTATTTACTACGTGCATTGATTTTATAGTGTTTCGTATTTTATGTTACAGTGAAACCAATTCGCAATCTGAATGGACACTCTATTGGACCATATAGGATACATGCAGGCAAAACTGTTCCCATTGTGAAAGGAGGAGAAGCAACAAGAATGGAAGTAAGCAAATAACTCTTACACTCTTACCCTCTGTACACAGAAGTATAGAGCTCAATGGGCCTTTACTCCCATTGAAGAATATGCACCGTATTAGGCTGTTAATATTTGCAGTTTCACCTGGCCCTTGTTTGAAATTCTGTTTCCGTTCCCGTCCCCCTCAACTCAGAAGTTTTTTAGTTTGTAGTACTAAATTACTTGAAACCCAGGAAGCATATGGCTACTGCTCACAACAGAATGTTGTAAATATGTGTGTAATACTTGACAGTTGGCATTAGTTTTATTAAAATGAAAAATGAACGGTATGCCTAACAATCATTTTGTTCTTGCGAGTAATTAAAAATGTCCTATCCCCACAATTAAAATTTGTATTTAGAAGCCAATGAAGGTGTCATTAAAAAATAAAACATGGGGAGGTGAACTACCTGATTGGGAAAAGTGGAAAATCTGGCTGTTTAGTTAAGATGACAAAGGGCAGCAGGATTCATGCACTATCTGATAGTTATCACAACTGATCACAAGACCTTGCAAACTTCTTTCTTATTCTAATACATGCCACTCCACAAATAGTTCAGAAGTCTTAAAAATTTATTCTGAAAATGCCCCACTTTTCCTATTCTTACCCACCAGGAGTAAGCTGACTGGAATACCATTGTCCCACTTGTTGGTGGCATTCTAAGTACTCTACTCTAGCTCCCAGGCATAACCTATTGCCCCAGAGAATGATTTGAAGGTATATGACTAATTTCTGTTGCTGAAGTGAAGAGGGTTTAACATTGTAAGCTGCCTGTATGGGTGGCCACCTTTGAACCAGGCTGAGTCTATAAATGAAATATAACACCCGAACAGCTATTCCTAGTACATGGGATTAAGCTATTCATTAAACCTGATTGGGCAGTGTCTAAGTAAGGAAGTATCACCCTGACAGTATTTGAAAATCTTTGATTTACAGGAAGTGAATAGATTGATTGTATTTCATGGGCATGCTGCCTGTACACCTGCTCTGTGGGGTATTATGTGTTGTCCTACATTTATAGTTCTGAGAAATTCCAGAGTTAGTCTCCTGTAGCAAAATAATATTGTGCCAGAACCCATGTTTTCAAATGCAAAGAAATAGTTCTTTGATTATTTCTCAGCATGGACTCCAGTATGCTTATCTGGTATATGTGTCTCTTTAATTTTAGGAGGGAGAAGTATATGCTATAGAAACCTTTGGCAGCACAGGAAAAGGTGTTGTTCATGATGATATGGAATGTTCTCATTATATGAAGAACTTTGATGTTGGACATGTGCCAATAAGGTTAGTCCTGCTTTTATTACAGTGGGTAAATGTCTCTTTGTCTGTACTATTGAAAGAAATATTGTTGCTAATTCACAACTTGAAAAGAATGGGAAGTAGACTGCTTATATACTATGGGTGCACAAATGAGACAAAACCCAACAATTTTTAGAGCTACTTGTCCGTAAAGTTACTTGATTTACTTGTGTGTGAGTGGAGAGTAATTTACCACTGCTGAAACTCTTCCAGATGTTTTTGAACTAACAACTCCTATCAGCCCTAGCCAGCATGGGCAGGAGTCAGGGATAATCAGAGTTTAAGAACAGCTGGGGAACACCTGATTTGGGAAGAATGGTTTAGCATGACATCCAAATACAGCCAATATTAGCAGCAGCTTTACATTACTGTGGTTTAATCATAGTGATTTCAAAAAACGCCTAGCATCTTAAATACTTTGAATCATGTTCTTTGAATCAGCAGTGGTAAATTAAGTGGCCCATGGGCTAGATACAGCCCATCGTGGTGTTTGACGTAGCCTATCAGCCTCCTGACTCAAATTACCTGCAGTGACAGGAATAACAACACTCATAACAACAAGGCAGCTTTCAGTCTTCTTGACTGTGTCTGAAGAAGTGTGCATGCACATGAAAGCTTATACCAAGAACAAACTTAGTGGGTCTCTGATGCCACTGGACAATTTTTTTATATATTCTTGAATACCGTCATTAATAGCAGGCTGGATCACTCCAGAAACAGGAGGGTTCTGATCTGTTCCAATGGAAGGGCAGCACTAGGCTGGTAGGAGCAAGGGGGTTATTTTCCTTCCCATAGCAGTGCTGGACTTAGTGGAAAGGCTTTTTCCAGTGCTGCAATTGGAAGAAAAATCCCTTCTGTTCTTCCTAGCAAACAATAAATGCAACCCTCAGGCCCCACCACAGCTTTGTGCGTTCATTGTTACATGAAAGCAAAGACCACTCTCTCTGGAATGGTCTCCTCACCAGAAACAAGGTATGCAGCAGCAATGGATTCTGGTGCATGCTGAAGACTTTTGTTTGTTTACCGTGTCTTGGTGGCTACTAGTGCTATGCATTATGGAATTTTAAAGTATATTTTTACTGCTTCTTTACTGAACACAGCATGACTTACTCATGAGTAAACATGCATGGGATTGCACAGTATCTGCCTGATCAGCATTTCCTCCTGCTAATTCAGTGCACTCTTTCTTCTAGGCTTCCAAGAGCAAAACACTTGCTGAATGTTATCAATGAAAACTTTGGCACTCTTGCCTTCTGCCGCAGATGGCTAGATCGTCTGGGAGAAAGTAAATATCTAATGGCTCTGAAGAACCTGTGTGACTTGGGTATAGTGGATCCATACCCTCCCCTATGTGATATTAAAGGCTCATACACAGCACAGTTTGAGCATACCATATTATTGCGTCCAACATGCAAAGAAGTTGTCAGTAGAGGAGATGACTATTAAAACTTCAAGGCCATTACCTCACCTATGTACTCTGTTGGAACACATTATGCCAGAATAAATTTGCAGTCTGTTTTAACAGTGGACCCCATGTGATAACTTTCCATGTTCGGAAAGAGGAATTTAATCAAAGGCAAGTTCTCTCATGTATCTAACAAAAGGAAAAACAGCTTTTGAGGCCTCTAGAGTATTTCAGGTTACTTCTTAGTTTGGAATGAGTTATACATATTGTTTTAATATTTCTGAGAGAAGGCTTTTGAATATTTATATTACCATATTCCCTACTTGAATGCTTTGAATGACTACACCTGATTTCTGCGCCTAAGTCGTCTCTGGTATTGCCTTTTAACTTCCTGGAATCCATTTTGTAAAAAATAAAGACAGATTTATGGATCTAATACCAAATATGGTTTTTGAAAGTGTTAAAAGTGCTAGGCAGCAGTGCTCTGGGGGAAAAACCTGCCTTATTAAATCCTGTAGATGTATTCTTTCTCTGCTTACACCGGATATCAACACAAGGCATGGTCTACTTTTCTGAAGTTTTGTCTTATATAGCATGAGTCTTTCCTTGCTTTAAGTCATGAAGTTACGAACTTTCGGGAATGTTATCTACCCTCAGCTATGGTACACTGACCTATAGTGCATAGCTTGATAGGTTCTTTCTATGAATGGGGAATTGAAATTGGTCTTATTCTGCTCATTTTTTCCCATTCATTTATGATAAATCCACTAGCCAGCTTAAACATTATTTGATACTTCAGTTATGACACTTATTTAAATGACAATGCAAATATTCCATTTATCAGAACTCTGGATATTCTTCATTATGTTCAGAAACTGGATTATATTATTTTCCCATTACACTTGTTAAAACCAGTTTTATTTGAAATCTCTGCTAATAAAAGTTTGATACATTAGATGCTATTCTTCTGTACCCATGTAAGTGGCAGTAGGGTTGAGGCTAATCAAAGTATAACAGGACTCCCACATATTTTCTACAGAATTGTTTGACATTCTAGTTTGAGCCTAGAAAAGGTTTTAGCAGGCTGCATATTTCTTCTGTACAAAGCAGCAGAAAAAGTCCAACTATTAAGTGGTGCTAATCCGTATGTTTCATTGACCATTCATGCAGTGGGTTTTTGCAGACTGTTAGGATGTGCTTTGGAATTAAGGTATAGAAAACACAGTTCACGCTCAATAAGGTACTATCTGTATAAACAGTGGTTAGATTGACTCTGGGATTTGTCCTGTTTGCAATGCTGTTTATTTTATGACCTAGCATTGCTCAAATGCAATTGAGTTGGACCCCTCTGCCACCAAGCACTATTCACCTTGTCCATGAGATTCCTTAGTTTTTATTAAATCATTGCATAAACGAAAGGTGGTTTTAGAAAATCATTTATTTTATCCAGAAAGCTACCTAAGGGTTTTCATTTTATTTTTAGGTAGCCTCTATGCAATAGTAGCTAGATGAGTATAAAGGAACATTTAATGGATTGAGCTTTATGTTGGGAAAAGCTAATGTACATTGAGGTAGAATAGAAGGGCAAATGTAAGGCTAAAACCATATATTAGATCCAGCCCATCAAGGTGTTTGACAAAGCCCACCAACCCCCTATAGGCAGCAAGCTTCTTGAAGAAAACTAGCAGCAAAGCAGCTTGTAGGAAAAACAAAAAGCCAAAAGGGAAGAAAACCATCTAGTTGTCAGTAACGAGAATACAGTTCTGAACGATGCTACTGTTGTAGCAGTCAAAGGAGCTGAGCAGAAAATTGGTACCATGCTAATTGAAAGATGTGTCCTGAGCGTCTGGACTGACATGTTTCATTGTCTGTCTGAAAGGCTTCAGATTCTGTGTTGCATAGGCACAGACCATGAAGACCTATGTATAATTATGAACAGGCCAACTCCTTATCAATACTTTTAAAATGCCTTTTGAGAAGCAGAGAGGTCCCTGCATTGCAGAATCAATTATCCTACAGAAGTATAAATATTTAGTATGTATAATTTTTGGCATGGAGTTACTTGAGTGCTTTGGTTGTTCTATAAAGAATGGTGTTTGGCTTAGGTATCGACTGGAAGTTTAAATAAAAAACCAATAGCTACTTTTCTGATGGGCTGTTTTAAAATGATACATTTTCAAAACTGAATAGGGTAAGGAAGTCCTTTCCCCCTCAGGCCACTTGCAGAGAAGGAAATGCTTCACTTGCTGGATTTCTGTTTATGTAGCTCTTAAAGGCACTGAAACTGCAGCCACAACATTAAAACCCTCTTAACTGAACTACTATCTCTCAGGGTACAGGCCAAGATAGAGTTAGAACAGTCTTGCCACAGTAGGCCATTGAAAATGTAACTGATCCTTATATTAAATCTGAAATAGCTTAGAATTGCCATTTTTTCTTGCTCATCTTTAATCCTTTTCCTCTGCTTTTTGGAACCTTGCCTGTTTTTCCCTTTAGTTTTGTTCTTGATCTCTGCTTTTCTTTCTCTACAGATGTTCTCTTGTCCTATTTCTCTTTGCCCCTCCTGCTTCCTTTGCACAAACATGTTTCATTTACAGATGGGTCTTGTCCTAAAACTGGGGTGGGTAACCTTTGTTGGGGTCCAACTCCCATCAACCCCAGCCAGCATGCCCAATAATCAGGGTTCAGACACCTGCACCCACAATGACACAATAGGCACCTGACGTGCTCAGTGGATGACTCTTCACAAATTGGTTCAAGCTCTTAGATCTTAACTAGTTGCTATGCTTAATTCTCTTTCATGGTGTTGGAACATTGGGTTCTTTTAAGATGGTAGGGTTTTTTTGTAGCAGGCAGATTAACTGTTCGCTGTACTGGCCAACAAAGGAAAGAAAATGTAGTACCCTTCTAGCTGAGCAGTAGAAAACAGGCTGCAAATGAAGACATTTTGCTACCTAACATCAAATATTCATAGGCAATGAGTTTTGTGTTTAATAAAATATGTAGTCTTTATCTAGGTATCTCACTTATGTTGGGTGGCTATCAGTTCAAGGACTCGTAAGATTACAGTAATTAAGACAAATGTCTATGCTCAAGTTTCTGCCTTGTGTGCAAATAATCAGGGGACCTGCTGTGTTAAGAGGTCCTGAAAAAAGGGCTCTAACCATTATTCTGTGGGTTCTTCATGCAGAGAAAGTGCCTATTAAACTAGAGTATACAAAAGTCTTTTTCCTATCACCCCAGATAACTTTGAGAAGAAAGTGAATTAGGGACTTAATGCTTATTTTTATGTGAGCGTGAGACATGCATTTTTTCTATGGCATTTGAGAACCTCTGCACAGACAGCTTCGCAGTATTCAGTTCTCCCCTCCCAGCCCTTTCTCTTGGGGTGGTGGAGTGCTTGCATTCCCTCTCTACGGGGAAACTTTATACAGTTCTCTGTGTCCTTCAGAGTTGGAAGGATAGAAGACGAGAGAGGTTTGTGTATAAGCAATAACTTCCCTCCATAATTCACACTAGGGCAAGTCACCCAAAACTCCAAAATCCTATTTCCAGAGGGCAGGAGAGCAAGGGTTTGTGTCTCTTGCTCAAAAATACCACTCAGCTATCTCTGCATTAAAAAAACAAATGTAGGAGCTTCACACTAACCAGTTCACTTTCTCAGCACTTTTTTTTGTTGGAGTCAGATGTCCTCCAACAGACATCACAATGTAAGGCTGTCCCTCATACTGGTTAGGAAGTGCTGAAGAATTCAGGAGGATTTTTTTCCCCAAGCAGAGCAGCAGGCAGTTAAAAAAATTAAGCTCTTACCAATAAAAAAACCTTTTGCTTTGCTTATACAAAACAAATCACAGCCCACAGTACTCCTAAGCTTCACTTACACAGCTTCACTTCTTACACAGCCTATGGTCCTAAAGAAACAGATAAAAGACAAATAGAGCAACACAAGATTTTGTGAGGGCACTATCAGATTTGGGGTGTTTTATTGATACAGTTAAGAGGGGTAATAATTTGCTAGTTATTCTTCCCCTAGCACTGAGCAGTTGCACACACCGAATAAATATCTTGTTGCTTCTCCCCAGGACCTAGTGACTGAGTAGATAATATGGTTTACCAAATGGAGGTAGGAAGCATTGTATTTTGCTCTCTGCAGGACTTTTCAGTTCAGAGTGGAAAGCAAAGTTCTACATTTTATACCATCTTTTTTAAAAAAAATTCTGTGGAAGCAAGACATATGCCTGCAATGACTGGTACTTCAGGAAGCATGGTATAAAATGCACATTTTTATAAAAAAAATCCAAAATTACACAAGTTGCTCACCAAAATTCCTTATCTATGTTTTCTACACCAAAATATCAAAATATAAAAATGCTGAGAAACAGCTTGAGGTAAGATTTAACAATTCAAATGGCAAATTTCTTTTAAAAAAATAGCTATACAGATATCCTAATAATTTTGGAAGTTAACTACCATCAATAAAAAGTATTTATACTAAAAAAAAAATCCCCAAAACAAGTTTTCAGCTAGTACAAAAGGGTATGAAGATACATTGTACAATACTGCACTTACTCATCTCAACACATGTTCAAGTGACAACTCTCAGACTTGTACTGTACATATTAAATTGGCTTTGGATTAGCTGTTACTATCTGCACTGGAACAATTAACCTCAGTATTTGGCTGTTTTCCAGATGGTGAGTCAAGAGCTGAAACTTTACAGTGTCCATTTGCCTGAGTAATTCGTTGAGTATAAAACAAGATGTAGGCCTGGGCCTTGCATACTTCTTCCATAGTGCACATGTTGAGCTTGGAATCATTGCAATGAACCCAGAATCCTAGAAGACAAGAGCAATAAAAGTATTGCAGCACTGGTTCTTGTAACAGATCAAAGGATGTTACGTATTGCAATATAAGAATACTACATTTTACACAGAAATAGCTGTACTCCCCCCACCAAAAGGATAGATGCAGAACTGTCCATATGACAGGTTGGCCTCTTCGTGCAGCATTCATTACAATTTTAGAAGATTCCCCTGCTTAAAAGTATTGAGTTTAGGGAATGAAATATTCGTGCTAGCAAAATGATTAGCACTAGCACAATGGGACTCCCTGCCCCATGCACCACCCAAAAAAACTACTTTATGGGATTGGGAGAAACCCCAGAAAAGATTTAGAGGGAATACGGTGGGGTGGGGGGCATTACAGTTGCACAAAGAGAAATCCTTGCCCTGATGGAACCTTCTCCTTAACAATATGCCGAATATAACCCTTCTGTTGTGGCAGTGCAAGCTACTGTATCTAAAAGGCAAGCTTAAATTGGATTTCAGATTCAAATTTGTTTGTACCTCCTTCTGAGTTATAGCAATAGGCAGTGTAGTGTCCTGAGCCAAAACCTTTCCCATGATGCATCACAACAGCAGACAGGTCATAGGTAAAGCAATCTGGAACAAGGGACTTGAGAGATTCTCTGCAGCAATAGGGCTCCATGTTGAGCGTCTGATCAAAGCTGACGTGCACACCAATCTTCTCACGATGATTACGTCCTGACCATCTTGGGTGATGAAAAGTATAAAAAGGTTATTTTCGATTTCTTGTTCTGTAGGGTACCTTCAACATAACTAGAAGTTTAAAAATCTCTATTTGTGGGCTAAAGCCTGTGAGTTTGTGTGTCTCTTACAGTGTGGAAGCAGTTACAGAATCATAATTATAGGGCACCTGTAGGCTAAGTCCTGCCGTCCGCAAAGTGCAGGAAATTCACAGTTAGGAGAATCCACAATAATAGTATTTCCGGTCACTACTTAAGAACCGCAAGTGAGAGAGAGTCCAACAACTCTTACAGATTATTAGTTTCATTGTAGAACACTTTCTGTTGGAGGTTTCTTTTAATCCTGTAACTTACGCCCACTAGATCAAGTCCTCATTTGCAAGACACTCATTCGTATCTGAAAAATTGCTTTCTTTATGTCCAGTGCAGAAACTGGTTCCCTCACAACCACTCCCTCTGTGACAAATTTGACTGGTTTGTTCAAACCCAATTGACAAAATACAGTCATACCTCGGGTTAAATATGCTTCAGGTTTTGTGTTTTCAGGTTACGCTCTGCGGTGACCCGGAAGTAACAGAACGCGTTACTTCCGGGTTTCGCCACTTGTGCATGCGCAGACTCTCAAAATGACGTCATGCGCGGAAGCAGCAAATTGTGACACACACAGACTGCAGACGCGGGTTGCGTTCGCTTCAGGATGCGAACGGAGCTCCGGAACAGATCCCGTTCACATCCAGAGGTACCACTGTAAAATGTTTTCCTCTAATGCTACTGGTTCCTTAGGGATTCCCAGTAATTTACAAAGCACCTGTCTTTCCTATAGACTCTATGCTTCCTGGGGTCTCTTCCCACTTAAGATTTGCTTCACAGTGGTGCTTTTTGTCCCTGAGGCATATACAAGGTCTTAATTTAAGTCAAACAACTTTGCCTCACAGACGACAGGCTGCTAACATTTGGATACTGACAACTTCATTCCCTGAGCACCTGAAATGTTCAGGAACACCTCAATATTCACACCAGTTCAAATCATTGTCAGAAGCTTCATCAAATTCCTTTAATGCAAACCAGTATCGATAACAGGCATAATATCCCTTGGGTTCTGGGTGGAGCGCATTTTATTGTAATCTCAAGAAGCATTCTTTATAATCTGACTAAATATACAGATCTATTTTTTTAAAAAAAACACAAAAAACTGAGAGAAGGTTGCCAGCCCATTTTCCTTAATATGATAGCAAAGGTAGTTCACTACAGTACCTGAACCGCTTAAGGTGTAACCGCAGAACTTGAGGTAGTCGGCATACCATAAGTTGCTTCTGTGCTTCTGTGAGTATAATGGGCTTAGAAGAAAACTTCCTTCGTTTTGCTATGACAAGAAAAAGAAAATCATCCACTCATATTCACAATAGATGCAAGTTATAGAAAAAATAAATCAATGCACTTTGGATAATACATGCCAAACATAGGTTGCCTCAGTCTACACTAGAGCTTCTCAACTAAGCATTGGTTTAGAAGAATTTCTGTGTGTACAGTCAGTTTAGCAGGAATCCATTTTGGAGTTATATTGTGGAAACATTACTTGAACATAAAGAACATTCAATATACAACTTTATATCAGTTATGTGGGGGTTGAAGATTTTCTGCAGAAAAAAACTAAGTTTGTGAATTAATACCAATTGCAAATAATTAGGAAAGCATGGCATTTTCAGAATTTCTAGCCTTGTTTACTATAAGCAAATAAAATAAACCAAAGTAGGGCATCAGAAAATTTTATGAAATGAAAATTTTCTAAATAATACATTTCAATGCAATTTAGTTCAAAAAATTCCAGAAAACCCTTATTACAGGTGTATACCATATTTTTCGCCCCATAGGACACACTTTTTCCCCTCCAAAAATGAAGGGGAAATGTGTGTGAGTCCTATGGGGCGAATGCAGGCTTTCGCTGAAGCCTGGAGAGCAAAAGGGGTCAGTGCGCACCGACCCCTCTTGCTCTCCAGGCTTGGCGCTGATCCCCGCAAGCCGTGGGAGCCACGGCTTGCGGAGAGTTGCCTGCATGCCGAAGCCTGGGTGCGCTGAGCTCAGCGTGCCCAGACTTCGCGCAGCTCTCCGCAAGCCGCGGGAGCCTGGCGCTGGGCTCCCGCGGCTTGCGGAGAGTTGCCTGTTCTGGGGGCTGGGGGGGAAATAATTTTTCTCCCCTTTAATCCCCCCCCAAAAAACTAGGTGCGCCTTATGGGACGGTGCGTCCTATAGGGCGAAAAATACGGTATGTTGGTGTAAAACGCGATGAGCTCCAGTGAAGTATGGATAATGTACTGATGCAATCCTGAGATGAGCACATGATATAAATACTAAAAAAAAAAAGGTAGAAATGTAGATTGATAGTTTTGTTCCTTGAGATTACCTTTATATATCATATGACCTTATACTGTGAGCTCAAGGGACTGTTCACACCTTGTTTTGCACATTTAACAGATGCACAAATAAGAGGTAATTTTTCTGATTGTGATGGTTAAAAATGTACTGGCAGTATCTATGCTCTTAACCAAAGCTAGGCCACATGTTACATGAAAGTCAGGTGCCCGAGTACATGCTGCCTTTACTCACTGTTGCACTGATCACAGGCATATATCTTTCCTTCCAATGCTTCAGTTTCTGTAAACTTGGCCAACATTTCTGTCAACAAGCATGGATGCTGACAGGTTGTCTCCTTTCCATTGCAGTGGTATCGTTCAGGAAATTCCAGTGACAGATCCCAGAAGGGTTCTATAGTATTAGACTTATTATCACACGCAAGACACGTTACCTGTCAAGACAAAAAAACCCACTTAATTTGACTCTCTAGCCCTCCCTTCTTTTGCAAGTGAATGTGCATACATATTGCAGATGTGAAGAGGAGGGGTGGAGCAATCCAAAACCCCAATCCTTCACACTGGAGGGGGTCTGGACAGAGTGGGAGGGGTCCCCCTGCCCAGCTCTGGTTAGTTCCACTGATGAAGAAGGGCATTTTGGGGATGGACTGGACCAGCATGAGATCTGCTGCAGTCAAGCAACGGCAACAGGCCCAATCCATGGTGGGAACTGAGGCAATGAAGTGGCATTGGCCAGCGCAAACACTGAGACTATGGATGCAGTGCTGCCTGCATGAAGCCCTGTCGCTGGGGTTCAGGGGATTAGGACTGTGGCCTTAGCTGCTTTGTTGCTCTTGAAAGCCTCATCATCATCTTAAAATTGATTACATTTTTTTAAAAAATGTAAAATTACAGCTCAGTGACAGTTGATGTCCTTCCATTTGACCCTTCATTTCAGTTTACATGACCCATCCTGAGAGCTGTTCATAGTGATTTTTCTTTCTCCATAGTTAATTGAAAAATGCTTTTCAACTAGGGCCCCAATTCTGAAAAGCCCTCAGTGCACTGCAAAAAAGCCAGATATGTGATGCTCTTTGTTATTTTCCACTGTAATTAATGCTGTTATTATTCTATCAATAAATATTTTATATATTACCAGTTTAATGTGCTTCATTAGTAGAGAGTCTTAATATTTATATTGTAGTCATTTTAGTATTTCCAGTGAGATACATTTTTTTATATACAGGTAATGAAACAATGTATCTTGAAAGGGAAAATTAAGTGGGCATTCATGGGTATGGTGCAAAGGTAGAAACAAGTCTAAAGTAGCTGAAAACTAGCAAATGCAAGGTAAAGCAAATGAGAGGAGCGGAACAAGAAGTAAAATACCCCTCAATGATTAATCAAACTGCTGAAATCTAGGGATAGAACAATAGTGCAATTGCATTATTATGCTGACTGTGAAACTGTGGGCCCAGGTGAAGTTTCCAAACCCAAGCAGTTCAACTCCATAGGGCAGGCATCGCCAAACTCAGCCCTCCAGATCCCTAGCTAACAGGACCAGTGGTCAGGGATGATGGGAATGTTAGTGACTCAAGCAAGGTTCTCCTGTGTACAGGCTTCTGTACATGAATTACCACAAAATACAGTAAGTACTTACAAGCTCCCGATAGTATTTTTAATACCATTTAGGAATCTGCACATCAAAACTACAGAGGGCATTCTGATAAGTTATTATAGTTGCAATTAACAGACCAGAGCAGTCCCAGTAAAATCAGTGGTGATGCTCTGAGATCAGTGAATTGTGCAGAAAATTGCTTGAAATGCTATTACTCTCACTTCCTTAAAGATAAAAATCAAGCTGACAGAAGGCTGATTAGATTAACTCTTTTAGATGAGTACATTTTCATATACAGCAAAGTATCAAATACATGTGAATTTAAATCATTAGATTTTTACTGCGTATGAAGTAGAAAAGTTATAACAGCTGCAGACACTTATTCTACTGGCATGCATTATACAAACATCCCAATTCAGTGATGGAAATTTAAGTCAGCTTTAACCGGAAAGCCCCATGTTCCAGATCTCAATTATCTTAGTATGGGTCTCAAATCACAACAACCTGCAGCAAGTTGCATGTTTTTACTACACATAAAAGGTGTCTGATTTATAAGAGGCTAATAATTACTCTATTTTTTTCTCCTGGAGTAGTAGATTATGCTGTTTAATTTTATCAGTGCTTAAAGAAAATAATTAAAATAGAAAGGAAAGCTGGTTTAGATGTTGGTTTAGTAGCACTCTGATATGGTCATGCCATGAATGATCAGTATGCTCTCCGGAAGAGTAATGGAGATACTCCCTTCCAACAGCCATACCTTTAGCCTCCAACTTAATGTCTTCTTGCAAGCTTGAAATAAATGAATAGCTGTAACTACCGACAATCAGTACCTTTCTGTATCTGACAGTATTCTATATTTTCTTGTGGGTTCTTTAAAAAGTTATTTTCTGACACTTAATTTACATAATTCATGAAGGCAATATATTTAAAATATTTATTAAAAGTGACTACACCCCACTCCAGTGATAACAGTAAAACGAGTCTTCATTTTGACCCATTAATTTACATTAATATTTTAAATCACTGCAGAGCTTTGTGAATGCAACACAACATACCTGGCTTAAGAGCTGTCCATGAAAAATTGTATTGACCACATTCAAAACCTGTTTAATGAGTTTCCTTTGAGAAGTGGGGATGAGGGCTGGGCATTTTGTACGAGCTGTCTCCAATTCTTGCTGTACTTTATCCAAAAGTTCACAGAGAAATTCCTGAGCATCTTGCTGGGCATAACCACGAAAAGCTGGGATTAGTCTCCACACAGAATGGAGCATGGCAAATGGAGATACCAAAGCCCACTTGCCAGACCACATGACTTGAAACAATGTATGCAGCTCATGACAAAGAGAAATGTACTTTGAGCTTGGCTCCTTAGGCTGAATAAGTTCCATATTTCTGCTATTTGACGCTCCACCACTTAAGCCTGATGAAACACTAGATCGCCTTGCAGAAGACTCCTTGTCCTTAAATTGACTTTTGTTCACATGAAATATAGAGCTGGCAGATGGAGAATGCTTAGAAGATGATCTTGTTTTGCCATTGGCTGCAGCTGCTAACAACTCTTGAGTTTGGTTCAAATCAAGCTTTAAAAAACATTCCCGAAATATGAGCAAATGACTCAATACCTGGAGAACAGAGTTCATATAACATGTATTCCCCAAGTTGCGTAATCCTGTTACACCGGGAGTCACAGTAGGCCTTCGTTTAACTGGAGAGTCATTAATTTTTTTTAATTTTACATCATCTGAGGTAGCTGTTACTTTCAGTTCTACAGCAGAGTCCAAATTCTGTGACATTTTTAGTGCATAGAGTGATATTTTTGAGGATTCCTTATTTTGATTTTGCAAGCGAAAGCTCTTTCTTGGAGGCATTTTTTCCATTTCTTCTTTCAACTGGCGCTTTCTCTCTTCTCTTTTCTTCTTAGCATTGATCCTTCTTTCTTCTGCTTCTTCCCTTAGCTTCTCTTCTTCTAAAACCCTTTTCCCACTTGGTGTAAGTTCAAACCAAGATCTAAAAACTTTGCCCATTAATGCATGCCTTCTGTGCCATAGAGCTGTGAACATACGGTCTTGATTACGAAGCAAGGCTTGAGCACTGTTATGGGAAAGGTAATCACTTGTGCCCATCGATCGCAAAATCCTGCCACTGCGAGTAGTACAGTCATAATTCTGACTCTTGATTGCATTTAATGTACTTCGCAACAGCTTTAAATCACCAGTTGCATTATCATTAAGAACATAGTCATCACAAAGGTAGCAGAAAACATACAGCTCATTCACTTCTAATGCCACTGGATGACTGCTTTCCTGAAAGTGCTTTAGTGCATGTTCTTCAATGTATCTTCCACAAGCAACATGTGAGCAGCTGAGGCAGGCCCATACAGATTCTGTAGTATTGCATACCATGCAATGCCACTTGTGAGGATTTACAATGGAATGGTCTTGGGCAAGCCGAAGTCTTCCTACATGTTTACACTTATCCATTCTCAATACTATAATGTTAATGAAATGCTACAGAAATTCATCTTCCAAAGGGTTTCTCAGTCTTTGCATTTTGACCTGCAAGCGGAAACAAAAGTTAGCTTCAGCTTTTTTTAGGACGTAAGAAGAATCTGCTGAATCAAATCAAAGACCCACCTAGTCTAGCGCCCTGTTCTCAGAGTGCCCAGCCAAATGCCTCCAGCAAACCTGAAAGCAGGACATGAACTTAGCAGCACCCTCCTCACTCATCCTCTACAACATCTGGCCTCAGAGGCATACCACCTTAGATACAGTAGCAATCATTCCTTGTAACCATTGATGGCAGTTTTCCTCCATTCCATAGCATGGTGTTGGACTAGATGACCCTTGGGGTCCCTCTCCCAGCTCTATGATTTTATGAATTTGTCTAACCCCAATTTAATGCTGTCCAAGTTGGCAGCCTACACTATCTTATGATAGTGAATTCTATGTCTTAACTATGGACTGTGTGAAGTACTTCCTTTTTTTGTCCTGTAACACTACATGATCCTGGGTTCTAATACTATGAAAGGAAGAGGGGGGGAACTTATTTCTCTCCACCTTAATGCATAACTGTACACACCTTTATCATGTTCCTCCTTACGCCAAATGTCAAAATCATTCCCCATAGGAATAAATTATTCAGTATGGCAGAACCTTTTCCGTCTATCTGAAAATTTGCCCTAATCAGCATGAAGCATCAGTTTAAGACACATCTATTTAATAAATCACGGCTCAAGGTGGTCCACTGACAAATATTAGGATGGGGCACAGCACTTACACTTGTCACTACATCTGTATACCATGACAAACAAGCCCCATGTGCCCTTGTAAAGGAAGATTATGAAACTTTAGCCTGACAAGGAGTCAAACTTTACTGGATACTCCCATTGTTTCATTAGCACATATCATTCTGTTCAGCATTGCACCTATTCCTATCTACTGAATCACAACTTCATAAACATAGCATTTAAAAAACTCAGTTTAGAAACACTTTTTTTAATTAGCTAAGCAGTGTACATTAATTAGTATAAAATATTTATAATTAAATACTGATAATAATAATCAGGCTTTAAAATGCTGATAAAAATCAACAGAATCTTAAGAACAATAAACATAATTAAATTACATGTCTGGGTAGGCTTCCTTAAACAAGGAGGTTTTTAGCAGGCATAAAAAACCCCACAAAAAACAGTGCAATGAAGACACCTGCCTGATATTGATAGGCACAGAGTTCCAGAGCATAGATGCTGACACATACTAAAATATTTTCCTCACAAGTGCAGAATGGATATTATATGGCACTTGTAAAACTGCCAGTACCACAGCTTGAAGAGGTCAAGCAGGCACATATGGAGTGGCAATACTTGAAGTAAAAGAGTTGACGGTTTTATATACTAATTGAAACAAGCCAGAAGCCAGGAGAGTTCTGTGAGCAGAAGTATTATATGTTGACAGGATCTTACTCCTGTCAGCAATTGTGCTGCAGCATGCTGCACTAACTGTAGTTTCCAGATCAAGCACAAGGAAAGCCTCACACAGAGCACACTGTAATAATTCAACCATGATTTTACCAATGCTTGGCCTACTGTGCTCAAACTATTCTGGTCCAGGGACAACAGCAGCTCCCGTCAACAGTCGGAGTTGATAAAATTATTATTATTTATTCAATATCTATACCGCCCTACACCAGAGGATCATAGGGAGGTTTACAATATAAAAACACAAATATGTATAACATAGTAACAAACAAAAACAACACAGCCGGTTTAAAGGGCCATAGATAAAAGGCACCCCTGGTCACCCTTAGATTTTGCACCACAGTCAATTTGCTGAATTTTCCCTCATGGGGTCCAACTTACAAACAGTTGGGTCTCAAGCTCAGCTTACTTTTTCTCATTCAGCCACCAGGCATAATTGAACATAGTTTAAGAAGAAGAAGAAGAAGAAGAAGAAGAAGAAGAAGAAGAGGAGTTTGGATTTGATATCCCGCTTTATCACTACCCTAAGGAGTCTCAAAGCGGCTGACAATCTCCTTTCCCTTCCTCCCCCACAACAAACACTCTGTGAGGTGAGTGGGGCTGAGAGACTTCAGAGAAGTGTGACTGGCCCAAGATCACCCAGCAGCTGCATGTGGAGGAGCGGGGAAGCGAACCCGGTTCACCAGATTACGAGTCCACCGCTCTTAACCACTACACCGCATTATGCCATTTTATGTGTAAATCACCCTGATAATTATAAGATTCTTTCTTTTCCTTCTACCTTTAGCCATTTTTTGTTAAATAAAAAGTCCAAAATTCTTAAGTCTTTTCACTGTAGATTCTAATGCAAGAGTAAAAAAATGAATATAAAAATGCATCAAAAATGCTTTCCTACAGTTAAATAAACAGAATACCTGTACATCAAGGTTTTCTGGCTCATGTCTTAAATACAATTTTGAAATAACTGAGCAAATAGCCTCAATATATATCATTTCACTTTAAATACAGTCCTTCTACCTGCTGTCCTACCTCACTGACAAAATGCAAAAGTAAAAAGTAATCATTCCTTCTTTGGCCTCTACACATCATTAAATAATCACAGAACAGGAATTTTTAATATGAAGTAGAAAGTTAAATACAAATGCAGTAGCTTAACTTATTACTAATACAAATAGGCACTCAGTGCTAGATGACAGGACTCAAATTATTTTCATCACTAAGCATCACATTGTTTAAAGGAACAATTCCCAAACTGATGCAGTGCAGATGTCAAGCACAGAAAGTAAGTTACAAATGTTAAGAGCTGTGTAGTAGAAATTAAATGGTGAATGTTAGCATGTATAACCAATACATGATAAATCTGGTCTAGTACATACTTTAAAATTGCATCTTAGCAGTACAGTCCTATACATTAGGAGTAAGCCCCAGTGAATTCAATGAACTTACTCCCAGTTAAGTTTGTATAGGATTACAGCCTAACAGCACAATTCTAACGATGTCTAGTCAGAAGTAAGTTGTATTGAATTCAATGGGGCTTACTCTCAGATAGGCAGGGAAAGGTGGGGGTATAGGGGGGAATTAACATCTTACTACAATCATTTACTTCTTACAATGAAAAGTGTTTCTTTGGCTGCAATCCTAACTATGTCTACTCAGAACTAAATTCAAAGTGGCTTACACCCAGGTATGTGAAGTTAAGACTGCACCCTGAAACCTAGATCTTCATGACCTTTCCATGTAATAAAGTTCATGCACTACCAAAGTAATTTAAGTACATAAAAGCTTAACAAATCTCAACCTTTTAGCATTATAATCACTTGCCATCATTAAAGTCACAAACTTTTGTGTAAAATATACTACATGCAGTACTCCTTTCTACATAATCACTGTTAACCCAAAATTCTGTAAATAATAGGCTGGCTTTTTTGCATACAATTTTGTTTCACTCCAATTTACATTTAACTGCAGCTCCATGCTGACCTATTAGGAAATCTACTAGTTCACATTGTTTCATAGATTTCCCCCTCCCATTATCTTCTGATACTTTTTCAATGAGTTTTATGCACACAAACCCTAAGTAACAAAGATTCAAAAGGTATGCCTTATTGTCAGTTACTCAACACAACAGAAGAGTTCAAGTGTGGGGCCAAGTGTGGATCCTTATTCTAAGAATGATATTATAAATCATATAAGATTTATTAAGAAAATGTTTCCTCTACTCATTCTGGTCACTAGCTTTTTTTTTTTTTTAACACATTCATTTGTGATACTCCTATCAGTGGATGTTCTTTAAGAAATTGTGTTTGCAGACACAGCCTTCAGGTGCATAATCAAGATCACTTAAGATATATTTAGTAGTCCTTTGTATTCTCAATCAGGATAGTTAAGGGACAGTAAATAGACAAGTTTCTCCTATTTATCTTTCTTCTAATCTGTTCACCTAATCTATGTCAGCTATTACCAACAGGAAGTATTCCAGATCAATGAGGTTGCAGGTGCCAACTTCCAAAATACAAGAAATGTGTAAGGAAGGGTGGATGTAAGTAAGATGAGACTTATTAATTCAGAGGAAGTGACAACATACTGAGTGTATTAAACTCGACTTTCAAAAGCCACTACAAACCTATTCCAGGTGCAACAAGTGCTTCCTTTGAAAGATAAGAGTTACATCTCTGAAAGTAAACATCTCAACAGGTCCGCAGAAATCTGTTCCCTTTAAAATAAATAAATAAATCAAGGCAGAAGTAAAAGCTAGACACCCATTTCCACAGCATAAAAAGTTTTTAACACACTTCCTTCCTATCCCACCATCTCAAAACGAAAACGTCTAGTCATCCAGAACCGGCTTTAACCTATGGAGGCCGATAACACGGGGACCGTCTCCACACGAGCAAGTTACCTATAAAACATTTGTGCGCGCGTGAATCAAGATGCACATCGGGGAACCAGTCCACTCGCAATTATTTAAAAGGATGTAGCTAATCCAGCGCCCCCGACCCGCGCCCCCGGGACTCCCAGCACTCCGAGGGGCGCCTCCGAGCCCCCTCTTTCTCGTCCCAGGATAAGGGACGGAGCCTCTCGACGGGATGGCGAAGAAGCCGAGGGAGAGAAGTTTCTCCTTCCCGGCTCCTTCGAAGAGGCGCCAAAACCCCAGCTCGGGAGCGGGGGCTTCCCGGGTGACGGGAAGAGCAGCGGAGGACACTACTTGGAAGAAGTAACGGGCTGCTGCCTCGCTCTCGGAGCGCTTGGCATCCCCCGGCTGCCCCCGACCGGACCCCCCACGCCCCGCCACCCGCCCCGCCTCCCGGAGCGCCTGGGTGCGCCAGAGCCCGCCAACTCTCACCGGACCGGCTCGAGCCATGTCCCTCTGCTCGCGGCGCGCTCCCGCTCAGCCGCTCAGCCCCTCGCGCAGCCGTCGTCCCCGGCGCCAGCGCCCGCCAGCAGCCGCCGCCGCCGCCATCTTGTGCTCCCCGCGCCTCCAGCTTTTCAGTGTCACAAGCAACCGCCCCCTCGGCCGCGTCAGCGCCGCGCCTCCCTCGAGCGGCTCTCTCGCTCGCACGCGCAGCGGGGATCCCGCGGGCGGCGCTTGCCTCGTGGTCCTCGGTGGAGTCCCGCTCGAGCGTCTCTCTCTCTCTCTCTCTCGACCTGCCATAATAAGAGCCCTTCGCCACGTGCTGCCTCCGCCTCCCCTCTTTGGGGGTTACTATTGAGCCAAGGTGGGACATGGGAAGCTGCCTGGCACCGAGTTCAGACCATTGGCCCATTCAGGCTCAGCATTGTGGTCACTGACTGGCAGCGGCTCTTCGGAGTTTGGGACAAGGGTCTTTCCCAGGGATCCCTGCCAGGTGGTGCCTCATAAGCGTCTGCCGCACCGCGGCCCTTCCTGAAGGTGAAGTCTGGCGGCCTGGCTGCCGCCTGCCCCAATGCATAAGGGGGCCTTGGCCGCCTGTCTTGGATTGGGTCCCTGCTCTTCTTCTTCTCAGCGTACAAAGAGGACAGGAGCGACTGAACGCTGTTAGGGCACCACACAGAGAAGGTGGAGTGTGTGGAGGCTCCCGCAACCGAGCAGCCTCCTCTTGCCGAGACTCTTTGGGCGCTACAGCAGGAGTGGAAGCTGATCTTGCTCTTCATTTGCTTATGTGCTTTTTCCGGACATCCATCCTTCCCCGCCAAGCTGCCCAAAGAGAAGAGCGAGCGAGCAGAAGGGCCAATTGCCTCTGTAATAATGGTCAGCCCTCCTCCTCTGCTGTTCCTGGGCAGCCCCACTTGGCCTAACTAACTAACTTTGCAGAGGGAGAGTATTTACATTTCTTGTTTTAAAACTGAGTGCCATCGAATATAAGAAATAAAATAAGAATTTTACCTACAATTAGAAATCAATACGAATCTTTGACGCAGATGCACTGTGAGCCACCTGAATGGAAATTTGTGGGCATGCCTCAGTTTGGGAACCCCTGCTGTAAAACATATGTGGAAGAAAGAACCACTTATGCAGCACTTTAGATCCACTCCCTGCCCCCTGTTAAGGTGTGAGGAAGCATGTCTTTAAAAACACTGCACCTCCTGCCATGCAGGAAGACAGGGTCATTGTCTTGTTTCAGATGCTTCTTTCAGGCCAGAGAACAAAGCTCTCCATTAGCAACATGATAGAGCTTATGCACATGGATGTAGTAGGAAGAATTCTTCCTTTAACAGACATAGCTGTATTCCGAATGGTAAGCTATAGGAGTTGGGTCAGCTTGGGCTGGAGAGCACAGCCCTATAACATTGCAGATATTTTGAGGACAAAACAGGCTGCGAACAAAGCTCAGAGTTAGGCTGTGAGTCTGGAGTGTGCAGTGGCGTAGCGTGGGTTGTCAGACCTGGGGCAAGGCAAGTAATTTGTGCCCCCTAACCTGTGGATTTGCGCCCCCTAACCCGTGGATTTGCGCCCCCTAACCCTAACCCCCAGATGTTGCGCCCGGTGCGGCCGGCCCCCCCCCTGCACCCCCCACGCTACGCCACTGAGTACTAGCAGAGGAAAGAATTACTGGTAAAAGGTATCGGTATGTGGTTCAAAACAATATCCCTTTAGGTTTTAGGTTGCATTATCATCTGTATTATTGGTCGATATGACAACCTTGTGAGGTTCCTCCGGCCTCATGAGGAGCCTCTTCAGTAGGGTTGGTGCAGGCCAGGTGAAAGGGCCTTGCAGGGAGCGGCCTCACAGCTGGCCTATGTTCCTCTGGCCTCATGTAGCTACCTCTACTACAAGTAGAGGCTTCCCTTATAGGGAAAGGCCCTATAAGGTGGTTTACAATAAAAATGTCAAAAACAAATTTAAAAGAATAGACTTTGAAATTATTCTGGGATAGTTCTAAGAAATGTGCCAGAGTGTTCCATTGGAGTAAACATGTTTTATGTTTTAAGCAGAAAACAAATACAAAAATCTGAAATACAGATTATTACCAAATCTGCAATCCTATACAGACCATCTTTGCTGTGAGCCATCGATTTTTAGAGTTGGAAGGTATCCTAATAATAATAATAATAATTTATTTATACCCCTGGCTGGGTTTCCCTAGGGTCATCTAATCCAATCCCCTGCAATGCAGGAGTTTTGAGGAAAGCATCCATGCTAGATGACCTGTTCCCTGCCTTGCAGGCCTTTTTCCACCTGGGCTGGGAGGGCAGGGCAGGGCCCTGACTGACTCCCTCCAGCTAGAACAGACCCAAGTCATCAAGCCTGAGCTTCTACAGCCACTGCCCGCCATGAACCACCATTGGCAGGATTAACAGCAACAGCAGCAGGTATGGTCTGAGCTTATGATAATATTTTAGTCCTGTTAATTAAGTTGTTTTGAATGTATACTTTATACTTGACTTTCTTCAGTAATGTTTTATTCTGGATTGTTTTATTTTATGTTTTAATGTGCTGTAAACCACTCCAATAGTATTTTTTAAAATAAATACCGGTAAATAAAATGGTATAGAAATGAAATTAATAATAATCATAGGAACTTGGGAGTAAGCCCCACTGAACATCATAGTAAGAGTGCAGTTTTCCTATTTAATTCATTAGAAATAAATAAATAAATAAATATTTTAATACTTCAAGCTAGTATCTCAGCAGCATAACCCTAACAGTGCTATGGAGAAATAAGTTTAAGTGATTTCAGTGGGATTTACTTCCTGGTAAATAGGTAGTCTATAATTGCTTTGTACTTACCTGGGAGTAGATCCCATTTAATTCATTGAGGCTTACTCTTAAGTAGACATGGATAGCTTACACTGAGTATTCTACAAATTTTATAACACTATTGAAGTGCTTCAGATTGCTTACTGAAGTCCCACTAAGCACTGTAATTGAATTGCTGCCCTATTTTTCAGAGATCTTCCTGCCTCTTCTATCTAAGAATAAAAGAAAATGTTACAGCCCATTCTTATGCTGATTTGAATGGAGCTGCCCCTCCTCACTCAGCTTCTTAGTTCTTTTACTACTTCTCTTTTATTTGGGATTTTCTTTGCCAACAACCCCTTTGAGAATTTACTTTTATCTTTTCTTTTAATACTTATTTTTAGCAGAAAAAGCAGATTAACAAGATTTTGCCTTGACACTTTAGGAAAGAGGTTTTACTTCTCAAGAAATCTCATCTAGACTCTAGAGATTTTATGCATTTAAAGCACTATTTACTTAAACTTGAATATATTCCTGTTTCTTCTGTGAGTTAATGATTATGCTATTTTATTGTATTCGATTTGTAGTCTGTCATATAAATTAAATTAATTATAACCCTGGGGAATAGGCCAGAGACAGATTCTAATGCAATAGGAATGCATCCATCAGATTTTTCCATTGTTCTTTGGATATGTATAATGTGATTTGAGGGCTTATTTAAAAACAAAGGAATTACCTTATTGCAATTTAATGTCAAACATACAAACTGAACCTGGTGTGGTAATTGTTGCTCCAGCAAAGTCATTGAAGTTTACAAAGTCATTACAGATGGCTAAAGAGATAAGACCAATGAAATGCTGTGATCAACTTCTTAGTTTCTTCAAGAGTTATGCCTGCAGCAGTAGTACATCCTATCTCACTTCCCACAAATACTCACTTCTTGAATAAATTGATGGAGAAAGTGGTGGAGCTGTTGCAGGTGTTCCTGAAGAATACAGATTATGGAGAGTTGGGCAGAAGGAAGGCAACTTTGTTTCTGCTTCCCAATCTCTCAGCAGCTTTCGATACCAATAATCATAGTATCCTCCTAGACCTGCTCTGTCTGAATTGATATTGGGGACACATTCTGTGGCTACTACCTATAGGTGAATAGTGTTGGGAAATGTTTTTTGCCCCGTGTTCCTTGCACTATGCTGTGCTGCCATGAGTGATCTTGTCTTCAATGATGTTCTACTTCTATATGAAGCCAACAGGAGTGGTCATTAGTAATTTGGGCAAAATGTCAGTAGTATTCTGTTTTGTTTCTCCATAACATCTGAGTCAGAAACAACTGTTTATGATCTAGTGTTTCCCAATTTGTGGTCTGTGGACCCCAGGGGGTCCATGGCACCATTCATGTAATAAAAACTACCATATATCAACTTTTCAAAAGTAGGGGGATCCATGGCTTGGCTTTTGAAAAACAGGGGACCTGCAGTACTTACCTAACTGGAAACCACTGATCTAGACCATTGTCTTGGATTCATAATGGACTAGGATGAGCGAATCTAAACTAAATTTGAATCCTGGGGAAAAAGAGACACTGTAGGTAGCTTTACCGGGTCTTAGAGATTGGTCAGTTGCCTGTTCTGGATGGGGTTGGACTCCATCTGAAAAAATAGGGTCATAGTGCTCCTGAGTCCATCATGGTTGCTGAAGCTTCAGGTAGCCTCAGTGGTTAGAAGTTCCTTTTATCAGCTATAGCTATTACACCAAATATGGACATTCTTGGACAAGGATAGCCTGGCCACAGTGATTAATGCATTGGTAACTTCAATACTCCAATTACTGCAATTTACTGTGGAGCTACCCTGGGGTCCCTTCTGAAAGCTCCAACTGGTGCAAAATGCTGTTGCTGGACTTTTTTGAGGATATACTACTGTCAGGATATAACTCCAGTGCTTAAAAGCTTGCACTGGCTGACTATATGCTACTGGGCCAGATTCAGAGTTCTTGCATTAATTTACAAGGACACCTTAAGGACCGCCTGATTCCTTATATCCCTGCCCCATTACAGGGGAGTCTTTGTTAGTAGTACCCCATTCAACTCCCACCCGGAAACCAATGTCCCCACTGTGGAATGATGTGTGGATCCAGAATTGGCCTCCATGGTCACTTACGGACTCATTGTTAAAACCATGTTTATGGAAGACAATCTTACTTGGCTATGAGTGATCGCCAAAGAAGAAGAAGAAAGATTGCTTGGACCCAACTCTATGGAAATCCTTCCTGGCAGAAAGCATACAGGCCTCCTTCCTGTTGAACTTCAGTGCCTGGTCAGCTCCCCCCCCCCCCTTTCAGCAGGCACTTTAAATAAAGTTTTCTGATTTTGTAGATAATTTGGCGGCTTTTATCTTTAGTGTATCTTTTGTAAACGTATTGTATTGTATACACCTTCTAGACAACAGTGCTAAGCAGAATATACCGGTAAATAGTTGAAGTAAATATTTGTTTATTTTATTGTTATTTATTTACGTTATTGCTTTAGCTATTTTTACTTTTTATTTGTTCATTTTCAGAAGGACGCTAAGGAGTCCAACCCCCACCCCCCAGCTCCTAAGGGAAAAAATGATACTGGTGGTCCTAGGGGATTCCACATACATCTGAGTAGATTGTGGAATTGTGCTTTTGCTTAAATCAGCTGAATTTGTTAAATGCTAGCCACCCACCTCGGTGATTCTATTCTGACCTCACAGAAATATAGCAGCCTATAGATCCATAAAGGTCGAGTGTGTCTACAGCAGAGATTAATCACATTATGAACTTCTTCCCAGAATATCAGTCAGTAATTGAGCTAGTAGTTTGGCTGCAGTTGGTAGTGACAGCTGGGAATCCTGGTACTTTTCTCTAAGGGTGGGCAGCTATCTATCATAATCTTGGCAACATAGACAAAGCTTAAATGGCTGTGCCTTGAGGGACTCTGAACAAAATATTTGAGAGATTTCAAACGGAAGCCTGAGAAGAAGAAAAACATTGAGGATTGATTGAAGATGAAACAAAAACATTGTGCCACCACTTTGTCACCTCCAACCTAGGGAATTGTGGTTGTCTTATTAGCCAGATCTTGCGTCTGTGGTTGCTGCTGTTGAATGCCATGGCGATTCTCAATAAAACCTCCCTCATCAATGATATGATTGTGGATGAGGAGGTCAATCTGGTATGTATCACTGAGACCTTGGTGGGAGAGCAGAGCAGAGTTGGTCTCACCCAGCTATGCCTGCCAAGGTACTCAGGGCAGCATCAGGGCAGACTTGAGGGTCAGGAAAGGGAGTTGCTTTGGTCTTATAGAAATGCCACCTCTCTCTCTTGGCTCTGTGTCCAGTTAAATGGGGATCTAGAGTGTTTGTTCCTGGTGTTGGATTAGGAATTTTTCTGGTTTACCATCCACTTCACTGCCCATCAGTTTTCCAGGCTGAGCTGACAGAGCTGGTCTCTGAGGTGGGATTCAGGACTCCTAGACTGCTTGTTTGGGGGGATTTCAACATCCATGCTGAATACAGTTCAGAAACTTCAATGAGTTCAGAATTCAGCAGCCAGATTGCTCACTGGGGCAAGACAGTTTGAGCATATTGCACCAATCCTGGCCCAAGTGCACTGGCTGCCAATCAGTTTCCAGGCCCAATTCAAAGGGCTGGTTTTGACCAAAAAAGTCTGAAACAACTCAGGACCACAATACCTCAAGGACCATCTCTTCCTACATGAACCAATCCAGACCCTGAGATCATAATCTGAGGCCCTTTTTCATGTGCCCCCTCCATGAGAGGTTTAGAGGGTGGCAACACAAGAACAGGCCTTTTCTGTGGGGGCCCCCCATTTGTGGAATGCTCTCCCCAGGGAGGCTCGCCTGGCACTTTTGTTAAATATCTTCTCGCAAATCTTTGGTTAATTACCAACCTTTGAGCTTTGAAATGTGTCTGTGTGTGTGTTGTTTTGTTTTGTTTTGTTTTGTTTTGTTTTGTTTTGTTTTGTTTTGTTTTGTTTTGTTTTGTTTTGTTTTGTTACTGTGCAAACCACAAAATGCACTCTCCCTGACATGCAACCTTATTAGGACATTTTCCACATTTGTACAGCACCAAGCACTCACCAGCAATGAGGATGATGATGATTATGATGATTTTAATTTCTAAGGCACTGAGTACCTGGTAGCAATTATAATCAACATTTCCATGTATAGCACCAAGCACTCACCATCCCTCAGCCGGAATCGCCTATGATCAGAGATGCCGTGACACTCAAAAGCCAGTGTGGTGTAGTGGTTATGAGTGGCAGACTAGGGTCTGGGAGACCAGAGTTCAAACCCCCACTCAGCCATGGAGTTCATTGGGCGGCCTTGGGCCATTTTCTCTCTGTCTCTCTCTGCCTAAAGCTAGCTCACAAGATTGTTGGGATTAAATGATGAGCACCCATGTACCCCACATTGAGCTCCTGGTATAATAAGGTGCAGTATATAATAATAAATGCAGTATATAAATTGTTGTCCAGCAACATTTGAAATATGAAGTCAAAGTGGAGAAGGAACAGGTGGGTGGGGGGCAGAGGGAATGGGTGGGCAAGGGAAGTAGGAGGAGGTGTCAAAGCAGAAGAGGAAGCAGCTGCTCCACTGCTGCTTTACAAGGTAGGGTCCTTGTAGTTGCTGTGTAAAGCAAGGGCAGCCCCAGGGCAGTAGCTTGCTTCTCCTATAGGCCTGCTGCTCTTCGGACACTGAGTGAATAGGCTTGCTGCTGTCATACAGAGGCTATGAAAGCAGCAAGCCTATTCACCCAGGCCAACCGCACAGAAAGGGGCAGCACCTTAACGAAGAGGAAGAGGAAGAGAAGCCACTGCCCCACTGCCACCACCACTTTGCCCAGTGGCTATGGCTGCCCCACTGTGTAAAGGAGCAGCAGGGAAGCAACTTCCTCTTCCTCCCCAGTGCCACTTCTCTTAGGCATCGGCCTCATCCTGTGTCATTGGTGGGCTGGCTCTGCATAAAGGACACAATGAAGCCAATGGCATCCCAACACAATGTAATTCTCTTCCCCAATCCCATTGAAGTACCCTACTGAAATGACCCAAACCACCTTGGAGTCAGAGGCAGTATGCTTCATTGAGAGTCCATTTTATGAAGTCTCCATTGCATCATGAGTTAGGTGATGTCCTTATAATTTCTAATTCTAGTGTACTAATAGTTTAAGATAAAACACCTCAGGATAGACTTAAGTTTAATAAACTGAATCTCTTTTTTTCTGCATCTATATAAGATAGCACTATTAATTATTATTATTTTACCACCAACAGTAAATTTCTCTAACAAATATTGCCATTGTTTTAATGCACCCTCAAGAATCATAATTGGGAGGTGTTGAAATAGGAAGGTGAATTTAGGTTTTCCCCAGCCATGAAAGATTATTTTTCTTCTACTGGGCAAGTTATTACTTTACATTTCTTGAAAGGGGAACAAGATTTCACTTTCATAACCTCTTTAGATGTAACAATACTCAGGTGTAGTGTTAGGTTTGAGAGCTGTTGCAATCACCTTTATTCTGTTACCAGGGATGTTAATAGCCAGGAGGATGAGCACATAATTTATCTCATGCCCTATGGAAGTTGCTGAGCTGTTTCTGTAAGCACTGGAATGACAACCAACATATTACTTAACATCAGTAAAATGTCATTAGTAAATGTATTACATACTGCCTCCTATTAATTGTAATTCTCTGCTCAGATCTTGTTTGCTAGCCCTTCAGTAGTTCCTGTAAAAGGAACTGAGGAGCAGGGGAAGCCTGCTTGGTGCACTAGGATAATTTTATCAAGTGTGGGTAGTACACATTGACTCTAGCCATAGCTTCTGAAGATGAATAGAATTGTTGGATTGCATTCAAAAAAAATTGATCTAACATTTAATTTATGTAGGAGTGTCATTAAAATTGGCCATTCTAAGTGATACAAAACGTGAAGAGCATAAAGCGATAATAAAGCTGAGGGAATTGATTTTGTTATAAAGAATAGTATTTCCTCACAGAATTTGACAATTGACATCTTGGCATAAAGCCAGTCTGGTCTTTTCCAGCATATTCTGTAAAGTAAAGTAAGGAAAGGAAAGGAAATATTAAGCTGGGCTGCTAGGTTGGAAGTGAGGAATTTAGCATATTAAGAGATCAATATGGTGGTACTACCCGTGAGAGAAGGGATCATTACCTGGTTTTAATATGGCTATGAGGTTCAATCAGCACCACATTTCTGGAATCACACCCCATTCTAAGATTTCATTAGGTTGCTTTAAAAAAAGCAGACTCAAACCCCGCTAAAAGACTTGTAAAATGCCCCTCCAAGCTCATTAATGCCTGGGATTTTGCAATTCTTTAACTTTTCAATAGCTGCACAGGGGATATAGGCTAAATTAAATGGTTATTCTGTTCCTGGCTGAAGGACTTGATTTTGATCCTTTTAAAAAATGGCTTATGCTGCCAGAGCCTGGTATTACCAGACAGGGCCGGCTGTTTCATGGGGCAGAGTGAGACAGCTGCTTCACAAGGCGAATTGTAAGGGGAAGAAAGTGGCTAGAAATGTGTGCTACATGGTCTGCCCTGCAGCCTCTATGCTAGCTTGCTGCCCGAGTGTGCGGTGGAGGACTCTGTTCCATCACCGATGCTGAAGTAATATTCAGCTATCAGTCTACTTACATTTTTTGGTACAGAATGGGGAATATACCATATTGTCATTCACCTCAGGCAACAAAAAGGCTTGGGCCACTCCTGATGTCAGAAGTAACCCATCCAGGGGGTCCCTGGCACCATTCACATAACAAAAACTACCATTGATATATTATTATTATTTCTTATTATTATTTAAAAAAAGGGAGGTCTGTGACTTGGCTTTTGAAAAACAGTACTAAATGGGGACCCTGGTCTAGGCAATAGTCTTGATATATCTGTTTCTATATTGATACAAGAACCTTCAACCTGTCCCAGTAGCATTGAGACAGCGAGTGCAGATGATTTATCAGAGGTGTCACTTTAGCTTTCTGGTTTGTGTTTGACAAATATTTATCACTGTACTTATGACTTGTCAGGGTTTCCAGGAAGTATCAGGGTACAGTTGGACATTTATTGCCATGCACTGCAGATATGCATCTCAGGTCACAATGATCATACTGTCAGTGCTGCAGCTTGTGAGGAAAGCTATGAAATGCATTTAATGTATGAGATGACATATTTGGGTGTCTCCATACCACAGGGTCCAGATTACTTACTTGTTTATTGCATTTATATTCCTCCAAGGAGCTCAAGGTGGCATGCATATTTCTCCCTCACAATAACCCTGTGAGGTAGATTAGTGATTGACTGGCTTAAGTGAGCTTCATAGTTGAGTAGGGATATAAACCTTGGTCTCTCAGGTCCGACACTCTAACTCCTACACCACAGTGGCTATAGTCTACACACACACAACTAGCATTCCCATGATCCACTGAATTATTTTAAATTTACAAAGAAAAAGTGCATGTATTCTCAGATATGCTTGGCAGTACAGTCATAATTAATAATTTATTCAGTGATTTGGATTTGAGCACTTGCTTAAGAACATCCAAAGTGCATTGCTGGATCAGGCCAAGGTTTACCTAGTCCAGAATTCTTTGTAGGAATCACAGCAACCAGGAGGCACTACTAGGAAGCTCACCACTAAATACAGAATACCTCCTCACCCTGCCATAAAATATGCAGTTTACATTAAACATTTCCACAATAAGATTTTACTTACTTTCATTTGGCCACAAGATGGCACTCCAGGACAACAGCTCCCATGTTTCCATGCCTGCAGATGGATCAAGTTGATTAATATTTGCAGACGCTTCTTAAATATGAAATATTAATTATATTGAAAATATTTCTTATTTTAATGTATTGGGACCTTGGTATAAAATGATTAAATAGGTCTTGCATTCGGACAAAATAAATAAAAAGCATTTATTTTATTTATTTAAAATAAATAAATATTCATTCAACAAGAAGGCCTCCATGGAGGTCAAAGCCATTAAGAAATCAACATACAATAAAATCACAATAAAAAATACAATTAGTCACATGTTAATATTTTAGTAAGATAGGCTGCAGTTCAAAAGCAATGCATATGCTCTGATTTACATGCAATAGTTATTCCTATTGTTTTAGTACTAGTGATTTTCTGAAAATATTGTAATTTGCATTATTCCATTATTTAGCTATTGTTCAAAAAATATTTTTCACATTTTTATTCCAGTCTCATACAAGTGGTGACCGTTTTGTGTGTGTTCAATTGACGCACAACTACCGATGTGTGGGTTGTTTTGGACCCAGAAGAGGGCAGAACAGGGGCGGAAAAGGGTAGGCTTATGCATGCTACGCCAACCTGCTGGTGGGGAGGGGGGCAGGAATGCAACCCCCCCACACACACAAATTGGAGGTTGCCTGTATAGGATAATCTCATTAGAACAACTGTGTGAGGTAGATTAGATTTAGGGGTAATCATTTGCCCCAGCAAAGAGCTTCATGGGTGGGTGGAAATTTGAATTCTGTCTTCCCAGTTCCATCCAAACACTCAGGATTTTCTGAGGGAAGCCATGGCAGATGAAGTGAAATGAAGCCAACATATGCTTGCAGTGTAATAGGGCCTTATTCTTTCTTGCAGGAGTTGAAGTCAACTGTTATATTGGCATATAGCAAGTCCCATTCACACCCCCCCCCCCAGCAATACGAAAGTCATCTCCCTGTGATATGTGAATGGAACTTAAGGCTGTTCACTCTCAGTTTCCTGAAGTGAACAGTGGCAAAATGAGACAATTTTCATACACTGCTGAGTACAGTACTTAGAATTAGAGTTGACTCCAGAGCGAGAAGCTGAGGTGTGCCCTGTTCTCAGGATATGAGTCACTCCATCTAGAGGCAGCTGTTGTTAGTGAGAGATCCTTTCTTCTGTACTGGAAAAAAATAGTGTTGTGTCTTTGCTTAACAATGCTGCCATTGTTACCAAAGCCTGATGTAGAATAAGCACCATTTGTTTTAAGCTCAGTGTGCTTTTGGTGTATGGAGTTTAGGGATTGGCTTAAGCAGCTGGGTCTGGCACAGAATATCATCAAATGTCTATAGGAAGTTTGGGTTTGGGCCCAGCTCTGAATCCTTTATTTCAGGTGTCTTATCCTTTGGAATTACTTAGCGATGGAACTGTGGTGATTTTGTAATTTAAAAGTCTAAGACATAAACAGTTTTGATAAATGTTGTTCTCACACGTAGACAGAATTGCTTAAGTCAAAGCATAATTGACCCTTTCCAACATTAGTAGTATTTTTCAACAATATTTGTATGTGATTATTTGTGTCAGAAGGTAGACAGGTTGTTTGGCATCCGTCTGTCTCAGGAGACAATGGAAGTGTCTGGCTTCAGGGGTCAAGGCAAACTGTTGTAGAGTTAGAGTGCCTGCTGTGGTTGTAGAGACCAATATGGGGAATGATCACACATGTTTTGTTGCAGCTGGGGCAGATGAAGACGTCTGTTTGTGCTGATGTAGGTTTACCATGGCATTTACAGGGTGAGCTCCTGTTTCTCAGTCCCTGCTCCTGCCAACCTAGCAGTTCAAAAGCACGTCAAAGTACAAGTACAGTGGTACCTCGGGTTACATACACTTCAGGTTACATATGCTTCATGTTATCAGAAAAGTTGGTGCTTTGCTGTTACTTGTTGTGGGGGTATTTGCCCATGTTTCTGCTTATCTCATTACATGTTACAGTGCTTGCTGTATGAGCTGTCATTTACTGGGGTTTATGAAATAGAGAATGGGCCTCCCACTCATGGAATTGCTATAAATTCGTTACCATGTTTAAAATAAGTTATCCTTTGGAAGAGCATAAAAAAGAGATAATCCATTTCCTTGAAAGCGCCCTTTCTTAACTGAATGTATTAGCATAGGTAATTCCAGTGAGAGCTTTCAGATAATTTTCTTTTAATTTTTCATGAATTTACTTTTGAGCTTATTTACTACGGTGCAGCTACAAATAACTTCATTAAATAGATGTTCTGCCACTAAAGCAAGCTGTTACTTGCAATTGTATGTGAAATGTAAATAACCTTAAAGCATCATACTTGAAGGAGAAATTCCAGTCACTTAGCATACATAGTATATTAACATTGGTAACACACAATGAAAATATTTGATGCACTATGTACAAGATGCTTGCCCATCTGGGTTCATCGAGGATCAGGGCGAAAGAAGAATTCAACAATTGCATTGGATAAGTATATATATTTATAAAATTCTGTAAGAATTACGTGGACTTATTTTAATGAAAATAAGTATATTGATTTGACACTTAAAGATTCTGTAAAGACGCAATCAATATTTTCTGAAATTATAGCATTTCTAAGTTTCGTTTTGAGGGCTGAGCTGGGCAACAATGATTTGTGCACAGATCTCATATCTTTGAGTAATAACAGCAGTGAAGCGAGCAGAACAGAACTGGAGCCCTGGGGGAGAGAAGGATCAATTCAACTCACATCATTCCCCCAATGAGAATCACCCCCCTGAAGCTGCTGCTTGCTTCCTTTGTGGAAAACTTGTGTTTACAAAGCCTATACCTATAATTTTTCTCTAATACAGGGTTTCCCAAACTTGGGTCTGTTTTTGGACTATGACTCCCATCATCCCTAACTAGCAGGACCAGTGGTCAAGGATGATGGGAATTGTAGTCCAAAAACAGCTGGAGACCCACATTTGGGAAACCAAATAGAAGCATTGGTAAAGGAGTAGGGTGGGGGTCACAGGCAAAAAAAAAAAAAAAAGGCATAGAGGAAAGGAAACACACACACACACTGATAAATGTCAGTTCTCCTCCAGCTGCCATTTCCCTAAATTTAAAGACATGGAGATCTGATCAGCAGAATGAACAGAATTCCTCTCCACACAAGGCAATTTGAAGAAAGCGAAGTAATGCATCTTACCATAAAAGGAGTGCCGCTTCCGGAAGACCATTTGATGAAGTCATACCATTTAAAGGAGGGGCATAAAACTACTAAGTTAACTCCAAGTTTAATATTGTCCCAGTACACTTCCATGGTAAGTCCTGTTTCTTGGCTGTACGGCTTTAGTCTTCAGGTAGGGGCTGATAGGACTGGAATGCTACCTCATGAAAAAAGCTTCCCATGTTTAGACAGTGCACACTAAACCTGTAAAGCTCATTCTTTCCATTAAATAATTATGGGCACCTTAGTTTGCTAAGAGTTGCTGAGAATTGTAACTGTGAGAGGTTAACTAGAGCACCCATGACTGTATGAGAGAAATAATGTGTGCTAACTGTGCTTTAAGCCATGCTTCTCTCTGATATGATTGTTTTCTCAGCTAGAACTTTTCCCCCTGATACCTAATTTTCAATTTTAAGGGTTTGGGAGCCAGGTTAAGGGAGCCAGATGAAGACGCTGCTGATCATTTCAGCCCCAAGTGAAATCTAAAGCAGTCTAGACGCAGGTTTATCACCTTAGGGAGAACTAGGTCAAATAGCTTTCCCCCGCAAAGTGATATAATAGCATCACATACTGCATCACTAAGTCATCTGTATCAATCTGCCAAATGGTAAGCAGGATTTCCAAAGCATCAGATACAAATGTTTGGTAAAATAATTGTATAGATTCAGGTATGAGGAGTTTTCTTCTAATTTTGAATTTCTATGTAGTATTTGAGGTAGTTGAACTAAAAAAAACCTCAACCATTGACTTCACCCAGCAGATAAATTATATTCAGTTAAAATAACAATGCACTGAAAAAGAAAAAGATTCCACTAAGTGATAGTAATGATGATTCAGCTTACTATTTGCATTTTGAAAAAAGCCATTTAACACTTCTACCTGACCAAATAAGTGAACATTAAGATCAGTTTCCTTTTAAAAAAATATTTTCTGTATAGATAGAGATGCTTAATTTGCATGCATTTTACTCCGTGAATGTTGTGTTAATGTGAATGAAATACATTTACAATGTGTAAATAGTTGACTCAAAGCACCAGTTCAGTTCGCATGAATAGGCCTTTTAAGCTTCTTTGCCCTTTCTGCCCTGTGGTTGAATAGATAAATAAAGAAAAGGCGCCCTTATTATTTTTTGCGGAGTCTTAATTTAAAGATCTCTGCTAAATCAACTAAACTCAGCCTTCACATTTTTACCCTATCACTTACTGCTGCTTAAGTTGCTTGGCACAAATTCTATAAATAACTTGCTGAAAGAGCTCTATTTTCAGGGTGTGTTAAAACTAGACTCTCTGTTATGTCCCAACAACAGCAGGGTCTTTCCCAGACATACAACATGAAGTCTTGAAGCTGATGTGATAAAGCTTCCTGATTGGTATAATTAGATGGATGGAGCTTTTATCCTTTGACTTTTTTCCCTTCAGTAGCGTAAATCCCAGAGAATGGGAGGATAATCTGTGAAGAATTCCCACAGGAGTAAAAAGAATTTTCAGAACCTACCATTTTAATATTCTATCTAGATAAACTGGACTAATTATTTAGAACCAGCTCATTTGCTGTAAGGTGGAATCCGCTGACAAAAGCTTCTGTTTCGTGAAAGGCAAAAATGCTCTTGTCATAAAAAATAAAACTATATCCTTAGCAAACAACCACGTACCTTATATAGCAAAGCATATATAGTTATTTTCATGTAGAGAGGCCAATTTTTCAGGTTGTATTTTGTAGCATATCTTATTATCATGGACAAAATATACAAATATTAAAATGATTGACACTGAATTGGCAGGACGGGATGAAATTACTTTAGTGTTCATATTGGGCTTCCACAATGGCTTCCACAATCCAGGAAGCTGAAGATATCTTATTTAACAGCACAATTCTACACTTGTTTACTCAGAAGTTTGGCTTGACATGATATATGAACCATCCCATTCAGTTCGGTGGGGCTAGCTTCCAGGTACTGTAGATGCTTACAAAATCCACATTTTCTCTAATTGCTTTGTCCCCTAGCAGTCCATACTCAAGCGGCTTGCTTTCGGGCATGTTTTCAAACCCAGAGTTTCTATGTCCATACATGGTGGGTGTCTCCTTTTTTCACGCATCACTGTTTCCTGCTATGCCTGTCTCTAAGTCTACCTCTTCACAAACCACTCATTCCACAACCAACTGAGCAATGCCAGCAAGTAGGAACAAAGGGAGGCTTGGGAGGGAGTGAATTTGAACCATCCACACTGGAAGAGCTGGGGCAAGGAGCCCGCAAATTGTTGAGTAATAGTTTACTCTCCTATACTGTTGCTCTCCTATGTGTACTGCTATTCAAAACGTAGGGAATCTCCAGATCTGGGGAAGAGAAAGTGTGGGACAGTGTTGGTTGGAAGATAACACCCCATGGACAAAGATGAAGTAAAAGAAGCACGAGGGGTTCACAATCTATATTAAGCTGATGTATGACTTAAGTTCATGGTTTTAATAGTTATAATAGTTCATTTTGGACACCTGCTTTGTTTAATTTGTCAGGGAGAGTCTCAGAATTTTAAACTGTTGCTTTTGACATTCTAACCTAGGGGATTTCAATCAGTGTTGAAATCTGAGACAGTTACTCTTTCAGCTTCTGTTATATTGGCGTAGATGAGGTCTGCTTAGCGCTATCATCTTATAGGAAGTTTCCTTACAGCATATAGACTGCTGACAATGGACTGCTATTTATTGTGAAGGGCATTTTAAATTACATTGCTCTCTCTTCTAATTTGCACAAAATATTACAACCTCAAACCAGGTTGAGAATTCTGGATTTGGAAAAGGTATGAGGAGCATGATGTGCAATACAAGAACACAACTGAGGGAACAGGGATCAACCTTCTAATGTATTTATAGTTCATGGATGAACAACTTCCTTCAGTTAATTCTTCTTTTTCCTCAACTTCCACCGATTTAACTTTGAGGAACTGGATATGAGCATTTGGAACCCTGGCCACTTGCCAGAAGCATGCTCCAGCCGCCTCTCAAGTGTCCCTTATTATTAGGGAAACAAAAGGGGAAAATCCCAGAGGTGGTTGTGCAAATGTTTTGAATAAAAATCTCGCTTTAAATGCTCAACACATTTGGAGTCATTTCAGGTTCCTCCTCAGGGAATTTTAAGACTGCTACAAGGGGATACCATTTCCACTCTTCTTGAATGCAAGAGCACCAAGGAGGCTGAGAGAAGAAAAGGGAATATTATATCTTCACAGAGCACTTTTAAAGCAAGTCTAAAAGCAGATACATACTGTACTGGATTTAATGTTGCAGAAGGGCAAATCCAGACGTGGAAGTAAATTCTTTGTCTGCTTATTAACAGCTGTTAATAATGATGTTGTTTATTTGATCCACTTGCATTTTTAAAAAATAATTTGTTTACCTCACCCTCATTTGAGATAATGTTGCCTTAAAAATGTAGGAGTAGGATTATTTACATTAGCACCAGTGATGTTTACTTTCTGTTATGCTAATATTTCCTATAACTGTCATATGGATAAAATATAGGCACACTGTAGATCGAGGTGGGATGAATTTTTTCAGCTGAAGGACTGTGTGCTACATACCAAAAGTATGCATGGCCAAAGTAAGAGAGCCCCCACACATATTCACCATGCCACACACAGGCATACAGTCATACCTTGGGTTGAATACGCTTTGAGTTGAGCGCATTCGAGTTGCGCTCCGTGGCAACCCGGAAGTAACGGAGAGCATTACTTCCGGGTTTCACCACTTGTGCATGCGCAGGCGCTCAAAATGACGTCACGTGCATGCGCAGAAGCGGCAAAAAGCGACGCATGCGTGTGCAAACGTGCTGTCACTAATTACGTTTGCTTCTAGATGCGAACGGGGCTCCGAAACGGATCCCATTCATATCTAGAGGTACCACTGTACCTACATACACTATATATCTATATCTATCTATCTATCTATCTATCTATCTATCTATCTATCTATCTATCATCTATCTATCTATCTATCTATCTATCTATCTATCTATCTATCATCTATCTATCTATCACCTTCATTCATAATGTGTTAATGGCTTTCAAAAAAAGTGAACATGAAGCCTAGATTAGGATCCTGATGGGGGGTGTAGAGGAAGAACCCCTTCTCCCCCCCCCCACATGTTTTCTCAGTCTAAATATGGCCTCTTGCACTTGCCATTTGCATTGGAAAGAAAACATGCATTTGCCAATGGAAGCTTGCTTTCCAATGCAAATGACATGCACCAATGGGAGCTTTCTTTCCAATGCATATAGCAGATGATTAATATTTGGGACAATAATAGGACACTTTGAGTTAAAGTCCTCTAGTCCTTGCCAAAATCCCAATTTGGATTGGGGCCCCCTTTGCCTGATATTTACCCATTCACATAATTACTCACGGTGTGAATGGTGTCACATCTATTTTGGCCCTGAGATGCATGTGAAGGAAACAAGTAGTGTTGCTTAAATTAAAAGCTATTTGCCTTTTTTTTACAACAGCAAAATGGGACAAAGTATAGTTTATTTTTCTTTATTTAATTTAATAAAATGTATATACTGCTTAATTTAAAAAGCTTCTTTATAAAATATAAAATAGACATTAAGTCTACTGATAAAATCAGCTGTTAAAACAAGTTTGCTTCAATTATATTAGATCATTACATAAAGCCATAGAAAGAAGCAGCACCACTATCTCATTATACCTCACAATTGCAGTATAAGTATGCAGTTTAAACGGCTTCCAATTAAAATTACACTAAATCCCTTATGACCCCATTCTTTTCATTCCTCTGAAAATGGAATGTTTCTGAAGCAGTAATGGCTGCAGACACTGCCGAATGTATTTACCTTCCCAAGGCATTGCTTTCAATATGTATTAAATATTTTGCAAGTTACTAGGCATCTCCATTTGCTTAAGGAATCTATAGAATGTTTGTTATAGCAGAGCTAGGCAGTTGTGCCTTTTTTGTTTTAGATCTAAGGGCTGTATAAAAAATATGCATAATGAACTGCATAATCGTAGTCAAATTTGTATTTTGTTTGATAGCATATTGAGGATGTTGGCCTTTGCTTCTTGCAGATGTCATGACAGTCCAGAAACATATTGAATGTAGAATTTGTTTTACATGCACTTTCTCTGCTTCCTCATTGTTAGCTCGCTTGCATACCGCTACAACCTTGACTGGAAACTTTCCCCCCACAAATAGAATTGTCCAGACTGTGCAAAGAAGCACGGAAAAGTGCACCGGGGTAGCAGATATAATTCAAGGACTCTATGCTGTCTTTTCCAGTATTGCAGTCAGTGCTGGATTTACGTAAAAGCTAAACTAGCTATAGCTTAGGGCCCTACCCTCTTGGGGGCCCCCAAAAAATTTAAAGGGAAAAAAACTGGATGTACATTTCCAAAATATAAGATAAAAAACAAATAAAATAAAACCTACATACAGCAACAGTGTTTTGTGTTGTGTAGGCTCCTATTTGTTATGTGCAAATAGCTTTAGATACCTACTAGGTCCATAAATAACCATACAGCATATATTCAACACAAAAAAACAGCAACAGTTTGTTGTTGTTGTTTTTTAAATGTATTTTTATTAAAGATTTTCTTGATTTACAAAGGTATGTGCAATGTCTCTCTCTCATATATTTTTCCCAATGTAACATTTATTTACATTTTTTTACAAATCAGTTTCATTTGTTGAGACATTAGGAAGAATAGGGGGAAAGAGGTGGGGGGAAGATGAGTGGGGGTGGGGTCGGGTGGTGATGTTTCTATTTTACTTAATATATGTGGGGTTTTGTGTCATTGTTGCTTGTGCAGGTTCTCTGCTGTTCACTTGTGTTCCTTTGGTGGTGAGAGAGGTTGGGGTTGGCCTAGGGTGTGGTTGGTTGTTTGTTGGTTGTGGTGATCTTTGTTTTCATGTGTGAGTGGGGTGGGTGGGTGGGTGTTTTGGATCAGGTTAGCCATATTGATTTGTATGCTGTTGGTGGATTTTTGTCATTGTCTTGTTGGGCTGTGTATGTGATAAAGGGAAGCCATACTGGGGTGAAGGCGTCTTCAGGACAATTTGTTGTTGACAAGGACAGCTGGACATATAAAGGGCCCCATTACCTTCAGTAGCTAGGGCCTCATCAAACCTAAATCCAGCCCTGATTGCAATGTTGTTTTTCACTCTCCAGTTGTGAGCATTAGACAGAGACTGCACACAGGAGGCTTCCTTATGTCATTGGTCTGTCTAGTTCAATACTGTCCGCTACAGTGACTGGCAGTGGTTATCATCAGGTGGTAAATGCTGTAGGATGGACAGTGGTGGTGAGGAGTGGGAGGACAGAGCTGTGTGTGATGCTCAGAGCTGTATGTGCCCTGCACCCTGGTCTGCTGCTCACAATTGTGGTGGAGGACACTGTCTCATTACCTGTGATGAAGCAAGATTCTATTGCCATTCCAATCATCTTCTCTAGTTGTGATGGGGTGGTGGGCAGCTTGAGCTTTTCCACAAAAATCAATGTATATTGGGCCAGCCTTTTGACTGGCAGATAGGAAAGATAAGAAAGAACTGGAGACGTTAAAAGTATCTTGTAATCTTGTCTGGATTTGTTTATTTTCAAAGGTATAGGATACAAAGACCAGTACCCAGGTACTCATTGGTAGAAAGTCAGATTGTGCTGACTGGCCCTGCCACGGCTATTGCACTTGCTGTTGCTCTCCACCACTTCATAGAATCATAGAGGTGGAAGGGACCCAAGGGTCATGTAGTCCAAACCCACTGCAATGCAGGAATCTCAGCTAAAGCATCCATGACAGACGCAAGGAAGGTAATTTCTGTAAAGGAGAGCCCACTGATTGAATTCATTGTTCTCAAATATACATAGTACATACATAGTTGCAGGGCAGAGCTGGTGAAGGGATGCTGATATGGAGCAGAATGCTTAAATGGGGCCCCAGTCAATGTGTAATCTAACATAAGCTTTTATGGAAGAAGACAGAACAGCATGCTCACTCTGTAGCTGTCAATAACCTTGCCAGGGAATTTCTGGATGCGGTTGTGGAAAATAATCCTGTATTTTGGGTTGCCTTTGATGACAGATTCATGTAGAGCAGACCATGACAGACTACCTCCTTGCTGAGGTGGATTGCAGACAGCACAATAAACTACCCCAACATCTGCACTGGCTCCGTCCCCAAAGTCTTTCGGGGTGTGAGCGTTGGTCTAAAAAACACTTGGCAGCTTCGATTCTAAATGCCCCAGAGCCCACCTTGTCTCAACAACTCACAACCAGTTACTATTTACCAAGAACACTTTCTTGACTACCATGCAATCCAACACAAGTATATGCAGGGAGCTGTCGTCAGTGGCTTCCCCACAACCAGATCTCTCCTCTGAAGAACTTCCCTCCTTGAGGAAAAGTATTCAGATTCAGCAGGTTTAAAGCAACATTAATTTAACTGAGTATTTTGTTTTTAATGGATGTGTGGTTTGGTTTTTTTTTTTTAAACTGTAGTTATCTACCCCAAGACTATGCAAAGGCGTGAGAGGGAGATATTGAACTAAGCAAATAACACACAGTAAGACTCAGTATATTGACCTTTTTAAAAATATCACCAGTATGTTTGACCATTTTTATCAACTATTTGCTAACATAGAAAAGTTCTCCTTTAAATAGCAGTCATTATGATGGGTGTCCAAGCATGGCGGGTGGAGAGTTGAATTCTTGTCTTTGTTTTATTATTTTTTTGTTTCTCCCTTCTGAAGCTCTGTGGCAGGGAAACTGCATAGTTCTCGGGGAGAATGGATACGTGCATACTTTGGGAAAGAGATTTGTGTTTGGTCAATGAAAGAGAAAACAAGCTAGGAGGTGATAAAAATGTCAAGGTCATAATGTTCATGGAAGCTTTTTGACCAGCCAGGAATTTTTATTAATTCTTTAAATGCAAATACCTAGGCACTGTGGACACGTTCCATACCTCCTGCAGAGCACTAGGTGGAAAATTACAATTAGCCTCCCAGAACGAAAATATAGTCCTGAGTACAAGAAGCCAAATTCTCCTTGTACAGAGATGCAAATTTATCCCCAGAGTCCCTCAGAATGTTCACTATTAGGATCGTATCAGGTTACAATGGTGTTTTGGCCCAAGACTAGGACTTCTTTGGCTTCAGGGATGCTGTAGAAATGTTTCCCGTTCCTGAGTGGCAAATATGCATATTGAATATTAGGTACGGGTTCCATCCAGTGGTGGATTTCTGCTAAGTGGAAGCACTTCTGTGGCTAGTGCAAGGTGAGGCACCTCATTTTTATCATTCCTGCCCTACTAGTTGTAGCCCTTTGGGGTCTGTGCCATATACTACACTGTTCCAGAGGGTTCATGAACCCTTAGGAGAAATTTTAGGTGCTTTGGGGGCCTGGAAATGTTGCATTGGGTAGGAGGCATCAGTGAAAAATCTGATGTCCTACCTCGTCCAAGGGGATGCACTTCAACAAGTGCAAAGCCACTGCTGAATATAGCCCTGTGTGTCTGATTCAACTACATTCTGTGTTCCTGTGAATACCATCAAAGTCTGTGAGATACCTTACCAGTTGACAGGGCCGACAACCCACTAAGGGTGCATTCCTATTTTAAAGGAATTACAGTAGTTCCATTGAGCTCAATGGGACTTACTTTTGAGTAGACATGCATAGGATTGTGCTGTGTGTGAGAGAGTTTATAAAGCCTAAATCATGCTACATTTTCTATTCCCTTCCCCCGTTTTATTTTTTGCTCTATGTACTCAGTGGATATAGTTTATTAGATGTGTTCACCTGGGAATTTTGGTGTTGCCCTGAAGAGCAAATTAAGATGAGGAGGCATTAAGAAAACAGGTAGCCTCAGGATTCTGCTGCCTTGACTGACAGCATCTGAGGAAGGAGCATTGAAACTAGGCCACCCATTTGCTGGTTATAGACTTGCTTCAGGTCCCTCTTTGGCTAGCTTGGCTTGTTTTAGTTCGGTTGCCAGGTCTACTCTCTCACCTCCGTCATTAGTTTTTTCCTCCCTTCCAATCCAGGTGTGGTCAACTGACCACTCATGAGAATGGAGGTTTCTTGGATTATTTGCTTCATTAGCCTTGGGTTGAAAGTAGCTTGAAATTTTGGCCTGTTTTTTCTTTGGGGGAGTTGTTACAGGTTCTGTGGGTGAAATCCCCAGTTCTTTGCAACAATGTCTTGAAGTACCGTGCTTGGAATCGGAAATAAATAGGGCTACTTTATCCAGACAACAGTTTTAAGGGCTTTGCATGGGAGGAGTTCAAAGTTTATTTAAGTAGCTTCAAAAGGGAGGGGAGATTTGAAAGTCTGACAGCTCCCGGAGTCTTTTACTGATAAAATTTGGCAGTTATTTTCATAGGTTGAGCCTTTTTATCAGAGTAATTTGATAATTAGAGCTCCTACTCACACAGCAGAGACTCAGTGGAGACTTGACCTGGCGCCATTATCTCCCAGAAGTGCATCATGCTATATGGTAATTTTCATAATTGCAGACCCTTCCCCATGCAAGATGCAAACTGTGCTATAGGTATGCAGGGCACATACTTCAGGAAACTTGAATGTGCTCACAGTTGAATGTGTGAATTAGCTGAGATTTTTGCTTGGCCTTGAGTTCAATTCCTATGTAGAGTCCATCCCTTTTAAGCATCTTACCAAATGTAAATAATAGAAAGTTGTGCTCTTTATTGTTGTTGTGCTGCCAGAAGCAGCCACAAATTCAAGAGAGCTCTAATTTCGAAAGTAAAAGGTATGAGAACTACAGTTCCATTTGGCGTTTGTACTCCAATTTAAGTGCTGAATTTGATCAGGAATTTTTAGCAGAAGTTGCTTTGTATTTTTATAGTATGCATCTTCCACTCTGAAACAGTGAAGTTCACATCCCAGTCTTAAAACATAATAAGCTCTGGGTTTACATTTGACAAAGTGGTTGTTTTACTAAGCTATCATTAAGGAAAATTTGTGCTAACCAATACTAGATCGGTCATGTTGTATATTTCCCCCCGTTGATGATCAGCACAAAAGAACATCTAACATGTAATTCTAATTCTAGTGAAAAGCAACATAACTCCAGGATGCCTACTGACAAAAGGCATATATTTAATATAAAATACACAAATGTCTTTTTCTAGAGATACTGTATTTATTCTTGATAATTGTTTCTTTGTCTACATTTGGGGAAATAATTTCCTTGGCACTAATGCTCTCCTTCTAGGAGTGATATAATAATTATCTAGTTCATTTCCCAGAGCAGAAAAAAAAAATTATTTATCCTCAGTGTCCCTTTATGCTGTTTACACAAGAGGTATTCTTGTGAAAAGTCAACTTCAGGTCAGTGTTTGGTTTCAACACCAGTAACCACCTGAGTACGAATCACAGCTAGTGCTAGCAGAATCTATTGTCTGTAGGAAACTGCACAAGCAAAATACCGGTACATTCAAATATTTGTTGACTTGATCAAATGGAGAGAGCTTTTCTTTTGAACAGGAAAGACACAAAATAGGACATGGGAAGCACGTAGGCAAGAGTCCACTATCAATTGAGTCTTACCGTGATTCCCTAGCCGGTGAGTTAAATTGGAGTTTAAAGACCCTCAACAATAATCTTACTACAACATAAAAATTGCATACAAGTAATAATAATACAATACTATTTAATACATTTTTAATACATATTTGATACAAAGCATACAAAGCAAATGTTTAGGGTGAAATCAGATACTCAAATATGGAACTCAACTTGGAATTAATAGTCTTCTAGATTACTCTATGCCTGCTCATGTAATATCAACTAGCAGATTGTGTGGTGGGGCTGCGCCACTCACTTGACCTCCCTCTGGCTGAGTTGCTACTGCATACCAACAGGGACAAGTTGGTAGTGAGGCCAGCATGGTGCAAACATGCTGGCAGAGCCAATCTGGTCTCCTGCCAGTGCTTGCACCACACCAACTGCTGTACTGCCTTGCTCCTGGAGGTGAGTCAGGTGACCAGCATGGCCCCACCACACCTTCTACGACTGGTAGTATCTATACAATATGTGTGTGTTATTGTTTTTGTGTTGTACAGAAAGACATTGGTGCATATCAGTTCTTACAAATCCTTCACTTCAAAAAAAATGCATTCTTGGTGTTTTTTCTTTAGTACCAGTGGGTATACTGAGACCACTGGCAGAGGAAGAGGAGTGCGGGGGGAGTGCACTGCCCCCGGCAGCGCGATCCCGGTGGGGTGCCATCGCAGCTGCCCCTCCGCCCACACTGGGCGCCATGCTCCTGCAGGCGGCACGCCACTCCCCCAGGATGTGCATCATGCCCCTGCTGGCGGCGCACCACGCCCCCTGGATGCGCGCCAGGCCCGCCCCCGCCTGCTCTCTGCCACTGACTAAGACAAGTGATTTTCTTCCATAAAAGTGGACGGTGAGGTCACCACTTGTAGCTTCTATTGCATGTCTGCATAAAATATGAAGAAAATGTGATGTTGACCACTTCTTACAGGATATTCTCATTCTTTGTCATTAGAATGTCCTAAGGATTTCATGGGATAATTTTTGTCCTCTGTACAAAAATAGATCACTTCTTTTCCAAGCTTCTGTGACTTCCAAGCTGCCACTCTTAATGAATGAATGACTGTATGTATCAGTATGGAGCTGTGAGGGCCTCCCAGCAGTCAGTCTCCAGTTGGTCAGGTTTTGAGATCCATGTAATTTTGAGATTTATTGTCAGTACAGGGAGGGGAGCAGAGGCCCCAACCCATTAGCCTAATTTGTACCAACTTTCATTCATTTCATTTATTTCATTTCATTTCACCCATAATTTGGCTTATGTCCTTCTGATTTATGCTGTGGCTCTGGGGACCTGAATTTATTTATGTTCTTCTTCTCTCCTTTACTTTTTTATCTTGTCTATTATAAATTGTAAGCTATTAATTTAAGGTATAAACAGCCATTTATGTCTTTGCACTCTATAAATAAACTAAATAAACAAGTGAGTCAATGGCCACTGGAAATCCACAGAGGTCCACCACCACCTTGTCACTTCATTTTCCAACTCACAGCTGGGAAATGACAATAAAGAAATATGGCAGGGAAAGTATTAGGTAAGGAGGGATGGGTGAGCATCTACATCCCTTATGTGGGACTGAGGCTGCCACAGCTGGCAGCTCTTAAGGAAGCAGAAACATAACTGGAAGAAATACCAGCCAGGTATGGTGTGCTTGAATTAAAGAAGCCTTTTGAGGATGTTATGTACTGAGTTGAATAGGATTCAGAATGCAGCAGTCTGATTGGTCCTAGAACAATAGGACCCAGAATGCAGCAGTCTGATTGGTCCACAGGAGCCACCCAATCCAGCTCCAGGTGGAAGTGAATCCGCAACCTGATTGGCCTACAGGAGAAGCCTGGAATTAGCCAATCACGTGGGGCCCATTGTGTAAATAATGTATATAAAGCAGACATTCTGGGGGAACTCCCATTCCTCCTCACCACTATGAGCTGAATAAAGAGCATGAAATCCACTCTCGACTCTGAGTATATTTCAGAGGACTTGGCACAGAACTTTTAAGATCAGCTTGGGTGGGGAAGATACAACTGCCCGGCTTAGGATGTTAGCAGGTGGAGAGTTAATATTTCTTCAAGGAGTTAATATTTCTTCAAGCTTGCTTAACTCCAAAATTAGGGCCTACCAGAAGGTATTTTTATGCCCAATCTTTTGTTCTAGGCACTGGGTTATATTAATATTTCAACATGCCTTGAAGTTTTTCCATATATAGAATATTTCCAGAAATATTTTTCCTGCTTGTTTTTCTCCCTGTGGCCCTGTCCTCCCTCAGATTAGTGAGGGACATGTGTAAATATTTTTCTTACTGAACTGTGGGAAAGGAGCTATGAGCTGCCTTGACCTTCGTGCAAGGTTAGATTTCGGAACTCACTGTCATTGGGGAAAAAAAATCAACAAGAAAGTACAGAAACCTTGGGGACCAGCAACTTTGGTGACTTATCAGTAAGCTATCTCTTCAGTGTGCTGGAAGTGGCTGCTAAGGAAAGTTGAGTGTTTTTTTAAAAACACTTCACTATTGATATGGTACCAAGTAATTGTATCTAAAAATAGAGCGTGCATATTTGTTCCAAATTTGCTTTGTTTATTTATGCCAATGCTAGCTCCCTATTTAGATACTTTGGTAGTACCAGATGTTCTTATAATTTTCTGCAACATATACATATCCCTGAAGATTTAGCCCAGTGACGTAATTATACTAAAATACCATCTTTGTGTAATTTTCCATTGCACACAGGCAATTTCTCTTCTGCACTGTCCATACGTGACATAATGTGGAAATAGTTCCCTACTGGATATATTTAATTCCAGATCAGTAACAAAAAGAGTTCACAGCCAAGTGAAAGATTCATTTGCTGATTTTTTTTTGGGGGGGGGGAGTGTAGAAAAACTTATTGGATATTGGAGTATTTATCCCCTCTTCCTTCCTGGCCCCTGGAATTGGACTCATGCTGGATCATGAATGAAGTATGGGGTGTTTTTCAACTAAGTTGAAATTAATAGAAAGTCAATGGGTTTACTCTGAGTAAGACTTAGCTGAATACCACCTATGGTCTATAATATTGCAGTGACAATGACAGTGATGCTATACTGAATATAGAGGAAGGAATGTCTCTCTCCAGAGTTCACAGTGTTACCTTCAGGAGAGTTCTCATACCGTTTTCCAAATGAAAGCTAAATGTATGTTTCTATTTGTCATGGAAAAGGGAGCACGTTTTACTTCCTGATCTTTGGGAATACTTGCAGTACTGTGAATGAGGTTTTTCAGTGTCATTTATGCTATAGAAAGCTGCTCTTGGCATGTGAAACTGAGAGCTCATTATATTTCTTTAATTAAGAGACACAAAAATGTGGAAATCCCTTTTCGCAGAAGTAACTACATGGTCTTTTGAGAATGTAGTGCCATCATTACACTGCTAATGCATGTAGACATTCATGTGAATCAGCCCTGGCAAGACTTCGAGAAAAAGTCAATAGAAATCGACAGACTTCATCTGCGGCACCATTAGAGAAGAGAGAAAGCGTACAGCCTCCAAATGAAAACTCCACAGCACAAAGGATTGTTGTAGAGGATTTTGCAGCTTTTGTTGTTCACAGTGGAGGTAGCTGGATATTCCTTGTACTAAAGTGATACAACAGAGGAGTACAAAAGCTTCAAGCATGATCATTAAATAGTACCTACATTGTGGGGTGGGGAACTATGGCACCATCCCTCATAATGTTATAGGTAAAGGTAAAGGTAAAGGTAAAGGGACCCCTGACCATTAGGTCCAGTCATGACCGATTCTGGGGTTGCGGCGCTCATCTCGCTTTATTGGCCAAGGGAGCCGGCATACAGCTTCCGGGTCATATGGCCAGCATGACTAAGCCGCTTCTGGCGAACCAGAGGAGCGCACAAAAACGCCGTTTACCTTCCCGCCGGAGTGGTACCTATTTATCTACTTGCACTTTGACGTGCTTTCAAACTGCTAGGTTGGCAGGAACAGGGACCGAGCAACAGGAGCTCACCCCGTTGCGGGGATTCGAACCGCCGACCTTCTGATCGGCAAGTCCTAGGCTCTGTGGTTTAACCCACAGCGCCACCAGCGTCCCATCATAATGTTATAGGCACCATCAAATGGAGGTCCATGACACTTGAGTGATCAGATTCCATAACAGGAATAAATGTGTGAATGGTGCATATGTGTGTGTGTAGAGGGCATGGTGGTGGTGAATATCGTGTGAGAAGAAACCCATTTTTCTTGTGAAAAAATATTGTATATTTCCTTATAATCTTATGGACAGGGTTCTAGAAAATATGAATCCACAAGAAAAAATATTTGGAATCATAGTATATTTATTATATACATAAAATATAAAAACAAAATTTCAAAACAGTAACATTTTTGTGAATCCACAGGACCACAATAGAAAACATACCTATGAACCATGGATCAGTGAAGTGTTGTTATTTCAATGGTATAGAAGCGCTTCCTTTATTTTTAAATGTATATAAATGGGATACATTTTGTGTCCGTTTACCAGTGAAGTATAGAATCTAGTGATGAATATGGCATTGATATTCCATAAATTTACAGTATTTTGAAAGTTCTGTGTAGAAACAGAAAGAAAGAAACTTGCTGCTCAAGTTTAAATATTATAAAACAAAGGCCAAAGCCAGCATGAGTTATGAACAAGTCCATGACATTTCAAAAAGCATTCCCCCCCTCCTTGTTTTCTCTTTTGGTGGTATATACAATCTCATCATAGCTGATATTTATAGAATTAACCCATTAGTCTGAAGTTAGGACTTCATCTGAAATATATTAATTGCAAAAAACTATCCTTGAACTTTACTGAGTGGCCATTGGCATAAATGAATGAAAACTATTCCTTTTATCCTTTATAGTCGTGGAGTGCTTCTGTTCCAATATTCATTTTCCTGTGCCACCTCTGTTCCCTAACAATATTAGAATTTTCACACTGAAAGGGGGCAGGCAATAAAGTGCTTTATACAATCAAATGCTTACATGTGTATAATACCTCATAAAACAGAAGTGTTCCCATTTATACTTTATGGAACCAGTCTTTTCTTAAAACCAAAATTTTGATGAAAGGATAGGTTCTACTTTCATCTGTGCTGGCTCAAAAACAAACCAGAGTCCAACTTGGGTGTTGCAACATATTCCCCTTGGTTTAACTGACTAGAAAATTTTATCCAGAATCTTTTTAAGTGCCCCAAATGAAAATCTTATTAACTCCTTTTTAAGGATGTCCCACAGAGCCCTGTTGGTTAAATGCATGCCCTAATTAGTTATTACAGATTACTGACTTTGTATGTTTTACAGTGGAGTTTTCCCACCAATATTGGTGTTATTTCCATACATGTATACTTCTAGAGATTTGCAGTAGACATTTAATCAAAACCTTCATCTTAGTTTTAATATACCAGTATAAAAAACCACCCACATTCCATTGCTTCTCTCTAAATTGGTAGTCCTTTTGTCCGTTACTAGTGTATATTCATCTTTCCAAAGAACATGCGAGTGGGGTTCCAATTTTCAGATTCCTCAGTTGGTGCCAGTCCCACATACTTTAATGCAGGTAAACAAAACACTTGTACAACTGGACCCTAAAGCAGTATTGTCTATAAAGATTTAATTTAAGGGCTGTGACATAAACCATATTCTGCTGAATAAATGAAATTTATTCCCAGGCAGGTTGGTCCAATACAGACAAGGTCTGTGAATGCAGGTCTGCCCACAGGAGACCCTTTTACTCCACTAAATAGATGATTGGTGGAAAGGTGGATCTGGGTAGGAGAACTGCAGGAGTGCAGCTATGCATGCACAGCCTTTTGTTGGACTCACTTATTACAAGACCTCTACTCCCCCTATACAATCAGCTGAAGCTATTGGGTGGGTGGGGGCTCCGCTTCTCTTGTGAGGGTATCACCCACAAACACTGTTTATACATAAGTGTTGCAACTGGGACCAAAGTGTTTAAGAATCAAAGTGAAAGGCTATGACTTTGAATACCTCTACACATACTTGGCACTATTCCTTTCCCTTCCAGTTTTCATTTTGAGAGCCTTCTTTCTATAGCGTTTGCATTTTGTGCATAAACAAATGCCCTGTTTGGCACTTTCAGCTACAGTCTTTTAAAATTTCCAATACATTTTTCCCCAGAGCTGGTTTCCATTGCTGGACAAAACTTTTCATATTGACTATCAGTCTGCCTGCTTGAACATCTTCATATCCAGCCACAAGATATTTCAAACCTTTGAAAACAAAATAGTCAGATATTTATTGTACTAGTACTTCATATTTATCCAAGTATGCAATCATAAAGGGAATTTACTTTTTATACTGTAAACCACTCTGTGATCTTCTGATGAACGGCAATATATAAATTTAATAAATAAATAAAATAAAATAGTTGTGTGTGCATATATGTTTTGTGCATGTATGCATGTACGTGTGTGTGTGTGTGTGTGTGTGTGTGTACGTGTGCATAGAAAAGGTAAAGGTACCACTGACCATTAGGTCCAGTCACGGATGACTCTGGCGTTTGTCTGCAGACAGGCTTCTGGGTCATGTGGCCAGCATGACGAAGCCGCTTCTGGCAAACCAGAGCAGTGCATGGAAAAGCCATTTACCTTCCCGCCGGAGTGGTACCTATTTATCTACTTGCACTTTGACGTGCTTTCGAACTGCTGGGTTCGGCAGGAGCTGGGGTCGAGCAATGTATGTGTATAATGCATATCTTTTTAATCCAGAAGTATCTTTAATGTAAGAGGACAGGAGGCAATTTTGTTCATATTCTACCTTCTCAATGTAGCCCTCTGATAAACTGTTCCAGAGAGTTGGAGGGACCCTTTATATTAGAGTACAGTGGTACCTTGGGTTAAGAACTTAATTCGTTCTGGAGGTCCATTCTTAACCTGAAACTGTTCTTAACCTGAGTTACCAATTTAGCTAATGGGGCCTCCCGCTGCCGCCGTGCCACTACCGAGCAATTTCTGTTCTCATTCTGAAGCAAAGTTCTTAACCCGAGGTACTATTTCTGGGTTAGGGAAGTCTGTAACCTGAAGTGTCTGTAACCCGAGGTACCACTGTAGAAATTGTGGGGCAACTGTAGGGGGAATCACCTCCTTTTCTCACAAGTTAGCGTATGCTTCTATTCCATCAAAAAGTCATGCTGTGCTAAAAGTTGCACAGTGCAGTTTACTCTTATGTAAATTGTGCTGTTTACTCTTACTCAACACTCTTATGCAGTGCACTAGTCTGGCTCTCTTTTGTGCTTAATTGCATTTGGTTTGTGAAACTTTACTACTTTTTTTGGGTAGATGGCAGAGCTACAGTATCACAAGCTCTGAAATGATCTCATCTGAGAAATTATTGCAAATTATTGTTTTTTCCCCTAGTAACTTTGAGGGTTTTTTTTTTTAATGGTGAGACCATTTTACAAAGATAGTTCACTATCCAAATATTACATGGTAAATCTACCTTTATAGCTCAGTCATTAGAGCCTGAGGGTCTACTTAATCTCAGGGTCATGGGTTTGAGTCTCATAATGGGCAAACAATTCCTGCACTGCAGGGCATTGACTAGATGACCCTCATGGTCCCTTCTAACTCTGCAATTCTATGATTCTATTATTTTAATACGTCAAAAGGAGAATAGGTACTTTGGAATCCACAGTCTATTGTTTTCAAATAATTGACCAGAGAAGCAGGTGTCCTTGAACTAATAATTTACTGAAACAGAAACTCTGGATCTAATTTGGATGTACATGCAAAGGCCCATTCAAATACAGAATGTCTATCTGTACTTTTTTATTTTAAATGAGATGTGTGTTTAGATATACATTGAGATGTGCCAGAATGTGGATGGGAAAGCACAGCTAGTCATATATAGAAATATTTTTATTCATGACTAGAACTGGCTTAAGAAACATAAATTTCAGTTTGATATAGTGATTGTGTATATTGAGTGTATCTTCATGCATTTGCAAGCACAACCAACGCAGGTGTGATGGGAATATCTTACATTCTTTGGAGACAAGGTAACACTAGCTGCATTATTTTTCAAAATGTTGGTGAAGGAATTCTGCATGTGTGCAGTTATGAGAGAAGATTCAAATTGACAAACACTGTGGCAGGGCTTTGATAATGATTGTGCATGATATAACAGGTCCAAAGTGAAGCTAAAATTGAAAGGATTGTCTAGCATCACATTAAATTGCTTTAATTAGTAAGAACAGTGATTGACATTTTAGTTTTCTGGAGTATCTATGTAATATTTTCTTCTACCACAAGAATGTGGAATATACCATATTTTTCGCTCTATAAGACGCACCAGACCACAAGACGCACCTAGTTTTTGGAGGAGGAAAACAAGAAAAAAATATTCTGAATCTCAGAAGGCAGAACAGCAAGAGGGATCGCTGCGCAGTGAAAGCAGCAATCCCTCTTGCTGTTCTGGCTTCTGGGATAGCTGTGCAGGTTGAATTCGCTCCATAAGACGCACACACATTTCCCTTTACTTTTTAGGAGGGGAAAAGTGAGTCTTATAGAGCAAAAAATACGGTAATTTATATGTACTGACTATAAGAGTGATTCTGATGGATATATATATAGTAAAAGTAAATAAATGATGATGATAAAAACCTGATTTTCATAATAAATACCTACCAGGATTAAGTACTGGGCAAGTGCAGCCTCTGTTAGTCCATGATTCCGGGTACAGAATCCGCTTCCCTCGTAAAATCTTAAGCTTTGTAGATTTCAGTACTTTTTGGATCTTCACATTGACCTCAGCATGGGAGCCTTTATCATGAGCAGATAAAATCTTTGCCTTCAGCACTGAATAAAGAACATAACTTCTGTTTTCATTCTAGTACATTGGTACATACATTAATCTTAGGCACCATCCATGTGAGCACTGCAAACTGAGCCTCTTTGTACTTTCAGGGTGGGTGTAATTGTTGCTACAGCTAGTGTGATAGAGAGATGTTTCTATATATTTCATCTGATGCAAACAGAAAAGCTCTTGATTTAGTCGAAAATAAACTGTGCCAGATCCTCTACTTGATGAGCCTGTTCAGCCTTTGCCAAAGACAGGGTGCAGGGAGATGCTCAGTGACCTGATTTTTTTAGGACATACCGAGCACATACACAGCTGCTTCTTCCCATTGGAATTACTTGGAACTGCTGCTAAGCTGTCATTTTAAACTTTTTCACAAAACTACAAAACACAGCAATGGTTTCCTGTAGCCCAACTGCCTGTTCCCATTATAGGCTTAAAATACATGTATTTTGGCAAAGAGAAGTAATCAGTTTAAAATAATCTAGCCATTTAGAGTTACATAGTTTGGTTCTTAGAAATTTACAGATTAAAAAGTGCCTGGGAGTTTCTCTCTCTCCCCCCCCCCATCCCCCATAAGCCATGCATGGATGAATTTAAACTGATAGAGTCTCCCTTTGAGAACTAGTAGTCTAATTGGCATCACAAAAAGGACTTTATATTGTTGATAATTTATAGAAAAAGAGGTTTGTCTACATATTAAATGCTGGTTTTCTCCCAGGACACATATTCTAGGCAAATAGACCATTTATTAGAAGATAAAAAACATTGGAGAAATTATACATAGACAAAATATGCATGCAGCCATGCAGGTCCAATAGAAATAAATTTGCAAGGCAAAACAAGTTGTATTACCAAGCAAGCAAAGTTCCAGTTTTGCTTTAAAAAAAAAGTCTATAACTCAGGGGTCAGAAACCGTGGCACTCCAGATATTGTTGGTCTTCTGTATCCATTGTCTCTGACCATTGGCCATGCTAGTTGGAGCTGATGGAAGTTGAAATCCAACAAAATCTGGAAGGGGGTGGGTATCCCATCCCTACTATATCTAGTGCACCACTTAAATGAACCTCTAGTTTTCCTAATATAAATACCACCAAATCTCCCCATCATAGTAGCTCTGTTGACAATTACACTGATAAAGGAAACTGTTGACAGCACTAGGTAATTTGAATAATATATTTGATTTTTAACTCACCATATGTATATTTCATGCCACAGAAGATCTTGGAATTTCTTAAAACTTGGTCTTTACATTCACATTTTCCTACAGAAACACAAAAATACCTCTCTCTTTAAGCACCATTTGATGAAATATTTTAGTTACCATTATTTCATATTGTATTCACCAGAATGTCTAGATTCAGCTACTAAACTTGGAGTGAATGGGATTGCTCATGTAATTAGATACAGTATAGTTTTGGAGGACAGCACTTTTCACAGAAGACTGAATGGACAGTGGCAACAGCATGTTACTAAACATTTTAAGTACTGAATGGAAAATAATTTTTGTAGCTGCTCACTGGATCCTGGATATATCTATATCTACAGAGAGTGTGTGTGTTGTGTGTGTGTGTGTACACAGTATGGTTTATTTTTAGCTTGATGGAAAATATCAGCTGAGATTACATATCTGATATTCAAACAGTGAACCTAACCAATTATAATAAATAATTCCACGTGATCTATAGTTCATTTCAGATGTTATATGAACACATAGGAAGAATGAGATCACACACATCTGACCTCCACCTGTTCATTATAAAAACTGAAAGAGCCCCCCACCACAAAAAAAAGCTTTATACACAGAGGGCTCCCTCCTTGTGATCAGGAACCCAGGGGTCCTGATAGCATGGGAAAATAATCCACACATATGTTTAACACCTGAAAGAGACTCCTATCTTTCAGTAAAAAGTCCAAAAGTTCCTATTCTTCTTACCTGAATGTCGAAGGGCAGAGTAGCCTTGTTCATCCTCCCACCCCCATGCTGGTTCACTTTTGTTATACGGAGAATAAAAGCCAGGGATTTCATGGTACCAATCTATGTTTGCACTGCTGAAATTAAAGGAACACTGTGATATGTTTCTTACAAACTCAGTTCAATTCAAGTTTATTTGTAAACAACCCTCCACATAAAAACACCCTTGACAAACCTTAAGTATTCAGAAGCAAAATTAAAAGAAAATATTATTTTGCTAATTATCCATACTTCAAACATTTTTTCTGTTGTCAGAAAAGGGACTTACTTATCTGCAATTTATTTATAGATCTCACACAAGTTCAGAGTTTGGAAGAGATTTCTAGCAGTGCCTGGTAGAGTTTTTAGGATTATGATATAGTCACTCATAGCTAATTTCTTGCAGGAAGGGAAGTTCTGTTTTTCCCCTTCTAAACTAGTCATGTGAGGGGGAATATGGAATAACAGAACGATAGAAACAGAATTAGAAGAGACCCTGAGGATCATCTGCAACCTTAGCATTATGAGCAACATGCTCTAACCAACTGAGCTATGCCTATGCCTTTCCAATATATTTTTCTTGTTCCAATTCTTTCTTTCTTTTGTGGGAAGTGCTATGTCTCAATATCTTCAAGCTAAGAGTTAGAAAAGTGCTTGTTTCCTATTTCTGATGCATAACCCCCCCTCCCCCAGTCAGATTAGTTTAGCACTTAATCCTTTCAATCCAACTATATAATGTGTGGTTCATGTGAGGTGTTACAATAAAACCACATTTTGTTCTAGAGCAGAGATGAGGAAGATGTGGCCTTCTAGATGTTGCTGTACTTCAACTCCCATCAGCCCCAACCAGCATGGTCAGTGGGCAGGAATGATGGGAGTTCTTATCCAAAAACATGTGAAGGGTCACAGGTCCTCCATCTCTGCTCAAGAGGTTTTTCTACATCTCTAACCTTTTTATTCTATTTCAAACACGTATTTCTTGTAGATAAACTCCCTGTCCTTATGTTAGCTAGCCATTTATAGTTAGCAATATGTTTGTCCACTCACTTGTTGATGCAGTCTCCATTTAGTGGGTCACAGCTTCCTGCACAATCACATGCTCGGCAGCCATAATCGCCAAAGCCCCAGTATCCTACCATACACCTATTGCACTGAGGACCAGCCACTCCAGGTTTGCAGGGACAGTCGCCGTTGCTGGGATCACAGAAGGTGCTATTGCTAAAGGGAAGCACAGCTGATCCAACAGGGTGGCAGGAGCACACTGCAATATTAAAACATACATATGAGATGAACGTATATGGGGAGAGAGTGTATCCTAAAGGTATCATCCAGCCTTAGTATTATTCTTGTTTTACATTCAAGAGTTCAAGAAATATAAACTGCCACTGCCATTTGTAGTTTGGCCCCGCAAACAATGCAAATGTATGTTTTCTCCCTGCAGTACATTATTATAAAGGTAAAGGGAACCCTGACCATTAGGTCCAGTCATGACCGACTCTGGGGTTGCGGTGCTCATCTCGCTTTATTGGCCAAGGGAGCAGGCGTACAGCTTCTGGGTCATGTGGCCAGCATGATTAAGCTGCTTCTGGCAAACCAGAGCAGCACATGGAAACACCATTTACCTTCCCGCCAGAGCAGTACCTATTTATCTACTTGCACTTTGATGTGCTTTCGAACTGCTAGGTTGGCAGGAGCAGGGACCAAGCAACGGGAGCTCACTCGGTCGCGGGGATTCGAACCGCCGACCTTCTGACTGGCAAGTCCTAGGCTCTGTGGTTTAATCCACAACGCCACCCACGTCCCCACATTATTATAGTGTCATACACTTTTTACTACTGTGGGTTTTACAGATACATGGCAGACATATTGAAGTCTCACATGTGAAAATGCCCTGTATTGTTTCCCATACCAATCACTATGCCGTTCCTTAAAAGTGTTGAGTGGAAAATTTCACCTTTTAGCTCTCTTTTAGCTGTAAGATGCTTGCAGTAAGGTGTGCTAAAAACACATGATCTCTTGCTTATTGGATAAATTGACTTAAAACTGAATCTGAAATTCAATATAAACATGGGCCTGGAGTATTAAAAGCAGTTCTCAACTCTAAACAAATGTTAACTGCTTTTGTACAACAGCCTCAAAATTTAGAATGCAGCAAATAAGTTCTGATTACTAGAACTTTCAGTTGAGTCTTGGATAACAAGATCCAAGTGTTGCAAGCATCTATGTATGGAATACAAGTGTTTTAAATTTAATGACTGTAATCAGTTATGAACCTTTTTATCACCACCCCCGTGACATTGTAGCAGAGTCTTAAAAATTCATACAAGTTGTTAAAAATAGAAGAGGTGGCAGAATCTATGTAACCTTCAAGCAGATTGCTACAGTTACCATGTTAAATAAGAGTATGCCCTGCTTTATCTAGTACATACACACTCCTGAACAAATATTACACATTGTTCACTTTGCTTAGTGTAGTTTAAGGATTTGTGGTTTAACAGCTCCTTCATTTGCTTTGACCTTGGAGCTTTTCCATTTTCGTCGCTCCTCAGTGAGTGAGCTGGCAATATCTGCAGAATACCATTGTCTACTACTGTATATGAATAAGGTTATCAGACATGTCGTTATCAACACAAAGTATGCAAGACACAAGGCCTTTCTCTGTCGAGATTGTAATCTCTGCTTGATCCCCTCAAAGCACAAGCTTTCTGTTCAGCTGGAGCTATCCAAAACACTCCTCACACTTTACACAGCAAGTGAAAAGCTGTGACTGAACAATTTCACGCAGGAAATATCTGTCTCCTCTGTTGGCTCTATCATGTGTCACTCTGACTCCATTGTTGTGGACTTTGCACAAATGATAGCAGCTGAAGATGAAACTGGGATGGCTGCCCAGGAATGAAACTCATTATGGCTTGGAGGCAACAGCTGAGAGGAATTTGCTTTGTATCAATAGATTTTGCAAGAAAAGAAAAGAAAAAAGTAAGCTGACCAGGAAGAGGAAGTCAGAAAAGAAAACTTGAAGGATTGATTGCTGTTATGGGGAAAGCTTTTACCATTTCTATAGATTGTATGCAAAATGCTTTACAATACTTATTCGTCCTCCCCCAAACCCTTTTATTTCTTGTATTTTAAGAGATGCAGCTGAGACTGGAAGGCAGTTGTTGTTATTGTTACTGTTATTATATTAGTAGTTTTTATTTATTTTTTATTTATTTAAATTTGTATACCACCCTTCATCTGTAGATCTCAGGGTGGTTCACAGCATTAAAATATGAGATAAAAACACAAAATACATAATAAATACAAGAACAAAAACAAAACAATCCCCCCACCTGCTCCCACAAGCACATTTTAAAAAGAAACACAGAAGTAGTTCCAACATTCTTTGGCAACTTCCATGATCACATTCACAGCAACATTTTGTGCCAGCTGCTGCAATCAAGGAAAACTGCTGCCATCCAGTGTATCAACATATTGTTCCAGAGTGTACTTGCCTGGGAAGATTTGTGTTGCTTGAAAAACAGTTTTTTCTGGCCTGAAATAGTCCTCCCCCCACCCCCGGTGATTCTGACAGTCCATAGGTAATCTGGGATTTGAGTGTCATCACTGTCAATCCAAATAAAATATTCTCTGTAGGCAACGTTTTACTCAGTAAAATGAGACTGAGGTGTTAGTGGACCTAATGGGTGAAGAATTCCAATCGTGTATTTTTACATATTTAGCGTAAGGGAAAAGATATTAGACAATGCTATTCCTCTCCTCTGTTCTACTGTTCATTGGCAAAAATCTTCTCTCTAGGCCAGGAGACTACCCTTTTAAGCACCTCCAATCTTCAGGAAGTTGTGGAACCTGGGAGGGTAGTCAGGGTCAAGGGAAATAAAAGGAACTCTAGACTTTATAGGAGCAAACTGTCTGCTTCAAGCTGTCCTAAGTCCTGGTATTCACTCAAGTGTCCACTGTCCCTTGCAGCCTCCTGCTTAAGGTCAAGTTAGGATTTCCTGCTGCATCTTCTGCCATGATTTGAACACTGCATCTACAACTACAGTTGCCACAACTGGCATTTCCCTGAATGCCAGAAATAGGGGTGATCAAATTGCAAAGGTACGCTAGTAGTATGGACAATTTATTTAATAAAATAGCTTGTATTCTGCAGAAACTTCTTTACATTTTGACTAAAAAAAGACTGTGTTCAGGATGGCTAACCATTGTTATAGATATTGTTGTTACCAGTCTTGAGCACTTTGTTTTTTAAAGTCAAAATGCAGAATATAAACTAACAACATCTACAACAATTGTTAGCCATCTTGAACATGGTCTTTTTTTAGTCAAAATGTAGAAGGAGGAGTTTCAGCAGGTGTAGATTTTCTCATTTCCACATTACAAGCTGGACCTTCCAAAACTCCCTTTATAACAAAAACAAAAGGTGAAGCTTTGTTGTTGCTGTTCATATTATTAGTAATTATAATACATCTACTTTGTAGAAGAGAATACTCTATTTATATGCTTCTTTAATCACTGTCATGGACAAGAATCCAGATAATAATAATAATAATAATAATAATAATAATAATAATATTTATACCCCGCCCATCAGATGTACATGAATAAAACCAACCAACCAACAGAAACCACTGGCTTATCACTGGCTTTTAAAAAATCCCCATATATTGGAAGTTTGCTTGAATGTTCCTATCACAGCTACTTTTAGCTCCATCACCATTATTCTAAAGTACATATGGTAATGAATAGTAACTGGTGGAACTCCACAGCAAGCTCCTTGACCGGTAAACTGGCATTAGTTAGATATACTGCATAATGAAATATTTGAGGATTGTAGTTCCTTCATTTACAAATGTGAGGATACCAAACTTTTTTTTTAACCTTGGCATGAGAATGAGCAACAGAAAGATCTAGTATTTAAATATTCATAATATTGATAAATTCATATTAGCTTACATTTACAGGCATCTGGGGCAGAAAAGGGTCTTCTGAGGTCTCGGTAGTAGCCTGGTTTGCAACGCTGGCAGTGCTGCCCTTCTGTATTGTGTTGACAGTTATCACACACCCCACCACTTTGGTTTCTTGATGCCAGCCATGCGTCCAAGTCAAAGTGGCAAGAGTCAGAATGCCCATTGCACTTACAGGCTGAAACACAGCCAAGATAAGCAAAAAGACAAATTAAGGATGCTCTTTTAAAAAGAATGCAGAAAAAACCCTTACACATAATGAGAGCTGATTAATAATAAAATGAAATGTATATGTCAGCCTGAAGATGTTTCCAATATCTGCAAATTATCAGTGTTTAGTTACTCTAATGTACCAATTTAGAGGGAATCTGCTGCAAGTTACCGCAGGCCTTCCATAATGATGTTTTTGGTAGAATATGAAAATATCATAGAATCATAGAATCATAGAGTTGGAAGAGACCACAAGGGCCATCAAGTCCAACCCCCTGCCAAGCAGGAAACACCATCAGAGCACTCCTGACATATGTTTGTCAAGCCTCTGCTTAAAGACCTCCAAAGAAGGAGACTCCACCACACTCCTTGGCAGCAAATTCCACTGTCGAACAGCTCTTACTGTCAGGAAGTTCTTCCTAATGTTTAGGTGGAATCTTCTTTCTTGTAGTTTGGAACCATTGCTCCGTGTCCGCTTCTCTGGAGCAGCAGGAAACAACCTTTCTCCCTCCTCTATGTGACATCTTTTTATATATTTGAACATGGCTATCATATCACTCCTTAACCTCCTCTTCTCCAGGCTAAACATGCCCAGCTCCCTTAGCCGTTCCTCATAAGGCATCGTTTCCAGGCCTTTGACCATTTTGGTTGCCCTCCTCTGGACACATTCCAGTTTGTCAGTGTCCTTCTTGAACTGTGGTGCCCAGAACTGGACACAGTACTCCAGGTGAGGTCTGACCAGAGCAGAATACAGTGGCACTATTACTTCCCTTGATCTAGATGCTATACTCCTATTGATGCAGCCCAGAATTGCATTGGCTTTTTTAGCTGCTGCGTCACACTGTTGGCTCATGTCAAGTTTGTGGTCAACCAAGACTCCTAGATCTGGCTCTCAAGCCAGGTGGCTCTCAAGCCAGGTGTCACCCATCTTGTATTTGTGCCTCTCATTTTTTTTGCCCAAGTGCAATACTTTATATTTCTCCCTGTTAAAATTCATCTTGTTTGTTTTGGCCCAGTTCTCTAATCTGTCAAGGTCGTTTTGAAGTGTGATCCTGTCCTCTGGGGTGTTAGCCACCCCTCCCAGTTTGGTGTCATCTGCAAATTTGATCAGGATGCCCTTGAGTCCATCATCCAAGTCGTTGATAAAGATGTTGAATAAGACCGGGCCCAAGACAGAACCCTGTGGCACCCCACTAGTCACTCTTCTCCAGGATGAAGAGTAACCATTGATGAGCACCCTTTGGGTTCGGTCAGTCAGCCAGTTACAAATCTACTGAGTGGTAGCATAGTCAAGTCCGCATTTTACCAGCTTCTTTACAAGAATATCATGGGGCACCTTGTCAAATGCCTTGCTGAAATCAAGGTAAGCTACATCCTATATCAAATCAAATATTTTGAAGACCAAATCAGATTATCCTACGACAGATACGCAAATCCAGTATAATTATTGCTGCTTCTGTATCTTCTGTATTGTAAATTAAAACTTTAAAATATTTAGTGTTTCAGTGTCTAGTATAATTTATTTAGGTGCTCCAAGAAAATCTGAATAGCTCAAAATTGGAGAATTGAAGGGGGCCAAACAAATGTCACCTTCTTGGTAAAATGAATGAACATCTTAGTAAACTAAGGTGTTACCAATGTTTTAAAATGTTGTGGATAGTGGCAATGGTTTTGGCTTTCTAATTTGTTTACCCAGGGTCATTTCTGCATATCCTGATAGCCCAGAAGCACTGCCATTAACTTGTTACTTACATCTGCATTCATTTGGAGTTCCTGTTCTGCCATTTGCCGCTCGCCATGGCTGGTCATTGTAGAGAGAAGCGCAATGTTGACAATGCGTTCCTGCAGTATTGTGTTTGCACATGCACCTTCCATGGACCTAACAAAGGGGAAACAAACTGTGACAACTATGACTGTAGTGGCATTTCTAGAGATAACATGCAGGTGCACCTACAGCATTATGAAATCACTGTTGGAAATGTGTCTGCCCGCTAACTGCTTGCTAACTGAATAGAAAATTGTTCTTTTCAGTTGAACCTGATTGCTTGCTCGCATGGAATTATTCCAGCATTACAGCAGTATCACAACACTTGCACTGAATAGGGGTCCTGTTCAGAATATTTGAAACGATATACTGAATGCATGGAGTGAGGAGGAAGAACCACTGCAATGTACCTTGTATCAAGCCTACACACAGCATCCTTGTGCAGAGACAGGGTCCCAGTTTTCATGGCTATATACTTGTAGGTTTATGCAACAAATCCCAAGGATTCAAGTGCATAATCAATGCTCATTAAGATTGGCAAGAAGTTGTTTTAGAAGCAAATAAGGAAATATTAAGGAGGGTTTGAGGAACAGCAAAGCAGCTGTAGTCTCCTCCTCGGGAGCCAACTATCTCTCGGTCTTAGCTCCGCATTCACAATACAAGGATACTTGTTTGCCTTCCAGGGCTGTTGTAAGTTTTATGGAGATGATGTATATGAAACACTCTGAACATTTGAAATGTGCTATAAAAGTGCTAACCATTAATCATGGTAATAGCAGTATGCACCTATTATGCCTTCCCCTAGTTATTGGATAACCTGTACATTTATTTTATAAATTGTACTGAACCCCTTCCCATATCCACTTTGTGTTTTATGACAGCTTTAGAATTCTCCCCCCCAAAACAGTCCTCACATATATATTGCTATTGTGCTGTACTAAAATGCCATTGCTTAATTGCCGTAGGCCCCTCTTGATTAAACACTAGTGAGCAGCTTCCTTTTGATGTCAAAAATTAGATTTGAAATTTGGATTAATGTTAGAGAATTTCTTCCACATCTTTTTACTCTATTTTATTCACAATGAGTTATTTCTTTGTGGTAAATTACCCCATTAGATTTTCCTATTGGAATATGGGTGATTCAGGGAGAGTAAACAGTGTAGGCAAGATAGCTTATCATTTGCTCATTGGTATGGCATACATGAGGGACACGGGTGGCGCTGTGGGTTAAACCACAGAGCCTAGGACTTGCCGATCAGAAGGTCGGCGGTTCAAATCCCCATGACAGGGTGAACTCCCATTGCTCGGTCCCTGCTCCTGCCCACCTAGCAGTTCGAAAGCACGTCAAAGTGCAAGTAAATAAATAGATACTGCTCCGGCGGGAAGGTAAACGGCATCTCCGTGCGCTGCTCTGGTTTGCCAGAAGCGGCTTAGTCATGCTGGCCACATGACCCGGAAGCTGTACGCCGGCTCCCTCGGCCACTAAAGCGAGATGAGCGCTGGTCATGACTGGACCTAATGGTCAGGGGGCCCTTTACCTTTACCTTTATAGCATACATAGCAAAAATATAAACATCTAAGTAGCTCTGCACTGAACTTCTTGATCTGTACTTGACAACCAGAAAATACAGCTCTTATCAAGAAATTATTGGTAGCTAAATAGCATTAAAAGTTCATAAGAGAGAGAAAGAGAGACTCTTGTCACAGTTACAGATAGGCTGCTGCTCAGAATACCCTTCTGAGTGACTTTGCTCCCATTATATTTACAGGGCGTTTTAAAGACTCTTTGAGCTTGTTTGTCCAGACGAAGTTGCTGGCGAGAGATGATGTGAAGTTCTTTATAATGTGGAATGTTTTGGGTCTCATGGCACACCATATTTAGCCTTCAGAAGGAATTTCCCCAGGTCAAACTGGGCAATAATCCTAGTAATTTCTGACTTCCCCTGCAGCATCGGAATTGGATAAGTTCCTTGAAGCTATTTGTTCTGCCAACACCCTCTTTCTGCTTGAGATTTATTATATAAAAGGGTCCTTGAGGAGTGGTAGATGGATAGTTGTTTGATCCTTCTTAGCTGTATGATTCTATTATCACAGTTGGAGTGTTTTGGCTCCTCTTAAATAAAAATATGGACTGAGTCATAAACGGGCACTGTAGAAAAGCTAGTGATGAGCAAGGAATGTCAAGAGGGAACTGGTGTTGCTTTTCATCCTACTCAGAATATAACAGTCTCTGATTGAGAAGGTTGCAGAAGGATAGAATGTTATTAGTGTTATAGCTCCAGATACAGGCCTAAATATTCAAGCTGATGAAGAATGAACCAGAGAAAGGAAACTCTTTACGTTGAATCAAACAATCCATTCCTGGCAATGGAAGAGTGGGGAAAGTAACCATCCAGGAATATTTTTATGGAAATTGCTATCTAACTTCATAACAGGCAAAAAAAAAGGACCATGGTATATGCTTAAAGCAGGTGCCATGTTTGCTTAGAGCTCCATGGAAAAAAATATCTACCACAGCCTGCATAAGTTTGCTTATTAGTAGCAGGCCAACTAATCAGGACAGCTGTAGGTAATACTACAAGCTATTTGGGAAAGAGACCAGTGTCATATAACTTCATCATAGAAATTTAAAAGTCCAGGTTTGTAAAAGGAACGAAATACATTGACAGGTATTTCTCCAGTCAAAAATTGCCACATGGTGCTTCAAACCTAATAGTAGGTTGTAAGAATTGCATGACTGGGCAGCCAGCATGACACAAAGTATGAAATGGAAGTCCTGGGAGGGTGGTGAAACAAATACTCATGGATGGTATATATGTAAATCAGGTATTTGTAATTAAAATGTATTTTTTTTACACACAAGAAAGTTGGTTGTAAAAAGCAGACCAGCAACTTGTCACACACATGGCACTGGCCATGTAAAAACAAGAACACACCAAACACATCCTTTCTGGCTCCCATATGTCCCAATTTGATAATCAGGATATATATTCATATTTCTGTCACTGGGGTTGCCATCCTTTACCAATTTCCCTGAAAGTTAGCCCCACTGAACTCAGTCAGTATGACTTCTGGAGTAGACATATATAGGATTGCACAGTCATGAACAAATAATGAGAAAGCAGATTTTGAGAATAAAAAAGATCTAAAGAAGTTGGGGAAGTTAAATCAATAAGAAACAGCTGCTGCTGCTGCCGCCACCACAAAGAATATAATTCTGCACTAGAATGATCATATGCGTGGCTCCAGTTTGATTTGCAGCCAGCCACGATGCATTTGTGACGACTAAACCAGAATGTAAACATTTTCCAGCAATTTCCATTTACCCCTGTACTATTCATTTTGAATCTTTATGAGGCATAGCTAAATGACACATTTCCCAGGATGTTTCACTGTTTTGTGAATTGACACAAGTGAGTTCATTTAACCAGAGTTCTTTTTTTCACGCTATATTTCATTCTGTCATTAGCCCTTTTCATTTTACTCCACTTCCAGACTGCTTTCTTTCTTAGCTTGACAGCTCTCTGGTAATGTCACTCATTATACTGTGCAAGGCAAACAGTGTTACAAAAGTTGACTTGTGTAAGATAAATTAGTGACTGATTTTCACACATGAAGACAGTTGCTAGGGCATGTTTCCTCCCATTGCCTTTTTGTTCCTCAATTAATATATTCAATTACTTCTTTTCAAATTGTCTGGGTTTTTAGAAAATACTTCATGACTTATGTTCCTGAATGTACTATACTGAGAAAGAAGCAACTAACAGCTCTTGTGCACTAGAAGACTCCCCCCGAAACTTCCCTTTTGATTAGTATTGTTTATATTGCATAATGATTTGAGTTCTACACTACTATTGCAGCTTTATTATGGTAGATGTTATAGGGTTTTTTACTGAGACAATGTAAATCTTCACACAAGGGACAATATCGAAAGGATAAAAGGGGAATTAGTCTTTAGAAAATTGTTTTTAAATTGTAGCTGTTATATTAGCTTTTTTCCACCAAAATAAACAGGAAAGTGCTACTGAGGGTAAAAAAATTACCACAAGGAGAGTATATAAAATAAAGGTAGCTTTGGATTTTTAGTAAAATATATGTTGACTAAAACATGTTCATATATTCTCATATTGACCCTACTCTACAAATTTTTATATATTTTGGAGAATATTTTGAATTATGTTTGTTTAATTTATTTTTATTTTTAAAAAATTATATAGCACTTGATTGTAGGGGGAAAATCCATTTCTAAGCAGTTTACAACAAAATAAAATGAAACATTAAAATTATTGATGAAAAAAGGCCAAAAAAATGTTTTGAAATACTCAAAGGACATGCAGTTTCTACGTGTGTATGTGTCTGATAGGCTTGCCTAAACAAAGATGATTTAAGCAGGTACCAAAAGGAATACAGCACAGTGATATCACTGCCAGATATCAATAGGCAGAGTTTTAAAGCATAGGTGCTGCCACACTAAAAGTTCAGAACAAGTATTAAGGGACACCTGTAGTAGTGCCAGTTCTACTGGTTGACTAGGCATATATGGGGTAAGGTGATTTCGCAAGGCACCTGTCGCAATACCAAAAAGCTAAATTGATCAATGTGGGTGCCTAAATGGAAATATTTTATAATTATATCTTGTAAATAACACACAACTGCCATTACACTTCTCCCTGTGTCCTATTAGTATTACTTGAGCACTATGCAGGCTACATTCACTGTACTACCAGTAGTTTTAAATTGCAATGCACTGGCCTTGCTTTTGATTTGATTTGCTAGATTGTTAAGTCTTGCCACACTATGTTTTTGTTTATCCCTCTTTGTTATCATTCTGCTACAACTCTTGCAGAACAAGTACGTGAGAGAAATATAAACCAGGACAATTTATGTTACATACACAGCAGTCTTGGGGATTGCCAGCTGAAATGATCTAGTCTATGTAGCTAGTTCGAAAAATTTTCCACCAGGGAAACATTTTATGAAAACTAAAGGTTTCGCTGTTTGTTAGATTTGCAAGCATTCATATTTGTGAATGCTTGTTGTAATATGTTTGTTTTTCACATTGGGAAATAAAGCAGATCTCAGATTAGGTGCTTTCCAACATAGATCAGATTGGGTGCCAAATCATATCACCAATACAGGTATAATTTAGGCCTTGTCCTTGAAAACAGCTTATCTATCAGTTTCTCCCTCACCTCTGCTGAATCCTGCAACTTATTGCTTCTTTTCAAAGGTCTATTTCAGATTCTACATCCCAGTGAAATCAAAACTTGTGAGATGGGTGGTATACAGCACATGCACTAATCAGGTTATATAAAGACGGTACATAGAAGCAAGCTTGTATCAGAGCTGCGTTGGACTGCCAAAATATACGTACTGTTAGCTTCTTTTCAAATTGTGAGCCAACATTATAATTTAGATCATGTAAATATTCACAGCTTAATTCAAAATTAAAGTAGCCTAGACTTTTGTCTAATTTAGGTAACTTGAGCTCCCGTCTTTTGGTCCCAGCTCCTGCCCACCTAGCAGTTCGAAAGCACCCCTAAGTGCAAGTAGATAAATAGGTACCACTTTATAGCGGGAAGGTAAACGGCGTTTCCGTGTGCTGCGCTGGTGCTGGCTCGCCAGTTGCAGCTTCGTCACGCTGGCCACGTGACCTGGAAGTGTCTCCGGACAGCACTGGACCTCTTAAGTAAGATGGGCGCACAACCCTAGAGTCGGACACTGGCCCGTACGGGCAGGGGTACCTTTACCTTTACCTAGATATTCCTTAAGTATAGGAAGGTCATAATATATTGTCTGTTCCCATTCTGACTTTCAGGAGACATTCTTGTCTTCAGGATATTAATTCCCCATGCAACTGACACCAAGCTCAGCAATACACCTTATTTTCGGAACATTGATCTCTATACTTGAGACTTTGTGCAAGGTTTATCTCAACATAAACTTACCACATGGAAGACTCCTGCTGCTTTAACAGGCTTAAATCCTTTGATGGGCACACAGTGATCTGCATGACCATTACAAAAGCAGCTTCCTTTTACAATAAAATCATAGATTGCATAGTAGGTTAGTTCTGGAGGTTTTGCATTCATGTCATTGCTTTGGCAAGGGCAGGATTGTTGCTTAAGCAGCTGCACGCGGAGATTAGTGATCTTCAACTGTGCCTGAGCTTCAGGACTGTAAGGATCATCAGCAGAATTGGGTGGTGACAGAGCTCGGTATATAACCTGGAAATAATACACAAGACAGAGTAAGTGAATAATAAAGAGAGGTGCCAATTGGGAGTCTTAAAAATGGAATAATAATAATAATAATAATAATAATAATAATAATAATAAAATTTATTATGTATACCCCACCCATCTGGCTGGGTTTCCCCAGCCACTCTGGGCAGCTTCCAACAGAATATTAAATAATCTATATAAGGCTACTGGCATCACTTATCAATTGACCATCTGTTATGGATGCTTTAGTTGAGATTTCTGCGTTGCAGGGGGTTAGACTTGATGACCCTCAGGGTCCCTTCCAACTTTACAATTCTATGAAACTACATCAAGCTCTGGGAGGTTTCCTGGAATTTAACTGACTGAAAAATATATGACTTGACCTCTGGAATTGGCAATGTAAAGATTTTAGAACCTGATTACCCCCAAGGAAAGGCTGCTAGGGCTGTGGAAACACCTGTGAATGAAACAAGGGGTAAACTGTGTCATCAGACTCCAGCTGTATGCTATCCTGTCTATGACACTGTGGAGTATAATTTCATCACAGAGCAAACGTTTCATTAGTGATGACTCCGCTGTGCAATATTGACAGGTTTGCCTTTTGTTATTTTCTTGTTCTTTGGGCATATTATAAAACCATAGGGCTGTAGATCAGACAAAAGATAAATCAGTCACCCATTTTAATGTTCTACTAAGCAGTACAGTGCAGATGAGTCTTGAGGTGGTTTTAGTTACTTAAAATATGCTCCAACTATACTACGTAGTTCATTTGACACCTGGCAGTGAAGCTTCAGTGAGATGTCACATCCAGCTGGATATACATATAGTCTGTACTAAACTTTGCAACACATCTTGCTTTTGAAACATGGAAATGTATTAAAAAGGTCACTCCAAAGCAGTTCTGAAAGTGATAATCACAGAGGTAATTTAGGAAAGGGGGAAAGTGGCAAAAAAGCATTCAGCAAATATATTTGCTTCTTATTTTCAGTATGCACAGCTAACATATTTGGGGCAGGGAGGAGTCAAAATCATTTATACTCTCTTTTTAAAGTAGGAGATGTGACTTGTACAGAGCTTTGATAATCTTTTGCCAAAAGCCTTTCCTTTCTTTAAGGGTAATGAATTAGTTATTTGAGTATTTGATTCCACCACCTCACTGGACTGTCATTTTTGCATCTTCTGGCTGCCACTGATTCCAGGACCATCATGTCTAAACCGCCTGTACTTTTTAGCCAAGCTTTTCTCATGGCCAAGATCTTTCTTCCTTCCAGAACTTCCAGACTTCACTTAGATATTGGGACAGTCAGGCTAAGGAGGAGTTATAAGGGAACAGAAAAAGTTTTAGAGCATTTACATTTCTGAACTGAATGGAAGCAGTCTGCTTTGTGAACCTTGTCAGCATGCCAAAAGTGGCAGCAGCCAATGGGGCAGAGACAACTGCAACTGGATGTTTTGGTGCCTGTGAGTAAGGCATTAGAAAACATGCAAAATAAAAAATCCTCATTGGATGCATAACTACGTGGTATTCTGTCCATCAAGTATCTATCTGTACATAAATGAAATTGGATACACATTCTACTGATTGTCAGTATAATGACCTCCCTTTAAAGGACCATTAAAACTGAAATGGGGAAAGTTAGGCTGGGAAAGGCAGTGAGAGAACAGAGCACATGAGCTGTGTTTGCCTTGAGTGTTGAGTCTTTGATGGAGGATCTAAATAATTAGTAACACATTTCAAAAGGCTTTTGTTTCCCTTTCTATAACATGCCAAACCTTTTAAACATATCCAGGAATAAGGCTGTATCAGGCAGGTATGAACACAAACTCAAAGAATCCCAGCACCACAACTTGTGTACATCTGTAGGTTCTTCTATTTATTCAAAATTTAAGTGCCGTACAGCCCTGACCACAATGACTTTTTAGCAGTTTGTGAACATGAGATGCCTTCAGATATGAAAGAAAAATGCTTGGATGCAATCCAAGTTCTAGACATTCATTTCCTTTTCAGTGGATGATGGAAAATGCAGGCTGAGAAAAGTGCAATAAAAAGTAGCACCCTAGCTTCCTTTGATTAAAAATAAACTAAAATGGTATCTTAGATTTCTTTGTTATTTCTGGTTTTGATCAAATTTTCAGGGAAGAGAATGTTGAGAAAAGAAATAATTCATTTTGAACATACCAGTGCATTTTTAAAATGTTGGCCTGTCCGCAGATTATATATATTGTGCTTGACATTTACTGTTAAAGGCCAAACAGCACTTGCTGAATAATAACTAGCACTTTTCAAACCTAAAAATATGCAGAATGAAGTAAACTAGTAAAACAAATTGGCTGGAGTTGTAAGTTTTATACACTCATAGTCCATAGAACCAAAAATGTGTACAGGTATGTTCATGAAGCCCTTGGCTGTTCCTTATTGGTTTTTGAGGACAATAAAGTACAACTGAATAATGAGTTAGGAATGCTCAGGTCAGATATTGTGGACAAAAGGAGGGACCACAACAATAATAAAGTCCTTTAGTTCTAGGTCTGGGAACCGGCTATCTAAAGTAGTAGTCCCACTAGGGCATCCATCTCTTCCAAATTGGTCTGTGGCTCATGTGCATATGTATGTCCATTCATTTTTATTTCATTAAAACAGACCATGGTCTAGTACACTGTTTCATTCTTATTTCCACTCTAGTTTCCTGGGCTTTGTTTCAATTTTGTACATGGATAAGGAATATAGTTTACTTCTGACCTCAGTTGGAGCTTTGAACAATCCAGCAAAAACTGGGCAAAAAGTTCACAGTACACATACCTTAAAGACCACCTACTTGCCACAGCCACACACATTCCTCTTTTCTCTGCACCCAACTCTACCCATTAATTGCACAGTTTTCCTATAGAAAGTACCCACAATGGCGATGAGCTTTTAACCTTTATTATTCTTATATGAAAAGCTCAAGTGGGAGATTTTATTGGGCCAACTAAGCTTTGTTTATAGTGGGATGTAAAAGTTAAAAGCAATCACTTTCCCAGTAACTGTTATGGAAATCTGCAGCTGGCAATTGCATTGATTTGTAGAAATTGTGATTGGGAAGGGGGTAAAACATATGTGCCCAAGGGGAGAATTTCCATAATGTAAAAGCTGCAACAGTGGCTGATGCTTTCAACTTTTTTCCAAGAAACTGAACTGGTAGCAATAAAAATATATTATATGTATTAAGAACCAGACTGGTTAAATGTTTTAAAGTAAAATATACATCTCACATTAAGTGAATAACTGGGACCTGTCAAAGCTATGCACTTCTACTTCAAAGGGTGTTCTGCCACCATAACTCTGCACACAAATAACAAGCCTAGAACAATATATTTCTACTCACACTTTGTTAAGTCTTAGTGTAGTAAATTATTCAAATTTTCTCTTCCAGCACCTACACAACTAGAAACTGTCCTTCATGTCTATAGAAGCAGAAGCCTAGGAAATCCTAAAACATTCTGCTCATCAAGCCAGCAACCTTTAGTAGTCAAGACAACTCTACAGTACATGGTAGGTAATTATGGTGGCCATGAGCATGTGTAGAGTGCTTTTCTCACAATACTGAGTAAAACAGAATCAACTCTTATACTAAGAACACAACAGAAAAGATTCCAGGATAGACAGCTTGACTTCCTGGTTTGTTGAAGCGACAATACTTCTTATTCTAGAAATTCAGCAATGCCAGCATAACTTGGACGCTTCTTCAAGAAGTTGACTATTCAGCTACACCAAGTTGACTAGATTGTACCATATAAATTTCTTAGACAAGGGAACAATCCTACATTAGATATTCCAGCTAAGTCTGTTACCTGCCTTGTCTGTTACCTGCCAGGCTTTCAATGTGAAATAATAATAAACACTGAGAACATACAGAATATATTTTCCTCACTAATGAGTAGCCACAACGATGTCTCAGCATCTCAGGAGGAAGAGATGGTTTTCCCATTGAAGTTGTGGTTTTCTGTGGCTAAGAAATGATCACAAGTTAATAGTAACTTTACTAGCCATAAGAAATCTTAACTACCATGTTCAATTTCTTTTTTTAATGAATGCAGTTTCACAGAATATTAATCTGCTAGCTAATATTCTACACTTTCACGCTGAATCCACAAACAGATCAAAGAACACAGTCACAGCTATGATTTATAGCTAGCAAGAGTTTGTTTACACCCATTCCAAGTATCCCGTAGAAACACACACACACCATCCATGCATGACACTACAGATTCCATGCTATATTTACACTTTATGAAAGACAGAGAAGTTCAAAGTATTGACTAAAATCACAAATCACAGTAACTATAAAAGAAGTGAAGCAAGCCCAGGTACCTGACTGTCAATTTGCCAGATGTGCAGAATGTTATATATTTTCCATACTGATATTGAACCCACCATCATAAGAAGTAGCAGTAAAGAAGAGGGTGTCTTTGAGCACGTGTAAAGTAGATTTCCCCCACCACTAAGAAATTATTTCACATCTGTGAGTAGGAAGCAGCTTCCCATGTAAGGTTGATCCCTAGTACCTCTATTTGGAGAATTTTAGCACTTGGTACATTCAATTTGGGACGCGGGTGGCGCTGTGGGTTAAACCATTGAGCCTTGGACTTGCCGATCAGAAGGTCGGCGGTTCGAATCCCTGCGATGGGGTGAGCTCCCATTGCTCGGTCCCTGCTGCTGCCAACATAGCAGTTTGAAAGCACGTCAAAGTGCAAGTAGATAAATAGATACTGCTCCAGCAGGAAGGTAAACTGTGTTTCCGTGCACTGCTCTGGTTCGCCAGAAGCAGCTTAGTCATGCTGGCCACATGACCCGGAAGCTGTACGCCGGCTCCTCAGCCAATAAAGCGAGATGAGCGCTACAACCCCAGAGTCAGCCACGACTGGACCTAATGGTCAGGGGTCCCTTTACCTTTACCTTACATTCAATTTATTATTGCTGTTGTTGTTCATTTGCATAGCAGCATCAATATGCAAGGTGCTTTACAAGGTGCCAGCACAAAATTAACCTAAAATCATTAAATATTTTGTCAGTTGTTAACACGCTATGCCCACAACCTCCCAAATGCCAGACAGAACTATTATTAGAAGCACCTTTTCTAAGTAAGTAAAATATGTAAAAGGTGCCAGGTGAGTCTCTTCTGGAAAGGAATTGACTAAATTTCGGAAATACTACTTTGTTCAATACAGATCCTCTTGGATTGGCAGAAGGGTCCTCTTGGTGGTTCTGCCACCCTCAGAATTTCCGCGGGTGTCAGCCCAGGAGAGGGCATTCTCTGTGATAGCTCCTAAGCTGTGGAATACTATCCCCACAGCAAATAGTTTGTGCTGATTTTAACATTGTATTTTTATATCATAACCCACCCTGGGACCTCATGGTGAAGAGCAGGCATGAAATCCCATAAATAAATAAATAAATAAGGTACAGTTGCAGAAAGCACCTTCCTCCAAACAAAACTCTCAAACATTTACATAGCCTTCAGCTAAAATTTATATTTTTTTCTTTGGTCTTTTCAATTTGAAATGTATGGTCTTATCACAAATCTACCCTAAACATTTCTGCTAACATAAGTCAAACGATTAGTAATAAAATACTTGAAATCCATCCACCTTAATCAACCTTTTCTTGTTGCAACTATCAAAGATTTACCTGACTTGCTTGGCACATTTTCTCTTAAATGAAATGAAAATACAAGCCTACATATAGTATGCCTGTAGCACAAATATATTTCTTGGCAGAAGCTGCAAATAATTAACAAGACACAGGAAGTTTATAAAGCTTTAAGTCGACCAATATTGCTTACAGTCCTCTTCCACTGTACAGTATCCTTGTCTGGCTATCAGATCAAGTGGTTTCTGAGCGACAAATGTCTTTGTAGTGAAAAGCGTTAACGGTGTTCCATCTGCCTTTATATACCGTATTTTTCGCTATATAAGATGCACCAGACCATAAGGTGCACCTAGTTTTTGGAGGAGGAAAACAAGAAAAAAAATATTCTGAATCCCAGAAGCCAAAACAGCAAGAGGGATCTGGCTTCTGGGATAGCCTCTGGCTGTCCTGGCTTATGGGATAGCTGTGAGCAGCCTCTCCCGGGCAGCGGGATAAAGGCTCCCTGTGCCTGGAAGAGGCTGCACACGGCTAAGGCAGAAGCCAGGAGAGGCGCTTCGCTAAAGGGGCGCTGCGCAGCTCTCCTGCGCAGACAGGGAGAGCTGCGCAGCGCCCCTTCAGCGAAGTGGGAGGAGGAACAGAAGGGGCTCTGTGCTTTGCGGGAGAGGTGCTTCACTGAAGGGGCGCTGTGCAGTTCTCCCTCTCTCCGCAGCATTTCTCCTTCCCCAAGGATTCGAACCGCCCACCTTCTGATCGGCAAGCCCTAGGGTCTGTGGTTTAACACACAACGCCACCCGCATCCATATGCTTACTGTGCTTAATTAATGCATACACAAATACAGTTAAGTGTTTCCTTGCCACAAATCTTTGTAGAAAGAGACAAAGTGCCCACATTTAAACGCAAAATCTTTATTTCAAATAGCACTTTAATCATGTGCCTTTCTTTTCAAAGAAATTGTGCTCCATGGGAATAGCAGTAAACACACACTACCCTGAACTATGGAGAAGCCTTTTGGTCCATCAGCAAGAAAGATGATATTTAAATACTCTCCCCTCAGGCAAGTTTCCCCCTTCCCCAAAGATTTATGTCCTTGGATTTGGCATGCCTTCACTACTTGTTGATATATGTCAGACCAACAAAGCTTGAACTTCGTCCCAAAACTAAGCTGAAGAGTGAATGAGCAGGAGAGCGAGTGAGCTGCTTTGCTTTCTTGTTCAGAGGCAAAGTCATTAGAAAAACTGGCTGACTCCCCAGAACATCCCCCACATCTCTGAGCATAGCACACCGCAGCAGAGGCTGGCAAAACGGACGTGTAGTAGCAACAGCAGCAGCAAACGTGGCACCTTAAAACCTGAGATTTTTTTCAGCAACACCTTTCATAAGCAAGAAGTTCACTAACACAGTGTTTAAATGTTTTTGTACTGCTTTTATTTCATGTATTCTAGCCAGGCACACCCCCTTTTTCCTTGTTCCTGTCGCTTGTAAAATACTGTTGCTTTATTGTTCTAGTTTTTCATTTTTAGGAAGATGTTGCTGTGGAGGGGGTTGAGTTGCCTTTTTATAACCCCATTTGTGTGCACAGTTTTGCATTGGGATTCTTCAGATTTTGTCCTGTCCTTGGATTTTTGATGAATGTTTGAGTTGAGAATGGGTACATCATCTACTCTAGTCGCGTACTTGGATATCAAATAATCACTGCTTCTCTTCCACACACCTATATGGCCCATAACACCTCGGGGTAGTAACTGTTCCAAGAGTTTTTTTATTTGCAGAAATACAACTGTATCTACTGTAGCATTAAACATTCTGTGGAGAAACTCTAGGGGCTGGTTTAATAGCACATCCTGGTTTAAAAATCAGTCCTATGCAGGCGATTGGAGAGTAAAGGAATAGAATGTGCAGGGCATTTAAGTGGGAGAATAGATTTCCAACAGTGTGTAAAGGAGAGCTGCATGTTCTTAGGTAGTAATTATTGGTGTGAGAATGTGGATGTTACAAATGCACAAATGTCCCTATTTTCATATGTGAATTGACAGCAATGCATCATACCCAGGGGTCACACCCCTATATTTCAGGACAGTAGGGGCTCTATATAGAACCATATAAGAACCCTTCAGGTTGAGCCCAGGTAAATAGGCTTGAAAAAGGCACACATACCAGACGCATGCAGTACTATAGCTAGCCGAAGTGTCAATAGATTAATTCAGGTAACTGGTCAAATAACCTCTTTTACTCAGCAAGTTGTATCAATATTTCCCATACTAGTTAAGCATTGGTTTTGCAGACCTGGATGAAAGCTTTCAAAGATTCCACCATGTCCCAGGAACAGCTGTTGGTTCTCGAATATCTCACTATTCCAGTTGGAAGGTCTACATCATATCCAGAAACTTGCAATTGGAACTTCATCAAGAGCAAGGGCAGAGATCCTAACAGCTCAGTGCCCCTGGGCTAAAAGAGCAAGTCATTTTGGGCTATTTAGAACTTTATTGGATCTTGAAACCTGTACATCATCAGGTTAAAGACCCTTTCAGAACTAGATGAGGTGTTGCAGGAATTTCAGTTTGCAGGTCAACAAGCATCACATATTTTTCCTGAGCCTTGAACTTGTTCCCAAGCAACATGTTTGTGATGAGATGTTGAGCCAAGAGTCTAACATATTGCAGCCATTAAACATTCCAAGGCACTTTCCACGAGAGTAAACCTATTATTCCCAGTGTCTTGAGCACTGGCTAAAATCCCAGTCAGTCTGGATTTTTTAATTCTGCCTACCTGAGTTTCACTTGTTTGGTGCCATTATTCTCTTGCTGTTTTTTTGTGTGTGTTTTTGGTAAACTATTTGGCAACATTATAGACTTGTATGTTGCTATCAAAGTCTGATAAGAAAAGAACCAGCATGGGTTTGACCAAACTGTGGGAGGCAGTGGAAGACAGAAGTGCCTGGCATGCTCTGGTCCATGGGGTCACAAAGAGTCGGACACGACTAAACGACTAAACAACAACAACAACAACAACAAATCAAAGTCTGAAATTGGCTGCCTTTCAGTAAAGTGGGAGTCTATAAATTGGTCAATAAAATAAAAGACTATGATCTGTTCACTACAGAGGTAAATGCATGCCAGAGAATCTACAGACATGCAACAATAGCATCTTTACCACACACACATGCCAACCCATGCTTTGAGGTTTGCAAAGGAGACCCTGTCAGTAAGACCATTGATGGGTATCACTTGCAGGGCAATGACTCATGGCTGGGCCTTCTCCTTGGTGCTTTCCAAGGTGTGGGACTCACTTCCAGTGGAGCTGTGTCTATCCCCTGCACTGAAGGTTCCCCTTGGCTTTTGACACATGGATGTTGTAATGGTTCTAGGGGTTGCTTGTGCATAAATCGGCGCCACGCTTGGCTGAGTTACCTGGGTGAACCCTTTCTGTCCGGACAGCCACTCACCCGTGGCTGTCTCAATCGCTGGCAGAATCCGTCAGTGGGCGTTTCTTGAACTTCTTCCAGCAAAGAAGCTCTTTGACGCCTAGTCTCCGCCTACTCTCCCTGCGCGGAAGCCTTCTGCGCAGGGAGGGTGTGGGCAGCGGAGGACCCGTGCTCTCCCCGCTGGTCTCCGGCGAGGAGTCATGGAGCCCCCTCGCCGATTCCCCCATCTGCCCCCCTTCTCCACTAGTGTTACGCTGATTTCCTTCCCCAGAAGATGGGCTGCTTCTCTTCCTCCCGGTGCTCTCCGGAATCCCTCTGGAGCCCTCCCTATCCCTCTGGCTCCGATGGCAGTTCCCTGACATATGTCAATGGGAATTCCAGCAGCTGGCATTGTTTTGTGTATGCTTGGTTTTAGATGTTTTAAAGATGTTTTTAAATTAATGTATGGACTGTATTTTTATGTTCACCATCCTGGATTCCCATGGAAGAAAGGCCACAGTGGAGAACAAAATTATTGGAGAGATCTCATGTGGCATAGTGACTAAGGATGTTTTGACTCATGAAACTTAAGTCTCTTATATCTATGGCATGGCTGAAATTTAGCATAGCTGAAATCTAGCCTACTGTACAAGGCAAGAGTCAGATGTGCCTAATTTTGCATCTGGCCACACCTCTCTCTGGCATCTGGCCTCCATTAGGTTGTCCATGATAGAATGCACCTCTTGGGTAGAGAAAGATTCCACATTTCTGTGTATAGGACTGCAGCATCAGCCTGTAGCTAAGTATATGCATGTGCAACTGACACTACTACTTTCGCTTCCTGTGTTTAATTTTTGGTTGCAAGTTCCTTAGCGTAGGAATTTTTACTCTGGAAGGCATTATGCACACTGGTGATACTATAGAAATAAACAATAGGTTGGTTCCATATTTTGTGAAGCTAAGAGTAGGCCCAGTGAAATCAATGGAACTTAACTGATTATGACTGATTATTTCTATTTATGTAAGTGGGTCTTCTCTAAACACAACTAAGGCTTAACTTAACTCAGCTTGTCTTCCCTCCCAAATAAAAGCCTCTTCCTCTATTTCTCAAGAACAAAAGACTTTAAAAGAAAATTGCTGGAGGGAATGAAATTAACAAAGCATAAATTTGTTGAAATGTGGTCTCTGACAAGCTTGCACTCAAACAACCTAATTGCTATTATGAAGCAATGATCTCTATACATATCATGAAATAGTGGGTACAGACACCTAAGTGCCTAAGGCTACATCCCTACACCTATTTATGAGCACTGGGCCACAATGAACTTAATGGGACTTATTTATGGATAGACATGGATAGGATTGCACTTTTAGTCTGCAGTCCTTTATGTATGGGAGTAGGCCTCATTGACTCAATGTGACTACTTCAGAGTAGACTCATTTAGGATTTTACTGTTAAGGAGAGCATGATATGCATTAATTTTTTATTTTATTTTTTTGCAGTTATCAAAGGAAAAGATGATATGGCTTCCTTCTTGATTTTCCTTCTTGCTCAGTATACCCCAGGGGTCAGCAACCTAAGGCCCATGGGCCTCAAGCAGCCCATGGGGGTCGTTTAATTGGCCCATGGACCCCTTCCACCCACTCGGTTGGCTCCCGTGCACTGCGCTAAACCGGCACGGAACAGAGCAGGGACTGCTTCTGCAATGCTGGCCGACTTCCCATTGACTGCAGGAAGATCATGCAGCCAGTGGGAAGCTGCACACGCCTCCTCTGCACCGGAAGGAGCACCGGAAATAGCGTTTGCACATGTGCACACGCACTCCGGCCCACCGCGGCATCTGCAGGACCGTGAACCAGCCCAAGCCACAAAAACTTTGCCAACCCCTGGTCTACCCTTTCCATGAATGAAAAGCTGGCTTTGGCTTTTTTTCAACCACTGCACCTAAAACATAAAACCAGATAATCTTCCCATTTGAGCTGTGGCCACTCAACTTTTTAATGGCACAAGCAGGAAAATGGCACTTTCAGGACTGGGATCTACAATCAAAAGTGATTCATTCATGTCACTTCATGACTTCACAAGAATACAGGAGATACCTTCAAAAGATCTGGTTCTGCCTCTGTGACTAGTTTAATTCATTTAGATTATGTCTGCATTTTCCATTTCTGCTGCTCTGATGTGACAGGAAACAGAAGGAGGGTTAAGAAGTACTTTATGCCTCAAAAATAGGCTGTGAAGCAAGTTCAGATTTCCATTATATGAATATCTCTGTGTTATAAGGATCCCCCAACTTAAAGCCTTGGTGTGATCCAGTCAGTTCAGGGTTGCTTTACCAACTTGTACAAAAATGCCAAAATAGGCAAGCTGCTGTAGTATATCAGTAGTATAATTTAGAATGTTACAAGTTTCTGCAACTTTGGCAAGTCTTCTGAATTTCCCTGTCAGCAGCAACATGATTCAAGCAATCAACCTTCCCCAAAATATAGTTAACCAATAAGGAACTTTATTGTGCATTCCAGTCATTTCCACACAAAAACTTTACTTGCATAGAACTTGCAAAAGGTGATTAAATAATTATACTCTCTTTTTATCTATGTTTCAGAATGAGGAAAATGTGTTTAGCTATTAATTTTCCTTTGACAGATGGGAAAGATGAAGTCTCTAATTTTTGTATTGCTTGCAGTCTAATAACACTCAAACTTTTAATATGTGTTTAATGCTTTGGTCCCTAATCCCCTTTAATTTATTGCAAAAATAATAAACAGCTACTCTATATCCTAGATATGATTCTCTTTCTTCTTACTTTTATACCCAATGGCCTATGTTTCTGAGCCTTATAACTGGGTAAAGGTATACACACCCAGATAACTGTAACCAGGGGAAAGTGGTTCTGCATTTGGATTTATATGCAGCATAAATACATGCCTTGCTGTTACTGCCTAAAACCAACCTTAGTTATTTGTTAAAGATTTATTATTATTATCATTATTATTATTATTGAAACTGTGATTTAATGCTTATATATTGCCAACACTTTGCTAGACATGAAATGAACACAGTATACCAGTGCATGAGACCATTTTTAGCTGGACAGTTCGTGATAACTGTGCATTTTAAACTGGACTGAATGACTGTTTCCAGATGTCTGAAATTAGGTACTACTATGAGTAGGAGTACGTCCTCCATAACTCAAAACAGCTCAATAACCTCTTGTGTTGTTTAATGTGAGGTACATGTTACTATTGGCAGTTACAAGTAATTGCTTGAATGTAGCTGGCTGTAATAAATTAAACGTGATGTTTGCAAAATCTGCAGTCCTGCCATCTGGTCACCAGAAAGCTTCTGGTACTACTTTGCAAATAAATACAAGTAGTGTTAAAATGCAGGGTGCTTTAATATGTAATCTGTGTGATCTCCAAGCCCCCTGCACTCAACACTTCCTGAAAACTTGAAATAATGTTGACATCTTAAATGAACATCTTTCTGTAACAGTTTGTGGTGTGGCTTATGCACATTAGGCAGGATAAGGTTTGTCTTAAACTTTCTCATGCCGGCAGATCACAACACTATGTCACCATAGCAATACCCTTGCACTGGCACAAGTTTGAAGTGGCGGAACAGACACCTGTGGTCCCGGAGGAGTGGAAATTAGTCAGAATCCTATGTTTCCTCAGGGCAGGGGTCAGTCCCAACAATGCAACAATGGCATAATGCTGTGCAGCAAAGGAGAGTGGCATAACTTTAAACACTCCAAACAGAGATTCCCAGATGACTGCCCATGGCTTCCCTCTTTTCCTTCACAGTCACAATGGAGGAAAGGATTTCAACAAAGTCTGGAGCCAATTATTCTAGAGGACCCAGCAAGTGAACAAGATTTTTGATAACAAGGTGTACAAGTCGGGATTCCATCTCCCATATCCATGAACACATAACTAGGAACACTGAAGTTGAGATTTTTATGATGGGCAACTTACACAAAGGGAGCACTTTGCACAAACAATGAACACCAACAACCAAGGAGAAGCAGTCAATTGACTAAACAAATAATATGTCTAATTCCCAACTTCTCACCATTGTACAGATACTGTATCAGCACCCACCAGATGCCACCACCCAGAGGATCCTGAACTCCACACACGCAACTGGGGCTGCAAGGACAAAGGTAAGCAATGGAGGTAGCTCATCAGGGAGGGGGAGAACATGCTTCAAAGTAGTTCCTTTACATCCACATTCATAGCACCAAGGAAAAAAGTGTGTGTGTGTGTGTGTGTGTGTGTGTGTGTGTGTGTCTATGTCTATTACTCAGAACACCTATAGCCATATAGTACTTCCCCCTCTCATCCCTTGTGATGATGGGAAACAGTACATTTGTGTAATAACTCTATCCTTACTTAGCAGGTGAGACCTGTATGTATTCCCTTCACAAGGGGCAGGCTGCATTCTCAGAAAGGGTGGCTTCTGTTGGCCACAATCCCAAAAATATACTGGAAAACATAACACTATATTCCATCTGTATCTATATCCACTGCTGTCCAAACACTTATGGCTCATGACACAGACATTTCTTGCACACAGAAGGAACAGTAACTGTAGACAGCATTAGAAACATAAAAATAACCCTCCTTAATGAGGCCAAAGACCCATCTAGACCAGCACTTTTTCCCTACCAACCAGATGCCAATGGGAAGCCATATGCAGGACATGAGCTTAGTGGTACTTCCTTGCTCATATTCCTCAGCAACTGATATCCAGAAACATGCTGCCTCTGATCTTCGAAGTTGTACACAGTGTTCATTAGTTAGTAGCCTTATCCTCAATGAATTTGTCTAATCTTTTCAAGCCATCCATGGCCATCACTACATCTCACGGTAGTTTAACTATGCACTGTGTGAAGAAACTGTGGTTTCTGAAACTGACCTGGGAAATAAACCATAGTTAATGGTTAACCACAGTTCCCACTTTGGATGGCACAGAATGCTGTGGTTAACTAAAATGCAGGAGTGAAAGCTTCCAAACACCTCCTCTCAGCTGCACAAGAAGGGGGGAGTGTACAAGTCCAAAGATAATTGTGGTTTGTGCACATCATGCTCAAACTAAATCATGATTTAGTTCTGGAAGGAGGAACCTGTGGTTCTCAAGATGTTGTTGGACTACAACTCCCATCAGCCCCAGCCAACATAACCAATGAGCAGGGATGATACAAATTGTAGTCCAACTGCATCTGGAAGGCCACTGGTTTAGTGTGGCATGCAAATATCATGAAAAAACTAAAGTCTAAAGTCAAACTATATCTAGCGTCAATTTTCAGTTGTTTGTAGATTTTGATATCTTAATTAACTCACCTCTCCTCCAGTGCAGGGGAAGTGACTGGAGTATCTAGAAGTGCAAATTGCTCCTTTCTTGGTTACATCATCATCCAGCCCAAAGGCTGCTGAGCAGTTAGTGGAAAAATATTTGTAAGGTTTCCATGTTTTCCCAAAATCCTGAGATCGCTCCAAGACCATGGCTGCCGGTCTTGGTGACTTGAACACCATGATTAAGTGAGTGAAATAAAACTCAGTTTCCAAGTTCAGTTGGATCTTCTCCCTGTTCACCCCCTGTGCTGATTGCCACCATGTGTATGGCAGCCGAAAGGGTGAGTCAACCATGGCAGAGGGTGAGTGAGCCAGATGGGCATGCTTGTTGTTGCATTTGCTACACTTAGGCTGCTTGCATATGAAGTCTGCATTCTCACTGTAGGAACAGTAAAACTCTGTGGCGTTGTCCCCACACTTTGTATCTGTCCACAACTTACGCCCGTATCCTAAATTTCCCATTCGAGGATTGCACGCTTTCTCACAGTGGGATCCAGCTTCAACAACACTGCTCAGTCCTATGTAGGAAAAAGTGTGATAATTAAAAACTAAGTTAGCATAAATTATTATCAACCAACTGTACCTAACACATAATTAAAATTCTGACTTTGCAATAAAACAAGAAGGCACAGTTAAATTTTTACTGGACCCACAAAGGATATAAGACCTTAGGCAAGCTTTTATATTCAGAGCCTCAGGACAACGCAAAGGCACACCTTGTATCTGTATTATAGGGATAATGATACTGGCCTATTTGACAGCACTGCTTTAAGGATTACTGAGCTATTTTATGTGAAACACTTTGAACACTTGAAAGGTGCTATATAATGTGCTATTGAGTGTCTACAAAGGCCTTGGACCAAACTATTCAGTGCAACTATTTAGTGGCTCTTTGTAAACAGAAATATTGAAGAATTGTCCACCTTCCCCCTGCTCCTCAATAACTTACGGTATTTAGTTCTAGGACCTTAATACTCCATGCCTTAAGTACCCAGTAGTTTGTCTTCAAAAGAGGCTCATAGATGCATGGTGTTATTTTGTAACTGAACAAGCATGGATCATTTAAGAGAAAACACACAAGTGAGTAAATATACTGGGAGCAAGGCGCTACCCTACACCAAACACTCAGATTCTGAATAGTTTAAAAATCATGGAGGTGTAAGAGCCAAATACATACTTCCCTCAGGAATATATTCACAGGTGGATCTTACCCAGAAGTAGAACAGTTTATTATAAAGGGGCAGGTATAAAATCCTGAGACACAGCCCAAGGGAATATTTTCTGGTGGAACATGTAAGACCCAGTGCAAAAGAAGATGGGATAGACCTAAGGAGAGCTATTATTTTGTATTCACTGAATGCTAAATCTCACGGTATTTCTTTTATGCCCCTTCTTTTAGATTTGTTTTTGTTTGTTTGTTTTGATGCTATGTATTAGACTTGTTTTATTTGTTCTTTATATCATTTAAGATTTCATGCTAATGTTCTGTCTTGGTTTCATTCCCGTTTCTCAAGGCACTCTTTTTCAGGTTCTCTTTCTGGTTCTTTTATTTCCTCCTTTGATCTTGGTTCAGCTCTGGATACTTGTCACTTTTTAGCCATTCTCCATTAGTTTAATACTGATTATAATTTTAATGCATATCTTCCTACTCCATATATTTTCGCTCAATTTTTCAAACTGTTTTCTCCATTGAAGTTCCCTTTCTTGAATTAAACTTTTTCCATGCCTCCTGCTGTTCATCTTTTTCTCTGTTGCTAGGCTGTGAAGTAATCAATCCTTCTTCTGGGGTACACAGATTATAGATAGTGGTGGCCAACCTCCTGGGGCCCACATGCCAGTGGTGGATGTGCCCAAAAGTGAGTCTGGCCACTCCACACTTGCACACAAGGGTGCCAACTTGAATAAAATATTGGGGGGGGGGTATGCCCCGCCCCACATCAATGCTCATCAACTTGTGAGGGTTCCACAAGTTTTGTTGGGAGGCCAGCCCCTAGGAGTTGGCTCCTATGCTTGCACACTCACTTGTACACACACACAGCACATAAAGGCACATAGCTGCCGCCCCCATCTGAGCCCCCATCTGAGGTTATCATTCCCTCTCCGCTCATCAAATTATCAATCTGATGACCAGATGTGCAATCTGATTTGCATTCTCATTACAGTTCTGAACTCTGCCCACTGCCATGTTGTGCCTACTTTTTACAAAAACCTTTTTGCTGTTGTTGCAAAATCCAGTGGTGTCTTTGAGAGCCATATAAAACATTGCTTGGAGACCAGCAGCCACACTTGCTCTGTGGTTTTATTCCATTATTCACATCACTACTACTTCTTGTAATATCATCTGCTTATTCTCTAGGCTATACTATGGTTATTTCCTTACTTTTCCTTCTCTTGTAATGTCCTTCTTTCTTGTTTCTATCTTCAGCCTCTATTCTTTAGTCTGCTGCTCTGCTTGTTTATTCTGCTTTTCATTTTGATCATATCACTCTCATTCTTTTGCCTCTCCATTGCCTTCATTTTCTTCAGCATATTCATTTACATCTTATTTTGGTTTACAAATGTTTACATTCTACTGCTCTGGTATATCTTTCAGCTTTTCTTTTTTTTTTAATACATACCGTCACCAATATTTGCTTCATCCCACTGGTTCCCTCTTCTTCAGATGTTCCTTTTCAATTTATTATTTTGATCTACAAACCTAAGCTTTTGGGGGGGGTCTTATTTTCTTTCCTCTTTCAGTTCTTTTTCTTTGGATTCCCTTCCTTGTGACATTACGATGGACCAACTATTTCCTCTATTTGTACATTTGCAGAGGTTTTCCGCCTCTAACTTAATGTGTTGCTTTCACCTTGTGACTCTTGTCCTTTGCAGTATGCAGTGAGCTCATTTGAAATATATGAGACTTCTACGTAAACATGTTTAGGATCAGGATAATAAAAAAGAGTATTTTTAGGCTACAGAGTAAGCTCAAATGAATAATGCACACTTCTGCCAACAAAAGTAAATAAATACAACTGTAAAAGTCACATAGTAACACTGAGTCCTTTTCAAAGTGCTGTACAAACATTAACTAATCTGCACAGCTCCCCTGAGAAGTAAGGAAGCAAGTATTATTATAATGTGTCTTATCAGCTAGGCCAAGATGGATTGGCTTGATTTACATGCTGGCTGCTAAGATTTTTCAGTCTCATTATGCAATGTAGTCAAGTTACCTGGTGAATGTTTACTGCAGCAATTTTCTCCATTATGCTTCTAATGCTGACATGAGAAAAGTGCTTTGAGTTTATTTTTTAAAACAACAACAACAATACTCATGCATATTCATGAGTCTGAACAGGTACTATACACTGTGGATCTGGGATACATATAACTTAACTTTCTGAGAAACTTGCTGAGCCAAATGTCTAGCTCCTGAAGTGGGAAATTACAGTTTGAAAATGTGCTGGATTAGTCTGACAGCTCTGCTTTAATTATACTGAAATCTTCCAAAAAATTCTGAATCATCTTCTCATACTATCAGGAAAATATAGTATTTTCCAAGTCTAAATATATTCCCATTTATCTCTTTTTTTTTGTTTCCTAATTGGTGTTGGGTTTCACTGCAGAGGAGTCAATGAGAAAACTGCATGTGGAGGCAATTTAAGACTAACTTAACACTATTTTCTATGAAATTTTACAATGTAGTTTTGTAAAAAGTAGTCCAAGTAAGAAAATAATAATTAAAGAGATAGATAACTTCAGTCCATGTTGTGTGTCATTTTTCTGTATAGTACTATCTGTCACTAGAACTTTGCAAAATGAAAATAAGCTTAGATATTAGAAAATAAGTATTTTTACACTGTCAGCCATGAGATCATTAAAGGCATTTTCTGTCCTGTGCTCTTTGCCTCTCTTTCTCTTAATATTTATAGTTACAGTAACTGCACACTACCTCCCAGCCTATGTTAGTACACATGCCACTGAACAAAAATCTGTAGTAATGGACAAGAGCTTACAAGGTACAGCATGACTCACCTGTAAAACATTCAGAGCTAAATCATATGTTTCCTGCTGCAGCATTATTCAGCCAAAATATACTTGCCTCCTATATTTCCCATTATCCAGTTTACAAATTGATGATATGACACTCAAATAAAAATATAACAAATCCAAAAATAAAATACTTGACTGTAAATGTTACTTTAATAATATGCATAATCAGGCATTTCAGGCTAAAGAAACAGGTGTGTTTCTTTAGGTATGAAATAGGCATATCTCCTCATCACTGGCTTCTATGAATGTTTTACTAGATAACAAAAATATCATGTAATGCACACTATCCCTATCCCTACAGTGACAATAGCTGAAACTAGATTATTTGGCAGTTAATAGATCTAAGTAAAAAAATATATCAAATAGTGAAAAAAGCAGTCCCACCTATATAATACCAGGCTAGGTTATCCTAAGGCTAATCAACACCCATTCCTGCCATAGAAGTGTGAATGAATGTTACCTTTCTGCTTTTTATCTCATCTTCTCCTTGCTCTAGGCCCATTCACATTAGGGAATGTGCCGATTTTTGTCAGAAGGACAGTGATGTAGACACCATAGGATGACATTTGCTTGCAAGGATCAGTCCAGTCCAGGTGTTTATCTCTTTGTAGGATCTGTGAGCTTCCCCGCCCCCCCCCCTGTTACATAAACAATAGTAGCAATCAGTTCAGAAAGAATGTATGTGTTCAGCTTTACCCTCAGAGTAAGATGCCAATAAATGATAGTGAAATAAACTGCAGGTGGAAATGTTGGTGCATAGTTTTCCTCTCCAGCATGTTATCTGGTCCTTGTCCTGTCTAGTTCTGATCAGTGGCATAGCGTGGGTTGTCAGCACCTGGGGCAAGGCAAGTAATTTGCGCCCCCTAACCCGTGGATTTGCGCCCCCTAACCTTAACCCCCAGATGTTGCGCCCGGTGCGGCCGCCCCCCCCTGCACCCCCACGCTACGCCACTGGTTCTGATAGGGGGAAAATAGATCAAAGCAATATGGCTGCACAAAAGTTGCTTTCTTAACTTTTTCTCATTCTTGAAACTGTTAAGAAACAATTCACATGATTTCTAGGGGCAAACCAGTGGCATTTAACTTTTGTAACTAGATATGGGTGCAAAAGCACAAGTTGTTCATAGATGCTTTCATGGGTGTAGCCAGGATTTATTGGGGGGGGAGGCAGGCTTTATTTTAGGGGTAGCAGAACCGAGTTATCTGCAACAGAATTCGTCACTTAGGGGTTTTTTTTTAATTTACTTGATGGGGCGGCAGCTTACCCCCCCCCCATGCACGCACCCCCCCCCCAGCAATGCCCATGGATGCTTTGAATTCAAGACCATTTTTATTCACAAGATCATCAGGGAACAGGTTCACATCCGCATACACAAACCATGCTACCTACTGGTACATTCGCCTTGAATCCTTGAGCAGCTGATTTACCAAACAAATTGGGAAATCGTTTATAATAGATACCAATTATTATTTATTATAGCTTGTACTGACTTGTGTTAGATGTATAAGACAAATGCCCATTGCACCAGACTTTACAATTTTTTCCCCTAATCTGGAAGGAAAAATACAAAGCCTATAATTGCTTTTTAGGATAGCTCTATGTTTTGTGTATTTAAATTTCCATTCCTCAAGATGACGCTTTCTGAGCCAAACGCTGAAAATGTTCGGGATTTGGTGTGTGTGTGTGTGTGTGCGCGCGCGCGCGCGCGCAATATGTGTTAATTAGCTCGTGGGATGAACCAGTCTGGTTTTCAGCCTCTCTTGCACCGCTCTTGACTTTTTAACACTTTCTTCTGAAGTTAAGGAAGAGCCATCAATTGTTTGAAAAGCGAATGTTATCTCATTTACCGTGGAGGCATTTGAAAGGGGAGGCGAGGAGACAAGCGATCCTGATCCGAGTTAAGACTAGGAGCCCTATTTCTCTCTCGCAGGCAACAAGAGGCGCTTCTTGGGTTACTGACAGGCGTTCCAACCCTGCAGCTTTGTTCGAGGCGAACGAAGTGTGTGTGTGTGTGTGAGAGAGAGAGAGAGAGAGAGAGAGAGAGAGAGAAGCAAGCAACTTCAGGCTTTAACTTGCACGTTAACTTTTGTCTTCGGGATCAGCTCTTCAGAGCAAATCCTATTCTACCACCTGCAGGCCTGCTAATCACAATAACTGGAGAAGAGAAAAAGGATGCGAGCGAAAAGGATTCACATGCACGCGAGCGATCGCGCGCGCGCACCGCACGCACGAGAGAGAGACCAACCTGCAGCCAGGGCAGAGGCGCCTAGCAGCACCAGGTGCCAGAGCGGGCTCCCCATGGCGGACGCGCATAGAGGCCAGGCTCGAAGGCTGCCCGGCGCTGCGCCTTGCATCTCGCGGCCCCTAAGGGCAGCGGCGAGGCTCCATCGCCGCGAGCTCCCGCGGGGCTGCTGCTGCTGCTGCTGCTCCAGCCGGAGGACCTTTGGAGCCGAGCCGAGCTGCGCGTCCTGCCGCGGGCATCTCTCGCGCGCCTTGCCGTCGCCCAGGAGCCGCGCTGCCGAGTCCCTTTCAACGCCGCTCGCCGCCGCCGCCTCCTCCTCCTCCGCCAAGCCCGGGAGCTGCGGCCAGGTGCATTGGGAAGAGGCGCCGGCTCTGCTCTCCCGCCGCTCCCGGCTTGTCTCCTTGTCCCCGATGACAGCCCTGCGAGGGGAGTGGCGGCGGCGGCGGCGGCGGCGGGTCCTAGTACTGCAGCGGCAGGAGGAAGGGCCGGGCTGCTCCCCTCCCCACCCCCCTGAGGGAGAGGCGGCGGCGGCGGCCCGCCCCTTCGTGCCCCCCACCTCGCCGCCCTTCAGCCTCTCTCTAGCTGCCAAGAACCACAGCCACCCTCGTCTCCCTCAGGGAGGGAAAAGGAGCAACAACCTGGCGGCGCCCCGCCCCCCCCCCCCCACGCCAGCCATCCCATCTCGCAGCATTCCTCAAAACCATTGACTTTTTACCGCTGCTCCATCGCTCCCCGCGAAGGTGCCTCAGCCTGACAGACGGAGACAGCTCGGGAGAAGGAGGATCAGGCAGTCTCTCCCGCCTCGCTGCTTCCCAGCCCCCCCCCCCCCGCTCAGCATTCTCTTCCCGCTTCAGCTCTTCCACGCCCCAGCCTGGGTGACTGACCTTCCTTGTCCCCAAATCAAGTGGGTGGCACTGCCGCCCTTTTCCCTGAAGGCATTCTTGTCCCGTCCCCGCCCACCCACCCACCCCCATTTCCATCTGGGTTGCCCTCCTATCTCCCTGTCTCTGATAGCACACCACTTGCCATAGATACTGGTAATAGCAACTACACACCAGAGAACCACACTCCTCACCCATGTTTCAGGTGGTCTACCTGATAAACTCCTCTGATCTGTTTTCCTTTCTCCTTCCACTATACCTCTCTCTATCTCCCCACACCGACACCAAATCCTGCTACAAGAGTATTTCAAAATCATCCAATTAACTGTTACAACTTTTATCTTTGGCCATTTCACCCCATCAGCCCCAGCATCTCTCCTCTTATCTCCAGTGCTTTTCCCCCAAGCGGTACTCTGGGGTATGCAATACCAGCGCACCTCTTTTTGTTGGTCTTAGAAAGTGTGGCACTTGCTCTAACAACTTCATGGTGAGTACCCGGACCTAATTTTCTAGAAAAGAGCACTGTGCTCATCTCTCAGATCTCTGAAATCACAAGATTTGAAGATACACAACATGTACCAAGGTATCTACCCAGTAACAACTGGTAGAATACATTTCTTTCGCCTGCTGAGAAACCTGTTGGTGGAAAGGGAAAAAATAGGCGTATAAAAAGAATTCCTGGGTGCCAAGATTCAGGGTAGGGGCAAGTACCCTAAAATATGCCATTGTGAGTTCCAAAGTTACCCTCTTCTCCCAGCATAAAAAAAAATCACATTTGTGACGTTAAAAATGGTTACTGTACTTACAAACTCTCCAAAGGTCAGTTTCATGTGCTTTTCCATACAGCAGCCAGAAAACACAGGCAGTAAAACTTGGCTTAGTTATAGTGGTGAAAGTTCCTAAATAATTGGTATCGAAACACAAGAATGGCTTATAAGAGCCATGTGGTCTTAGCTGCAGCAACCAATTTAAAACCTCTTCACTGTCAGAGCTTCTCTGGTAGACTGAGGTATAATAGATTTGATTACCTTCCTTCTAAAGTGAGGGAGAGTGACCAAGCTAAGCCTATTAGGACAGTTTACTACTATATGGTCTTGACCCCTTCGTGTGTTAATTAGACTTAAGTATGTTGGTTATATGAGGCTGGTTATCCCACAAAACCCACATCCCTGCTGCAAGTGCATAAAGTGAAATGAATACAGGAGTCTACTGCCTTCATTTGTTGTTTTGGACAGTCATCCTATCACTAAACACTTACTACTAAGTAATAGTTTTGCTAGGCCATAGTCCACCTCTTCCCAGTCACCTGGCTCATATTTTTCCTCCTTAATACATAATTTGTAGAAATCTGTAAGCTGCTTTAATGTAGAAAAGCAGTGTGTGTATGTGTGTGAGAGAGAAAGAGAGAGAAGCTGTTAATAATAATAATAATAATAATAATAATAATAATAATAATAATAATTTATTTATACCTCACCCATCTGGCTGAGTTTCTCCAGCCACTCTGGGCAGCTCCCCATTGAGTGTTAATAACAATACAGGATTAAATATTAAAAACTTCCCTAAACAGATGTATTTTAAAATTAGGATAGCTGTTTATTTCCTTGACATCTGATGGGAGGGCGTTCCACAGGGCGGGCATCACTACCAAGAAGGCCCTCTGCCTGGTTCCCTGTAACATGAAGCTAAGGGCTTGCAAAATCCCCTATAGTAGCCACTGGTGTCCAGCAATTTACTACATGGTTCAGAAGAAGATCTTCACATCTATAAAGCCTACCAGCAAAGTTTGCAGCAGGATGGGAAACATCAAATCACAGTGAGCTGTTGCATAAATACACACAGAGACAGCTACTATGGGAAGCAATTTACAGCATTTTCTTCTACATGTTGGAAATCTTTATCAAGTGAAATAATTATAACATCTCATTTTTTCAGAAATAATATAACATCTCATTTTTTGGCTTCTTCTAGTGCTGTGTCAGAAAAATATATGACCTTTCAGTAACTTTCTTTCGAAAAATATGACATTGAAAGCCAAATGATACTGTCACTAGTAGTCACTTCTCACACCTTGTGATGCATACTGTATGGTGCTAAAATAAAAGCTCTCAGATATGAAGCTGGATACAAACTAATATGTATCTATGAGTGACTGCCATTCACCTTGACATTAGGCTGAAATTGGGGTTATTAGGAGCATTTGCTCAGTTTATGTGATAGATGGAACTAGGCTTCTTAAGGATGTGACAGTCAACCATTCATGGCTAAGACTGTCAGAAACAGTAGCTAGCAAAGAGGAGGAGATTAGATATGTGGTTCTGTGGCAGAAAGTTCCTGTCTAGACATAGACACATATTTACATGCCTGGATGTTTAGAGAAAATGATAGAAGAAAAAAACACTTTCTCTTATTATGAAAGTGTGCAATGAAAATAAGATATGCAGAAATTATATTCTTAGCTGTTTTTCTAGTTAATTTAATATAATCAAACGAGATAGAACTAATGCTAAATTATTATTAAAAAAATATGGATGATACTATTATGAGAGGGCATAGCTCTCATAGGAGATAGAGGCATAGGATTGTGGTTGTTTTTTATTGTAGTGATTAGGTTTTGGAAGGTATTTTAATAGTGACAAAATATAAAAAGTGGCCCATGCTAATGAAGTCAGCTCTTAATAGACACAATGGGCAGGGGCATGTGTCTAAAATAATACAACAATTGTTAATTTTGCTAAAATTTGGAGTGCTTGAAAAAATGGTCATAAAATACCATTCTTCTTTCGGTGGTTTATATGACGAGCACAGGCATGGCAAGATTTAAATTGTTAAATGAATAAATGATATATTTAACAAATTTTCATTCCACAGTTAAGAGATTTTCCTCTAGTCCCTGCATCTAGGCTTATTCAGAGCGTGGGGAAAGAAATGCATTTGGCTTTTGTGGTTCATCACTGAGAGGGCAAAATTACATGTAATCTTAAATTCATGTGATAATATGAAGGAGGGATATGGAGGGAAGAACTGATAAGATAGAGGGGCACTTCCCCTGCCAGGCAAATTCCCTCTAGACCATTTTTCTCATAGCCAGGATTATTTTCCTCATAGCCAGTTTCATTTTCCCCATAGCCAGTTTCACAGCTCAGTTTGCGGGAAATTTTTCCACCCACTGGCCTATTTCCTAGCCAGTATCAATTGGGTCACCTCTATATGTTTGTTGAGACCCTCAAAAAACTTGAAGAGGTTAGTGAGACAGGACTTACCCTTACAGAAGCCAAGGCTTGTTCTTCTCTATGCTTGGTTATTTTATCTTTAGCCATATTTTCCACCAGTTTTCCCAGAACTGACATCAATTTAACCACACTGTAATTTCCTGGATCCCTGTCTTAAAATTGGTTTTACATTGGCCACTTTCCAGGCCTCAGGTGTGGAAGCTGCTCTTAGGGACAAGTTATATATTTTTGTGAGAAGATCAGCAATTTCTGTTGGATGGATGCCATCTGGAGTGGGAGATTTGTCGGTTTTTGTTTTGTCTGTTAGACCTAGAACTTCATCTTTCATCACCACTATTTGCTGCAGTTCCCCGGACTCCCTTATTACAAAAGTTAGTTCAGACATAGCAAACTGCCGTACATTTTCCACTGTAAAGACAGATGCAAAGAATTAATTCATCTTCTCTGCAATCTCCCTATCTTCCTCTAGCACACCTTTGACTCCCTTGCTTTCCAAGGGTCAATTTTCCACTTTCCCACACAAGTTTCCATGCAAATAACTAATAACATGCTCTGCTTGTGTATTTGCCTTCTCAGAAACATGCTTCATTCTTCAGGCTGACTAATTCAGGAAAGAATGAGAAGTATTTTAAACTGACCTTGAATCAGTGTACAATTCGACAGATTAGCCATAATCACTGGTCCCTTCTCCATTGCCGAAATTAGAACTATCTTTTACTACGTGTATTAATAAAGCTTTCATTTAAGAGAATAAAACTAGGGTCGGAAAGTGCATCATCTCCATAAATCAAGCTATATTTTCTCCACTATTTATTTACTGCTTATAGAGAAATGCACTTTGTGACTGAAGTTGCTTGAAGTTTTTCTGTTGTCTTCGGTAAGATCTAAGGATCTAACCCTTATATTTTATCAGTCCAAAAGATAATTCGTGGAAACCTATATGATAAGAGGGCTTGGGTGAATACTGGCATATTTCCAACATTTATTAATAATATGAATCCTTATTTACCTTAATGAAAGTATTCTATATACCCAGAGTAGCGTCATTCAGAAACAAAACTTTAGCAAGCAACATTCTTTTTGCTTTATGCTAGCATATGCTAAATACGCTAGATCTTGTTGGTCCTCTGGTTAATAATTATTTTACAGCATTTGTTGAATGTCATTTTAAAGTCTTCAAATTAGGTGGTTTGAGGTTTCTTACATAACCATACAATAGAAAAAATTAATAAATCTAGGGCAATATAATGCTGACCTGTGATGTGCTTTCCCATGAGTTCTGCAGACTTTTATTTATTTTGTTAAGAATAATTACTTGGGAATGCTCACTGTGATGGTTATATATATTGCTTCCCCAAAGTGTACGATTCAACTTACTTGCTTGAATCATTTGGAACAATTTTCTCAGTATGCCCCTTACTGCACCCTTTTGCGAATGGTGTCACACTGCAATTAGGATTCATTAGGATAAGAATCCTGAATGAGGATTGGTCCCACATCACAGCAGAAAATTGTCCTCCATATTTATGATTCTGTAACACTTGATTCATTATTGCTATCATGTCACGGTATGCTTCTGAAGGCTCTTAGCTGAAGCGGGCCCTGAACCACACAGAAAGCTTCTGCTGGATGACTGAGGATGTGGTGATGGCAAGACGTACTGCTAATTCACCACAATTTCGTGTCACAGAACAGGCATGACAGTGTGTTCTTATGGCAGTGCATGCTTAATGGTTGCTTTTTTGTTATTGGTATCTCAGTGCCTCCTGCTTGGTAGAATGTGTCTGTGTGCATGTGGTTGGGATGGGGTCAGGTAGGTTGAATTATGAGGGCTTTTTCCTTTCATCATGTGTAGATTGACTCCTTCTGTGCCAGGCTGATGTGCAGATGTCACTGGCATGCCGTTCTGTGATTGGCGATGTTGCCATGCTGGGGATCTGGCTGGCAGGGTTGCTTTGTTCGTTTTTTTTGTTCTGTGTTTGTTTTCTCATCAGCTTTTGTGTGGATGAGTGTAGGATCCTGACTAACACTGTAATCCTAATCATGTCTACTCACAACTAAGTCCTATTTAACTCAGTGGTGCTTATTCCCAGGTAAGTGGAGCCTAAGTTGCACCATATTCCACCTGTATTGTGTTGATGGAGGAACAATCGGATTGCCTGGCTGCTCTGCCATTGAAATTGGTGGTGCTTAGAAGGGCATCCTTCCCTAATTTTAGAAGCAACTGTTTGGCTATGCTACTTTATTTGCTTTCCCATTTAAGTTGATTTGAATTGTAAGCATATTTTTGAGAAGAATTTGAAAAATGGGAACAATAAGGTTTATTTTTTAACTACAAGTCTGATCAAAGATCACTTTTTATATATTGGTATTTGTATAGGTATGCAGCATTCTTGTTATTGTTTAACAAGATGTCTTTACACAGTGTTCAGTTATTCAGATTCTTTTGGCTACTTGAAGTAGAGTCATGTGTTTTTAGTTTGTTTCTGCCAATGTCTTGATTATTTTACTCTCTGAACTTGAAACTCAATCTGAAACTAAGTGTCCTGCTATACAATGGACGCCTTGCTTTCTAGTGCAAAAATAATACAAAATTACTCTAACAGAAGTAATAATGGGGGGAATAGAAAAACACCCTGACCCTAAATGCCTTACTTGACATTTGATTGCAGTTGGACAGATTTTCAGCTTCAGTAAAGATGATTAGTATAATAGTCAGGTGATAGGTGTCTATTATCATATCAGTTTGAATTGCAGTCAGACTGGAAGGTAATATTACACAGCTTGAGACATCTAGACTTGTACTGTTTGAGGACAGGAGTAAGAGGCTGAACCCAAATTACCCCGGAATGAACTCACCACAAGGTCTCTCTTAGCTTTCCATACTAGCAACCTCAGAGTCAATTTAGTTTTCAGTTCCACATTGCAAGCAGCAAACTGCTGCATGGTTTGTTCCCTCCGTAAACTATTTTAGATTTTGAAAACTGTTGTTATATGTCCTCTGTACAGCCTCTTCATAATATTTTTCACTGGCAACAAGGATGGGATACTTTTGAGCCACACGGTGGGGGTGGAATGAGGCAGTCACCTTGGGCCATGGTTAAAAGGAGGGGGCCCATTCTTGTCATAAGTACTGCTCACCTCTCATTTAAGTGTCTATGAATGGTGTTATATTCAGTGAATTCATTCCTCTGAAATTTACCAAGCCCTTTGCATCAATGCTTTTGTTGTTGCTTTTACAAACTGCAAAGGGTCCTGTTAAAAAAAAATTAAACTAGGTGATGCACAACTTTAGTCAAACTCAGAGTAGTGCCATTGTCCATATTGTCCAACAATATGATATTGTTGCGCCTAAATATTTCCTTCTTTAGATATCTTTGGAAACATACGAATGAATGAACAAAATCAAAGTGTTCGTGCTTTCAGATTTATCTCCACAACAAACTTGTATAGTCAAAGATGTTTTGAACTGTACTTAAAATAATTGGAATAACTGCTAATCATGATCAAAAAGGTTTATGATGATGATACCACAAACTATGTATGCCTGAGAAATGAACAAGATTCACTAGTGGAGTAAGATGTGGCTCCAGGGACCACACATTCGCTCCATAAGACGCAGACACTTCCCCTTTTTAGGAGGAAAAAAGTGTGTCTTATGGAGCGAAAAATACGGTATATCATTTCCCAGAATGCTTTTAGAACCTTACAGGTCCACCACATATGATAGAAGGTGCCTTCCTTTTGCTTACATTTCCAGCAGATATTTGCACTTGTCTTATACCTTTTTGCAAGCTTACTAGGAGTCAAATACCACAAGTACATCATTTTCATCTAATTTTCTTTCAGCGTACAGCATGCTGAGAATTTCACCACCGCCCAAGCCTCCATTACCTGGATTGTGCAGCAGTGCCTGGCAGCAACAACGGCAGATTCTGGTGAGATCTTGTGAGATCTCACTGAGCTCTTGCAAGATATTACAGAGTTCATGAGATCTTGTGAGATTTCAGGAAGAAGTGGTGCTTCAGGTTAAGAACAGTTTCAGGTTAAGTACGGACCTCCGGAACAAATTAAGTACTTAACCCGAGGTACCACTGTATAATAATTGACTTCAACTCCCGCAAGAAAGAATAAGGCCCTATTACACTGCAAGCATATGCTGGCTTCATTTTACTTCATCTGCCATGGCTTCCCTCAGAAAATCCTGAGTGTTTGGATGGAACTGGGAAGACCAGAATTCAAATTTCCATCCAGCCATGAAGCTCTTTGCTGGGGCAAATGATTACCCCTAAATCTAACCTACCTCACACAGACTACTTTTACTGAACAATTGTTGATCTTTGTGATAACTGGAATAGGTACATAATAGGTACATGTATTAGGAGTTTTTGCTTGAAAACACGTATCATTGGGGGGGGTATGTCAAGCTGGTACTGCCATTTTAGGTTTAAATGTGCAAACAATATGTTACTACTGTTGCTCCTAACAGACACCTTCTGTTATTCATTACCCAATGCATATAGTTTGCTAACCAAAATAGTCATTTGGTAATTTTAAGCTGCTCCTCAAAACAAAGAATTTATATTGGCATGTACACTTTAAGTGAAGAATGCTAAGAATTCCTTTGCTGTCGCTTATGGCTACGGCTTACTTGGTTCCTTGCCAACTTTGCTAGTGGGGTAAGGATACGATATAACCTGGGGGGCTGCTGGAACAGTTACCCTGGAGTGATTTGGTTTTGATTCTTCAGTATTGGGGAGGGGTGCAACAACAGTGATTTATGGAGCTTTCAGGATTTGTCTGACAATTACCCTCTTTTATGTGTTAATTTATTTCCACATTTCTTGAACTTAGTTATTAGAAAAAGGTTGTCAAAAGTATAATCTTCCTACTCAGCACATTTGCATCCCCTGAGCTTTATTTACAGTGACAGTAAAATACTTCAATGGGAAGGGAAGCTCAGTTGCAGCGCCCCCACCCTGCAGGCATTTGTGCTATATAGTCAGGAGGGAACAGCTAGTCAGTACCCATGGCATCAGAGAAGGTGCTATTTGGTGCAGCTTTTTTATTTCTTTAGTTCACAGTAAATACTTAGTTCTAATTAACTTCATTTTCTGTGACTCTAATTCATCCATTCTCTCATAATTAGTACTGTCCTTTTTTATATCTTCCTCCCCAACTCTGTTTATTTCCAGTGCATTTTTGGTTGCATTTGCCCCATTTTTCACTGAACCCCGTTTCTTTTTCCATTAGCCTGCATAGTGTACGCCTTTATCCGACTCACCCTCTTTACCCCTTCTTGCCCTTTGGGTTTTTTCCTCTTTCATCAAACTGTTAAAAAGGCTGTACGAGAGAAATTATCTCAAATGAATACAAAACAATTAAATAACAAGGCAGACACTAAAGCATGTCAAACCGTTCTTTTTTAGAGCAATTATTACATGTTTTACTTCGTGCTCTAAGGCATGAATCCAAGAGTCAAATAAATTTAGCTACTTAGGAATGTGTAACAATTATACTGTGTTTTCATGTATTCCAAAGTCAGCTCTTGTGAATAGTGCCACAGTGATAGTTAGAAGGTCAATCAGAGGGCAGAAGGGGTAGTACTTAGAGATACATATGATTGTGTTCTGTATTTTGCCCTCACTCATAAACCCAGTTCTGTAAAGCATGTCTGAGGACAAAAGTTCTCATTGCCATGCCAGGTTTATCTTATTAGCGCTGGTCTATGCAAACATTCTCTTCTGCAGTTCCAAGTGCTTCTTCATCTTTCACAGAATCAAAGAGTTGGAAGGGACCCTGAGGATCATCTAGTTCAGCCCCCTGCAATGCAGAAATATGCATCTGTCCTATACAGGGATAGAACCTGCAACCTTGGTTTTATCTGCACCACACACTAATCAACTGAGCTGGTTTAATCTTTGTCCTTCAAGAATGCACAGAAGTGAATTTATGTTAGGGAATAGTTTTTCATCACAACGTCATTTGGAGTTTATGTGTTTCAGCATCTTTTCCCACCTGCTGCGACAGTATCATGAAAGATGGAATATATAGCTCTTACATACTTCTGCAACAGTCTGATCTACAGGTTCCTTTTGAACTCTTTTTCCCCCTAACGACTCCATTAACTAATCCTATATATGTCTAAACCCCAGTGAACTCCATGGGAATTTGAGCATTTCCAAAATAAGCCTATTGTGAAACTGGTGCTGCTCATGCATGCTCAGTTTTTGCAATGTCCACATGTCCTAGTCACACGAACCACAGCACTTAAGGTGCAAAAAGCCCTGGGATTTGATTGCTGAGTCCTTGGACCCATGCCACATGACTTGTTCCAAAACAGGAACCAGAGAAGGACAGCGCAATAGTGGGCAGCTAAACAAGCCATCACTGAGTTGCAGCTCTTTTTTACCACGCAAGATTCTTTTTAGACTGCACAACGATCGAGCTAAACGTGAATGTCATTTGAACTTAATTTGAGAAACTGGGAGGTGGCTCCCACTGCATGTAAAAATGCAAAACACATGTGTGTTTGTCCTATGTGCACATGTTTTTGTAGCTAGACATGATATACAAATGGAGAGCTAATCTGCCTGAAGCAGGCCTAAATTCCCCCCCCCCCAAAATGTCAAGCTCCATCTCTTCACCCTGCCTTCACCCTAACTATTCCACTAGTTTTCTCAGGCTAAATTTATCCCATTTGAAATCCTGGTGACAATTCTGTATTGAGTTCATATAACTCCAGATGTTTGATGATCTCATCTCTTAATAATGTTTTTAAGGATTTTGCCTACAATCGAGATTACAATCCTTTAAAAGTATAAGCCTATTTAAATTTCAGACAATTCATTAAAAAACAACAACACAGAGACACACACAGTCTTAAGTTTTCTTCCTTTCTAGGGCCTTATTTCTTCGAATCAAATAAAATTTTTTAAAGACATATACTACTGTTCATTTAACTTAATATCCTATACCTGCATATAGTATGAAACCAAATGGCGGGGGTGGGGGGGATGGATAAGGATTCCCACAGTAGACAGTTTTGGATCAAGCAGCTCAGAGGATCATTCCAGTTAATCTCATAATTTAGAGGCTGTTTTACGTCTTTTAAGTTAAGAGACAACATCCATTCTTAAATGGGTATTTAAGTTTGATGTTCTTAGCGCTTCTACAAATGAAAATATTTCATCCTTTGCTTATGCCGCTAGAAAACTCTGTCATTGTTCAATCCCATCTTGAATATAGCAAATATAGATGGAAATAACACCTTGTTGCTCCTTCTATTCATTGCATGTTCTTTAATCAAGAATGAAGTTCATATATTCTCTTGGTCAATTATGCCAGAGTGTTCACAACGGGAAAGTGTACTATATTAATTAAACTGATTCCTTCCCCACAACTGCACATACTTTTTCTATGCTTTCGTAAATATAAATAAATCCCAACTTACATTCTGTATATCTGATATACACAAGTTGATAGGCAGCGTAAATGCATGCTACAGCCTTAAATTGAACTAATTTTTATGTTACAAAGACCTTTCCACTTTTTGTGTGCAAACTACTAATTTTTATTTTCATTCAGCATGCTATTGCAGAGAGGGAGCGGAAAAATGATGGGTTTGCAGTGACATGCTGAATCAGGAGCTGATCTCGCAGCGTTTGTGTGAATGAGCCATCAGACAGGACCACAGTCTTCACCCTGGGATTGCCCTAGTAGAATGGAAGCTTCAAAAGACAATGGAAGCGGGTTGTGGAGTCATATGTTTACTATCATTCTTTCTGTATCACCCAAGTGACAAACAAAAGTGTGGGTGTTTCTGGATACTTAATCATAGCAATAGTTTGCTTATCATCAATAAATCCGCACATATCTTTTGCCCCTGAAAAGTGCTTCTTGAGAAAACTGGTTTTATTCCCAAAATAAAAGCTCACTGCAGATCAATTCTGCATTACCGCACAGTGTGTCTATTTGAAAACAAGTAGGCAGTCCCAGCAATGAGGTGTGTGTGTGTGTGTGTGTGTGTGTGTGTGTGTGTGTCCACACCTGCCCAATGACATTGCAGATGGGTACACCAAGATTGCTGCTTAGGGGTGCTTTTCTCCCATCCCCCACTCCAGAGATGATTAAAGCCAGATGTTGTGGCCAATGAATAAGTTGCTTCAGCAGATTAGTATGTGTGTTTTCTTTTTTCCTCAGTACCTTCTGGATTTCCCCCCTGACCCCTGGGACTATAAACCACATATGCAGGAGGGATCTACAAGACTAGCACAAGTTCATCCCTGGCTATTGCCGTTGTTCTGCTGCAGCTAATAGACTCCTTGAAAGCAGTGATGCCAAGTGTCAGCTTTAAATGGAAATCTAAACAGCTGCTCTTCAAAGAGACCATTGGAAAGACCATTTACATTTTTAATTGGCAGCTCACTGAAATCAGCAGAAGCCTTTATACTGTTTTCAGAGGGAGTCTGATGCGAATGTCTAGCCATGTGATGCTGTTTTTAAACAGTGGCATATGGAACAATAAATCTCTGAAGCTACAGAGGGTTGTTTTGAATTGTGAGAGGGTTTTTTTGGCTGAGTGGCTCCTCTGATACTTTAGTATAACAGGCCAATCACAATTTGCAGCCCTTTCCAATAAAACCCATCAGAGTTTCACTCAGACTGCCTGCTGGCAACTCTGTTGTTAGGCTTCTTGACAGATCTTAAGCTTTAGAAGGAAAAGGAATGTCCTATTGATATAATAATATCAGGCCAGGCAGAGTGCCCTGCTTGTGTAATCCAGTTTCAGCACAAATAACACATTATGGCTGTGGCATTATTTCCATGTGAAAGTGTCTACATTTGGCTGAGCCAAGAAAGTTATCCTGATTGACACGTTTATAAATGGGTCACTTGGAATGTGCATTATAGATTCAAAGAGCAAGGCAATCCACCTGGTGTTTCGGAAGGGAGGTCCTGGGAATCTGCCCACCGAAGGGGCCCTCTCCACCTCCATCAACCCTGGCTCCATAGAAACACAGACAGATGGGTTCAGGGATCCACACTATACCTTCCGCTTTCCAAATAGTCAGTGCAGGCAGCTGCCTTCCTCCATCCTCTCTTCTGGACTCTGCCACATTCCACTTTTGGCAGGACAAACTCAAATTCTCTGTCTGTAGGCCTCTGATGGAGGGGATTCTATGTAGGCCTCTTACTATTCTATTGTATTGCAACAAGATCTGCAAAAAAATTGAACCCCAAAGTCATGTTGTGTGGCCTGTAAGATGCTGGATAGACCATGCTTTTGCAGTCCCAGAGCAATAATAATAGGCTACTGTATGTGGCTGGTGATCTGCTTTTGGGCCACAAATTATGCAGATTTGCTTTTGATTATGACAAATGGGATCCCTCACTAAGCTGTAAGGCTGCAGAACACGTGTTTGAATATGATCTCATTCTTTTCCCACCCCAATCTCAAAGCAAAACAGAGTTATTCCTTTTGCCTTCGAATTCCCAACTCTTTGCGATAACATATCCTTTTGCCTTCCCCTTGGCATAAATGGCTATGCATTTGAAACAAATTATTAGTAAGATTGCTGGTGCTTTTAATAAATAAGTTATCTTGCTTTATGTAAACTGCTTAGAAGTTTTGATGATTAAGCAATTTTTTTGTGGCACACTATCCCCATCTCCAAGCAGTGTAAAATTCCAGGAGTTCCACCCCTGCTTATCCAGGGTCTGTGTTTCCTTTTGCAAATGAGGCACAGTGGAGATGGTGGTGCCTTTATGATATATGGTTTATTTGCATATATACACAACCTGAGCCTAAGATGGAGGGGCTCACAGTGTTAACACTCAAAGAGGTTCTTGCTTCTCACATGGCCACAATTTTGGATGCCAGCAGAAATCAACCATGGCCCTCTGTCCCTGCATTTAACAAACTGCCACTATTTTTCAGACTATAAAAAAACCCATCCTAAACTCTCTGCTACAAATTTATTTTTGTCCTTTGACACTGAACTGGTGGAGGGGCCCCTCCCCAGAGCCATCTGGCCCATACTTTCCTACATTGCCTGCTACTTTCCCTTCGACTAGTGAGGCCAAATTTGTGTGAAGCAGAACACTGACAACTAGCTCTCTGATTCTGTGAAATATCTGCCCAACTTCCAATCCTTTGGCAATGCAGGACTCCTCTTTCGGGATCTTACCAAATCCATTGTTATTCTTTTATTGTTTAAAGTTGTCATTTAAATTTTTGTAAGCCACATTTGCATAGCTGTCAACTTTCAGATTTGAAAATAAGGGTTCAACAGCCTCAAAATAAGGGATCAGCAGCCTCACCTGTCCTGGAGACAGTCTACAAGATATCTAACAATCCGGGATAGCAGCAGGAAACACCACTGGAATAAGGGAATTTCCCGCAAAAAAAAGGGAAGGTTGACAGCTATGCACATTTGATCTACTAACATGAGATGAAATTAAATAAATCAATAACTAAATTACTTTTATATGCTTCAGCTCTGTCTAGTTTTATTAAACATTATAGAAGCATCATAATTTGTGAGTTTAATTTGATGATTATATCGAAAATGGCAAGCTTGTAATGTTCACATGCAAACACGTTAGTAATTTCTGTTCTTATGTATATCTGGAATTAGCTGTAAGGTGTATACTGCTATTATTACTAGATCAGACAAGCATTATATAAACAGAATTAGACTCTGCTTGCAAAATCTTGAGTTTCACTTTACAGTCTTTAGCAAATAAATCCATTGGCTTTTCTAATTCAGAGCTGGTACAAAGCCAAGCAGTTAGCACACTGGAAACCCATAAACACTCTGAAAGTATTTATTTGCAAAAACTTTTAAAAATAACACACTTGGAGCTGTGTTCATTTTGGCAAATGTAATGGTTTGCATGCTCTGCGAGTTTCGCCCCCTGCAGCTGTGCCGTGTTGAAATGAACCTAGAATGAAACCAGCAAATACCAATAATTTGGCCCAGGCTTGTTTCAAATTGGATTCAGGTTTTCTGGGAAGGTTCATGAATCTAAAGGAACTTCTAGATTCATACTGTCTAACAGGAAACAACATATTTCATAGGCCCTGAGGTTTCATAACAGGTTATTTCAACTTGATATTTCTGACTTCTGCAGGAAATTAATAGTGCATAACAATGAATTAAACTCCTCTCCCCTTATTGCTATCCTACTTTTTGTACTACTGGCAATATGGTGACCTACAAAATGCTGCTGTGGGCGTCAATGTGGTATATGGAGTGCTGGACTTGGATGTGGTTCAAAGGTTCGAGCCTTTTCTAAGCAATCCAGTGTACAGGGTGCCCATAAGAAAGCATGGTATTTCTACCTAACCTGCCTCACATAATTGTTGTGAGGCTAAGATGTTGTGCCATTCTCCTGGAACGGAAGGTGGTATATAAATCAGACCCAACTCTCCCTGTTACTTTAGGTATTGCCCTCCTGTTTGGTGACCATTATGTTAAATGACCCTATAGAAATAAACAGCAACTACTATCCATCTGGAATTGTGAGGTGGCTGATCTAATCAAGTTTGGGACCAGAGAAGATTGTTACCTGTCTCAGATAAAATACATGGAGAACAGAAACAGGTTAATTCTGGCCAGAGAGGAATCCAAGTAATAACAGATTAAAATTGTGAGCAGCTCCACATAGGTGAAGAAGAGGATAAGAGAGCTGTAACCTAAGAGGATATAATTTTGGGGACAACAAGGAGGTGGGAAATAAAATGCCTTATATTGCCCAATGAGCAAACAGGTGCTTCCTGCTAATCTGCTGCTCTGCAGGTAATGGGTTAGTATCTTCTGTGTGTCTTATTAGCACCATCTTTTCTTGGTTCAGTGTGAGAAAGCCAAGTTCAAATACTTGTTCAGCTCAGTAGGTGGCCTTGTGCAAGTAATTGTAATGTAACTTCAGAATTGTTATGAGTTTAAAATATACACACACATTACATCTTGGAGAATAGGTAGCATATGGATGTAATAAAGGAGCAGAATAGATCCAAAACTACTCCCTCCCCCACCTTTTCTTTTCCTTGAACCATTTAACTTTTCTTCCATACATGGCTTCTATCTTATCTCAGGTGAACTTTATTGCTTTGAAGGACTCTCACCAGGCTTATGTTTAATCTAACGCTGGAATTGCTTCTCAGTGGTCATAACATCTGAGGTGCTCCGTCTTAGGATCAAACAACACACCAAGAGCAGCAGCCCAAAGTGATCTGGACTGTCTAACATGTGAACCTACTAATAGTCACAGAGGCTGTAGCTCAAGCACAGAGAACATGCACTGCATGCGAAAGGTATCAGGGTGTATGACATCTCCAGTTGAACAACTGCCAATCAGACTGAGCAGCACTGGACTAAGTGAAGGTATTCAGCTAAATTCTACTTAGGGGAGACCTGCTGAAATAAACAAATTTAGTAATGGGTCTACTATGAGTAGGACTAGTGTTGAATAACACCTATAATCTGGTGGTATAGGCAATGCCGTTTCTGTGTGTGGATTCATTTCAAGTTATCCAGAAGACATTGCCTCGTGTCCACCCAGCATAGAATGAAGTAGACTGTGTTTCAACCCATGTCACTGGAGAGGTTGAAAGTGACCTGAGAGGCAACCCAAAGCAGCACTGGCTGTTTAACCCAGCATGCGAAGGTAAGGCTGACAATATGAAAGGAAACAAGTTTCAACACTAAATCCTCTGGAGGATGTGATACCCAGGCATGTGCAAGCAGGACTCACTTGGACCAGGCTTCAGCACATAGCATGGCAGCAGCCCATTACTCTAAATGCCAGAGAGGAAGTCACACCCAAGAAAGCTATTTTAATCTTCATAGCAATGTTCCCTTTCTTGTCATTTGGATCAGTACTGATCGTGGCTTATGTCCCAGCTTTCATGATGTACTTCTATATCATCGCACTATGCCAGTATAATGCCAAGGCCAAAGCTTCCATTGATTTGGGTGAACAATTGCCTACCTATAATGACAAGATAGTAAGGCAATTAGCATGTCAGTGTTCTCTTTAGGCAGGGTGATCACAGATTTGACTCATTCTTTAGAACATGTTGGTCCATTCTATTCCAGTAGAATTGTTTAATTGAAGTAAAGCTGTGGAGCTACTGTTGAAGCAAGAGATTTATTTAATTTGTATACGACTTCACATTTGTTAAAAGTGGAAAAGTAGCATCAACATGTATAATTAAATGCATAGAAACTGGAATTGTGGAAGGCCACATTCTATACTGGGATCCTGATTTTTTTACTTTAAAAATATTAATGGGAGACTCCCCAAAGGTTTCTGAAATATTATTAAATGGGGTGGGGAAAAGAATGTAAATGATTGTGTCTATTTTCTTTAGAACCATTATCTGCTGCCAAGAAAAATAGTACTATACAGTGGTACCTCGGGTTAAATACTTAATTCGTTCCAGAAGTCCGTTCTTAACCTGAAACTGTTCTTAACGTGAAGCACCACTTTAGCTAATGGGGCCTCCCGCTGCTGCCGTGCCGCCAGAACACGATTTCTGTTCTCATCCTGAAGCAAAGTTCTTAACCTGAAGCACTATTTCTGGGTTAGCGGAGTCTGTAACCTGAAGCGTATGTAACCCGAGGTACCACTGTAGTCTAATGCTTCAATATAAAACATACTGCACTGACTAGGCCCCACAAATGAAAGCAGGACACTTCTAAATAAATATGCACTGATTTGTGCTGAACCATCTATAAATAACACATAATGTGGAAAGAAACCTCTCAGTGCTTTAGTGTCTATCCATCTCCAAAACTCAAACTCTCTTCACAGAGAACTCTTGGAATTCTAGCTCAATGAGGGGAATAGGAGTCTTCCAACAATTCTCAGCACCCTTAACATACAGCTCCCAGACTGCATTGGGGAAAGCCATGGCTGTTTAAAGTGGTATAATAGTGCTTTAAAGGTATGGTGTGAATGTTGACCATGGCATCTTCCTCCAAAGAATTATGGGAACTGCACGGTGCTGGGAATTGTAGCTCTGTGAAGGGTCTTCCTAATGACTCTCTTAACAAATTACAGTTCCCATGATTTGTGCTAGAGGAGGAAGTCATGATTGTTATAGCCATGGGTAGGCAAGCTAAGGCCCGGGGGCTGGATCCGGCCCAATTGCCGTCTAAATCTGGCCCGTGGATGGTCCGGGAATCAGCGTGTTTTTCCAGGAGTAGAATGTGTGCTTTTATTTAAAATGCATCTCTGGGTTACTTGTGGGGCATAGGAATTTGTTCATATTTTTTTCCAAAATATAGTCCAGCCCCCCACAAGGTCTGAGGGACATGGACCTGCTGAAAAAGTTTGCTGACCCCTGGTTATAGTGGTATAAGAGTGTTTTAAATATATGCTGTCGATGTGACCTCTGTTTTGTTCAGTTTCTTACTAGAGAGAGTTGGGTATTTTTTTTTTTTACAAAGACCAATGCTTTGAACTCGAAGAGGGGAATAGGGACTAACTTCAATCTCCCAGTGCTGTCCAGAGGCCTGCTCTACATTTCATACCAGACACACTGCTGTAACCATGAACCATCTCTACCATACCCATCACACAGTTCTGCTTAGAAGGAATAATGAAACATAAAGTTTGTGATGACACACTTCTATTTTTTGCTAACCAACAACATTGATACATTTCCCCCCAAAAAATAATAATATTCTAGTGATTCCCAGTGCAGATTGTGCATTGTAATCCTCACAGCCTGGCCTAAAAAACTATAGTTACGGGTTGGAGGGTGATCTGAATCCTGGTTGTGTGTGTTGCACTTGTCCAACTACAGTAGTTTAACCCACTCTAGCAGCTGTGGGTCTCTAACAGCCACACACATATGGCTGTTAGAGTGGGACAGACAATTGGACAAGTGTTACCTGGAAGATTTGCTTTTGTTGACAGAATCACTGGCCTTTGCCTAACTTAAGGAAATGGCCACAGATTCCTTCTAGAAGGGGACATGTCCTCATTTCACCTCCCTGTGGGCGATGATGTCATCCAGCTGTTTCTGTGTGAACTGAGACTGCAGTTTGGGTGGGTGGCAGGGGTGAACATACTCAAAGAGGCATAGAGACTCAGGGGGCAGTTATTTGCTCTCCCTAAGAAAGACATCTGGATGCACATTGTACCCCTGCAGTTCTCACCACTGGGAATTTGGGGTATGTCTGTGTAGCAATAGTCTAAAAATGTTATTTCACCAATGAATTGGCCCTGTTTGGCCCTAAAAGGTTTCCCTAAGTAATACTATTTTTGCATCCATTCCGCTAATCTCCCTTGGCAGCAACTTGACTTTTGAGTAATTTCTGTGATTCATAGCCAGCAATGAGTTTCGGTTGAGAAAACATTGATGTGAAAGTGGAGCTTCCAAATTCCTTTATGATAGTGGCAATGTTCTTCCTCTTTTCTGACAGTGCGACAGCAACATGTTATTCCTAATACAAATGGCTTTGTTTTCTCTAAGCACATACTTTCAATTCCAGTTCATTAACGTCAAAAAAATATGAAAGAAACAATTACATAGAATGCAATGATTTTCTTCTTCTTTTGGTCAGGACCAAAGAGGACAGCTGAATGTTAAGAAAGTCAAGGGTTTCTTTTCTTGGCATAATCTATAGTGTTTTCAGAGCTGTATATTTTAAGAGCCTCCCTTTAGGATGGCTGCATAAATTGGTGTGTTTCTTATTACCATATGCAAATTATGCTTTTCCATCCACACAAAGCACAGTAACAAAGGTTGCCCTTGGGGTGTCTAGCTTCACTCAAGAGCTGCAGTTAAAAATAAAATAAAATCATAATATTGGTACACTTCACACTGCAGTTTCCAAGTCTGACAGATTCTCAGTGTGATAAATCTGGAGGTGCGTGTTGTATTTGGTATGCTGAAAATAGATATATGACTGCAGTTTCACACTATGCTGCCGTAAGGTCAACCGTTTTAGTACAAAAAATACTTTCATGAAATTAGGGGGAAAATCACCTTTAACAATGACACTAGGACAAAGATAGATTTTACCTTTAAAACTTTTTTTGTCTAAACAGATGAGTAATTTGAAACACAAACTTACAATTAATGAGGACAGACAAAATATGAGCACTAAAAACTGATATCAAAACTACTGATCTAACCCAGAGAAGCCCTTAACTAGAGGGGAGAAGCAGAATATTTCTTTTCCCCACCCTATGATTTATTGTGGAAAACCACCTACTCCGTTCCAGTGTGGCCAAGCCACACACACCCACAGCTGCTGTAGTATAAATGTGTTTCATTGGCTCCTGTCCTGACCTCTCTGTGGTGTTACAATAGCACAGTAGGATTCTGTACTGTACAGGTTTCACAGCAGAACTCCTTGTGATGCTGCTGCAACAGTGGTTAGTTTCCTTGTTGTATCCAGTTGTAACAGTTCAGGAGTGGAATGTATATAAACTCTCATAAAGAAAGAATTATCTCTTGTAGGCTGACTTTAAACATTTATGAGCTTCACGTGATGTCAGAAGCTTGCATTTACACAAGTCAAATAATATACAGTAGTAGTATTCTCCTCCATGAGTGAAGCTACTGTAAGATGTCCTGCTACAGTATTCCTTAGAAAGAAAGCCCTTTATATTCCCCGTCCCAGGGATCTAATGTCAATTCTTCCATGTACTCTGGAAATCAGAGGCATAGCTCATTTATTCACCTATGCTCTGATGCCTATCCTCAGATGCACTGTCCTCATAGTGCCCCAATTATGAGGATTGTTCCTCTCCACTGTTGCCAATTTCATGGCACGCCTATTTGGTATTCAGTCTGTGCTGCAGCAAATATCAGACAACCTTCAGTTTCTACTTGATTTTATATATATATATATATATATATATATATATATATATATATATATATATATTTGCTTTCGTAGATTTTCACGGGTACAGGAATGCAGGTTTTGGTGTCCTCGGGTGTCTTCCCGTGTAAAAGTTGGGGTGTCTAGGCGACGTTTCGACGAGGTCTCACTCGTCATCTTCAGGCTGGTGCTTTCGGCTTCTTGTTACTTCTTGTAACAAGAAGCCGAAAGCACCAGCCTGAAGATGACGAGTGAGACCTCGTCGAAACGTCGCCTAGACACCCCAACTTTTACACGGGAAGACACCCGAGGACACCAAAACCTGCATATATATATATATATATATATATATATATGGACCCAGGGAATTCAACATAGGGTATTTTGTTCTTTATGAATAAAAGTGAGCTGAGAAGTTTGTTTTACAGTATAGCACTTCCTCACTGGAGAAGTCTGCTGTGCACTACAACAGTCTGATATAAACCAGTTCCTGCCACCTAGCGGTCAAAAAACCAAAAATTCATACAGTAAACCATTTTTTAAAAGGAAAATAAAATAATTTTCAAACTTCTAAAAACTATTCAGTGACAATTATATTCTTATAAATGGTTCTGACTGTTATATAACCAACTGAACTAAATTTAGTAGGATGTAATTGGTGCCAAAATAATTTGGCACTTTTAAAACAAAAGCAAGTGTAGCCTGCAGATTGAGGTTTCAAATGAATTTGCTTCCACTATTGCTACATCTCATACCTGGTTGTTATGTTACAAGACAGCAGGCTGTAAAAAACACTTCTTGTTACTGTAAAAGGCACCTATGTTTATACCTAAATTATGGAACCCTTAATCTTATTAGGCTTTTTGTATGATTAATAGTGATACCTCAAGCTTTACTCAGAAGTAAGTCTGCCTGAACTCAATGTGTTTATTCTTTGGTTAAGTGTGTTTAGGATAGCAGCAGCTTGCTTCAGTCTCCTAATTTAATGTCACGTTATAAAAAAATAATGAAAACCTTAAAGAATAGGTAGTGTATTAAGGAAAGAAACCCAGTCAAAGGGGGCTGATTCAGCCTTTGTCTCCATCACTACTACAGATTGCCTGGATAGTTGCACTTGGAGAGCAGTTCTCACCCCAACCCCTTTTAGAGCCAACTATTGGCTTCTTCCTTCTGCCTCACAGGGTCTCATGCAAAAATCGAATAGGATGATGGACCAGGCCAGTGGTATTCAGAAGCATTGCTGCCTCCCAATGTGGAGACAGAGCATATCCATCACGGCCATCATTAATAGCCTCCTCCTCCACGAATTGGTCTAGTTTTCTCCTCTGCAGAGATGGGGTGATGGATCCAATAGGTTTCCCGACGGCTCTGCAAAATCCTTTTTGAAGTGAGGGGACACAGCATTCCAAGTGCACCATAGAATACCAGCACACCTCTGACCTGTGCGTGTTTACTCGAGAGTAAGCCCAACTGAGTTCAATAGTTCTTACTCCCTAATAAGCGCTCACAAAGGATTGCAGCCTTTGGAACTTATAAACAGCACTGAGAATAAAGATCGAAGGGCGCAGCAAGGAGGTTGACAGCTGGCTCTGTTTTCCGCGCAACAGACACCCGCAAACAAGGAAGAAGGAGGAGCCGTCTTGCCGGAATGACTCTGAACCACAGAGACAGAAAATTACCCACCATCGCTATCTAACCTTTGCATTAAACTGAGTCGGTTCCCCCCTCTGAATTCCAAGGCAAGGTACTACAGAGTTTCCACCTTGGAGCTATCAGAAGTCTAGAGGGACGCTGCTCTGCATCGGCCGCGCCTTTCCATCCCTGGCAGATACTCAGTTCACGCTGAGTATCACTCTACTATTTCTATCTCTCCTCCTCGGCTCTAGTCCCCGCCTTTCCCTCGGAAAACTCCCCAATCAGAAAAGAGTTTGTTTTCCCATCGGCTCCTTGGGTCGGGACCATAGAGATAGGAACGAATACCTATGAACCGATGGGCGGCAATGTACGAAGGACACGCCGTTAAGGTGAAAGGTCGGCAGGAAGAGCCGCTCGGAGACTAGCGGAAGCGGAAGCGTTCTTCGTCATTTCCGTGCCTTTTCTTTTTAGAGCTTTGGCGGGCACACGTGCTGCCTGCGAGTAATTTTTTTGTTGCTGCAGCCGCCCTTAGGTTGGTCTGGTTGCTATGGTGAGTGGAAAGGTGTCTCTGTCGCGCGTGAGCTGAGCCGCGACGTGGGGGAGGTTGGCGGCTCGCGAGTCCCAGGCGCGTCTGCGGGCGGGAGGCGAGGGAGAACGAGAGGAGGGTCGTCGGGCATTCAGAGGTCCCCATGTCCAGTCCTTGGCATTGCCCCGCTTCTGGGGGGGGGGGGCGTGGACGAGGAGGTTGTACAGTGGTACCTCGGGTTACATACGCTTCAGGTTACAGACTCCGCTAACCCAGAAATAGTACCTTGGGTTAAGAACTTTGCTTCAGGATGAGAACAGAAATAGTGCGGCGGCAGCGGGAGGCCCCATTAGCTAAAGTGGAACCTCAGGTAAAGAACAGTTTCAGGTTAAGAACGGACCTCCGGAACGAATTAAGTTCTTAACCTGAGGCAGCACTGTACATCGCAAGCCCCCCGCGATGATGCTCCTTTTCCTGTCCCGCGCAGAGTCTGCCTCTCAATCCAAAGCCCTTCCTAAACGGGCTGACTGGGAAGCCAGTGATGGTGAAGCTGAAGTGGGGGATGGAATACAAAGGCTACCTCGTCTCCGTCGATGGCTACATGAACATGCAGGTAAGCAAGGTTGGCTGGTGGGGAGCTTGCACGACCGCTCTTTAATTAACGCACACTGTTGCTTTAAATATTAGGTGCTCTTTGAGCATTTTAGAACAAGGTTGAAAACTTGTAGTGATGTAATTCAAGGTGACCATTCACAGCAAAGATAGCTAAAAAAAAAAGAAAGAATTTTTCCTAGCATCGGACACAAAGCATCCCCTTACAGCATAAAAAGTTTACAGAAAAATGTTTCAACAGCTTCTTGGTGCACGCACACAAAATCCAGTCAAGACTGTGCCTTTGTCTGGGGAGGCTATTTTGTAGCCCTTGTGCCATTTGAACATTTTTAGGTATTTAGTAGCTGGTGCAGCAGGGAGAAAACACACACTGATGTGCCTGTGTATTAAAAAAAGAACCACAACCCATCATTGTAGAATATGTGGTCCTGAAATGCAGAACGCAGTGGGAAACACAAATTGTCATATTGATGACTTTGAAGGAACTTTCAACTTCGATGTTGTAGGTCATTATGTTCAATGTTATTCTAAGTACTCTTTATGTCACCCAGTGCTAAATGCTATATGTAGATGAAGCTTGAGAGTGTCTGGTCCAAGGTCACCCAGTGAGCTTCATGGCCGAGTGGGGATTTGAACCCAGGGGCCTAGTCTGGCATTCTGACCATTCTGGCTCACAGGCAGTATAAAATTTCAGTATACTCTCCTTTAACATAGAAACAGCAGTATAAAACACAGGTGTAAATTCTTACTTAAAAGGAAAGAGAATTTCATGTACACAGTTTCACCTCAAACTCAAAACTATGTACTGCTTCCCCCCATTTTCCAGCCTTCTCACTGTTTTCGTCTATTGTCATTGTCAGCAAGGGATTTGTATTCACTTGTCTACTGCTAACTCAGGGTGGATTGGTTTGAAATAAAGATGATTTAATCAGGCTGATTATCTGAATAAAGAGTTCATACCAACAGTGCAATACTATGCATATCTACTCTGAAGTTCAATGGGGCTTACTCCCAGGTAAGTGTGTATAAGGATTGCAGCTTAATTGTTTGATAGAACGTTAGTGGGGTGGGACCACTGCTCAGCGGTACTGCTTCTGTTAGGCATGTAGAAAGTCTGAGGTACAGTTCCTGGCATCTTCAATGAAAAGGTTCTTGGGTAGAAGTTAATGGGAAAAAGCAGCTGTTCAATGTAGATAATATTAGGCTGGATCAACAAAAGCTCCGATGGTAAGGTGATTTTATATAGATTTCAATCTTTAATAAACAAGCCTTTATTCTACCTAGGAGTATAATCTGACATTTCTAATCATGCAGATCTTATTACTTTGCATTACATCATTTTGTATATGAAAGGACAAATTATGAAATCTGGTTTTCTATGCATGTGCAAGGATTTTTCAAGATTAGGAGTCTCATTTTGAAAAACACTGACCATTTTGCCCATAACTATAACTCTAAACTAGACTGCTGCCTTAACTTCAAGGAAGTAAAGCAGACAAAACTAATTTTGCCTATGTTGTTTCATAGCTATTACATTTGACACCAACCATACTTTCCCCATAGCCTTTGACTTTAAATCATTGTGTGATAGTTTTTAGAATTGTTCAAATTTGTCATGTTTGTATTAAATTTGGGTTTCACTTAAAAGCAGACAGGCCGTTTTAAAAAAGTGACCTTTCATACAACTTTAATTGGTTTACCTTTAAGCTGTTTTTATTTAACACTGCTGTAACCTCTACTCTCCTCCTCTATAGAAGTCATTATTCTACTCTTTATTTAGAAGCTTTGTTTACCTTTACTTGTTCTTCACTCGCTCCTCTCATTTCTGTGCCTTTATATATATTGCTTGGTCAAAAGAGAGAATGGCCTCCCACATTGATTGGGTACTAGGGAAAGCAGGTTAGTATCCCAGTTCTATGTATTTTATGCAAAAGTAAGTCCTACTGAATTCAGAAGGGCTTACTTTCAGATAAACATTGAAGCCACACAGGACTGGGCTGCCCAAATAAGAGAGGAACAAAGGGAAGACCTAATGTATTGTATTAATTGCAGCAATAAATATGGACTTTAAAGGGATACTTTATTGCATCTCAAACTGTTCAGTGTAGTTCTAGCTATTTACAATAGATGCTTGCTGTCTGGGCAAGCAGTTGGCTGTACATCTGTCTGCACTTCTAGATTTATGCTTTTGCTGCTGCTTCTTGAGCTTTTCCAAACCAGCTGGTCATCAGAATAACTTGTAACTATTAATCCCCTCCTTCCAAATCTGTTTTCTTTTTGTGCTCATATTGTTAGATTGTAAGCTTGAGCACACAGATTGTCTCATTTAAGATATCTGTAAGTCACTCTCAAAGCCTTTTTTTGGTTGAAGAGTGGGATAAAAATGCTTTAAATAAATAAAAATACAGAGTGCTGGATTTGCAACTAAGCAGATTCATAACTCAATTATTTGGATTCTGTAGCTGTCAGCCTGCAAAGTTTATGTGAAAACAAGGGGCTGTCCTTAAACAGTGCTATATATAAAAAGAATTAAGACAAGATAATTTAGGATATGCAGGGAAAGATGAAAATAACTTTAAGGAAATGCAGAAAGGGGGAGGGAATTCAAGGCTTGAAATGTTAAAATTATTGTTAACGACTTGTGAAATGTTTTTCTTTTTTGCTATAATCTAAAATTATAAAAAAACAACAACAGTGCTATATTAATGACTTAAAGAGAACTATTAACACTGAGTAGGATTAAGGCTTTTTTGTTTGCTGAAGCGATTCTGATCCAGTGGAAGCAAATATTTAATGTTTGAATTTATATTAGATGTAAGAAAGTCTTGTGGAAAACCTCTATTGGTATAGGAACATATGCTATCCTTTGTAGCTTCTTTTCCTTATAAAATTGTGTCAATTTTTTTTTAAGCTTGCAAATACAGAAGAATATATTGATGGTGCATTATCTGGACACCTTGGTGAAGTTCTGATAAGGTAACTAACATTAGAATTAACGGTATTTACACGCTGTGTAATGTTAAAATCCATTATTTAGAATATTAAAATATTGATACCAGAAATTTATACTACTTAAAATGCAACTTGAAGCAGACTAACTGGTGAGAAGAAATTATTTCAGGTGTTCTCTGAAATCTGTGCCATCTTTCTGGTGATGGAAGGAATCTCAATGGAAGAGGGGAGGGGCAATTTTTAGCAATTACCGTATTTTTCCATCTATAAGATGAGGTTTTTTACCCAATTTTTAAGGTTTGAAAAGGTGGGTCGTCTTATCCATGGAATATAGCAAATAAATAAATAAATACAGTACTTGCTCTAGCAGTCACAGATCCTGGCAGTGGCAAGCCACGGGGCCTCCATAGCCTGCTTGCCTCCTCCCACTCTGCGCGCCCTACAACTGGGAGGGAGGCTGTAGGCAGTCCGTTTTTGCTGTGTGGCATCTTCGCACGGCTCCATTTGTGCGGGGGCGGCGCAATGTTACACAGGAGGAGCACGGCGATTGAAGTAATATCCCCACCTCTGCACCTTTCACATCAGCGAAACATCGCGCAGGAAAGGTGCTGCCACTCAAGTTGGACGCAGCAATTGAAGATATCTCTCCCCTCTGCGCCTTTCTTGTGGGGCATTCTTAGTCTGCTTGCCTCCTCCCACTCTGCCCACCCTACAGCTGTGGGGGAGGCTGCGTGCAATCTGTTTTTTCTGCATGGCGTCTTCGCGTGGCTCCATTTGTGTGCGGGCGGCACAACGTTACACAGTAGGAGCACAAGGTGCAATGTTTCACTGATGTGAAAGGCGCAGAGGGGGCAGTATTACATCAATCGCCGTACTCCTCCTGTCTACCGTTGCGCTGCCTGCACACAAATGGAGCCGCGCAAAAACACTGCACAAAAGCGGACTGCCTATAGCCTCCCTCCCGGCTGTAGGGCAGGCAGAGTGGGAGGAGGCAAGCAGAATATGGAGACCGCAAGATAGGTGAAAAGTGCTAAAAGTAATTGGGGAAAAAATTCACCACTCTTCCCCCCCCCCCAAGCTCAGTGATTGCTGGCAAGGGAACAGCTGATAGGTGGCATGTTAGATGTGTGCGCGACTGTTAGCCTGTGGGGATTCCCCCCCCCCAAAAAAATTCAACAAGTCAGGGCAATTCCCCCCCCCCATTTTCTTAATTTGAAGTCCCCCAAAATAGGGGGCATCCTATACATGGGGGCGTCCAATACAGTATACAGATTGCTGCACCTCCTCTCAGTATGTTGCAGGGGGTTTCCTTGTCTCACTGACAGTGTAATTGTGATGGGTGAGGTGGCAGAGAGCACTGAAAATTGTCTCAGTTCCCTATACCAATGGATTACTTCTGTCAGTAGAAACACCATACAGTGGTCCCTTGGTTTAAGAACAGCTTAGTTTATCAACAACTTGGATTAAGAACGCTGCAAACCCCGAAGTAGGTGTTTGGGTTTGTGAACTTTGCCTTGGAAGCAGAACATGTTCCACTTCCTGTTAAGTGTGTTCCATTAATAAATTGAGTCCCCTGCTGCTATGGGAAAACACGCCTTGGTTTAAGAACACTTTGGTTTAAGAACAGACTTCCAGAACAGATTAAGTTTGTAGACCAAGGTACCACTGTACTGAATGCTACCTGTATGTAGAGTTGCTTTCTTATGCAACTGAAAGAGAAGCATTTGTGTAATAGTAAATCTATAAAGTTTAGTATTTAAGCCTACACCAATGATAGCAATTGGAAAAATATTGTAACGATGTATGCAATGAACAAAGGTACATTTTTATTTATTACCAATTAATTGAACATAGCAGCAAACATAGAATACTTCAAAATAACTTGGTATATGAAATAGAGGGAATGTGTAACTAGCTTTAGAAAACAGTCTTCCAAACTCATGTGGACCACAGCAGAACTAAGTAACTTTTGGTTTGATTTGCAGGTGCAATAATGTCCTTTATATAAGGGGTGTGGAAGAAGAAGAAGAAGATGGAGAAATGAGAGAATAACTATTTTGGGGGGAAAGTTGTTGTTTTTTGACTGTGCTACGAAATTTAGTTGTCCGGTTTTGTTTGATTGCTTTTTTGTCAAGTTTTGTCAAGTAACATTTTTTATGGCCAAACAATAAACATTGTCATTGAAGAAAAATTACCACTATGGAAGAAAAATAAACATACTATTTCCGACAGTTCTTAATGGATAATTATATTATAGTCAAACAAAATGTATTTTAAAAGGAAACTGGATCAAACATCTGTCACAGTTTACCTACTATAACTCTGCTAAACAGAGCTAGAAACAAGGTCTAGTGCTATTCCAAAAAGAAATGTCATGAAACAAGAAGAATTCAACAGAAATAGTAATCATCTTCACTTTTTGTAGTTAAATCTACAACTTGTACCCCTTTTTGTTTAGCTTCTGGCGGCTGGGAGCGGAAAACCAGTTTTCTTCCCACCTAAAATGAAGACAGAAAATATAAACCTACTTTGTTAAATCAGCATGCAAGTTTTTCTTTGTAAACTTTTTTCTATAATACAGATTCTAGATTCTTTTTAACATGCACACTATCACCATGTTGCAGTATGCCCCTAACCATTTTTACTCAGTATTGGGTACTACTGAGTTCAGTAAGATGTACAGCCTAAGATATATTTTTAAGCACTCCTACTAACCCTTGTCTTTGGTACTGCAATTGCTCTTTCCAGAGCATGCTTCAGCCGTTCTTCCTGGATTCTCTTCAGTTCTTTCAGTTTATCTTCACGAACTCTTTTAAGAATCAGAGAGAGATTTTAGGTATTAGAGGACGTTAGTATATTGTGAGAGGGAGGTGTCCACATCTTCTCCCTCCAGTGATGCAGCCTTGAATTGTGCCTATGCTTGTAAAATTCAGCATTACTGTGGTAACAAAAATGAGGGAGCTAGAGACAGTTTTGTGCACAGAATTTCTAAGGGATAAACTAGTTGCAACACCGTTCGCACTGTGAGCAATTGGTGAATTGATTAAAAGTGGCTGATCCACTTCAATTCTTTCCCTCCTGCTCCAGCCTTAGTCTGAATTGTTGCACTAGTGTTTGCTATTTGAATTGAGAGGAAAGCACTGGCAATAACTGTATTGCTAGAAATAGCAAGCCCCAGGGACCGGGCCTGGATTGACACCTCCATGTCTGCTATTTACCCAGATCCTATGTAATTGCTAAATTATGTGAATGATGTTATGTCTAGTCTGGCCCTAAGAAGGTGCGACAACTAATAGTCATTTATAAAATACTTATAATACTAGAGTGGGGATGTCCATCTAAACAGAAATCTTTTTCACTTTGTGAAACTAATGCCTATAGGCTAAAAACTGGTGACTGTTGTCTCAAAAGTTTGGTCCAGAAGATAGTGTTGCAAACTCAGATGTGACTAAGTGATGGGAATACATAACTGGCATACTTCTTTAAGCACTGGCATTAAGGTTACCTCTGCCGCCTTTGTTTTGCTCGGAGTTTCTCCATAGTTTCAACAGTCTCAAGGTATTCCGGTGGAAGTATTTCCAACATCTCACACAGTTCTGAAACTCTGATTTCTATTGCTTTCAGCATTTGAAAGGCGGTCATGCTGGATACTTCAATCGTTCCACAGCAAGCCCTATACACTTCTGTTATTTTTTTCTTAAGTGTATTCAGCGATTTATCCTTAAGATTCAAGAAAGGGATTTTATGTAAACCACAGCAAATGCTTACATTATACTAAACAAAAAAAAGTCAACACTGGAACTTTAAAATAAGATGAACTCGCAAACAATATAAAATATATAACTATTTTTAAAATATAATATAGACAATTCATTCTACAGTCCTAAAAAGGGAAACCGTCCTGAAAATGTGATGGCCACATATTCAGCACATAAGGCAGAACCATCAGTGCAGTGTTGAATGTCAAGTAGGATTAAATCTAATAAAGGCACAAATAGTCAAGTCAAGTTTTATTGCGGCAAAAGCCAGTGACACAGAACACCACAAGATCATACAAAAGGAAATCAACAACAGCATCAAGAAGAAAAAAAAAAAAGAAAATTATTACGCAAGGGAGCTTCGCAGTGTGCCGTTCAACAAAAGAGATTTACGCTTCCTGATTGCTAAAGTGCAAAATTTGGCCACCTCATATGATATTGAGCTTGAGGAATCTTCCAGAAGGTATTTTCGTAGAATTTCGGGGGAGGATTCCAAATAATGTTGAAGGGGTATAAATTTTGATAAAAGCGGCAAAATAAGTTGAGCTCGTTCTTCACTATAGAATTCGCAAAATAGAAGGATGTGAGTGACAGATTCTACCTTATTAGACATACAGGGGCAGAGACGCGCATGCATTGGTATTTCCTTTTGTATGATCTTGTGGTGTTCTGTGTCACTGGCTTTTGCCGCAATAAAACTTGACTTGACTATTTGTGCCTTTATTAGATTTAATCCTACTTGACATTTTAAAGGCACAAATAAATCTAATAGTTCAATGCGTTTCTGAGCTTTTGGGGGCTCTCCAGGGGGGAAAGTGTTTTTACAATACTATAGGGACATAATTCCTGTAGATCCCTGCTCCAAATCATTGTCATTGGAGTACCCTGGGAAAATAACTTCCTGCAATTAGAAACTAAACCAGCTCAGGGAGTCCCTGATACGCCTTGAGATGTCTTGTTAATGGTGCAACTCAGAACTAGCAGAACCCCTGAATCACATGGAGCCGGTGCACATTCCTGTTTCCAGTATATGCCTACACCACTACTTCTGTGTTCACTTTTTGGGCACCAGGTAGGATGCCAGTGTTGGGCTCCCTGGTACTGTATCCCCTAGCTATACTGGCCCTAGTTCAAACTGCTACAGATAGGCAATGTGGTATCACATAGACAAATTGTGATACTTCTACCCAAGTCATTAGGGATAGTATTAAACAGCTTTACTCAAAGTAGACCGGTTGAAATTAATGACGCTAATTTCAGTTGGTCTACTCTGAGTAGAAGCACAGAATACCACTGGCGCTGTGGTTTTGTAGCCTGTCAAGGTTTTTAGAACTGAGAGAGCTATTCTATTATAAAGATTGTATAAATATACAAAATTACCATGGATATTGGATTATAGTCTCCGGAAGAAAATACTTTGATTTTTAATTCCAGTTCAGCACTTTTCTGTTCTTCTTTGAGGCGAGCAGCTGTAAGAGCTTTTTTCTCATTTACTATATCATTTATCCTTTTTTCCCTATAAAAAAAGGCTGTGAAAAGTTGTAACTAGTATTCAAAACTATTTTGTAGATTAGTTTTTCTGTGCAATAACCCAACTCTCATATTCTGGCTGTTCTAGGCAAAGCAGCATTTTTATTCTAAAGACTTTTAACAGGTTTAATAGGATTTCTGTCTCCCCAGGAAATTCTGAGAATCGTAGTTCAGTGATGATGGGCAAAGAGCTTGTGCAAGTGCTCCTACAAGATGGTTAACGCTTGTAAGTGGCCGACTTGTATAAACAGAATAGGTTCAAGGGGAGTGAGCTCATTAAAAATCACTCACCCTTGACTAGAAAAACCATTGTTTTTCTTTTTTAAAAAATTGAAGATACCTGTAAAACAACAGGGACATACTTGTGCAAATGATGTTGATATTGGAGAAAATGTTTAGCATGGAAACACATATACATCTTAAATAAAAAGATGTAAAAAGACTGATGATGGCATTGAAATTGTTCAGATGCTTTCGACAACAAACTGAAAGTTGAAACGTACTAACCCTCATCTTGAACACATACAATCCCCAGCAGTATTTACCTCCTGGTCAATGGGGGGGAACCTCGTCTCTCCAATAACGTTGATATTTTCAATATCAATTGCATCAAATGTTCCACCAATATTCAATGTTAAAAACTCAGATATAAAATCTAATCGCCAAATGGCACCTTAAACCTAGGTTACAGTCACCACAATGAAATGCCTAGGTGCCTTTTTTGCAATAAACTCTGCTAATATTATTCATTTATATGCTGCTTTATATTTTAAAGAACAGATCTCAAAGCAGTTTACAAGACATTAAAACATCAAATAAAACAATCCAGAATAAAGCAAATTCAAGCTTCAAGGAAAATTATTTCCAATCTTTCTCTAAGGGACACCATGTGGGGATCTGTTAACCCATGTGGGGATCTGTTAACCCTAGTGCCCTTACAGATGTTTAGGGCTATAACTTAGAATAGAATCATAGAGTTGGAAGAGACCACAAGGGCCATCGAGTCCAACCCCCCTTCCATCAGCCCCAGCAAGCATGGCCAAAGTCCAGGTCTGTGCAACTGTATCTGAAGAGTACCATATTGGTTATCTCCGATTTAAGGAATCAGTGTAAAGGCTTCAGCTGCTACCAACCTCAAGCCTAAACTAATCCATGGTCTTCAGTTGTGGTGGGGAACAGAACATTCCGATCTCATTCCATCAAAGCCACTTCACTCTCCTCTTTCGGAGCCCAGCAAAGCATTCCCTGAATTGATGAGATTTCTGCTACACATTAACTCTACTTCTGTCTTTACAAAGCTCTGTCCTCTTGTCATGTTAGTTTTCTATATAGTGGCAAACATATTGGCTTCGCTAAACAAATATGTAGTAGTCGTGTTAGTAGGAGCGAAGGGGACCCACTTTGTACCCGAGGAGGAACAGAAGCAGCATATTTCAAAACATTTCACTTTTAAATAACTTACATTCCCTGAACAATGGCGTGTTCTCTCTGCCTTGCGTCTTCTAGTGTTCCACTGAGATCTTGAATATTTTGAAACAGTGATAGATTTTGTTCCTCAAGATGTCTGTACATCTGAAGCAACTCATCTGGCTCTTTGAAATATATCTCTGGTTCCTAATGCAGGAGAAGGAATACTATAGAGTTGCTGAAAAATGAGTTATATCAATGCAGTTGCAAACAGTTCTTGATAAAATAAAAATTGTTAAAAATGGGAGGGGAGATTTTTAACACTGGGCTGCATTAGGTATGACAGAATGCACTAGCCTTGCTACTAAATTTTAACAAAAAGTGTTAAAAATTATTGTCCAAGTGAAGGCCAATTCATAAGTTCTTTTTCTGCTGCAAGTTAATCTCAAAACACTGCCTTGAAGCCAGATTCCCTAATGCAAGTCCACCGCATACTTGCAGGTATGAATACGAATATGCAAATTCTTGATCTAGAGGGCCAAGAACACTGAAATCTACACAGAAAGTTCCCTTAGGTATGAAGAATTTACATTTCAACATACAGATGGAATTCATACATGCAGGAATCTTACAGCCATGCTTGCAGCCAGTGGCTACCTCCTAGCAGTTTTGGCCCAGGGGTTGTGAAGATGTTGTACAATTGAATGAAAAGCAACAAAAGGTCCCATTTTTATAGGATGCTGTTGTATTTAACAAAGATTAATTCATCACCTCATCAGTGTCTAGATCTTCAAGCGAAATATCATCATCTGAAGAGGCAGAGATACTTTTTTCACTTGCACAGCTGTTATAAAAGGAAAAATTAATTCAGATTTGTGTTTATACACTGAAGTTTGCCAAGTCAGTGCTCAGTGGTGGAAGGAACGTTGTGTTCGATAAAATCGAGACCTTGTTCTTTGTAAGCCCAGGCTAACCAATGTGCAGTGCTCCCAATGATGTTATGATTCCAACTCCCCGCAGTCCCCGCTGACACTCTAGTTCACATGCCAGTAGCCAGGGGGATAATAGATGGGAGAGCTGGCGCCCAAAAGCAGAATTGTACAACTACAGTGGTACCTTGGGTTACAGATGCTTCAGGTTGCATGTTTTCGGGTTGCGCACTGCGCAAAAACCCGAAAGTACCGGAACAGGTTATTTTCAGGTTTTGGCACTTGCTGCAGGTTGCGAACGTGCCTCCCGCACGGATCATGTTCGCAACCAGAGCATCCACTGTACTTCCACGTGCCCCAAAGGGATAAGCGCTTCTCTTTCTTGAAGAGAAGCTCTTTATGTTACATCTACAACCCAAAACGGAGAGAACTTTTAAAAGCAATTAAATTTCAGAGTACCTTGCTAGCGATTTTTTTCTCCCTTCTACTGAGAATCTTTTGCTCAGTGATAGTCTTGATGCCCTCTTAAAAAACCTGTAGTCGCCTCCTTCAAAAATTAACAAGTCTGTATTATTACCTATTATTACCTGAATTATTATTCAGCAACAGGGTTATAAGAACTATACAGTGGTGCCCCGCAAGACGAATGCCTCGCAAGATGAAAAACTCGCTAGATGAAAGGGTTTTCCGTTTTTCGAGGTGCTTCGCAAGACGAATTTCCCTATGGGCTTGCTTCGCAAGACGAAAACGTCTTGCGAGTTTGCTTCCTTTTTTGTAAAACCGTTAATACCCGGGGAATCCGCGCTCCGCAAGATGAAAAAATCGCAAGACGAAGCGACTCGTGGAACGAATTATTTTCGTCTTGCGAGGCACCACTGTATTACATATCTTACGTTATTTTCATTAATATCGGAGTGCCTATCCTGTGGCCATCCAGATTTTGCTGGGTTACAATTCCTAATTGTAATGCTGGGTGGGGTTGCTCTGAACTTGAGTCCAGCAACATCTGTAGGGCCACAGCTTAAGACACCCTTGCCTTATATTAAAGGCAGGATGTGGAGCTGCCTTAAAGAAAGACATCAGGATCCTGCATACAAGTATTAGTTGTGCAGCTAGTGCCTGTTAAACTTTGCCCAAATGAACTGTTGCCTGTATTCAGAACTAGAAAGGCATCCTTGCCACTAGCATTTACCATGGGGGGGAAAGGTAAGGGCGTGGGCGTATTTTGTCTGCCTTAACTTATTTCGCCCTATCATTCCTTATGTATCACTTCCCGAGTTTTGCTTAGATAAGAGGTGGCCCCTGATCCCATTTGCTATAATGTGAGTGGCTGAAATTCCTTATCGCCTTCCTTCAGCTACTCTCTGTGCGCAAGCTCCAGTCAACACTTAAATTACAGAGCAGAAGCTGCCCTGGTGGAAAGAGCGATGTATTCCCTCAAACTGTTGCTGTACAGATGGGCAATGGGAGGCGTATGATTCACAGCACACAATTTAAGGCTCTTAGATCATATACAGCTGGGACACAATCCAATACTCAATATACTTTGGTGGCAGGGATGGTGGGACGAATTAGAGAATTCCATCACAAGCCCAAATATGTCTCTCCCAATGATGATATGCCAGCAGAACGTCACAGATATACCGGTACTACTCCATACTGGCAGAGTGGCCAAAATGTAGTGGAGGGGGGCGGGGGAGACTGATCCCATCCCCAGCACTGGCATAACATTATGCCAGCTTCAGAAGTGGGGGTGGGGAATCAAAAGCTGCATACAGAAGTTAGCAGAGGGGAAAGCTCCATTGCCTGCCCCATTTCTGACTGCCCTGGCAATGGTGGATAAGGCATTTGGTCGAATCCTTAGTCTGTTCCCAGGAGGTGATGCATCACCGCCTTTGATCAAGTGCAATACCTCAGGGTACCCCTGGGGATCTGGGAGGAAGACTCTGTCCAGAAGCCCAGATGGGGAGTGGGTGTTTCATGGCTGAGTGGAGATTTGAACCTGGTCGAATGCTCTAGCCCAGGGGTCAGCAATGTTTACCTGCCATGGGCCGGATCATTCCCACGGAGATCGTCTGTGGGCTGGACTGGCACAGTGTGTACCAGAAATCGCTTCTGCGCATGCCCAGACGCCGGAAATCGTGCCTGCACAGACGCAATTTCTGGTATCTGCACATGCGCAGATGTGATTTCTGGCACCGCTCGGCAAGTGCCCGCGCTGCACTGGGGACTCGCCGAGCAGGTGATTCAGGGCGGTTTGTGGGCCGGTAAAACAGTCTTTGTGGGCCGCATTGAGCCCATGGGCCACACATTGCCAACCCCTGCTCTAGTCACTACACACCACTGTGGCTCTTGCAGCCCTTGCTCCATTCATAATACGGTCCTGCCTGGAATATCTGGTGCAGGCAAAGATGATATTCCTACAAGAAAGTCCTTCTTCCCATTGGCTCCTTACCTTGGCTTTTCTGATGGTCTTTCTTCACATCAGTTTCAGAAAAAAATACTGACGTCAATGATGAAGGTAGCAGTTTCTTGGGATGCTGTTGCCCTTTGCCATGAGCCCATTTGTCTAAAGACGCGGTTCAAACAGCACAGAAATATTTGGTAGTAAGTAACTTGATAGGCTATTTATACACACCAGCTTGCTAAATCCAAACCAGAGTGGGACACACCCACACCATACTTTTAAAGCACTCATACTGTATACTGGTTTAACAGTCATGCCTTCCCTCAAAAAATCCCAGGAACTTTAATTTGTTAAGGGTGATGACAGCTAGATAGAACAAATGGTCTAACTTAGTATAATAAGACCACATCCTTCAAGTACCAGAGCCAAACTGATGGTGAGGGGAAAAGGAAGGAAGGAGGAAGGTTCACAGAGAGCAGAGACACCACTGTGAGGTAAAAGTTGGAGGGAAACAGTACAATAGACACAAAACAAAGGCTAGAAAGTTGTTGTTTTTTTTAAAAAAAATCTCTCTAATACAAGGTAAACGATGAGAAAAACCAAGGCTCCTAAAAAAACCAGTCACACCCAACCTTCACTGACTCTAGGCAGGACCAGTCAGACCCTGAGGTGGAAGAGAAGGCAGAAGGCTGACAAGGACTGCCATCCCATCAGTTGGGAATGTCGAGTTTGCATCATCCAGCAAACTAGAATACTGCTTCACTGGTCTGCACTTTATACATCAATGGGGCAGATATGGGAACAACATTGATCCTTAGACATTGTTTCTCAGTTTCCACTCTGGGAAAATTGAAAAAAGGGGGAACTGAAGTGACTTATAACATGCAGGGGTGCAGTGCAATATAAGTTTCTAGTGGACAGTACTAAAATGACATACTTACTTATTTTTTGGTGTAATATGAAAGAAGTAGACCCCATCCTGCTTTTCTCACGAGCAGGAAAAGAAAGCAAAGACTTTGAAACGTCTCTTTTATCCTTTTTCAATAGCTTCTTTTTTGCCATCTGTTGTTCTTGCCACTCTTTAGGAGACACACTCAACAAAAAAGCTTCGTAGGATAAATACAGTCTCAGATTATCTTCACTGTTTGCAATTTCACTGCAGACATTAAAGGATGATAGTTTATAAGCAAGCAGACAGTCATATTTTAGTGAAGTACAACAGCTAAATGTTATAAAGAAAATAAACTGACATTATTGTAATAAACAATGCAAAAGCAAATGAACGAGTTTTTATCAGAGTTATGGGAGTCACCTTAAGGTTTGTTTCATCTTAACATTTTGAGCTATGCTAACTCTAATTAAGTCTAAATCTTAACACACACACAATTTATTTCTCTACCTGCTGTTTGTGTGCGGGGTAGCAGCAGCGTGCAACAATATTGTGTGTTAGTGTTTGAATTCTATTATTTTGAAAGTATTGGATCCATAGCTATCCTGCCTACAAGAGGTATTTTCCATTCAGAGAAGGGCTTTGACATATTATGTGCAAGCCTTGAGCAATATAAAAAAGAACTAAATGCATAACTAGTATTCCACTTGTGCAAGCTGTAGTATGAAAACTGCTATAGAAGTTATCCCTTATCTGACTTCTTGTAGTTTGAAAACCAATTAGGAAATGCAATAAGAAGTGTTGAATAAGTGAATGACTTACACATAGATGTATAAACAGCCTGCAAGCAAATCAGGATGAACACTCATTGCTGCACAACCACCTCCCAAAAAAACCTGGCAGCAGCCTAGGTTATGCTTTGCTAAATATGTGAAATAAAGAACTCACCTTTTAAGAGAGAACAGCTCATTCATTGCTGACCTCACTTCTGCTGTCACCTCCATTTTAGCTTTTGCTTCATGAGTTGCACTAAAAATAATATAGATGTTGTAATTCTGGGTGCATATAGGCAGATTTTAAAATAGAAACACATTTTTCTGCCTGCACCCCCCAGAAAATAGGTGAACAGTCTGGTTTGCTTTTGTCCACAAGTAGCACAAATCTGCAATCACTTTGAAAACCAGTTTCAAACTGTTTCCTTAGTAATCAGTGCATTACAAAACCAATGAACATTTTCAGACTGATGAATTATTCTGCTAATGACAGTCACACCTTGCACAGCACATTTAAAAACCTCTCCATGTCGGTATGGAAACTTGCAGCCATAAAAATCAACCAGAAATTCCTCACCTCTTAAAAGTCAACGGACTAGAGGAAATAACATTAGAGAATGAATCATAGAATCATAGAGTTGGAAGACACCACAAGGGCCATCGAGTTCAACCCCCTGCCAAGCAGGAAACACCATCAGAGCACTCCTGACATATGGTTGTCAAGCCTCTGCTTAAAGACCTCCAAAGAAGGAGACTCCACCACACTCCTTGGCAGCAAATTCCACTGTCGAACAGCTCTTACTGTCAGGAAGTTCTTCCTCATGTTTAGGTGGAATCTTCTTTCTTGTAGCAAACGCCAACCCACCAAGTCAAAGCCATTATGCCCAAGCTTGAGGTAGAGGCCTTGCTGTCTCCCACCAAAACCTATAACACCCTCCCTGCTGACACCCATTCATCTTGCTCTCTTCCTGCACACAGATGGCTACTGAAAACCGAACTATTCATGTGAGCTGCTAACATTTTGATAAACTGCTGTTTCAAATATATATAATTCGTCTGATGCCGTTTTCAGTTCCTTATTTGTAGGTACGGTATAATGACCTCCCCCCCCCCCCCATTCATTATTCTTAGGTATATTAGCAAAAACCGGGGCAGAAACATCACATTTCGACAACTACATCAGCAAAAAGTAATCTCTGGTCAGACATGATGTTGGGATCTGATGGGGGCAATCTCCTAGTGGCAGGGTAGAATGATCTGGGGTGGTTGAAAGCTTGTTTTTGGATGTAAAGTCCCTAGGTTTCTTACTTGTGAGCATACTAGCAAGAAAAGAAAACATTGGCTGTGTCACATCATGCTTGAAGAATGTCTGCTACAGCGATATAGCGGGCCCACGTGGCCTTCCTGTTCTTTGCAATGGCTACTGGGGCAGCCTGTGTCAGCACATTTGCGTGGGAAGGTAGGAGGGCACAAACAGGACCACCAAGCCCTATGAGAATTCTCCGTGTGCAGGCCTCGCAGTCAAACCATCTAGCTTGTTATTAATAATAGAAATTGCAACAAAGTGCCTAACCTTTTAAGAGCATCAACAGAACGTCTGTCGTTTTCTTTGAGAAACTCATCAAATGCTATTGCATCTTCTTCTAATTTTGTTTCGGCGAGTTTGGCCCTCCTCTCTTCCTCCGATACCATTTCCTCCAGCTTGGCTATGGTGCGCTGTTTCGTTTTAACTGCATACTGGGAAGGGGAAACATTGCAAAAAGTTAAGCACAGAAGGATCTTCGTATTCAAGCGCCTTGCAAAGCTGAATGCCATTCCAATAGCATAAAAAGGCTATGCAAGGCCTGGTCACCACTATTTCAGATTACTACCTACCCTGAAGGCTTTTCGATCAAGCATTCTCATCCTAACAGCAATAAAGTTAATAGTCTATCAGACAGCTAGTGCATGCTACAGAGAAACCATATTCTCATTAATTTAAGAGTAAATCGGGGTTTACAGAATCTTTGGGTTTTTAGTCAGAAACTTTTTTCTGTCTTCCCTTGGGCAGGTTTATTATGCTGTTAATGGTGCATGGGGTCAGAATGGAATACTCAGGCTTATTCACTAACCAATATAATTAGTCAGGACACTAAATAGTAAATATTGAAGGGATAGTTGAGAATTAGGACAGTGAGTGCGTATTAAAGGATGATTTATTCCAAACAAAATCAGTGCCATACAGCCACCATGTTTCGTGCTCAATTGCTTTGATTTAGTGATCTGTTCTGAACTAAACAGAAATGTTCCAGTGTGTAGCTGAAGCTACTGTAACTAGAACTTTCCCATTTTTAAGTGCACCAACTACACGAAACAAAATGGTTACCTCCAGTAGAAACAACTCTTTCTGTTCACTGATGTATTCTGTTATAGACTGCTTATCACTCTGAATACCTTTAAGACAGTTAGAATTGTTAGATTCCATCTTCAAACCTCTGCAATTTGTAGGTTTAAATAAACTTAAATGTGTACTCAATTACAAACAACATTTGAAGTATAACCATCTTTCCATACATTATGTGGATATCTTGGATTCACTAGTTTTGCATACTATCTCAGTTTGGACCCAATGCCAAACCATGGTTAACGCAGCTATGATTTGGTGTGATACCTGAATCAATGAACCATGGTTTGTGATGAGTCAGCAAACTAGAATCAGAAAGAGGTTTGCCATGATATTTGAATTGAGAAGCCATAGCTACAGCTGCTGCTCTGGCTCTAAGGTGCAGGAATCTAGAAACAAAAGTGCTGAAAATGAAAGCAGACAAAATGTGATTTGTCATATGGTTTGGGTTCTAAACCACAGTTGGCACAAACATGATTTGGCATGAGGACTTAAATGTATCACTGAAACATCATTTAATAATGATAAAAGAAAAAAGGACAATACTATATTATCACAAGTTGTGGACCTTCTTTTGAATTTAAATATATATCTTAAATTACGTATGACCTGTACTACAGGTCCTATAGTATATAAATTAATCTATAAACCAGTTAATCACAAGATCCTGCATATGAATAGTTGAAAATTCTTGGTAAATACAAGATCTGGTAAACTCAGATTTATATTTTTGTAACTCATTTTACTCACACTTTGCAAAAGCAAGAGTCCAGTCCAGAGCAGAAGTCTCTTTCTCTATTTCTTGTTTTGTTTCTCTTTCAATGGCTTCTTCCAGCTTTTTGAGAGCCTTTCGAGACCTAGCTCTGGATGAAAATGTGCTCTTTTCATGCACCTTCAGATTGTGTTGAACTGTTCTAACCTGAAATTGAAATCCATGTTATCCACCTTTTGAGAAAGGTAATCTCTTCTCTCACTTAAACTTCACACTTAACTGAACTAGATGAGACACGCGAGACCCATGACTGGATCTACTGAGTGATGTATAAAAGTAGACATGGGGGAGGGGAAAATGCACCAAAGTCACTGTGCTGGGTGTGGGTGTGTGAACTTTTCCACGCATCATTTCACTGACTGAAAAGGCTCTAAGTTATGCAAGTCCAAACAAATGTGAACTTTGAATGATGCCAGAAGCTAAATGACAGCCAATACAACATGAGTGTGGGCATTTCAGCCAGAAGAGTGAGCCTCACGCAATTTTTTTAAATAAAAAAATAGCCACCCATACACATCCAATTAACAGATTTACACGCTTAGAGGAACTTGTCTCATAGCATTGTTTTACAACTGTTGCCATTATATGAATTACAGTGGTTTACAAACTTAATCCGTTCCGGAAGTCCGTTCTTAAACCAAAGCATTCTTAAACCAAAACGTGCTTTCCCATAGCAGCGGGGGACAAATGGAACACACTCAACAGGAAGCAGAACATGTTCTGCTTCCAAGGCAAAGTTCACAACCTCAAACACCTACTTCGGGGTTTGCAGCATTCTTAATCCAAGTTGTTCATAAACTAAGCTGTTCTTAAACCAAGGTACCACTGTACTGGGAGAAGTATGTACTATCTCTACACATAACTACCATTCTGTCCCACTTTTCCAACCTAATCGGGTAAACATTTTAAATAATAAGTACATGAAGGTATGGGAATTCTACCAGAAAAAGTGACTTATAAACTAAGAGCCGCTAGAGGTCAAAAAAAGTAAATTTCTGTTTGGTTGTGTTCTGTATTATCTACGAAAACAATAAAATCAAACTGCTCACCTGGCCTATAAATGGCTGTGGATGATAGAATAAAATAAGAAATTGTGGAGCTTCACAAACCCTTGGAAAATAAGGGATCTCCATAGTAATTGAGTTTTTTAAAATGTTTTAGACTTGTTATAATTTCTATTATACTAAAAGTCTGGAAGGTATTACTGATACCTCTGGCCTACTTTTGCGTCTCTGCTCTGATATTTCTGTTTCCTGTGATGTTTTCATTTATGCTTGATTTTTCATTTAATGAAAGTTTGAAAAATAAAAATAAACAACTAATGAAAACAATTACAATGGCAACTATAGTCAATTATATATTTGACAATTGGAAATACATACCTTTTCTTTTTCTGTGCACTCAATATCTCTATAAAGACATATTTCAGCATCCATGGCTTTGAAAGGGCTCTTTGGTTTGCCATCTTGCCACATAAAATATGAAAGAAAATACTATTTGCTCTCTAATACCATTTAGGAATATTAGCATTCAACTCCCAGCCCTCCCACGATCCCAAACCACTAAAAATGGCAAATTTCAACTCAAGGAAAACCCAGCTAAAGAGTTATCCAGCAGGAATGAGAATGGCTTTTGATTTTCATTCATCACTTCTGTGAGTTTCCCACATCCCTTTAAAAGGAAAAAAAAAGCATAAAATGATATATATTATCTGTTCTGGGAGCACTTTGTGCTGAAGTTTATGACTGCTTTATATTTAAGTACCAGACTAGCTGCCAAAGACACCTAGGAATTCCATGCCAGTGACTGCCTGGAATTCCAAGTAGTAAAGTCAATGAGCAGATGACTCTTCTCTTCTGCCAACCTGCTTGTTTTCCATGTTCCCGGCAGAGAAAGGAAAGTCTCTTCCTCAGCAGCCAGCAAGGAAGTACATCAGGCTGGCAGAGAAGGAACAGACCACAGTCTTCCTCCTTGCCTTGGAAGAAGGCGAATATTTTTCTTAGCCTGCCTTTCCAGGCTTCCGCCGCTGTGGCCAGCATAGAAGCTAGCACAGTGTACTAGGCTTTTGGCAGGTTAGTAAAAAAAAGGATGCGGGGTAGTAACTTCTGTCAGCTTAATTTAAAATGAGTTATGGAGCAGAAATTTAATAAGTGAACAATTTAAATACATGTGCCATGTGTAGAACGATGAGGAAGAAAACAAACACAAATCACTGCCTGTAGCAGCAGTGATGCATGTCAAGGGACAAAGTAGTAGTGGTGCTCTTCTAGTGATGGTGCTGCAGTCATTGGACCAGGGATAAATAATAATTTTTTTTTATTTATACCCCGCCCTTCCTGGTTCAGAAAACCGGGCTCAGGGCAGCTAACAACAAATTTAAAACACTTAATTGTAATATAGCATAGAAGCAGCATAAAATACAGTATAAAAGCATGAATGACAAGAAAATCCAAAGTTCAAAAATCAATTTGGGGAAAATCCATACGATAAACATTGGCTAGTCACCAGGGCTAGCTGGCTGAATTAGTCCTACTTGGGCCAGCAATGAGGCAAGGGGAGAATTAGCTGTGGGGTCTCAGAGTGGGTAATCTTCATAAAAGGGGAGGGGGAGGGAAAAGAAGGGAAATAAAAGATCAGGCTGAATTCAAATTAAAGGTCAGACGGAAGAGCTCTGTCTTACAGGCCCGGCAGAAGCAGGTTAAATCTTGAAGGGCCCTAGCCTCATGGGACAGAGCATGCCACCAGGTCGGAGTCATCACTGAAAAGGCCCTGGCCCTGGTGGAGAATAGTCTGACTTTCTTAGGGCCTGGGACCTCTAAACTATGGTTATTCATGGACCTTAAGGTCCTCTGTGGGGCATACCAGGATAGGGATGTGGTGACAGTCAGATGGGGGGGGGAGGTCTGGGTTGGCAGCATTACCCCTAGAAGGTGCATGTGCTCCTGTGGGGCTTTTGCTGCGAACCTGGAGGTTCCTGACATCATGCTATTCTGTAAAGTACAATCCTGCAGCCAGAAGGGTGCCACTTCACTCTTGCATAATGCAGAAGTATCTAAGGAAGTATCTATTTATGGGAACTCCTAGATGCACACCAAGCATGTGTAGGGCCATCCTGAATTTCTTGGTCTGCCATTGCTTGCATTATAAAGATCATCGCCTCCACATCTGAATACCTCATTAGAGTTGGGTCCAATGAATGCCCAGACACCACGCAGAGCCCATTACAGAATTCACTGTTTCCCCCATGTTCCAGATGTTGATTTTCTGGAGCCCCTGACAGTTCAACCTACAGTTTCTAAAGCGATTTGATATTTTGAATTACCCATATCAACTTTTGATCCCAAACACTGTGTTGAAGCCATCTCCATACTTTAACACCCTCCCGAGATCTAGAAAGAAACATAATTGCAAGAAAGTTTAAAAACACATTTGCTTTTTAGCTGCATTAAAATTCAATACAGGGATAAACAACAGCATGAACAAAGGCAAATGACTGTTTAATCTAACAAAATTCAGCAGTAGTTGAATGAAACAAGGAGACTTAGCATATAAATGTAGATATATTGCATGAATGTGAGGCTTGCTAGACAGAGATGTTAGATCAATAAAACATTTTTACATTTATCTCCCTGTGTATTATAATGAATATTTATTGCCCTCAAGGTAATGCTAAACTACCATGGGGGTGGGGGAGAAGGGACTACACGACAAATAAATGGGGAAGCAGGACAATGCCCCCCCCCACTCCACTTCCAATATTACATTTCCTTAGCTTTGTTTTAAATGAGGCGGGATGGGAAATGGCCTAGACATGCCTCTAGATGAAAACAGACTCATCAGGTGCAAGTATGAGACCTTTTTCTTCCTTTATGAGAGAAAATAAAAAAGCAAGCTTTGGGCTCACACCTATGTCTTCTACTGTACAGTACTGTACAATGTTTCCCTTGGATGACATCCCATTTTAGTCAGAACAGACCCATTAAAATCAATGGCCTTAAGTCCACTTATTTCACTGGGCTTGCTCCAAGGAAATAATACACGTACCAGTACAACCCTTCATCTGTTCTTTGAAATCTCTCTCAACCTATTATTCATAGCCAGATCGAAAGAAGGTTATGGCCAGCAGGTTCAGAGAGTTATTTTATTTTGGGTCCACTGAATAAAATTTCGCCCACGACTGTACGGGTGTGTGTAAATATCAATCAATATCAAGCAATCAATCCGCGGAATGTAACACGTGTACAGGCGAAGCTGCCTTGATGCATGTGCAGAGCGCTAGATGTGACGCACAGCTGGTTTCCACTTCTGAGATGAGGTCTACGGGTTTCCGGAGAAGAAAGTGACTTCTTCCAGGTAAGCTGTTGCTTTTTATTATTATTTATGTATGTGGGATTTTGGGGTTTTGTTTTTTTTTGCAAAAACTGGGCGAAGGGAGGAACCAATGCACCGCACAGCGGCTGCATCCCAAACCTCCCCAAATGCAGCCCCTGCCCTTTCTTCGAGAAGTCTGACTTCCTCCTTACCGGAGCGCGCCCGGGCAGTCGGAGGAGGTAGCTAAAGACATGCGAGAGCCGCCACCGCAGCAACTGCGCCTCCCGGGCTGTGAAGGCGGTTGGGAAGAAGAGGCCCCCCGGCAACGCGAGGCGGGAAGCAAACGCTGCTCGGCGCCGGCGCAGCTCCGCCCACCTCTGCGCGGGGCCGCGCGCGCCTTGGCAGCTTGCAAGGAGCTTGCCGAGACTTTTCTCCGCGACAGCCCAAACACCGCTGGCATGAAAGCGGAGCTGGCCTCCTCCTCCCATGCACCGACCCTGGGCACAGGTTTGAGTGAAGAGTTCCACATTTGCCTCCTTCCTTCCTTCCAGCCGAACATGCATAGCACTGCCGTTGTGCTTCTGACACCCTCAAAATGGTTGAACTTTTTTTTAAAGGAAACCACCAAAATTGTTGTTTTTTTTTTAAATCTTGTGAAGGCTTAACAGGAGCCAAAGCTCAGTCCCAGGGTCTGTTTTAGATGCTACATCTAAAACAGAACATAATGAAAAGTGCCTCTGAGCATGTGCAGAATGTCATTGTACGGGAAAGTAATTGCCATATACTCTCACTGCCCCCCCCCCCAAAAAACCCCAGCCCAAAATTAGAGATTTTAAGCTTTTCCTGATGTATGGCAAGTCTAGTTTTACTGCCCGATGCAAATTTATCTCAGGCTTTTCCGATTGCAATCAATCACGCTTCACACCTTGACATGTGACCCACCAGCTGAGCAGTGGCATAGCATGGGTTGTCAGCACCCGGGGCAAGGCAAGTAATTTGTGCCCCCTAACCCGTGGATTTGCGCCCCCTAACCCGTGGATTTGCGCCCCCTAACCCCCAGATGTTGCGCCCGGTGCGGCCAGGCCCCCCTGCACCCCCCACGCTACGCCACTGCAGCTGGGCCTTATTGGAGCCTCCACCAAGCTGATGCCTGGTCGCCACTGGGATGTTTTTGGTATTTGCATCATCCTTTGTCATTTGCCATTCTGGCTGCAGTTGATGGGAGTCCAAAGCATCATTTGGACTATTGGGGAGCATTAAAAATGAGATTCCCCTACCTGCAATTGAAATAGTTAGGGGTCCGTTCTCTATAACCACCTCAGGATTGCACCACCTCATTTTGAATTCTGTACAGTCCAAGCCCACCCCCCACCCCGTGTGTGTTTGCTTGTTGTGGATGAAAACTGCCAACTAAGAGAAATGATGACGATTCCAGGAGCAAAGAGAAAGACCTTGCCCTGGAAAACTCGTGAGCGTTCTCTCTGCCCTGTTGACGCTGTCTGGGCCAGTCCCGGACTTCCCAAGCTCTTTTGTATCTGTCTGGAAAGAGCAACATGGCTGGTGAGTATAAGCTCCTGCTTGAAGGTGCCCAACAGCTGGTGCTTGTCTGCACCAAAGGTGAGAAATACCTCCTGGAAGCTGGCATGCAACATCTGGCCGTGCTGGAAAAGGGCAGCGTGGTGATTGGCAAGTAAGTGAATCTCCCGGGAGGGGGTGTGTTGCTTGCTGGGGGTGGGGTGGGGGAGTCTCTCCAGCAGAATCTCTCTCCAATGGGAAGGTTTCTGTTTGTTTTTGTACTGACCTTCTCTAAGGACAGGAAAATAAATGAAGTTTTTACAGAAAAAATAAAATTATTTTCTGTCTCCTGACAGTCACCAGCTGACCAAAACTTAGGCTTTTGAATTACAAAAAACGATTAACTTTTTTATAGCCGATGAACTAAGTCAGGGGTAGGCAACCTAAGGCCCGGTGGCTGGATGCGGCCCAATCACCTTCTCAATCCGGCCCACAGACAGTCCAGGAATCAGCATGTTTTTACATGAGTAGAATGTGTCCATTTATTTTAAATGCATCTCTGGGTTATTTGTGGGTCCTGCGTGGTGTTTTTACATGAATAGAATGTGTGCTTTTATTTATGCATCTCTGGGTTATTTGTGGGGCATAGGAATTCGTTCATTCCCCCCCCCAAAAAAAATATAGTCCGGCCCACCACATGGTTGAAAAAGGTTGCTGACCCCTGAACTAAGTAGTTAGTTACTTTGGGCCAGTAACAATGTGACAGTTAATGAATTTTAATTTCCTGTCTACACTGAAGAATCCAACAATGATGCTAGCTAAATAACTTACTAAAGAAGACATTGGTTTAGGTTTTAAGCACATTTGCTTCAGAAAAGAAGTTTTAGATCGGGGTATAAAAAGTAATTCTGTCTCACCTGCTTTGAAAGTAATGGTAAGCGTTTTGGTCGGTTTATTTTCAGAGATGGTTGTATAAAGGCTGTGGGCGACTCAAGAGCCATTCGCAAGCAATTTTCAGGAGCATCTTTTGAAAAAGTCATTGATTGTTCAGGAAAATGCATCTTACCAGGTTGGTGTCTAATATTTCAGAGTTCAACACACCAAGCAGAAATATGCAATATTTACATAGGCAGAAATTGTCAGCTTCAGGTAGTCTAACATCCTCTGAATTATTTTCCTTTGGAATAAAATGTGATGGCTCCCCCTCTGGGCTACCTTAGCACACAAGTGAGGACAAGGAGCTGGGTAGTTTCTGAAGAAAATAAGTATTGACTGTGTACTATAGCTCTGTGTGATAAACTACACTTCCCATGATTCTTTGTGGGAGGGGTGTGCTTTAAACATATGGTGTGTACACAGCCATTAGCCTGGATTTTGAGAGACTTAAGTCTATGACCCTACTTCTTTCCAAAGTACTGTTTGATCTAGCATGGACAATGGGACAGCCCCACATAATTTGCTAGTAATGGGTATCCTGAATCAGTACAACTAGCCACTGAAGTTTAAGCAAAGCTCCGTTTAGAAATAAGGTTGTCAGTCACCATATCTTATCAAAAAGTCAGTGCAAGTTAGTGCCTAACATAAGGGTGCCATATTCCCCAAAGTGAAAAATGAGCTTTGGGGGGGGGGTCAAAGTTATTGAGATTTTTAGGGGAACATCTCCATTCCCTCAAACAAGTTTTGGGGCACTTTTTGCAATTACAGCCACAAATCTTTCAGGATGACCTTCAGCTGCTGCCTCACAGTCTCTCCCAGCCTAACCTACCTCACAGGGTTGATGTGAAGATAAAGGGGAAGGGGCTTCATATGCTTTGCTGAGTTTCTTGCAGGAAAGGTGCAGTTTAGCAGATCCTGATCCCGCTTTGGTGCATGTCAACAGCAGTACGGCATGCAGAAATTAAGCATCTGATGCTTTTTTTTCTTTTTTCCTTTTGGAAGTGAAGGGTGGAGAAAATGTCTGTTGCTCAATGTTTGTATTTCAGGCAGCTTTTGAAGGCGCAGGGTCAATGACATAAAATAAAAGACCAAGCTCCCATCTGGAAGCATTCCAGTCAAAATCCCAGGAAATCCCGAGAGAAAGAGTATGTGAAATGAAATATACTCAGAGTCGCAAAGTGATTTCATGCTCTTTATTCAGCTCATAGTGGTGAGGAGGAATGAATGAAAGTCCCCTCAAAGTATCTGCTTTATATACATTACTTACACAATGGGCTGCACATGATTGGCTAATTCCGGCATTCTACTGTAAGCCAATCAGGTTGTGGATTCACTTCTATCTGGAGCCTGATTGGGTGGTTCCTGCCAACCAATCATACTGTTGCATTGTTCTAGGACCAATCAGACTGCTGCATTCTGGATCCTATTGTTCTAGGACCAATCAGACGGCTGCATTTTGGATCCTATTGTTCTAGGACCAATCAGACTGCTGCAGTTTGGATCCTATTCAACTCAGTACATAACATGAAGAGTCCTGCTGAATCTGATTTCAGGTTTCATCTTGTCTACGTCTGGGTTTCTCTCGGTAGCCAGCCCAATACGATGAAGCAGCCAGCAAAGCAGAAAGTGGCACACTTCTTTTTTTCATCATCATCACAACAACCCTGTGATGTATGTTAGCCAGAGGGATGGTGAACGACCCAGTGAGCTTTATGTCTGACTGGGAATTTGAACCCTGGTCTCCCAGGACCTAGTCCAGTGCTCTAACCACTATACCACACTGGCTCATAATAGCATTTTATATACTGAAGGATCATGCCTTTTGATAATGTTTTTCCGAGGGCACATAGATAAAATTATTAACTGCTAATGTTTCCTGATTTTGTTTCCTAGTGGATATGTCTGAGATTGTGCAGTTTGCTGTGTTTGTTTGCTGTGTTTTTTAAAAAAAACAGGTCTGGTAGATGCACACACACATCCTGTATGGGCTGGTGACAGAGTCCATGAGTTTGCGATGAAGGTAAACCTACATACTGTAATTGCAAAGGATTTCTTTTACCTGCGTCTACCTTCCTTTACTGTAGATTAAAGTTTCCATAAAGTGTTGGTGCTGAGCTTTAAAGCCCTAAACGGCCTTGGTCCTGTATACCTGAAGGAGCATCTCCACCCACATCGTTCAGCTGGACACTGAGATCCAGCGCCGAGGGCCTTCTGGCGGTTCCCTCATTGTGAGAAGTGAGGTTACAGGGAACCAGACAGAGGGCCTTCTCGGTAGTGGCGCCCGCCCTGTGGAACGTCCTCCCATCAGATGTCAAGGAAATAAGCAGCTATCCTATTTGAAGGCAGCCCTGTTTAGGGAAGTTTTTAATATTTAATGCTGTATTGTTTTTAACACTCAATTGGGAGCCGCCCAGAGTGGCTGGGGAAACTCAGCCAGATGGGCGGCGTATAAATAATAAATTATTTATTTATTTATTTATTTATTTATTTATTTATTTATTTATGTCTCTTCTGTAAAAGGCACAAATACCTTCATTCCAGCCCCTTCTCGGATGCAAATTGATCTCTAATAAGATCATAGGAAGGAATCTGCCTTACGCAGAACCAGACCATTGGCTCATTTAGCTCAGTAGTGTCTAATGTGACCATCATTGTTTCTCCATGGTTTCAGAAAGGGCTGTCTCTACCAAGAGATGCTAGGGATTCAACCTGGAAACTTCTGCATTCAAAGCAACTGTTCTGCCAATGAGCTGTGATCCTTCCGCTACCAGGGCACTTTTGGAGAGCCATCGCACTTCTGGGATTTCATTGCATGAGGGGTATAGTTTGCCCATTAACACACGTTTAACAGATAACTTTGTTTTAAAGTTGGCAGGAGCTTCCTATATGGATATTCATCAAGCAGGAGGAGGGATACATTTCACCGTGGAGCACACTCGGAATGCCTTAGAAGATGAGCTCTTCAGCAGTTTCAGACACCGGCTGCTACGCATGCTCAGAGCAGGCTCCACTTTGGTCGAATGCAAAAGTGGATATGGGTTAAATCTGGAAATGGAAGTTAAGATGCTGAGAGTGATTGAACGGGCTCGGCGGGAGTTGGACATAGGCATTTCCTCTACTTACTGCGGAGCTCATTCTGTTCCTAAGTAATGTACCTATTCTGTCTTGTCATTTTAAGCGCTGTGCTAGAACACAATTGAAGATTAATTGGGTCACGCATTGAACAGTTCTTGTGCAAAACAGAACATACCTAATTCTTGCAGCGTTTCTGTTTGCCATCTACTATTAGAGTGATATGTGGAAGAGCCCCAAGAGAGTATTCAAGCATAATGAAGACTGAGGGAGGGTGGAAAGCCTGAGGTGTGCCTGACATTTCCTGTAAAGCATCTGAGGGAGAATAATTATTATTATTTAATTCAGATGTGATGGAGGAGAACACAGCGAGAGGAAGTTTAAGGCACCACTTGTGTTTGCAGTGTTACCCTAACCTCTTTTAAAATCAGCCGGAACATAGAAAGGGAATCTTGAATAATTTGACTTAAAAGAGAAAGATATTGGTTAAGGGGGGAATAAATCCTTGCCCCAGTCCAGCTATTTCTCACAGTTGGGGAAATCGCAGAGCTCTCATACAATCACGAGAGAAGGAAGCAGATATACAAGGGCTCTTGTCATGGCCCTGGAACCCAGCAGTGACCAGGACACAGAGCCTGTAGTGCTTTCTGCTGAGGGGCCAGACCAGGTTCAGGGCTCTCAGCCTGCTGCTAGAGATTGTGAGATCTCTGACATAGAATCTGGCAGGCAGGAACCTGTGGAACAACCTTCCATAGCATCAGGGCCTGTGGAGACAAAGCCTGGGCCCTCAGGTGCAGTTTCTGCTGAACGTGAAGAACCAAATGCCACCCAGGGTAGCTCACAAGCCCAGCCATATAGGGAGTCCACCAGAAAGTAGCCCCGAATTTCTGGCCAGAGGGATGGCGCTTTAAACAACTAAGTTATCCCCAAAGGGCCAGAGTCTGCTCCTCCTCCAGATTGGTGTTTTATGTGGGTGTATCCTGCATCATATTCTTAGCATCATAATAGTGCATTAGTCATGGGTTTATTCTGCTTTAGTTTGTGCTTCAGTGGTTTCCCACATTATTGCTATCCAGAGGGGCTACAGCGCAACAAAAGCAGGACAAAAATAAATTAGAACATTTGCGACATAAAAATTTAAAGGATTTTTATATGGGGTATGCACTGGTTGTGAAACAGTGAGACCACCCCAGAACTTTTGCAGGCCACATGAAAATTTAATCTGGTTTTTGCTGCATTGTCTGTTGAATAGGGGGAAAAGTGCCATTGAAGCCACAGATGACATTGTTAGCATCCACCTTCCTAAATTGAAGCAACTGGAGCTTAATGGTGAAATTCATATTGACAATATAGATGTTTTCTGTGAGAAGGGAGTCTTTGATCTGCCTTCGACCCGAAGAATTCTTCAGGCTGGGAAAGATTTAGGGTTACAGATCAACTTCCATGGGGATGAACTGCATCCAATGAAAAGCGCTGAGGTACTTATATTGATTATATTACATAATTTTATTTGTATGTCACCTTTCCACAGCTCAAACTATGCCCTAGGCAGCTTACAACATGAAAAATACATACCACAACATAACCGAAATAGTAATAAACAATAAAGAAAACGTTAAAAACACACACAACCAAATTGAATAATTACTACACAAATCACAACAAAATTTAAAATAAAGATACAAAAAACCCTCACCCCAACAGCAACAACTCCCAAAAACCAACAACACCCCACCCCAAGAATATGTTCGGCAACCTCAGCTTTTGTAGCTGGAGTCAGTCAGGGCCCTGCCCACCCAGGCCAGGCGGAAAAAGACCTGCAAGGCAGGAAACAGGTCTTCCAGCACTCACAGCCAAGGTGGTCGTCTTCACTGAACGAAAAATCTTACACGAATTCTGATTTGGGCTTAGCGTATTGGAAGCACCACAGCACAGTTCTTTGTTTCTGCAGTAAAGTTAAAAGAAAATGTGAGGTTGATGGAGTTAGCGAGATGGACTTTCTGACCTTTGCTTTTTACATCCATTCAAACATTGACTTTGCTTATCTTTTCCTTGTGATGTAAAATAAAAAGAGGAGCATCTGATGAACTCTTTCATTAGTGATAACATTGCTAGATACACATACACATTTTAATAGTTAATGTTTGTGTCTTTAATATCTTTCATAGGGTACATTTGTTTCACCTGTGGTGATTACAATGCATTTATAACTTCTAATATTTCTGTAGTATTTTTCATTATTATTATTATTATTATTATTATTAATTTTGCTATTTGTACCTGGTCCACCTTACTGGGTTGCCCCAGCCACTCTGTCGAGACAGGATGAACAAACCCGATGCTGGAGGGGATTTGAAGTGTCATAGTTGTCCCTCTTCCCAGTCTTGCCTGTTCCCACTGGGAGGGGAGCTGTAGCATTTATAAATGCCTCAATGCTCCTGCCCAGGCAGGTGGAAGCTGCTACTGGCAGTAATGGGGTGTTTCAGGGCAGTGAAGGGGCTGTGCTGAGCCAGCACAGGATCTGCTGGATCCTGAGCCAGGCCTGCTGCTGTCACATGATGGTACAGGGCATGATCCAAGCTTCTTTGCTGCCCGGGCTGGTGTAGCAAATAGATTCCCCCCCCCCCAATCCTCCTTTCCATTCTGTCTGGTGCGAGTAGCAGGGCTCTGGTTACACTGCTGCATTAAGCCCACTTCAGCCTAGATTGAAAGCAGCAAGTTGAAGCTGAGCATAAATGATTCTGGGTTGAGGAGAACTGCATTTTTGTGCTATATAAACAGGTTATTGTGTGTGCAGCCTTACGGATAATGGAGGTTCTTATGTGACTGACTTTTAATTCAAACTTTGCCTTGGCATCTGTTTAGCTTGGAGCTGAGCTAGGAGCTCAGGCTGTCAGTCATCTAGAAGAAATCAGTGATGAAGGTATTGCTGCAATGGCCCAGGCGAAGTGTGCAGCTATTCTGTTACCAACCACTGCCTATATACTGAGGTAATCATAATTCTAATATGTATTGCTAGGCTGTATTTTACTGTCATTTACTATGCCTTTGGGAAAATATGTATCTTTTGAAAGAATGCATCCACTGAACAACTGCTGTTAAGAGCGATCCTCCAAGGCTGCAAAATGTTGCCGGTCTTTTAATAGAGCCGATGGAGATGCTTTGCAGTTCAATCTCTCTCCCTCCTGATGGAATAGCTGCTTATGAGTGACAATTTAGGGAGGAGCCTAATGGAGCTGGTCTCTTAACAGAGCCAATGGAGAAACCTAGAGTCTCATCTCTCTCTCTTCATATCTCCCTCTCCTGGATTCTGATAAAATCATATAATATTGCTGAAGTGGTTTGCTGCATTCTACATTGCAATTCAAATGGTAGGAACCATTTTTTTTTTTACTTTGCAGATTAAAGCAGCCTCAAGCTAGAAAAATGTTAAAAGAAGGGGTGATTGTCGCTCTTGGCAGTGATTTTAACCCAAATGCTTATTGCTGTTCCATGGTAAGATGTTTCTTTAGAGCAGACGCAAAATTAATGTTAATTTTCTTCTGTCAGTTTGAGCGTCAGGCTTGGAGTATTGATTACTGCCTTGATTCCTTGGGAATCCTATTTAATTTTCTGTACTAGCAGGACAGTTGAGCAGACCACATGAATTTAAATACACACACTATTGAATTCACACATGAACTCTGGCCATTGAAAAGCAGCTTCTGCTTGGAGCCGATGGTTATCAAGCAGGATATTGGCTTTCAGCACAGATAAGCCCTGTCTTTCTTGCAGACATGAGCCCTATTCAGGCATGAACTACGGACAGCAGAAACAAGCATACTTATTCCACACAGACATACGCATCACCTTTCCATTCATTTGTCAACTTGTAGAGGGCAACTGTCTGCAACAGAGGCCTTCTGTGCTTGTGAAGTCCCCCCACTCATTTTTAAAACCTTGGGGAATCAGGATTCTCAAAAGTCCATGGAGTTTGATCTCCAGATCACAGAAGACAACAGGGTGCTAGTGAGTTTGTCTCCACAGCCCCACCTGCAGTTAGAACAGCTGAAGAGTGTTACAGTTAAATTAATTTTACCTGTCACAGTGAACTCAGGCTTTCAGATGGCAATTCCAATGGCTGACAGACTGTTGGTTTCTGTGCACCTATGTGTGACTTCAGGCTTAACTACCTCTCTCTTACTAGCTCATGGTTATGCACCTGGCCTGTGTAAACATGAACATGTCCATGAAAGAGGCTTTAGCTGCTGCCACCATCAATGCAGCTTATGCTCTTGGGAAATCGCACATGCATGGCTCCATAGAAACTGGCAAGCAAGGAGACCTCATTATCATCAACTCACCAAGGTGAGGATGCAAATAGCTCTTAAAGGCCTAATGCTCTGCATAAGTTGGAATGAGAATCTAACATTCGGAATAAATTAAATGCATTATGATGAGCAATAATTACTCAATCCAAGTGCAGTATTTGAGTCTTCTCCCAATACAGAACATATTGACCAGACATAAAGGGAAACCTTAATCCTTTAAAAAAAGGTCATACTTTTATATGCTTTTAAACCCCCAGTTCAGACTTTTTTCAGTCTGCCTTACAGCCATGTCAGTTGAAAGTTGTTCTTTAAAAATAAACATTGAATTGTTCAGGTAACAATTTTCTGGCACCATGCCAGAGCCCAAATTTCATATCATATATTGTTGTGAACTAAACATACCATCAGTTTTTGTTATTTATTTAAACTGATCTATATTTTCAAGTATATTTTAATGTTGATACGCTTGTCAATTTTAGATTTGTGTTTATTGTGCTTTTTTATATACCATGAGCCACCTTGAGTAGGCTGTGCCCCCAAAAGGCAGCATATAAATAAATGACTACAAACATTCACAATGTCTTTACAAAACAGGCATATGAATAGATAGCAATTGGCTCCTGCTTTCTATTAATCACTCAACATGTTATGTTAAAACTATATGCTTTAAAACAGTCCTCCTGCCACATTCCTGATGTCGAAGGTGAGGTTACGTATGGGGCAGTTACAAAAGAACCACCAGGAGCTTAATGTGAGCTCCCAATTATTCTTTCTGCAAGCTTGGCTCCCTGTTAGTGCTGATGATCACTGCCATGTAACCCTTGTGGAGAACTCTGCAGTGCAGCTGAGGGACTTACTATCTCAATTTAGAAGAAACTGTTTTGATTCAAACTGCTTCCTCCAAATGGAGCATTTCTTCCACTGCAGAGGTAAAATTGCTTTGTTTGGAGGAAGTAGTTGGAACCCAAACTGACTTCAAAGGGGCTCCCTGTAACTGCCAATCAACAGTTACAGTGATTGAGCTCCTTTGAACTTCTGCATGTGTCAGTCACCTGATGTCATTATGCTGCCTGGTGATTGTCTAAGTGAGCAGTCCCACCCACCTGTCAAAGTTTGCCTATGGGGAGTGAGGAATTAGGGATCCATCCCACTAGCTAGATCCAGTTTCCTACCCCTGCTATAAAAGATACTACTGTGTGTCAGTTTTAAGTTATCAAGTTTAATTGATAATAGCATATAGCTCTGCTATATGAAACAACAAAAATTCCTATTGTGCACCTAGGGCTAAATGGGCAAGGAGGCTGGTTTGACGCTATTCTGTCTGCATTGTTTATTTACTTTGAACATGCAGCTTATCTATCATGCTTTATATTTTAGTCCTATGCACATGAGAGATTGTTGTTGTTTTTCTAAAATATGATTGTAACCTTTTAAAAATCTTTAGATGGGAACACCTGATTTACCAGTTTGGCGGCCATAAAGAACTGATTGAATACGTAATTGTTAAAGGAAAAGTTGTTTATAAAAACGACAGTGTTCTGGGCTACTGAGGAATTCCAGAAGGAAGAAATACAGCAGTTGCAAGACTCTCTGAGGCAAACACAGGATGATAATCGGCAGGGACTCACAACTATAAGATCATACTTCCTTACCGGTCAAAGCTCAGAATTTCACTGGTTCGTTTGTATTCGCATGAGGAACACTAGGCCATGTTCATCTGCTTGGTAGTTTTATGGTCCGCTAGAAAATAAACCTACATGTATGCAAACAAACAACTCTGGTTTTTTTTTCCATTAATGAAGGTCCTCTTGTATAAAGAAATCAAAGCTCTGCATTGCAGTGTGCCTACATACACCTCATAATTTTTCACAACCAGAGTTAAGAACATGAGAAGAGTTCTGCTACATCTAGTCCAGCGTCCTGTTCTCACAGTGGTCAGGCAGGTGCCTTTGGAAAGCCCACAAGCAGGCCCCGATGACTGCAGGGAGTTCACAGATAACATTTACGCAGTGGGTTGGACTTGAATAACTACCCAGCTACTTCCATCTACCTAAGGTGGTTTATGAACGTGTGTTTCCTTTGAGTAGCAACCTCCTCTCCACAACATGATATGTCGTTTATAGAGATGACTTCACAAAGCAACATTTATATGGCCCAGGAATCAGCACATTGGCTTTTTAATTTTTTTTGTAAGAGACCAAAGCTGGTATGGTATAGTCATCAGTGTCTGACTAGGATCTGGAAGGCCAGGGTTTAAATCCTTACTTGGCCATGAAGTTCACTGGGTGACCGTGGGCCAGTCACTGACTCCCAGCCTAACTTACCTTATGCTCCTTGGAGAAAAAGGTGAGATATAAATGCAATAAGGAGGAGGAGGAGTCTCTGTAATGATTGCAACATTAGATTTATTGTTGTTATAAATTTAAAAAAAGCTAGCTAATTTTAGTTGGCTAAATTATAGCTTGATGTTAGTGTGGATAACTCACAAAATGAGTCACATCTGCACAGGTTTTGTCGCACCCACCCATTTGCTACAGATAAATTTAACATTCACCTTGTTTTTGTACAAAGTTCAGCCATTGTGAAATCATTCAAACTGATATGGCACTTTCTCAATGCCCACAAATATTTTCGGCTTTGGAATCTTTATTTTTTGGCCTTTGGCATAAAGTACAGAATACGGGAGTTATTGAAAACACAGGATTTTGCTATCAACTGAAGTACTGAGGTTCGTTTCTGATAGCATTTACTCTTAATCAAATTCTTCTGAGTCGCTATGATGATGTTGGTGGCGACAGCGTGAGGCATTTTCACTTGCTGCTAATGAAAAGGCAGTAGGGGAGATTGGCCTGGACTCAGGAAGGTGCTCCCTTCTGTATTTTTCAATGTATGGTTCAGCTACTTCCCAAACCTACAGGTAGGAAGAGAGAAAGAAAGTGGTGTCAGAAGCAAAAGGCAAAGACTTAGATTTTGGACCAAAATATTGGCAGACAACATTTCTCATACATGATCCTAATCATATACTTAAAAACCATTGGTGCAAGTTAGCAAAAAAACTACTTTCAGTAGAAATATACAGTGCAAACATCTGGACAAAGTAGGCCCTGTGGGCATGCCCAGATGGTGGTTTCTGAAGAGGACTGATGTGTGTCCAATGTACATTGCCTTCATACTCCATTCCATCACTCTCTACAAGGAAACACAAAACCGGCTCTATAAGTGAGGGAGGGAGGGGAAGAGGGAGCTGCATTTTATGGTGGGCCCACTTTAGCAAACAAATGCCAAACACAGCACAGGAGGCTGCTATCATTTCCACCCACCCCCTTCTCACATGCTGGAACTAATACTTGAGAAAAAATATATCCAGAGGCTGTACTTGGCCTTAGAAGACTGTCAGGGACTCAGGTATGCTGAGGGATGACTTTGAAAAATGTATACTAGCCAGATGGAGCACGTGCAACATGTTCTTTTTGAACAATAAAAGACACTCAACACAGAATGACCAAAACAAGATTCTCATTTCTTTATTATGAACTTCCTGTCAGAAGCTCAAGCCTCCTGCAGACATGCATGTTAATTCAGCTATGGATTCCATGTGGTCTATGGCCAGACATACAGAATATGACTTGCCATTTGTAACACAACTGCGCAGGCTTCTAGTCCACTAAGAAGCACAATTTGAAGTGTTGGCTTTGACCTCTAAAGCCCTTTGTGTCTTAGGGCCCTTTGCTCCCACATGAACCTGCCCAGATGTTAAACTTCCTAAGAGGTCCTTCTTTGAGTCCCTTTGCCATCATCAGTGAGATTGGTGGTGACCTTTGATTGGTCCTTTTTAATCACCTCTGCCTCCCACCCTGCCCTGTTTTTGGAAGATTCTCCCCCAATCACGTGAATTCAAGCTTTGTTATTTTTGTTGCCAGGTGAATTATTTTTCCAGGCTTTTTAGATGCTGTTTTAATCTGACCTGGCTCTGGTCTTAATATTTGGCTTTATTGTTCTTCTAATTATTTATTGTATTGTGTATTTATTGCATGCTTTCAGTTTCTTTGATTGTGAGCTGCTTTGAATAGTGGGAAAGAAATATTCGGAATAAATAAACATGGTTCGCTTGCCCAGCTACAATCCGTCTTTCACTTTATGATAAGATTTACTTCTCTAACCCCAATCACTCAAATGTTTGGTGGTAGACTTGTGGTGCTGAACAAGTGTCAAAGATATGGTTTCCTCCAACCTGTTTTCCTAGATAGCAAATTAAGTCTTCTTGGTACAAGATTGTTTTCCTTCCTCATAGAATGTCGGAATAAATCATAAGCCTGAGGGCACATATTATGTAGCTAGTAGCCAAACACACAGAGAAACTTTTAAAAATCATGGAGTCTCCTCATCAGACTCCATTAGCTGCCAATATCAACACTTGCCTTCTGATCCACAAGCAGTCTGTGAGCTGCCTCAATGTCTGGGGCCATGAAGCGATCTTTCATCCAAGGCCTGAAAGGAGACAAATTGAACAACTTCTAAATCTGCTAGTAGTGGTGGTAAGTGGTTAATGTTTGGCCAATGTTCTCAGAAGTTACCGTCTCTGGGCAAGTGTTTGTTTGACATACCTGACAACAGAGCGCACAAGGTCATAGACTTTTTCCAATGGGGTCGTAGTTCTCAGGGGGCGTAGAAACTCAATGCCCTGGCATGCCGCAAGGAGTTCTACAGCCAATACTAGTAAACAAAAGCAACATAAAAAACCATGGCAAATTCTGGTCATTTTTAAAACGTTCGATGTAAACAGATGAGGATGAGATCTTGGGACTAGTGCTCACAATCAAATGGGCACATTTGGATATATGAAATGCAGAATCTTATATTTGAAATGGTTCTATGAATTTCGATGCAAGTAAAAGACTAAAGAAACTTAAACCTACTTTCCTATGGAGTGTGTTAATATTGTGGCACTCTGTGCAGATATATATGCACATGTGAACAATTATACACACACACAACACAAAGGCATGACATGAAAAGCAGTCAGGACTTGAAGCCTTGGAAAGAGGAATTGTGATGCCAAGGTGGAGGTGAGGTTCTGCATCAAAGGCAGAAGAATTAACTTCTCCCTGTGGCTTGGATTTCCTAAATTCAGAAGTCAGATTAGTTTGCCTTACTGCCACAGGGACCTAGGACTCGTCTGCCCATTCCCAACAGCAAGGGCTGGTGGACTGGCTGGGCTGGGCTCCCTCGCCTGCCTGCCTGCTTGCTTACTTTGAGCCGCCTCAGCTCCTGGCAACCTGGCCAGCCCCAGAGGCACCATTCACCTGCGGAGCTTGTAGCCAGGGCTGCTGCAACAAACAGCTGTGCAAGCCTTTGGGAGGCAGAGACACAAGAGAGCATCAAAGGAGGGAGGGAAGGAAAGAGGGACAGAGGCCCGTGTTGCCCACGGTACCCTAGGGTGCCACAACACACTGGTTGAAAACCACTGATCTATGCAATGAAGCACAATGAACCAGGATCTCTTACAGTGTCAGTCTAAGAAATTTTGTTGCCTGAATGAAGCCCAAATCCGCTAGAGCCCCACACTTAGTTTAAAAATACATGTAGCAGCACTGACACCAATTCCTGCGTTCATCTATCTTCCCCTCAAGAAGCCAACTGAGGGAGGCTGCTCCACTCTGTTGTACTGCAGGGCCTTTTCTGATCTCTTAAATAGTTTTGAGGTCTGCATTAAGTCTCTTGCTATTCTGACCCTAAACACTTTGGCATGAAATAATGCAGGCAGTTCTTAGTATTATGTCTTGTTATTGACAGTCCACAGCAGTTCCTCTGTAACGTTTTCTGAAATCATTTGTTCTTTATAATTTATATTTGCTCCTACTTATTATCATCTTCATCTCATTTCTACAGGGGTTTTTTATATATAAATTGCTATATATATATATATGTATGTATAAGTGTGAAATCCAGTCAAATGTATTTTTTAAATGCAAGCAATTCCCATTGATTTCCATGAAGCTTACATCCAAGTCAGTGTGCTTAAGGTGGTATGAAACACTGGTCACATCCACACTATACATTTAAAACATATTTAAAGCACATGGGTTCTCCTAAACAATCCTGGGAACTGTAGTTTATCTGCCACAGAGCTACAATTCCCAGCACCCTTAACAAACCGCAGTTCCCAGGATTCTTTGAGGGAAGCTCTATGCTTTCAGTGTGTGGCGTAGATGTGACCACTGTTAATATCCAGTTGTGCCTATGACTTTACCTTGTTCAACGTGCTCAATGACTTTGAGTGCTTTTCTCGCAGCCCATCCTCCCATGGACACGTGGTCTTCTGTAGCGGCACTGGTCGAAAGAGTATCCACAGAAGACGGGTGGCACAAGGCTTTGTTCTCGGAAACTGCAAAAGTCCAGTTTGAATAAATGGTAGCCTCTGAGGCAAACCACCATGTAAAGCAATGGTTGTCAACCTGGTCCCTACTGCCCACTAGTGGGCGTTTCAGGATTCTAGGTGGGCGGTAGGGGGTTCTACGGCACAAGCTGAATCCTCCTTCCATTGAGCACTGGTGGGTGGTAAGGAAATTTTACCATCAAGAAAGATGCATTAGTGGGCGGTAGGTAGAAAAGGGTTGACTACGCTTGATGTAAACAATGCCCCACTTTGAGCAGCCGTCAGCAAGGGAAATGAGGAACCCAAAAACGCTTTTGTAACAGTACTCTGTGCAGATCAGCAGCGTAATATCAATATATAGCACCCATAAACCTTCTTTCCCCCCAATATAGAGGACACTCCAAAAGTGCTCACACTGCCAAGGAGAAAGACAACAGGGGAGGAACACAAACACAAGCCCTGTATTTGTGCTTCCCATAAGCATCTGCCTGGATCAGATGAGCTTCTGGGTCAGACCTAACAGGGTTCTTTTTACCTGTTCAAAGCTTCCTATACATTATCTCAGCAATATTTATCACAGTAATGCTTACAGCAGCCCTGCAAGGTATCCTTGTGCTGCCAATGGGAGAAAGGCCAAGACTGTGAATTAAGAGAATAAATGGGCAGAGAAGAGATTTAAACCAGAGATGGGCCATGTACACATTACTGTTAACTCTGGCTCCAGTGCACTCCCTCCATTAAGTTTTGAATCAGCGTACTCAGGACATTAGGGAATATCTAGAGCTATCCTGTAGTTTCTTGTAACGTACTGGTTGCATGTGATTTATTTAAATGCCTTGGCATTCTAGAAATGGCCTGGCTATTCCAGCAATTGAATTCATGCTGGATCTAGGAATTAGGAGACACACACCAAGTGTAATTGTCATGTGTACATAGCCCAAGACTCAAATACCTGAGAGGGAAATGCAAGAAGACTGGTCAGAGCAGCAGATTAACTCTGGGATATTGAGAGGTCATTGTATTCAATCCCTCTGGCAGCCCCTTCAGCCATTTTGTACTCACCCAAGGATGCTGCTGTGCAGTGTGCAATCATGAATCCAGAGTTCAGACCTCCTTCTGTGACTAAAAATGGCGGCAACTCACTGAGGGAGGGGTTGCAGAGCCGTTCGATCCTCCTTTCGCTAATCGCAGCAAGTTCATGGACCCCAATTGCAAGATAGTCCAGAGCCTGAAAGATATATATTGGTTTTTAGTGATGGTTTTTAAAGCCCTAAACTGTAAAAAGTAAAAAAAAAAAGGGGGGGAGAATGTTGTTAACTACCTTGGCAGGGTATTCACCATGGAAATTTCCTCCAGAAATTGTCTCCTTCCTCTCAGCAAAAACCATCTTAAGGAACACATTAAGGCTTCAACAGTAGTGAGGTTGGCCATAGCAAAGCCCAAGTTATTCATTTATTATTGAATTTGTTAGAATTATTTCTATTCTACTTTTCCATTACAAAAAAGGCACATGTTTAAACATGTTTTTAAACCAATAATGTATGATAAAGAATATATATATTTCCAGAGGGTCAACAAAATACTTTATTTTTCATCTGGACCACCAAACTACAAGGTGTTCATATGGGACAGTGGAAGACCAGAGAGGGAGCTGATATAAGCCTCTTGAGGCAGGGAGTTCCAAAGGCTAGGTGTGGCCGCACAGTCTCCCACAATCCTGCCAATTGCACTCCAATACTAATAGGTTATAGAGAAGACCTCTTAGTAGATCATAAGGAGCAAATAGGCTCATATGGGAAGAGATGGTCCTTAAGGTATCCTTGTCCTAAGCTACAGGTAGGTAGCCTATGTATCTGAGGAAGTGTGCATGCACACGAAAGCTCATACTGTACTAGTAACAAACTAGTACTGGAAATAATTTTTTTATTTTGTTTGTCCTAAGCTGTTTAGGTTAGGGCTTTAAAGATGATAGGCCTCAGGTAAGTTAAGAACAATACGGTTTAAAACTTACAACCTAAATGCACAAGTATGCAGAATCACTTTTGTCTGACAGCTCCTACAGAAACACTGAAAGCCATGGGGAACCATGCAAAACATAAACTTGACTCAGGCAGCAGAATTATACGAAAAAGATACAGGATTGTCTGTTGCGCTGTTGAGTTCTGTGGTGATTATGTCCTTGACAAATGCTATCGTGTCATTCGCAACGCCATGAACCTAAAAGAAATTTCAGATATTAGCCACATATCTTGCATCTTTGTAAATTACTGTTTTAAATACCTAGTTTTATTTCTGTCCTGCTCCTGGGACCTCCAAGCTTTGCCTTCCACGGTTCCAACTTTTGTTAACAAGAATAGAATTCAGCTCACTGGTAGATTTGAACCATTTTCTTTACATGTGGAAGTGATAATTGAGTTCCTGGCTACACGTGTCAAAACCAAGTTTACATTCAGCTTTACCTGAGGGCAGCAACGCAGTGTGTATGCATCTTGTACTCTATCACAAAATCGATGGGATTCTGCAACACAGCAAAATGAAAACTTATTATTTTAAGAAGAGGAAAACATAGCAAGGTTAGTATTTTAATACTAAACCTCTCTAGCGCCAAGTCAAAATATGAGATTTGCCCTAGAGTATCACATGCTTGGATAATGTGAAATGTTATGATCTGCTTCCACTTTTGTAGCTTATAGTGTATTCTGTTTTAAACGTTTTACAACAAGATTTAAAAAAGAAAATGAAATAAGATTTGCATATTGTCAGGCTGAAGTCTGACAGTTGGATATATTTAATGAACAATTGCATATTTTTTTAATATCTGGGATTTTTTAGTAAGAAACGGGGGAGCAAAATTCAAGGAAAGCCTTTCTGGTGACTGAACCAGTGCTGAAAACTCTGTGGATGGGGCTGAAACAATTACCCAGCTGAAGAAGAGACATTCCTTAGGATTCTTGGCCTTTAGCAAATTATACCCAGGACTTAATTATTTTTTCTTACATACTTTTGAGGGCTAGATACAGCATTTTAAAAATAAACCGAGTTGAAATTATCAGATTGTCCCAGCTTCTTTTCTAAGCGAATATGCCAAGTAGGTATCACCCAAAATGGCCATTCACCTGCTATTTCAGAAGGATGGTGATCAGAATCTAAAAGTGACCTGAATCGAAAAGCCACCTCTATCTGCCCTCGATGTGGTCGCAGTGCATGAATATCTGTTTTAAAATAAAGACAGAGAGTTACAGCATAACACTTATCCCTTCTCTTCAAATTAAGGACAGTCTTGCAAGCAACACTTGGACAGGTGTTTTAAGCCTGGGACTATAGTTACGTGAAATATACAGCAAAATTTTAAATTCATACGATAAAACCCTTAAAAAGCCATTTAATACATTAACAGCATTTCCCTGTTCCTTTAAAGAGATATGATCTGCAAGATATGTAGTGCAAGTAGCATCTGCAACAAATGCTACAGTGTGGAGTGATTCTGGCCAGGATTCTAGCCAGCCATGCCCTTTCCAGTATATTCCATTCCATTGCCTCTCATCCCATATCAGCTAACATTCAGTGACACTGAGCATGCTCAGTCTCCCTCGCTTACATTGTTTTGGGTGGTTTTGCAAACTTTGTGGTTCTCCTAAGCCTACTGGTACCTGGCTATTATGTGTGGATGACACCATTTTGGCTACTTAAGAATCAATACTTGGGAGAATGAGATGTTGGAGCTTAGTATATATGACTGGGCTTTAAAGCAGTATAGATCACTTAAACCGTTTTCCATAGGGCATAGCAGACACTAAAAGCAATGACGTTGGTAGTTCCTATGGCCACAATTCTGCTGGCACTGTGAAGATCAGAATCACATCGTCACAGAAATGTGGGAGATGCGACAAAGCAAATATCCAAAGCCCCAGATTTAAGTATGTTCTGTAAAAGTTACCTCAGAAAATGCAATACCAACCAGTATCAAAGGCTCTTGTTGTGCCCTTCAAAACTTCTAGTGTGAGGGCAGCCACTATGTCAGCTTGTCTAGCAATTGCACTGGCCCTTTCAACTGCTTCACATCCTAGAGAAGTAATCATTTGTGTCCCGTTTATAAGAGCCAGGCCCTTCAAAGAAACAGAAAGTATTAATGTTCAGTGGCTGTCTCTGTATAAAGACACGTGCATTTCCCCCCTCTCCCTTCACAGGCAACGGCTGGGGGGATATAGGGACATTTTTTGTTTCTATGGAAGCCGCCCAGAGTGGCTGGGGAAACCCAGCCAGATGGGCAGGGTACAAATAATAAATTATTGTTATTATTATTCCGGGATCAAATGAGAAGCTGGGATTGCTTTCGTAATTCTGGCACAGCCCCTGGAAAATAGGGACATTTGGAGTTTATGAACTTGACATCCATTGCTCTGGCCCTGCCCACAATTGTGGCCACTGGAGTGAAAAAGCTTCTCCTGACTTAAAGCCGCTTCACCGTAAAAGTGCCTTCTAAGGAACAGTGCGAATAAGAAACGCTCCCTTCGCCATTACGATACCTGTCAAGGCATCCCGATTTGACTGGGACATCCTGGAATTATAGAAGCCACCCTGGCTTCTGATTAGATCCCATAATGTCCCGTTTTTGGTGCTGCTCTCTCTTGAGAGTCAGCTGGCTCCCATGAAAGTTTGACACTGAAAGATTCATATCTTTCACGCAAAAGGAGGCGGCTGAGCTGGAGCCCATGGGGTGGGGGAGAGAGGGAGCTGCTGGTGGTGCAGGCCAGGCCACCACCACTGATGGAGGAGAAGACAAAGACAGGCATGGCAATGGGGAGGGGGAGCAGCCACTTCGGGGCTTGCTGAAGGAGCTGCTACTGGTAACGGAGACAGGGGGCTGGGGCGGGGAAGCCCCAGCCGGCTCGCATGTGCGTTTGGCACTAAAAAATGTGCATCCCAATTTTAATCAGCAGAATATTGGAGGGTACGTATGACATGGTCTAGCTACATAGTACATGCTTCTGCCTACCGGACCATTGCTGAGATTCTATTCATTTTATTACCTCTTTGGGCTTCAGTGTAATTGGTTTCAGTCCATGAGCTTCCAGCACCTGTAAAACAGTATCAGTAACAAACTTATTGGGCTTATCTTTTGTTACCCTGTAAATATTTTTAACTACTCTACTGAGAAGGAAGATGCCCGAGCAGAATTGAAGAAGTGGCTTCAAGGATGTTTCAACACCCATAATTTTTAAAAAACTAATGGTTTAAATTAGTAGTAGTTTCAGTTCCATACATGGAATCCCACTTCTGCATTCTTTTAACATGCCCTTTCAGCCTCAAGCAGTTCCTCTAGTTTGCGCTGGAAACAACATATTTGTTTTAGGAAGCCTCTCCCTATATCGCCTTATCAGCATAAATATTAATTCAAAACATGACCCCGTGTTTCCTTCTGAGCTGCAATTCTGTGCATGCTCACTTGGCAGTGAGTCCCAGTTAAATCTGTGGGACATGCTTATAAGGAAACATTACCACAGTTGCTGTCAGAATTCATTTATGTTCATCACTTGAAACCATTTGAAGTTAACAGATCCTTTGCTGGCAGAACATTTTGGCTTCAGAAAAGTTCCAGCATTTGCATGCTAAGAATACACAAATCCTTTGCTTTGTCTATGGGTTACGACATCTATATTAAAACCATGGTAGACATTGTGCAGCATCATTTGCTCGTGCTACCAGAAAATCATGAGCAGCACTCAGGCACTATCACTGAACAACAGAAGGGCACCTTGCCACTCCCATCGTGCTGCAAAGCCAGCAAGACATTCAGGATAGATTATTTCTACTGCTGTCTTTTTCCAGTTCTTCAACTTGTAGTTCTCCATACATACTGATCAGTAACGTTAGACTTAGAATGCCAAGAGACTGGATGCAATCCCAATCAAATTTTTCCTCTTGCACTCTTTCTTTGGGAGGGGGTGGAATTAAAAGGTACACAGGTACAGAAATACCATTGCACACACCCAGAATAGAAGAAAGTAAGTTGAAAGTGGGGAGTAGCGGTTGAAGGGAGAGGGCAGAAAATACAACTTAGAAACATTCCATCAAAGAAAAAGTGGACAATCTATGAAAGCTCTAAGACTTTGTGGGACGCGGGGGGCGGGGCAGAGGACAGTGTGTGGATGGTCGCGTGCCACTCAAGCACACATTAAAAATAAGTTCTGAACATTCAGTTTGTGACACAAAGCCCTCATATGTCTCCCTCTTGCACATCTGTTATAATTGGTCAGTAACTCTTCCCCATTAAAATCTAGGACTGAGACCCTACATTTACTTATAGGATTGCATTATAAGAAGCCTAAATTTATTACAAATCATTAATCCGCAAAGCATCAGAACGAAACACCCCTCTTCACCTTCCACCATTCTCACGAATGCTTCAGCAAACCAAAAGGAACCAGCAGAGCATTGTCTCTTACATATTTTGCATCAGCCCATCCACTCTTTGGAGACCACATCTTCCCTTCTCCTATGAGTCCCAGTGCAAGATGGGAAAGAGGGGCTAAGTCTCCACTGGCTCCAACAGTCCCTTGCTCAGGAATGTAGGGCAGGCAGGATGCTATAAGAACAAGAGGGTGAGGGAGAAGCAGACCTTGGTTACAGAAATGCACATACCAGAATTCACCCTGCCCCTTGAAATTTAGCAGTGAGTTTTACTCCCAGTGACCAGAAGGAGTGCCTTATGCAAACCAGTGGCGTAGCGTGGGCTGTCAGCACCCGGGTCAAGGCAAGTAATTTGCACCCCCTAACCCGTGGAGCCAGGTAGGGGCAGAGAGCTGCGAGTGCGAGCGCGAGCGCGCCCCCCCCCAGATGTTGCGCCCAGTGCGGCCGGCCCCCCCTGCACCCCCCACGCTACGCCACTGATGCAAACCAAACTTGCCCATTGCCTTTCATAGCTACAACATTCTATTGACCACCAATATCCCAAATGGTACTGCCCCTTTCAAGGAGACAATCCACAACACATTGCATAGGCCTTGCCTCTCTTGGAAAGTATAATCTGAAATCAAGCTTTCTTTAGAAGCTTCAGGTGCAGGTTAAACTGCAAGGCGCAGTATGTCACCGCCTCTCTTTGCACAGTTCTAGGTAGAAATGGGAAAGTTGCTGCATTTTTTGGCACAAAGAGACAAAATTGGTTTTTTGATGGGAGCTTCATCCCCTTTCAAAATTATGCCTATTGCACTGAAAGCTAAACCCTGCAAAAATGTGGCATAGCACAGATTACATTACCATTAAATGCTTCAATGACTTGATGAAGAGTTTCCAGTGATATTCCACTGTATCCTTTTGCTAAGACATTGATCCTTAGAGCTAAGAGCATACGAGATCTCTCTGGAATCAAAGGCTTCCCAACACCTGCAAGGATAAACAACCACCTCAGTATAGCCTATAATAAATTGTAGGAAAGCATCTGGAAGATCTGCTCTTCCTTACCTGCAGAATGTGACCGAACCAAATTCACTTGAAGTTCCCTCAGAGAGAGAGAGAGAGAAAGAAAGAACACAATACAATTAGTTCCAACTGCAGGCAAAGTTTTAAATTTCTTGCAAAAACTGAACAAATAAAATTGTAGACAGAACTTTTACCCAATGGAAAGTAACCTCACTAAATAAAACATGTTAGAATCTGTTTGCTGCATTTTCTATAGGTTTCTTTTGTAAATTTAAAAAAGAGACATACCATAGCTTGCTGTTTGGAATAACAGTTCGTGCAAACTTCCCAAAACCTGTAGTAATTCCATAGACAACTGAAAGAAGAATGATAAAACAAATGCTTTACTTGCATATTTTAAATAAAAAAATTGTATTTGAATATATGCAATCACTTTTACATATATTGCAGTATTCCCAACTGCTCACACCCAATTTAAAAAAATTAAGTAATTAATGGTTACCTCTCTGTTCCTTTAGAATACTTTCAATAACATCTCTTGATTCTCTGACTTTAGTTTCAGCTTCAGGGGTTAACTAGAAATAAAATTGCCTTTATATATATATTTATTTCGAGCTAAAGTGCAAATAAAGTATCTACAGCGGTGCTGTCACTGTAGGACATTTGGGCAGAGGTCTAGGGCCCCACTCAGGAAAACATGCAGAAGGGCCCCCAGATATAACAGGGCTGGCTAAAACAGGAAGTGGGTCAAAGGTCCAGGGTCTAAAATCATCTAAATTCCACACCTGGGTATTTTAGAGTTATAATCTTTCCAGTACTCACCTTAATCTTATACAGCCCCTTTCCTAAATTGACTAAATCCTGTGTTGTCAAATGGTTCCCATCTAAATAAATATACTGTATAAAAGAACAGCATTAGTATAAGAGAATATGCCATGGATAAGCGTAAATAACCAGTTGTGCTATGTGGACACAGTATGTCTCTGTAGAGTCAGTGTTGCTACAGTGGGAATATCACATTTTCATATAAGTGTTTAAAAGAACTATTGCAGTTAATATTTTTCAGCACTTCAAAAATCTGTGACTATGTTGTATGTTGCATTACAGAACTGATTTTTTTTTTTTTAGTTCTATTTCGTTACTATTTATTGTGCAGCACAAGCCTGTTAATGTTTTCTCAGAAGCAAATCCCACTGTGTTAAATAGGAGTACAGGCACATAGCATTTAGCATAGTATATATAGCAGACTTAGAACTTAGCACATAGGGAGGAGAATTAAGGAGAGGGAAAGACATTATTCAAACACCAGTTCTTCATAAGTTACTCTTGCTCCATACCTGTTCTGGTTCTCGATATTTACTATATCTGAATCACAGCATAGGAAAATATATAATGTAATACAAGATCATTTAGATTTCAGTCCACATTTGTGGGTATAGGGGAGACAACATGCAAAAACTAAGCACCCTCGACCTATGAGGCCTCAGAAAAACAATAGACACCACCACATTTTTAACAAGGATACAAATGAACACCCTCAGGCTGTGATGGAATGAAGTCTGGGGACATTACATCTCCTTGTATCACTGAAAGGAAAGAGAGACAACCATCAATGACATTTTGTTTATTCTGTGGCCAGTGTAGTTATGCTTTCACAGGCTATCCCTGTAATCAGAAGTGTATTTTGCTAAGCATTTGGAATTGCTCCTAAACACCTTTATTCCATTTTCTCACATGAGAAGCTGTGGCTCAGTGGTACTCTGGGAAACCATCTGCTCTACATGCCAAAGGGTCTCTGGTTTAATCCCTGACATCTCTGAGTAGGACTGGGAACTGCCAGACACTTCAAAGAGTAACTGCTGGTCAGTGTAGACAAGATGAGCCAAGTGTCCGACTTGGTGTGAGGCAGCTTCCTGAGTCTCTTTGCACTTCTGATTTCCAACCAGCAACTCCAGTATGTAAGCAACATATCAATGAGGCCTGGATGTGATCAATCTACTATATGATCCATATCAGTGGGGGTGTCTGATGCTTTACAGCAGAAGCCAAAAGACCCACAAGCTACTGCTTCAAAGACCCTATCAACTAATTTACATATGGCAGAGAGTTGGAAACGAGGAGGAATACCACAGCACAAAATAGAAGCAATTGCTTCTTTTCTTCCTCTATTTGCTGTAGTCAAAGTCTGGGATGTTACAGTTAATGAGATGCAGAAGACACCCCAGTTTAAGTCCAATGTATATCTGGATACATGTGGAGTTTTCTTTCAGCCTACCAACATGGAAAATGGAAACAGTGCTCTAAGCAACCCTTGTGAAAATAACTGGCTTGAAATACTGCACGCTTAAAATGCATGCTAGTCCCCGCCAGACATTTATGGTATTTGGAGAGACTTCCCATCACAATATCAAAACATTTTCATTGTTTCCTGCCAAGTGTTTCCCTTTATGAACTTCTCCTTAATATGTGCAAACATTGCAACTTGTCTTCCGCTTACTTACCAACTTCCACAAATTCATTGTCCTCGAGGGCATCTTCCAAAGTATCGTCCTGATCCAGCAATCCAAGGCCTTTGCAACGGCGAACGTAGAATTGTACTTCTTCCACAGAACCAAAGCCTCCATTGTCAGGCTTGTTTTTCATGTAACGCCTCACGGCTTCTTTCCCCAGCCACCTCACTGTGCTTGCGCCACTTCGGCACGGCACGGCAAGCCATTCCCCTCGGACATGCACCGTGTACCTTGGCATGCTTGTCCTCCGCCTGGGCTTGTCCCTCCACTGCGGAGGGTCGGTGTGAGCACCGCATAGGTGTGCAATCTGCAGCACATGCCACCTGACTGAATTCCACTGTCCCAATCAGAAAAGGCCAAAAAGCTACACACCCACCCAAAAGTCCCCTCACTCTGCAAACAAGCATGTGTATTTAAGCCAAGTATCAAATCACACACACACACACACGGGTGACACACCCCTATCACAACAAAGCAATGAGGAAACGGGAAAAGACGAATCCAAAGCTATGTACACATTGGCATTTATTCCGGACTCAGCACACTCCCACATCCATACTCCAACCTTGCCCTACTAAGTTCACTATAGAACTTCATCTCCTGATAAGTTCGGCAAACAAGCAGTTTTCAGTTTTAGGAAGGATGCTTCAGATGTTTTTTCATTGGGGGCAGGGTGCACGGTTGAACCTGACCCATGGACCCTTCCAAAAAATTGTTATTTATTTAAGCAGCAGTTGACCATTTTATGCTGCTTTCCTAAAGCCAATATGGCTCTACTGCCTTTATCCATTACAGTGGCACCTTGGTTTACAACTATAATCCGTTCCGGAGGTCAGTTTGTAAACTGAAACAGGTTGTTTCGCCAATGGAGCCTCCAAAAATTTTTTGTTCACAATCCCCCCCCCACCAAAAAAAGGTTGTAATCCAAAAAAAGGTTGCAAACTGGGACATGTACTTCCAGGTTTGATGTGTTTGTAATCCAAAACGTATGCAAACCAAGACGTATGCATACCAAGGTACCACTGCACTTTATTGTTTTTATTCATAGACTGCAAGTCAGGGATGTGGATCATTATTTGAGCTTAAGAGTTATCCCCCCCTCCCGCCCCCCCACTTTAGAGGAAGTCTTCAGGGGGCTACATTGACAATAGTGGGCAAATATATCTGCCCTTGCAGAGCAGGCTGCATTTAAGTCTCTTCTCTCTCTCTCTCTCTCTCTCTCTCACACACACACACACACACACACCTCTCAATCTACCTGAGCAAGAGGAATTATCATAGTTCAAGGACACACTCCAGCTAGGCAAAAGCAATGGTGAAAGGTTTACCATGCTTGTTATAAGCCATGCTGAAGGTTCTGCAGAACCATCTGGCAAGGCCAAAAATCTCAAAAATCAATACATAAAATGGCAGCACTTGAGCTGGGTTCTGCATGCGCACCAGAAAGAAGTCAGTGAGCACGAGAATGTCATTATACACCATCAAAGTCAGAGCTGGTGGGTGTCTTTCATACATGCTATGCACATTACTAGTTTGAAAGTGGAAGAGACTGCATGCCAGCACTCCACTTTTCATCACAAAGCGACAAATGTAATAGCCTCAAGGACTCCAGTCTGCTCTCTGCTGTTCCATCCCCAACTACTTATGTCCCCAGTAGCAGATGCTACCCTTGGACACATCTCATGATTCTCAGCCTTTGGCACCACTTATAGCAGTCAGCTTGTTTAGCAAACCATACATGCCACTGCACACTGTTATCAAGAAGATGGGACAAGCTGCAGAAGTGTGATCTACAATTTATTACTTCTATGAGCTACTGCAACCCCAGCTACAAAATCAGCACTACTAAACCATGGCAATTTAACAACCTTTAGACTTCAGCAACCTGAACAAGAGTTGTTTGTAGTCGGGCAAACTATTAATCATTAATTCAGATGTATCTTTTGGGCACTGTATTATGTAAGTATACATGGTTGCTCTCATTGAACTGCTCTTAACTTGGGCAATTTCTGACTAAGTTGTTTTTATATCTGATTAAGTTGCTTTCATGCCTGTTGGTACTTTTATTATTCTACAATGCATGGTGGGGGGGGGGGAGAGAGAATAGTGTTTATGCTGCCATAAAGAATACTGCCGACTTACCTAACAGAACAGTTAACAATTACAACTAGGTGATGCATGTAAAGGACCTTGAACATTTATGTAGCACTTTCAGGTCTTAAATGTTATTGCTATTTCATACTTGTTTGTTGTTAGCCACTCAGGGTTCTGTAGACAAGGTAATTAAAGTAACAAATATGGTAGAATTCAGATAATATGCATTTCCGAAACAGTGGGAAAGTGATGTTGCCATTATTTTAAAAAAATGAAACTTCAATTAAGAACGTTCAGGGTGGCTTACAGACAATAAAACAGATTAAGTCACCTCCATGGAGAGAACATGACAAGTGAGATCAAATGGAGTTCAGAAATTTAACTGCTTTATCATCCAGTGTTAAGGTCTCTGAGAAGGGTGGAGAATGGGCAGCCTTGAGACTAAGATCAGGCCTGCAGAACCTTCTGATTCAGGCCATGGTCCCTTTCACAACAGAGCATGGTGGAAAGCAACTGTGTTGCATACTCAGGCCTTTAGTATCTGCATGTGTCTGTCTGGTTCGTCTCTTTCTCCTTATGGCAACTGGATTCCTGCAGGCTAGCAGCTTGCTGGATGGTGAGTGCTTGGTGGGGGATGGAGACAAAAGGGAATGGAATGGAAGGGTATGCATGAGAGTATATATATGGAGGGGGAAGAGAGCATGTGCATGTTTGTGTTTCACACCCAACACCAGTTCTGGTCCCACTCACCACTGGGAATGCAAGGGCTAGACAGTAGCTTTTTCCATGTCATACTCTATACTGGGACGCGGGTGGTGCTGTGGGTTAAACCACAGAGCCTAGGACTTGCCGATCAGAAGGTTGGAGGTTCGAATCCCCACGACGGGGTGAGCTCCTGTTGCTCGGTCCCAGCTCCTGCCAACCTAGCAGTTCAAAAGCACGTCAAAGTGCAAGTAGATAAATAGGTACCGCTCTGGCGGGAAGGTAAACCGCGTTTCAGTGCGCTGCTCTGGTTCGCCAGAAGCGGCTCAGTCATGTTGGCCACGTGACCCGGAAGCTGTATGCCGGCTCCCTCGGCCAATAAAGTGAGATGCGCGCCGCAACCCCAGAGTCATCACGACTGGACCTAATGGTCAGGGGTCCCTTTACTCTGTATACTGGAGGAAATTAAATATACAGAAAGACGATCTGATTTATCATAAAAGATTTATTGCTTCAAATAAAGCAGTACATGTAGCAAAACTATGAATGCTACTTGTGGTGAAGTGCCAAATGCAGTGTCAAAATATTTCTTAATTTTCCCGGTTTTGCAGAATTTTAAATGAGGCACAAGATTGAGATGCCAGCATGAATAAGCAGGGGTGGGGGGGGGGCAGGGGGGCACTTATTCATTCAGCATCAGAACAAAAAGCCAGTTCAGTAATCAAACATGCAAGTTACAATGATTCTTTTTCACGGAGGGAGCGGGGAGAAGAAAGTCGTTTTCTTATTGGAGTTTATCCTTAGGTCTGCAAAGGTTGGGCTGTTTGTCCGTCGAGTCCCAGGTCTTTGGTTACCAACATCGCAGTCACTGGATGCATGGAAGCTTTGTGCTGGTGGAAAGCGCTGACAGCTTGAGCACGGGATTTGTCAAATTTATAGAGGTCCCTGAAATAGACGCCACAAAATAAATTTTAAACAACTTTTTAAAAAAATCAAGACAAGTACCATTTATCTTTGAAGAACCACTTTGTACATATTTAACATGTAAGATGCAGAGAACTTCCTATATTGAACCACTGCCTGCCCGCTTAGGTAATTATCTTACTTAAACAAAGGACGAGTGAATTTCATTCTGCCTTGTTCTGTAGCCATCTTCAGGGCCAAAGGAATGGCATCTTCCCAGTTGGCTTGAATGCAGAGACGCAGCCATCTGAAAAGCAGAATTAGCTTTAATTTAGCAAAATCAAGATCAAGAAAATCCAAGTTTAACAACAAGCAGTCTCCAAAGTGTTGGGACTAGGACCTGGGATACTTCAGGACAGTCACTGTCACAGTCTAATCTACCTCACAGGGATTCTGTGAAGACCAAACCATTTATACCACCCTTTGCTCTTTGGAGAAAATGTGAGATGTAAGTAATAATCTTTAAATTTATATATATTTAAAATGCTTGCATATTTTATTCTGCATCTAAGATTGCTTATTCAATGAATTTGGATCTCATTGGCAAGATGTTAGGGCCCCACAAACCACATGCTTGCATGTATCTCTAAATAAACAGGTAAATTTAGAACTTTGCAACCAGCTGTTCCTGGTTGGACAGTATTCAAAACTACTTTCAGGGATCTATACCAGGGACGAACATGATTATTTGTTTTCACAGTTGTTCTACAACCTCAGGTATGAATGGGCACACACATCACTGCTCAGTTCTATGTACTTGTGCTTTCATTTATATTTTATAGATAACAGGCAATTCGACTGCAGATTTAATACAAGTTACTACTATATAGTATCAATCCATTACATTTATAAAATTTCAGAATATTCCTACATTTTACAAACCTGAATCTAATTTCAGAGTTGTTCACAGCATTGAAGTCATAAACTTCCTGCATTCGCCTTACATGGCTCACTGGAAGAGGATTCTAAAAATATGAAACAAGGGGTACAAAGAAAAGCAACATCAAGTCAACAACTCTTCACTTCTAAATAATTGTGCCAGCTCTAGAGTTCACCCCTGAAGAAGCCATTGTGCCCGCACAATAGGACCACATGTTTCTGAAATGACACACAGACCAAAGTTGTAAGCAACAAAATGGCACTCATTCTGCAGTCTGCTGCCAAAGTGCATGCATACTGTTCAGGGTGGTCAGAACAGTAGGACAAGATACCAACATCCCACAGTGGTTCTACAATTCTATATAAGCACAGCAATAAGTTAGAAGTACAGTGGTGCCTCGGAAGTCAAATGGAATCTGTTCCGCAAGTCCTTTCAACTTCCAGAACGTTCAGAAACCAAGGCATGGCTTCCGATTGGCTGCAGCAAGCTCCTGCAGCCAAGCGGAAGCCGCAGAAGGCATGTCAAATGTTTGGGTTCCAAAGAACATTCGCAAACCGGAACACTCACTTCCGGGTTTGCAGCGTTCGGTAGCCAAAACATTCGACTCGCAAGGCGTTCATGAACCAAGGTACGACTAAGACAGTCTCTTATCTACTAAGATGACAAGATCTAACAGTCGTTGAGAAATGAACATGCTATGACTAATAACTGAACGCCTTCATCTGTCCCAGCTGCAATGAAACACGCCTCTCCTGCATCTGTCTCCTCAGCCACAGCAGGAACTGAAACCTTCCAAATCACTCCTCCATTGTCTCTCGAGACAAACGGATGCCAACCTCCCCTAAATTTCACTCTACAAACTTGGAAACACAACAAGAAAGATGGTGGCACAAACATTTATCCTGAAAGGTAAAAAAACACCTTTTGCCTATATTTACCTCCAGCAGCAGTAGTGCAAGAAACTCAATAAGCTGGTGTGAAGACAACTCTTTTATATCAGCAGAGCTGAAGGAGCCAAGATCGTTTTCCGTGGCCTATAAAGACAAGCAGAATTAGAAGGAAATTGGAGAAGCAGGCCTTTAAGAAATTACAGGGGGATATTGTCTTTGATTCCAAACACCAGCAGTTAAGATTTGAATTTAATTTGTTTAGAAAACCTCATTTGGATACATAAAAGTCAAAAGAATAACTCAAGGGCTCTGGATTCTTTTCTCTTGGGAGGAATGCTATCTGCATGGAATCCTTATGAATTACAGTGACCTTTCAGCTAATGTGTCAGTAGATACCCAAATGGGCACAAGTGGATCAAATCAGCCCAACCCACCTCTATCTATCCCCCAATCCATAATCAAATCATGAATAAAGTACTGTATTATGACCAACTTGTTCTTAAAACAGCACCAGACTAGAGAGGCAGGCTGAGACAGCAGCCATGACCCTGAAGGAAGATTCAGAAAATGCCTTAGCTTTTGAGCAATAGCCCCTTCTCTTTATCTGATCTGCCCAACCTCCAACACCCTATCTCCCCCTATACCACATTTATTGCCTCTAATGTAAGAGAAGTTTGAAAGCTCATGTCAAAAAAATATGAAGTCTGAAGTCACAAAAAAATAAAATCAATAAAACCTGAAGTTTGCCTCAATTGTAAATTGATTTTACTAAATTCTACATTGCATTGAATTCCTAGTTATGCATGTTGAAAGACAATGCAAAATAAAACACAAGTAATTCACTCAACATGTGTTTAACACGTTATGTACATGAGACATTAACTCACTTTGACCCATCTTTGACTCAAGGCAACACAAGCATTTGACAGTGTTGAATCATACCTGGTGAAGACATAAAAATGAGTATGTCTTGTTTAGAAAATGTATCTTGAACATACACAGAACACATGCATTTGTATCTAGAGCACACATCCAAATTCTATCTTGCCAGCTGCTACAATATAGCTTATGAGCAGCTCTCTTTTATACTCCTCACTGATCACATCTGGCTTTGAAGAAAGAGAATAGACTATATTACTGTCACAACCAACAGTAGAAAATGGAAAGTGAAGTCTAAAGGGACATTTTTTGGAGCAGACACATTTAGAAATTGGCATAACCAAAATTGTGCAGGTGTTTGAGGAATATTTTTTTATCATTGAAAAAGACATGCTTATGCTGCATTTAGATCATTTGCTATAGTCATACTTAAAACATTTCTTACCCCAGTCCAAAAGGATCAAATCCAGTTAAATAAAGTGTGTGTGTGTGTGTGTGTGTGTGTGTGTATAAAATTGATTAAATAAAAAATTTAAAAATAGGAAAAGTGATTATATTAAGGATCCAATATAATCAAGGATATATTTTTATTAAATATATAATTGAATATTAAATTCTAATAAATTCAGCTATATAAATAGCTCTAATTATATATTTAATAATTTAAATTATATTAAATAAATATGATTATTATTATACAGAGGTGCTCTTTCAAAACAAATAGAAATGTTACAGAAAAAGATTATGTGCTTACGTTGGTTTTACTGGAGGCATGCCAGGAGTGTTCATCCATGCATTCCAGTCAACTTTGTTAAGAAGGTCAACCTAAAAGGAACAGACCAACAAATTATCCAAAATCTTGGAAGTGTTTTCTTTGAAACTCATATTGATTCCAATATTTTTGAAGACTTATTTTTAACTGTTCATTGATAATTTTAATGGGAATCGCATATACAATGAAATGATTTGAGTACCTTGAATTATGAAATCTAAAGTTTCTTCTACTCGTTTCATGCTTAATTCCATATAACAAGACCAGTGTAATGTGTGGTTCTACCAGCATTTTGCCACACTGATGACAGAGCAAAGATGGCATAATTGAGAAGGCCTTATGAAACTGAAAGCTACACACTTAAGACTAAGCTCTCAAAAAAATCATTCAGCAAAGTGGACTTTTTTGGGGGCGGGGAGAATGACTCATTGTCAGATTAAACTTTTCAATTAACACTGTGATAAACACAAGTAAGCAGGCAGCTAATCAGGAGAGGTACACATATCTCTGCAATATGGGAACTTCTAGGAGAGAGGGATACCTGCAGTACAAGTTTTTTCTAGGTGGAAGTTTATTTTCCTATGACACTATAACTCTTGCTGACATTTGTTGCATAGCCAAAGGGATCGGAGGCTGGCTGCTCTTGATGGGGTTATACTCCATCTTGAATTGGAAGATTAGCACCTAACCTTGTCCTTGAAGTAGGAGTATAGGAAATTCTTCCAGTCTTCCGTGTCTATGCTCTTGTATGCAAACTGCTGGATGTATGCCCTCAAGAAGCCAATGAAGACATCTAGGAACATATAAGATGCATTAACAGGAAATAAAGTGCTGCAACAGGGGAAAAAAGCCACACATATTTAAAAGTAAATTAACCAATACCTGGCCCTCCAAGAAGCTGTTCTAGATAAAGTAGTAAAGCAGAGCCTTTCTCATACGGAACAGAAGAATATGCAACATCAGGATCTACTTCTTTCAGATTAGGGATCAGGTGAGTCACAGGGTTTGTGCTTCCAAGGGTGTTTATCTAGAAAGAGACACATATTGCTGGAAACTGATGTGCTTGTAAGTTGTAACAGAACTCTACCTGCCAGCAACCAGATTGCTGAATTTCACCCCAAAAGAAAATAGACTGGAAAGAGAAGCTGCTGAATTACAACTTATCACCAAACTCAAAACCATGGAAAAACCTGGTCTGAACAAAGACCTTGGATTCTTATCTCATTATACATGACAAAGCCATTTTTCACCTTTTCACCCCTTGCTTTTTCCTGTAAGACCTATTGCAGTCGTTAAGAGTCGTCAACAGGCTCATCACAGCTATCTGCCAATCACCCATTCCCACCACCCTTCTGAGTAATACCCCTCCCCACCTTCTCACTATATAGAAGGGTCTGGAAACTTCTGTTTCAGTGTATCTGAAGAAGTGTGCATGCACACGAAAGCTCATACCAAGAACTGACTTAGTTGGTCTTTAAGGTGCTACTGGAAGTAATTTGTTTTGTTTTGACCCCAAAAGAAGTCTGGTTGTTCCTCTTGTGTGTTTTCGGAGGGTAACAAAGTATTTGTATCCTAATTCATCTCCTGCACTGGAATGTATTTTAAAACTTACCCATTGATTTTATGCCATGCTTATACTGCTGCTTTGTTATTTAATTGATATACTGTTTATTTCCCTCCAATTTTTACTGAAGTTGTGCTTTTTAATCTGGAAGCTGCCTTAGAGACCAAAAGGCAGGATAGAACTTTCCTAAAGATAATTACCGCAATATGGAGCAGAAATTAATTCTATCTGCAATGCCAGATAAAAGCAATAAATTTGCTCTTAATTTTACATGTGCCCAGTGTTTCTGAAGAAAAGTTATGTGTAAGTTAATCTTCAAATCAACCAGAAACACTCACCGTGTTCTGCAATTCTCTCCAGCCTCCCTGAGCTTGGAAATGCCTGAACTGCTCACCAAAGAGCCGGCCACCGATCCTGCGTTCCAAGTAAACTGTGTGTCCTTCGTTTAGCCTGAAACACCAAGCGCACAAGTCATTATTTCTGTAAATTAGAGAAATCTTTTAATAAGTTAAAGACACACCAAAAGAAAAGCCAATTATGTCTTAAAAGCACTTGGATTTCACCTACCAAAAATGCTCCCAGGTCTTGTTTGTTACCAAATTCCCAGTCCAGCTATGAGAAATTTCATGGGCGATAACCTGAAATGTATAGAAGTGGCATAAGCACATAGCAGTCTCTTTTGTCACAAACACACATATCCGTAACAGAAAGAAGGGTGCCACTAAGGTGGCAAAGATGCCCTAAACTGGCCCCATGCAGACATGGTAATAACCATGGAGAAGTTGCTTCAGTTTTCATGGAGGTACTTGGGTTATCCTCCACTGAAATTAATCATCAACTCCCAAAATGCAAAATACTGTTTAATTTGTTACACATTTTAGTGGCATCTAACCTAACATTTTTAAATTTGTTTGGTTTCAGCTTTATTATGGTTTCAATAGAGAAGCCTTTTGATTTTTTTAAAAATGGGGGGGGGGAGCACCAGCAACTTCATGATCCTAAATAGATTTTTTGGCCTTTCTCACACACAGAAGAGGGTCCCAAAACAACTTCAACATAAAAATAAAACCACACTTGTTCCAAGAAAGGCAGGTTTAATGTACAATATTCCAGTGAGGCTCCATAGATCTGGTTTCCAAATCACCAGCAACCTCCACTCCAGCAGCTACTACTGCTGCTGTTATTGTCGTCTTTTTAATTCACCATAATTTGTTGCCTTTTTAAATTCACGTAATGTTTTGAGAACCGTTGGTCTAAGTGTTAACTAAGCAGACTGTCTGTATTGTGCAGAACTATATAAAGCTGCAACGTTTTCAGTTTCTTAAACAGTGAAAAATAGTAGGTGATCTCCAATGTTAGTCAAATTCTAAAATAAATTTCATTCATTTCAGTGGGTCTATGTCTATTCCAAGTATGATTACTGCTTAGAAAACATACATAGCACCTAATGTTTCAGGCACCTTGTTTAGATTTCAGGGGAAAAGAGCACCTTCAGTATAAATATTTGAGTACAGCTGGACTTATACTTACATTGGATAATGATCTGTCACCAGCCTGCAGCAAACAGAGATAAAAAAGTTACCTCTTTAATCCATGTCAGATGAAAGCTTAATATAGTATCATTTCCCAATTCAGGCTAAGTTAAGGTCACTTAGCAAAATGAAAGCCACCATGCAAGTCCCAAACTCTAAATGGCTTTAATATGATGTCCCAAGGAAAGCTATGTAATGTAACCCATAAGAGAGGAAGACACACTTACCAGTAATGTGGGAGTCACAAAAGTGAGGCAGGGGTTCTCCATACCACCATATGGAAATGATGGTGGCAACACTAGCAAGTCGTACTGACCCCATACATAAGGACCTGCTAGGTCTTCTGCAATTTTCAGCATGGCTTCTGTCTGAAAAAAAGAGGTCAGTAAACTGAGATAGGTTCTAATATTTATGCAAGTAATGCCCAATTAGTGAGATAAGATACATCACAGGCAGGATGGTAGTTGACCTGTTTGTACAGAATGAATTTTACTCAGACAATAGAAACCAAGTCCCTCCTGACTTGAAATTCAGGAAATCTGTAAAGTCATTATTAGTGGGGAAATAACACAAGTGGCTTCATATTTTAAGAAGTGGGAAAGAACTTACAAACCTGTCACAAATGTGGCATTTTGAATTACAGTAATACAAACACAACTGTGATAGAGGTAGGATACAATCACTTTCAAGTCATCTTATATGCAGGTGACAGTTGTGGAGCGATCCTCTGAGACTATTTTGAAGCTGAGGAATGCAGTCAGCTTAGTCAATTAGCTTTTAATGTTCAAACTTGCTATATGTTTGCTTTACATAGGGTCTTGGGAGAACACTCAAGTTTGTGTTTCTTATGCAAAATGTACAGCCATCTAAGGAATAATTAAGTACAGGCAATGGCCATTTCACACAGGGGCTCTATTCCCAGCACCCACAAATATCAGCTAAGCCCTGCCTGTTCTGCCTTCTTCCAGGTCCAAAAGGACCTGTGCATCAGCAACTATGTGTAAATTAGATATACCTAAAATGGTCACTGCCTCTACCAGGTATTCACCTTTTCACAATATAGCAAAGTCATATAATCATAATTTTCACTAACCTCTGAAAATTCATGTGCTGATTTGTCCACAAGCTCCTTTTCAGCCCACACCAAAGTTCTGGGACCAATCTCTCTGAAGAACAAAATTCAGTCAGAAAAACCAGGAATACCATCTTGGATTTCCTGGCTGCTTATATCTTAGCGAAAATTTCAATGCAGCTGTTTGTGGACATTTTAGTAGCTGGGATAAGCGAGTGGCTGTAGAAAGCATTATTGAAAGGGAATAGCGGATGTGAGCAGTTCCTTTAATTGCCTCTGGTTCCAAAGATTGGCGCAGACATAAGTTCATATCCTGGCCAGAGTTTGTGCATTAGGAAAAGGTGACAGGGCTTCACCAAACCCTTCAACACTTTACCTTTTGCAAACAAGTTCTCCCTGCCAGCCTTTGTCATACTTAGTCATGATATTCACACTCCTCTCTATTTAAGCATTCTGTAGCCCAACAACTGGAGTGACCTGGAAGGACTGATGCAAAGATGCATTGCCCAAACAATGTGCATGTACCAGTCAGTTTCTGCACAACAGTCTTGCAACTTCTACTTCTTCCAGGAGCTCAACTATATTCTTCAGTGAAGAAGCAACAAAAAGAAATACCGTGTAATTCTAGAAATCGCTTCCAAAACAGCCCATTCTTACTGCATACAAAGTAATTAGAAAGGGAAAGTAGAAAGTTGTCTTGCCTGTCACAAGCTAGATTGAATTATAATATTTTGTTAGCAGCCAAACAGACGAAGTGTGCTTTCAGATTCCTGTTCAGATATGAATCCTACTGAATCATTTTTACCGTCCTCCAAAGTGACATTGTAGTAATATTGATAAACAGGCTGCAGCCCACTCTCGAGCCCTTGAGAGAGGACAGACTCAAGCAATTTCTACACTTTACAAATCGAAGAATTTCTACAGTTATTGAGTAATACTCACCTGCTTTCCAAAGCACCAACAACTAAAGCAATCAGATAGCAGGGTATTGGAACCTAACCCCAAAGGAGAGAAAAATAATAGAAACAATAACAGTGCTACATGTCACATATTTTACACCTACAAGGCTGAAGCCAAAGTTATCCAGTGATGCATATCTACATTATGTAACCGACCATTGTGGGCTGAAAGTGCATAATGGCTTACATTTTGTATGAAGCGGTATATCTTCCTTGTGCTTTCTTCTGGGTCAGGCAAGTCTCCATCTCTCTTGGCACTCATAAGTGCCACCAGCTCATTCGGAACAGATATCTAGTGAAGCACAAAAATACATTTGTTTTTATTTAATAATGTTAACTATTTCACACCTTGCAGGCAATTATACCCTAGAATGGCAATTCCGTAGCAGTGCAGCTCAGAAATAATTCACTTCTCGCCTTACCTGAAAGCTCCCCTTATTTTCTGCCATGTTCACACTTGGGTTTTTCAGAAGTGTTAAGTGACACATTCCCCGGTGTCATGACAAACACCAAGTTACTTGATCACAAGTAACACATGCCAATGTGCAATTTTGATCTTTTGGTTCCCTGTAACATACTGATCTCTTGGAGAGAATAAACAGTGACTGTTCCTGCAAAAAGACACCCATAAGACGTACACTTTGAGCAGTGCTGTGTGGGCAGTAAAACACTTTCTGGCAGGTAAGAACTGTTGCAGGTCCTCTGCCCCAAATTAGACTGGAAGTGTGACAGAGAATTTAAGGTATTTATTGGTAACATTTATTGCCCATCTTCTTCCACTACAGAATTCAAAGTGGTGCACATGGAATTTTCCAGTAATTTCCCAGCAGGCACTGGTCATGCCCAGGCCTCCTTGGGTTCAGCAGTGTGGCTGCAACATGTACCCTCAAGAATCTGCCTACACTTTTCTTCTTTCCTAACGTCCCCTCTTTTTCTTGGTAACAGTTTTTATTCATTATCAGCGTTTTAACATGGCTGCAGCATTGATATATCCATCTACCTTTGTTTACACTAGCGCATATGACATGCAACAATTACATAAATTAAAATAAATAAACATTTCTGAATATTTTAACAAAGTTGTATCAAAGTATCTACCCAAATTATTGCAATAATTGCAGATATGAAATGACGTATGGTAACATGCATTGGTATTTTGTATCAATAACAATTAACATTTATAGGAATTTAAAGGAAGTGGGAAGGAAGGAGGAAGGGGATTTTTTTTTTTTAAAAAAAAGTACTTTGTGCATGCATCCTTAATCCTTTTAGCCAAACTCTGATATTTGCATGGATCTTGGAAAAACATGCCTACTTTTCTCAGATTTGTCTTAAGGCCAGATTGGGGAGATGTCATGTGGTCCAGTCTATACATGACTTCTCACCTGCCAGATCCTCTTGTTTTCAGGTTTAGGAAAGCAATGAGTGCAAGGAACTCCACGGCTCCTGCTGCTGAGGTGCAGGCTTTGGCAACTAATTTACATGAAACCTGTCTGTGGCCATTCTCTACTGATACATAATTATCCCACTGGTCCCTCCAGAAACCCTTGTCCAGGGCCCAGACGAGTCTGAGATGTTAAAGATGCAGCCAAGTAACTGTTGTCAGTGTGCCCGTTCTTTTAGGGAAGAAGTTGTGGCTCAGTGAGAGAGAACATGCTTTACAATTTCAAGTCCAGTTCTTGAAATCTCCAGGCAGGACTGGGAGAGTCACTTGTCTGAATGCTAGGAAAACTACCCCCAAGCCACACCGTCCTGAGCAACACCCCTGACCAGACTTTCTCTGCAACCTCCTTGACTGTTTTTGCCTTGCTGGAATGTGTCTTCAAACTCTGATAAAGCTTTCATGGATGGAGGATAGAGAGGGGTGTAAAAGTATAAAGGAACTAGCTTACTGTGCAAAGGTAACATTCACAGTGTTGTTCTGCCCACTTTTGCCTCCAGCCCTGCTAATCACTAGCATGTGGCTGCTGGAAGGTTGTCCAGATAGCAATGTGGCTATGGGCTGAAACTGGTTCCCCACCCCTGATGCAAGCGATACTGAGCTAGAAGGACCCAAATTCTGATACTGTATGAAGCAGCTTCATATGTTCCTAATTATCTGATGCAAATTTGCCATGCAAGTCTGATGATAAGCAAATAGATCAAACTCTACCCAGCTCACTGAACGGCTCAATTGTTCAAAGGACTTATGTCATGGAGCATAAGCACAATTTCAGAAGAAAGTTTTCAAAGCCAGAGAGCTTAGCTTCCTTGGGCTGGGAAAACAAACATCTTCAAGCCTCCTTTATTTAGCAACATTTTCTTTAAGGATTTCCCTGAAGACAGAAATTGGTTTTACTGTAAGCTTATAGTGGGAAAAACTTCTACTCAGCCAATTTACTTTAGCCGATTTGTTAAGATTCCTGTGTTATGAATCCTAAGCAGTTTCTGCCAAGCGCTAGAACAAACAGACAGCTTGACAAGTGCTTGTTGGATTCAAACAGTCACTTTTATATACAAACATTTCTTCCACATTCACCCAAACCCAGGAGAGAGAAGCAGTCAAAGGAAAAAAATCCACTTGAAAGAAAAAAATTGAAGCTAAAAAGAGAAACCACCATGGACAAAAGGCAGGAAAAGGGACACACAAGACCAGCTGCTTCCAGAAGTCAATTTTCCTGCCTTTGGACACTAGATGGCAGGGTTTCTCACCTGCTGGGCCATCCTCCATGGAACAAGGTATTATTTTATTTCCAACATTGCAAATTCAATCTGTCAAAACCTATCCCATGGCGCCCTCTTACAGTGGAGGCTAACCAACTGGTTTTCTGCATATTCAAGAGTGGCTCCAGATCAAATAACTATCCTGGCTTCCTAAGCCATGATTTATAGAAATGGACAAGTTTGATTAAGCAAGAATCTTACTGTTTAGTCTGTACAGGCACACCATCTATGCAGGGCCATGCCTCCCCAAGTTCTACAGCGGCCCTGCACACACACCATTGGGCGTTCACACGCCCTGCGACATGTGCGAGTGACATCAGCACGCGGAGCACCCGGGTCTGTACTAACACCTAGTTCTTCTCCAAACCCCATCTCTTTGTTGAAAGACAATGGCACCTTCCAGATAGAGCATGATAAGACAACCAACTGGAATCTTATAAAGCAGTAGACACTTAAATTTGTGCACCAAAGCTTTACGAACAAAATAACAATTGTGTACCCGCTATACATTTTCAGTTTTTTAGTCTTCATGTTTACTCAAGCTGCACAGTTTGGTGGCAGGGTTTTAATGAATAACAATGCACTAATTGAGATTATGGATGACTTCTAAATAAGAGAGCGAAGTTTACACCTCAGGGGTACAGAGCTTTCAGGTTCACTTACTTCTGCATAGTATGTTAGCTTCACTGAAGGAGTGTCCTGGCAGGGAAGAACAGCTCTGCAGTGTGTGGCCTAAAAAACAAAGTGACACAGATTACAGGCTGCTATTCTTACAGGCAGATAAAGTAATGCACAAGGAACATTTTTTAATATTACATTTTAAATTTCTTTGCACTACACTGCTACCATCAAAAGCATAATACCCCCAAGTAACCACATCTAGGCCCAATTTAATTAGGCTCATGTGCCTGCTTCAAATTCATATATACATTTCACATTCCCTAATGCAGTCCACCAATCAAATGCCCCTTAGTTTAGAAGGCAATTTAAAATTTGAAAGGCAAGTGGACCAGTAAGATCACAAGCACATGTACTATTTGTGATTGCCTCACCACATTATACGCATTGCTTCAAAAATGTCATAATAGAGCACCCTCCAGAACTTTATACAACATACATGCTTCCAAGTAATCATAAAAAGGCAGTAACCAGTGATATGGGTTTTCTGGGGGGGAAAGCAGGACATTTCCTAGACTTTCCACCAAAAAAGTGTTCTATCCAAAAATTCAGCAACTATCAAGTATTCCCCTCCCTACCGTATCTGTTCCTGTGTAATTCTATGAGCTTCTCTGAATTTACCTGGTAGCACATCCTACATCTGCTTCATCCTGCACCTAATGGATCAATCTAAAGCAAGCTCCTTACAGGAATGGTTCTACTAAGTTATTTTCATACCCCAGGATAAGGACTTTAGGAAATGGTTAAAGTTTCCTCCCTTTACTGCTCATCTCCAAAAGACCACAGGGCAAGTCTAGACAGCACCTCTATCATTGACTTTGGTGGAAATTAAATGGTTTGATGTTCTAAGTATCAAAACGATTTCATTTTGCAAATCTTGTTCAACACTATTATCACCTTATTTCTGACCTTTGGTAAATAATTACAACCCTATTAACAGTTGCACTTAGTATTATAGTTCATACAAATGTGTTGAAGCATAAATGTCTGACATTTAGAAGATAGTACACAAGATTTGTAGGACACAATGACCCTGTTCTCTTAGCCACCAGGTCATAAAACTTCTTTTAAAGAATGTTCAATTTCTTGAGATAAGCAACAACCAGGATCAATTCCTCAGCTCCAATATAACAGAGGCCTTTTACGCCTTTGTACCCACTATGCAATGGGAAGTTATCACACAATGGGATCCTGAGAGCCTTTACAGACTGCTACTCACTCCCCCAACACACTGTAAGATTGTATGATATATACTTTAAGAGAGTCTGTGGCAGACAGTCTTGGCTCAAGTCAATTCAGTTGACAGGCACCATTTGGCCAAGTGGAAGCAGTGCAGGATACACAAAACTAAGTAACGTGTGGGAAAAGGTGGCCCATAGCAGAGAAGGAAAACAATGGTTTCCTCACCTGACACTGACTGAAGAGAAATGGGTGCCTTTTCCCCGATGTCTGCTCTGGAGTGAACCATTGGAGTGCTGAAGACCTTGGAGACGTTTCAAAAGTGATCTCTACAACCACATCTTGCCCCCTGTGAATATTGGAATAGTGTGCATTTTTGAGAACAGGTCAGATGTGATACTTCCAAACTTTTAAATTTGTAACTGCAAATTTAGGGACAAACTTAGGCAGTCGTTTTCTTAAAATTTTAACAGCCAAGCATTTTAATTATGTTAATGAAGAATATGTAGTGGGCAAATAATCTTCCATTCAAACAACTACAAAGTTGTTCGTGCATGAGCAACAGTAGCCCCAACTCACAAATACATTGAGTGGTGTATATTAGAATTTCAGGACAATGAGTCATAACTACCTCAAGGAACAAGTCTTATCAGATTTTAAAGCAAGAAAAAACCTATACGGGCCCAAAGTAAGTATATTTTGCCAGACTTAAGCAAATTTCTGCAAGTATGGCATCATGTCATATGCTACGATATTACACAAGCGCAACTGCTAGTTTAGCATGACACAGCCTCTTAATCTAGCACATTTTAAGATAAGATCATCAAGAGACCAGAAAAGGGGGATAAACTGAACACACATACTTTCCCAACTCAAAAGGTAGTGTGATTTCCAGCGGTGCTCCTTTGAAGCTATGACGTTCCCCAAGAACAAATTGTGCATCTTGCTTATTGACAACCACTTTGTGTATTGTTAGATCCTTTGTGTCCAAAACCTGTAAGTGAGTTCATGAGCTATTATTGACAAACGCACTAATATATATTGAAAATTGAATCAATATATTCAATATTTTAAATGGCCAAATGGCCAGTATAAATTCTAGCTGTTCATAAATTCCCAAAGAAATAGAGAAGCAGACATGTACAAAGGCTCAAAAATGTAGCCCAGCCTTTCCTTGCATGTTGTTAACAGGCTTTTCCTCATAGTCATGCAAAAGGATTATGTTGCCAAGACAAAGGGGACTGAGCAGCACTTGATTGCATTGCCCAGCTCAATTTTCAGAACAGTCGGTGCTATCAATCTCTAGGTGCTATATGAATACAAGACAAGCATCTTGCAAAGCTTTGTCTGCACAGAACAATGATATGCTTCAGAGCTACACAACTGCAGCTATGTTGTGGCCAGTTTTCTACATCTGTTTTTAAGATGTAGGAAAACACAGTATCTAGAGTTAGCTGTATTTCACTTAAAATGTTCTGTTCATTTCACAACCTTAGGTCTCTGTGCCTTCAAGTACTTACAAAGAACAGAAACTCGCATTGTTCCAAAGTACTAAACAGCTGATGTAACAAAGACACTTGAGATTTTTTTTTGCCAGGTGTAACCCATTTCTGTGGCCAGGAGAGTCAACTTCTTGAAGACACTATTATAAATCATACATTTATTTACACAACAGCAGCACCAAGTAAAGTATATCAGTCCCTGAAGTGCATTAAATATTTTTAGGATACTGTGTAATCATTAGGGACAATATCCCAGAAACTGACAGAAACTTGACTTGGAAACTTCCCTTTACTGAGAAACTTGACTTGGATCTTTGTTTACAATTTAGAACATCCAGCGATCTCTCCAACTTCAAATCAACCGAAAGACTTTAGCAATCGCCGCCAGTTCTTTATCAAGGAATCGGCCACTTAAGTTGAGAGAGAGAGAGACAAGCCCTTGAGGAACTTGCTTTTGCAAGCCCCTACCATACCAGCGTGACAAAGTACAACTTCCAAGGAAACAAAATGCGAATACTGCAGCCACGAGAGAAAGTCGCCAGCCTCAAGAGCATCTGCTTAAGACAAACCAACTTAAAACAGAAGCCCAAGCCAGCTTTGCGCACAATCCCTACGCCCGTTTCTTCCAAAGCTGTGATTCCCAATGCGGGGCACATGTCCCACAAGGGGTCAATTTGATTTTTAAGGCGGGCAATTTGGAAGCCTGTTTAGACCAAGTTAGTGGCCTTTTAGGCTTCCTCCACGTGAATAGGAGTTCAATTTTTAAATAATAAATTATATGTCACGGGGGGGGGGGCGCAGCATCAGGATTTTAGAGATACTTAGGTGGGGCATGGCCCCCAAAAAGGGAACCACTGCTCCAAAGGAAGCTCCGCTGGGTTCCTGCAAGGTAAACGCGCCCGCAGGTAAGAGGAGGAGAGAGAAAGAAAGAGATATTATCTTGGGACGAAGGAGGCGTCAAAGGAGAAGGTGTCACCCAGTAACTTTCCAGCCGGTGCGGCTTCCCAGGGGTCCCTTCCGGTCGCCCTCCGCCCCACAGAGGGGCCTGCGCTCCTGCCGGCTCCACGACGGAGGGCGGCCGGTCTTCCCCTCTCCCTACAGACCCAGAGCCCCGCGCCCCGCCCGCCTAGGGAAGAAGTTACCAGTCTGCGCAGGCTGTCCCCCTCCGCCCTCACGGTGAGGGCCGCGGTCCCCCTCAGCGAGCGGCTGGCGAAGTCCACGCGGCAGCGCAGGTGGAGGTGGTGGGTGCGGCAGCAGCCGGGCGACGCGAAGGAGCTGGGATCCGCCTCGGCCATGGCTGCGCTCTCGCCTTCACGCCAGCCGGCCCACGGCGCTTAAGAGCCGGTCTGCCGACCGCAGGCCCCGCCTCGTGAGGCGGGGTCAAGGGAAAGGGATTCTGGGAAAGACAGTTCTTTAGATGGAGAGACCCTAAGGAAAATACGGATGGCGGACTACCACTCCCACAATCCACTACGGGAAAGCCTCGTTCAATGGCTCTGTTTGGATGGGCCAGTTATCCTATGGCACGCCGCGAATTCTCCGGAGGAAGAATTTAAATTGACAGAGGAAGAGGGTTGACCAAGTGGTTCCTCGTTAGTATAGTGGTGAGTATCCCCGCCTGTCACGCGGGAGACCGGGGTTCGATTCCCCGACGGGGAGGTACTATGTTTTTTCCTTCCTTTCTTTGCTATACTGTCTATACTGTACAGTACTGTATATATAATACAGTTTACAGCAACTATTTCGAACATGTACAATTCACCTACTGGTATATTAATACTTGTCTCTGCTTGTAGAGTAAGTGCCGGTTTTGCACTAGCAATGCTTACAGCAATGGCTAATGATATTAAGCTGAAAAGCAGCTTTTTAATAGATGTTCATTATTCATACCTCAGGCGATTACAGGAAACCTTAATGAATTCATTAAGTGAATTCATATTTTAGGTTGAGATTAGTGCTAGTGCATTTTACTTGATTAAAGAAGTGCCATCCTGTTTCATCAGGGATGGGGGAATTTTGCAAGACTACTGTGATTTCAAAATTTATAATTACGACCAGTGATTAAAATTAATTGTGGATTATTCATTATGAATAGTGTTCACAATCGTGGCAAACGGATAGTTGATTCCAGCTGTCCACTTGGACTGTGTGGCTCACCTGTTGGAGTGGCTTGGGATGGAACTTGAATGTAGAGAGGGACTCTTCTTCCATTAATAATAATAATAATAATAATAATAACAACAACAACAACTCATAATTTTATTATTTATACCCCACCCATCTGGCTGGGTTTCCCCAGCCACTCTGGGCAGCTTACAACATATCTAAAAACACCAGTCCTTATAATTTTTCCTAAAATCATTGATTTTTAGCACATACAGAGATTCCCATGTGCCTAGCTAATAGATAACCACATGGATCTTTGGATCAGGTCTGCTTGTTTAAAAAAATTGTATTCATTTGTTTCTTAACGAAAGGTTCTACACTTGATCTTAGCCGCAAATTACAAATATAAACAACAACAACAAAAGACAAACTAGTCTATTCTTTTATCTGTATAGGTACATCTGTGTGCAGGTCTGAAAATCCATGTTATACTGGAGTCCTCAGAGCAGAAGAAAACTCGAGGCAGCCAGATTGAGATGTAGGGCACTGAGGATTGATATGTGGTGCTTTTGTGTAAGAAATAAAATGATGCCACACACAAAAAAAATTCTGGTAAAGAGTTGAGTCTGGTTGTGTTTGACTTTGGGTAATTTTTCTGTATCATTTTGTAACATTTTCCCAGTACGGCAGTAATATAAAGTTTATCATACAACCTGTCAATAGAATGCTCTATCTGTCATGTGTTCATTTCATTGGTTATTTATGCCTCTCTGAAGTGAAGTCACTATGGGGAAGGAGGGCCTGGACATGGGCATCTGAGTCTCTTCCTAGGTGTTGGGTACTGAGAAACTTGTAAATGGAAGCCTATTCTCTCTTAAGGCCCTTTTATCAGTTCAAAGATATGCTAGTTTAGGAAAATTAAGGAACTGTGTTTCTCTCTCTCTCTCTCTTTAGCTTTGGCTGCTCTTGTTTTCCCTGTGCCACTCATTCCACACCTGCCTCTTGTTCAAGGTCAAGTTATCCTTTATTCCATGAGAAAGCAAGTCCGGAGTACACACAATTAAACCACAGAAATTCCAAACAAAAAATGTTTCCCAGGCCTCTATAGCTCCACAATCCTCTAGGGGGAGTATCTTAAAATTTCAGGGAAGGAAAAGGTTTTTCCGCCATTTAAAGTTTCTGTAATCTCTTTTTTAGTTTGTAATTCCAAGACAAAAAGGAAGATTCGCAGAGTCCTTTACTTTTTAAGCTAAAGCCACTAGGAGCCAGACTGGTAATTGCAACAGTATTTCAAACGTTTAAAGTTTCAATATATGTAGCAACTTAAAATCTTGTTACTATATTCCGCAGTTTGACAGCTCAGTTACATACTGACAGCCCGACGACTTGCGTTCTTAAAACAAAGTCCCAAATATAAATCCCATAGGCAAAAATAAAGTCTCTCTTGGTCTTTTAAATAAGAAGACTGCAAATTCTGTAAATGCACGATAGTTCCACTTTACAAAGTTCCCATTAAGCGCCTCAGCACTCCTCTGTACTTTTGCTTTTGATCTTGTAAGCAGTATCGGGAGATGGACTTCCTTTTACTCGTCACCCGTTTTCAAACCCGGAAAAAGGATATTTAAAGTCCAAATTGTAGTTCACTTTACTCACGGGTATGTTACTTGCCAAATTGATGTTCACAGGAAGAAAGGTCGACGCTCATCAGCAGCAGCTGCGCGGCTTCGCCTCCCGCAGAAAGAGCGATGAACTCACAGCGCCGCTCCCCCTTTCGCGCTCCGGAGCCCCTTACGGGGTCCCTTCCGCACTTCTGGGGAAGTTCCTGGCGCCCGCCGAGTCCCACGGCCACGGGCTCCCTCTGCCCGTGGTTTTTTCAAGCGGGTCGTCGCTATGCCGCAGCGAACGACCCTTTTCTGCGGAGCCCCTCTTCAGACGACGAAGAGGACCGCCATCGCTGTTTCGCGCCGCCTCCGGAAGTCCCCCATGTGCCTAGCTAATAGATAACCACATGGATCTTTGGATCAGGTCTGCTTGTTTAAAAAAATTGTATTCATTTGTTTCTTAACGAAAGGTTCTACACTTGATCTTAGCCGCAAATTACAAATATAAACAACAACAACAAAAGACAAACTAGTCTATTCTTTTATCTGTATAGGTACATCTGTGTGCAGGTCTGAAAATCCATGTTATACTGGAGTCCTCAGAGCAGAAGAAAACTCGAGGCAGCCAGATTGAGATGTAGGGCACTGAGGATTGATATGTGGTGCTTTTGTGTAAGAAATAAAATGATGCCACACACAAAAAAAATTCTGGTAAAGAGTTGAGTCTGGTTGTGTTTGACTTTGGGTAATTTTTCTGTATCATTTTGTAACATTTTCCCAGTACGGCAGTAATATAAAGTTTATCATACAACCTGTCAATAGAATGCTCTATCTGTCATGTGTTCATTTCATTGGTTATTTATGCCTCTCTGAAGTGAAGTCACTATGGGGAAGGAGGGCCTGGACATGGGCATCTGAGTCTCTTCCTAGGTGTTGGGTACTGAGAAACTTGTAAATGGAAGCCTATTCTCTCTTAAGGCCCTTTTATCAGTTCAAAGATATGCTAGTTTAGGAAAATTAAGGAACTGTGTTTCTCTCTCTCTCTCTCTCTCTCTCTCTCTCTCTCACACACACACACACACACACACAAATCTGGTTATAGAAATTAATGGTCTTACTTGTGTTAGCTTTATATGAAAAGCATTATATTCATGGCCAGTTGCTTACTTAATCTTGCTTTCTGCATGTTGATCTACAATGCTGAAATTTCTGTGCTAAGACCATGCATTGCAAAACCATTAGTTTTAGTTCCTCAGAACTAATTTCCTGACTTCAGAGTTATGGATAACTTCCTTTTTCTTGTGGTACATCCCTTTGTATTTAACTTGCTTGCTACACTGCATTAAAATATATACTGATCTTTAAGCATGTGGCATCACAAGTTCAAGCAGACTTGCATATTTCTAGTACGGTCAGTTTCTAATCACTTATTTTAACATTTGTATCCCGTTCTCATTGCAAAGAGCATTTGGGGGCTGACTACTTGCTAGTGCAATGGGGTGTTGTGCAAGCATAAAGAGGCGCTGTAGTAAGTTCCATCCGATCATATCATTGCCCCGTGGTGTGATGGACGGCACTGCTGTCCGTTGCCTTTGAAAGCTTACACAAGAGCAAACCGGTTAGGACATGATCTGAAGCTTCACAGGGATCGTACATTCAAGATTGCTCCACATAATCTGTGGCTACCTCATTCCTCCATGCTGAAGTGTAAGGGGCAGCCCCACGCAGTGCTAAGCATGCATCAATATTTCTGCATGCAAGCTGGAACTACTATTGCATCAGAGCATCACTCTTTTAGCTGCCGCACATTTCATCTTATTTTTCCTTTAGGCAATGCTGCAGTCACTTCAGCGTACCACCATATGAACTTAAACCACTCTTAACAATAATGGTAGACCTACATTTTTGTGACCCTGAAGTTTAAGCTTTTATGGGTGCCTCTTTGCAACCAGCAATGAAGTCTGGGTAACCACTGTTAGCTTCTTTAGTGGGGTTGTTCACAACCATCTTTACAACAGCTGTGCTACTGACTCTCAGACTTTGGGATTGTTGAAATATATACAACAAAACACTCATAAATTTGTGTTGTGCAACCCATTCTTTTAAAAAAGTAATGTGGACTAAAGTTGCTTTTGGGGCCCCCCTGGGATAACAAATTCTCCTGTGGCACAATGGGTCAGTGTCTCTGGCTGTTAACCAGAAGGTTGGTGGTTCAAGCACACCCAGGGTTGGCTGTGAGCAGAATTCCTGCACTGCAAAGGGTTGGACTAGATGACCCTTGGGTCCCTTCTAACTCTACAGTTCTAAGATTCTGTATTGGCTGTGAACTCTTCCATTAAAAAAGTATATTGTGAGCTGTTAGGAGTCCACCTAGTGGGGAAAAGCGGGACATAAGCTTTTAAAAGAAATTCAAAAGCTAATGTAATTTCACTCCTTTCTCAATGCCTGGAAGTCACAGTTAGTAGACAATACAGAGAAAAAGAGTTCAATAGTCTTATCAGCCCAAAGCAGTTTCCTGTGTCCTAACTCTTTCAGTTACTGGTTGGTTCAAATAAATTTGACACCCCCCCCCAATGTGACAAGACCTTTACTGGAGAGAGAAAGAGAGAGAGGACACATTGATAACACTTGTGGTTGCAGCCTCCACCAAATATAATATATTATTTGCATTTAATACGAACCACGTCTTTCAAGCTGGAAGCTGGTGAAATAAAGGAGATATGTACCTACATTTGGTTTATTCCCCAACCATTGGCTGCACACTTTATTCATTCCATCTTTCTTCCTCCCCCAAAACAAAAGCTAGCAGCAAAAATAGGTTTGTTATTTACTTAACCATCTGCTGTTTATATGCAAGCCCAGTCGAAATAGGAGAATAAGAAAAACCTGCATGTCATCATAGAGGTCTTTTTTAAAAACCAGCAAACCAAGGCAGGCACCTTTATTTCCTGTCTCTCCTGCCACTGTTAAATGCAATTATAACTACAAGGTGGCTTTAAGACACCAGCTAACAGAATGCCATGACAATAAAATAAAGCCAAATTAAAACAAGAAACTCAAAAAGTACTTAATTTGGAGACAGCTTGCAATGGAGAAGCAGGAGTACAAGTTAAACACCTCGCACTCTAGGTACAAAGGTGGACTTGCTACAGGGAGCAGTACAAGTTTTTTTTTATATATTTAGAAAAGTTTAATAAAAGTTGAAGTCCAAAATGTCTTGCATGAGACTTTTGCAACCACAGGTATTATCTTCACCAGTATTATTTGCAATTTATTATTTGCAGAGGAAACTGAATAGTTTCAGAATAACTGTTACAGCTGCTTCCAGTCCTGGTTTGTTTGAGGGGCTACAGCAACTATCTCAGATTCAATTCAACTTATGAAGAAGTCATTTTCACCCCAGTCTGCATTCCATAAATTGGCTGCCAACCACTAGGGTGTACCATTGTCAATGCTTCAGCAAATAAGCAAGCAAGTAAACAAACAAACAAACAAATACTTTGTGAAAATAGAGGAGAGAGTTGGAAATGATAGTTTCAAAACTAACTCAGTTTTTTTAAATTAAAATTTGGAATAGGAAATAAAACAAAAATCCTGGTGTGAATTTCATCTCTGCTATTATGTGTGGCACTTCTGCGATATGTACAATGGGGAAGAGAATCTCTTTGATATCAGAAAGCATCAGGCAAGATTCAGTTACAATATCTTAAGAGGTGTCCAAATACACAGCAAACAACTTGCCCAAATATACAGTTGATAAGCAAATGTGACATGCAGCAATAGTATTTTCCCCACCAGTTCTTAATCTTTTAAAGCCTTATATTTAAAAACAACACTGCAAGCAAATTTTCACAGGGAAATATAAATTGTTTCTCTTCAGTGAGCTATGAAACCATAAAAACACAAAATGAGTATCAGGAAAGCAAGCAAAAAATTTACATATTTATTACCAGTAATGCAATGGGAGTCAGAAAAGGTTATAGACAATGGAAGGCAATAATGCCCTTATCTTGTGGCACTGGCACAAATGGGGGATTATTCCACTTAAGAGCAGGCTGCTATGCAGTTGGTTGGTTTGGAGCTGACTGGACTGATTATCCACAACAGTTAAAAATGATGCTCTGTGCTGGAAGCTGGAAACAGTAAGAACAGAATCTGGTAAACTTAGTGCAGTAATTCATATTTGTGTTCCAGCTTAAAAACCTTTGGGTAGACTATTAGAATTTTGTTTTTAATATTAATAATGTGGTAAGCTTTTAGTATCCCTGCAAAGATCTTTAGTGTACAGTTCTGTATTTCGAGTCAGATTCCTTTCACAGTCATTCACATCTGAAGTGAATAATAAGTTTATTATTATGTAGTCTGAGGAATGGCTTTTCATAGCCCATTGCTTACTTGTCTCTGCCATGGAATATGCGGAAGAGCATCCACAGTAAACTACACAAACTGGAAAGCAATAGCAACAAAAAAGGGCTTTGCAGATTCTAGGGCAGGGATGAGGGTCCTTGGGCCCTGGGGGAAATAAAAGTATTTCTAAGTAGCCCCAGGCAGGTGCTGTCTTTCCCCCAGCTGTGTGCCCATTAGCAGAAGACAACAGGAGACAATAGCAAAGCTGAGAATGGGAGGTTGCCAGGGTAACAGGCAGGGCATGGTGTCACACAGGAAAAATGCGTCCCTTTGAAATTTAGAGGTTGGGGGATAATGCTGGGCTGCTGTGAAGGCTCAGCTCCTCCTGAGATGTGGATGCCATGAAATCTCTCTCCACTGAAAGCTTTCAGTGGAAATAAATCATATTTCAAAGTCACTGTAGACTGCACCACACCTCATTTCCCCCAAAGGAACACAGACCCTAGTTGAGTTCCAAGACCCCCTGTAATCTTGTGTACCTCTCGACAGAGATTGGGGTGACAAGTAACAACATAATAAATATATGCAATTTCAGTAATAGGGAATTCAGTCCTGAGGTAGGACCCAGGGTCACCAAGATTTTAGCCCTCCATGACAAATCCAGGGAGGCTGGCCTAGATTGTGAGGGAAGCCTCACTCACCCAAATTTGCTCCCATATGTACTCTCTGTCCTTTGTAGCCCTTTGCTGCTTGTTTACTTTATTGAGTTTCTGGTAGAGATACTTCAGTGTTACTATTATCCAGGCAACCAGGTTTTCCTGCACATTTCTATCAGCTTCTTCATCAAGAATACAGTAATTAAACAATGTTAACTGGCAGTTTAAAAAAAAAAAAAGCAAGCTAAGCAGTGTTAGAGTTGAAACTTGTTGCAAGGTCTGATCTCTACCGCAAGTGTGTTAAGTTTTGTAAGTTTGTGGCATGTACTGAGGTAAATGAAACCGATAAGCAGGTGGTTAAAAGAAAAACAAAGCTTATACAGTGGTACCTCAGGTTACATACGCTTCAGGTTACATATGCTTCAGATTACAGACTCCGCTAACCCAGAAATAGTGCTTCAGGTTAAGAACTTTGCTTCAGGATGAGAACAGAAATTGTGCTCCAGCGGCGCGGCAGCAGCAGGAGGCCCCATTAGCTAAAGTGGTGCTTCAGATTAAGAACAGTTTCAGGTTACGTACAGACCTCCGGAACGAATTAAGTACCAGTACTTAACCTGAGGTACCACTGTATATGAAGGAAGTCACTATTCTAATAGGGTGAATTATATAGTATGTAGTACATTCTGCACTACTAATGTAATTAACCAGACTTAAGTAGTTTTTTTTTGTTTTTGTTTTAAATCCAAGTTAGGAAGTGGACTAAGATTCAGTTAATAGATAGGAGGAGCAGGTTTCCTGTCCCTACTTATTTCCTCATGACCATTTTTTCCAACGACAGCTCAGGAAAAACTTGCACCTGACCCGAGGGCTATTCAGCAAAATTGCTGATCCACAGTATACATTCAAAGCACATTTAAAACACCCAACACCCCCCAGAGAATCCTGGGAAATGTAGCAGAGCTATAGATCCCAGTACCCTTAACAAACTACAGTTCCAAAGATTCTTTGGGGGAAACCATGTGCCTTAAAGGTGTGCTGAATGTGCTTTAAATGCCTGCTGTGGTCTGCCAAATATTGTTGGAGACCCAACTCCCAACAGCCCTTGTCAGCCTAGCCAGTGGTCAGGGATAAGGGATAATGGGAGTTGTAATTCAACAACATCTGGATGTCACCCAGCTCCCCACCCTGCAATACTGGTATATGCACACCCACATTTAAGCCAAGTGTGCCCCAAGAAAATTTCATTTCTATTGTTATTGCAACCTCAGCCTTCTTTTCCCACTGGACCTTCTGCCTCCATTCTATGGGGTTTGGGGAAGTAGTTTATCTCTCATAGCTACAACTGGTATAAAAATTTCAGAGCTAATAGTCCAGGTAAACATTATTAGGAACCTTCCCTGCCCCTTCCCATCCACAAAATGTGTCTCCACTTAAAACAGGGGTAGCCAACTTGGTGCCCTTCCGATATTGGCTGGACTACAGGTCCCATCATCCCTGCCCACTGGTCATGTGGGATGGGGCTGATGGGAGTTGTAGTCTAGCAACACCTGGAGGGCACCATGTTGGCTACTCCTGATTGAAAACAATGCAGGGTGGAAGAAAGAAACCAGAGGTTTCTGGCTGGCAACTGTATAACATTACATATGCATTTGGTACTGTGTCATATATTTTGAAACTGCACAAAATAGCACACATTTATTTGCTCAGGTGTATCAGTTATCACAAACACTGGCACCACTGAAGGAACCGGACTGGAGCAGCACACTCAGTTGCTAATATACCACACAATGTATACTTTCCAACACTGGAAATATGTCTCAGGAAGTCGGCTGACTGGCTGGCAGACATTTAATTGCTACAGTGGAGCTGTTGTGCCAGACAGACTTCATGCTGCCTTGACTGTCAAAGTATATTGGAAAGGAAACCAGTAAAGTAACACTTTTGATTAAGAAGCTAGGGTGGGGGTGGGGAACGACTGATGAAATTGCATATGGAGTCCAGAAAAGTCCATTCCACTACTGAACATCTCTTACTGCCATAAAGTTCTTTCTGATACGTATTTAGTCGGAATCTCCTTTCTTGTAACATAAATCTATCGGTTTGGGTCCTACCCTCCAGAGCAGGAGAAAACAAGCTCCCTCTTTCATGTGATAGCCCTTGACAATATTTGAAGATGGCTATCATATCTCCTCTCAGTCTCCTCTTTTCCAGGCTAAACATACCCAGCTCCCTCATTTGTAATACATTCTGCATAAAGGTAAAAGTAAAGGACCCCTGACAGTTAAGTCTAGTTGCGAACGACTCTGGGGTTGCGCCGCTCATCTCGCTTTACTGGCCGAGGGAGCCTACGTTTGTTTGCAGACAGTTTTTCCGGGTCATGTGGCCAGCATGACTAAGCCACTTCTGGTGAAACCAGAGCAGTGCACAGAAACGCCGTTTATCTTCCTGCCAGAGTGGTACCTATTTATCTACTTGCACTTTGACGTGCTTTCAAACTGCTAAGTTGGCAGGAGCAGGGACTGAGCAACGGGAGCTCACCCCATTGCGGGGATTCGAACCAGCGACCTTCCGATCAGCAAGCCCTAGACCACAGCGCCACCCGCAAATGTATCACTTGTAATACATTCTACATACAAAACACTAGAAAGAATGTTCTCCCAATGAGATCACTTGATTGGCTCAACATTCAGACAGATTCAGTTTTTAAATCATGTTAATAATTAATATTAGTTCTCTAAAATATGGAAAGTATGAGGCAATTTCAATATTTCTTGTACTGTATAGCATTTGCTCTATTTTGTATAGTTATCTTACATTATTAATGCTATTCATTTGCATTTTTGTTGTTAGTCTTACGCACTTTTAATAATATTAAAACGAGCCTTGATGCCTCATCACTCAAAAAGCAGAGAGACCTAGCAGATGCATCCCCAATAAAAAACTGCTTATGTTCTAAGTACTGTATCCTTTTTCTATAATTACATTGGAGAATCGCACACATATCAACAGATTACTTTTAATAAGCAGCTACTGAGATCAATATTTATTGCTGATATACGTAATTGCATAGAGAACTGTTCATGTCTCAGTGGTCCCTCTGTGGAGCAAAACCTTTAAGTCTTGAGTTATGTTGTTTATTTGACCATGAGTGAGTGCCTTTGTATTGCGGACATAGTGTATTTTGGGAACCAGAGAAGGTGCTGTCGAAGTGCAAAACCCCACTAATATTATTATTACTGTTTTTTGAACTTACGTATTTCACATTGTGAATAGCTCTGGGTTTTCAGCATGTGAGGGATTTGAGGACAGAACTGTGAATAAAATATTCCCATTGTTTACATGTCCTTTTGTATGTCTCAGTTTGCAACTTCACACATATATATACTTGTTTAGCTGAGGTTTCTGTGTGTGCATGGACAGGCACCCCTCCCTAAGGAAGCTATGACAGAAGGCCTGTGCAAATGTGCTTCCTCTTCCTTTTACTCCCCAACTTTTAAGGTCAGAGGATCTGGAAAAACCTCCTCCACCCTGCGATTTGATCTCATGATTGCAACAGTGCCACTGTTCCTCTCCCCACTGCCAGCCCCCTCCAATCCACTTCCCTTCTCCACCCTTTCCTCTCCTAGTATAGCTGTTAACCCCTTAAATGCCACTTATTGATTCAACCACTCCATATGGATATCATAAGAGAGAGGAGGAATGAGGGAATGCAACATTTCATACAGTTACCATTTACTGGAGTGACTCTTAAACATTCTAGCAGCGCTAGGATATAGGAAAATTGTCCTATCCTGGTGCCCAGGGATCTGATTTGCATGCCACATTTCATCTTTTGCATGCACACAGAGACATACAGAAATACTTTTACTCCAATATCTTTACAGGGTTGTGGTTTGATGTGAGCTGGATCTCTGGCAAGATCAGGGATGTCTGCCTCACTTCTATAGGCATTGTATTTGGTGGATGAAATTCTCCACGCTATCTGGAAAAGCAAAGATTTATAAAAGGCCAAGATAGTTAGCCAGGCATATGCAGTCTCCTTATGTAGACAAAAGTTGGGGAAACAATCTGAAGATTGCAAGTGCTGCCAACACTGTTAAAAACTGTGAAGCTTTGCCTCCTGCCCTATTCATCCACTGGTCTGCTGCATATCCTGCCTGCTATGGCAAGAAACTGGGAGTCCTATTTGCCACAGCTAGTTGGTAGAAGATGAACTGGGAAGCCACAAGGCTGCATCTTCTTCCACTGTTTTGATACCATTATAAATAGAAATACTACTTCCAGCGGTGAGCTTGTTACCCAAAAGCAACATTGGCAATGGTTAATAATGATTGTGTAAATAGGTCCATTTACATTATATATGTACTAAAGAATGTATATAACCACTGGCATGGGAAGGGGGTGCGGTGGGTGCGGGCTGCCCTGGGTGTCATCCCTGAGGGGGGGGGTGACATCGCCGCCCCACCCCCTGGGACACTCGCAACTCGGCAGGGGCAGCACCCCCCCAGGACACTCACCACTTGCCGCGGGATGCTCGCCACTCGCTGTGGGTGGTTAGCTCTGCCCCCAGGTACACAGCATGTGCACTGCTCTGGGTGCTAGAGCAGCTAGTTCCACCTCTGTATGTAATACATAGTGTGATTCAAGGTGTCTGCTTACATCAGGGGTAGGCAACCTAAGGCCCAGGGGCCAGATGCAGCCAATCGCCTTCTCAATCCGGCCCGCGGACGGTCCAGGAATCAGTGTGTTTTTACATGAGTAGAATGTGTCCTTTTATTTAAAATGCATCTCTGGGTTATTTGTGGGGCCTGCCTGGTGTTTTTACATGAGTAGAATGTGTACTTTAATTTAAAATGCATCTCTGGGTTATTTGTGGGGCATAGGAATTCATTCATTTTTTAAAAAAATATATATAATCCAGCCCACCACATGGTCTGAGGGACGATGGACCAGCCCACAGCTGAAAAAGGTTGCTGACCCCTGGCTTACATGGCTGGTCAAAACAGTTTGCTACTTGAAGCAGAGTCTCCATTCCCTCTCTAGGCCCAACACCTCAAAAAGTTTTGCTGCATCTTTCAGACCTCAAGGAGTTACCTGCACTTATCTTTCCTCTACTCTTTCCAGGCACGGTCCCCAATTTAAAGTGTTTGAGCACTTTTTCTTTTGCTCCAGAACTTTTCCCAATGAAAACCCACTCTTTAAAGCTCTTTAGAGCAGGTTGTCATGGGGAAAGCTTGGGGAAAAACAAACAAGGAAACAAAAAACACTTGGAGACTTCTACCTCGAAAGATCAAGGCAAAAGTTAAGTGTGGATAAGCCCCAAGTTCAGCCTTATTTATTCTTCCCCACCTTCACCATTCTGCAAGTGTCCCCCTACCAATGCCCGATCTGCAAACTGTTTACAAAAGGTGCTAGTCTTTCAAGTACTATAGCCCCCCTTGTTTCAATTTCCCTGTAATCGGAGCATATAATCATTGCTTTGCTGTTATGTGGTACCATACAGCTTTGAGTTGTAGCACTTATTTTTTCTTCTTCTTAGAATAATTCAGTGCACAACAGGATGGCCACATTTTCTGCACAGAGAGCAAAAGCCCACCATTTGGCTGAACGCTTACTCTGCATAACACAACCTCAAGGGCGTCCCCACATACAGCACATTGCAATAGTCCATTCTTGAGGTTATCAGGGTGTGACCAAGCTACCCCCATCCAGGAATGTCAATAGCTGAAGCTGGCAAAATGCACTCCTTGCTGTAGAGGCCATTTCTGCCTCCGTTGACAACAACAGCACTTAGAGCACCTCCAATCGATGCACCTGCTCCTTCAGAGAGAGGGAAATCTGCTCCTAACTCAAAACAGCAGAGTGTTACATCAGCAATTGGCTGGTAGTTGTCATCTCCGGGTCCAGTGTTGTTTCTTAAGGAGCAGGTGCTTCACTGTCTTATTTGGAAAGGAAGAGCTTAGTCTGGTTTCCTTTGCCTAGTTCACCCATCCAGATATCAGCAATACCTGCTAAGCTGGACCCACAACCATGATAGATGCTTTACTCTGTACCAGGCACAGGCAAACTTGGCTCTCCAGATATTTTAGGACTACAACTCCCATCATCCCTGACCACTGGTCCTGTTAGCTAGGGATGATGGGAGTTGTAGTCCCAAAACATCTGGAGGGCCGAGTTTGCCTATGCCTGCTCTGCACTGAAGAGCACTGCCAGAACAGAGGGCAGAACAGCAGGGTCACCTAGGTCCAGGTGGAGGAAGGACTGGCCAAGAGGACAGCTGTCAGATGCTATCCCTCACGTCTCCTTACCTGACATGTCCATCCTCTCATGTCATATCTCACCCTGCTCAACAGTTAATATCCTGGCACCCCAACTCACCCCACTCGACACACATGCACACACATTATACTCAGCCAAGCTTGTGATAGGAGCCAAGTCTATTCCTGTTGCAAATGCATCCAGATAAATAGGTCCCACCTGGTAAGGGCAGGCAGCACCTACTCAGATGCAAAGGTTTCCCAAGGCTCGCATGTAGACACAGACCTAGATGTTAACAATGTATGTGGCTATACAGATAACGCACAAACTTCCATGTAGTTTCTGGGTCCCAGAGATTTGGCTGCCAGAACACAACATGACAACAGAATGACCAGCTGCTTAACCAGCCAGAGACAAGAGAGGGAGCTCTCTCCACATTAGTCAAAAAAGAAGAGATGTTGTGAGGATATCCTGCTTACCAAGTTAAGAGACAAGAGCTGGAACTCTCCCCATTACTATTGTCAGGTTTTGTTTTGTTTTTGTTTAACAAAGACCCACCTCTTTACTTCTTTCTGGATACCTGATTCTGAGGGAAAGTTGGTAAAAATAATTCAGGGTGTTTTGAAATGTAGTGAAATTAACATTACCTGCCTTCCTTTCTCACGCCCATTCACAATTTTCAAAATATTGTTGCATACCACCCCAGTCACCAAGTGGTGTGAGATCGCAGTGTTTTGAGGCACTTACCCAGAGTTCAGTTTCCTCGGAATGAGGGACAGTGGAGACAGCAGTGTTTTTATGATATATGGTTTATTTACATGGATATACAACCTGAGCCTATGGTGGAGGGGCTCACAGTGTTAACACCCCAACAAAACCTTGCTTCTCCTATAGCCACAGCCTTGGATTCCAGCAGAAATCAAGCATGTCTCTCCCTCCCAGACTTCAGGCTGCCTCCTCTGTCTAGCGTCTATCTCTCACACACGTCAACTTAGGGTTTTGTGCTTCTAACTGCCAGCAGTTTGGTATCATACTTCACATAAAATGCTCCCAGAACCAGAAACCCATCAGCCCATCATTGCAAGTAAAGAAGGAAGCTATACTTGCCTTACTGTGCCTGCTCTCTGGCTGGGGAGGGGTGGAGGAAATCAGCCCAACACCTGACATTTTCTAAGTAAAGTAAGTCTTGCTGAACTTGAAATTTCCTTCTTAGTAAAGCATGCAATAGCATCAGGTAGCATAAATAATTTAAGTCTACTAGTAAGGCATTATATTTTTGTAATTTATAAAAAGCTATGAATCCACTTTCGGAGGAAAGGTACTGGTTTGCTGAGAAGAAATTGAAAGGGCACCACCATTTCTTCATCCTGTCTAGACTGAAAACAGTTTACGTTCTATCAGTGTTTGTGGTCTGCAGTTTTAAAAGAAAGGGAAAATAAGCCCTGCAAGTTGGCCTTGTTCGTCTGCCTAGTGTTTCCAGGCACCAGCATCTCTTACCCACAGGATAAGTGCTTTCTAACATTAGCATTGGCCAATGTGAGCAAAACAAAGATGTCTACATAATTATACCTTTACATGCAGTACCATTTATTCCAGGAACAAAGTGCCATGGAGCATGGTTTGAGGAAGCTAGAAATAATTGCGTCCTGGAAGAAATCTTTGAGAAATGCCTCCATTAGCATGCCTCCAAAAAAGCATGCCACTTACACAAGAATCTGTTCCATGCAAATCTTTCTTTCAGACCTCTTAGAATGTTTCATTTGACAGACAGGAGTAGATTAGGCATGTGCAGACAAACTGGAGAGGGGCAAGACGTGTGTCTGTTTCCTAGCAAGCACTGGTACTCTCTGTACTGCTTTCAAAAGATGCATGGAATATGTATTGCTTGAAGCAGAAAAGCATCTCCTTTTCTCCATGAGATCACATTGCATTATGTGTATGCGTCCCTTCATCTTCAAAAAGCAATGTAAGTAATGGTGACAAGGACGTATATTCTGAAGGCACCCATTGTAACTGTGTGTACATTAGAATCTTGACCTGGTTTTGGCATCCAGGATGCACTTCATCAGAGCTAGAAAAAATCCCAGGTGCAAGATCACCTGCATGCTTCAAATTTGCAGCTGGATCTTATGAATATTAGTAATTTTTGTGCCTTTCCTACTCTATGTAGGGCTATTAACCCACAGGAAACTTCAGTCAGTGGTCAGAGCCGGAGATAATGGTGGATAGAGCCACCCTTCTTTACTCTTCTCCAGTCACTCTCTTTCCATACCTGCCCTTTTCTCTATCTTTTTCTGCAAGCATGATAAGCAGTGGCATGATTTAACAAAAGCCCCATCGGTAAGTACCGGTAGTTCTCACTTCAAACCTTCCAGGCACCTTCTAGATCAGGAACCCTCAAAAGGCAGGGTTCTTGGTTGTGAGGAGGTTTCTGCTCACAAACCTCCTCACAACCAAGAGGGGGGTATGTCCCCTTCAGATCTCCACACAAATTAGATGAAGGTCAGGAATGGAGGGTGTATGTCCAGTGATGTTGGGGGTTGGGCCAAGGGGGCAAGCCTCCACCCTCCTACACACTTGTGCCCAAGCTGTTCTGTCAACAAGAAAATACACTCAACATTTTTTTTTTGCTTACAATTACATTACATTTTGCTTACAATTACAACCTGTTAAGAGTATTTTGTGGCTTCAGATTCAAATCCAGTGGAGAGGACAACCACAATGACTCAACAATAGGCCCCTTCTTAAATAGCACTCTGCTATGTCCTAAGCATTGCAGATCTCCAGAGTGAGGTTGGTCAACAGACTGGAGCTGACATAGTGAAATGTACTGAAGAACCATCATTTCTCTCCACTTTGAAGAGAGCTAACCTTGCAGAGTCTAGCGTGGGTTTCTTCCTGCTCAGGGAAGGAGAAGCCAACCGTTGAACACTGTAAAGCAAAACAAAAGGCAGAAGAAACCAATCAACAAAAAAGACTAGGGAGATGAAAGAGTCTGAAAGATAAAAGTAAGAAGAGTCTGATGTCGAAAAAGGTAGAGTCCCTCTAGATTACCTTTGAAAGGAATACATTCCAAGATCACAAAAACCTGGAAGCTAAACAAATGTAAATATGTTAGTTCATTTAAAAAGGCAGAGAAGAGGGGGAGATGCCACAATGAATGGCTTGACTGCTCTAGAATCCCTTTGAAGACTGCTCCTGATGCAGAAACCTATGCCTGCCCTGATGTGCGAAGGAGGACACAGCCCTGTGTTCCTATGGGGGCACTTGTAATGGATAGGAGCATCCTGTACAAGCCTGGAGTATAGAGTTTATCTCAGGTGATTGGCTTGTATGAGAACATAGAAGGGAATGTCTAGTTAAGTGGGTTAAAGCTACAAAATGGTTTATTGTGTTATTTTTGTATTCTTCTGCTTTATCATGTATTATGTTTTAAATTTTTATGCAACCCACCCTGGGATTACCTTTAGTGATGAGAGGAGCAAGTAAGAAATTGTAATGGTTCTAGGGGTTGCTCGTGCGTAAGCCAGTGCCAACACCTGGCTGGGTTGCCTGAGTGAACCTTTTCTGTCCAGACAGCCACTCATCCGTGGCTGTCTCAATCGCTGGCAGAATCCGTCAGTGGGCGTTTCTTAAACTTCTTCCAGCAAAGAAGCTCTTTGACGCCTAGTCTCCTCCTACTCTCTCTGCACAGAAGCATTCTGCGCAAGGAGGGTGTAGGCAGCGGAGGACCCTTACTCTCCCCGCTGGTCCCCGGCAAGGAGTCATGGGACCGCCTCACCGATTTCCCCATCTGCCCCCCTTCTCCACTGGTGCTACGCTGATTCTCTTCCCCAGAAGATGGGCTGCCTCTCCCCATCCCGGGACGCTCTCTGGAATCCCTCTGGAGCTTGCTCTCTCCCTCCGGCACTGATGGCAGTTCCCTGACAGAAATACTTTCTTTCTTATATTTTTTTAAATTAAATTTTATTTTATTAACATATAAAACACATACATATACATTTACACAACACACTACCTTATTTTCATAACATAAAACATACCTACATTACTCTATATAATACCTACCTATACTATACATATCAACATACCTACACACCCACCCCACACGGACAACCATCAAGTGACTTGACTTCCAGCCGTTCTTGTTACGCTACTTTATTTTTCCAACTAGCTTAGATGCATTTCATTACAGTGCTACCTCAGGTTACATATGCTTCAGGTTATAGACGCTTCAGGTTACAGACTCCGCTATCCCAGAAATAGTACCTTGGGTTAATAACTTTGCTTTAGGATGAGAACAGAAATTGTGCTCTGGCGGCGCGGTGGCAATGGGAGGCCCCATTAGCTAAAGTGGTGCTTCAGGTTAAGAACAGTTTCAGGTTAAGAACGGACCTCTGGAACGAATTAAGTACTTAACCCGAGGTACCACTGTATTTCTTTTATCTCTTTGCAAGTAAGAAATACTTTCAACAAACAAAAATAAATAATACAATATGTGTGGCATTTGACTCAGAGTACATCCCCTGAAATAAACCAGCTTAGTTGAGTCATGACTTACTTAAGTCCGTTGATTTTAATGGGTCTTTTCTGAGTATTACATTTTTATTTGAAGCCTGACTTCCAAAAAGCTGGGAGACAAGATAGATTCTGGAAAACATGGAAATCCTACTGTTGATGTAATGGACTGTCCTGTTCCTTGTGCTTTTTGTTTATCATCTTTCATTCATCTTTCTTCTTTGTTCTCTAAGCTGAAAAGGATGCAACTTCTCATATGACTTCCTCAGATTTAGTAGTCCTCTTCATTTCATTGCATAATGTGCTAGCTGGGAATTAATTTCTTTCGGGATATTAATTATTTGAGTGCTCGCATTAAAAGCAATAGGGCTTCTTTACAACATAATTCCCGCCTCAGATAAAAAAGATAAAGTTAAATATAATTAGGGCTGAAACAGAAGAGTGCTAGGTCACTAGCAGTCAAGCATATGGGGAGCTGGAAATATACGTAAATATCAACAGAATTAGAAATAGTCAAGATGGAGTGTTGGGCAGATCTTCTACAGTACAATGAAACCTTGGTTTTTGAATATAATTCATTCCAGAAGTTCGTTTAACTTCTGAAACATTTGAAAACTGAGGATCAAAGGGCTGGCAGCAAAATCCATTGAAAAAATTTGAGAAATGCGCCTCAGAAGCCATTCGACTTTTGAGATGCGTTTGAAAACGGAACCATTAACTTCAGGGTTTTCGGCATTTGGCTTCCAAAACGTTTGGCAGCTGAGACATTTGAAAACCGAGGTTTGACTGGAGCAGGGTTAGGCAATTTCATGCCCTCTAGATGCACGAGAGAAATTTGTCCAAAGCAGGACATTGCTGAGTGAGTCACCGCAAGTCAGGGACTCCAATGCACAGGCCAGGAAACTCTTGGTTTAGTCACTGCTATTCCTGTTACAGATCAATACTAAGAATGGGGTAACTTGAATGTAAGGCTGTATCTACACTGATCTGGAAAACACTATTTTTTAAAAAGTAGCAAAGCTCTCAATGCAATGTTACATTGACGACAGCTTGCTGCTCTACAGTCCCATCTGGTGTCACATGTTTATAGCACATTTTTACATTTTAAATGATCAGTGTAGATTAGTCCTTAGGGCGAATAAGTTTTAACATATGAGGAAAAGAGAAAAATGGAGCTCCTCAGAAATCACATATTGTCAACCAGGGGTAGGGAACCTCAGATTCAGAGGTAAATTGCAGTTCTCTGGGCCTCTCCATCTAGCCCTTGGTACTCTTCCAAGCTCCTCCTCAGCTATACCCCCACTTCCTACCCCAGGCTAAATGTGTCATTAGCCCTACTTTGCACCCTCCTAGAATGTTTCTGCCTGGCTAAAATGTGTCATTGAACTCTGATAATTAATGCCTAGATGGAGGATACAGAAGGGTGTGCAAAACTAGCTTAATGTAAAATGTATATTTGCTGCTCTGCACATAATTTGCCCACCCCCCCACACCCCAAAGGCTGTCCAGAAGTGAATATGGCCCTTGGTATGAAAAAGGTCCCCTTTTGTCAATGATGGTAAGAGTCTTTTAAATATATATATTCCATATAACCTTAATTTAAGATACATTATTGTTTTGCCTTCTGGTCTGAAACTTCCTTTGATATAAATGAAAGCTCCCCAGTAATGGTTATCTAAGTAGTGTGTTGCTACTGGCAGGGATTTAGGATAGGTCACATAAGGTAGAAACATATCTAGATCCCAGTATGAGCTGAGAAGTGGTGTACAAACCCTTATTTTGTTCTTGTGGTTAACAACTCAGGCTTCTGTCTGCCACATGCACAGTGCACTCTAATTTTGTGTGTGTTTAAGACAAGGGTCAGCAAGGTTTACCTCACCTGGGCTGGTTCACTCCAGCGGAAACCCTCCGTGGGCCGGATTGCGTATGTGCCTGAGATTTCCGGCGTCTGTTCCAACACGATTTCCAGCAGATGCGTCTGCACAGATGCTTTTCCCAGCATCTGTGCATGCGCAGACGCGATTTCTGGTGCCGTGGAATTGAGTCCCCGCACCGCGCTGTGCCGGTTTAGCACAGCACATGGGGACTCACCAGGTGGGCAGCTTAGTTCGGGGGCAGCTTATGGGCTGGTTAAACGACCCCCATGGGCCTCTTGTGGCCCATGGGCCTTAGGTTGCCTATTGCTGGTTTAAACTGTCTGCAGAGTCAGTGGAAGATTTTGGGGCCTTAAATTTCCATGGTGCCCTATGCAACGAAAAATTTGATGACCCCCTGCCCATCTCTTGCCTTCCATTGTACATCATAGTTGCAGCACCCCCGAGGCTTCACACACAGTGCAACCAAATCAGTCGCACTCTGGCAGAGTGATGGTGGAAATGGCTATTGAAAATACATCCGGATAAAAGCTGTAGGGTTCAGGGGTGGGGTGGGGAGGTGTAACAGACTAAAAGTTCAGCCTGCAACCGACAAATGTATAGTGGAGTTAATTAATAACACTCTGGCCCTTCTCCTGAACCCCTTTTCCTGTTCATTCAGTTGAAACAATTAAGAGAAAAGGCTTACCCACCCTTTTCTCATTTATCTTGGGCTTGCATTCTTGATAAGATCCTGGGATTCTAGTCATTTTGATTAAATTTCTTTTTTAAAAAAATCCAATTTTGACAGTGAACATTTCATACAGAAAAGGAATGCTATGTGGTTGCATATACATTTAACTTTTATCTAGTTACGAATTCAGAAATGGACAGAGAGAAAATAATAAACTAACACTTTGATAGGAACATTACATTCTTAACATTTCTGCAAGGAAAAGGATATCCCTGCAGGAAGGAGAAAGGTGGAGCACTGCCTATGTAGCATTTCTTGTTCAGCATTGTACAATCCTTTGCAGGGACACAGGAAGAGGATACGGAAGTTTCTACAGGAAGAAGGAGGAAAGTTCAAACATAAACAGTGGCCAAAAATTACCAGTAATTTGTTAGATTTCCTTTTGCTTAAGTCTTTCAGTGTAAGTCAATATAAAAAAAGTCATATACAAAGGTGTGCTGCTAAACACGCTAAAGCAAATAAAATTAGAACGAGCACAGTGTTTTAACATTAAAGCAATCATTAAGGGACCATATTCATTTTGTAAAAATATAAATAAGTTTAAAACAGCATGCTGGCTATAAGGCAGGCATTACTATGACTATTTGTGGTCTCTAAATCTCCCACCTAAATTAATATGGAAGTAGGACTTATAACAAGAGATAATGACCTTTCCTAATTAGATTTGAATCTTCATTTTTCTTATGAAAAATATAGCAACTGTTTTTTTGAGGGGGGCGGTAAAATTTAGCTTCGGCTAGTCAGAAAGTGGTGATAAATATCCCTTCAAAAACTGAGGATTTGGATAGTTCAGTTCAAAAAGTAGTTACTGAAACTACAGAGTAGACCTGTACATCTAACCCATCAAGCCAAACTCAGGTAGAATCTACACGCATTTCTTAAAAGCTGTGAAAATGCTTTTAATAAAGTTTTGAAAAAATACATTGAATTTGGCATAGCTCACTGTTGCCATCTAGTGTCACATTTGCATGCTGCACTTTACAACACATTTAAAATGTTTCATTTGCAGCTGTGTAGCTGAGTCCTCAGGGACGTGGGTAGCGCTGTGGTCTAAACCACTGAGCCTAGGGCTTGCCGATCAAGAAGGTCGGCTGTTTGAATCTCCGCGACGGGGTGAGGTCTTGTTGCTCGGTCCCTGCTCCTGCCAAACTAGCAATTCGAAAGCACATCAAAGCGCAAGTAGATAAATAGGTACCGCTACGGCGGGAAGGTAAACGGTGTTTGCGTGCGCTGCTCTGGTTTCACCAGATGCGGCTTAGTCATGCTGGCCACATGACGCGGAAAAACTGTCTGCGGACAAACGCTGGCTCCCTTGGCCAGTAAAGCGAAATGAGTGCCGCAACCCCAGAGTCATCCGCGACTGGACTTAACTGTCAGGGGTCCTTTACCTTTACCTTTATCTGAGTCCTCAGTCAACTAGTCATGTGTGGCAGCCACGCAGAACCCCCTTTTGATTCCTCCCTGGTCCAGACTGCAAAAACAGAATTGGGGTAGCCATAAGGATTTGACATGTCAGAATCCAGTTAGACACCGGTAGCACAGGTGTTGAACTACAGAGCCTGAATCTGGGAGGGTGTCTTTCTCATGTCAATCAAAAAAAGGGTTCACACCACGATAGGGGAGATTCAAAAACAGATTTCTAAATGAATGGTCAAACCATTGATGGCTTCTCTTGCAGCTTATGCTACATCTTCACAAATAGGTGACTGGATCTCCTGGTGGTTTGTGTTTTTTATAAACTGTGTCGGTTTAAAGCACACACACACACACACACTCCAAGAATGTTGGGAAATGAAATTTGTTAAAGGTTGTGAGAATTGTAGCTTTGTAAACTACAGCTCCCAGGATCCTTGTTGTCGTTGAGGGGAATGGGCTTTAAAAGTATGGCATAAAGGTAAAGGTAAAGGGACCCCTGACCATTAGGTCCAGTTGTGACCGACTCTGGGGTTGTGGCGCTCATCTCGCTTTATTGGCCGAGGGAGCCGGCGTACAGCTTCCAGGTCATGTGGCCAGCATGACTAAGCCACTTCTGGCGAACCAGAGCAGCGCACGGAAATGCCGTTTACCTTCCCGCCAGAGCGGTACCTATTTATCTACTTGCACTTTGACGTGCTTTCAAACTGCTAGGTTGGCAGGAGCAGGGACTGAGCAATGGGAGCACATCCCGTCACGGGGATTCGAACTGCCAACCTTCTGATTGGCAAGCCCTAGGCTCTGTGGTTTAACCCACAGCATCACCCGCGTCCCTAAAAGTATGGCATATTTGTAGCCAAAAATGCAGCTGCTCAGAATGTCAGTTTGGTCAGAGCAGCAGCCCAAGGAAAGGGGGTGTTTAATCTCACTCTCGATTTTCCTGATTAAAATCACACACACATCCAGGGTGCTCTTTGTCTAAAAGGGGAACATACAATGCTCCCTTGTAATCTTCTCTTTGCAGGAAAATCAGAAGCCTGAATTGAAGAAGGCAATTCTGATAAGGAAAATAGTGGGGAGATGTTTTAAACACCCATACCCCCACTCTCCTCTCCCCAGCCTTACTGCTGCTCTGATCTCTTTGAGAGAACAGGAATTATGAGGATGAGGAACTCCATCTTTGTCATGCTAAATTTGAGACTACAGGAAAATACAGAGGACAGCTGAAATGTGGGATGAGCTGAATGGCAGAGATTTGGATTTAGAAGAAGGGGCCCTCTAATGCTATGATTGTATGAATGACTGCATGCAGGGAGCATAAAAACAACCACCACTGAATTTTCTGCTTAAATTTAATTGTGCTTGCTCTGATCAGCACAACTAACACAATGTGCTTACCTCCAGGGGTTTGTGTTTCCTTTTGGAAATGAGACTGTGGTGTCTTTATGATATGTGGTTTATTTACACATATATACTATTTGAGCCTACAATTCACAGCATTAACACCCAAAAAGAGTCTTGTTTCTCTCATAACTGCAGCCTTGGATTCAAAGAGAAATCAACCATTGCTCTGTCTCTCTGGCTTCCCAGCGTCCTGCTTTGCTTCTTGGTTCCATCACTACAAAACTCAACTCTAAATTCAAGCCTTGTCCTTCTAACTATCTCTGAGTTGTGGGACGGGCTCCCCCCATTTGTTGTCTCGCACAGAGCCCTCTTTCATTTGTTCTCCTAATGGCCCATCATCAAGGCGATCACCTCATCAGGAAGCTAGCCTGGCTTGATTAGTTTTTAACACTTGCTGGATCCAGGGATTATAAGGGTCTGGCAATCAATTTAACACACACACACAAACCAACTCATAACAGTATGAAGAGGAACCTTGCTGTAAGCAGGATCCAAACATAGGAGCCCAAGCATGTGGGTGGAAAAAGAGGACTGTATCTGGCCTCAGAGGTTCATTGGGGCCTGCCCTGGTTGCAAGCCATAGCTGTCAACTTACAAATTTGAAAATAAGGGACCAGCAGCCTCGAAAATAAGGGATCAGCAGCCAAAATAAGGGATTTTGCTTAGCTTATGAGTTCCATCGGCCCTTCCCCGCCCGAGAGGGAGGGAGACTGTCGCCCACGCCACCCGCGAGCCTGGCATGAGGTGGTTGTGGCGCCACGGCGGGCGCTGAAGCGCCGCCCTTCTGCGTCCCTCCCCATCCCCTCCACTTCCTCCTCCCTCAGACTGCCTCCTCAGCCGCCACTGCCGCCTCCGGCTTCCCCTGGCAGCGTGGCCGAAGTCTCGCAAGAGAGGGGCTGCCTGCCCGCCCGCTGCCACCCGTCTCCTCACGACACGTCCCTGAAGGGGAAAAGGGAGAGACGGAGATGCAGCAGCTCGTGCACTCTCTCTCTCTTGCTCTCTCGAGGCGGAGGACCCCAAGCCGCTGCTTCCCTCCCGAGCTGGGTGAGCATGAAACCCAGGAAATTTAAGGGACATCATCAATCCGGGACAGCAGCGGGACATGGCGCTGGGATAAGGGTGTTTCCCGCCAAATAAGGGACGGTTGACAGCTATGTTGCAAGCCCATTGCTACAAAGAATAAAAAAGAGGCTAACTTGTAGATAATTATTGAGGATTTTATTGCAAAACTATTTCCTTGAATTTATATGGGGTGTTCAGACCTTGTAAGATTTGCTAGAGTCAATAAGTATTGTAAGAACAAGAAAGACAACATTCTGAGTAGTATGTGCTCACCCTTATCTAAACAAAGCTGGGGACACACACAGAATGTAAGTTGCACAAGAAACACTAGAACTTGCAGTCTGAGCGACTTGTGCTTCCCTATGGCATACGCATTCTCAAGAACTACAGAGTTCCTTAGTTGCTGATGGCATTCCCTGTACAGGAATTTTCACCTAATCACTTTGCACCAGCAGTAGCTGACATAATGTCCTCCAGACATTACCGGGTTACGATTTATTTCAGCCCCAGCCAGCGTTGCTAATACAGTCGTACCTTGGACGTTGAATGGTATCCGTTCCGGGAGTTTGACTCCCAAAACGTTAGAAAACCAAATCTTTGCTTCTCATTGGCTGCAAGAAGCCATGGAAGCCGCATCGGACATTCAGCTTCCAAAAATAGTTCACAAACCGGAACGGTCACTTCTGGGTTTGCAACGTTCGGGAGCTAAAACGTTCAGGAAATAAACTGTTCGAAAACCAAGGTATGATTGTAGTTAGAAATGATGGGAGTTGTAGCCCAAGAGTGTATGGACGGCACCACATTGACTTTTCTTGCTTTAGGAGAAATCACTTTGTACCTACCTCCATCCACTACTTGCTGAAACTTACAATAAACCCTAAAAAGTTACTGAGACAGGACTTACCTTTGAGGAAGGCATGCTGACTCTTAAAAAAACCCCCAAACAAGACTTGTCCATGTATATCATGGGTAGCCAAAGTGGTACCCTCCAAGTGTTGAAAATTCCCATCATCCCTGACCATAGGTCTTGCTGGCCAGGGCTCATGAGGTTTGTAGTCCACAATACCTGGCCAGCACCACTCTGTTCTGTGTGCTTGTTAATATTGTATTTAATAATGCTTTTCACCAATAGTTGTAGAGCAGGTGTTAAATTTAGCAGCCCCTTATGTCCTGGATTCGTGTCAACCTAGCAGTTCGAAAGCACAAAGTGCAAGTAGATAAATAGGTACCGCTCCAGTGGGAAGGTAAACGGCATTTCCGTGTGCTGCTTTGGTTCGCCAGAAGCGGCTTAGTCATGCTGGCCACATGACCTGGAAGCTGTACGCCGGCTCCCTCGGCCAATAAAGCGAGATGAGCGCCACAACCCCAGAGTCGGCCACGACTGGACCTATTGGTCAGGGGTTTCTTTACCTTTATGTCCTGGATACTTCCTGATCCCTTTTTAAAAACTGTTATTGCATTGGCTGCTTCTCAGTCCTCTGGTATAGGAACAAGTTAGATGTCTTTGCTAGAAGACTAGTACTTCACATGTAAGCTCTTCAAGAGCTCTTGCCATGGTAATTCGTTCATTTTCAATTTGTCAATAAGGCCTAGACCTTTCTTGTTGGTCAACCCAATTTGCATCACTTCCTCAGAATTCCTTTCTGAAAAAAATCTGTTTAGGCACTGATATCTGCCCTGCATCTTTCCCAGTGAATACATGTAAATTCATCCAGCTTTTAGTCAATCCATTTATCCTGCTTCAGCACACCTTTTACTTCTGTGTTATTCAACAGCTTCCTAGCTTGCCTTCCTAGCCAGATTGCTGAGGTCTTTAAATAATTTAAATATTTTTTATTATTGATCTTAATGGTCTTTTTGCATTATGCTCCTCAAATTCTCCCCTCGCACCAGCCCATTACTCTCTGCTACCATTTTTTGGCTAGATTATATATATATTTGTTCCTTTACCTCTTAATTTGGGGGAGGCTTCCATTTTTTGAAGGAAGCCTTCTGGCGTCTAATAACTTCCTTGGCCAAAGCTCTATAACTATGCTGTCATTCTCTTAGGATTTGATGGTACCTTTCCTAATCTGCAGTGCACATTCTGGTTGAGTTTTGTTTCCATTATTTTGGTTTTGAACAAGCAGCAAGAGTTCTGGAGATATTTGCCCTTCTGTTCTTGCCCCTTTCACTTACATTTTTATTTACAGACCTCCTTCTTTCTGAGGCATTCTTGACTTTGTTGGATTGTAAATGCTGAATCTGATAAAACAAAACAAATTCCTTCCAGTAGCACCTTAAAGACCAACTAAGTCAGTTCTTGGTATTGTAGCACCCTGCTTGTGGTTAACGCTTAGCTGGAATGAAATATTCAACGCAGCAATAGAGAAATTAAAATAGTAATTTATTTGTCAGACAAATAAATAAGAGGCACAGTGGTACATGGTTACCAAGCTCTGGCCTGGCCTCCTGCCATTCTGGCCAGCACTTATATTCCCTTAATCCAGCCCCCTTTGCTCCTCCTGTGGCTGCCTCTGTCCAATCAGCCTGGTTGAAATTCCTATTGGCTGTTTGCTAGAGCCAATCACAAAAGATACACCCACAAAAGATACACCCACTTCCTTGCCCTTATATGGGAGACAAAGAGCTATATATAAATGACAAATAAGTAATAATATATCTTACATGGAATCTTAATTACCAGCTCACCTCTTGCCCTTCTTGCCCTATTGCCTTCTAAAACAAATGGTTTAATCTTACATTTTATGTTCAACAGATGTCAAGGATCTTGAGTTTCACATAAATATTGAAAGATTTCCTTCATTTAATGTTTCTAAACAAAATGCCTGACAACTATATATCAAGACTGCCCGGATGGCGTCTTCTGTCTGGCAGGGGGGCTGGTAGCTGACTTAATTTCAGGATAAATACAACTCTTACAACCATATGAAATAAGAATCTAGCATTCCTTAAATCCTTTGCATAATTACATTTAAGCCAATATATTTAAGCTAATATATTTCATACATTTATCATAGGTAGCCTCTTAAAAGAATAAAGCTTCTCAAAGTGAAAAGGAAGGAACTCAATAAAACACAGCTTTTAAAAGAAGCCTCTTCAGTTTGCACCTCCCCCTTTCCCCCTCCTCTCCAGCCTCAAAATAAAATAGGAAGAAGCTGCTTCTTCTGCCAAGCCAGTTGCCTTTCCAACATTTAACACATTTTAACCTTTTTTAACTCTCTCAGTTTAAGAAACAGCTTTAGAAGAGACTTCCCCAAAAATGTTCTCTTTCCAGCTAAATGTTTCTCCCCATTGCTCCTGGCCTTTTAACCTTAGAAAGAAGATCTGGCTCATTTTACTGGGAGGCACATTAGTATTATCTTTCCCCATTCCTAATGGTGTTTTCTCAGCCTTGGGGCAGCATATGTAATTCTCCCTTTTTTATGACTTTGAGAATTGTTTTTCTACTATAAATCAATGGGGCCCTTCTTGTCTTAGGAGGAAAAACATCTTGCCAAGGTTCTTTTAGGCAGCTGGTCTTTTGCCTGGCATGAAACATTTGAAAATCCTTTTTTTAAGCTCATTTTTAAATACAAGCCTTGATTGAAATATATAGAAGCTTTGATAAACATGCAGGCTTATGATTAGATGCCTCATTCCCCCCTTTCAAGCTCAAGGACCTTCATCCCAAGTGTCCTTGATAGCTTGACCTTCATCATATTCCTGAGGTAAAGCTCTGTATAGGGCCATGATATGAGGTAGAGTTTCATTTGAAACCATCTTGCTAATTGTACTTCTAAAACATGAAATGATACATGGCATCATACATAAAACCAATACTACTACTGTCAAGAAAAACAAGCAAGACAATAGTATCCCTTTGAGTCCTGTGACATTAGGTAACCAATTGGTGAGCCATCCCATATCCCATCCTTCCCATGTTTGTACTGGGACATGTGCTATATTCTCCATCTTTGTGGCCAACACACGGATTGCCTCACCATTATCAGAAATGTTAAAGCAACAGGCATTCCCTGTCAAGTTCAAGACTCCACATAGGCCTCCCTGCCTGGCAAGTACATAATCCATTCCCATTTTCAGCTGCAAAATGGCGGCTCTACTTTCATCCAACTGTTGTGCAATAAGTCTCAAACTCTGGGCCGTTGCATTGGTTACAAGTTCCACTACTGCTTGCAATCGAATTATTCTGTTTAGATTATAAATAGGATCCCGTGCCCCTTGTATGAGCTCACCAGGATTCCAGGAGGCAGGATCATAATAGGCTATAATGCGCTCTGGCGGCCAATCATCAGTACCGCTCCAACTTTGGGTACTTCCTCCTGCTATATGAGAAATATCAGCATTCCTTCGTGTTCGCCTGGCCGAACTAGTGGGCATAATCCACATTGGTGGTAATACCCAACCCAAGAAACAAGTCCCACTCCATTTGGAAGGGAGTTTCTTGTATGCCCATTCTCCACATATCCACCACAACCATCGGGTCTGAGGTTTTTGGTACGGGGAATACAGAAGGCGAAATACCAAAAGGGGTAGAGAGTTCACAGTGCAGTATGTTAGATTGCCTTCTTCTGTCACAGTTATGTTCCACACCACTTTCCATGCATGAATAAAAGGAGGTGCACAGGGCAAGGCATTCCGAGTTCGATAGGTAGTACCGTGTGCCCAGGTATGACTATTCTTCTTATAATCCCAAGTATAGTGACAATGAGAAGAGCCTATCATGGGAGAATCAGCTGCATCTGATGATTTATGTACACAGAATTCCCCTTGTACAGGTATAACTCGTAATGGTTTAGTTGAGTTCCATCCGGGGAAATTCTGTATTTCAGTTTGGTGTGGCATTTCGCTTACCATACCAATAGCATCTAATGGTATCGGTAATAAGGGCATACCTCCCTCTGAATCATCTGGCCCAAGAGAGCAAACAAGGCAATTGGTCCTATTTGCAACATTAGCTACCATTTCAGCTAAACCTACCCACATATTGTGGTCATGGCTGAATCCATATTTAGCCAATTTGGTCAGATTCAAGGACCCTTCCCCTTCCCAAGGGATCAGAATTAATAAAATCATGTTGATGTCTAGTATATGCATTCCTTCCACAAAAGATTACCTTATTGTGATAGCAAATAATTATTAGCCCCAATATAATTCCCCCAGTGACAGAAATGGGGAACCACCAAGACCAAAACATATATCCCGAGGATCCCCAATGAGTAATATCTCTGATAATTGTTCCACAAGGGGGGGGCAGTCAATCAATTGTATTAGAGAATCTTTCCGTTCACAGTCGCTGGTTCAGACGCTCCTCAAGCTTCAGGCGTGCGCAGGTCAGCCAGCTTCCAGGTTGTGGCTGCAGCAGGCCGGTCGTCAAATGTTGCCCGTGACCTAGCCCGTTCCCGGTAGGGCTAGATACAGGGGTTTTTGGAGAGAGTTAGTTTTAAAGGATTAGAGGGGTCACCTTTGCACGTCCAACTGCCTTCAGACTTCTTCAAACGAGAGTGATGAATCCAGGGGGTCACCTCAGCTACCTTCACCGCTGTTGGAGTAGAGAGCAAGACGGTGTAAGGTCCACGCCACTTAGGTGCAAGTGGATCACGTTTCCACTCTTTCACCCATACGCTATCGCCAGCCTGGAACTGATGAATCGGCTCGGCAATGCTGCACGGCGTGCGCTCGAGGGCCCACCTGTTAAGAGAAACAAAAACACGGGAGAGAGATTGCACTTGTTCCTGTGTCACATGATCTCCTATTTGTTTAAGGTCAGCTGGAATATCCTGAACAAAGGAGGGCGGTCTCCCATACAGGAGCTCAAAAGGTGACAACTTAAGTCTTTTTGTGGGTGCACACCGAACACGAAACAGTGTTATGGGTAACACATCTACCCATCCCAATCCCGTTTCCTGGGTTAATTTTGCCAATTGGGTTTTCAGAGTCCGATTCATTCTTTCAGTTTTCCCTGAACTCTGAGGCCTATATGCTGTATGCAGTCTCCATTTTACTTGTAGGACTCGACATACATCTTGTACTACTTGATCAATGAACGCTGGCCCATTATCACTTCCAATGCATCTAGGTAATCCAAACCTTGGGATCAATTCAGTGAGGAGTCTTTTAGTTACCTCTCGTGCCTTTTCAGTTCGGGTGGGAAAAGCTTCAACCCATCCGGTAAGAGTATCTACAAACACAAGGAGATACTTGAATCCCTTAGAAGGGACCAGCTCTGTGAAGTCCACAATTAGGCTTTCCATGGGGACGTATCCCACATGCTGAATTCCAGGAGGTTGTACCGGTCCCTGCCTGGGATTGTTTTTAGCACAAAGAACACATTTCTGTGAAATGCAAGTTGCTAATTGTGATAGATTAATAATATACAACTTCCGACTGAGACTCTCTCTAGTTGCAGTACCGCCAAGGTGAGTAGATTCATGATAATTTCTTACAATTGTGCCTGCTAGATGATGAGGTACATAAATCCTATTGTCCGGCAGGATCATCCAACCGTCCTTCACAACTGCTCCTTCCTGTTCAGCCCACTTCCTCTCTTCTGGGGTATAGTGAGGTTTAACTTCTTCTGGAACTACCTCTGGTATGAGGGCTGCTATAAATCCTCCCACAGGCTTTTGGGCTGCCTCTCGGGCTGCTTTGTCAGCAGCATGATTTCCTCTGGTTATTGGATCCCTTCCTCGTCCATGACCTTTGCAGTGCATTACAGCAATCTGTTCTGGAGCCCATACTGCTTCTAACAGGATTTCTACTTCAGGTCCATATTTCAAAGCCTTCCCGTGGGCTCCGATTAGACCTCTTTCTTTCCATAGAGCTCCATGTGCATGCAGGGTTAAGAAGGCATATTTTGAATCAGTATAGATGTTTGCCTTACATCCGGCTGCCAATTGCAGAGCTCTAGTTAAACCTATAAGTTCAGCCTTTTGTGCTGAGGTGCCAGCAGGCAAAGCTTCAGCTTCCACAACTTCCTCATTGGTGACCACAGCATATCCTGCTCGTCTGGCACCTTCATGCAGGTAACTGCTACCATCCGTATAATATACAACATCTGGATTTTTCAATGGCTCATCTTTCAGATCAGGTCTACTGGAATAAACTTCATCCATTACTTGGAGACAATCATGTGATTCCTCATCATCTACCTCTGGTAGGGGCAGCAAAGTCGCTGGATTGAGCATATTCACTACTCGTAGATGAATCCTGGGATTTTCACACAATAGGCCTTGGTATCTAGCCATCCTTGGGTTCGTTAGCCAATAACTACCCTTATATTCCATGAGTGTCAGAACAGCATGAGGTACATTCACATACATCGTCTGGCCAAAGGTAAATTTATCAGCTTCTTTGACAAGGCTCGCAGTGGCCGCTACTGCCCTTAGGCATGGAGGCCATCCTTTTGCTACTGAGTCCAATTGTTTAGACAAATAAGCTACTGGACGGTTCCAACTTCCTAATCTCTGGGTCAGGACTGCCGCTGCAATCCCATTCTGTTCATGTACATACAGCTGAAAGGGTTTTTCCGAATTAGGCAATCCAAGGGCTGGTGCCTCCATAAGTCGCTGTTTGATAACTAAAAAGGCTTGTTTCTGCTCAGGTCCCCATACGAATGGGTCCTTTTCTGCACCTCGAGTGCTTTCATGTAAGGGCTTGGCCAGACTACTGAAATCAGGTATCCATAGTCTACAAAACCCTGCTGTTCCCAGGAATCCCCTAAGTTGTTTTCTTGTGGTAGGTTCCTTGATAAGGCAAATAGCTTCTTTCCTCTCTGGTCTCAATGCTCGTTGTTGGTGTGAGATGTCAAAGCCCAAATATTTGACCTTTTCTAAACATAACTGTGCCTTTTTCTGGGAAACTCGGTAGCCAGCTTCCCAGAGCAAGTGGAGCAGTTCCTCTGTCCCTTCTTTACAGGTATCAAAATCCTTTGCAGCTAGTATAAGATCATCCACATATTGCAGAACCACCTTTTCTCCCGGTGTTGAGGGGTAACTTGTTAGATCCCTCGCCAAGGCAGTGCCAAATAAAGTTGGGGAATTTTTGAATCCTTGGGGCAATCTTGTCCAGGTTAGCTGGCCTTTTGTTCCTGTCAAAGGGTCTTCCCACTGGAAGGCAAATATAGGTTGGCTCTGTGGTGCCAGCCGGCAACAGAAGAATGCATCTTTCAAGTCCAATACAGTAAAAAATGTTGCTTCTGGTGGGATCAAACTCAGCAAGGTATATGGGTTTGGCACATTTGGGTGCAAGGTCTCGATAGCCTGGTTTACGAGCCTCAAGTCCTGCACTGGCCTATATTCATCTGTCCCAGGTTTTCGAACAGGCAAAAGGGGTGTGTTCCATTCTGATTGGCAAGGCTTAAGCAGACCATATTTTAATAGGCGGTCCAAATGTTTCTGGATGCCCTCCGCTGCTCGCCGGGGTAAGGGATATTGCTTTACAGATACAGGGGTAGCCATAGGTTTTAGGGTTACTACAATTGGAGCTATATTCTTAGCCATTCCTGGTGGGCTATTTTCGGCCCATACTCCTGGTGGCACCTGTAGAGTTCGGAGGAGCTTGTTTAATTCTGTATCCAATGTGGGTTGGACTTGCAAGGCTGACATTAGGCGCCATGATTGTTCCTTAGGTACTGAGAGGGTAATTATTCCTGCTGCTTTTGATGGCAGTTTCATTTCTGGACCTCGAGGAGTGAAAGTGATTTGGGCCTGCAATTTGGACAGCATATCTCTACCTAAGAGAGGTATTGGACACTCAGGTATATACAAAAACTGATGGGTTAAACGATGTCCCCCAATCTGGCATTCCAAAGGTTGGAGGAAAGACCTCTTAGCTGACTGTCCAGTGGCACTTTTAATGATTACACTTTTGGATGCCTTTTTCTGCAATAGTTCTGGGAGTACTGAGTATTCAGCCCCAGTATCAATCATAAAGTCTATTAAATGGCTCCCTAATTGAATCGTGACCGTGGGCTCCTGGAAGCCTAACTTTATGGAGTCCGGTCGTTCCTAGTCTTGGGTAAAATCCTCTTCTGCCAGTCCAATGAAATTGTCTCTACTCCGTCCCTGTCCTGGTCTCTGATATCTTCCATCTCGGATCATTCCCCGTCCCCGTCCCTGGTTTCTTGGGCCGGAGCCTGGGCCTGGGCCTGGGCGCACTTCTTCCAACCTCAGGGGTTCAGGACACTCCCGCTTCCAATGACCCTCCTTCTTGCAATTTGCACATTGATTCCTTCCCAGTGGTGGATTCCTTCCTCGCCCTCGCCCTCCATTTAAGGGGCGGTGGTCTTGCTTCACTGCTGTGGCTAGCATTACCATCTTTTCCTTCTGCCACTTCTTCTTCTCTTGCTTCTCAGCCTCATCCCTATTCCGATAAACTCGGCGTGCAATGGCCATAATTTGGCTCATCAGCATCCCTTCCCATCCTTCTGATTTCTGAATTTTCTTACGAATGTCAGAAGCGCACTGGGCCACAAATGTAGCAGTAATCATTCTACTGTTTTCAGGGGCTTCAGGGTCAAAAGGAGTCCATATACGATAGGCTTCTTGCAGCCTCTCTAAAAAGTCTCCCGGACTCTCATTTGGTTTTTGTTCTACTTCTGAAACTTTAGACATATTAGTGGGCTTCTGGCATGCCCTGCGGATACCTTGCACAAGTGTCTGGCGGTAGGTGGTAAGTCTGGCCAGGTGAATTGCATTGTTTGGATCCCAATTAGGATCTTCCAAGGGAAAGTTATCTTGGAGATGACGGTCAATATTATAAATATTTCCCGCTCTGGCCTGCTCACGCAAATATATCTGTGCCTTTTCAATTATGTCTCTCCTTTCCTCAGTGGTGAACAGAGTATTTAGGAGCTGGCGACAATCTGTCCAAGTAGGGCTATGAGTATTTACTATTGAAGTCACCAAGTCCATCATAGCCTGAGGTTTTTCTGCAAAAGATGGGGTGTGTGTTTTCCAATTCATCAGATCTGTAGTTGTGAATGGAATATATTGCAGGGTCGAAATTCGAGGTGGCCGTGGTCCGGGTTGCCCATTAACCAGCGCAGGCTCCTCAAGTGCATCAAATACTCTTCTAAGAGGGGCTACTACGTGATCTTTCTCTTCACTTTGCTCTAGGGGCCTCAAATCATAGGGGATGGTATCTGTCGCAAGGCGTTCTTTTAGCAGCTTTATACGCCTGGCTGTATTGCTTGCTGACCGAGCAAGGTCTCCCTGTAACTTCTGTAACATTTCTCTGGGACTTGGATGTACAGGGGTTTGGGGTGGGCAATCAGTTGTTCCACTAAAGGAGACTGTAGATGGAGGTCTATTAGGAGTCACAGGTGGAATAACCACTTCTGCTTGGGCTTTATTATAGAACTCCAATGCCTCCTGAAGATATTTATCATAATCTATCAAGGAATCAAGCTCTGTGACTCCACTCCCATTATTCATTCCAGTTTCTTGCCTTGGGGTTACAACTGGTGGAGTGTTTGGATTAAGCTCCCTTCGATGTGGAGCATAGGGTGGAGGTGGAAGCACCTCTTCCTCTGGCCCCTCAAAAATGGGTTTGAGTTTATTTGGCAAGATTCCTTTCCTAGCTTCGGCTTTTACAGCCAATAATTTGCATCGTTTGACTTTGCATTCCCTTATCCATGGAGGATTTTTATTTAATGTGCTCAGCCAGGAATCTATATATGGAAATTGTTCTGGGCACCCTCCAGTTTCTTTGGCGATATCAGTCCAAAGTTTGCTTACTAAATTTATATCAAAGGTTCCCTGGGATGGCCATCCAGTAATTTGTTTTGGCCATTCTAGTTCACATAACGTTCTCAAGCGCTCTGGCGTCATTTTGACTCCATATGCCCCTGAGAAGGCTTTCTTAAAATTATTTAACATACACTCAAGAGGTGTATTTTCCCCCTTTGAACCCCCAACTCCCATTGTATGGCCCTGTGAAGCATCCACTCAGTCACTCACAGACGCGCTTCGTGGGTTTCCTTGCCTAGATGGAGTCGCCTCACTAGGAATCGAAGTACTGCCCACTCCACACTCGGGTCAGCTACAGATTGCTCTGTACTTTCTCACACATACAATGCGCTGGATACTTCACCACACTCTACCTCCCAATTTTTCCTTTCCCTACACCAGATCACCATCTGATGTACCCAACCACCTAGCGTACTCAGTTTCCCCTTACTGAGACGCAGAAGTTTGATCAAGACTTCTCTTCCTCCTAATTAATTGGAGGGCCAAAAATCCCTTTGTGCACTTACCCTTGGTTGGTTCCCTGTTTCCCCCGGTCCGTCGCCGCCAGTGAGCAGGGTATCAGACAGACGAGTCTTCTGCGTTCCCCCTGGAAAAAATTACCAGTGCGCGCTTTGGGTAAGCAGTTGTCCTCTCTCTTGTACCCTGCCCAGTAGGGCGAAGGGGCTGCGTTCCAGCAGACCACTTATCCGAGTCACGGCACCATAAAATGTAGCACCCTGCTTGTGGTTAACGCTTAGCTGGAATGAAATATTCAACGCAGCAATAGAGAAATTAAAATAGTAATTTATTTGTCAGACAAATAAATAAGAGGCACAGTGGTACATGGTTACCAAGCTCTGGCCTGGCCTCCTGCCATTCTGGCCAGCACTTATATTCCCTTAATCCAGCCCCCTTTGCTCCTCCTGTGGCTGCCTCTGTCCAATCAGCCTGGTTGAAATTCCTATTGGCTGTTTGCTAGAGCCAATCACAAAAGATACACCCACAAAAGATACACCCACTTCCTTGCCCTTATATGGGAGACAAAGAGCTATATATAAATGACAAATAAGTAATAATATATCTTACATGGAATCTTAATTACCAGCTCACCTCTTGCCCTTCTTGCCCTATTGCCTTCTAAAACAAATGGTTTAATCTTACATTTTATGTTCAACAGATGTCAAGGATCTTGAGTTTCACATAAATATTGAAAGATTTCCTTCATTTAATGTTTCTAAACAAAATGCCTGACAACTATATATCAAGACTGCCCGGATGGCGTCTTCTGTCTGGCAGGGGGGCTGGTAGCTGACTTAATTTCAGGATAAATACAACTCTTACAACCATATGAAATAAGAATCTAGCATTCCTTAAATCCTTTGCATAATTACATTTAAGCCAATATATTTAAGCTAATATATTTCATACATTTATCATAGGTAGCCTCTTAAAAGAATAAAGCTTCTCAAAGTGAAAAGGAAGGAACTCAATAAAACACAGCTTTTAAAAGAAGCCTCTTCAGTTTGCACCTCCCCCTTTCCCCCTCCTCTCCAGCCTCAAAATAAAATAGGAAGAAGCTGCTTCTTCTGCCAAGCCAGTTGCCTTTCCAACATTTAACACATTTTAACCTTTTTTAACTCTCTCAGTTTAAGAAACAGCTTTAGAAGAGACTTCCCCAAAAATGTTCTCTTTCCAGCTAAATGTTTCTCCCCATTGCTCCTGGCCTTTTAACCTTAGAAAGAAGATCTGGCTCATTTTACTGGGAGGCACATTAGTATTATCTTTCCCCATTCCTAATGGTGTTTTCTCAGCCTTGGGGCAGCATATGTAATTCTCCCTTTTTTATGACTTTGAGAATTGTTTTTCTACTATAAATCAATGGGGCCCTTCTTGTCTTAGGAGGAAAAACATCTTGCCAAGGTTCTTTTAGGCAGCTGGTCTTTTGCCTGGCATGAAACATTTGAAAATCCTTTTTTTAAGCTCATTTTTAAATACAAGCCTTGATTGAAATATATAGAAGCTTTGATAAACATGCAGGCTTATGATTAGATGCCTCAGTATGAGCTTTCGTGTGCATGCATGAAGAAAGAAGAAGTGTGCATGCACACGAAAGCTCATACCAAGAACTGACTTAGTTGGTCTTTAAGGTGCTACTGGAAGGAATTTGTTTTGTTTTGACTATGGCAGACCAACACGGCTACCTATCTGTAGCTGAATCTGATAGTACTTCACTGCTTCTAAGTGGTTAATTTTGCTGTTCCTTAAATTACTGTGTGTCATAGCACTGAATTAAGACTACAGTCCTGTGCGTTGGTAGTAGCACCTTTAATTTTATCAGAGTTGTGGATTTCAGTGGCCTGTGTACTGGATTGCAGAGCTTCTCTGCTGGGTCACTGGGCTCAGAAACCGTTTGATTTTGCATTTCAAGGGACGGAAGGCTGCCTTTGAACTGTCCCATTGTGTCTTAATTTAGCAGTTTATAGCACCTCTATCAGTTGAAAGCCTGGTGAAAAGTTATAAGGGCCACAGTAATTAGCAGAGCTGAAGTCCAGACACCCTAATCAACAACAACAGAAAATGCAGAATATTTGTTGTTGCTTACACTCTATTAGTAGAGATATTAATACATGCATCCTTATGAATAGAACTAAAATCTATTATTGTATAACTGTGTTAACACAGTTAACACAGTTAACTGTGCGCGGGTCTGCAAGAACAGTTAAATGACTCCAGCTTGCTGTTATCCCAGCATTTTGGGGGGAAAGCTGGTTTATTATTTTTCAGCGAAGCCACCTTATGTTTTTAGTAGCTGTGGCTGATGAGCCAAGTTTGTTGGTCTTGTTTGAAGCTCCTCCCCGGGGGTGCAGAACAGGAAGAGGTGGAGGTCAGAGGGAGCTGCTGGAGTTCCTTGGTTTGTGTGTGCGTCTGAGTGAAGTTGCCATTACCCTTTTACTATGTGTGTGTCTTATATTACAGCAATGCTGCACATCAGTGGCCAAAGAGAGGGGAGAAGGGAGGAAAAGCCTGTTTACACAGACTGCAAACCGCCTGGGGAATAATGCAGGAAAGGAAGTGAGCCGGCTCGCTGTCTGACTGCTCCAACTTCCTGCTCGCTCGCTCTCTCTCACTCTCGCACACACACCAACCGGGGGGGGGGTGGGGGGTGGAAGAGAGAAAGAAACAAGGGGGGGATCAGGATCTCATTACAAGAGCAACAGAGCGTTTTCGAGGACTGTCAGTATGGAAAACGGGGGGATTTTACGCAGCTCCCTTTAAACCTGCGAGGAGAGGTCGGAGAAGCCCACCAAACTCCGGGTATGTAAGCTTTTTAAAAGTTGGGCAGAGTTTGGAGGGGGGAGGCAGAAAAGGGCGAGGGGCAGACAGGTGGGAGCAGCATGGGATGGCGCTCAGGCGGTCCCCCCCCCCGCACCTTCCCTGATAAAAGGCGAAAAGTATCGCGCCACGGGTGGGGGGTGCGGGAGATCCCTGCCCCGCCACAAGGCATCCGGTTGGGGCTGCCGGGGGAGGCGGGAGAAGAGTCCCGGGTGCCGGGAGCTCCAGTGGCAGCTCCAGAAGCCCCAGTTGCAGCTCTTTGCTGCGGGGCAGAAGTGCCATCTGTCGGGGGGGGGGGGTTGGGGAAATAACTGAGAGGGAGCAAAGTGGGTTGTGTGGGGGGCGCGCGGAGCGGGTGGGGGGGGAGAGAGACTGGCGAGACGTCGCCCTTTTGGACTGTGCGTGAGAGAGGGAGGGCAGTGGGAACTCCCGGGGTGTGGGGGGCAGAAAGGAGTCCCTGGCTTCTGCAGGAGGCGCGCGTTGTGTCAACTGCTTGTTGTGCATATGGCAATGTGGAGGAGTCTCCACCTGCCGTTGACAAAAAAACGCCGGGGGGGTGGGGGGCTAAAGATGGGGCTCTCTTCTCCAGCGGGGAAGAGGGGTGTGAGGAGGGGCGTCCAACTTGGCTGGAGAAATGGGGGTGCCAGTGCGCCTCTCGAAGCGCGCGCGCGCGCGTGGCGGTGGGGAGGGGTCGCCTTACGTTTGGGGAGACGGCGGGGGGGCCAGTGCCTTTGTGAAGCGGGTGAGCTGGAAGGGGCGCGCGCTGCCTGACAGGCTTGAGGAGACGAGAGTTAATTTCTCTCCGAAGGCGCTGCGTCGCCATGAACCACTTTAGGGGTGTGTGAGGGGAGAGGGAAAGAGAGTTTGTATGTGCGCCTTTATGTGTTTCCACAACCTGGGAGCGAGGTGGCGGCGTCCCTGCTCTTGCTGCCACATGGGCCGTTTTATTAAGACAATGAATTTGAGTGTGTGCGCGCAGAAGGAAGGAGTGGGGCGGCGAGGTGGGGTGGGGGGAACCGCACACCAGACTGTAGCCCAGAGGAATTAGAGCAGTTTGCTTAAGGGCAGCGCAAATTGCTGGGGGCTGCAAGGAGAGGAGGAAACGGCCAAGGGGCTTTGGAGGAGGAGGGGGGCAGTGTTGGGAGAGTTTCTGGCTTGTCTGGAAACAGCAAGACTAATTGCCATGCGCTTCCGGTTTGAAACTGGCAGCAGACAACATCTTGAAAATGAGTCACTGCAGCTCACAAAGAAACTCTGTGGTTTTCTCCTTCCCAGGTTTATGTATTTGCTCTTTTACAGTTTCCTTTGTAGTTTCGAGAGAGAGCGAGAGCTGGAGAGTTTCCTTCACTCTCACCCTCTGCCTCCACCAAACCCCCTCCCCACTCCATTTTTATATTTTACACCATCAGTTTAAAAAGGGGGGGGGGGAGAGACTGGAGAGTTGTTTTTGGATCGGGCTGTGCTGAAGGTTAGAGGGACTCTGATGCTGCAGGAGGAAAAAGTTCCCTGAATTTTCCACTGGCTGCAGGAAGAGAGCCCATTTAGTCATGGCTAAGTAATGTCTGCACACACCAACTAATCTCATTAGGAGTTTCCGTTCCCTAACACAGGAGGGTTTTGTGAAGCCCTCTCAGCTTTTCTGCCCACTACTGTTGAAAGCGAGACAAGTTACATCTTTATTTAGTCAGGGTGGGGGGTGGGACCTACTTAACTTAATGCAGCATCCTTTTTATCATGTGATCTTGAATGGCTTTTTAAATGACAAAGGACACAATGGTTTCATTTTAATGTTCCTAAAATAAGGGCTTTACCCTTTATTTTGCCTTTTTATACTTTTTTATTGGTTTTAGGGCTTTGATGTGTAATATTTGAAAATGGGATCTACCGTATCTTATTAGTTCCCGCCTCCTTCCTTCCATCTCTTTTAGTAAATAGAGGATGATAAAATGTTTATCTAAAAGCAAATATATGCTCACTGCATTTGGCCAAATTCTCTTGCAACTAATGTGTGCAATTTTGTGATTATTTTAAAATATTATATGACATTTGCATTTTAACTTACTTTTGTATTGAAATAACTTTCGTACCCTGAATAACCTCTAGGGCTGAATGCGTATGTCACATTCCTGTGTACCACTATCAAATTTCTAACTGATGAGGTTACCAGGCATCTGGGGATTTTCCTAGCCATAATTGCATTAATATCCAAAAACATTTTATCCAGGATTGGCACCCTTTGGATACAAATGGAGAATATAAGGATCATTGTGTGTTTGAAAAAAGTGTAATAGGTATTGGTTTATTGCACTTTTATTTTGGTTTTCCCATGTTCCTGCAAAACCTGATATGCTATGGTTTAGAAATTCAATAAATTGTAGAATTCCAGGTGGCTGCAGTGGCTAGGAGTGCTTTCTATCAATTGCTGTGGGCATCCGTCTGCCTCAGGCGACAATGGAGGGGTGCACCTTTGGGGGTGAAGTCAATTACATTTTCTGTGTTGACTTCACTATTTACCTTTGAGTAGTGGCCTGAGAATTACCATCCAGGCTTTTGTCAAGGACTGACTGTTGTAGTATTGCTGAACATGGATGCCTTCAAATAATGTTTAGAAGGCCTAGGTGTTGATAGCTCAACTCCTTCCAGGAACAGGTAGGTATGGCCATATTCAACAGGCATTTTGGCACTTGGCTCAATCTTGGGCTGCGACCACCTATGCAAAATGCTGGGTTTGACCTTTAAAATGGTGCATACAGTGAATACTTCATCAGTGTCTGCTGTTTTCTGGAGAAGTTATGCTCAGACCCTTACGATCATAGACATTTGATGAGCGGTGGGATGGAGTACAGCCTTTTGAATAGTGGTACATAAACTTCAGAATAGGGACAACCAACTTGGCATCCTCCAGATGTTGTTGGTTGTATTCCAACTCTCATGAGCCATGGTTGACTTGGCCAGTGTTCAGTGATGATGGAAGATGTAGTCCCAACAACATTTGGAGGGTACCACTTTGGCTCTAGAACATTATTCCCAAAGAAGCACAACTCCAGACGGGTGGTTTTTGCAGGTGTATTCTGCAACATGTCATGATGCAATAATAGTGGTGGATTTATAGTGAACCATCCATATATCATTCCACTTTTAGGGCCGGACAATATGTCAATATATTGTCTTATATCAATATCAAGAGCAAATCATGATAACAATTTAAAAAAAAATTACCTGGCAATATATTGTGAATCGTGTGTGTCTTTGTGTGTGATAGTCAAAAAGCATGATACAATGGTACCTTGGTTTAAGAACAGCCCTGTTTACGAACCATTCGGTTTACAAACTCCGCAAAACCGGAAGTAGTGTCCCAGTTTGCGAACTTTACCTCGGTGTAAGAACGGAAGCTGAACGGTGGAAGGGCACTGCCGGCGGGGGGTCTTATTAGGGAAAGCATGCCTCAGTTTAAGAATGGTTTCGGTTTAAGAACAGACATCTGGAATGGATTAAATTTGTAAACCGAGGTACCACTGTATTGTGAAAATTGGGAAGCCAATGCTTCTTCCTGTCCTGTGCTGCCGTTGCCATTGCTAACTCTGCCTCAACTGCTCTTCCGTGCCTCCTGTAGCAGCAGTAGCAGACTGATGCAAAATTCGCTCTTTGATAAACTGTGTGTGCACTGCAGGGTGGCTTTCTGCCTTAGCTCTCGGTCTCCCCTGCCTGCCTCCTCAGTGGCAGGCAAAAATCGTCCTTGGAGATATTGTATGCAGCCTAACTCCGCCTGAGCGCTCTGTTTCCTGAGCAGGTGGAGCTGAACAGCCTGCAAGTGGGAACTTCCCTCCATCAGAGACGCCAGGCTCTTGCTGAAAGGCAGGCACCAGGTTGGTAAGAGGCTTAGGTAGAAGTGTGGCTTCTGGAATCTGGAGCCCCTTTCCTCCTCCTGTTCTCATGTAAAAACATAAACTTGGGTAATAGGAAAAAGAAAAAGAAAAACATGCTGCTCAAGCATAAGACCCCCTCCTTTTTTGCTGTGCTTGTTTGTTGCAGGTGTGTGTGTGATTGTCTGTATACACCTAAGCTGATTAGAACTCAGTCAAAATAAAATGTGGTATATCTATACCAGGCTTCCGCAAACTCGGCCTTCCAGATGTTTTTGGCCTACAACTCCCATGATCCCTAGCTAGCAAGACCAGTGGTCAGGGATGATGGGAATTGTAGTCTGAAAACATCTGGAGGGCCAAGTTTGAGGAACCCTGATCTACACCCATATATATCTTCATTCACCATGTTTGTTAGTAGGCATTCAGTAGCTCTGATAAGAAAGAAATATTGGGGGATTTGTTTTGTTTTTGTGAACAGAAATGCTGGTATAATAACATAGTACCATACACACCAGGATTTGACAAAAGACCTCACTACTAACACGTAGGCAAGGAGCTTTTTAACCCTATGACTAGAAATTGTGGGGCAGGCGGGCAGGGAGGGTATCCTGTCACCTCTTCAGTTTTCAAGATACGCAACAGATGTGGGGAGCAGGACAACAAAACAGAGAAGTGTTTCTGCACTCCTTTCACATATAGTTTAGCTTGTGTTGCAGTTGGAGTAGGGGTACATGTTTTCAACCACTTAAGTCTCAGATTTTCAGCAGTGATGATTTCATTATGCATCAGGAGGGTTTTAATAAGGTCTACTGACACGAAAATACATAAATAAAAATTCTGTACAAATTTTATAATCTGTATGAAATAGGCAAATGAAGCATACCTGAATATATTTTCTGGTTTTGTTAATTATGGGAAGGTAGAATATTTACTCAGGTCAATGTTGAACTCCCAGTCAGTATTTATTTATTTATTTAGGTGGTTTTGCACAAGCTGCAAGCGAGCTTGCAACAAAAGCAAATAGATAAAATAGGGTTACTGTACATCTGGAATTCCCCGGGATTTAACAGGCGAAAATAGCACCCAGGGGAAATTTTGGAAAACTGGCAAAATGTCCAGGATTTTGAGATTGAGTTTAAAAAGCTCAGCAACTATGAGCTTCCTTAAAAAATCTCAACAACTTTTGTGTCGTGAATTTTACTTCTAGAAATATGGCAACGCTAGATAAAATCATTCACAATAACAAATCATTGCTGCCAGTATCCAAAGCCCTCTTTCAGGTAGTGCAAGGATTCCACTGAATAACACTGAAAAAGATGTGTCTTAATCAACCACCTGAAACTATAGAGAGATGGAGCAACATACTCCTCAGTAGGGTGAGGAACCCCCACTGTGAAAAGGCCATTTCCTAGGCTCCCACACCACATACCTCATCCTGCATGGGGACCACAAGAAGGGCTTCATCTGTTGGTTATGGGCCAGTCAATATGGAATAAGCCATTCTTACAGATATTTGGATCCCAAGGTGTTCAGGGCTTAATACCTTGCATCGGGCCCAGAAAATAATTGGCATCCAACGTAGCTGTTTTTGAAAGAGGGTAATGTTATTATGGCCTGCTGCTTGTAGGTATTAGCCTGATTGCTGCATTATTTTGTACTAGTTGGAATTTCCATAACATCTTCAGTGGTAGACCCATGTGAAGTGCATTATAGTAGTCCAGTAGAAATCCAGCTGCTTCTTGCAGCATTGGAAATTTTGCCTGGCATTGCACAAGCGCATTTTTAAAATTACCTTTGGAGGCATAAGGACTGCACCCTTCTTGAGTGATTTTTGGCTGGCTGGAATGTGGCCTTGAACTTTGATAATGTTTCTTGCTTGCTGGCATAGATGGAGGATAGAGAGCTGTGAAGATGGGCATAGAAACCTCTGACTTTTACGTCACCTGCAGTGTTAGGAGTATTTTTTTAAGCATAAACTGCACAATCACAATCACTTCACACAATTTGGGATTAGAATTTCCTGATTAGAATGCATGGATTTTAGGGAAACCTGAGTCCTATAACATCTCATAAATTAAATGGTTCAGGCAGCATTCTTATGGTAAGTCCCATTGATCTTTCTGTAATACATTGTAATACTAAGTAGGCATATATATGATGGACTACCTTTTGTTTATTGGTATTTCTACCAACTTATAAACAAAGGAATTAACTTCAAATATTATTGTTTTTTCTGTTTTTAAATGAGAACCTGATTTTAATTTGTTCATGATTTAGAATGATGCAGCAGGGCTAGCTAAATGTTTGCTGGCCCAGGACCAAAATATTTAGGAGAGGGCATGCCTACAGAACAGGTATGCATACAGAAACAAGCCCCCCAAAAGATGATGCTGTGTGTGGATTGAAATGACACTTTGAAACTAGGAGGCAAGTGGCTTTGACAGTTGTAGCTAAAGCAGAGGTGAAATAGCTTTAGAAAAGTTTTGTATTACGAGATTGGCATGAATCAAGGTAATTCTTATATTAATTTCCTGGTTTCCTTATTTGGATATTCAGATTCATGTGAATGTAAATGATGTATATGTAAAGGATGTAGATGAAGATGTACAGTGGTACCTCGGGTTACAAACACCTCGGGTTACAATCACTTCAGGTTACAGACTCCGCTAACCCGGAAGTAGTACCTTGGGTTAAGAACTTTACCTCAGGATGAGAACAGAAATTGCGTGGCAGCAGCAGGAGGCCCTATTAGCTAAAGTGGTACCTCAGGTTAAGAACGGTTTCAGGTTAAGAATGGACCTCTGGAATGAATTAAGTTCGTAACCAGAGTTACCACTGTATAGCTGATGTTCGGGAAGGTGGTGGTAGGGTTTGGCAGCATGCCCTCACTTATCCTTACATGTTTGCTTACACCTGAGGAGACTCAGTGTCCACGTAGGGCTAGAGAGATCTGGTACAAATGTAAGAAGACTATGAGAATGATCTTTTGAGGAGCCTCGCACTTTTGTACCACTGCTGCCTCCTCTCCTTTCTTCTTAGCATGAAGCAGTCTCTTTCCTGGTTTTGTGGCAAACCATAGTTTATCATTCTGTCTCAACTGGAAAAACTATTTTATATGATTGCCCTGCAAAACAGGATTGAAAAGCAGAGCTGGATCCTAGTTTCTGGTTCTGATTTATAGGGCAAGCACAACTATATCTTGCTGGTTTGAATGAGATGGCAGAGTATGCTTTGCCTGAAGCAAGGAAAGAAAAGAGGTCATCGCTTCACATGATGGTAGGAGGAAGCAGGTGTGCCTGAAGCTGCTTAAAAGCTGATTCTCGTAACACCAACCGTGGTGTGGTGTTATGTCTGGACTACCCGAAACAGGTGGAGTCCTTTGCTACTAAGTAGACTATCTGCTCCTAATTATGCATCTTGAAGGCCTAATGTACACGGGATCAGGAAGTGCACAATTTATTCTGATAGATTGCCAAAATGCGAAGAAACCAGCTGCACACTTGTATGTGAAGCACGGTACGTGGAGAAAAAAACCAGCTTCTTAAAGAGAAAAGTATGTTGTTAAAATAATCAATGTTCTTCAATCCATGTGTGCCACGGTGTGCTAGATATCTATCTTAGAAATATGAGATGGAAAATAATTTCTCCTTGAAACGTAAGTGATGAGACACAAGGCACTTATGTACCATATTTTTTGCTCTATAACATGCACCAGACCATAACACGCACGTAGTTTTTAGAGGAGGAAAACAAGAAAAAAAATATTCTAAACGAAATAGTGGATATATGATTTTTGTGGTTCATGCTGTGGCCACAGACATGTGATCTGACAGTGAGTTTGGAGTAGCCCAATGCAAAAATCCTGAGGATCCATGTGGATCCATGCTTTGTAACCACGGAGGAGGGAAGGAAGGGGAACCATGGATCCTCTGCTCACAACTGCAGCATATCCCCCCCTGCCACCCGCAGGCATTCGCTCCATAACACGCACAGACATTTCCCCATACTTTCTAGGAGGAAAAAAGTGAGTGTTATGGTGCAAAAAATACGGTATATCCTACAGTGGTACCTCGGGTTACATACGCTTCAGGTTACAGACTCTGCTAACCCAGAAATATTACCTCGTGTTAAGAACTTTGCTTCAGGATGAGAACAGAAATCGTGCTCTGGTGGTGCAGCGGCAGCGGGAGGCCCCATTAGCTAAAGTGGTGCTTTAGGTTAAGAATAGACCTCTGGAATGAATTACGGTAAGTACTTAACCCAAGGTACCAATGTATAACTTTAGGCTTCTGGGAGCAAAACAAAACAAAAAACAAACCTCCTAGTGTGAGCTCAATGATATTTTCTTTTCTGATCGCAGCTCCTTCCAGGGCATCAGAGACATGCCTGAATGTCTTCTTTTTTGCAGGGGAGTGAAGTTGATGTGGACCCCAGCTTCTAATTGAAATAGATGTAACCTTGTTTTTAGCAAACCTGATACACTTCATGCTCCATGATTTCCTCAACAATTGTGCAGTCAGTTGTCCTGTAGTGTTTCATTCCCTTCTTTGCAATTCTTAAAAAAAAAAAAGTTTAACTTACTAAACTACTGTAGTTCCAATTCACCTCTATCAAAACAAATAAGGAAGCAAAACTACCAAATGTCTAAGCTAACTGGGATCCTTTCTATCCCCAGCAATGTGTCGAAATAGTGTGTGGTATGGATGATCTTAGGGCAGCATTCACTTATGCAAGGACTTTTGCTTGCCTCCCTATTGCCCCCTGTATCCCCCCCCCCATATTGGCTTGGGGGTGGGGTTGGAAGAATCCTAGAAACAGCGCAAGGGGGAGCAGTGGTGTAGCTAGCCGCTCGGGTGCCTGGTGCGGGGGCGTGTCCTGCAGTTGGGGGCAGGGCGAGCCTCTCCAACACTTGGAGCCTCTCTGCCACCTCCCCTTCAGTTGTAGGGCAGCTGAGGGAGAGGCAGTAGGCAGACACAAGTCCCACACCGACGTTTCAGGCAGCGCGGAACCTGCAGGAGCCTAAGCCACCATGTCACTCCTAAAAAGTTTTGTGAGCCCAATTTTTAAAATTGGGAGTGCGTATTGTTATGATTGGCAAACTGGAATGCTTGTGCAGATGGAACAACAGGAAGAACACAATGTTGAATTTCTGCCCTTAGCAGTTTCCCTATATTGTAAATTCAGTTTTTATGAACTTGCACCACTTCAAAGACACCAGAATAGAGTCCCCTCTGATTTTGTACATTTTTTTTACCTATACATTTATCTTTGTACCAAAAACATCATCACGAGAGGGATGAAGCGGTCCTTTGGACCCCAGAATTAAATTTTGCTGTAGGGAATTAATTATAAATTAATTAATTGGCTTCATCTTGGTGCAGGACAATGCTGTAGTTGTAAAACTTGAAGCAAAGGAGCTCATCATGGCTCAATAGTTGAGGACATGTTTTGCATGCAAAATGTCCCAGGTTCAATCTCTGGCATCTCTAGTTTGGGCTGGCGGAGACCAGTGCCTGGGGCACCAGACAGCTCCTGCCAATCTGGGTGGACGACACTGAGCTAAGTAGGGACCAACGCTCCTATGTCCTTTTCAGCCCCACCTCCTTAGCCACATCCCCAAGGAGAGTCTTAAGAACACAGGCAGCTGTACTGTTCCACTATACAGTGGTACCTCGGGTTACATACGCTTAAGGTTACATACGCTTCAGGTCACAATACACTTCAGGTTACAGCTCCGCTAACCCAGAAATAGTACCTCAGGTTAAGAATTTTGCTTCAGGATGAGAACAGAAATCGTGCAGCGGCGGCGCGGCAGCAGCAGCAGGAGGCCCCATTAGCTAAAGTGGTGCTTCAGGTTAAGAACACCTTCAGGTTAAGAACGGCCCTCCGGAATGAATTAAGTACTTAACCCGAGGTACCAGTGTAATATATAAATACCGTATTTTTTGCTCTATAAGACTCACCTTTTCCCTCCTAAAAAGAATGGGGAAATGTGTGCGCGTCTTATGGAGCGAGTGCAGGCTGCGCAGCTATCCCAGAAGCCAGAACAGCAAGAGGGATTGCTGCTTTCACTGCGCAGTGATCCCCCTTGCTGTTCTGGCTTCTGAGATTCAGAATATTTTTTTTCTTGTTTTCTTCCTCCAAAAACTAGGTGCGTCTTGTGGTCTGGTGCGTGTTATAGAGCGAAAAATACGGTACATATACAGTGGTACCTCGGGTTACAGACGTTTCAGGTTACAGACTCCACTAACCCAGAACTTTGCTTCAGGATAAAAACAGAAATCTTGCGGCGGCAGCGGGAGGCCCCATTAGCTAAAGCGGTACCTCAGGTTAAGAACAGTTTCAGGTTGAGAACGGCCCTCCAGAACGAATTAACCAGTGTACTCACAAGCGGATGCACCCATATACCAAAGAACAGCAGTACATAGCCTTAATATCCATTTCTTATTTGTAATTTTCTTTTAAAAACAAAGACTCAGTTAGACTACTGGAATACTTCACATATTTATTCTGAGCTCAGTTTTTCATCTAAGCATTTTTTGCTTCTGTTTGTTTCTCCCATTAACATTATGGGGTCCAATGTGCCCCAATAGCTTTTGGAATGTGATATGCCAATACATCCCCCGCTCCCCTGTTAGCTGAGATCATTAAAAAAAAATCATAGCTTTTATTTCCAGCCAGAACTTTAAAGGGACTCAGGGAACTCCAATTGCAGATCAACACTGTTAAAAATGATGGGGGATTAACCGATAGAGGGGCCTATATTCAAGAGAAACCTCTGAACCTCCCTCGGGAGGGGGGGCTCTCCTGAGGACCTGTAAATGGAATATGATCCCTCTGGGTATCAGCTGCTGTTGACAAAGAGCAATATCTAATCTGCACTATGTCCTGCTTATAAGTTTTCTGTAAGCTGGACTATTATGAATCTGTGGCCTGATATTTAGTAGAGCAATTATTATGTTCTTAATGGTTCCAAACAAGGAACCGTTTGTTGCCCTTGCATGGTATAGGGAGCCAGGGTTTGCTATTGGATAATATTTTAGATCCTGATTAAAAAAATAAAATAATCTATGGCTGCTTGGAGTAAGGCCATTACAGTTTAACTATTTTAAAAGTTAAAGCAAATTAAGTTTGCTTGCATTGCAGATAATGCATTTGAAGAAGGGAAATCTTGGTGGAATATCAGCGCAGAGCAGAATAGTTAAAAACCCCGAGATGTCCTGAAAAATGGACTGGTAAGGGCCTCCATAATTCTTCTATTTACATTTCCTATACTTAATTGTGGTGTCCTTTGGGTTACGGTAATTTGTGTTGGGACTACTCCAGGATACATTTCAACTGAATCATGTCAAAAGTAGCCTGTTTATTTACACTATACACACCCTTCACTTCCGTAAATGCTGACTCATGGCCTAGCTGTAGTGGAGCGCTGAGCACTTTGCAAAGTGGTTCTTTATTTATTTTTGCTTTTGCCACGTTGAATAAGGGCACCGCTTGCCTGCCAGAAAGGTATCTGTTGGCCTTGAGCTCTTCTCTGTCATTGCAAGCCACGCCCAATGCTAGTTACAACAGGCCATGATGACATGCTTGCTCTGAAACGCATACTTTCCCATGCCAACTCTTGGTTTATTCTGCTATTTTCTGTGGTTTGCTCCTTCACTGTTTTGCACAATAAACATATCGCATAGATTTGAGTGATGATGCATGTTTATTTTATTTGAAGCTTTTTTGCTTTAATGAATCAGCTAGTATTTTGGAGACTTTAGAGAAAGACAAGAGTATATTTGTTCTTAAGAATTTTGTTGAATTATGTATGACTTCAGAATTAGTCATGATTTAGAGTGGAATGTCAAGATGTAGGAACAGGAAGTCAAGCTTACTAAACATTGAAATAAAACACTAAAGCACAAAGTGTTTTAAAATGTATATAGTTTGGATTCTATAGGTTCTTTCTTGAGAAGAGGATTAATTTTGATGTTGGGATACACTTTCTCAAACTATTTGTTCAAGTGCTGACACTTAAAAGCTGTTCCAACTGTTGATGATACTTGTATTTGTATGACGGGAGACAAGGTGGGGACATATGCAGCAGATGGATAAACTCAGGCTAGTGGAAGAGTTATCAAAAACACAAAACTTTTCAACCTGTTCCCATGAACACAAATTAATGGACGTAGGGCTTGTAGCCTGGAAAAAGCTACACACTGACTAATAGTCAATATGGTTCAGTTTATGTACATCCTGTACCAGCAGCACTCTCATCACTACAGAATACTGAAACAGCTGAAGGCTAGAACAGGCAGTTGCAGGATGTCTTAGCATTCTGCTGAAAAAGAGAAACAAGGAAATGGAAGACACCCCAAGGAACTGGAAAACAAGTATGGAGCCAACATAAATCCCAATTAGGGTGCCGTGTCTTCCTTCAAGCCCTTCACAGCAGGCACCAGAACTCTAAAGGACGCACATACAGTAACCTAGTGTGGAACAAGCCAGTGTAATATTCATTTGGCCATAGGTCAGAGAAACCCGTAATACATAGTAATCTGCTTTGAGACATTATGGAATTGCCTTTCTAGGAATGCTTTGAGGAAACACTGGGCATGCATTTGCTGCGAATGATTTAGGTATGAGAAACCCAGGACTTACAAAGCACATCACTACTAGCATATAGTTGGTTTATCTGCGGCTAACTACGATTAGACAAGCACTGAATAATTTATTTTAAAATTTGATAACGTGCATGTGTGTTAGTTTCCTCAATCATGTTTATTTGAGTTTAATGTAAGCTTAGTTGTTTTTCTTTGCACATAATGTAATGCACATACGGTATATTGTTTTATCCCACGAGCCACTCTGCTGAAACATGCATAGTAAAGCTTCTTGTAAAATCAAATAATGCTTACAAGAGGTTTCTTTTATGCACGGAATGGCGCAGGAATAGATATTTTTCTGAAACCTATATTACATTTTTATAACAAAGGATCTGCCTTTTTCTTCAAACTTTGTCCATTAGTGTTATGCTGCATATTAATACAGGTGAAACTCGAAAAATTAGAATATTGTAGAAAAGTTCATTTATTTCAGTAATTCAACTTAAAAGGTGAAACTAATATATGAGATAGACTCATGACATGCAAAGCGAGATATGTCAAGCCTTTATTTGTTATAATTGTGATGTTTATTGCGTACAGCTGATGAAAACCCTAAATTAACAATCTCAGAAAATTAGAATATTAAATGAAATCAGCAAAACAAGGACTTCAAATACATCAACATTGGACCTCTGAGAAGTAGAAGCATGCACATGTACTCAGTACTTGGTTTGGGCCCCTTTTGCATCAATTACTGCCTCAATGCGGCGTGGCATGAATGCTATCAGCCTGTGGCACTGCTGAGGTGTTTTGGAAGACCAGGAAGTTTCAATAGCAGCCTTCAGCTCTTCTGCATTGCTTGGTCTCATGTCTCTCATCTTTCTCTTGGCAATGCCCCATAGATTCTCTATGGGGTTCAGGTCAGGCGGGTTTGCTGGCCAATCAAGCACAGTAATCCCATGTCCATTGAACCAGGTTTTGGTACTTTTGGCAGTGTGGGCAGGTGACAAAGTCCTACTGGAAAATGAAATCAGCATCCCCATAAAGCTCGTCTGCGGAAGGAAGCATGAAGTGCTCCGAAATCTCCTGGTAGACAGCTACGTTGACCCTGGAATTAATGAAGCACAGTGGACCAACACCAGCTGATGACATGGCTCCCCAAATCTTTTTTCTGATGAGAGTAGCTTTTGCATCTCATTTGGAAACCAAGGACCCAGAGTCTGCAGGAAGAATGGGGAGGCACACAATGCCAGATGCTTGAAGTCCAATGTGAAGTTTCCACAGTCTGTGTTGATTTGGGGAGCCATGTCATCAGCTGGTGTTAGTCCATTAAGTTAATTTGAAACTTTCACAGTTTATTTTAACTATCTGGAACACCTTTCCCCAAGGAAACATGTGGAAAAATTCCTTAGTAATTCTTATTTCAAATTAAAACAAATGTTGTTGTTGTTTTCACGGAGGTAGTGTATAATTATAGTGGCAAAATGCTGAACAACTCAGTCAATCTGATTAATTCTTTGCCAGAGACCTACAAAATTTAGGTTGGCAGCATGTATGATATCCAACTAAGTTGTACTCAGAGTAGACCCACTGAAACCAATGGCCTTAAGGTCATTGGTTTCAGTGGGTCTACTGTGGGTATGATAAATGCAGGATATCACTTCATACTGCTAAGTGTAGAAAACTTCAATTCTTTCTCTCAGTTGTACAGCAATATGTCTTTTGTGGGTTGCATTCCCCCATAAAGTAATCAAGCAGCCCATGTGTTTGTAGAAGCACAAATACCCAGATGAAATCTATGCAAGGAGGGCCTGCCACATCTTGATAAATGCTGGGGAATGTTGCGTAAATGAAACAATCTTAGAAATGATGGAGCAACTCCTGCTTGACCAAAGCACTGTGTGTACATTAGAACCCCATAGAGCTTTGAATCATGGCTGAGGTGCCGCGTGTTATTAGTGCAAAAATGGAAAACAGATAAAGTACCAACAAAGGAAGAATGGCATGTTAAACTGTTGGAATATGCAGAGCTAGCAGGGGTGACCACTAGAATAATAAATCAAAATGATGAAAGATATAAGGAGGACTGGATATTGTTTATTGAATATATGAGAAGTATTATAAGCAAACAATCTACCTAGCAGGATGGTAAGATTTTCAGCAGTGTAAAAAATAGCTAACGTTTATAAAAGTGGTTGTGATAGGGTGAATCAAGAGAGCTGGCATGATGTGTAGTGGCTGGAGTGTTGAACTAAGAATGGGGAGATGCAGGTTCAAATATTCATTCAGCCATGAAGCTTACTGGATCACCTTGGGCCAGTCTCTATCTCACAGCCTAGCCTTCCTCTCATATAGAAGGTGTTAAGTTGTGGGTGAACATATCAGATGACACAGCGATTCTTCAGACAGCTCTTGTTTATTCACAGGCCAGAACAGAACAGAACTGAAGGGTTCAGCCAGCCTGCTTATATAGAGCTCCACCACAATGCAACAGTAATAACTTTCTGTAACTATCCAATCACTGAACGTCACTTTCAATTCCTTATTTGCATATGTGGACCTGAGTGAAAACTATCCCTCTGCCGGCCCAGGGTGAGAACTTCAGTACATAACAGAGGGTTTTTGTGGGGGACCTTGTATGCCACATTGAACTCTGTGGCAGAAAGGTGGGATACAAAAGCAACATAGGAAAAAAAAAATCCTATTGAGAAGACCATCAGCTGTAGAACCGCTTGGTTTTCTTGTGTTCCTTTGCTCAGGAGATCTACATGCATCAAGTCCCCAGAAGTGTTGTGTCCTCTTGTATTTTGTAGTAGTAGCAGGAGTAGTAGTAGGTTTTTTTGGGGGGGGCGGGCGGCTGGCTCTAGCAACTTGTTAGCATATTCCTAGACCTGTAACCCATGTAAACTCAGGTAAACTCAGTGTTACCTACAATGTTTCCAAGTTCAAACAAAACTTGTAGGACTCAAGGTACTGAATATTTTGAACAATTCCTTCATGACAGATACCTTATGAAGAAACTGTTTCTTCTGACCTATAAAATATAAACAAAGCTGTAGCCTATGCCCTTTTTCTGTCTGCAGTTGGTGTTTAATGAGAGATTAAACTCCATTTAAAAATTCAGCCAACTAGGATTAGATTCAAGTCCAAGCAGCCATGTACAGGTGCCCAAGTGCTTCTGTGTGCTCAGCAGGGCTCTTTGAACTTTCCCTTCTGAATACTGCACCTTGTTCTTCATTGGGCCATATTTCAGAGTGGCCTTTGTACAGGGAGCTATGTTGGAGAGGGAGATTCAGGTGTGTGTGCTCCTGTTCATGCCTGCAAGCACTGCCCATAACATTTTCCATCTCCACCCCTTCTATAGGGAAACAGTGAATGGGTAACACAAACCCAAAGAAAGAGAACCACCAAGGCTCACTTCTTTAATGGAATCTAAGATGGATTTTAGTTTCACAGTACTAATATAGAGTTATTTGGTTTCTCGCAGTGCAGTCCTAGCCATGTCTACTCAAGTTAAGTTCTGTTGAATTCAATGGGGTTTAGCCCCAGCTAAGTGGGGTGACACATGTTACACCAAACATAGGTGCGAGCTGTCTCTATACAGGTACATCTGCTTGTGTGAAAGAGTATATACATTTGTTGATTTGTTCAGCTCGGCTGTCGTGTACACAGGTACACAGATTGTACACATGTTGAACATTGCATGTAAATCATTGTAGGAGTGTACAGCTCAAACTATTTGTCTACACTCGTTCAATCCCAACAGAGAGCTTTGCAGTGGCAGCCAGGAATATAAAACTTAAAATGCTTACACAGGACTTTCCCCTTTACATGCTTTAACAACCCTTGGGTTGAGCTTCCAGTGACATCAGGGATGTTTCTATACTTGAAAAGTACAGCCTACGCTGTGTAATATTTCTAGCACTGATGGATAGACTTGTAAAAATGTGTTGCCCCATTTAGCTTGTTTACTGTCAGTATAGCAAGCCACCTTCTGGTGAGAAAAACCGTTGGGAGGAGAGTCCAGAAGGGGTGGGGAGAATAGAAGCTTCAAAGTCTATTCAAAGTACAGTGGTGCCCCGCAAGACGAATGCCTCGCAAGACGGAAAACCTGCTAGACGAAAGGGTTTTCCGTTTTAGAGGTGCTTCGCAAAACGAATTTCCTATGGGCTTGCTTCGCAAGACGAAAATGTCTTGCGAGTTCCTGCGGGGTTTTTTTCCTCCCCTCCCTTTTTCTAAGCTGCTAAGCCGCTTATCTGCTTATCCGCTAAGCCGATAAGCTGCTAAAAGCCACTAATAGCGCTAATCCGCTAAGCCGTCAATGGGCTTGCTTCGCAAGACGAAAAAACCGCTAGACGAAGAGACTCGCGGAACGGATTAATTTCGTCTTGCGAGGCACCACTGTATAGATTTGTCAGTGAGGAAGGAGTGTAATAAATATTACTGGGGGAACAACTAAGCCAGGGGTCAGCAAACTTTTTCAGCAGGGGGCTGGTCCACTGTCCCTCAGACCTTGTGGGGGGCAGGACTATATTTTGAAAAGAAAAAAAATGAATGAATTCCTATGCCCCACAAATAACCCAGAGATGCATTTTAAATAAAAGGACACATTCTACTCATGTGAAAACACGCTGATTCCCAGACCATCCGCAGACCAGATTGAGAAGGTGATTGGGCCAGATCCGGCCCCCAGGCCTTAGTTTGCCTACCCATGAACTAAGCAGTCGTATACAAGTAGCAGTTACTGGTTTCTGTTTCATCCTGATCACATCTAAGTTTTCCATGTTTAAAGAAGGGGTAGCCATCTCAAGTTTTATGTAAGTCAGCAAAATCATTATCTCTCTGCCACACGGACATGAGAAGAATACAGCAAGATTCATATGGAAAGAATAAAGATACAGGCTGGCTTTGAACCTGGAACTGAATGCTGTGCCAATATGCCACAGATGCTCGCCACATGAGCGGGGCAGGAAGCAAGATGAGCCTGTGCACATTTTTATTTCCATCCCATGATAGATTTTTGGAACCAGTATAGATTTATGGGCTTTTTGGTTACCCTTTGAAACATCTGAACAGGTTGGATTTTAAAAGCCTTAATGAGGAGGAACTAGCAACATTTCCTTCCTGCTGAAGGCAGTTTCCCCAGTCTAGGAAGAATAATCTGTGTGCAGACTCAAGCTTTTATGTGAGGCTTGCATTGCTTGAGGAGACCTGGAATAGCAAAGATGCATAGAGTAAAAAAAGGAGCAAACCCTTCTTGCCGGGCTGGGTTTGCATTCACATCTCCTAAGGGATGACTTGTTAAGTGTGTAATTATTTTTGTTAAATTAAGTGGTATAACATTTTTATAAATAAAAGTACTGGTGTAGTAAACCTCAGTAGCAAAAATGAACTGCTAGAATGCTGTAGAACCAGGACACTCACACAGACTCCACTACCGCCACCTCCGGGCCAAAAGGTATCTGGTATAGTCAACGTTAACAAGGCTGGCCTGGAGTGCATTGTTGGAGGTGATATTGCAACAAATATAGCTATTGAAGCTATCAAAATCTTGACTGAAACTATCTGGAGGCAGAAGAATTTAAAAGGTGGTAGGGGAGAAGAAAAACTAAAAGGAAGATAGCGTGTAGGGAGAAATGCATAACATTTTGAAATATTAGTGAGCAAATTTCAAGCATGCCTATGAGATTAAGGGAGAGGAGAAATGTTATAGCTAAGAGGAAAGTTGAATAGGGCAAGTTTAAACTGGCAGAAAATATAAGAACATTTGACAGGTACTTTAATTGTCTTTAAAAGCAGCTCTTCACATTTTGGAACATCGCAGCTTTGGCTATGGCAGGCACGTCAAAAGTCATCCAGTACCTCTTTATATATTAAGTCAAAACTTAAGTTACCCCTAACATTGATGTATATGGTCACATTCTACTAATGTAAAAACACGCTGATTCCTGGACCATCCATGGTCAGGATTTAGAAGGTGATTGGGCCGGATCTGGCCCCCAGGCCTTAGTTTGCCTGCCCATGGTTTAATCTCTGCACTAGCTTTTTAAGGACATAGCATGGGATTTTTAAGATTTAAGCCTCATACCTAATCACTCATCTTTTCACAGCAGTTTCCCTGAAAGCATACTGTGATGCATACATACATGACTGATAGGCTCTAAAGTGCTACAGGCAATGCATTTAACTTCTGCCTGGAAGAGTTCAGTTGAGCTTGAAAGTTTACTGTCTTGCTTAATCAGTTGCTGCAACAAAAGACACAATATTCCAAATGGCTCTGGAACCTTTCTGTGTTGCTGCTGGTTTTCTGAAGCCATCTTAGAAAACTTAACAGGAGTTGCAAAAAATTCTTAAATGTTTCCACTGGGTGGTGCTGCAGGAATTCCTACCTTTTAACTAATATCTGGCTTTCCCAGAAAGACGCCTCTGAAATATAATAGGAGGAAGTCCTGATTTAGATTATACAGTGTCATCATATTGGGGCGGCGGGGGGGGGGGGGCAGGCATGAGGATGCACTGACTGGGAAATGATGCAGTTCTGGGTATGGAAAACAGGATCATCAAATATTGTGTCAGTTACGAGAGAGAGAGAGAGAGAGAGAGAGAGAGAGAGAGAGAGGAAAATTTGCTAAAGCTCAGTGAAATCTATCTTAAAACCTACAAGAGAATTACCGGTTTAGATGAAAATCTGCATTAATAATACAGAGATGTATCTGCCTAGGACTCACTTTACTTTGTTATAAATTTGTTTTTAATGTTATATTTTAAATTGTTGTGTCCTTGGTGGGTAGTAAAATCAAAATATAGTACAGTGGTACCTCGGGTTAAGTACTTAATTGGTTCTGGAGGTCCGTTCTTAACCTGAAACTGTTCTTAACCTGAAGCACCACTTTAGCTAATGGGGCCTCCTGCTGCTGCCACGCCGCTGGAACACGATTTCTGTTCTCATCCTGAAGCAAAGTTCTTAACCCGAGGTACTATTTCTGGGTTAGCGGAGTCTGTAACCTGAAGCGTATGTAACCTGAAGCGTCTGTAACCCAAGGTACCACTGTAGTTATATACTGCACATGTTACACATTTCCTTGCAAGTCCAACTTTTAACAGTTGAATCATACTGCGTGGCCCCTCCTCTTGTATTCTGTAAAGCACCATGAACATTGATAGTGGGATGAAGATGACAATCTGAGCCCTCACCCAGCAAAACTCAGTATCCAGTAAAGAACAAATTCCCTGTGACCTACGATGCTTACATGAAATCTCTCCTCGGATTCACAGACTGCAGTGGCGTTACATGGGAAATGCCCCGTCCCCAAATCAAAATGGTAGCTATTCATTTGTAGGCAGCCATTCAGTGTGAAAATAAATGTTCCCTCTATTTACTTTCCTTTAGGGATCTCATTACTTACCTTAACTATTTATTCACTACTGCAGGCCTTTGTCTTGCAGAGGGTGAGAAGGGTGTTGAAAATACCTGAGAAGTATTATCATATGCCACAGTTTCCCATTCAAAAGAAACTACAGATCACATTGGTCACTCCTGCTTCCATACTATCAAAGGAAAACTTGTATTTTGGATAGCTGTCGGGTACATGGGCCAGGGCTTTTAAAGATGCATGTACCCACAGCAATAGTATTTGCTGCTGCATAAGGTGAGAAAACGCCAGAACAGGAAAGATCCAGGAACCAGCGTGGTCTGAGCAGTCTGCATTGTTGACTTCCTCTTGCCGCAGTAGGAAAGCCCTACCTTTTCCTGCGGATGTGCTTTTCATATGCTTGTGTGAGATTGTATCCAACTGGGAATAGGGGCAGCTGTCTTGTGGACATGTCCTTATTGTGACATATAGATATTATGCAACTGCCACAGGATGCATCACTTATATGAAGGTGTGTGTGTGTATCTGTGTGTGTGTATCTGTGGAAAACACTCCATGCATCTAACAAAGTGAGATTTTGCCCATGAACACTTACGTATGCTCAATAAATCTCTTAATTTTTTAAGGAATCACAATTTGTTAAGTTTACATAAAAAAACTATTTTACAGAATAAGCATTAATCCTACTCAAGAGTAAACCTCACTGAACATATTGGACACAACTAATTTAGATCCATTAATTTACTTGGGTTTACTCTGAGTATAAATTAACACACCCCTGTATGTTATTCCCATCTGTTCCAAATTGAACATTTTCATACTAAAAACCTAGTGCAACTCCGTGAAGAAAATGTGTCTTTTTTTTTCATTATTCATCCTCATGTCATTTTTCCCCATTCTCCACCCCAGCCCAATTTCATCTCTCATGCATAAAATCTGTAAGCCAGATCTGTAAGATCATTTCCTCAGTGCTGGTTTGAGTGGCAAATGCTATTGGAACATCTGGGCATAATATATATTCAAGGAGGAAAGCAAGTGTCTGAGCCATACTTAAAACTATGATTCTCTACTGAGATGCTTCAAGGATAAGAAATAGGAAGTGGTTGGGGAAAACCCAGCATTTCTGCCAGATGGGGAAAACTTATTTACTTAGATAAGTGATCAAACATTCAGCAAAGGACGTTAGGCTGATAATTTATTTTGGGGATGAGGAACCTGTGGCCTTCCAGATGTTGTCAGACTATAATTCCCACCATCCCAGGCCATTGGCCATTGTGGCTGAGGCTGATGGGAATTGGAGTCCAATAATATCTGGAAGACTCCACATTGGCAACCCCAGATGTGAGGCAAGGAAATATATATTAATGGCACAGTTGATTTATTATGTCAAGAGGAAAGGGGGAAAACAAAGTTGGAAGAAATTTAACAAAAATTGGTATATGCTTTGAGTACTGCAGAAGCGGCACGATATTCAAATACACAACATTCCGCACACACCAATTTATATACAGTGGAACCTTGGTTTTCGAGCGTTTCAGAAGCCAAACGTTTTGGAAGCCGAACGCCAAAAACCCGGAATTAATTGTTTCCCTTTTCGAATGCGCCTCAGAAGTTGAACGGCTTCTGCTGTGTGTTTTTCTTTTTTTTCTCAATTTATTTTGCCAACTGCCCATTGCCCCTCAGTTTTTGAAGATTTCGGAATTCAAACGGCCTTCCAGAACGGATTACATTCAAAAACTGAGGTTCCACTGTAGTTTTATTGTTTATACATATTTTGTCTGAATCAGTGGCGTAGCGTGGGTTGTCAGCACCCAGGGCAAGGCAAGTAGTTTGCGCCCCCTAACCCGTGGATTTGCGCCCCCTAACCCTAACCCCCAGATGTTGCGCCCGGTGCGGCCGGCCCCCCCTGCACCCCCCACGCTACGCCACTGGTCTGAATAACAGAAATGTAAGCATGTATGTTACTGATGTTGTTCTAAAAACATTTTTCCTTCCTCAGGGGATGAGCTTTTTCTAAGCTTGGCTTTTAAGTCTCGGAAACACCCGAGTACATGGTGTTTTTGCATATTGATGCTAAAATAAAGGGAGAAGATATGCTCCATTCAGTTACACATTTGTAAACTTATTCACATTAGGGCTCCATGCAAAATTTGAGTTTCGTTTGATTAGTTTCAAGGTAGTAAAATTATCTGTCCCCCCCCCCCTTATGTAGCCCAAATGAGAATGACAAACTCGGTAGAAGCTGAATTGGCATTTAAGGGGTTAAAAGAAACCTGCTGTGCTTTAGCAAAATAAAGCCAGAGCTGAGATTACAAACAAGGACAGATGTAGAAGGCCAGGTTTCCTCTGGTCCGTTTTCCCCTGTTTCCTGCCTGCAGCCTGCAGAAAAAGAGGAAGCGAAGTGCTAGGGAGAATGTGAAGCTAACAATGCCCTACGTCATTCAGCTGGGGGGGGGGCAGGGGGGAAAGTTCTGCTAGACACAGTCGAGATGGAGCAGCGATAAATGGATATTCACGCACTAATACCCAAGAGCCTTTTAGAGCGCCTGGAAGAGAAAAAAAAAGAGTGGAAAGTTGTGTCCTTGGAGAGATGTGCACATACAGACACACACTCACTCATGCACACAGACAGACATTAGCCGTGCACTAGGTAGCTGGAGAAGTCATATTTCCTTTTGCCGATGTGCATGTAATAATGGCTCATTGCATCCAAGTTAATTTACCTGCCCTGGGCAGATCGGTGGTGGGAGGAGAGTGTCTCCTCCCTCCTCCTTGGAAAGGTTTTGGCTCTAGAACAGGCTTCCTCAACCTCGGCCCTCCAGATGTTTTTGGCCTACAACTCCCATCATCCCTAGCTAGCAGGCCCAGTGGTCAGGGATGATGGGAATTGTCGTCTCAAAACATCTGGAGGGCCGAGGTTGAGGAAGCCTGCTCTAGAAAGAGATGCCCGGGAGCATGCTGGGAATGTGTCTTCCTCACATGGCTAGGATGGGGAAAGCTCCCTCACCCAAGGCATGAGCGCTGGGACCTCTCCTTGGGAGAAGGAATTCCTCAGCCCAGGTCTGTGGCAGCTGGAGGGAGGGAGGGATGCTACAGAGGCACCTGGAGCCTATTCCAGAGAAGCTCAGTTGAGAAACTGCCGAATTGGGCTTTGCTCTGAGAAAACGAGTACAAGAATCACTGTAGTAAATCAGTGAAAGTAGGTCTAATATAAGCCAGGGATGGGGAAACTTTTCCAGTCCAAAGGCCACTACCCCTCGTGGGAAACCGTTTTGGGGGACAATGTGCTAGTAGTATGCAGGCCCAAAGATCTCCCCCCACCTCATGTGAAATTAGGGCAAGCGATGAAACATTCTAGCCACAAGTGTGAACAAATCTGCATAAACTTAATGAATCCTCTCGCATACCTGGCGCATGTTAGCACCTCTAATTTGGCCATTTATTGCCCCTTGAGAGCGATGGGTTCCCTCCAGGAGACATGTTCCACTTTAATTTTAAAAAATGCAACCCCCCCTTTGCATTTCCTGAAGAATCCAAGCTCAACCCTTGCTGGGAGCAAAAGTTACCCATTAAATCATGCGATCTAATTGGTTAAGGTGCCTGTGTGACGGGAAGTCTAATCGCCATGACTCATAGCAGCTCATACCTGTGCCCTTTTATATTTAATGTCACCTGTGTCAGGGAAGACTTTGGTCTTTAAAATTTGCAACCTGTGCCAAGGCCAACCCCCCTCCCTTCTGTTCTGCTCAGTTCACCATGTCATAGTTGTGGCATCCCCAGGCTTGGTGCCCAGTGCAGTGGAAGTGGTCACGCTGCCCTACATCTGTGTCTTACCCCTGCCCATCCAGGACATTAACATGATAACTTTGCAAACATAGGAACTTAAACCACTGTGGGGCTACCTTTGAGGGTGACCCGGAAACTACAACTAATCCAGAATGCGGCAGCTAGACTGGTGACTGGGAGCGGCCTCCGGGACCATATAACACCGGTCCTGAGAGATCTACATTGGCTCCCAGTACGTTTCCGAGCACAATTCAAAGTGTTGGTGCTGACCTTTAAAGCCCTAAATGACCTCGGTCCTGTATACCTGAAGGAGCATCTTTGCAGCGCCGAGGGCCTTCTGGCGGTTCCCTCATTGCGAGAAGTGAGGTTACAGGGAACCAGACAGAGGGCCTTCTTGGTAGTGGCGCCTACCCTGTGGAACACCCTCCCTTCAGATGTGAAGGAAATAAGCAGCTATCCTATCTTTAAAAGACATCTGAAGGCAGCACTGTTCAGGGAAGTTTTTAATACTTAATGCTGTATTGTTTTTAACACTCAATTGGGAGCCGCCTAGAGTGGCTGGGGAAACTCAGCCAGATAGACAGGGTAGTAATAATAATAATAATAACAATTATTATTATTATTATTATTATTATTATTATTATTATTATTGCTGGTGCCCATCTATTTCACAGCCTTTTCAGATACTATGTTCTGACAAATGGACCTTGCATTTTCTCTTCAATTTAATTTATTCATCCCCGCCCCTTGCATTTATAACCTGGCTTGCTTCCAGGATGATGCCCATACATGCTACTTCCAGAGGGTCACCATCCAGTCACTGACAAGACCTAGACTTGCTTACCTTCAGTCAGGTGGTAGCCTCATGTACCATCAGGCTATATCCTGGGACTTCTAGAAGTGTGTGTAGATTTCTGCTGTGCTACAGCCATTTATTGTATTATTGGTTTATTTGATGACAGGATTTTAAGCCGTTCTGTAGAACCTTCATGATTGGAGAATAGGACAGAATGATACGGAATCAGAATAAATATCTGGATAACCTACCATCACTAGGGAATCAGTTGTCCTTGTTTACATGCAGTTTAGGAGGACTGCAGAAATCTCTGCAGAGCAGCTTTAAAGTGGCACATTTTCAGGTGCCGAGCAGGGAGTGGTGAATCATTTCATGGTATTGAGGCAAGCTTGTAGCTAAGAGGTTGAGCAGGGAGGAGCAATTTATATGCCCTCCCCTTAATATAACAGATTAGAAGTATAAACCATTAACCATGAAACAATAATATTAGCTACAAGTGGATCCAGCAACAAAATGTTGCAGGAAGAAACGTTCCTGCTCAGTCAACCGCCCTGGCCCTCCTCCACAATATTTCAGACCGATTTCCAGTTTGGCGGTTGTATTTTGGGAGTTTCCCCATGGTGGGCTGAAATTAAAAAGCTTGATAAAAACCTGAAAAGGGTAGCAATTCTGTAATGATGGCTTCCTGGTTCATGGCAGTTGTAGTTGGTCATTATATCTGAACTGGTCAGACTATAGTTACCTCTTCCTTTTGCTTCCAAGCCAGAGAGGCATTGTGAGAGTCCCCATCTCCCCCCCCCCCCATCCCAGATGTAGTCCAGAGTGTTGTAGGGACCTCAGAGCAAGTTTGGGGCATGTGGGTGGAGAGTTCAATTGAGTGAGCAGAAGTCATTCTACTTGTGGAATGACTCCTTTGGATGCTGCTCCACAACTGGAAAGCCAGTTTGAAGCACCTATTCCAATTCTTGTTTGGAGAAAACAATGCGTTAAAGCAGGGATGGGAGAGACCTGGCGCCCTACAGATGTTCGATGACAGCTTCCATAAGCTGACTGGGGCTGGTAGGATGGAAGCCCACAGATCCCCCTTCGTTGTGACAAGGCCATTTTACTTTTATGTATTCCCTAACCAAAATCTATGGCTGTGCACAGACTAACCTGTCTGTAGCACGAAAAGGTTGTGTTTCCCCCCTCGATCCAGAATTGTTTGTGCACATCCTCAATATGCTGCTTTCCATCTGGATTGATTCTAGATACAAGGGTGGGTGTGGTTACTTGATAAGCCTTTGAAAACCCTTCTCTAGATTCAGCTATCCATACCTTTTATTCCCTGTACATGCCCCAGGGGAATGAAGAAGGAAATGGTGATTGTGATCTTTGCTTATATACCCACCCCCACTGCATGGACCTCCAACATCTGTTTACTTCCATTTTCAAATGGACGCACCATTTGAATCAATCCGCAATAAGCTTTTGTTTTTGCAATGAAACCAGTTTCTCAATAAGTGCTTTTCAGAGACAAAAATATGCAATAGATCCATATTGTTTGTGGACTACAGAAAAAAAAATACTTGGTCTCCATTGATTCTTCGATAAAATGTTGCATGTATGTAGCCTATGATTGCTTCATGCATGCTTGAAAATTAATATGTGAACGTAATAACATAAGATGGTTAACAAGAATCATATGGGCAAGGTGCATTTTCAAATAGTACTTTTTTTAAAGTGACAGGGATTTTTCTTTGAAAGGATCTACCAGCAAAATGCTAAATGGATGCATTTATACAATTATCCTGATTTTATATTGCACCAAAAAAGGACTTATCTGGAAACACTTTAAGATGTGCATAAAAACATTGTGTGACATAATGAGTGCCTGGGCTTTACAAGTGCCAAAATATACATATAGTTGAGCCTAAAAATACATTTTACATAAACTTATATGGGTTTCCTCATAAGTCTGGAATGACTCCCCATGAACCTGTGCCCCGTCCCACACTGCAGTAATAAGTGTTGCATAGATGGGAATTACAGAATAGACATTCTTGCTTCTTAGAGGGAAATATTTAAAGCGTTTTTTTAAAAAAAGGAATGCTAGTGAAACAAGTGTGGGTAGGTGAGACAGATAGACAAACAAACAAACAAACAAACAGAGTATGAAGTGTTAAATCTGTGGTGTGCATAAGGCAGAAACGAACCACCCTGCTATTTTGCATGGAAACTCATGTAGCCACTCTCACTAGTTATCCAGATTATGTTCTGCCATAATGAGATAATAGTTGCTCATATTGATTACCGTATTTTTCGCTCCATAAGACGCACCAGACCACAAGACGCACCTAGTTTTTGGAGGAGGAAAACAAGAAAAAAAATATTCTGAATCTCAGAAGCCAGAACAGCAAGAGGGATCACTGCGCAGTGAAAGCAGCAATCCCTCTTGCTGTTCCTGCTTCTGGGATAGCTGCGCAGCCTGCATTCGCTCCATAAGACGCACACACATTTCCCCTTACTTTTTTAGGAGGGAAAAAGTGAGTCTTATAGAGCAAAAAATACGGTAAGTGGTAGAGAGTTTGCATGCCTGCTCGTAGTGAACTACCATACTTTAGAGTTGAGGAATTGAGAACGGGACAATTCCTAGCTGACGTCCTCATAGCCTTTTTTCTCATATTGGTGAAATTGGAATAGTAGCAACCCATCTCAGAGGAGTCTTTGATTCATATCTTGTGATGTGGGAATATTATGTACCCCATGTCTTCCACAAGGCTGTTGCTGTGTGTGCATGCATCTCAGGTTAATAAACCTGTGTCTGTACGTGAGTCTGCATAATGCCGTTAGAAAATTTCTCAGAAGAATTAAAATGTTTAATAACATAGAATGTGTTTTTCTAGAAAAGAAAAAGGGGTTTTAAAAATTCTGCTTATAAGGCTGCACTAAAGCCTGATAGGTTTGCAAACAGAATCCTGTGGGATGATTCCTTGTGCACAGCTTCATCTGGGACTTTGCAAGGAAGCGTTTGAAATTATTCAGTGCCAATGTAGAAGAGTTACAAGAAGACTCAGAAGTTGTGTGCCACCTAGTGGCAGATACAGAAAATGTGCACATAAGGCCGCTTTTTATAAAAATAAATACAGTGGTACCTCGGGTTAAGTATTTAACTCGTTCCGGAGGTCTGTTCTTTATCTGAAACTGTTCTTAACCTGAAGCACCACTTTAGCTAATGGGGCCTCCTGCTGCCGCAGCGCGATTTCTGTTATTTCTGGGTTAGCGGATTTCTGTTATTTCTGTAACCTGAAGCGTATGTAACCCAAGGTACCACTGTACTGTATTTCAAAATCTACAACAGGGCAACACCTTTATTGGGACCAGAGAAAATGTCACAAAAGTGTGGCAAGCTTCCAGGTTCTCTTGAACAACCTTCCCCAGGTATTGTACACAAAGCAGAGGGAAGCAGGGAAGTTTAAAAATTAGGCTTAAGTAGTAGGCATAGTTAGTTTGTAGACCAGTTCCAAGGCAGAGATTGTAGATTTACAGATATTCTGAAATCACATTATTTAGAATGATCTTATATTTTAGACTGACTGGAAGAAGTACGAATATGTCTCCCTTTGAATATTACCTTGCTTATATATTGCTTTAACTATCTTACTAATAGAATGACAGAAATATATTGCTTTAACTGTCTTACTAATTTACTTTTTCCTTGTTGTATAAACAATAGATGCTAATTTTTTGTAGATCTTTGACGTTTGCACAGATACGGGTTTTATTTATTTAAATGAGCTTTCCCGCTACGTTGAAATGTTCTCAAAATGGATCACAAAATAAATAACTTCAAATAATAAAATATGAAAACACCAAGCAATTGTGACCTTATAGACCTTCCCCGTTCAACTTGAGGAAGGTTGGGGATTGAGAAGAGGGTGATACGTGTAAGGATATTGGGGGCAGGGTTTTTTGTGTGCCCCCTTTCCACTCTTAATTGAAGCATATAATGTTATCCAGAATTTCAGTACAAGATTGGTTGCGCACAGTATAGGCATCTACTGGTCTCATCACTATTAAGTAATATTTGTACAAATTACTCTGGTTGATATATTGAACACAGCTGGTCAGATGTTTGAATCAAGACATTCACATGGTTTGTCATTTTAAAGTTTAAAATCAACTATGGTTTAATTTGAACATGTTCTTTGCTCCTCTCTCGCTCCTTCCCGCAGGGGAAGAAACAAACCAGAGCCTGGCTTTGTGTTACATGCAGAACAGCACTTGTAGTTGGTTGCTGCAAAAGAAATAGTGACTAGTAAGGCAACAACAACTATGTTGTTTTACTGTGCCTGTGGTTTGTTACAAGGAAACAAACCATGAGCGCTGGTTCATCACAAAAAGCTAGTGTCTTGATTGTATCCTCCAGGCAGAAGAGAGACAGGAGCCAAACACCTGCATTTTAGCAGCATCTACCAGCTTGTTCACATTAAACCATAATTTATTTTAAACTAGGGTTTAAAATAATATACAAATAGGGGCATCGTTTCATTCTGTTAGCAAAAAATATATGTATGAAATGGGATTATCTAGCTGTCTTCTGCCATCACAAGTCCAAATTGCACTGAAATAAACAGAATGGCTTTTATGCCATTGTGTTTTACAATTGCAATGCTGTTTTTGAAACAAGGAGCAAGAATTTGAAAGACTAAACTATAGCAGGTCCCCCTCCCTGCTTGAGTTTACTAGGTGGGTGGAATCAGTAATCTGGATAGGAGAAGCAAAGAGAAAAAGCACCACATGCAACGAAGAAGCAAGAGAGAAATGGTTTCTTAAGTGTCTTGACTTTACCGAAGCACAACATGGTTCTGGCTAGGTCAAGCCATTCCACCCGTCTACAAAATGAAAGCAAGCAAATACATGTAAATAAAACCTTAGCAATCTTTTCAGTGCAAGGCAAAAACATTTTTATTTGGCAATACATTTCAGGTTGCTGTAAATCCTAGTTTTGCTCTTATTTGCTGTCTTCCTGTTATCGTTTGATATTGTAATACGAGGTCTAGTTGTATACCAGCCTGGAATCCAAATCGGATGAAGGGTAGTGGGTACATGTTTTAAATAAATAAAATATTATAAGAAGTTATAACAAGGTGCAGCATCAATGTACCGAAGATCCTAAGTTAAACTATAATATTGCATAATTCTTTATCGTTTTTAAAAATAAAAATAACAATCAAAAAGAGTTATTTTCCTATCACGGTTCAAACTGTTTGCTTAGACTTGAGAAATGCCTTAAGTCTTAGCACTGAGATGATGGGCATGTGTATCTCTCTGCCCAGGTGTGAAGGGTGTAGTCCCAAAAATGTAATAGCAAAAAGGAAGAGAGGCTATGAAAAAGAAATATTACAACAATATCCAGCTCAGAACTGAGCGAACATAAGCCCAGCATTTTCTAAACAAAGTAAACTGTGAGAAGTTCTGGAAACAATCTGTGGCCTTTTCACTTTTATGTGTACAGGGTGTATTCAGACATGTATTTGTCCCAGGAAAGCTGTACTCTGTCCATGTACAGGTGTGTTGACACCAGTCCATTTTTACAAGAACATCACTGTAACTTTGATGTTCTCTATCGCCATAGTATATTTTGCTTTCACTATCAACTTTATACAAAAGCAACAGCAGGAAAATGAAAACCCCAGAATTACAATAGTATTCTGAACACAGTCAGGACAGAAATAAGATTAGTGTTAGGCAGTCCCTTTGTGTCTACGCGTAGAGAGGGAGAGAGAGAAAGACCATGCAATGGCAGCCTGGATCCCATTGACTATTACAGAGATAAGAGAGAGGGGGAGAGAGAACAATGGGCCATTGTGTAAAAACGGTAGCTTATTGGAAAATCCTTGGAACATTTGATATTCAGAATAAGATGTATCTCAGTATATGCTAAATGTGAAAAATGATATTTTAAAAAGGATGCCTCAATCCAGCATGGAATAATGCCAAAGCCCACTGAAATCAATGGGCTTCACTCTTTGCTGGGTTTAGGCTAGAATATTTCTCTCTCTCTGGAATATTATACTACAGGATTAGCAAAAAATGATAATTTTTACAGAATAATTTTACAATAGGGTTTAATGGGATATTTTAAAATGTGTTTTCTTCAGTATTTTATACTTTTTTAATTTTGTACTTTCCTGTAGCACGTATAATTGCGTATATGATCCTACATAAGTGTTGTGGTCGAAACTAAGATGAGCAGGTTAGGCAATGTTTACATTGTCTCCCCCCTTTTTTCTGTCTATTGCAGGCATGGAGAGTGCAATCACATTGTGGCAGTTCCTGTTGCAGTTGCTTCTCGATCAGAAACATGAGCACCTAATTTGTTGGACATCTAATGATGGTGAATTTAAGCTACTTAAGGCAGAAGAAGTGGCTAAGCTGTGGGGACTCAGAAAAAACAAAACTAACATGAATTATGACAAACTGAGCAGAGCGCTGAGATACTACTATGACAAGGTAATTTTAAAAATTCTATTTGTGCAGTGCTTAAACAAGAAAGCAATGAGTGGTAATATGCTTTTTAAAGTTGGAGTGCTGCCTTTTGGCTAGAAAGAGCCCCCCAAGGCTGCTCACAAAAAGTTAACACGAGTAGAAAATTCAGACAGTAAAATACCACTTACTTACAAAGATTTCAGCCAGCCATATATTATTAATAATATATTTTAAAGTTTTAATTAAAAAAAAAACTAAAACCCAAACGCATCATTTTCCTTGCCTAAATGCAAAAAGCAACCCCCTCAAAATGTCAAAAACAGTGCAGCAGTAAATTCCCCAGCAAACTGCCACCTAAAGGCAGGGCAGCCTACAGACAGTTTATAAGGAGGAAGCATTGTCAATCAGACTGCACATATTATATTATGTTAGGCAGTTGCCTTTATAGAGTGTCAGACTATTAGTCTGTCGGACCCAGAATTGACTACTCCAACTGGTGGTGGCTCTCCAGCTTCTCAGGCTGAGGGTCTTTCTCATCCCCTGTTACCTCAGGGCCAGATCTTATCTCCTCTAGCACTTGCAGGCCAAATTTGACAGGTGGGTGGGGGCTGCCCACCTGTCAGTCACCTGATGTCACAATGATGTCTGGTGATGGAGTGCTCTGAAGTCCCCACAAGCAGCCAATCCCAGCTGGCCTCCTGATCAGCTGATCAGCAGGGACAGCAAAACTTCCCTTGCCAGTGCATATTTACGAGTGCGCTTAAAGGCTCCCAATTGGTCATTGGCAGCCGTATCGCCACCTGCCTCTCACCTGACATCACAAGGGACTTCAGGTATGACACAGGTGGGCATGGTTTGGGGGAAATGGACTTGTGGCCTAAGTAACCACACCAGGCCCAAGTAAACCCACAGGCTACCTGATTTTTTTAACTTGAAATGCCAGGAATCAAACCTGGAGCCTCGTGCCTCGTAGAGGAGATGCTGTTCACTGAGCTACTTTGTGAAAATACTAACAAATGTCACACTTGGTTTGCTGTTTAATGCAGAACATCATCAAGAAGGTGATTGGGCAGAAGTTTGTGTACAAGTTTGTGTCATTCCCTGACATTTTAAAGATGGATCCTCATGCTGTGGAAATCAGCAGGGAGAGCCTTTTGCTGCAGGACAGCGACTGCAAGATGCCTCTTGAAGGTAGAGAGCAACACAAGCATGGCTTGGCGGCCCTGAAAGGCGCAAGCCGTAATGAGTATATCCATTCGGGGTTGTACTCCTCTTTCACCATCAACTCCCTGCAAAACCAGCCAGAAACTCTCAAGCAGATCAAAACAGAGAAGCTGGAGGAGAAGCTGGAGGGACCCACCCCTCTGGAAGAAGTCCGAACTGTTATAAGGTTTGTGACAAACAAATCAGACAAGCAAGTCATGAGGCCCATAGTGTCCCTGCCATCAACATCCGAGGCAGCCGCTGCTTCTGCTTTTTTAGCATCCTCTGTCTCTGCAAAAATATCCTCATTAATGTTGCCCAATGTTGCCAGCATCTCGTCGGCTTCGCCATCTTCCTCCCGGTCGCCGTCTGTGTCTCCGAACTCACCCCTCCCTTCAGAACACAGAAGCATCTTTTTGGAGTCCAGTTGCCAGGATTCTGATTCTCTCGAGCCACTGAACCTCTCGTCAGGATCCAAGGCAAAATCTCCTTCTCTTCCCCCAAAGGCTAAGAAACCCAAAGGTTTGGAGATCTCGGCACCTCCAATGGTTCTTTCAAGCACTGACCTCGGCTCCATTGCCCTCAACAGCCCAGCACTCCCCTCAGGATCCCTGACTCCTGCTTTCTTCACTGCCCAGGTAAGGCTTTGACAGGGGAATCCTATTCATGTTTACTTAGAAGTAAGCTCTGCTGAGTGTAGTGGGACTTACTCCTCCATGTAGAGGATTGCCAACTGAGTTCCTTTTAGTGATGCCCATAGCATGCGCTTGGGGAAAAGAGTGCCTTTCCCCCCCAAGGACAGAAAGAAAAAAAGCAGCTTGTAGTTTATTAAGAATGTATGAGTCCTTTTTCTATTAAAATGTCCCTTAGATTAAAAATATAATCAAGTTACTTTTTTTTAAAAAAAGCAGCTATTACAAATAAAACAAATACAGCAGGAGCGAAAATCAGGAGAGCAGCAGTCAGTAAAATATGTAAAAGTGGTAATACATCAGCATAGGCAAAATTGAAAGAGAGGCAGTGTGGCATAATGGTTAGAGTGTTGGACTATGACCTAGGAAACCACGGTTTGAATCCCCACTCAGCCATGAAGCTCACACTCTTCCCTTAAGCTGCCTCACAGGGTTGTTGTATGGATGAAATTGGGGTGGGGAGAACCATGTACACCACCTTGAGATCCTTGGAAGATAAAAGTGGCATGCAAATGTAATCAATCAGTCCATCCATCCATCCATCAAACACTGGGGAAATGAAAAGGTCTTAACCTGAATGACAGTAGTTAAATAAATAAATAAAATAAAATAAAATAAAAAACCACTGGGGAAATGAAACCGCCCTAATCTGAATGACTGTACTTTAGGCACCTCCCAAATCTTTGTGGGAAGGGTGTTCAAATAGGGGCACCACCACTGAGAAGACCCATCTCAGTAATGCTCTGCCTTCCATGTAAATTTCATCCCTGCATTAACAGCTTTCCAGGATGGATAACTCAACACTTAACTCAACACTATCTGCTAGAAACCTATGCACATGTTCCCCATGACAAATCTTGCATAGCATTGGGGCTTATGGGCACATGTGCAAAGTGGAGATGCTGTTGGGGGCACTGCACACACACACACACACACACACAAAAACAGAGCGAGCGAGCAAGAGAGCAATCAAATACATGTAAACCCACTATTGCCCATCTGCTCTCAGTTAGGCTTTTGCTTTTCTTCAAGCCAAATCTTGGGTGGGTGTGTTGATCTTGCTGGAGAGTGCAGCTGGGAAGCAAGAGATCACACCCCTCCACAACAATTAGGCTTGAAAAAAGCCTTCTAAGAAAGTGGACACTTTAGATGCCAGGAAATCTGGATGCTTCCATGAACAAGAGGCCAGACTGTCTGTCCCCCCGCCCTTTTCAAAGCTAGTCAGCAATCATAACCTTAAGAGTGGGATAGACCGTTAGCAGCTTAATTACATTTTGTAGTTTGCTGGCACCGTGGCCTTTCTCAAACAAAATATGAAATGACATGTTTAGGTCAAGCTGTTTTCTTTAATCATAAAGTGGTTTTGCGGTATTCAGAATAAAAAAGGCTGACTCCTTAAGGGCAGAATGAGTGTCTATGCAACTGTCTCTCCCTTTTGCATTAAGCATCAGATGGGCTTTAAGTCTGGAATCCTCTGTCACTGAATCCCAGGCATCATCTGCTTACATTAGCCATTTGGTAACAACAGAAGGTTGGTGCTCTACACTAGCACTGAAAGGTACACATCGTGCTAGTGAGAACTGGGTGCTCTCTTTGTTGTCTTTGGGAGGTTGTTGATGGAAATCAGTTGCAGTCCTCCTCTTCCTTTGCTGCCATCTTGCAAGAGTCGTGTGTTACTCAGTCCAGCAGCAGTTCAGAAACAACTATTTTAACATGGTAACGTGAACATGTATTTTAAAGCAGCATCCTTTTAAGTATGAAGGTATGTACAGCCTGGTCCTTTTTGGAAATAACTGAAGACACTTTTATTTTGATGACCTTTTCTGGTTTGATGAAAAGGTGTCTCTGTCTAGTTTTAAAAAACAAACCTTATTAATACTCTAAAATGTCGGACAAACTAACTCTGCAGGGAACACAGACACTGCACCTTGAAGCATCTATTCTTTAAGTGTTAAAACACATAATAACCTGGCTGAGATGTTATCCCATCACATTCCAAATCTACCTCTTTTGGGGTTAAAGCCGTTTGGCTGGGACAGATGGGAATTGTAGCCCAAAACATCTGGATGGCGCCAGAGTAGAGAAGGCTGGCTTAAAAAATGCTCTTTGCTCAAGCCTTGTATAGAACAATAGGATTCCGACATTGTGCTGATGAGGGAGCAGAGCTTAGCCAAAAGACATGTGGTAGAACAGTTAACACTAAGCAGCGATCAACTCGGTCTATGATGCTAAAAAAGGAAACCTAGTTATTTTGGGTATGAAAGCCTGAGACTTTGCAGTTCTTTTAAAAATAAATGACCTGACAGTTGCTTTCTGAGCTGTGGGCTGCTTGCAAAAGAAATCTCAGATTTATTCATTCATGAGTCATGCTGCTGAAAATAGCATCTGAAAATCGACACAGGCCTAGCTAGGTAGATTTGGGCTACAAACTACTAACCTGGGCGCATGTTCCATGGAGTTCAACAAAATGCACCTTGGCGGAAACATGCACATGATTGTGCAGGAAGCTTCAGCAGGATGGCTGGGTTGGTCTGTTGCAGCAAAAGCATCAGTCTTCCAGCATGTTAAATGCCAGTTCATAAATTGTGGCATAAGCTTTGAAATGGACTCTAGTCCATGAAAACTTGCTGTAATAAATGTGCCAATATTTAAGGCATCACTTGGCTTTTTGTAGTTGTAGCTGTAAAGTGGCAACCCTATACACTTTCTTGGGGAGTAAGTCCCAGTGGCTAGGAGATTTGAAAGTTGCATTCTGTGGGGTCTTACTCTGTCATCCTACAGTAAATATACATTTTATGGTAAATATACCATTTATGATATATAATTATGTCCACTTCTACTCTTCTTCAAAGATTAAAAGTGAGAACAATGTCTGATATTTATGGAAATTTTTGTTGCCTTAAGTTTGGTAACTTCCACCTAAATATACATTTGTGGATCATTGCAAGTACTACGGTAATTTCTTTTGCTTCATGTGAGCTAATGATGGCAAGCAATGAGGAAGAACCATAGTTCAGTGGTAGAGCATATTCTTAAGGGTCCAAGCTAAATCCCTCATCATGTGATAGTCAGTATGGAGCTGTCCAGATTATATGCAGCATGGGGGGAGAAAAGCAACGTTCATACTTTTTTTTACCTTCTCTGTTAGAAAACAAAGTGCCTTCTCATTGTCAGCTAGGCAGATGTATCATGTGATTGTGGCAAAACAAAACTGAGCACGATGAGGCAGTGAAACTGCTTCCTTATTAAGAAAAGAGGTACTTTGCTCTAGAGTGATGTCATATCCTACAAGGGAAACGTTCAGCAACATTGACTTGAAGTGTTAATAAACAAAATAACTTGCAGAGTAAACAAGCAGAGGAAGGGAGAGTGTTATGCTCAAAGGTAATTAATAATAATAATAATAATACCAACAACATCAGCATAGAGATTCTGCCATGGCCAAAAAGCAAAAATGAACTAAACAGTAGTGATTTTTGTCATGTATTCTGGAGCAAGGGCTGACTTAGTTTAGACCTGTACAGCTTTCGTATTCTAGTTGTTTTTTCATGTGTTCGCACTTAAAAGTGGCTATAGAATATGCAGAGTACATTGGTTTTGCTCAGTGCTTTGGACTAGCATGGTAAAGCTAGACCCAAAGGATTGCAAACATGGGAAGCTGCCGTATACCAAGTCAGGCCAGCGGTCCATCTACATCAATTTTGCCTATGGTGACTGACATTGCCTCTCCTGGGTTTGAGAGACAACTTTCCCCAGCCTTAGCTGGAGGCGGCTGGAATTGAACCCATGACCTGATGCATGCAGAGCAGTTGTTTTGCCGCTGAGGTATGGCCCCTTCCCCTAAGGGGAACTGACACGAGGAGTGTCCTGCAAATGCTTAGGCGTCCACACAGTGTGATAATAGGCAGATTCTATGGCAGTTCATGTGCTTTTGCGTACACACACACAGCTTTGGATCACAGTGTGAGATGTAGAACAGCCCTTTTGTGAGGAGAAGGGCATATTTGGACCCTCTTTCTCCATCATTTTCTGCTCATAGTTCCCCTTTCCAAGAAGATGCAGCTAGAAAGAAGTTGCATGGGAGCTCACCCAGAGAAAGCACAGTACATGCAATGACAATTCTTACACCAAATCCCTGTTAAAATGCTAATGTTTAAAATCTCGAGGTTCAGAAAGGAAAACAGTTTCTAAGCACAAAACATCTCTCTGAAAAAAAGCTATGGGGCGAAGCAACGAGGAGGGCCTCCTGTAACATTCAGCCGGGCAATGTGAGTCAAGACATGGCTAAGCCAAAGAGTAGATGAACGTCGGAACACACGCCGTGTGTCTTTTGTCTTGCAGACCCCAAATGGATTGCTGTTGACCCCGAGTCCCTTGCTTTCTAGCATTCACTTCTGGAGCAGCCTCAGCCCCGTCGCTCCTTTGAGTCCTGCCAGGCTGCAAGGACCAAACACCCTGTTCCAGGTAGGTTGGAGCAATGACTCTGCTCTCTGAGGCGGCGCTTTCTAGCCAGGTAGCCAAAGGAACCTTGTTGTGGCTGGGGGCGGAGGCATTTCCATTCTGAAAAGAGATAATATTAGATGTGCAAAAACAATACCTTCTCTCAGGAAAGGAGCTTCAGTAACAGGGTGAGAGACAAAGCAATGAAGATGCCAAAAGGCAGGAACTTTACACATTGCACTGAAGGAGGTTTATTGCTTCTCTGGAGTCAGCCTCCTAAAGGGGCAGGCGATTGCTATCACTAGGGCAGCAGCAGAGGTGGCTTCGGTTGATAATTATAAGCCAAGATAGCTCAGTTGGTAGCACATGAGACTCTTAATCTCAGGGTTGTGGGGTCGAGCCCCACGTTAGGCAAAAGATTCCTGAATTGCAGGGGTTTGGACTAGATGATCCTCGTGGTCCCAACTCTCAATTTTTTTTTATTCTAAGTCCCCCCTCTGTCACAGTTAGTGAAAACACACGTGCCAGACACCTTGATGATACCTTGATGTTGACCCAGTGCGCGGCACCTGTGAAAAAGGCAAAACTCCTTGCTAGGGATCATTAGGAAAGGAATTGAAAACAAAATTGCCAATATCATAATGCCATTATACAAAGCTATGATGCAGCTGCATTTGGAATACACCGTGTGCTGTTCCGGTCGCCTCAACTCAGAAAGAGGTTCAGAAAAGGCCAACCAAAATGACCAAGGAGATAGAGCAACTCCCCTAGGAGGAAAGATAACAACAGCGGTGTAGGGCTTTTTTAGTTTAGAGAAAAGATGAGCAAAAAGGGACACCAATAGAAATGTGTAAAATTATGCATACAGAGATGCAACAAAGCGAAATGCTGGAGGATTCAGGGCAGATGAAAAAAAGTACTTCTTCGCACTGCCCACAGGAGGCAGTGATGGCCACCCACTCAGATGGCTCTGAAACAGTAGACAAATTCATGCAAGCATGGTAGCTGCTGGCCATGGTGGTTTTGTTCTGCTTCCACTGTCAGAGGTAGTATGCTTCTGTATACCAGTTGGCCACACAGTACTGAACTGGGTGGGCCATTGGCCCAATCCTGCAGGCTTCTCTTATGTTTTTTTTGGCAGCTCTGATGTTTCAGCCAAAATATGTCAAAGAGACTGTACGTCAAAACTTAGCTGCGCATGGGAAAATAGAAACCCCCCACCAAATATTAAGATTTCTCAAGAGGATTAGCATGCCCTATCTCAGGCTGTGTTAAGGGAAGCTGCAAGAACAGTTTAAAATCACAAGGATTAAAAATGTAGAAAAAGCGCGCATGATCGCAGGGGCATCTTGGCTCCATGAGTACAGTATCGTGGGCTTTTCTCAATCCCTATTTTAAAAAGGGAGAAATTATACTGGGTATGAAAATGTTAGCACTATCACCTGGAATTTGGCTTCCTTGGCTGATGCAGGAAAACTACACTTACCAATAACAGGAAGGAGTAAATTTATGTCAGGGAAGCACCTGGAGCAAGCAAGGAAGATGTAACTGCAGGGTTACCATGCCATTGAAGTGAGTGGGGGCTGAGATCACCAAATTCCTGCCACACAGGGCACTTCAATGTGTGTCCGTAAATGCAGCCTATAAGAACTGTAGGCTTTTTATTAAACCTCTGTAGCAGCAGTGCTGTGGTATGCTATCTGCAAATATTCAAGTTTGTGTTGTGCTACCTTGCAATCCCATCTGCATTCCTGGGTTTAAGGATTTTTTCATACAAAGAAGAGAAGGATTTGTGCTGAAATACGGGTATCTGGTTGCAATATACCTGCTTCTCATGTTCAGGTCAGAGTCCTGTTGCAAACGTCTCTAAAAACTGGTGGCTTTAATATTGTTTTTGTTGTTGTTGCCTACTAAAGCCAGGCAAACATGCTTGCATTCTTTCATTCCATTAACAATTGTGTGCTTGTACAAATTGGTGTGCTCAAGGCATTCCCACCAAGTATAAATTCCCTCTTTGTCCTATTAAATGCTTTTCTGCTGAGTGTGTGCACTCAGGAGGGGTGAAAACAAACCACACACCCCCTAAGTGACACTGGGTAGTGTTTAAGCAGAAATGGAAGTTGGGGAGAAGGTGTTGCAGGGAAGGAGTTGTGGGCTGTTCCCAGGTTGTCGATAAACAATGCACCTCGTGCAAACCAGATTCATATCCAGTATATACTGTAATGCATTATTTGAAATAGTCCAGTGTTTTGTAGATCGTCGTTGTACAGGCTTGATCCTGACTAAAATGCACACAAAAGGAGAGGGAGAGAGGGAAAAAGTTTGGAGTATATACAACACTAGATATAGAGCATTTGGAAGAAGATACTTGCCACCAAAATCTGGGGGTGGACCCCAACTTGTGCAGCACAGCTTCAAGAACTAGAGTCCTGAAAACCCCAAATATCCAACTCCCCATATATCCTCACTAAGCTTCAGCAACTGTTCTGACTTAGAACACAACCTGCTTTGCAGCAGTCCTCCTAGGGCTCTTTCGCCTCACACGAACTCCCTTATTTTTAGCATTTCCTAATTTTGCACACTTGATTAGAGCCATCCAGTTAGGATCAGACAGAAGCACCCCCGACTTGCCCTGTGGTGAGAGCCAAGTGCATCCTGCACCTTTTAGTGGTAACTGGAAGTGAAAAGGGGATCTAGATCCGTCACATCAAGGGCCCTGATTTGACTAACGTGTGGTTCAGAGAAAGGCCAAGATGACAAATCTATTAGCATAGGAAAAGTGTTCTTCCCAAGAACCAAATAAGAAGTGGCAACAGCCGCTGAGCCTGAACCTGATCTAACTCACCAAGGATTTGACTTGTTTCTTTCTTTAAAGGGCTCACTGCGCTCACTTCCATCTTCACAGGTAAAGCCTTTCCTGATCAAGGGTGCTTTGAGGGCAAAGTACAGCACTGCATATTGTGAGAGCAAGTTTTGTATCCGGGATAATATGTGAATGGGCAGAGTGCTGAAATCTCAACTAACATTCCGGACAGGGGTTACAAAACAAATTTTGTCTACACATAGGATGCAGATTTTCTCCTTCCAAATATATATATATATATATATATATATATATAGAGAGAGAGAGAGAGAGAGAGAGAGAGAGAGAGAGAGAGAGAGATATGGGGGGGGCAGATATCAACACTCCAAGTAAGCTCGCTTTACCTTTTTTCAAGGTTTTCCTTATGATCACCTTTTGAGGACATACTTTATTTATAAAGCTTAAGCCGATAGTGTGCTTTGGTTTACAAAAAAGGGTTGTAAAGTGACAAATGGGGCATTACAATGCTGCTCAGGTGACTTCAAGAAGCTTATGCATGGGGGGGGGGGGAATGCAGGTGCTGTTACAGAAAATTAAGACACGCTACTCTGGCACACAAGCCAAAGGAGTTGGACTGGTGAAACTATTTCTCTTAAGTTGGCATACAGGTAAAACAACTTCTGTTTCCCAGCAGATGGGCGAGGAGAGTCCTGCATCCAGCTTACTTCACTGGATCAGGTTAATTGGTAGAGCCTCTTGAGGAATGTAATTAACTTACTCCAGGTTTGAAAGCTTGCAGTATAATTAGGGCAATGAGAGACTTGTTCAAAGCTGCAGTTCACTCTGCAATAAAGGTCTAAAACAATAGCAGGGAAGCACGGCTGGAATTCATCTCAAACATCCCACTGGCTGATGTTGCTTTGCAGCCAGAATCCATACCATTGTTTGTTTTGCATATTATTTGCCCAATAGTTGCAACTGAGCAGTTCCAGGGAAGAATCTGGGACCCTTCGTGTCAGGCAGTGCACAAACACACAAAGAGAGCTCATTCTGAAGAGCTGGGACTCTGACAAGACATGGCAAGTGAAGGAATAAAGACACAAAGCTATGATTGATTGCAGAATTAATTTATTAAGCAAATCAGAGCATTTTGCATAATTGCAGGAAGGCTGAACGCGTATGTTCCAAATGTCTCTATTTACAAAAACCTATTAGGATGAGTTGCTGGAGGTTCATTTCTTCTTCTGCCCCCTATCCCTGAGGGTTTCCTGAAGTTAAGTATCTGACTTGGGTCGTCGCATCTTGTTTCTAATGCCCATGCAATTAAACCCATGCACAGCCTGCCATTTCACATGCTTGGTTGATTATAACATATTACAGGACAATTACATTTTTCCAGTGTACCTTGAGCAAAAACAACACCCTTGCTTCTTTTAAAACAGTATAGGACAGTCAGTTGTGGAGTAGAATTAGAACAGCGGCATGGAGGTGAAGAGCTTTCGGCCACATTATTTTTGGGTACACATGCTCCCAAAGTCACTCTTTCTACTCAAGGAAGTGTCCCTATTTACACTGGTGAAACAATGAAGACTGTGCCAGAATGGTGGCTGCTTGGGCTGCAGTTAAGATGCAGGCTGTGCTTCTATGAGAGGTGGGCTGGAATTAAAAGTGGATGGGACTCCCCTTCTCTCTCTCCAATGCCCCTTTCCCTTCCCCACTCCTTGCCATCTGCATGAAATTAGGCCAAGGGCTGCATGTGGCTTAAGGGAGCACAGGTTGCCCATACATCTTAAAATTATTTGGTAAACTTAAAAAAAAGCATTTATGGTTTAGAGTCTAGTGTTATCTCTGGACTGAACCTTAATGCACATCTCAAAGACAATATTTCTCATTTGTTCCACTTTTGCAGTTTCCAACTCTGCTCAATGGTCACATCCCAGTGCCAATTCCCAGCTTGGATGGGACTTCTTCTCCAGTTCTCCTGTCTCCAAATGCTCATAAATCCTGATGTCTCAGCAAATTAAAGGACTCACTCACAAACTGGATTTTACACAGCCATTCTGATGGGTTTCACTTTTCTGGTGACACTGGGAGGACATCATGAAACCCTCTTTTACTATGGTTTGCACTTTTCATTACATGAATGATCTACTTGTATAATGTTTATTTAGCATTTTTAAACAGTGTTTTTTTATCAGAATCTGTTGTGCATTAAAATGAGTTATAATTTTTTTTTTATATCCTTGCTCTCCAAGTGTTGAACACTGTTAATGAAGTACTTTTCTTAATAGATTTCAAGACAATTATCTAAAGGATGTGAAACTTTTTAAACCTGTATTTCTGCATATTATGCACCATGCTTGTATAAACTATAACCGGCTGTGCCTTCTTTTGCATAATGTTATATAAATGATTTATATATTTTCCAGTATTAAGGTAAAGGTTGAAAAGGAACCAAGTATTGAACAGCCCCTTCCCCATGCTAGTATTTCAGTATTACCCTTGCGGTAGGCCATATGTTGCAGTGTATTCATGTAATTTTGAATTAAGTGCTTTCCAGTTATATAAAGAATCCTCCTATTTCCTTGCTGAACTGTGGGGCCATAATAAATATTTTGGCCAGTAAGTGTGTTTAAGAATAGGACACTATTTAGATATAGGTGCTTCAATTCTTCTCTGTGGTAAGAGGAACATGGCCTTAAATATTTACAATGTATTTTAGGGACATTCTTAAATTAAGAAGATATAGCCTTGCTCAGTGCCACTCATTTTCATGTATTCATTGACTGAAGAAACTAATCTGATCTTCATTTTCCTGAGCATACTTAAGGTATTGTACCTTCTAAGTTAATCTTTCCAGTACTTTGAAGCCAGTGGCTCCCATTTCACATGGCCAAAGTTTTAAAAACTAGGCAGTTTTGGACAATTTTAAGAAGAGTTTCTAGCCCTCATGATTACATTTTTTTAAAAAAGTCTGTGAGCGTGAGAGACATACAATACGAAGTGTAATGTGTTCAGTAACAGGTTACTACAGAAAAAATACTACTGAACGCTGTGATTTAATAACACCAAGGTGTTTGTTCTCCTCAGAAAGCTAAAATACTGAAAACGGAGAAATAGAGGTTGTGTCACTTTCTAGAATATCATGACTATAGTTTCCTGAAGGTGACATACAACGCAAAAGCAGAATTAAATAAGTCTGGGTGGCATTGTATAAAAAGAGCATTGTGTCCAGGAGCTGTATTCTGGAAAGTATCTCATGCATGCATATTTTATGAACATGTTAACTATATCTAAACACTGAAAATATTTAGATTAAATGAAACATCCCAACCTATGTCATGTTCCCAAAGTTCATTTGAGAATTTATATAAACTCCAGTTCTACTCTACACAAAGCCTACTTTAATAAGTCTATCTAACTTGAAAAGCGCTGGTTCCATTGCTCGAGAAACAGCTAGACACTCCGGCAGAAATAATAAACTGTTGGTCTTCCAGGTTGTGAAACTGAAGCCTGTGTGTGATTTTAAATAAAAATATGAATAGGGAATACTGTCCTATAGCTGGTTCCCACTGCACTTTATATCCTCAGGATTGTACTGCAGTGAGGTATATCACTTATACTTTCTGGAACAGCATTTGCTATTTGGCGAAAGAGCCACTAATCCTCCTCCCTCCATGTTCTCACAGTACTGTATACGCTCCTCTACATCTTCCAGCAATCCTCTTCCACCTCTGCAAGAGGCATCATTTCCAATGGCCAAAGTTATCAAGCTCTATAAATGGAAAGCATATCACTGCTGAATACACTCTCACACACTAAATTCTATTTGCCATTTATAGTGGGATTTGGATAGCACATTTTTACACACTGCTCTTACATTGTTATCTTCCTGGTGCTTCTAAAATTATGTTCCACGTTAATTTCCAATATTGTGGTTTCCAGTCGACCATTTGTTGCAAGCAATCAAAACAGCTATTAACGACCTCTGTCTTCCAGGTTTATAACATAGGCATCTTGTAGGTATAGTATATTCTTAAATTCTGGAGGAAGATGGAGCTTGATAAAAGAACTCCCCAAATCCTGATGTTTTAATGATTAAAGACGAAGCATAATCTGTACAACAGGGTTGGCCCTCCAGTTGCTGCTAAACTCCATTATCCTCTGGCCATGATGGCTAGGACTGATGGGAGTTGGGAGTCCACCAACAAGTGGTGGGTCACAGGTTTTCTATCCCGCCTTTACGCTTTTCTGTGTTTGATGCTATAAAGCAAGAACTATCCCACATCTCAGCAATTTTAGCAGGAAAAGCAGAGCAGGGGAGACAAAAATTATTTCTTTTTCAGAGCATTCTAACATACCAACTGTGAGCCTGGTGATTTCCAACTTAAGAAGGTATAACAGGAAAAAGCAAACACAGACCAACTATTCTGTATCAATGGTAATTTTATATTAAGTAAAGAGCAGAAAGCTGAACACAATGGAAGGCACATATTAGTACATTAAACAGTTATGTGCTAGTTCTCTTTCTCTCTCTCTGGTAGCAGGACCAAATATCAGTGTGCTGACAGTGCAAGACTTCATTCTTCCACTTTTTCATCAAATGCAGGCTAGGTACTTTAGTGAAGTCCCTTCCAGGTCAAATGTACCAAGATTAATTAAATCACCTGCCCTCTGTCTTTTCTAGCTATTCTTAAGTGGCCTTATGATGTCAAAAGATTTGCCCTGTAGAAAATTTATAACCGAAGCAGCCTTCCTTTTGATTTTCAATAAGAACTGGGATCTCACTCTTCCTTTGCAAACAGCCATGGTGCTCTTACTACTTGATGTCATCCGCTCTATATCCCTCTTTAGCCATTACCTGCATGAAAGCAGAGTAGTGAGTAGAGAGGGGGCATGCTTTTACTCTCTCCCTAACTTTTGCCCTGCTAGCATTGGTTACTCTTAAGTTTAGCTGCAGTTGTTTCAGAGGCTTCTCATGAAAGCTCACCCTGTGATTTAGACTCTTGGAAGATCACAGTTCTTAAGTTGCAAGGGGAGCTTCGACAGGTTAAAAAAACTTAAGAATGGCCCTGCAGCCCCTTTGTATTCACTCCCCTGAACTGAAGAGGGCTTATGAGTTTTGTAAAGACCAGAAAATAAACATTAAATAATAAAGTGCATACCCAAACCAACTTTAATTCTAATCTCATTTCCTTAAATACTAGTCAGTTGAAGTCATTCTGCGAAGCTTACTGCTCTTTCTAAATGCCTAGTGTATTTCCAAAAGCCTTGAAATGCCGCACTTAATTTTGTGTCTCTGCTAAGGCCCATGCTGTTTAACTACCATGTGCTGAAAAGCATTGGGTTTCTCTAGAAAAGGCGTTTGTGAAGCCTCATTGGATGATGGAATATTTATCAACCAACTTATTAACAGCCCTACTTAACTTTTATGCCTTCATTGGGAAATGCCCCCTCAACAAAAGATGTAATTTTGCATGGTTTGTGGCAATATGCTACAGTAAAAGAACAAGAGCAGACGAGCAGCTCTGCTTAACACACCAAAAAATTATTTTTGCAGGTTTGCTGGCATTTTGTGCAGCAAAACACATAAAAGTGAATGGCACACCTACCTCTTCAAATATTTAAGGATACAGGTGTGTCTATGTGTTTGCTGTGTAAAACACCGAAGTACACTGTGCACTCATGTTTTCTGCAGAAAGCGTGGAGCTTTCATTCTCTGGGCTGGACAGAAGTATACAGGGAGACACAAGAACAGCCACAAGAGGATGTGGTTCTGCATTCATGTGTCAAAGTGGATATCATTTAATAATACTCATTGCTGGCATTCCATTAAGGTAAAAAGGTGTCTTTCTCCCTTCTCTTGGGGATAATGTACATCATTCAGAATCATGCAAGCAACATAAAGCTGTGAAAGTAAGTTGCATATAACTCTTTTCCCACTCACATTATGCAAGGGCTTTGCCCCTCTGACCGAAATAGATGTGTTGTTCACCATAACCTTTAAATGTGCTCCATAATTCAAGTTCTTTTATACAAGTTAACACATACTGTGGTCCAGAGAAGGTCAAGCACATGAGAAAACTGTTTGCAATTACAAGTTGCATTTCTGAAGATCTCCTTTAGTGGCTGGTATGATGGACTGAGCAACGTAGAAACGGCCCAAAATATCCATTTAGCTATCCTGCTTTCCCAACACAAATGTCCTCTACACTTCAGAAGTCCTTTGATTGTTTTAATACACTCTTTACATGTGTAAACATTGGAATATCTTCAAGTTATCTACTTAACCTACCTCACAGGGCTGTTGTGAGGATCAGTAATATTTGTACAATTCTTTAGAAAAAAAATAAAAGATTACATATGCAGCAAGTAGCATTATTAAGCATAAAGCAGAACCCAGTAAATATATGAGAAACCCTAGATGTAATGAGTAATTGAAACATATTATTTATTCCCACCCTTTTATGTGTAATAATAATTCCCTCAATCCCCTCTCTGCTGGCTGTGAGGATTTTTGTTTTGAAATCCTCTCTCTCATACCTGCATTTTAACTATTGAACGTACAATTCCATTTTGGGTACTTTATACTCCAATATTCCTCCCACATTCTTTCCACATGTTCACCATCCATTAATGAGAAAAGAAAATGTATTTGAAAAATTATCCAAGTGAAGAGAGAATTGGGGTGAAATTCCCATGAGCAGAGTGCAGGCTTTTTATGACTCTTACCTTACCTCTGAAGTGGCCAAGCGCAGGGGAAGCCATCATGAGGTAACTGCTCCATCATGGGGCCTTTTCAGATCAGAAAGCATAGGTAGCCAGGGAAGGTACAGAGTGCTGGAGAATTGTTTACTGGAAAGAAAAATATATACAGCCTCCTCAGAAAGAAAAGATCAGTCAAAAACCTGACACTGACTGAAATTCTAAAGTGCTCTGAGAATGAGGCAGAAAAACAGAAGCCCCTTTTAACAGAGCAAGAAAACTTTTGAGAAACCAGAGGGCAGATTTTTCAGCATAACACTACTTTATGTACAATAATTAATGAAAAAGTTCGTCAAAACAGAAGCATCAAATTCTTTAAAACTAAATTGTAACCAGACCTTTTGGGATGACATGCATACTAGTATCAACAGGAGCAACAGCGTTTTCCTGAAAAACAAAAGGCTGCTCCTGAGGTAAAATGGACATTCAAGAGTCTCGGCTTTCATTATAAGAACTGTTGACCCCTGAAGACTGACAAGTCCAAGTAAAAAATGCAAGCAGCTCAGTAAGAAACGATAAGAAGGGAAATAAAAGTCTAAAAGTTTGTTTTTCAGTTCATTTTGCATAAAAGCGTGTATCATTATTTCAAGTTTCTCAAGTACACAGAATGCAAATTGGCATCCAATGTATTAAAAAAAAATGACACATAGATTACAAGCAAACAAAATAGGTAGGTTAGACTTATCTCATGGTGTATTTATTTCCAATTGATTTGCCTTTGCTGAAACTGACCCACTTTTTATTCTACTCCTGATGTGGATTTTGCCCTTGGTAACCAGAGACTGAACCATTTTGCCTTGTTTGGTATGAAACATAGAATCACAGAATTGTAGAGTAGGAAGGGACCATGAGGGGACATCTAGTCCAACCCCTGCAATGCAGGAATCTTTTGTTCATCGAACACACGACTCTGAGCTACCCCAGCAACTTCATGTTAAATTGGATCCTACTGTTACATTTCTTACTGACATAAAGTAACCAACACATAACCAGCTACATTGAATTCACCATGCTTTGTACAAAACCAGTCCTTGTAATTCTGACGAAACCTATGCCTTGGATTCAGAAACAGTGAGCACAACAGAAAAGTATAGCCTGGATCGGACATGTTCCTCGTTTAATAAACAATGGTTTGTTGGATCTGGAATTTACTGCATGCCTGCATTCTCTTGCTTACTGTTGTGCAATCCACCTCCACTTGCATGTCCAGCTTAATACAATAATTCCTGTTTTTTCAAGCCACAGTTTGCTGAACTAAGGTGTCTGAGTGCTCTGGTCTGAGTGCTCCCTACAAACCAGGATTGGACACAGTACTTTCCTAATCCAACAAAACATGGGGTGAATCCGCCCTAGGATTCTTTCAAGGAGGGATCACAATGCAATAATGCATGTTTGGCAGGCATCTGTCCAGGACATTAAGTCCTTTCTACATCTCATCTACACAAACAAACTCGTTTATGCACAGACTTCACTGAATCAATTTAGCAGAACGCTTGTCATAAAACATTCAAACACAATTGAGGATTTTCCATATAATATTTATACTTTCAAAAGTACAATATTAATACAGGTCAATCAGTTAGAAATAACAGCAGTTTGTTAGCTCTACAGGGCTTCTTTAACGTAAAACCAGCTTACAAATGCTGAAAAGCAGCAGTGGTCCAATAGTCACCATTACACATGAATTTGTCATCTCTTCCAGAAAATTAAAAAAAAAAAAGTTCCCAAATTCAATTTACTAGTATCATGAAATATTAATAAAACATCCCCAAACATGCCACAATCACTATTCACAAATAAAGTTAAAGGAACATACAAAATATTTTTTCACTTAATACTGTTAAATAACAATAATAAACTACAAGATTTCCTGAACAGAAATGGTAGGACCCCTGAATGTTTTACAGTGAACTTCAGGAAAAAAAATTAAGTTATCTATGACTATTTTCATGATATACCAGCCAAAGATTTACATAACCATTTCAAAATATACCAATAAAGATTTACAGCCTCTTGAAGATGCACTAAACAAATAGGTCCAGAAAGGGGAACACAAATGCTTAAAAATACTGTTACTATCACCAGGAGGTATTTATGATACTCACTGAGATGCATAAGCTTAGTAGTAACATGTTGACTAGCTCCAAAAAAAAACAGATAACATCTAAGATCTTTAAAACCCTCTAAGTTCTCATGCTTTACAAAGTCTGCAATGCAGAGTGATGGACTTCTCTAGTATGGACTTGCATTCTTCCAGTGGATTTCCAGAAAATATGTTGACACTGAACAGCCATGGAAACATGGGGCTGGGACGCCCGGATCCCATCGTTTTGTTTTTAGTCATTCAATAAACATCAAGAATAATACCAAGCTTCAATTTGTAAGCCAATCCGCACTAATAGACATGGAACCTGATAGCATGTAACAAAATGAACTGTTCCCCCCCCCCCACTTCTTCAGATCAACGTCAGTACTAAGTGCTTTGAAAAAAGGTCTTTTGTAATAAGTTTTGTTACTTTACATCTAATATTAAATAAGAAGTCGAAGGGCCATGAATTTAAGAGCATTAAAAGACAAATTTACCTATTTAACAGTCAAGAAAGCTTTGTTTACATTCCAGGAAACATTGCAGTTAAAAAAAGAAAAGATAAGATAAGATATAAAACTGCAGCAATAATTCATGGAGAAACAGATGCATTCACATATTATATAAAGCCACTGCAATTTCTGCAGGCGTTCAATTGTTTGTTAACTATACAGACAGTAGTTATTTAGCAGCAATGATTCCGCAATAAATAATGCACTGTGTTTCTCAGTCCTGCACAAAAATTGCAGCTACTGTTACATTAACAGTTGTAACCTACTGGCTCTAATGGCAGAGGAGACCGTAAAATTGACTGTACAAAAATTTGTCACACTGTGACAACAAATATAAAAACATAACCAGCAGGTCTGAAATAAAAAGACTGCACTGTGAGGAGGACAGTGTAGACAAACAAGATTTCAAGTCCACCAAGGGAAGGAACTGCCTTCAGGCTAGAGTCCTCGATAGGTGCAAGGCAGCCTTGGGCTTGGAAACTGTGTGGCCGACTTCTAGAACAGCATGCTTTGCCTTCTGTTTTTTCCATGCCCTGAAACATAAAACATGGGTTGTATAAAGGAATCTGAGCAAAGTTTATGGCTCCTACCAACCACTGCAGCACATGATGCCAGAAGGCTTGTGCATTGTAACAGACGTGCAAAGAAGCGATGCAGTTTCTGTATGGCTTTATCCCTATAGCAACCCTATCACTTCTTTGTGAAATGAACCTGCGCAGGCATCTCCAAGCTTAATTCGTAAGCAAAAACTCTGTACTTTCACAACGCTAAAAAACACACCATGCGATTGAGGAATCCAAATAATTCCAAGTATTCATTTACAAGGTGTCGATTTTACAGTTTCCTAGCCCTCCAGCTACTGCAGACCTGAAAAACAACAACAAAAATTCTTTGACGCTTACATACCCGTCTCTGGATAAGTGGAGTTTCGAAAGCCAGGATCTTTCTGAAGCTGAATCTCTTTCAGAGTGAATATTGACACACCTGAAACAATATAAAGAAGTGTCTTTTTCCCCACTTAAGAGCCTCTTTTCTAGAAACATACACTGTGCTCAGAAGCTGCAAGAAACCACAATGACTGCCACATAGAGTTAGAAAGAAGCAAATACTGGGGCGGGGGGGGAATGAAGGAGTTTTAGGGGAGTGCTAGAACTACTAATGGTGCTCCTAACACTGAAGAGATTATGAAAGGGAATCAAAAAATGATAGGGAGAAAGGAATAATATATATTTTCCCCATTGCTGCCTTCAAATGCAGCAGGGCAAGAGTAGGGAGAGCTAAGAGCCTAAGCTTTATTGACCCTGATAGATGCAAGGATCACATATGTGAGACAAAGTTCTGTCTGAAGTTTGGGTGAGGTGTCAACAACTGTGAAGTCCTACTCTACCAGACTCTAGTAGACACAACTTTTTGACTCAGTGCTGCCTTAAGAGATGTTAGTGGTTTAAGGAACAATCATCCAAGGAACATTCAGAAACAAGGGAAGTAAGCCGTCACCTCACTCAAACAAAGGCCCAACTAACATCAATGACAAGAGTGGTCTGCTTACTTTCTGGCAGGGCATGTATCCTTGTTCCAAGACTTCTAAAATACGCATGCTTCATAGCTTCTTCTGCTGAAATCCTTTTCTTTGATTCATACTGTTAAAGCAAACAGATGTTTTTTCTCCCGGATCATAGCTGAGTTTTTGCACACATGCTTTGAGTAGGGATTTAAATGCAAACTCTTTGAGTGGTACTCAAAAACAGATTAATAGCTAGTGCAGTTCTTTCAAGTGTGGTAGGTAAGCTGTGTCCTCTTTAGTCCATTCCGTATTTCTGTGGTATTTCTTTTACCAAATGAAGCAATCCTCAAGCTTAGGACCAATGCAGCTCTAATACTACAATCCTAAACATGTTTCTGCAGAAGCAAGTCCAATGAAGTTCAATGGGCTTTTCTCCCAGGTTATAAGACCACAACATAAATGATACTACCAAAGTGTGGATAACCATGGCTACACTACCTCTGTACTATGTCTAGTAAGGGCTTTGGCTGGTACACCAGTGGCAAGTCAAAGATGCTTCACATCAGAGAAGCCACCTAAGCTTTCAAAGAGAAAGCCAAATTTGAATGTACCCAAAGCTAAACAAACAAACAAGCAAGCAAGCAAGCAAGCAAGCAAGCAAGCAAGCAAGCAAGCTGTCATGTAGCGGGAGTGCATCCCTGACTCCCAAGTCAGATGAAACACCTACACACAGTACTTCCATCATGTTCATTGGTCCTTTTCCAGCCTATTACTGACTCCGCACATCATCTCAACACTGAGCAGCTAAAATTTGAAGGGAGGCCACCACCACCACTGCACAAAAGTGTTTCCAACAAGGGGCAAATAACTCTTGTCAATTAAACCAATTTTTAATTTTTTTTTATTTGATTGGCCAGTGTTCTTGCCCATGTTTGAACTGATCACACATTCAATTTTGTACTCTTATCACCCACCAAGTAACCCATTGAACTCAATTTTCAGTGTTCATCTGAAAAGCTCAGTACAGATGACTAAAGAGTAAAAAAGAAAAAGAAAAGCAGCTTACCTGAAGAAATCTTACTATCAGTTCAATTCCTTCTGAGTCAAGCCTGGAAACAAACAAAACAAAGTTTAGCATGTAATAGTTATGCATTCCTAAAACATTGCTTCAAGCAGAATCTAACAACTGAAGTGATGTGTACGTGTTTTCAGTGGAGAGAGATCTCTGCAAATTTCAAATCACTCAAGAAGTGGAGTTATAATAAAAAACAAATTCTACACAAACAAGGACTGTGAGACCCTAATTATGCAACTCCACTAACAACGCTCCTCTGCCAATATGCCCACCCAGTACATTGTTTTTAACTCTAAAGCTAACGGCAGGATGAATGGGCATATGGTAAGTGTGGCTGCCATCAATGTATGTTGGGCAGAATTTTTTTTTTTTTTTTTAAAAATGCATTATTATATAAGGCTACCTTCAGCCTGTGCTTAGCCTCTGCCTCCACACACTTGTGTAAGGCAAATACGATGAGAAAAACCAGGAAACATAAAACACATTCCATTATATGCTTTGTCTTAAATTGAATAAAGCTAAAGTTCTAGAAACGAGTTCATTCCCACTTTATCATAAGGGACAAAAAAGTATTTGTTATGATTTGGGAACATAAGAACATAGCAAAAGCCTGCTGGATCAGGCCAAGTCCAGCATCCTGCTCTTACAGTGGCCAACAGATGCCTATGGGGAAACCCCAAGCAGGATCTGAGGACAAGAGACCTCTCCCCTCCGGTGGCCTCCAGGTATTCAGAAGCACTACTGCCTCTAGCTGGGGAGACAGAGTGCAGCCATCATGGTTGTAATAGCCATTGATAGCCTTCTCTTCCATGAATTTGCCCAGTCATTTAAAGCCATCTAATGATGGTGGCCATCACTGCCTCCTGTTGGAGCAAGCGCCCTAGCTTTAATTAGGTGCTGTGTTTAAATAAAGTACTTTCTTCTATCTGAAACTTCCCACATTCAGCTTCACTGGATCTCCTGGAGTTCTAGCGTTATGAAACAGGCAGGAAAACTTTTCTCTATTCACTCCACCCCATGCATCATTTTTATAAATCTTTATCATGTCGCCTTTCCTTACTCGCCTTTTCTTTAAACTAAAAAGCGACATGAATGCTGCCACCTTTCTTCAGAACGGAGTCGCTCTGCCCTCTTGATCATTTATTTGCCCTTTTCTGAACCTTTTCCAACTCCAAGCTATCCTTGTTAAGGTAAAGGTAAAGGGACCCCTGACCATTAGGTCCAGTTGTGACTGACTCTGGGGTTGCAGCGCTCATCTTGCATTATTGGCCGAGGGAGCCGGCGTACAGCTTCCGGGTCATGTGGCCAGCATGACTAAGCCGCTTCTGGCGAACCAGAGCAGTGCACGGAAACGCCGTATACCTTCCCGCTGGAGTGGTACCTATTTATCTACTTGCACTTTGACGTGCTTTCGAAGTGCTAGGTTGGCAGGAGCAGGGACCGAGCAATGGGAGCTCACCCTGTCACGGGGATTTAAACTGCTGACCTTCTGAGCAGCAAGTCCTAGGCTCTGTGGTTTAACCCACAGCACCACCCGCGTCCCTCCTTGTTAAGGTACCTTGTTAAGGTAAGGCGACCAAAACTGTACACAATATTCCAAATGTGGTTACATAATGGATTTATATAACATTATGACATTGACAGTTTAATTTTCAATTCTTTTCCTAATGATTCCTAACATAGAATTTGCCATATTTCACAGCTGCTGCACACTGAGTTACATACTATGACCCCAAGGTCTTGTTCCTGGTTAGTCACTGCCAGTTCATTAGAAGGCAGGTATTTTACAAATTTACTACCTACCTACTACGGCTAATCCAAGTGCTCTAGTCCATTGGGGAAGAATTAGCTTTAGATTCTAAATTGATATTTTCATGCTATGTACTCAGACAGATTTGTCAACATGTTGCAGTGTCTCCAAACACAACATAAAATAACTGTAGTACCTTGGAGCATGGTTGATTAAAGGCTGTGGCTTGTATTTGGGAAAGTTGTAGTTCCTAAATTCATCACTGGAAGTAATGCCTGGCCATGTTTCTTGTGATGGAGTTCCTAAGTTGAAAGAGAAAACAAATCACACCCATACATGGACTAACAAAATGCAGGCAATTACACATAGCATCTGAACCCAAAGTTCCCCCACCCTGTAGAAAGAAGAGATGGTAAGCAAGAAACTAAATTTTGGTAAAATTCAATAAAATTGTAGATTAATTTGCAAAAATTAAAAGTACCTCTCTTTATGGAACACTTTCAGAAATCCTCTTAGAAAGCATGATAACCCCATAACTGTAAGCTAAGCAAAATCTATTTACCTAGAAGTCTGAAAATTAAGTGCAATTCGTCTTCAACAGTTGACCCGGGAAATAGAGGTCTTCCAGATGCCATTTCAAAAAATATGCATCCAACTCCCCTACAGACAGAAAAAAATTAAATGACAGTTCAAAAATACTGATTCTGGTTTCCAGTCTAGTTGTACTTAAATGCAACTTGGCTTTCTTGACCTACCCATATAGTGCTAGTCATGCCAGTAAGAGCAAAACAACAACAATAAGGTACCGCATTCTCTTTCTTCCAGAAGAACCAATTGGCAAAAATTGCATGCATGGAGTTCCTAAATAGGGAAACCTTTGCAGAGTTGATTTCTTAAGTAATTTGCTACAACTAAACCCAGGTTAAAATATATTTTCTATTCTTTGCCTGCCTGCCTCCCTCCACCACTGCTGTAAACTAAAGAAGTGCTTTGAAATGTTTAAGAACACTCTGCAATATTACTGAGTTTCGTATTCACATGTAGGAGGCATAATTTCACTGAAAGCAAACATGGGTTAGTAATTGAGAAAGACATACCACATGTCAATTTGCGTCGAATATTCGGAAGATCCGAGGAGAACATCAGGCGGCCTATACCATAATGTGACAACCTCATTGGAATAGGTCTTCGTAGGGACAGATTTTGCTCTAGCCAAACCTTCAATGAGAAAGTGTCACATTAGTTTTCTGTAGCTCTTCTGAAGCCTGCTGGCATTTCATATTATATTGCACTGTATAGATATCATCTGTGCTTTCATCTGTGCTTCTACAGACATTCTGTGTGGCTCAGAAGATACTGCTGAACACACTAAGTAGAAGAATCAGAGCAAGGGTGGGGGGGACACATGGCCCTCCAGGGGCTATTAAAGTCCAAACATCCATCAGCCCCAGCCAGCATGGCCAACAGCCAGAGAGGATGGAGTTTGTAGGTCAGCAGCATCTCAATGGGAGGTTACCCAAATTTATACAACTTGCTGAAATACACAGGCTTGGAAGTGCTTTTCTGCTCTGTACCCAAGGACAGGGAATTAATCATAGCTCTGAGGAGTGACTTAATGCTTAATTCCCTTAATGTTTAGGGAAGCTTTTAATGTTTAATAGGTTATTGTATTTTAGTGATTTGTTGGATTGTTGGAAGCCACCCAGAGTGGCTGAGGGGACCCAGCCAGATGGGCGGAGTATAAATAATAAATTATTATTATTATTATTATTATTATTATTATTATTATTATTATATTAATGCTTCCAAAGGGTGGTTTTTGAGGCTCCCAATAACTGTGCAGCCCCTGTGCTACTGAACAACAGGATAGAGCTCTGGCAAATTTCAAAACCATAGGAACTATGTAGCTCCTGAGTTTCTCTGACAAAGCAGGAAGAGCTGCTTAACCCAACTGAACTAAAGCTTAGGGGTGCTTGGGGGTTTCCCACTGGCATCTGGTTGGCCAACAGGATGCTGGACTAGATGGGCCAACAGCCTGATCTAGCAAGTTCTTCTTATGTTCTTAGAGTATGTGCACTGTGGACATTCGAGCATATATGCACAATTAATTACATGTGATTATATGAGAGATATTCTAAAGAGTGAACATTTTCCCCCCTCAATGAAACAAACCATTCACTCCATACCAAAGTCTGCTAGTTTTAATTCTCCTCTTTCATTAATTAGTAGATTTTGTGGTTTCAGATCTCGATGTAGCACTTTTCTCCTGTGACAGTATGCCAAACCACGTAGAATCTGGTATAAAAATAACTATAAAAGGAAAGAGGAGAGGGAGGGAGGGAGAGAGAAAGGTTAATTCAAAATTAAACTTTCAAAACTGATAAGGAACCACTGCATGGTTGATTATCTGATCGTAACTGCCAGTCTCCAAAAGCAACATGTACACTGAAAACAAAGAGAAATTCTTCTATAACTGCAAGCTGTTTTCAGGTACCAGCTACCTTAATTGTTATTAGCAAGCTTATCCTTATCACTCAAGTGAATTCTTTTAAAATACCCCTCTCTCATTGCTGCCTCCAATTACCTTCCCTTACACTGCAGTCTTCTATTTCAAATGCAGTGAAAAGGAGATTGCAGGTTAACCCAGTGACATGCTAAAGCAAATGAAAAGGCAGCTCTGCATATCAATGTATCTTTAATCACATTTGTCATACTTTCCCCATCATGAGAACTTCGATTTAGATACCACAATAGCCCCGTGTCTATTTCCTTATGTCGCCTAAATTTGCCTCTTGAATCAACCCTTTGATATCCTCCATATTGTCTTTTTCTGTGTGTGTTTCTATGCCTGAGCAGGTGTCTGCTGCTGCTGCAGGTTCTTGGCTAAAGACAAAAGTGTCCTCATAGAGCTATTTCTTCATACAAGAAACAAGCACACTCCAGCTTATTATTATTCATCAGCTGACTGAGAAACACGCACACAATGCCTTGGCACATTGCCACACATTTCACTGCTGAATTCTGCCGTGGAACAGTTTGGGAAATGGTTTTTGAACAACAGCAAACCAAAAAAAGGTTGTGGTGCTTTTCTCGTGGCTTTGCAAACCTTTTTTTCCTCAAAAAATGGTTTGGACAACTGTTATTCTCTTTGGCTCTCTTTTAAGAATTTCATTACCAAACCACATTGGGCTATCCTCCTTTGCCTTAATTCCTCAGTGCCGGGGATGAGGAGAGCAAGATGTCCAATCGGAAGCCTACATTTGCTTGCCTCCATGAATATTCAGTATCAGTGTTTTCATGTCGCCAGTCTACACCCACACTGTGGGTATTTTTTGCATCAAGAGACGAAGGTAAAAATCCCGCTCTAAGAAGATGACTGCTGCAGAACAGCAGCTATTAATCATTTGCAGAGCACTCTGAGTATATTCTATTTGTCACTGAATCTTGCCCTTGTTCCCAGGAACTCAGGGCAGCGTACATGGATTTTTATTTTTATTTATC